>NC_069135.1:40012445-41407445 GCF_026914265.1 Mya arenaria
GTGCTTACAGCCAACACACTCCTGTGTGCCCAGGTTGGCGCCGAAATAAAAACAGTCGGATGGGTCCGATGGCCATCGTCGGAATTCCGCTGCTTCAAGGATGCCAGGATGTAGATGAGAGATGGTTGCACATCATGTTGTGTAATAGTTGCTTGTATACAAAAAAGCAAGAAATATGATCAACGTTTCTATGTGAACATTAAAGTAGAGTGTTCTAACTTGTATACGCTTTTATGTCATATGCAATTTATATTTTATACATATTGATATATTGATCATCAATTAATTAATTATTCAGACCTAAATAATGTGTACAATTGGAATGGTTGATATAAAACACTTGTATTTGCATCCGATTATTATGCAGTTGTAAACATTATGTGCTTTCATCTTAATACAATTTATAAGATTTAAACGTTGGAGCTTATATAAAGTTTTCGTTTTCGCGGAGGACAAGTCATAAGTTGCGCCAATAACGGTTCGCGCCAACCCTGTATGTAGATTGTTATCGTGGTTGCTTCCCATGATTTGCATGAGAAAACATGGGTTTGATATGTTTTATTTATCCCATATTATCTATATTTTTCATGTAAAAAAAACGAAAACAAATAGGGACGACATTTGAATTCAATTGTACATGTATCTTAATAGATGTATGGTTTTTGTTTTGAATTGATGATTCCATAGCGGGATAATGCATTTTTAGTCTGGAAAACTTGAGTGAAATTAGCGGGTAGTTGGTTCGTCGAGTAGCACGTTTGTTTGTATTTCGGGTTTGGAATGGCATTTGTTTTCGGTAAAACTGTACCTTTTCTATAAGATTGGTATTAATTCTACAAGGAAAGCCCAAAATGGTAGAGTTTGGTTTCGATTTGAGAAAGTTATGGCCTCTTGAACATGCTCATCTCGGCAAAAATACATGCTGAAGTCGTCACCCATTATAAAGATTATAGAATAAAAAAATCGTTTTTTGTAAGTTATCACTAGTAACGCTTCCCCCATCATAATTAATAAGTATGGGATTTTTTTTCAAAAATGGGGGGCGTGGTTAAATGGGTGTGTCGAAACAACGCACCCTATCCCAGAGGGTCTGACATCACGTTTTAAATTTTGTTTAATGCCATGATATAGAAGTGACTACATGAGATCCGGTGCGATACCCTAGCTCTCCATAAAGAGACACATTTGTTCTTTAACGTGCTCGGTGTATAGCACCAATATACAGGACAAAACTTTTTGGGTTTAACCATAACACCATTTCCAAGTACAACCCTTTAAATGCCGGAGCAAGGAACGTGAGCTACCAGTTCCACATTTTTAACAACTTTAGGCTTGATGCGGTCGGGATTTGAACACCCTGACCTTTCGCATCCGAAGCGAACGCTCTCCCACTAAGCTATCTGGAGGGTAAGATGGCAGACACTAGAATTGTATCACTATTATTTTGAACCATATGCTGATTGAACTCTGTGGTTCTTGTTGTTAAGCATATACACGTTGATAGTAGCGATTTTCAACCACAGTGCTTTCCCTAGACAAAAGCGAAATAACAACTGCGTCTGACCGGCAACCAGTCACAATAAAAAGGAAGCAAATAATTCTGATGTTTTTCGTTATAGCGATACATGATTTGTGCGGACACTATTTATACAACTTGTCTTGAGTGCTGTCGGCTTTCTTTTTATCGTAAATGTTTGATTTATATCGCGTGAATTAAGCTTTACAATTGTATACCTTTTGAATTAAAATTTGTCAATGAATATCGTATATAAATTGTTTCTGTAACGTGCGACGTCGAACAAGGCGAACAGATCTCTTCAGAGATATACATATAACTTATACAGTAAATTCCCAATGCACACAGAGCTCGGGTTTTGCTAATTTGCATATTACCACCCAAGTACATCAACGTACTATGAACGTACTTCGTCTATAACGGAATGTTATACTATGAACGCACATCCGCCTACAGCCGATCATTACATTTCTAACATGACTTGCAATAGGCCAAACTATACAGTATTTAAACAAAAAGAGAACACACATGGATAATACAATGAAGTGACCATCTTTTGTTAAAAGATGACGAAACATAAGTTTTGACTTTGTTAGAACATGTTTGTCACGCAAAGTTAATCAAAGTAATGTAAGAACTAGTAGAGACTGTTGTCACGATGTTCCCTGTCTAGAGGCACAAAGATATAGAACATATGTTCAGACCTTAATGAAATGTTCCATTTTATATGCTGATGAATAAGTTTGATCAATGTGCGTAATGTCGAAAATATATTGGTATGATTGGTACGAAACGTCCACAATATATCTGGGTAATAAAGTTTCATGGTACGAAAAGTCGAAGTTCCACATTCTTTTTCGTTCCAAGTAGTTACGAACCAATTAAACGAGCATACGTAAATGACACACATTTGGCATATCGTAATTCATTTACGTATGTTCGATTGAATGGTTCGTAATGTGTTTATAAAGCAGTATGAGTCACCTTCCAGCAGTACTTTCAGTACTTTGATTGTTATGTAGATTCTATTATAAAATATTTGCATAGTAAGTGAATATTATCCTTATAATTATAACAAAACACATCATCCCAGATCGATACTGCCACGCATGGAGTTAGGATACATTCTGGTTTTAATTTCTTGAAACATCTAAAGTCTTAAGCTAAGCTAAGTGTTGTGTTTTAATTTTGAAAAAGATGTGTACAACTTGTATTCTTAAGAGACCTTTGGATATTAAAGGAGAATTCTAACATTTTAAGGGTCCGACGTCGACAATTTATATGTCTTGTGCAATTTGTTCAAACTGCTTGAAAAAAAGGAAAGTTGTCATTGGAAGACAAGGGCGTAGCCAGGCTTTACTGAATGTTACGCACGAAAAGGGGAGGGCGTGGGAGGGAAATATCCCTGTAGCCGTTAGGGGTCGGGGGAGGGGGCTCGCCAGGGAAAAAAGGAAAATGGAACTAACATGTTGAGCTCTGATGTGTTTTTGAAGGGGATGTCATTTTTGGCCATATTTATTGTTTTCATTTTTCAAATTGATGTTACGCACATGCGCATGTGCGTAACGATGGCTACGCCCCTGGAAGATTGTTTTTGTTTTTAAAATTTGAAAATATGTCCTCCCACCCCTCAAAAAATAAAAATAAAAAATATGAAAGTGAACAAACAGAATGCAAATTGAATATTTTCGGCATTGAATTTAAGGCTGTCTAAACAAGTGTCAGCTGTTAGTTACTGGTACGTATTTGTTTTAAAAGATAAATAAAATAACTCCATTTGACACATTTTGAAAAATTCGCCATCATGAAATCTGTAAGTGTCCCTTTCTCGTAGCATGGTAAAAAAATGGTAATAAAATTATACTGGTGTATTGCTTTAGCTGCTGTATTTATTATACATATTTTGAATGTCCATTTCTTTAAACTATGAGAAACAAAACTCCATTTGAACACATTTTGAAAACCATGATGTAGTTGTATTAAACTTGTAAATGTTTAAAATGGTTATAAACTATGATGTATCTTATTTAATATAAATATTATTATTGAATGTCCACCGGGTAATTGTTCTTAATTCATACTATTGATAATTTCGTTATAATTAATCATGAATTTTCAATAAAATATACATAGTTTAAACTTATCTGAGTTTCCATGTAAATAAAGGAATGCTGCGCCCAGTTTAATGATAATTGTAATGTAATTAAACTCTGAGCAAACACGGTGTAACATAATGTCAAATTTTACAGCACTGACTCCATGACAAGACTAGTAATTATGTTTGAGGGAGGCTAATGAGACTTTTAACATCAAATGTAAAGCTCTTTACATCGAAATTGAAACAATTCTTTGGATGTGTTAAGAGTATGGACATGATTCAGAAAACAAATGCTTGGATTGAATGTTTTTGTTTTGGATATAGCAGTGATTAATGGTAGGTGTGATTTAAGACACAGCATAATAGTTACATTAAAGGGACTCGCTCATGCTTTAGGACAAATTTGTTTTTCATAGCAGTGCATTAATCGAGGGGTGAACGCGAAAAGGTTCTAAGTTACATTAAATAAAGAAGCAAATAGAACCTTTTCGCTTTCACCCCTCGATTCATTTTGAAAACACGAATATTATAACTGTTTGAGTCTTTGATACCGAAATTGCAGAAAAACTTACAATTTAAGTATAAAAAAAACCTGGTTGTGGTAGGGAGCAACCCCACATTGCCCCTTCCCCTCCCAGAAAACTGATAACAAAACGGCGCGCCCACATGGTATCTTACATAGACTGCGGAATCTTGAACTTAAGATTGAAGCCTTTTGTTGAAAAGCGTTACTAACGCTATTCAAATTTGTGGAACTTAAAGACAATATTTAAGCATATATCAGCATTTGTTGAATGGTTCCAGCAGTCAGAATCTTAGTTTTAAGACTCATGATGATTTGCCACACTTAATTTCGTCAATAAGTGAATTTTACAAAACATGGTCGAGTTCCTTTAAAGGTACGTTCTTTAATGTCGGTCACAGTCTGCTTACCCTTCAGAAGTTTATTATGTGTTGCGCATTTACATACGCAAATATAGACATCGTTGGTTTAAACAAGAATCTTTCAAAATAATGACAGTAATGTATTGAAGTATCTGTTTGTTGTAATGAAAAGTGTGTTTTCTTTATAATCAAAAACGTGCATGCAGAATGAAATCAACCGTATCAAAGGATTGTTGATTTCAAATACAACAACAAGTTAATCAAATTGATAAAATGATAAAATTATGTTGAATACATTAGTAACCGCGTCATTAAATTGAATTATCACAAACCTGTTATCATGCTAGCATATATCTTAACTGATTTAGCTATGACTAAAATGTTGTACATGTTTACGAGAGGTTAAAAACGAATGGATAGTTTTAGAACTTGAAATGTCAAAGCTATAACATCTTTATCTTTCACCTATCGACTACCCACCACTTTATTAACCTTTTAGGGACAGGCGTTCACATTAAATATGTAATCTACAGACACTTCGATGGTTTAAGACATTTATTTAAGAAAATACTATACTATTTAGAGCAATAGGCTTCAGGGGCGGATCCATGATGCGTAATTAAAGGGGCCGAAACTAAAGGGTGTAACTTTTTTAACTAGCGCCCCTTTCTCAGAACCGAAATTTATTTGGTTTAAAGTAATGGGGGGAGGGAGGGTGTACCTGACCTTGAATTTTAACAATTTCTAGTCCGAAATGAGGCATTTTGGGCGTATTTTAATACTTTTTTCTCATACATTGAAATAAAAAGTGAACTATATGAATATAATGTGGTGGCGCGCGCCGGGTGCACCCCCTTCCTTGATCTGCTAGTGGCCTTTCTCATCGGGTAATAATGTAAGAATTTCCACACACATTGACAACATTCAGGCCTTCGTTGTCTCGGCAGTTCTGCAGTCATTTATTTAGTACTAGAAGCTCACCTGGGTCATCCCAATGTATTGAATACCGCAAGAGATCATCAACTGATTCAACGAGTTCAATCATTACGTGGTGAATATCGAGCAAAATCTGACAGGTCCACTGCATATAGCGTTGTTGAAATGATTCTTTGTAAAATAGATTTGGCCAATCACAAAATGTCGTTAAAAACAGTCATGCTGTTGAAACGACTCGTCTTTGAAAGGATTCGCTGTTGAAAATTATCGTCAAATAAAAGACTCGTTCATCGTGAAAAAAGACTCGTCGTTGAAAATCATTGTCTGTATTGATTTTTCGATAAAAAGACTCGTGTTCAATGACTCGTCGAAAAGACGTGTCGTTGAAAAGAATCATGATTAATGACTCGTCCATGGAAATACTCGTCATTGAAAATAATCGTGTTCCATGACTTTTCGATAAAAAAGACTCGTGTTCAATGACTCAACAATGATAAGATTTGTCGTTGAAACGAATCGTGATTAATGACTCGTCTATGGAAAGACTTGCCGTTGAAAAAAATCGTGTTTAATGACGTTTTGATAAAAAGACTCGCGTTCAATGACTTGTCCAAAGTCGTTAAAAATGTTCGTGTTCAATGACTCTTCGATTAAGACTCGTCGATGAAAAGACTCGTGTTTAAAGACTCGTCGATGAATAGACTCGTCGATGAAGACTCGTCGATGAAAAGACTCGTCGATGAAAAGACTCGTCGTTGAAAAGAAATATCAAGTTACGATTAAATACACATACTTTCACGAGTGGTACTATTTCGTTTGCTTGATAAACAGACGAGCAAGGTCTACATCTTGTCTTTCCTACTCGGCGCGTTTATCATTCATATATCATCAAGGGTGCACCGTGCCAACATTTCGCGAATTCGCCGCGGTTAAACATTGTATAATGTCAGTTCCATATCTCCCAATATCCTCATGTTTTATGATATGTGTACCTTTCCTATCGTGCAAGCCTTAGCATTCTCAGCAAAGTGGTTTCGTAATCGTTTATAATTAATCTTCCAAGTTTTAGCTGTCATCAAAAACCGTATGGCAAACAATTCCAGTTGCTATCTCGTTGATTTGTTTTCTATGCAAAACCAACCAATCATTTTTGTCATAATTTCGCCGTTTGATTGGGCCAAATGTTCAAAACTTTGTTAAAGTTAACAACGCTGTTAACTTCATCGTTGTAACCTCTTAAACGTGAAATTTGTTTCGATGTGTTCGTATATTTCATCAAAAGATGTACAGCTGAAATAGTTGTCTCAAATCTGATTGTATATGCCGCATATTACTAAATAAATCTTGAAACCTTTAGAGAATTACAGATTTGAAACAACGATGACAAAGTGTCGAACAATCGGTCCATTGAATTATTTTTATGCTTTATAATTTCGTCGAAAGGGCTAGATGCATTGAAATAATACCAAATACACATTGAATTACCGTTCATAGTCTTTTAATGGATGCACTACCTTAAAATAAATGTTCCGCCTTATTTCCTCAAATGACCTTAGCAAGTTGAACCCTTGGATGTCTGAGATTAGTGCCAAGTTGAAGAGAAACATCTTGGTAAGAGAACACATCAGTGATTATTTTCTGAGAAATATACATTCCTCAAATGATGCACAAATAAACAATGTCAGAATTTCATGTTTTCTTACCCTCAAAATTAAACAAGACTTAAGTTCGAACAGTGGTTCATTTGTTTAAGATACATCTTTCAACACCCGTTTTTCAACTTTGTATTTATTTAAAATATTTCGATTTGTTAGAATTGCCAATAAAGCGGAATGCATAAAAATGACTAACTTCAAACACCGGAGTCAAGAGACACATAGAAAAGGAAGCTATATATCAAAGAAAAGATATTGTTAGGCTCTTAGTAAATGCTTATGATCTATAGATCATCAATATTGGAATCTAATATAGATGTTGTTTGTTGGTGCATTCGTCCGATCGGATCTATACGTATATGTTAGAAATCAATTTTGGCCATCTTCAGAAAATAGAGCGGACGTACCTCAAAATTCATCTCTTTAGACCAACTTATTCTGTGTTTGTTCCTAATGGTATGGCACCAAACGCGAAGTGCTTACACTGGTCATAGATAGCTGGGTGGAGCAGGCAGTTGTTTGGCCGACCACTTTTGTAAATAGGTGTGCAAGAGCGGCGCTCGGAGCTCCTCGGAGGCAATTTTCGATCGAAAACAACCTCGGATGTATACCTGGGGTCATTTTCACAAAACATCTTAAGTTATTTTCTAAGTAAAGTCATTGTCTTAAGTTAAGTATCTCTCAAATTATATGAGGTAATGGCGTATTTATAATAATAATAATAATAATAATAATAATAATAATAATAATAATAATAATAATAATAATAATAATAATAATAATAATAATAACAATAATGATACTACTACTACTAATAATAATAATAATAATACTAATGATAATAATAATAATAATAATAATAATAATAATAATAATAATAATAATAATAATAATAATAAAAATAATAATAAAAATAATAAAAATAATAATAATAAAAATACTACTACTACTACTACTACTACTACTACTACTACTACTACTGCTACTGCTACTGCTACTGCTACTGCTACTTAGTAGTAGCAACTACTACTACTAATAATAATAATAATAATAAAAATAATAATAAAAAAATACTACTACTACTACTACTTCTACTACTACTACTACTACTACTACTACTACTACTACTACTTCTACTACTACTACTACTACTACTACTACTACTACTACTACTACTACTACTACTACTACTACTACTACTGCTGCTACTGCTACCGCTGCCGCTGCCGCTGCCGCTACTACTACTACTACTACTACTACTACTACTACTATTACTACTACTAATAATAATAATAAATTGTGGTGTTTGAACGTGTAATTTGTGTAACTAATTGAAAATTGATTAGCAGTGAAGTGTACAATGGCATAAATGATTAAGATTCCTACGAGTAATGTTCTTACGTTTAACTTCTAAATTGAATTTACTATGCGATCTAATTGCAGCATAGTTTAATGTAATTTAAAAGAATTCTGTCACAGTACGCCGTCAATTCTTGGATGTTTTCGATGGGAAATGGCCGCGGTGTTCCGATTGCAAGAGAAGAGCGTTGCCCCGTATCAATTTTGCCTTGTCCTACTTGTCAAAATGTAAGCCTCACTGTTTTGCCCCAATGTAAAGACGCCAGATAGTTAATAACAATGTATCTGTATTCAGGGAATCTTTACTGTGACTCGTTGCTATGCGTAGGTGTACAAAGAATACCAGCATGCATGCAGGCTATTAAATCATGAATTATGTTTATGGTTTGTCACTGTCATAATGAAAAACTAACGCCGAATCTAAACCCCGGCCCGCTCCACGGTAGAAACGTAACCCGTACGACGACGTCAGTCTGCGCTATCCATGCCTTAAGTTTAGGCACTGGCTCATCTCCAACAAGGCATTTTTTAATACCAAGTTGTAGTGTAAAATGCGCATCCGGCTTAAAAATTCACGAGGGGACATGCACTGGCGGATCAAGGGGGCGCAGCTGGAGCCCCCTCCCACTATCATCATCCAAGTTGTCTTTAATGTATATTAATTTCAGTTTCGAGGGAGGGGCGAATGTCAAAAGGTTGTGTCCCTAAGTTACATCCCCTCTAATGTCAATTCCTTGAGCCGCCCTGGCATGCCCCCAACCCCCTATAACAAACATAAATCCAGATATGCCCCTTAGTAGCAATGCGCATGCCAAATATATTAGAATCATATTTATATAGTCTAATAAAAATGTAACGTTACATACGTATGTAGTTATTTTTTTTATATTATGAGAAAGTTATATTGTTGTTCGTTCGATAACCTCAGCCACAGTTAATCCTGTGAATGTCTCTTCCTGAAAATAATCACTCGTTGAGCAGAATACCACTTGGATTATTACCACATGACGTGCAGAAATTATTATAACATGACTGAGGGGGGTGGCCAGATGGAAAGATGTATGAAGAGATTCCTGACTGATTAAGTCACAGACACACTTCTGGAAAGTTCTGTTATCATAGGTGGTAAGACTGCGTATCAAAACATTGAGAAGAGTATATAGGTGCTTTTATGATTGGTTTCTAGTACCGGAGTGATTTTAATATTGGTCAACCAATATGTTTATTGCTTTGGCCTGACCCTATCCTTAAAGCTGCACTCTCACAGACATACCGTTTTTCCAATTTTTATTTAAATTTTTTTGTCTTTGAAAGAGTTTTTGCGTAAATATCTGCAAACCAATGATATAAGACTGCTGACAAGAGATCAGATCGCAGATTTTCATATTTCTGTTCGAAAATTAATGTTTTACGCTTAACTAACGGTTTTAGAAAAATGCATAAAACCTCATTTCTTGTTCTTAAATATAAAAATCTGCGATCTTATTTTTTGTCAACAGTCTTATTTAACTGATTTCCATATATTTTTCACAAAAATTGGCTCGTTCTAAGACAAAAAAAAAACAGTTGTCAAAAGGTTCAATCTGTAAGCGTGCAGCTTTAAAGGTGCTTTTGTGATTAGTTTCTATTACCGGATTGAGTGTATAAAAGGTCCACAAATATGTTTATGGCTTTGACCTTAAAGACGTATCCTAACACTAACCTCTAAACCTTACCCCTAGCCCTAACCCAGCCCTGATATATAACCCTAGAATGGATACTATTATGAATGTGTATAACATACAACGCAATATAAAAGTATTGCACTGTAAATGAATAAGCGCCAAGTGCCCCCAACCCCACCCACCCTCCATCCCCACCACACACAAAGAATAAAAAAATATAAATAAATATGATTCGTAAATACTAATACATTCCGAGCTTATCATAAATGCTATGACCAAGAACGGATCTAAATTTAACTCTAAGAAAAACCCAGAATGTGTTTTGAACAGATGGTGAATGATGTATTTTGAAGTGAATCATTTTTTATTACCTTTGGGTTATCTTGAGTACAACAGCATGTTACTGATAAGCCTTCATGGCTACGAATGTTCGAACCCACCTTGAACATATAGCTTTTATGTAAACCCCAACCAATGTATACTTTAACCGCTAGCATTTGATGGCCACACCATGTTAGAAGTCTGACCTTTCTATAAAACAAAAATACATTTTAAAGAGCAGTTAATGTCATAACAACATCATAGTCATGCAAATCAAGATACACTGCAATAAAGTGGTATAAGTCCATAAAGTTGTGCAAGGTCGTCAGTTTCTATTTTAATGATAAAATGCGTAATAAACATACTTTGATAAATTGATGTACTGCAGTGTTGGTAGTTTCGTGATCAAAAGATTTGTAATATACACGGTGATGTTGAGGGGTCATCTTGTCAAAAGTAAAAGTTATTTCCAATCAATTATTTTGAGTAGTGGAAATACATATTTCGAAACTACGTGCTTTATTGGGTCAGTTAAGGCGAACGGTTTTTGATTTTGCCAGCAAAACTTTAAATTCGAAACACTCACTTTATATTGAACTTGAATTATTGAAATCACAATATTTTGTTGTACGCTCTTTGACCAGCATCCAGAACTCCTCGGCCATTTTCCATCGAAAACAACAACCGGAACTCCTTGGTCATTTTCCAATGAAAAACACTCGGATGTCAATCGCTACATTTACTCGGCCATCTCCGGCAAGCTTCCAATTATGTTGGGTAATGGCCGAGGTGTTCCGATTGCCTTTATTAAGTGAAGTGTTTGAACGTGTAATGTGTTTATCTAAGTTTAAAATGATTGCCAGAGAATTGTATAATTGCGAAAACAATTAAGATTCCCTTCAGTAAAGTCGTTAAGTTAAACTGCTATATTGAAATTACTACTCGAGCTTCTTGCAGAGTAGTTAAATGTGAAGATGTCATTGTAAACCGCACATATATTATACATTCGTGGTTGATTTTGATTTGGCCGAGGTGTTCAGGATGGTTGACTATATATACATTATACTAGGGCTCTGTTTCGACAGACAGCTATGGCAAGTAATAACACAATGGGCTGACTGTTCAGAACTGTGTTCAATTTAGCGACGTTGTTAACAGTTTGCTTGTTACGTTTTTAAGGTGAACTATTTCTCGACATGCCCGTAAATGTAGATAAAAAAAACATTCACAGCTGAAACAGTCGTCCAAAATCTCGTTAGAAGAACCGCAGCTCACAAATGTGTTCATTAAACATCCACAATAGTGAAAATAAGTTTTTTAAGTTAACAACGATTAAGTTAACAGCGTTATTAACTTTAACCAAGTTCTGAACAATCGGTCCAATGACAGTTTTTTTTATTAAGAAAAACAGCAACATACTTGTAATACTTGTCAATATGAGTCATTCTTAATGTAATTCAAACTTTATCAGTATATGTATGTATATTTTTGATAACTTTGGTTCTAAGATTACGCTTTTATTGTAGACCGAAACGCGCAAATAAAATTCATTCATGAGCATAGTTTTTATATGATTATTCCTATTTCACTTTTAAGTTTAACTGAATTCCTATATACATGTACTTACAAAACGAAGCATAGCTTGGTAGTGTATTTGGGGGTAATGAGTAGAGAAGATATTTTAAATATTTAGTTCAGCCATATTATCATTAAAAACGAAGTATTCAATCCGACATTTCACTTAAACCAGTCTTAAAATGAACAGCTTCCAACGATATACGGCCTCTATTTTTAAATTAGTATATAAAATGTAAATTTTCGATTAAAATGGCGTTTTCCTTCTCAAACAGACACACGAATATACATTTACGAGGGCAAAACAAACACATCAACAATTGAACACATAACGATAATATCGTTATTTGGACATTTGTTTCCAATATCACAGCTTACACACTGTTACACGTGCGTCTGTCTGCTTCTGCTGCCTGGCCGAAGTCTGCACTTCATTAACTATTGACCCTATCAGATCAGCCATGTCGTTTATCTCCACAGCGCCAGGAAAAGCCCATTTTCTGTTAATTGATAACAATAGATTTCCTAGTAATCTGTCAGCACAGATAATCTTCGAGAATAATTCACTATCATCGGCGGTATCCCCGAAAGATTGAAAGGTAAGGCGGTACGTTTGTTCTTTCTATCTAAGAATATCTTTCGTTCTTAATATTGACTGTACTGGAATATTTATCAAAACATTGTATAGGAAAAAAAATAAGCGGACCGCCACGAAAACCAAATAAACCAAACTACGACCTTGTTTTACCAAAATAAAAGGACGCGACGTGTCAAAAGCGAGAACAAATATTAAGTCATTAATGCATAATCTATAAATTACACTAGTGCATTTAAATGCAGAAAAAAGATACATTTTAAATAAATAATCAAAACATCAGTGTGTTTCAAATGTCTGATAATGGTTGCTATATCAATGCACGAGACACAAAACCCCACACCCAACTATTCATTCTTCCCGCCACGCGCCATGTGCTAAAAACCTGCACCCTACCTCTGTAGATAATCAGTTTACCTATGATGAACCCCGCTTGCACAGGTAAGTAGTTGTATATCGGCGGTAATGACAGAACGCTAGCGCGGGCTATCAGCTTACACAGATCTTCCAAATTTGGAGCATCTGCTACGGTAAAATCAGGAGAATCTCGAAGCATACTACACGCGCTGAGCAGCCAGTGGGCTTATCGGTAAAAGCATCTATGTGAAAACCCCAGACTGGTTATGATTCTATACATTGGCAGCGAAAGCAGTGTGATGCTACAGTCGAAAATATTTATATAACCATTCTCTTGGACGCTTAGAGCACAGATAGTAAGTTGTTTTTCACTAAACTTCCGTCTCGCTGAGGTTGTGAACAGAGCTTTCCTCCTGGATCATCGTGTAAAGCAGTTGTCGAGATAGGACGCTGTGTGCGGATTTTAAATAAAACTTAGAATACATTAAACCACAGGTAGTGAAACATTATTTCAAATATATCGATATATTTTCAGAGGCTGTTAACGCGGCTTTTTACGTGGGCTTTTTCGTAATGATTTAGTACATGCGAATAGTTTCATACCTAGGCGCTTAATCATATATCTTGAATATAATGCATCGCCGTTGTATTTTCTTCACAGTGGATTACTTTGGTGTTATTCAAACAACAGCATATTTGTGCTAACGAATTCGTATTAAATAGTTGTAAGTGAGTGGAAATAGTTTTATAAGAGGCTAGGAAGGGATCGGTAGGTATAAAAAGCTGACTGCACTTCGTGATCGTATGTGATAAAATATTTTCGTTAAGAGATCTGCATGCCTGTTGATATCATTGGATACACTTAGTTTGTTTGTGGATGTTCATCAAGTTTATGGTCGAAATAGGTAATTCTATTTCATTTATTCCGTAATTTTTTGTGTAGCAATAATAATTCAAAATAATATTGTATGCATTGTCGATTATAAACCTGCTGAAAGATATTTGGACGATTTAAAGATTAATAATGAAATATAAAGGGATACCACTGTTTCTGTGTAAAAGCGTAGTTTAGCAGTTATCTCTCTTATACCAGTGGGTTGAAACAAGAGTAGATGCTTATTTAGGGTATTCCAGTTAATTTAAGGGTAATAATGTAATTTTCATGATTGATGACTCCATATTATACATTATGGCATCATATTGGGTACTGTTTGCTGGACTAACTATGTATTCAATGGCTGAAAAACAGTGTGTATAAGTGATGTTATTGTCCGTTTACCTCAACTGAAATCAGGTGTGAAATGGATGTTTTGGCAGTCTTTCAATATATTGCTGTCTTTCAAGGCCAATAAGCTTGATTCTCAAATATTCGATATATAATCACATTTTCTGTCACCATGAAATACAAACCTTTTTAAATAATACTAAAAATAATTGGTTAACCAGGCATTCTTAAACCAGTGCTTAAAAAGTTAACTGTACATCTTAAACATAATAGTGCTTAAGTCAACGCATGAATTTCTGCCAGCTGCACCATATGACGATGCTTACTTCAATTAGTCTGCAACAGGCAAACATTTCTCTCAAATCAAACGCTACAAAGTGCAAAATGCTTATGCTGTGGTTTCTTCACAAGAATGTACATCCATAAAACAAATCTAAAACCAGCACATCTTTCGTCGACAAATTGAGAGCACTTCTGGTCTTTATTAGCGGTTTTGTTTATACATTTTGTGGTACGAAAACTCTGAAATTTCCGAAACCACGGGATCTAAGACGTGCTCACGAAACATGAATAAAGGGCAATAACTCTAAAACACAAAAAATGAACAAAGGACAACAACTCTAAAACACTTAAAGAAAGAGTTATAGTTCCAATGCACTGCAAACCTTCAAATAAGATAGATGTGTGTATTAAGTTTGAGGTCAGTACCTCGAATACCCCGGATAAAAATAAGCATAATAAATGAACCAAGGGCAATAACTGTATTTATCTGAATAACACCAAGTATTCATTGTACACTCACGTGCATTGCAACGTGTCCCCATATCATTTTGGTATCATTTCAAATGGTTTCATGTGCAGTAAAAATATATTGTCAAAAAGTCAGAAAATGAAATAACAAACAAGCTTTATTGGGCCCCAAACAATTCAAAACAGGTTATTTCACGTCCGAGTATAATAAAAAACAAAACAAAAAAACAACAACAATAAAAAAAAGAAGTACAAACTACAACAACTTTTAGGTCACCAGGCATCTAGATTTAACATTATTGTCCATGCACTAGCCCATGTGTGGGTCGGACTCCTTATTTGGTATAGTCCACCAAGTGTGTGTTCCTTAAGGCATATATGTATATATTATCATAACACAAATGGTATCGTTATCTTCATAATTATATCCCTTGTTTTAACACGATTTTAGTTTTAAAAGATCGTATACTATCATATTTAGTATTACTGAACATTATCAATATGAAGAAATAATGAATTAGGAGTAACAGCATGAGCAACGATGATGATGATGATAATAAAGATGATGATGACGATGATGATGATGATGATGATGATGATGATGATGATGCTGATGATGATGATGATGATGATGATGATGATGATGATGATGATGATGATGATGATGATGATGATGATGATGATTAAGATGGTGGTGGGTATGATGATGATGATGATGATGATGATGATGATGATGATGATGATGATGATGATGTTGTTGATGATGATGAAGTTGTGTTGTTGTTTTTGTACCTGGAAGTACCAAACCTATCCATCCGTGGATGCCGCTATTAATCATAGAAACTATTTGGTATGGCCTTGTTTACATCAGAGAATCTAGCTACTGCTAGTAAGGTTTTAAACACATTACGTTTACATATCTCAAATCTGAGGATAGCCACTGCTGTTGTTGTTGTTGCTGCTGTTGCTGCTGCTGTCGCCGCCGATAGTAGTAATTAATGTCATTGACTTTAAAGATTTCTTATTATCTCTTTATTATCAAAAAGTTGTCATGCGAAACATAACGCATGCATGCATATGATCAATTCGCGTGTAGAATAAACATCCCCTGTTACAGATGACATTGTTCAAGTTGTGTTGAAACATTTAATCAAATGACAATTTAATTAATTTATATTTTCAGGTAGAAGTCAAATAGTAGTGTAGGAGTTTTTGAAAGCAGCCGCAGTCCATTCAACACTTGAATATTAATAAACCGCGACGCCACTTGATTGGTCAATTTATTTATACTAGTGACACTCCCACTAAACCGTAAACATGAGTGCATTCGACGACGAGCTTTTGGACGAAGAAGCAGAGGAAATGGCGTTGAAAGAGAGAGATTTAGCAGACGATGCTCAATGGAAGATTATCCAGAAAAATACATTTACAAGATGGGCAAACGAACATTTGAAGACCGTTAACAAGAACCTTACGGAACTAGAAACGGATTTAAGTGATGGCTTGAGGCTGGTCGCTTTAGTTGAGGTGCTTTCGGGCAAAAAATTCAAGTCTGTCAACAGACGTCCAAATTTCCGTACTCAAAAGCTTGAAAATGTCACCAAGGCGCTTGAATTCCTGGAAAGGGACGAAGGAATTAGGATTGTCAACATCGGTAAGTGCATAATCTCCCATATACAGCCTTTAAAACAGTTCCAATAAGGGTTGACACACCTGTTTAAAGGTGTGTTAAGTTTGTGTCATAGTATTTCGGACAGGTGACAATTCGGCTTCCTTTTTTGAGAGGCGGGTATAATCGCTATGACAGCCTGTTGCATTCAATTACGTAGTCATAGTGAGTTGATTAATGAAAGTGACAATGACCAACACCTGAAAATGACCTGTCATAAACAATAACATGCCTTTTCTTTGCATATTTGATGCACCAGTCATAATAAATACTATTCCAACACATGTTTATCGACCTTGACACTGCCCTGAATTTAGTACTCCTGGCTAATTGAATTATAATAATGCAGGTTAAGATGTTTATTTTGATCATATTAATGGCCTTGTTTATAAACATGAGCCATGTGTCCTTACCATGCCATTTAAACTTCAATTAAAGCAAAGAGGTGTATTGATCAATACACCTTCACAGGCATACACTGATACAGAAGTAGAGACATTTGCCTTTTAGGCATGGAAAGTTTACTGGTGTTTTACTGAAGGTTTCAAAGTTACTGAGTCATGTCAAAATAGATGGATTTTAGCAACCTGTGGAAATGAATTGAATATGGCTTAGCTTTAATATACCAAATACATTATGCATATAAGGTAAAAACCACTAGGCAAGCAAAAAACAGGATTAAGTATGAAAAAGTATAATGCACATATTAAATACTTTTGCTGTAATGAACTTGAGCTCAAGGTGGGGGTGAGGGGGGGGGGGGGTGTACATGCATATTTACAGACAAAAGTTAT
The DNA here is from genome assembly GCF_026914265.1 of Mya arenaria. Taxonomy (NCBI): domain Eukaryota; kingdom Metazoa; phylum Mollusca; class Bivalvia; order Myida; family Myidae; genus Mya; species Mya arenaria. The sequence goes on from NC_069135.1 coordinate 40,029,845, forward strand.
TAGTTTAGACGGATTGTACAATGATCTCAATCCTGAAAAATCCTTGTTTTAATGATACCAAATCTGGTGTTCAGTTTCAGAGTAAATGTTGACATAGATCTTATGATACCAATTCAAAATAAATATAATTTATACCATCTTGCATAGATGGATGATCAATATGATTGAGGCTTTTATCAGTAAAGGTATTAATCAGTCATGAGTAAAGCAGAAGTAAGGCTTAAATCGATATTTTTACTCAAACACAGGTGTCAATTTAATGTACAATATCAACAAAGTTTCTCTAAGTAATAATCTTTACCCTATATTTCATAGTATTTACAAGTTTCATGTATTTTGATATGTATGTTGATTGAAATATCATATTAACATGGCTAGTTGTACATGAAGTCGCCTCCCACCCAAGAGGTTGTGGGTAGGATCATCCACTAAGGGTTACTTTTTCATGGCCTCTTAAAAAAGAAGACACTAATACTGGTCTCTACCCTTATCAGCTTTTAGCAAACTTCACTGTGTATATCTAAAAGTATCTTATTGATGCTGTGACTTTTCCTTTAAATGTTCGACACTCAATGTAAAATAACTGGGAACAGACATACATGTCCATGTATATGAAGATATTCCATTTTTATGTCAGCATTTTGTTGTACAAAACTTGTCTTCTTGCAATTTTTATTTATTTAGTGGTAGTCATACCTTGTATGACAATTTATATTTCAAGCTTACAAACTCATCTAAACTTACATACATTGTTACCAATACCTTCTATTGTTAATGTTCCTGTCATCCATGTACAAAAATGTCATTTTAAGGACAAAATAAACATGTGAACCACCATCAGTAAGAGGTTAGGATTGCGATCATTGAAATACTAGTATTCTGAACATATATGGTCGGACAAAATGCTCATACAGCAAAAAGGCGTACCCTAGTGTTTTCTAAAGAAAGGATTAATTTAAGACGGAAGAGTCAGATTAATCTGTTTGAATGCATTTACCATGTAAGGTCATTGTCACTTTAAACTTAGTGTGTGGCAGGTAAAAAAATATAACAATGAAGCTATTCTCAAATGATTGCATACATTATAGACATAACATAATCATTGACTGTCTTTATATTTGAATGAAAATACTTGATTTAATGTAAAAACAATTGTTTGCACCAAGAAATTGAACCTTTCAATGTACATACAAAACATTGGTTTTACCCTTAATTGCCTCGCAAACAATTAAGAACGACAGTTGAAAAGTACAGGAGTTAATAGATTGAATAGAACATTTTTGGCTTTTCATAATTAGATCAGGACATGTCGAGTGTATTGTGCTAAACGGTACTAACTCAATAGAAATATACCATAATAGGAGGCATTACAACAGTCTGAATGCACTTTAAGCCGTCAATGAATGTCTCATTCGAAGACAATTAAGTCCATGCCTTAGGTTTATTAAAGCCCCTCTATCACAGATTGACCATTTTTTGTCTCAGAATCAGCTGATTTTGGCATCAATGCTTTCAATTCAGTCATATAAGAGTGAGCTATTAACCAGTGCTAAACAATCTATATCATTTGATGTGATATTTGGTTAATAACATGGCTTTGATCAGGAGGAAACTGTAAGCTTTTTTATGATAAATTATTCTGTGCTTATGTACATTGAGTCTAATCAGTAAATGTTAATGTTATAACAGTTACTGTAGAAACCATCGACTGACAGATGCTCTTGAACAAAGTCTAGTCCTATATTGTTAAGGTCAAGGTCACACGAAGCTCTGGTTGGCACTTTATATATACATGTCTTTGTGCTTAGTATTTAAATAATGTAATGTATACATCATAGTCGTCACCTTTACAGTGTCAAGAATTGCTTAGTTTTGTATGTGTAAATGAAGCAAATGAATTGTGAAATATTTGCCTCTGGCTGCCGTTCATTATAACGAATGATACAGCTGGGATGCAGACATGAAGTGTTTTATTAGGTTTTATGAAAATGTATGTGTTACATCTATAAATAATCAACCATTCGAGCGAGTTAGTAGCGAAAGCAAACATTATTACCCAGCAGTCATCAAAATAAGTCTTTCGGATAAGAGCGAGTAAGTAGCGAAAGCAAACATTATAATTACCCAGCAGTCATCAAAATAAGTCTTTCGGATAAACATGCCGCAATTCTTTCACTTCTGTTTGGCATCATCATGTTCAACAAGCCCTGCATGCTATATTAAAATCTAGAAATTGCAAGCCTGGTTCAAGCATTTTACAAGTGCACGGCTAAATGTGCTTAAATGTTGCCCACTGACAGAGTGTATAGATTAATTGACTGTTAGGCAACAGTGAACGATATTTTTTGTTGTTGTTCAAGAATTCGCACATTAGTTAACCATTTACTTATTAAAGCCTAACTGAAAATATATACTTGAATGTCTTCTGTCAGACTTGTAAAATAAGATTATATCAGACTGGGATGTGACTAACGTAAACTTCAGGAAAGGAAAGAAATGGATGTTGCATTGAGTCCCATTTACATATTAAATGGCTCAGTCACTCCGAATAGGTGAATATCACATTTCCATAGTTGGCAATTCTGTGTGAAGTAGTAACAATGCTGCCTATTTTTCTCCAAACAAGTTCAATTTCATGGTGAATTTGCCAACATTAGAACAATTACTATAAAGTACACAAGATTAATGTAATAGGATACTTCCAAAGCTTTGTCAGCCTCGCAACTTTGAACAGTTGACATTTGTTGATGTTTTTTGTACATGCCAGTAGTGATGATGGATGGATGGTCTTTATGAAAGGGCTTTAAGCTGCTCTTGTTGACGAAATCACTTTGCATTCTCTTAAAATCTTCACCCTTTCGAGGCCAAAGTCACAAAAATTCAACTGCAGGGAGCGGCTGCACAGTGGAACTCAATAAATGGTAAAAAAAATACAAAAACAAAGAGTATAAACGCAATCTTTTCATGGCCAAGGCAAAACATTGACAGCCTGGGATATCGCTGATGTGGAATTTTTGCCACATAGAATAAATTTTGGCACCGAAAGGATGAAAGACCACTATGTCATGATTGTAAGAAATTCAGTTCTTGTAGTTCTATAATTAAATGATCTTTCACAAGGTTGTTGAACAATAGCTTTGGTTGCGGTCTGTGTGCTTTGAGTACATTGGTGTAAGATCATATTACAAGAGACGACCACAATTTATGTACTTTTCTGACAATAATGCTGATTCAGTATATAAAGTTATATTATTGAAAAATATAGTTTGTAATTTAAGTGAATATATAATCCAAACTAAAATGATCAGTTGAAGCATTTACAAGATGTTAACCATATCTCAGTAGTAAAATTGATCGATTATTGGTGCATTCAATTACTATCATTTACATTATAAGGTGTTCGTCACACATTTTATGATGCATTGTAATGAAAGTAATCATATAGTAATGTCCTATAGGTCTCTAAACCCCTCTCATTTTAAATACATATAAAAGAGAAAAAGAAAGTGTGACTATAAGTGGTCAGGTTTTGCTAAGAAATGTTTCAATTTAATGACTAAGTAGCACTTATGAGACTCTCAGTGCGATTTATATTAATGTTGCAAACATAAAGGTCAAGGTCACGTTTGGAGGTAAATGGAATGTAATTTACCTCTTTTACCTATTTTTTTCTTATTGTTTTTTTTAAATGAACACTGTCACAGATCATCCACCCCCTGCAATTGACAATTGTAAACAACTTTTCTTATGTATCAATTTTTTTGAAAATTGTTGATTCTCAGTCCTTTAAATTGAGTATACATCTCCTGAAGAGTGTTGTTTGATGCTGAAGAAATTTTAAAAAAATATAGAAAAAAAGATACCAGTGTTCACCCAACAAACATGATAAAATTCCACAGCAATGTTGGAACCATTATAAATACACAAATATAATGATTCATAGTTTATTTATAAGCAGTTACCTAACATTTCCCCAGAAAATATATTCACCCTATTTATTTCTGGTAAAGGTTAAAGCCCACACAGTCAGTGCACTTACTCATATATTGTGAGTAGACGTCAAGGAATCCAGAATATTTGTACTTTGTGGTAGTATTTTTCCAATTAATTGCTAATTGTTGCTTCTTTCTTATCGCAATCCACCCACAAGAAAAATCTCTTTGGAGTGTCCCACTTGATAAGAAAATACAGAAGTCATCAATCAAGCTAGTTTTTCAACAACACTGCTATTATTCAATTGGTCTATGTAGAGTTATAGCTGCATGCAAAGTTTTTAAAACTTATAAAGTTACTTTCAGACCAATATTTTAGGGCCATAAGAAGTTTGTAATATATGTCGGAAAATACCTCATTAAGCTTAATATATATATATATATATATATATATATATATATATATATATATATATATATATATATATATATATATATATATATATATATATATATATACGTAGTACATGTTCTTTTAGTGATCCTTTACCCAACTTAAAACAAAAAATTCTTTTCTCTCCCATCTCCGATAAGTCTAAGATCCAAAAATTTGGCCATGCTGGAATTTCTTATCTTGCCCATGGGCAAAAATAAAACAAGTACCCATATGGAACTCCTTTTTTATTGAAATCACACAATTACCTCCCTTGTTAAAGACCTTTATCTGTAGCATCATCGAAACCTTGTCTTAAACCTTAAGTCCAAATTTGTTATTTCTGCTTCAAATTGCATCATAAAAAAGTTTTCACGCTCCATTCAAGAAATAATGCTGCACTCAGAACTATTTACAAATCTGAATCACCGCCCGCAATTATCCATGACAACGGCGAATTATCTAATTTTAGTTGAAATTAGCCTCTAGTTATTTTTAGAGATTGATTTCTCGGCTTTATTCTCTAGCCATACTTCATTTTTTGTTCACAATATACCCTCATTTGACCTTACTGTACACATTCTTATGTATGTTTATTTAGATTTTAGACCATATTTCACCTGTTTTTTGTGTGAAAGACTTGAAATAATGGCGTCTGGAATATATTTCAATGTAATGTTTACCTTACATCTTTATCATAGTGTTTTTTAACCAAAAGATTAACAGAGTTTGGTGAACTTCTAAAATAAACATTTTTCTCAAGCCCTGTGATATTTTATGTCCACCCCAAGCTAAACTTGATCTGCTCACAAGGAAATATAATCAGGATAACTAGTAATTCCATGTGGTTATATTTAGCAATTTAGGGTATCAGGGAGTCAATTAGGGGTTTCACTTGTGGGGTTATCTGTTTAGGGGCTTAAAGTGAAGGTCAAGAAAGGTCAATGTTCATTAGATAGTGATTGACCACCTGTGACCAAAACTTGGCCTAAATGTTGGACATTTGTGGGAAAAGAGGTGTTGCAAATATTGTTTTCACAGATTTATTAATACATCTGAATACTCTCATTCTGTAGCAAATTAACACAAACATCAATAAAACAGCTAGTGGGGTAGTTCTGTTCAACTGATTTACCAATATTGATTTGTGATCAGCAAAAGAATTTCTCAGAGAAATCAAACTTCTGGAGCTGCAGCCATCTTAACTGTTTTAATTATCCCTGCAAGCTACAGATTTCTTTTCAATTACCGTATATGTCCAAATACAATCTAATAGATGCACCAGATGCATTTGAAGAAATTTACTATTTTAAATCAAGGTTTATTTATGATTAATTTTGATAATTTGTCAGACACTATAAATATTACTAAAACATGGGTATCAATGAGACTGTCAACAATGACAGCCTGATGAAATCATAGTTCAAATCTTATCAAATTTATGTTTACCAATTTTATTACAATTCCATTGATAAATGTGCTCAAATATGATAATTATCCGACTTTTATCAGTCTGCTGATATGTTTACAAAAGGCAGTGTTCAATGATGATTTTTTTATCATTGTAAAGTAGGCGTATAAAATTGACATATACAAATATTTACTTCGTTCCACTGTACAAGTAGATTTTTTCAGCTTTCGGAAATATCACTGATTCAGGTTCTTTTCAAGTTGAATAAAAATGCACAGCGCACCTTTCAAAATCTTGACACCGAAAAACATGTCAATGAAATATTACATATTTTTAAAAACCTGAGTACAATTGCCTAATAAGGAGAGAAAGCCAGTTGAACACTCATAACAGAATGTGATTTAAAGGTGTTACGATGATGTCGACCTGGTAGTTTAAGTTATGTGAAGTAAAATTGTTGGCGTTTACTCGACTAAAACCAATGTAGACTAGCCTGTAATAAAAAGCCATTAACCGCAGTCATGTTTACAGTGGGTTATGTCTGATTCATATCTTGAAAATTTGCTATGATAGTAAATATTTTTGTTTGTTGAAAATGGGAAATGACTACATGCCATGTTTTTGAATGTAAGGATTGTCTTGGTAGAATAATAACAGGTCTCGCTGCAGATGTATATTTTTTTATTTTGCATTAAGTAATCTTCTACATGTACTATAGTGGAAAAACAATTAAATTGTATTGATTACAATAATTCATTTCAAAACAATTTTCATTGTGTTGTTGATGTATTCAAAACATACTTGACACCGCATTATTATGAAATTACCATTATGCGATTATTTATCAGGTATAAAATTGTATATGTACAGTATGCAGACTGAATTCAATGACTGCATTCATATAATAGTAAAATATAAACCTACGTGCAAAGTCTTGGGTTCATATAAAGGCCCCCCTGTTCTGTGAAAAATGGGCTTACTTTGTATGCATTTGATTAACTCCATAGGAGTGCATTTAATATTACAGTACAATGGGGCTAAATTACAGAAAAAATCATTAATTTTTGTAATTTCGGATCAAATTACCCTCAACACACAGTATTTATTGCAAGTGACTTCCTAAGTGACCGCAAAGGTGGATAGCCACATAAACAGTGCATTAACTGTCATTTATTTCATTAAGGTGTCGCTTTTCTTACCATTTCTAGTTATCTTTGTCTATTAATTGGTTTGTCTGATTTTCAGAAGAAGAAAAAACAATTTGTGGTATTGTCATTATTAATCAAGTTGGAAAGCTTCTTAAAGACCGTGTCATTGAGGTTCCCAAACTTGGTACAATCGCATGTTGCTTAAATGAGAATTCTCCTTGTTTGACTGGGAAGATTTTACTCATTTTTTTCAGGCTGTTCACAACATTATTATGAAACTTGGTACAGTCTCAAGTTGCCCTAGAGTTCTCCTAATGTTTAACTAAAAACAAGACAGATCAGTGTGTAGGTGACTGCGCTCTGCGGTGCTCTTATGTATACAATGATGATTTTCTAGGTTTTGTCTTGGCCGAAGTAAAACATTATGGGACATTTTGTTTACAAAATTAGTTATTATGAAATTTACTGGTAACATTCGGTATAGGTTTTAAAGTCTGTTAAAACAACTTGATAAGAAAGATCTTTTTCGTTCTCAGGTGCATATTTCTGATTCTAAATCTGCAAAGAAATGATAAAAAAAACTCTCTAAGCAACAGGTAATTTTGTGTGGGTGTTTTTTTCTGGATGGGGAGATTTAACAGACAGCTACTTTTGTGTCAGATTTATTTTCTTTCGGAAATCTTTACAAGAATTTTGATAACATTTATTTGGCTGTGCATTATGCACATTTTGATTTATATCATTTACCAATTTATTTTACTTGCAAAAAACCAAATGTCTATTGATGGTGGTTTTCTTCAACTGGTTGTGTGAATTATATGCTTATTTTAGCGACAAAAAACAGATGTGATTGAATTTTGTCAAACAGTTTATTTCATGCATGTAAACTCTTCACAATCTTTCACTTTGCTGTCTTGATAAATTATTTCCAAATCTTTACATATAAGCCTAATGCGCATTAATTGGTAGCTGCCACTTACAGGCTCGAACCTTAGAGCAATGACACAAGGTGCATATTGTAACTGAACGACTTAAGCACTGTTAATAAATAATGAGCCTGTGCAGTTAATTAATTAGTAATAAATATAAAGTTTGCACAGCCATTAGGAAAGGCTTATTAGCTAATGGTGGATCCAGATATGTATCATATTGGTTGTTAATAATTCCTGAGCTTCTCAATAGTATAGGTCACATGGTGCCTATCGCATGGTTGATTATTGAACACATGGCAGCGCTCATCAAATATTTATCTCTCAGATCATGATTTGATAGGTTCTTCAGTGAGGCAAAAACTCATAGTTACAAATTCCTTAGAAAATAAAACAGACAGCAACATTTGAACTTTGAAGTTTATTGGATATCTGAACAGAGATCTCCGAGGCGGTCTCAGATGAGCAAGCTTGAATTCATACTCTAGTGCTCGCCCAAATTTATACACTACGGGCAGTGCTGGCCTCAATTCATCCTCCATTGCTTGCCCAAAATCAAAGACTTTGCTTGCCCAAATACATACACTTTTGTGCTCACCCGAATTCATGCAACTCCAGTGTTAACCAAGTACAAACATATACCAGTGCTTGGCCAAATTCACATACAAGCGCTTGCCAGAATTCATACACTATGCTATGTAATTGTTATTGTTTAGCTTTATTTTCTAAACCATTTATTGCGACTGTGGCTGGGCACAGAAGATTAAAAATAAATAATAATGCAAGTGTTTCGCGCAAAATGTCTGTATAATGTCTAGCAAGCATGCACAAACCCCTGCACTTATGATCCTCTAAGTTAAACCACGTCATAACCAAATGGTATTATTTCATCTCATTCAAGATGAATTCATGTATCTGCATAGCTACCATGTAAGGTTCATGATTTGCTGGCTATCTGGTTACAGTTAAGCAGTTGCATCTTGTTAATTTAAATTTTATCTTAATGAATCATGACTGTTCTGTGCATGTACTCCATCCATGAAATTCATTGCAATCCAGTCTTCATGGACGGAAAATGGAGCTAAGTCATTTTCGATGTAAAAGGCATCAGTAGTTGGGTGAAGGGCCCCATGTCCCCCTCTTACTTTTACCATGCCTTTTTTTCACTATAGTTACCAGTATACAAATTTGCATTCCCTTTTGCAAGTTCTTTCATGCGTATGCGAAGAAATGGTCTTTCCATATTGCTTAATTAAAACTGACATATTTGTATGCCCCTGATCAGTTGTATAGATGAATATGTGTGTGTGTGTGTTTATATAATTCTGTTATACATGTACATGATTATACATGTTTATTGGTTTATGAAATCAAAGACCATAACAAATTGTTATTAGAAATAAGCAAACAAATTTGTGTGTGTTTATAAACCACCCACAAAGTTATTGCCCAAAGTAATTGTTATGCAGTTGTATTCTATAGAGCAGTGTTAAGGTCTGACTTCAACAAAATAAAGCAAAGCATTGTTTCAGTTGGGTTAAACAATATTGTTATTGTATATAAAAACAACCTTGCAGCCTTGAAAATTTAGCATACAAAACACATTTTTTTGCAAGTATCAAATGTTTCATATACATTTCTTGTTATGCAATCCAAATATTTTATCAGGCATATCAGAGATAAGCAAAATGGAAGCTTAGAGTTCTTCATTTCTCAAGTGTGTTTTGATCATATATACTCACTGTGCGTCAAAGCCAGTTTATTGCTCACTCAAATATAGGAAATTGTTTTTTGATGGCCTTCCGATGATGAAAAAGATAGTTGATACACTTTGAATACTAAAATGACAAAGTATTTGGTATTAATTGTTAGTCCTATGACTCAATATCAAAATTGCTGACTGCGCTATTATTTGTGTGTGAAGAGATACATTGTTAACAAGTAAATAAGTACTTGTCTAATTAATATGTTTATTGTATTTCATACAATTATAAGACTAAATTTATGTCAGTAATGTAAATGACTTCTGTGAAATGCACAGGTGTTGAAATTGTAGGTTCAAAAATCTTTAAAACATAAGACAGACACACACACACATAGACACACACAGACTTGCACATACATTGCCCTGCAGACAGAGGAAAATCTGGATTATCAGATTGACATTCAATGAGTTTTTAGTCCAGGTAATGAAACCACCATTTACTGCACACATTTAAATGTTTGCAATAGTTATTGTATCTGAAAAGGTGAAAAATAAATCTTAACCTATGTAAAAAATGTATTTTTCAGATTCTGGTGACATAGTAGACTCCAAGCTAAAGCTGATCCTTGGTCTAATATGGACCCTTATTCTGCACTACTCCATCTCGATGCCCATGTGGGAGGGGGAAGAACAGCAGCCCCAGGAGGGAGGCCCCACCCCAAAACAGAGACTGCTCAACTGGATCCAGGGCAAGGTCCCGGACCTACCCATCAAGAACTTCACAACCGATTGGAACGATGGCAAGGCTATCGGTGCTCTGGTTGATGCAATTGCTCCAGGTTTGTGTAATGTTTGTGACCCCATTCCTTACACCTAGATTTATTATAGAGTTAAATTGAAACTAGATACACTCATTTGCCATTTTGTGGCAGAATACAAGGTCATCAGTGCTATGGTTGATGCAGTGGTTCCAGGTTTGTACAGAGTATACCATTGCTACTTTGTGGGAGATGACAAGGCTATTTGTGCTGTAGTTCTTTAAATAAAAGTCAGCACAAAGGAATTATATAATAACTCTTGAACCACATGTTATCAAGATACAATTAACAATCTTTATTTAAAGTTGGGGAAATAATAACAAAATACTTCAGCTCAATGAGCTTATAATTTTCCGACATGAATTAGAAACATATATAGCATAACAATACAAGTAACAAGGAAAAATGATTTATGACTAATAAACTAACTTTACCAAGAGTAAGAGCTACTCACAAGACCAGTTGTTTTATAGAATGTTAAATTCTAGTGGGGCTGGTTATGTTCTGTACTTGCTTCAGACTGGGTGAAAGTTTGCATCCCCATTACTCACAACCAGCTAGTTTAATAAGGCTTAGTGTAATTTTATACATAACCTGGTATAATTATGACTACTGGCAGTGCAAATTGATCCTGATGCTTCAGGTTTGTATTTGTTTAAATGGAAATGAATATTTATGTAATCAATGAATGTATTGGAATTTTGGCAAACTGTGACTATCTGGTGGATTTTATAGAATGTACTGAGATGAATTGCTTATTGTTTAAATATTTTCAGTATCTTACCAGACAACAGTATGATATTGTTTTATCATCAAGTACATCACTTTGCAATCTGCTCAAACACTTTAATAAGCCTTCGGGCAGGCAGGAAACATACTGCAAGTGGTTCACTTTATTGAAGTTAAAAACAATTAAATTGGTCAGACTGAACTATTCATGAAATTCAGTACCAAAACTATTTTATCATGTATGATAACAAATCATTTTTAATAGTATTGGTAGCTTAATTTAACATGTTTATAAAAATCGTAAATCAGTCTAGTCTTTTTTAATCATGTTAATTGAAATGTTTATATGAAATGTCTGGCCACCTTGGCCATAGTTTGACCTTAATAGGAAGCTTGGACATAAATCTCCATTCAATAAGCAAGTCACTCAAGTGTCCGGATTATTTTCTGTCATCACAAGTTATTATTATAACTAATGGTAAAAGGTTGTACAGTATTTACAATATCTAACTGGCAGGGGGGAAATAAATGTGTCTGTTTAAATCCTAATCATATTTAATAAGCTTGTCATTAGCAAGTGCCAAAAGTCACAGAGACTTAGCTGTTTATAAGTTGATAAATTCATGGTTAAGGTATTATTTGATTAATTGGCTTAAACGGTGTCTTTGTTCTCTTCATTTTAGATTTTTGTTGGTATTTTAATTTAACAATTATTTTCAATGTGTCAATTGCAAACTCTATAACTTCCATTTGACCATTTGTCATGACCTTAAGTTGTCAATTATAACAAGCCAATATATAACTTTCATTTGTCTATGACCCTACAAATATCACATTAACCCTAGAACGTCCTTGACCTTAGAGTAATTAATCCAATTCCAAACTGACCATTACAAGTCCATTTTTCGTTGTTTTGTTTTGGAAGAAAAAATTGAGGTTTTGTGATAGTTTCCATGTTGTTGGCAGAGTTGGAATTGTTGTGGCACAAACAAATCAACCTTTTGTCTATATAACTGAAGAACCGTTCAAAAATTCTCAAAAATGGACGAGCATTGGCATAGCGCTCTTGTCTTGAGTTTTCTTGACCTTACAAATGTTGATAAACTTGATTTCACCTATCTACATATACTGCCAATTACAAGGCATATATATACACTCATTTATGACCTTGACCTTGTTATATTTTAATCCAGGTCTGTGCCCCGACTGGGAAGACTGGGACCCCAAGAAGGCCAAGCAAAATGCCAAAGATGCCATGGACGCTGCTGAGAAATGGCTCGATATTCCACAGGTAAGGGGTTGGCTGTGGGGATTTGTGGATAACAAATGCATTGATATAGGGATGCCAGAGAGAGATTGAGTTGTGCTGTTGATGTTACTATTTTACAAACTTCTTCTGCACGTTTGGGATCGGGATCACAGGGCTTGTGATTGTTTTGTTTATATTAATGCCAAGATCTATTGCATTCAGAACCTTTTTATGTCAGTTATTAAGCATAATAAAAAGCTGTCATATAATAAAAATAGTTTGCAAAAGAAAACAGAAACTAATTAAAATTTATGTATTCAGCAGGAACTTAATACACCATTGCTACTAACTGATACACATCTTTTTATAAATACAAAATGTGCAGGTTCAATGTCTTTTGTATAATGTTAATGAATTACGATTGGTCATTGACCTGGCTCATCATTATTTATATTTTAATAGTCTCTCTTTATAACAAATTAATTGCACAGCAAGTAGGGAAATGAATCAAAGCCGAAACATGATCAGAGGTATCAGGCTGTAATAGACATTAAATACAGTAATAAAAAAGCACTGATAAACAACAAAGTCAAGATAATGTATAATGAAGTATAAAGAATATCAAGTGTGTAATATAGGTAAGGGGAAGATACAATGTTTGATGTAATTTAAAAAGATAATTTTTTTGAATTATCAGAGAATCTTTAGAAAAGGGTCCATCTTGATGGAGGTTTAATTAATTTCATCAGTTTTGTTAAAGATTATATAAACATTAATATTTAAAATACCTTCGTTTGGCCAAAGAAAATAAAATGGTTTGGTTAAGGTTTCATCCTTTTCAAAAACAGGTAAGGTAGGTAGGCTTTTTTATAAGCCTTTATGTAAGAACGTAATTGTCATCATTGGAGAATGGTGGTAAATTAATATTCTGTTTTATAAAGGTTTTAAACAACTTATATTGAAACACACACACTAAATTTTTTTCATTTCTTTTACTAACTGACTACAAAAACGGTAAGGTCGGCACCAGTATATCGTAGGTTGGGTCTGGTTACCCGAAACCAATTTTTTTTAGGCCTTACTATAATTAAGTGCTCGTGAAATAGGGTTACTTTGCATTTTATATACATACAGCATCCAGCGCCTGTTTGCTAACTTCCATGTTAACCTTAAAAACCTTAAAAACTGCTGATATCAAAATGCAGGGTAAAACAAGTGGGACTATAATAAATTATGTCTTGAACTTTTTAAAGCTCATGCAATACTGTCTTAAGCAGTAAACATTAAATTAAAGATTCAAGCTTTAAGTTAAAAAGTTTCAGTTGTAAATTTCTATGTGATGCTATGATAAGATATTTTCCGTATTTGGGGCATTAACTTATTTTATAGCAGTATGTTTTAAGCAAACTTGACAGAAATTGAACTAGTTTATTATGATACATTTTTTAGGTGTAACTCGAATATTTAGAACACTTAGACACACTTATGACTGCCGTTTAAAGTCAGAGATAACATTTGATTGATTATATGCGGGTTTATGTAAATGTTTTAGAATACATGGGTGCTTAAATGATGTTTAAGGAGTTGGCCCATCATGGATTGAAGATGTCGAGCTGTCAGATAGTAGCTGAAAAGCCTTTTGATGTAAAGCGATATTATTGATACTTTAAATATGACTTTGATTTCTGGCTTAATTTAGGTCATGGTCAATTACGAAGTTTGCAAAAAGTAATTTGAAATGACCTGTTGAATATTTGAATAATGTCTGTTCTATGCATTTGGTTATAAGTGACAAATATATAGTAATTTCAGTTATCGAGTAAATAAAGTTTGCATAATTATAAATAGGGTATATATTTTAACCTTCTTAAAAGTGTTTTGAAAAACAATGGTAGACTTAATATGTATAATATCATTTAGATATTATAATATTTGATTTATTTCAGTTTTATTACCCATTATATGATTATAATAGAGAATATTATGATTCATATCAATTTTGAAAAGTTTGATATTGAAAAAGTATGCTTTTTTGTAACATACCCTGAAAAATAGTGATTCAAATCTACCTGATACGAACTGTGGGGGTGTTACATGTAAATACGCAATGAAAGAGCGTAGTGCTAAACTGAATTAAATATTCGAATGCATTAATATGATTTAATTGAGTTTAGTATGCAAAGCCCTTTCAATCTTGCTGATGCTCCTTGAAAAGTTTAAATTATTCATGAAATAATCTATCTTAAACACAACCTATAAATTGCAAGTTTGCTTAAAAGAACTGTGACTGTCTGCATATGAACTGTTTTAAATTTTCTCAAAATGATTATGTATTTTGTTCAAAGTACAACCATTACATGACGCTATATATATTTGGAAATAAACCTTGCCCCGTTTAAAATATAACATGCTGTATTTCAGTGGATTCAGTTTTGGAGTGCAACCAGCTTTATGAGCACATTTCAAAAATTTGTGCAACCCCAAAAAATTGTGTTCCCATTTTTAAATGTCAAAATCTGGATCTGGTGAAAATTTGACTTTCATATTTTTCCTCAACAAGTCATGTTTGTTTTTCATGAACTGTTCATGCCAGAATCATGTTTCAAACAGCTAGACAGTTAGAGTCTATTTAGATTTAGGATTAGAAATTATCATGACTGATGCCAACTGACTATCAATATGGCAGATTACCACAATAAATTAGATTATATTTGATGATATCAGTTCTAATTGCTGTAAAATTTATCAAGAAATAGGAAATCTGCTACTTTTTTAATACAGGTGCCACACCAATCATGTTAAAGGCATGTTAATATTATCAACGAAAAAATTATTCCTGAAAAAAAAATATTTTGGATATTTTTCTTCCAGTTATTTTAACACAACATGTTTTCTTTGAACAGCGTTTTTTTTTTTCCAACTTGAAAGGGATAGTGGTGTGGCTGTTTGATTGGGAAAAAAATATAGTTTTGTTTTTCAAAAAGGGGAAAAATTTAAGTAACGCATGATTCATATGCTTAACTTGTTTTCGAACTATTTTTTCAACAATCTTTTATCGACATATTCATGATGGGCACTATATACTGCTACATTCGCTCAATGCTTCTCTTAAAAAGTTAAAAGTTATTTTTTTACATGGGTGGGAAAAAGTATATATACCTTAATTTTCAGAAGGCGAATGGGGCCAATTTGGGCCCCAAAAACCAAAAAGGGCAAAAAAACACCTCTGACAATGAATATAACACAGGCATTCAGTCAAACATCATATTGAAAAAATGGAATTTACTTCTTCCTTGTCTCTCCTAAATATGTACCAAAACACACCTTAGGTTCTTGAGATGAAATGGCCCGCTGTATTTGAAAAAAAAATCCTTATGTTGGTAGTTGAATCATCTTTGCTGCTAATAATGACGTAAACCTTTTATCATCGGAGGCAACGTGTTTCTAACTAAAATTCAGCAACTGCAGGTAAATCTGCTGAAAGAGTTAAGACATATCTTATGAAATAATGCAGTTCTTTGTGGTTGCAGCAAATAATTGCAAAAAACCCTGCTAATTTACAGTTCAGAAACGACCTTGACACTGTGTTGTGGCATCTCTTGGCATCTTTGCAACTTTACCTTGAAATATTACTACTTAAGGATATCGCCATGGAAATGAATTAGGCAACACATTAATAATTATTGCGCAATCAAAATTGAGTGGCTTTCATACTGTTAATGAATTGGCTATGAATAATGAATATGCAGATAGACTTTATGGTTTTATTTATTGCAATTCAAACTGTAAAAAATGCAAGTAAGTGTCAGTCATTGATCATTATTGATCATCGACATAACAGCGATTGATAACCATTTATTAATCATGATATTCTATGCAATGCATTGACTTCAACAAAATGATTTTTTGAAATATGAAGCATTCAGTAAAATGTATTTTAGAATAACAAAACATTCATTTTCCTACTTCGGATACCATTTTCTGCAAAGTCAGCAGTTCTCAGTGGTATTACAAATATGTCACTCTTATTGTTACCGAGACAATTTTTATCATTTTTTGTTCTCGTTTCATATGAATAGAGTTACATAAAATACAGGTAATCCAAAATACTTCCGGAAACTATGCAGTTTTTTTGGTGTTTTTTTCTCTAGCGCAATTTTATTTATGAATATACATTTATAATTGCGTGTCATGGGATTCAGGGTATAGGTAAAATTCACAACATAAATATTGCAATCTTGCATAAGAGTTTTATACTGAAAATGTATCAATAGATGGACTGCCACGTGATTCTGGTGGCCTTCCCTATTCGAGCGTGATATCCTAAAGCTGCAGTTTGTTGCTTTTTTAGTTTGAAAATACAATCAAATGTCAAGGTTACCTGCTGACAGTAAGTTAAAATGTATCATCAGAATAGACTCACAGAGATTTGAACCAGATTCTGGTTGCTGGCCTTCAGCGTGATAGCCGTGATAGCCATGATAGCAGACATTTTTCATTAATTTGATCATGCGATTAAATGTCAAGGTTACTTACACTGAAAGATATGAACAGTATAGACTTGAAACAGAGATGCTGGCTGGCCTTCCAGCATGATCATGCTGTTACACTTGTCTGGAATATGATTGTACAATTAAATGTCAAGGTAACGTTAACCTACCCTAAAAATGTACTGACAGAGTACACGAACCGAGGATTGAACTTTATTCTGGCACCCATCTCCATAGCCAGACACATGGTACGATAATACAATTAAATGTCATGCTTTTTTAAAATATGCATAGTAAGCTGGTTTCTTCGTTCGTCCTCAAATGTACCTAATTTTATTGTTGATTGTATGCAGTAATTTTCCTGAAGATATTATCAAACTTATAGGCTCAGTGTACTAAGGTAGCATTTGGTTCAAAGTGCATATCCGGTTGATTTGAAAGATCTTGAAATTCTTATTTTGAAAAATAAAAACAGATTTTACATGATTACCCCCCCCCCCCCCCCCCGGTACAACTTGGTAGGTTGTTTGGAATTTTATTATCTTTTAAAACTGCATCAAACTCACCCAGGCATTTTATGGCAGTTGGGTCTGTTTTGGAATTTGGAGAAATCATGAATAGAGTATTGAATTATTTCGAAATGAAAACCACAACACTGAGATTGTGACATAATTTGTGCATTTGCCTTCAGGATGTGCAAGAGGCAGAACACTGATTACAAACAATTTGAAGCTATAAGTATACATTGCACTGTTGTACAAATGGCTTTAAAATTAACTGTTTACTTGTTGACTGTCAGGTATCACTTTGAATAATTGCAAAAACATAATGCGAAAAAAGCTAAATTTTCTTGTCCACTGTTTCCAAATCTTTAGGCTCATTTTAGCTAAAGTGAATGGATCAAGGGCAGGGCTTGGGACTCAGTTGTGTGCTATTTGTTTTTATCAAAATTCTGCACTAATTAAACTAAGGGCATAACCTGCCCACTGTTAGTCTAATACAGGGGTATATTTTTACTTACATTAGTTGATACCCAGGGCTTAATTGGGTTTTTCCTAGCTTTGACCACAATTCTGCCCTAAAACAAGACCTACCTGCCCATTTATTATTAATCTGGGGACTCAATTAACTTTGTTACAGTAAGTGCTGGGCTTGTGCTGGATTTTCTGTATGAGAAGAGACTCACCTACCAGCCCACTATTTTAAATCTGTCAGGACTTCATTTACTAACATTAGTGAACAACTTGTGGGCTAAATTAATTATGTGCTGAATTTGACCACAAATCTGCACCTAAACCTACATTCCAGCCCACATGTTTATAAATCTGGTGGCTTATCATACCAATGATACCAAGATGCATGATGTATTTTGAAGATATATTCTCTGATACTATCACAAACAGTAACAGATAGCTCCTTATCTCAAACATGCATATTTCTACAGATCTACAGTTGCTGATGATACAATTAAAATGAGAGGGATTGGGCACGTCTTATATTTTAATGGTTTTATGAATAGATAACAGAAATTTGGCTTACAATATTAGTTTAACCATTACCTACAGTCTTAAATATTAATTAAAGCCTTACTCTTACACTCTTAGTGTTCGGCATCAGAATTTTTCACCAAGCCCGTGCAGTGCTATGTAAACTCCAGAATTTATTTGAAAGCCCTGAGAAAGCCTTTGACGACTGCCTGGCTTGTGGGCTTGCAGGACTTGTGGGCTTGCACTGGGCTTGTGGGATTGCACTTATTTGACCGCTGATCATATTTTTGTATTTAAATTATTATATTTAAATTTTACATTGTAAATTTATAAACTGATATTTATAATCTGTAATTGTTGATTCATGTTTTCCAAAAAAATCAGAATGTAACAAAAAACGAAATTTTTGAAATCTTTTATCGAATTCTCAAATCTCTCAAAATTAGTGCTGTTTTCTGTATTTCCTGATAAAATTTGACTTGATCTGACAGAAAATGCCAACTGTATCTTTTCTGGTGGTGAAAAAGTGCTGGAATGTTCACATGGTGAATGCATTATAATTTGTTAAGAGACTGCCAATATATCTGGTTTTCCAATCATTTCCTTAAAGTGCATTTAAAGCTGCACTCTCACTGATTGACCGTTTTAAAAACTTTTAATTATTATTTTGTGTCTTAAATGAGCCAGTATTTGCGTAAATGCCAGGACACCTGAGTAATATAAGACTGCTGACAAAATATCAGATTGCAATTTATCATATATCAGTTCGAAAATGGATGATTTATGTGGCTTAAAAAGCATTACTTAATGCTTTCAGAAAAATGAAATTTTCGACAGTTTACAAAACAATTGAGATCTGTTCTATTAATTTTTTTGTGAGTTATCTCATATGACTGAATTAAAGGGATTGACACCAAAATCAGCTGATTCTGAGACAAGAGTTTAAAAAAATGTCAAAAGCTGTCAATCTGTGAGACTGTGCAGCTTAAAGAGTCTGCCAATCTATTAATTTTGCTCTGCCATCATTTCCTTACAGTGCATTTAAGGATGGAATTTATACCTGAACAGACTCACTATTGAATATCAGTGGCTAAAACTAAAATAAGGATGGCTTTGTTATTTTGCTTAAGTGCTTTTAACTGTTCAAAAAGTGCATTTGTAATTTAATATTGATATAGGATATGACTCATATCATTGAACACCTTAAATGTACTTGAGCAGTGTTTGACCACTATTTTTCCCACTTAAAATATCTCTTTCCTCTGTTCATTTTCAGTATAATTACAAGAAAGAATAGACATATACACTGTATATTGACAATTGTTTAAACCGTGATTGTGGTTTTATAGAAATGAAAATCATGAAGTCAATAATTTTATGTGGTGAGTTTATCAATCCCAGTGTCTGTCATCTACATAAAACAGATAGCTTAATAATTTGAAATGTTTATGTTTTTGTTAATAGTTTGATCATGTCAGGGAGAGGTGTGGGGGTGTATGCATGTAGTGGGGTGTGAGTCATTTAAGGGGACGTAATTCTATACCACAGGTGCTTGTTTGGACAGATTGGAGTGTAAGGCAGAGGTGTGGGGGTGTATGGGTGTAGGGGTTGTGAGTCATTTAAGGGGACGTAATTCTATACCACAGGTGCTTGTTTGGACAGACAGGAGTTTAAAGGACAGATTTGGGGGTGTATGGGGTGTGGGTCATTCAAGGAGAAACACCCCAGGTGTTTTTCCAAGCAGAGGGGAATGTAAAGGAGAGGTGTGGGGGACGTTTGCGTGTTTGGGGTGTAGTCATACAGGGGGACTTAATCTAAACACCCCTGATACTTTTTCAGTCTGATGGGAGAGACTGTAACCATCTTTTTAAAGGGCACAATATTCAGGGGCCTCTTTTTAAAGGAGTTGTCCGGACTCAAAAGAGTCACATACTCAGAAACTCAAAATTTGGCGTTTTTTAATTGATATGCAAGGTCACAAAAAAACTAAATTCTATATTTTTCATGCAGGATATGGATAGAAAATGAATGAGCATTTGATACGCAAGGGCAAGTGGAGGGGAGGGTGGAGCACCACCAAAGAGAGGGGTGGGGGTCAAAAGATTGGTAGAATTAATACAGCCAATTTAAAAGATTATATGGCATTTATGGTATTAAATTTTTACCATCTTTTTTGGCATACTTGTTTTTTTTTTCTGGGAGTGGGGTTTTAGTGTTGAATAAAAGAATTAATATCTTTTCATAGCAAGACTGATATATGTTTCAAGTCCATTTTGTTCCTGCTTCAAAGAATGTTTGATTAAAGTGTTGAGTAGCATGCATGCAGGATGCTTTATTTACGAGTGTTACCCTGGAGATATATCCATTGCTTTAAAGATACAAGATTAGCGCCTGTCAAATCTGAAACTGGCCACTCAAAAATGTATCCATGCTTAAATCGCTATGAAAATCCCCCATGAAAATTGATTAATATCTGAGTATAATCTTCATCTTTCTAAAGTTCTTTGATTCTGAAAAATAGTGTGGATATATAATGTGACCTTACATGACCCATATTTCACCTGGGAGGGTGTTGTTTTTTTGACCAATGGGTGGGCAGGAACTGATTAGAGTCAACAGGTGATTGGCTTATTACAAGTGTTTACCTTGTAATATTAACTATGATTGGCTGAAAATCTGTTTAAAACACAAGAGGTGCTGATAAACAACTGGTGAGAAAAAGAATAAAAATAAATTTTCGCTGGAGCTGTTCTGTGGCCAAAGAAATTTCTTTTCCATAGTAGTATTCTTTACTCAGTTTGGCAGAAAAAGATATTCTTAAATGTCAGAGCTGCAGATAAGCAGTGAATTTGCATAATAAGCAATTCAATTCACAGAAATTTGCCATTTAAAAATCGTTTATAAGCATGAATACAATCCCACACAATTTGATGGTTTATACAGTTGATGAAAAAATATAGCGTCATGTTATAATGTCTTTTCAGCATAAGTTGTACTAATGTTTACATCAAATAACCAATCAAAACATCAGAAAAAAAAAAGACTTCTCAGCTTATAGCTCAATTTATACAGCAAACATGAATTCAGCATGTGTATACATGTTTAGAATTTAATCGTAGCCTTTGATAAATTTTATTTTGTGAAACATGCAAGTCTGCGTCTGTATTTACCGCATTGGCTTCCAAGCAAAACAATATAAATAGTATTATAAATAACTGATTCATCCCAAATTCTTACCTGGGGCTCTGAATGTATTTCTGCAGACAGTAAAATAGATAAAGTATTCTTTCCTAAATCATTCTTGCTTAAAATACTTTGTGAAACGATGGGCTTTCTGATATGTGGAAATCACCACTTTACAATGAAAAAAGGGAAGCTAATCAAGAATTAAGATAATTGATACACAAGAGTTAGCTTTCTTTGTTTATTTCCCCATCTAGAGCTATAGCTAATAACTTACACCTGGGTAATAAAATAATGAATGCTGATGGAACCGTTGGAGATAAATCATTGGTTCGTTATTATTTCTTGTAGACTAAACAAATGGAAAGACCAATTTAATGTCTTAGGCCAAGAAATGTACACAGAATAGAATAATAAAATACTTAAGTAGGAAATTACTTAAAGTATGTGCCTAATGTAAGGCATTAAAAAGCAAACAGAAGTTTGGAGATATATATATAATGTAAATTGCACATAGCAATATAATTACCATGCCTGTGCATTTAAAAAAAAATAATCACAAGTGGCATATTCCACAGGCAGTAGTTATGTTGACAAGACTGATCCTATTTGCCCCCCCCCCCCCATTGAATTATAAGTAATAATAGAATACATTGGGATTTTTTGTCATGGAATTTTGGTTGATACGATTTAGGATTATGTGATTAATGATAATGTTCCAATTCATTTTGTCTTGAAAAGGTGTAAATAGAATCGGGGGGGGTCTTGGCAAAAGGGTGGGTCCTGTCAACATTATAGCCACCTGTGGCATATCCAGGAGTGCAATATATTAACTTTCGGTGTTAGTAAAATAAACAAACAAAAACAACCCATTCATGCAAATTGTGCAAAAAAATGTTCCATCCTGATCCAATTATTCCCTACGTCAGCAAGAAATA
This sequence comes from Mya arenaria, assembly GCF_026914265.1. Lineage (NCBI taxonomy): Eukaryota > Metazoa > Mollusca > Bivalvia > Myida > Myidae > Mya > Mya arenaria. Next base: position 40,052,297 of record NC_069135.1, read on the forward strand.
TGGAGTCTAATGCCGAAGATATGTTAAAGATAGAAGTACTTTTCATCTGCATACTGAAGACAAGTTACGATCATCATAGATTCCATCAGCATTTAGGCAAGGCTGTCATAAGAATTATAGATGTCAGGTACGTTAGATTCTGTCATTCCTGATGTTGTACCTGGTCCAAGTAGGCTTATAAGTAAACAGAAATGCTTGTCCATGGTTTCCAATGGTGTTGGATTTCTACTAACTATACATAATATTGTGCTCTGTTTTCTGAGGAGAAAAAATACGAATCCTTGCATTAGTTTTTGACCAGGGCTTCTAAAAGTTTGGAACCTCAATCGGTCTGGACCCAGCGACACCCCCCCCCCCCCCCCCCCCCCCCCTAAAAAAAAAAGATAGACCTGTTGAAAAGTCCGATAATATAGGAATGTCACACATTTTCGTGACATGTATTCTGTCAATATTTTTTCGCGATGTGCCCGGCCAATTCGTAAGAGGGCTTATAGAGCCATCATAGCCGATTTAGATAGTCATTGATACAAGCTTACAAGCTTAATTCAAATGAGATCCATATCGAGTTCTGCGGCATTTTTAACAAGAACGACTGCGATCGTAATTTACTGCGGCCGGCGGGAAGAGGTCAGACGACAAAAATTTATTTGCTTAATGCTTCTACAGTGGGTTAATATTCAACTGATTATCTTAAATAGTAATATATATCTAGATTTACAATCGGGGCTTTAAGCTATAAGTTTGATATCGGCGACAAATTTTTCATTATTGCGAATTAAAATGACGTAAGCGGCGCGCTCAGCTCTCAGACTCTGTAGTTAATCAAGGGCGTCACTGTTGATATCCGATATATGATGAGGCTAATTAATTTGGAATATTAATGCTTTCGCGGATTAACAATGACAATTGCATTTATCTTTAAAACCGTTTTAAACCAGCAATGCTTCTTTATTACAATTTAAATTTAACAGTTTGGTAATCAACAAACGGATATATCATGTAATGGCCGACGACGACAAAGCATTGCCATGTGGAAATATGGACCGATTTTAACACTCAATCAAGATAGCTGCAAGCACATCATTAACACATAGTTTGTTTAATTGTGTCTTCTGCGACCTACCAATACACGTGATTAGACCGATTGCAAGCGTCTGCTAATTAACAGATAGGCTATAGAGTTCAGCGTAGTGAAAATAGCAGCTGGTTGCATTGGTCTGATGGTAACTAGGACACTTTTATTGGGGGTAATTTTGAATGTGTGAATGACCCAACAATGTTTGTGTATTAGAATTTTTACAGACTTAGTTGTTTTGGACTGAAATTATAAAAAAATGAGAACATTTCAGACCAATTTTTTTTACCCTTTTTGAAACTGAAATCGGTCTGGCTTGGTCAAAATCGGTCCAGACCGGCAAATTGCCGATTTTTTGAAACCCTGTTTTTGACCATTGCAATAAAACTGATATTTTATGAACAAAACTCCAAATGCACAACAACTAATCATGCTTCAGATTATTTCAACTTCTTAAAAGTTTTAACCTATTTGTCGTATTTCTGGATCACATGAACAATATTCTTCTTCCAACAAAGTGCAGAGTAATATAACTAAAGATAGCAATGTGTACATGTTACAAATCTGTACTTCTACTGGTGGAAGCAGGTACCAAAATCGCTGATGACTCTGTGGAAAGATGTCTTAATTACGGCCTCTTAGACACCCACTGCCTCTACATGATCTTTCTCCATGTTTAATTCCATTGTATTTCTCAACGCTAAAGAATTAGACATGCTGAAAGGTGAAAGAATTGGTTTCCAGCTATGCTTGTTGGTGCTGAACCTCAATTGCCCCAAGTTATTATTTTTTTGCAAAAAGTGATCATGTTTTTGCTTATTGTTGAGTGATATTATGATTCTCAAGGCTTGATGTTGTCGGTCTTTTATTATCAAGCCAATTTTCGTAATAGGTTCTTAAAAGCTTGTGTTTTCCATAAGTATATATTGTCAGACCAAAGGTTGGATAGGCCTCAGATATTCTGATCAATTGACTGGCCTTGAATATAAAAACATACAGCACAATCAGCATGTGCCTTGCCTAAATATTCCTAACAAGCTATATAGTCGATACTGTGAGATTTGTAGAAAAGCATATGTGTTTTGAATGAACCAGTAAATTTCGTATTTTCGTGCGGTGAATGCAACAAATAATGCCCCGCCAGGCCCGTCATGCGTATAAATGAAACAGTGTCAAAAGAGTTTCCTTAAGATTTCATATTGGCAAATTAAGTTACAAAATAAATTTTATAAATGACTCCAAAAAAATGCACCAGTCAATTGTAACCACGCCCCCCAACCACCCTGGTCAGGTGGTATACCGGGGATAGCTGGGGAAATGGGCCTTCCATGTGGCCCCGCAGTGTGGGTTGAATGCTGTGGTTTTGTGTTCACGCCAAAAAAAGGGGGGAATGGGCCTTACCTAGGGTCCCTTGGGTGTGGGGGCATTTAGCGGGGATTTTACCAGCAGTTTGTCACCACAGGGTGGGGATTTTACCCGGGCTTGGCAGGACCGAAAGTCAAAAGTCCCCGCTATTCCCCGGACCGGGGTGGGTGGGGTGTGTGGTTACAATGGACTGGTGCATAATGCTGAGTGCATTTGCATGCACAGTCTGTACCAATTTGGTACACACCTGAAAGCCCTGTTCTGATAATAATGCTCTGCTGTAGCTAATGCTTGAATTCTTGATTTTAAGTAGCTGCTTGCTGCATACTTAAAACTGTTAGTGCCAAGCACCTGAGTAAGAACATCAGACTTGTTCATCCAAAAGACTGCTATAATATAATTAACAGGAAAGAATCTGAATGCTTTCCTCTCATTGTGTTTCCTAGGTTCTTTTTACCTTGACTTCTAAGTTTCCCTGTGTGTTTTTGGCATTAAATTCTCGGTGTGGGAATTCCAGGCAGATTTCCATGGTTTTATTACACAGTGTCTGCAGGAAAAACCTGCATATTTATCATCAAGTGTCTGTTTACCTGTTTGCTTATTTTGTCAGCGCAATAGTCCAGCTGTCTGTTGTGTGTAAACAAAATATGTTGGCAGAGTTCTTGTCTGAATCAATGTTCAGCCATTTATATCTCCTGCAGAAATTTTACTTGAAAACCTTTGATAGAGAATAAAAAATGCCTGATTTAAAATCAATTTGCTTTTGAAGTATTATTAAATTATGATTCATGGGTATCCATTCAGAGAAGGAAGTGGGTGGTGAGGCTATGTGAGGGTGGGGCTACTATCACTATTAAGCCACAGGGACGACCACTGAACATATTTCAGAGCATGACGCCGATTATCTTTTACAGATACTTAAACCAAAATGTCTTTAATACCTATTCTTATAGTTAATTCATTTTGTTCTATTAATTTTGAGCATGATTGTGATTTCTTGTAATATATGCTTCACTTTGATAAGTATATGAAAGTGATTTTCTTTTACAAAATCTGTAATATTTCAAGTTCTGTCTAAGGTATGTTAGCAAAAAAACATATTAGGATAAAAGATATGTAAAAAATAGGCCTAAAAAAACATTTGTTTCAGGTTAGCCGACCCTACCGTTTTTATAGTCAGTTGGTAAATAAATAAATAAATGAATAAAATGAAAAAAACAAAAAAAACAAGTGTGTGTTTTAATATGGTGTGTAAAACCATTAAAGCTCTATATCGAATATAACCATTTGGTTTCTCCAATGACAATAAAGTTCTTATAAAAAGCCTAATGAAAAAAAAAAGAAAAAAAGAAAAAAGCCTAAATAGCATAACCCAACCTGTTTTTTTAAAAAAGATATAACCCTAACCAAACCATTTTTTTTTGGCCTTACCAACAACTATAGGAAAAAATGCCTACACAGCAAATAAGTGCATACTTGTTGGAATGATTACCTGGGAAATAGTCTTTGATTTTTGTGTCGTAACCATGGCAATATGAAAATAAAGATATGTTGTAATAAATGAATAAACCAGAGTTGGTATGCTTTTAGATGATTATTTTGTAATGTAGCCGAATAATGACTGAGTTTAATGGCTTTGATTTTTTATATTGGTAGACATCTTGCTTGTTCTTATAAAAAAAAGTAGTTAATGCACATTAATTGTTTCTTGAAGGGTATGAAATCATCTATGATAAGATATCAATAAATATAACAGAGCCTTCAGTGCCTCCAAAAAATATTTTCAGAATTTTAACAATATGATTGATTCAAAAACGAAAAAAAGGGTTTTTGTGAGTGCATTATAGTGGTTGAAACACAAGCCCACCGTACTGGTAAAATGCCTTCCTGACTTGCTCAATTCCTGGATTCTATGTAGCGAGCTCAGTAAAAAGAATTCAGGCCTGTGTTCATCAAAATTTGACGCGGATTTATTTTAAAATCAGTGGATGAGTTTAAGTTTCATCCCCTTGTGTAAAATTTTGGAAATCGAGGCCAAAAATGTGTATTTAATAAAAATTGATAGATTTTAAATAAATTGTGCAAATATAATTGTTTTGTATTTATATATCCTTGTTTATGAATAGAATGATGAGTCTGTCTTTATTAATGAAAAGAGACCAATTTAAAGGATATGGCTCTTTATTATAAATTTTATTGTAAAAAAATCAGAGATTGAGATTTTGTTATTGAATTTCATTCTGTAACCCAATATAGTTCATTAAAATCAACAAGTTTATCAGATATTTACTTACAAACGTTTTTCTGACTGTGTTTTGTATGTTTGTTTAGTGTATGGAACTCAGATAGATCAAGTTACTAAACATTTTAATACTTACGAGTTGTAAAATCTTAAGATGTGCTATAAATTATTGATAAACTTATAATAGGAAAGTAAACGTTTGCTAATTTGAAGACCTCTGTTATATTAAGTTTAAGAGTGTTTTAAAATCATTGAATTATTTTGATGAAAGGGTAAAAATGGATAAACAATCGGAATCTGAAGGCAAGGGGGCTACTGGGGTATGTCACTCATATTTTGGCTTTTTTTGCCTTCTATATGATATTTATATTGCATGTGTTGATATAACATGTTGGTTGATAAATACTGTTTTATTTTAGGAAGTATATGTTTCATTCCTGTTATGTTTTATATTTCTGTTACAGAATGGGAAATCAGTAGTTATGGTACATTTCTGTTACACCCTGCATTTCCATTACACCTAAAATGTACATTCCATTACACCCTACATTACCCTTCATTTCCATTGCACTTTATATTTCCATTACACCTTACATTACACCTTCAGGGATGTGATTTGTCCGCGGATTCGCGGAATTCCGCGGACCTTATGGCCCCAGAGACACACCCCCCCCCCCAAAAAAAAAAAAAAAAAATACCTGAAAAAAATGTTGCTTTCGGTTGTTTTAAGTTAATATTCCAGTTTGCTTCAAATTTAAAGTCAGGAGAGCCCTCAAAAGAGCTTCTAAAAAGCCATTTTTTCTTCTACAGCAGTGCGCTTTTTACCCAAAGAGCACCCCATAAACCCATGGCCGAAAATGTTTCAGCCCTTTGGCTGCCAGGTCAATCACATCCCTGACCTTACATTTCCATTACACCTTATATTTCCATTACACCTTACATTTCCATTACACCTTATAATTTCCATTGCACCCTACATTTCCATTACACCTTACATTTCCATTACACCTAACATTACACCTTACAATTCCATTACACCTTGCATTTCCATTACACCCTACATTTCCATTACACCCTACATTTCCATTACACCTTACATTTCCATTACACTTTACATTTCCATTACACCCTACATTTCAATTACACCCTGCATTTCCATTACACCTTACATTTCCATTACACCTTACATTTCCATGTTCTGTATTCCCCATTTAGCATTCCCAATTCCTGTTGTACTACCCCCGTTCTGTACTCTACCTTTCTTTTTATCTATTCCAGCTGATCAAGCCCGATGAGATGACCAACCCGAAGGTTGATGACCTCTCCATGATGACGTACCTGTCCCAGTTTCCCCAGGCCAAGCTGAAGCCCGGGGCTCCTCTCAGGCCCCGCCAGAATGCCGGCAGGTGAGACGAATATTTGTTTGCCTTTCATTTCTACCATCCTTAGAATTTGTGTACAGAAATCTGCATCATTTATAATACTTCAACAAATACTAAGGATGAAGGCGTAATGCCAAAACATTTCAATATTAGAGTTAAACCATTATGTTTTTGTGTGATTTATAGATATATATATATAGCATAAATTATGCAGATATTTATCTGATATAATTTTAAAAAGAAAGACACCTACTTCCACCTAATAAAGGTGTGGGAGCCTCATACATATATTATTTTTTTCTAAAAAATCAAGCCCAAAACCAACACTTACTCACATTTTCAAAACTTCATCAGCAATACCTTACTATCCACAGAGTTCGTGCCTTTGGCCCAGGCTTGGAGCCCAAGGGAAATGCTGTGGGAGCACCTGCCAAGTTCACTGTAGAAACATTCAGCGCAGGCAAGGGAACATTGGAGATTCTCGTTCTGGACCCAAAAGGAAAACAGGCTCCCGTAAGTAACCCTAATTGTATGTTACATATCAGAGAACTTCTTTGGAATGGAGTCAAAGAAAAAGTGTATGTTCAAAAATACCATATGCAATTTATTTTAAACTTATTGTTTGCACAATGTTACGTGAGGGTTTGGTCTTGTGATGTGGGGGAAACCGGAGTACCTGGAGAAACCCACTTGTCCGGCTTGTTGGTCACAAACCAAACTCACATTCGAACTGGCCGGGAAATAAAGCATGGTCGCCTAGGTAAGAAGTGATTGCGCAATCAGGACAAACTAATACACAATTTAAGGAATTTACACATGAATGACCCAGCAACGCGCCAAAATTTGTTGTTTTCTTTATAGTTGCTGATAGGATATTTTGAATATTGAAACTATTGTAAAGAAATCCATCTTTCAGTGTGAGAGCAAATTTAACAATGACCGCAACCAGACCTATTCTTGCCAATACATACCATCGATGGAGGGGGAATATCGCGTCATTGTCAAGTGGGGCGAGAAGGAAATCCCTAAATCACCATACAAGGTCCTGGTTGAAGGGGCTGCTGGGGATGCCAGCAAGGTCACTGCAGCTGGGCCCGGTCTCGAGAAGACGGGTGTGACTGTGACTAAGAAGACATACTTCGAAGTATATACAAAGGGTAGGTAGACTTTTGGTGAAGTGTTTTATAGATTGATTAATGAGTCATAATGTACATTTAATTTTCCAGACCTGTTGATCTATATTTATAGAGATAAGAACTATTCATGCAAAATTCCAAAGTCAGTTTGCTGGTTTGAAATTTGCATCTCTTTACTATTTTTGTGGTGGAAAACTTATAAGCAAGACTTTATAAAAAAACATATATTTATATTATATTAATATAAAATGTTGGTTGTATAATTTTTGAATAGTCATGGCATCATGAACATGCATTTCAGGTCATAAACATTCATTCTTGTACAGCTTCAAAATCTTTATAAGAGTTACTTATAGCAAAATCTCCAAATGGCATGATATATATCATGCTTCGATAAGTCAACTTTTCAACTTCCAGTGCCCATAAGAAACTGTTTATAAGGCCAAAAAAAAGGAATTGTTTAGGGTAACCTTCCCAAAATTTCTAGGTAGGGTAGGTAAGGATTTTTTTTTTTTAATCTGTCGTATGTTCAGAGGGTTTTCTTGCACATGGCAGTCTTTCCTACATTACTGTCATTGCCTGACTTTGTTTTATCATATAAACAATAATTCTGATTAAAATCTGCATTTATCCGCCCTTCGTAACTCTCTATTCGCTAACAAATATTTTTTTTGCTCAGAAACGGAAAAAAATAGTTATGGTCGGCACATTTTTATAGGTTGGGTCGGGTTACCTGAAACGGACATATTTTTTTTTAGGCCTAAGCTTTAGATAGTAAGCATGAAATTTCTATGCGAATGCTATAGAGATATTTAAGAATGCAGTAGAAAGTTATTTGGCATGTTAAATAAGGAACATGCGTAGATTTAATTCGAGCTCAAAAATGGAGTATATTTATTGCCATATATAAATGCTTTAATCAGTATATATTATTCTTGATTGGTATACAGTTTATTCATAAAACTATGTTATACAGTTTATTTATAAAACTGTTTTATTTTACTGAGTTTTATCAGCGACAAATAATTGTATCCAGAGAAAACTAATGGTAGTGTTTGACCTTAATGTTGCTTTGTTGCTATGGAAACCAGGACCACCAGCGAAAGGTCGATTACCAGCAAGCAAAACGGGTAGTGTTGGTGAGTTTGTAACCATCCCTGGCACCTGTATTCGGTTTATCCTAGAGTTTGGGCCCTTAAAACAGTTTTTTTCTGGTGACATACATATATTAAGTCTAGCTAGGACAAAGGCTCCATTTCGCCTCTCTCTAAAAGTGTTTATTTTGTACAATATTATATTTTTGAAACTTTGTGAAAGTAATGTTGAAACTAAGGTTGTCATAAATATGTGAAAAAAATTGCTTAGTATTTACCATGTGACCTTTTTTTCTCCCCAAAAAATGAAATATCATGTAAATATATAAAATTCAAGGTCTTAAAACATCTGAGGAAAGTCACCAGAATGGAGTGTTTCAAGGCCATCTTTTATTTTGAATATTGTGACATTTACCAGCAGGCACTTTTAGTTATCTAAAAACCTCTGACACTTAAAGTTCAAGTTGGAAGAAGTCATTTGGATACATGAAAAAAATCGCTGTTTTAAAAAGTAAAATATGCATGCATTTGTGAAAAGACGAGCCAGCTTTTTATTATTATATTTTTTTAGAGTGTTCTCTTTATTTGTGGAATATCTCGTGGTGTATGTTTATTTGTATTAGCTTGTCTATTTTTTTTCCAAAAAAGTCAAGGTATTTTCATAGCCTTGGTATTTTTGTAGGCTTTGGCATCAGAGTGACAAAACTTGGCCATGACTCAAAAAACATCATAGTTATTCAAATGCCACTGGTACAAATGTTGCCAGAAAGAATAAAAATATACAAAAAGGCCCATAACTCTGGCTATAATGATTATTGAATATGCCCCTTTTTCGACTGAAAATTTACGGGTGAGCATTCCAGGCTTTTATTCTTAGATGGTGCTCTTATATTTCATTCAAAGAGTTGGTTTTATTTCTAGGCTAAAGGGGTGCCTTTGTGACTGCAGTCAAGCAAATTTTTTTTGTAAAATTTGAATCACTATCTAAAACTAAAATAGTATAATCTTAATGATATCTTTTCAACTTTTGGCTCAAGCCTTTGTAAGATGATTTTATTTATTTTTTAAATTTTTTAAACATTGGGTTTGACAAGCTATTTCAAAAAGATTTTTTTGTGGGTGATAATACAAGTAGATGTTAATTAGTTTATCAATTGACACAGAAATTGTAAATAACTGTAATACGGAAGTTTTTTTCTTATCGAAGAGTAGAATGTTCTAAATGAAACCCATGGTCATTACCAATCACAATATTGCGATGTTGGAAATCACATTAAGAGTTAACAGTGTTTCATTCCTTGCAACCATTTGCATGTTTCTATCTTTTTTACCTTTACCACGCATTAGAAAAAAACATTGAGATCGAATACTTATTGTGAGTCGAGGGGCCTTATTCAATAACCATTTACATGTAGATCTAGTAGAATTTAAGTGTTTTGATTGGATTGTTAAAATAGCTAGTCAATAGACTGAATGGAATCGCTGAGGCATATCTAACAATGAGGATAAGAATTATATTGAATACGGCCCTAAACCCCAAGGGTCTTATTCAATATCCAACTAAGATCTAGCTGGGCTGTAAAAATAACTGGCCAATAGACTGAATGGATTCACTGAGGCATGTCTGAGGATTAAAAAAATATTGAATGCTGCCCCTGACTTATTAAGCGCCAAACTTAATGTCATGTCTCTAAGCGCTTTCAATATTGTGTGAATGGATGTTGTCATAATCAGAGAAAACGCTAAGATATTATAGTGTGAAATATTAGCGCTATCTTTTTTTTAAATTCTCTCTTAAAACTTGTAATATTTGCATATTAAGAGACATAAGCAGGTTGGACTGGTTAGAAGTTAGTTGTGTGCATTTTGTAGAATAGAGAAGTTGGATCATCGTTTTGAATGATATTTAGTAGCTACTTGTATAGTGCTTTCTATCATCTGTTCTATGCAGAACATGCATCAAGTCATAATCATTCTTTTGCACATACAAGCATAATCATTCTTTTGCACACGTTGTCATCATTTCACTGTATCCAAAAATATCTAAAGAAATCAGACAAGTTTTGTACCATATTTTTTACCTTTTTTGATCCTTGGCACCTTTGACCTTTTCAGATGCTGGACGAGGAACAGTTGAGGTGACAATTCTTGACCCCAGTGGTCATCGTGACAAGGTGAAGCCCACCATCCAGCCAATGAACAAGGAAGGTGTGTTCGTGGTTGAATACACTGCTATGGAAGTTGGTCTCCACTCCATTAACATCTCGTTCAGCGGAACCACTATCAAGAACAGTCCATATGGAGTCAACGTTGGGCCGGCTGTCAACCCCAAGGCTGTTTACGCAACAGGGCGTGGAATTCAGCCCAAGGGTGTCAGGGTGAAGCAGACTGCCGAGTTCAGAGTTCACACAAAGGACGCAGGACATGGAGAAGTCAAAGTCCAGATCATTGGACCAGGTAGGGGATTTTTTTTTCTTTTCCTTGATAATGAGACATAAGAGGCAATTTTATATATTTAAATATACATATTTATTTATATGCATTCAAAACTTGCTATGTTGAAGTCATTGGGATCTTAGGAAATACTGAATTCTAGATAACGAAATTTTGATATTACATGTATAACTTAACCCGAAATATTTGAATAAAAGTTTGACATAACCAGAACATTGAGATAACAAGTTCGACATAGCCAGTTTGGACTGTATATCTACATAATACAAATCAACAAATAAGCATTAGAGTTTGCTCCAAGGTGCTCTATTATGTTAAGTGAAGCATAAGTAATACATTATGTTTTGTTCTAGGTGGAGCCAACATCCCCTGCAAGGTCGTTCAATCAAAGACGGAGGAGGGCGTGTACGAGTGCGTCTACACCCCACCAAAGATTGGCCAGTATGTCATCAACATCACCTTCACTGGCCAGCACATCACTAAGAGCCCGTTCCGTGTGGACGTGGGTCCAGAAAAAGTGTCAAAGGTCGTTGCCTTCGGGCCCGGTCTTGAAGGGGGCGTGGTCAACCAGCCTGCCTGCTTTACTGTGGAAACAAACGGCGAAATTGGTGCTCTAGGTGCGTTTATTGGCAATTAATTCCCCTTAGAGATGATGATGTAGTACCATAACTTTTTTTCATATTATTTTGTTTCAAAAACATTAAACTATTCTTCTAATCATGCTTGTATGTCATCATGGTACTGCGTGAAATCAAGTTGTCGGTCTGTTTTGCCTATTGAGAAGAAATTAAAGAGAAAAATCTGCAAAATATTAAGTTTTTGATACTTCATTGAAAATATTAATGGTATTACATAACTTTTAAAATGAGCAAATTATAAAAGATACAAAAGGTCATTGACATTTAAAAACATTGACAAAAGAAGCATTGTCTTTACTGAATGGATTACTCTGACACTGTAAATTACATCACTTAATGTTGCTATTAATATTGTTTTATTTCCAGGGTTTTCTATTGAGGGTCCATCTCAGGCCAAGATTGACTGTAAGGACAATGGTGACGGGTCTGCGGACGTGACCTACTGGCCCACTGTGCCAGGAGAGTACGCTGTTCACATCCTCTGTAACGAGGAAGATATCCCACAATCCCCATACATGGCCCAGATTCAACCGGCAACTAACGCATTCGATGCCTCCAAGGTGAGTCATTGCATTATAGATTTACCACAAATTGACTTTTTGTTCTGCTTAATATCTTGCCCAATCCAATATGTGTTTTAATGTGTCTTTGGTAAGTTTTTCAAATGATTTACTATGCATTATCAGGAGATAAAATATTCAAATCATGGATTAAATTTTTCCTGAATTGTGTTATAACTACAGTGTTCAAATCTTATTATAAATGTTAAATCTTTCTGAAATGCTTTAGTAATGGTGTTAGAGTTAGGGGCAGCTTCAGAGATCTTTCTAAATATTAAAATCAAAAGTTAATCTGGAATTTAACCAAAAAAATATTATTTTCTCTCAAAGGTCATTGCCAAGGGCCCAGGCCTAGAAATCGACGGAGTCATGGTTGGCAAGGTGACAGAGTTCACAGTTGATGCACGCAAAGCCGGCAAGGCTAACCTTAACATCACTTGCATCGACGCAAACTACAAGGCTGTCGAGGTGGTCGTCAAGGACAACAAAGATGGGACATACACATGCAAATATCACCCGAAGAGCCCCGTCAGACACACGATTATCATCACCTGGGGCACAGTTGGGATTCCCAAGAGCCCATTCAGGGTGTGTTTAAATTTATGTTTCCTAATGTTAAGTTAATTTTTGAAATACGTATACAATTATATAAATATACTCAGAGCAAGGTCTGACCAGGTTTCTCTAATATATGTTATTAGAACCCTGAAAACCTGAACCAAATTCTCATGTATAAAACCCTGTCGATCATTTAAACGCAATGAGATGGAATTCAAACTTCTATTCTCCAAAATAGAATAGAAGCTTCCTCATCTTGAGAAGGACAACAATCCTATGTATAAAGAACCTTGACCGTGATATTCAACATTTTAATTTAGTGATATTTTCATTTGACATACTTAACTGATCTCCTTGGGTGAATGTAACAGAACCAGTGGAGCTTTGCAATGCAAAGGGTTTTTTTACCTCGGTATATAAGACTGACTTTTATACCTCAAAATAGTTTCTCTTTTGGTTGCGATGGTCAAGTGGTTATAGAATTTGACTCTGGATCAGACTCATCAGACATCTCACTTGGAGGTTCTTGGATAATTAGTCATGGTAAATGGATCTTACTCAGGAGAACATGACAGAATTTTAACAGGCTCTACATATATTTGGTTGCTAAAAAGCTCCACAGAACTTATGTCAAAAGTTCATCATTTGGGTCTTAAAAAATCTTACCTTTACATATATTTTAGGTGAATGTGTCGGAGCCAGTAAAGCCAGGAAATGTGAAGGTATTTGGTCCTGGTGTAGAAAAGGGCGTGAAGACCTTCGTGATGACGTACTTCACCGTTGACTGCCGATCTGCTGGCCCTGGTATGTACTTGTTGTATTCTTATGAAATATGAGAACAATATTAAGAGTTCTATTAAATTTTACTGTAGATAGTACAGGGTTGTTCTTCACCGAATGTGATTAAAATAATTGTTTGTTTACTGTTGAGTGTTGTTTAGATTTTGACAATTTTTCAAAGTTAATTTCTGGCTACTTAAAGAAATATATTGAAATTCATTTTGTGAATATGAAACCTTGATTTTTCTCCCCTAAGTATTAACAATCCTACTATTATCTATGGTAAAACTTTGCTACTGAAAATTGAGCATATATTTACAGAAACATTTAAAATGTTGTTCAAAATTTTTACCTGTTTGATATGATTGATATAGATGTGAGATTGTCAGTGGTATTTATAAATTAAGGTATGTGTTCTACAGGTTCAATGCACGTTATCAGTTCAAAATATTAATGGAAATGTCTTAAGCTTCTTTGAGGATGAAATTGCTAAACTAATTGAATGTATTTAATATATTGTGGCAAGAAATTTCAAATATTTTCATGATTATGGTCTACTTCAGGTGACGTGGCTATTGCCCTCGTTGATGAGCGTGGAAAAGACGTCCCATGTAACACCATCGACAACAAAGATGGGACATTCAGAATTGAGTACGAGCCCAAAACTCCGGGCATGTACGTCGTTCAGGTGTACTTTGCCACCCAGGAGATCCCCCAGTCGCCCATCAAGGTCAAGGTTGAATCCAGCATCGACCTCAGCAAGGTCACTGTGAAGGGATTGGAAACACGTAAGTTTGATAACGTTCTGATTATTTATAGCAGTAAATTGGATTATAACCATATATATCTTGTATTGTGTAATGTTAAGGTTTAATTGGGTACATTGTTACTTTATAGATTTCGGAGTAACTTGATTTCTGTGTGTTTAAACATGTACTATTCTTATATCTGTTAATGCATATTTTTTTGTTGAATACCAGTGGTTAGTGAACACTTGAAATTGTTTGTTGATGTTGTCACAGGACTTTATTACTTATTGAGCAATTTTTGTGTATAATATCAAACACAAATATTTCATTTCAGATTGTTCATTTATGATGTAGAAATGATACTATTATGTTAACCTTATTTTATGGTACTGTTATTTATTGTTCTTATGTTTTAGGCTACTTGATATTTACATGATAGCTTTTACATTTGACTTTACGTTATTAAACTCATATACATTGATGTTCATTTGTACATGTCTGTGTTTGATGTCTCGCATGACCATGTTCTTGATGTAAAAACTGTATGCTTATACTCTCTCTCGTTCCCATTCTTTAGCTATAAAGATCACTGAGACCAGAACTATTACCGTAGTTACCACAAAAGTAACTAGGAAGGACGCCCCTTGTACTATTACCATAGAAATGCCCTCCGGCAAGAAAATTGAAATGACCTTGACCTTTACGGTTGAAGGTTACACAACAAATTTCACGCCGACGGAAATAGGGGAGCATAAGGTGTATGTCACTTACGCTGGGCAAACTATTCCTAGCTCACCTATTAAAGTCATGGTGGAAATTACCATTGATGTGTCAAAGGTCATAGTCCGAGGATTAGAAACTCGTAAGTTTATCAGAAATTTGCTGGCCTATTTTCAGAAGCCTGAAAATTCCTTTTCATAGCGTGATGGGCCTTATCATTCTAACAGAGTTCAAATCGCCTAGTGCTGACTTAATATTCCTAATCCCTAAAAGGTTCTTGGAACTTCTAACAACTTTGAAATTGCCGCACTGACAAAAACTGTTTTCCATCTCTCATGCCTTCTATCTTCTTGGTGATGCCCCATTTCCTTGCCAGATGCAGAATTCACCAAATCATCCAAAATCTCCTTCTTCATTGCAGCCATTCAGTATCAACACTTGATGCCGCTGTTGCTATAATAACCTGTGCTTTTGGTTTTTTTTCATCATAATTCTTCCCTTGCAGGTTGATTAATAATTCCTCTTTCAGCAATTTACAGCAAACAGCTACAAAATTTATAGAGAAAATTACAGGAGAATATTTTGGGTGACATCATTTTCATATTAGCAGCAAGGTGGTTTGTATTAAATTTTATGTTACGTCTTGTATGTGTCGTTGTTTCTTGTTTTCATTTTGTCACAAACTCGAATATTATCAGGGCTCTGCCCAGATCGCTTCAACAAATGTGCATGTTTCGAGGGCTCATTTGTTTTTCAATTGAACATAGAAACTTAAACGTCTTATTTCTGTAGCTATAACTATCGGCGAAACGCGAAAGATTAGCATAATCACGACAAAAGAAAAGAAGAAAGACGCACCATGCGTGGTTACGGTGACAACGCCAAAACAGAAAACTGTGGAGTTGAAAGTTGAAAAGGCCCCGGATGGGTATACAACAGATTTCAAGCCAACAGAAGAAGGGCCTCATGAAGTTACTGTGGTATATGACAAGAAGCCAGCGGAGGGCTCGCCGTTTGATGTAGATGTGTTCGGAAAAGGCGGGCCTCAAGTTGTGGTCAGAGGCTTGGATGAGCGTAAGTTGCAGGATGATGGGTGGGGTAATGAGGTAGTAGGTATTTTAAGGTATATGTATGGTGATTTAATTTTAATTGCAGCAATCACTTAGGCCAAAACTTTCATGTTGATCTTGATCACGTTTTATGATAAAAAAAATCCATTTATTAAACAATTTCTTCTTATTCAAATTCTGTCTTGTTTTTGAAAATCTATTACATTAATACAAAAATCTACAAGAAGTGCACACTTGTTTACAGCAATCGAAGTTGGTGAAATGAGACCAATAGACATCATAACTAAATCAATGCCAAAGAAAGATGCACCGTGCAAAGCTACCCTTACCTCACCAAAAGGAAAAACAGTGGAACTCCCCCTGAAAAAGGGCCCCCAGGGCTACACAACCTCCCTGACCCCTACAGAAAAGGGGCCACACAAAGTGACTATAACTTTTGATAGCAAACCTGTACCAAAGTCTCCATTCACTGTCGAAGTTTACCCGAAAGGTGCCAAGCCCAAGAAAAAGGAACCGAAAGGGGAAATCACTGTACAGGGGCTTGATACTCGTAAGTTCTGTAATGGCATTTATTTTGTATTTGCTGAAATTATCTCTGCTTGAAATTCAAGAGATCACATAATCGTAACATTCAGAATAATACTGTATGTTATTCTTATTTCTAACATTGATAGTTGATATTTTGTTCATGCTCAAGTATTGCTTCATTTCATCAGCTATTCAAACTGGAGAAAAGCGTACAATCACCATTGTCACTACAAAAATGACAAAGAAGACAGCGTCGTGTGTAGTGACAACGATAAATCCCAAGGGCCGCTCATCCATTCTGAAGACAACACAGGTCACAGAGGGGTTCGAAGCTGTGTTTTCACCCTGGGATACTGGCGTTCACAAGGTCAAAATCGAGTATGATAATGAGGAAGTGCCGAAATCTCCTTATGAAGTTGAGGTCTACAAAATCAACATTGCAGCCATAGTAGTGAAAGGGCTTGAAAAACGTAAGTGAAAAGAGTATTTAATTTAAAAAGTCAAAAGAGTATTTAACAAATGAATACATTTGGCGTAACAAATAAATTTCACTAACTTAACCAACCTATTTTCTTCCTCTAGGCCCTACACATTTCATTGCTGTATAGTGTAAAATTGTTTTACAATTTCCTAAAATATTTACATTTTTTAGCGATCATGTTAAAATTTGGCAATTTTATATTTAAATGACTGATATGATTTGTTATAGGTCGAATTTTTACAGAGTCACAGTTACCTAAAAAAAGATTTAAAAGAAAAGTTATTCCTTCCTATTTTTTTCTGAGATTTTAGTGTAAGCAAAGAGCTTGATTTTGTTTGCCTTATGACATAAAGAGCTGATGAAATTCTGATACACCATGTTCCATTTCATATTTACAGCGATACCTCTCGGTCAAACAAGAAAGATCAGTATAATCACAAAGGACTGCGGAAAGAAAGATCTTCCATGCGTGGTGACATTAATTAACCCTAAGGGCCAAAAGTCTGACCTTCCGACGAAACCGAATACTGATGGGTACGAAACCGATTTCACGCCCGATCAGCCTGGAGAATGGAAGGTCAAGGTAGAATATGCCAGCAAAGAGGTCCCGAAATCACCATTCACTGTGTCGGTTGAGATCTCTGAAACCACGCCCTCACAGGTGGCTAAGCCAGCGGAGCAAACACGTAAGATTCTTAAGTTTTAACTAAGCAGCACAGATATTTGTAATTGCTGTTATGTGTTTGCAGATTTTCCTATGAAAGTTATTCTTAAAAATTCTGAAACTTTAGAAGTACACTTTTGGCAAACATAACAAAATAATTTTTCATTTGTCTGGAGATATAACGAGAGAAAAATGGAAAAAATGAAAAACCTGATAACTTCTTATTTTAAATTTCATTTATATAGTTAATCCAACAACAAAAGTACCTGTCCTTTAACAAAAATAATTTTCTATTTCAGCAATTGTGCCGGGCAAGGCTGAACCTACTAAGGCAGCACCAGGATCTGGCCCTGTCACTGTGAAGGGACTTGAGACTCGTAAGTTAATATCCTTTGTTAACCGTACATTAGGATTTTACGGGTTTATCACTATTCTTTTCCTTATACACTTTTTAATTCATGTGAGGTGTTAAGGGCATTAGTTTATAAACTTTGTGTTAATAACTTGAACAAATTTCGTAGCAGAAATAAAATATCTATAACATTTTCTGTTGTTTTCAGCGGTCAGCCCAGGTGAAAAACGCCCAGTACTTGTTGACACAACCAAGGCACCAAAGAAAGACGCTCCAGTTAAGCTGTCCATGACCAACCCCAAGGGTCGTACGGTTGAACTCAAAACAAAGCCCGTTCCTGAAGGTCATGAAACGACATTCTCATCATGGGATAAGGGAATGCACATAATCAAGGTGGAATATGACGGGAAAGAAATCCCCGAATCTCCGTTTGAAGTCATGGTCGAGAAAATTGATGTGTCACAGGTCTCTGTGAAGGGATTGGAGACTCGTAAGTGTTTTTGGCTCGTACCACAATTAATACTATTTTACAACGCAAGTTAGAAATCTGAAGGAATTTATGTTTTCAATACAAAAATCATAAAGACTTTTTGTTTTTGTTTATATTAAGGAAGGACTACTCATTGTACGCAACTTAAGACTTTTTTCATTTATGCACAAACCAGTTTTTTTTCTGAGAAAACATGAAAAAATTATCAAAATAGTTCAGGAGACAAGGCTGGTGACTTAAAACTCGAAATTATGTTGTGTGTATCAATGAATAATATACAAAATGCATGAAATGCTTAAATTACAAATCATAAAGATGATAAAAAAAAATTTTTTTTCATTTTCCAGCAATCCCATTAGGTGAGCCCCGAAAGGTCACCATATTGACTCACATGACTGACCGCCCAGACGCCCCTTGCGCAGTCACCGCACTTACCCCCACGGGTAAGACGGAAGAAGTCCCAACAAAAGTGACCCCTGAGGGCTATGAGTGTACATTTACACCCAAGGAAAAAGGCGACCACCAGGTCAAGATCACATTTGCAGGAAAAGAGGTGCCGGATTCTCCATTTACTGTCAAGGTGGAGACGGTTGATGTGTCGGGTGTAACTGTGAAAGGACTCGATAAACGTAAGTTTGATTAAGATAAATGATTTGACCTTTTCTGTTTATAAACTTTATATTATAAAGATTTAAAGTAATATAGTCTGAGCACTTTTTAATTCCATCATTTTAATTTGTATGTTCATGTTTATGATGTGTTCTTCATAAACATTTGTACTTCCAGAACTTTTATATCAATTATGGAAAGTTGAATAAAACATTAAACTTGAATGTGGGTATACAGACAAAACCATTTAGCTCTATATCACTTGGCTCGATTTCCTCGTTGGCTCAAAACTTGATGTAAAGGACCGATTTTTTTTTACTGTTTACCCTATGTAAGCATTTTTTCTTGACTTCATATTTGCAAGACTAAAGTATTTTGGCTAGTCCTTTGAATATCGGTCAACGGGTTTCGACTGTATAAATAAGTATAAAAAAAGAAATATATGATTTTATGAAAAGACATCTTATCATAACAAATGAAGCTGAAACCTATTTTTGACGTTATTAATATTTATTTTACAGCAATCATGGTTGGAGAAAAAAGGAAAATCTCTATCAATACGACCTCCACTGGGAAGAAAGACATCCCAGCCATTGTCCATGTCACAAATCCCAAGGGTGTCACCACCGAGCTTTTCACAAGTAAAGCCCCAGAAGGGTGTGAGACGTTTTTCACGCCCACCGACCTTGGACCCCATAAGGTCAAGATTGAGGTCGCGGGTCAAGATGTGCCGAAGTCAGTATTCACTGTTCAGGTCACCAAGTTCGAACAGAGGGTGGACGTGGAAGGCTTGGATACACGTAAGTTAACACTGCAGATAGTGTTTTAAAAATTGAATCAAAAATGTTTTAAAAATTGTACAACCCCAAGTGTTTTAAAAATTGTTTGACCCCAAATGTTTAAGAAATTGAAAGACCCTTAATTGTTACAAAGTCTAAACAAACTATAAAAAATTTTAAGACTATCCATTTCTTATGAATAATTCATTTGTTAGTTTATATATGTTAATTTTTTTTTCAAATGTTAGACTTACTACGGTATTTTTATTTCAGCAATGGCCATGGGAGAGAAGAGGGTCATCAAGGCCCTAGTGACTGCTCCGGCCAAAGCCAACCGGTTCGCTCCAGAACCAACTTGCAAGGTCACTGTCCAGAACCCCAAAGGTCGCAACTTTGAGCCCAAGGTCGACAAAATCCCACAAGGATTTGAGACTTTCTTCACCTCCAACGAGCCTGGCCCACATATTTTCAAGATTGAATATAATGGAAAGGAAATTCCAGATTCCCCGATAACGTGTGAGGTCGAGAAACTGGAAGTGAGAAAAGTGGAGGTGAAGGGCCTTGAAGAACGTGAGTATAAGGTTGAATATGCCTGCTTGATTTATGACTCTGTAGGTTGAATAATTTACAACTGCTCTGCTTGATGTGATCACATGCCCAAAAGGCTTGGTTAAATTTTTGCTTGGCTTTCTCAAAATCTTATATGGCTGGGCTTGTTATTTGTAAATATAATCCAAAAAGTATGTGATAGATGTTTGTTATAGTGTTCATGTACACTGTCCGTTTTCTAAAGATTGTCTTAAGTATTATATTTGGATACAAATTTGCGTAAGCAAAATGAGGATATTTTTATAGAAGTATGTTTTAATGATATTGTGAAAAGATCTGAGCAATGTTTTGAAATAAACTATTTAACCCATTTCCTTATTTTTTTTTCAGCAATTGAAGTTGGGGAAACACGACCCATTACTGTTGACACCACAGGCGCTGGCAAGACTGACGCACCTTGCAAAGTCACCGCCATCGGACCAAAGGGCGACACAAAAGATCTTCCAGTGAAGAAGGTGCCTCAGGGTTATGAGGCTTTGTTCGCGCCCTTGGAAGTCGGACCCAACAAGGTGAAGGTTGAATACGCAAACAAAGAGGTTCCGAAATCTCCCTTCCCCGTCGAGGTGAAGCCAAAGTCAAAAGACGCGCCAGTAAAAGTGAAAGGGCTTGAAACTCGTAAGTCAATAATTTTATCACTTATTTATTACATGGAATGGCATCCAGTTAATTTATGTTATAATCAAGGATAATGATTTATTGCAATGTATAGTGTTAAACAAATGGGTTAACTTTAACAACATAACTGAAATTCTATCTTTGATGAAAGGTTGATAAACTGTTCCATTATATTGAAACAAAATGTTTGAAAAAAGAATATATATATATATTCTAAATTTTGATCTTACGGTAAACAAAATTATCTCTGTGATAATCTGCTATTTAATCGTCTCGTCTGTTTGTGGATCCTGATAGTTTTACAAAAACTAAGTTTCTCATACTGTACCTTACAGCTGTGACAGTCGGAGAAAAGCGACCAATCACGGTTGAGACACCCAAATCCGAAGCCCCCAAAATCACTGCCACAAACCCCAAAGGCAAACCCTCCGATCTGCCCGCCAAGAAGACCAAAGGTGGCTTCGAGGCCATTTTCGCTCCCTTGGAAGAGGGCCCATACAAAATAAAGGTGGAACAGCCCGCTGGAAAAGAAGTGCCAGGCTCGCCTTTCGGCGTTGAGGTGCAGCCTAAGACGGATATTGGCAAAGTCCAAGTTAAAGGCTTGGAGACACGTAAGTTTCCCCCTGAGGAACCATTGTCTGAGAATTATTGAGTGATTAAGTAACATTGATGTTTCTGGGGGCTGTTTCAATGATGGATTTAAGGCGTAACCTTAAATCTGTTAAAACGTCACAAAATGCAATTCAATGATTTTTTTTATTATTATCCCAGCTTTTTGTACATTTTCAAAATAGGCAACAAAAATTGTAACTATGACACTAAAAATTTAAAATTAAGAATAAAATAAACTAAAATCTTTGTTAAAAAGGCCCTTTAAAGGGTGATCTACTTGTACTTAGTGTTTTTAAATTGTGAAATGACCTACAAAAAATTATATTTCTAATAACAAACTTGTTAATGTTATTATTTGAAAGTCCTTTCTGGAAAAAAATTTTCGTAGGGAAAAGTCAGCCATTTTAACAAAGGATTAATATTCTGTAATTATTATTTGTCAGTAAATAGTATTACATTAAGGCACTCTCAATATATATCTTACATACGGTGAATAACAACATTTCAGCCATCAAGCCTGGCGAGAAGCGACAAATTGCGATCATCACTCATGAGGCGAAGGCTGCACCTAACGCACCATGCAAAGTGGTCGCCACCAGCCCCAAGGGTAAACCCACGGATCTACCCACCAAGAAAACCAAGGATGGCTTTGAGACCATTTTCGCTCCTTTGGAAACTGGGCCACATCTTGTGCGAGTTCATTTCGATAACAAGGAAGTTCCTGATTCCCCATTCAGTGTGGATGTTGTGACTCCAGTTGACTTGGCTAAAGTAGAGATTAAAGGATTTGAAAAACGTAAGTTAGAGTTAATTGAGTCACCTTAATATTTTACTTTAAAAAGAAGTTTTCCTCATATCTTCCTTGTGTTGTTTTATTGATCAGAATTTGTAATTGAAGATATAAGATTGGCACCACCATGTGATGTTAAGTAATGTGACACAAGAATTTGGTTGGATTAAAGTAATAGTCACTAACAAATTCAGCGGGAAGGCAACCCCATTTAAAATGTTAAAAATTTGGTTTAATGGAAAGGGAAATGTCAAAATGTTGTGTTCCTATGTAAGGCCCCCTCTAATGTCAATTTCTGGATTTGCCCTTGAAAAGATAACTAAAAAGTGGTCGAAGATGTTTTTAAATATTTCACTGCCTATTTTCAGTTTATCAAGTTAATGAAAATATTTTATTGTCTGTATTCAGCTTTTAAAAAGTTGTTGTTTTCAGATATTGAAGTTGATGAAAAATGATCTCGTTCAGTTATTGAAGTTGAATCTGACAAATACGATATATCATTGTCTATTTTCAGCTATTGAAGTCGATGATATTCGACCAATCCAAATCATCACTAAAGACACGGGCAACGAAGAAGCCCCTTGCATCACTACAGCAATCTCTCCAGATGGACGCGAGATATTCCTAGCAACGAAAAAGGTTCCAGGTGGATATGAAAGCACTTTCAACCCAAGGGAAAAAGGCCCTTACAAGATTTATGTCAAAGTGGCGGGAAGCGAAGTTCCGAAATCGCCTGTCAGTGTTAATGTAGAAGATAAGCTCGATATTAAAAAATTGCAGGTCAAGGGGCTAGATACACGTAAGTTGGAGACGTTTGGTTGTTGTGCGCCTTTTAGTGATAGTTTCTTTGAACATTATCTATCTTTGTGTATTTGTGTATTTCTTATTGGTTTTGTAAAAAATTCTTGTTTCCTGAGCCAAAATACAAAAAATTATAAACATTCCATTTCTAAAAAGTTCAATAAAAAAAAATATGGAAGATATCAAATCAGCTCCAACACTGATGAAGTTGGTGCAAATAACTGACTTTATTCTTTAAATTTCTTACTAATTTTAAATTTTATGATTATAGTTTTGAAAATTTAATTCACAGAACCTTTTCTCTGTACTTATAGCTATAAAACTTGGAGATACAAGGCCCATTACTGTAGTAACGGCACAAACTGGAAAGCCTGATCTACCTTGTCGTGTCCTTGCCAAAGGTCCTACAACTCCTTACACCGAACTGCCTACTAAAAAAGTCCCTGAGGGCTATGAATGTCTATACACACCTGAAGAAGGGGGAAATAACAATGTTAAGGTTGAATATGCTGGCAAAGAAGTGCCGAAATCACCTTATCATGTTCAGGTTGAAACCCCAATCGATGAGTCTAAAGTTGAAATTAAGGGGTTGGAATCGCGTAAGTGGATTAAGAATGGAAAATTCGGCTCTTGTGTTGCATTTTGGGTATTAAATTTTTGCTGTATTTTTTGGCTGGTGCACTCTGCGTTATCTATTTCTTTCCGTTTTTCTGTCTGTAATTTTTGATTTTCTTTTTAAAAGAACGCTTTAAAAAGCATGTTACATTTGAAATTTTCAGCAATCTTTTTTATTGCGGTTGTATTGATTACTAATTCTTGAGGTCTCAAGCCCATGATTGGTGTAATTGTGCATTAAATATGATTTTGAATAATGGAATGGTTTCAGAAGTTTAATGCAATATTTATGCAAGAAATTGTGATTTATTTGTCAATTCAAATTAACCGAAGGATCTTTGGCAAGACCGATGGAGCACAAGGTTTTTAAGGTAATTCCATGAATTTTTTTTTGTAGTTCCCATGGAAACCAGAATTTTCAAATATATTTGTTTGTGACTGATATTTAGATGGAAATAAAGGAACAAATTCTCCTGTCTTTGTGATAATTCATGGTCGAGTATCAAGGTTTTGTGACAAAATGAAGCCAAAGAAACAAAGCATACTTGTGCAAACAACCATCTTACGCCAAAGATTAAAAATTGTATTTACTAAAACCCGGCAGTGCTTTATTGCGTATTTGTGTAAAACCACTGTGCAAAAATTGTAACTGAACGTTTTTTGCAAGCAATATTAGCTGTTTGCTGTAAGAAGTATGCTTTATTTTTAATTGTCATCGGTGTGCTTTTTTATACTTGTAACTAACAAAGTATTTTGTTTCAGGAAAATTTGTAGATCCATTTTCAGCGCATGTTTATTGGACAGACATCTGACTTAGTTGTCACTTTCTTTTCTCCCCAAAAGAAAAAAAACATTATATATCCAAAAGTTAAACAATGACCCCAAAGTTCATTTTTGAACCAAATTTTTTAATTCCCAGCAATTGAGGTTGGGGAGCCTAGACCAGTCATGATCAACACATTATCGACCGGCAAGCCTGATGCCCCCTGTAGAGCCACAGTAACGACCCCTAGGGGCCAAGTATTTGAACTCCCTACTGAGCGAATCCCTGAGGGATACGGGACAGTTTTCGCGCCCGTAGAACCCGGACCCCATATGGTTAACATTAGTTTTGCGGGTCAGGAAGTACCAAGGTCTCCTTTCCCGGTTAATGTTACTCCAAAAGTGAACGTGGGTGCTGTTAAAGTAATGGGATTGGAAACTCGTAAGTTTCCGCATGTCGATGTCAGTGATTTTGGAATGATCGGTGTCCATATATTATATCTAATACATATACTTTTGTTTGTATGGAAATGTTTTTGTAGTAACTGGTAGTTTCTTGATAGTCCTACAGTTTGATTTAACTTGATGGAGGTGTGAAAAAAAGTTTTTTAATTGTAAATTACAAAAAACTTACTTAAAATGGCCTAATCAGAAAAAAAATCAATCACAAATACTGGACTGGTGACCTGATAAAAAAATGGTCTCTCACACCCCTTTCTCCAAAAAAACAGAGATACATTTCAGAAAAGTCAATACAGAATTGACCTAGTGTAACAATGACCGCCATTTTTTTGTATTTTTATAAAAATGTCAGCATGAGCTTGTTTTATAACATCAAACATTTAACATGATTTGCAATAGTTGATCATCTCTTATGTTTTAACAATTATCATTTGACGTTTCTATTAATATCTTGATTTGCAAATATTCTAGGAATTTATTCACTTGAAATGCTATACTTTTATTTTGTAATGCTTTATATTATAAGAAATAGCTGATTGATAAATAGTATATTAATTGTTAATTCCTGTATCTAATGACTCTCATATTTTCTCATATTTTATTTTATGAAATAAGTCAAAAATGATAGTTTAAAAACTTATATGATAACAATATATAATCAGATAAATGATTCGAGACTATTGCAATTAAATGCAGTTGTAAATGTTGTGATTTATAACATAATTATAGATTTTGATAGAGTTGAAGTATTAAATGTTGTCTACAATTAATATGAGTGTGCTGTATTTACAAGTGTGAACTTTGGGGCTGTTAAAGTCATTGGTTCTAAAGGAGTACATAGCTTACAACAATAGGACCAATTTATAATTCAGCAGGTTAATGTTAATTGACAAGTGAACTCATTTTCTTAACCAGCGATTGAAGTTGGAGAGACTCGACCGATAACGATTGACACATCAGCTACTGGAAAACCTGATGCTCCATGCAAAGTTTCAGTTACCAATCCAAAGGGCAAGACAGTTGAAATTCCAGTATCGCAGAAACCCAACGGTTACGATACTGCATTTGCTCCTCTTGAGCCCGGCCCGCATAAGGTCAATGTTGAATTCGCAGGCAAGCCTGTGCCTGACTCACCCTTCAAGGTCGATGTCAAGCCCGCACCTGAAGTTGGTACTGTTCAAGTTCTTGGATTGGAGACTCGTAAGTGTAGAGCACTGGCAAGATGAAAGCTCGAGATCTGAGTTCAGTGGGCTTGAATACAAAGCTCTTGCATGGAACGTAGCCCCAAAAAAACTGCAGTACCAATATTTACACACTTGGCATCAACACGTCTTGGCTTAGAATTTGAGTTCCAATTTTCCTCAGTTGTAGGTTAAAAATGTGAATGTTGTAGTTAGTAAAGATGACCAATATACAGGAAGTGTGGGGGGGGGGGGCTCATAAATGTTATTTTTGTTGCTTATAGAACACTGGTATTATAGATGCCTATGGTTTCAATTTTGTGTCACACTTGAACAATGATATATGAATATCTGCTTTTTCTGTATCTTCTAAACTCATTCAAATGCATATGTGACAAATGTAAAACATTGAATACCAAGGATTACAGAATTTTAAAATAGGGTTCCTCTATTTGGTCATACAGTAGTTAGTTTACTTCCAGAACAAAGATATCAGGACTTCAAGGACACTTCTTTTTGCAGCAAGGACTTAAAAGATTTTTAAAACTCTTAGATAATGCTTACATACAACATCTAGCTTTCAGATTCAATGTTTCAATACCAAGGAAACCACTTTGTGCATGTTTTGTTGCCTGTGGCTTCCTTTAATAACCATGTTTGCATTCCTTTTCTTGACTTTTATACTTTTAAAAGATACAAATAATTTTTTCTCATATAATGGTTATAAATTTCACTGTTTCAAACTTTCTCGTCTTTTAGTGTGTTAATTTTTTACAGTTCTCTTACTATTGCTCTACTTTTCTATATGTAATAGTGTTTTTTTTGTTACTAAACGAAAGCTTATCCCTCTCAATTAAAATCTGTTCACTTATGTGAACACTATTCTTAAAATGTGGCCAGTGTGGCGTTGCTTTAAGCCAAGTGATGAAATTTTATAGCTATCGAAGTCGGCGAATCAAGACCAGTCCAAATCAACACGTCAAAGACTGGAAGACCAGACGCGCCATGCAAAGTTACTACAACAAACCCACAAGGCAAAACGAAAGAACTACCTGTCCAACAAACGCCCGAGGGATATCAGACGGTTTTTGCTCCACTCGAAGAGGGACCACACAAAGTCAACGTCAATTTCGCTGGCAAAGAAGTGCCAAAATCGCCGTTCCCGGTTAATGTTGAACCAAAAGTTAACCTCGGAGCAGTTGACGTGTTAGGTCTTGACACTCGTAAGTAGGCAATGCACTCTGTTCTCGGGAATGGATAAACATCGATCTTCATCCTACCAGAATGAAAAGTCTTCTTGCATTTACCTTATACCCACATCAAGTTGTTGTACAAACAGAAGTAGCAGCTTCTGGCTGTTTTCAATTCGCTTTGCCTATGTGAAATACCATGAAAGTTCCATCCTTGTGCTTGTCGTTAATGTATGTCGGAATGATTTCTACTGTTTTATGTCGATATGATTCAAATGTTCCTGAACGTTTTAAGCTAACTTTGAGCACTGTGGAGATTGAAAATTGCTGTGCTTAAATTTGCTGTCTTTTGCACTGTGATGAAAATTGCAAAATGGAAGCTTGAATCTTTGAGCATGAAAATGAAATCAAGCATGAAATTGAGATGGAACAACTTCCATAGATAAAGCATGATTTTGGATGTGTAAGATCTACAAGAAACACTCTTTGTTTTAAAATTATAAGAATTAGATTCAATAGCTTTCAGCTCTTAGAATGTAATACAACGCTTTTATTGTAATAATCAATGTTTATAATGAAATGTGAATGCTTCTTTATACATTCTAATTCTAATTATGTGGGTTGTGATCTAAATGCTGCTCTGTTAGATAGGCTGTTAGAAATATAGACAGCAGCAAAGGCTAATTAAGCATTGAGTTTTAATTGAGCATATATTATGTAATAAGCTGTTCAGTGTCTTATCTGCTTATTAGGGCACTTTTAATATTATTGTATCTCTTTTACATCGAGCTTTACGTGTTCCACGTTTAGATACTTACAAACTGATGCTCTGTTTAGATATTTACGAGTTAATGCTATAATAAGTGTATGTGATTTGCTATTGAGAATGCTGTGGGAAGATGCTGCACAATTTGAAGTGTGGATATGCACAATCATGGGCAAACATAATTGCATGTGTGTGTCATTGGTTGGTTTATTATGTGTTTCATATTATGTTCAAGTAATTTATCTTGTAGATTTTCACAAATTACTGCTAATGAAATATATTGCTATTTATGTTTAAATTTTCGGTACCACTGTTTTAACTTTTGATCAAAGGATGAAGACGTTTTTCATTAACTATTCTAATGTCAGGATTTGTTGATGATTAATTTTGTTGTGATTATCACTAGGTTTGAACAAAAATTAAACATTTTATATCATCACCCCACTTTCTAGCAATCAAGGTCGGAGAACCAAGGCCGATTACGGTCATGACCTCTACTACTGGCAAGCCAGATGCCCCTTGCAAAGTCCAGGTCACAAACCCAAGAGGTCAGACCATGGAACTGCCAACTCGCAAGATTCCCGAGGGGTACATTGCCACTCTGGCCCCGCAAGAGGTTGGCCCCCATCGCGTAAACGTGGACTTTAACGGAAAAGAAGTGCCCAAGTCCCCATTCAATGTTATGGCTGAACCTGCCATTGATTTCAGCAAGGTCAAGGTCACTGGACTTGAACAGCGTAAGTGTGATCACAAAAATAATTCAAAGATATCAGGTTTAGTTTTAAATTGGCCATTTCAGAGATGGAAACTTATAAAAAGCCTAGAAATGTGTTGTCACTATTCTGCCATACAATAAAGCCTTTCAATCCAATTGTGTTTGATAGTATATCTGTTTCAAATATGCACTTGTTTATTACTGCAATTAAAATAATTCCTTTATTTCTGTTTTCAGCTGTTGAAGTGGGAGAGATTAAACCGATCATTATTGATACTGCCGAGACTGGAGTGGTTGATGCTCCTTGCCAGGTTACCGCTACCAACCCTGTCGGCCAGGTTAGAGAACTCCCTGTACAACCCACTGCCCGAGGCTACCAGACACAGTTTGCTCCCCTGGAAGAAGGCCCGCATCTAATTGCTGTCAAGTACGCCGGAAAAGAAGTGCCAAAGTCGCCCTTCCCCGTCAACGCTACACCCGCAGGTCCCCCATCTAGCAAGGTCAAGGCCTATGGACCTGGTCTCGAGAAGGGAACTGCTGAAGCACCTTGCCGATTCACAATTGACACAAGAGAGGTTACAAAACCAGGCGGAATCGGTGTTACCGTCGAAGGTCCAGCTGAGAGCAAGATCGAATGCGTCGATAACCAAGACGGAACCTGTGATGTTACTTACTACCCAGAAGTTCCCGGGGATTACAACATCAACGTCACATACGGTGATGAGCATATTCCGAAATCGCCCTTCAAGGCAAACGTTACTCCCAGTGGAAAGATTGATGTCAGCAAAGTGCGAGCGTACGGACCTGGGTTGGAGCCTGGTAAATTACACGGTTTATCGGCATGGAATGGAAATTTTTCTTTTGTGTTTCTGAAACTTTATGCACCCAGTTTTCTTTAGATGTTTGAAAACTGAGAATCTTAGAACTTGTAAAAATGTGCATGAAAAATGTAATAGGTAGAATTTCTTATAACAATGCCTGCATGTTGAACGAAATAAATTTTGAATGTAACATCTTAAGCAGTGTTGATTTTCAAACCTCTCTGGATGCAAATGTTTAACACTTTCTTTTGTTTTCTTTTCTTTTTCAGCATCTTGAAATGAAATTGAGTTTTCATTAAATTTAGTAGACACTAACCTTGGAGTGAATTGTCTCTCCTTATAAGATATATGTGTAATAATCATTGCTTGTAGTTAGGAAATAGCTTGAACAAATCCAACTTGTATTTTAACCTGTATTTTTTCTCTTGTTTGACATAAATAGATTAACATGTCTTTTTTATCAAGGGGTCGCATTTACAAAGCATCTTGGCAAAAAAAATAATCAAAGTAAGAAAATTTCAATTAAGTAAAAATGTGGTATTTTTTACCTTTAAGAATATTTTGCATCTCCTCTATAACGTATTAAATTTAGTTCTAATTATGTTTTAACTCAATTGACTATGTTTTTCTAGTTTTTCATTATTTTGGGGTACAAAATTAAGTATTTCTTAGATTGTTCTTTTTTGAAATTTTAAGCTAAATTGAACATTATAAAGTTGCTTTATAAATATGGCCCCAGGTCTCTGTTTTTTCAGCAAACTATAGAACTAATATTCTTTTCAGCAAATTGAGCATGGGAATGCTGAGATGACTTTTTTTGCTTTTAACAATTTGATGTAAATAATGAGCATTTTTGGTTTGGTAAAAACTCTTGTAAAATTTCCTCTGAAATAAAAATAAATGTATTGTAAGAAATATCTATAATTCTGTCGAATATACCAACTCAAATGTGTGTACAGATGAATTCAAATTTCCAAAAATTACAGCTACAAATAACCAAATTTGCTCAATGTTTTACATGTAACAAAATATTTGATTTGCTTTAATTTGTGTTTTTATAATTCATCATTAAAATGACATTGTTGATATTGATTTATGATGTCAAAAAATGAAAAATGATATTTTTCTTAGTTAAACACTTAGTCTTTTAGATTTCAGATTTGATAAGAATAAAAAACAAGGATGTGAATTTTCACCAAACCTCTTCTATATTTTCCAGGTGTGTTCCTGGACTCACCAACCGGATTCACGGTCGATGCTAAATCAGTCACCCCTGTCGGTGAGGGCAAAGTCCGTGCCATTGTCACAAGCCCCGACGGTAAACGAACAGAAAGTCTGGTCAAGAATAACAATGACGGAACTTACGATGTGCTCTACACACCTTATGAACAAGGTAGACTACTCTTGAAATCCTTTTTGGATTATTTGAAATACTACCTCCCTTTGTTGTATACAATGTAGATTACTGATGAGATAATTTTTTGGCTATTGCTTTTATTACCTCCCTTGGTTTTGAACAAGGTGGGCTACTCTTGAGGTATGTTTTGTGATATTGTTTTAATTACCTCCCTTGGTTGTTAATAAGGTAGATTTCTCTTGAGATATTTTTGGGATTGTTTTAAGATCATCTCCCTTTGATGTAAGGTACTTTGTGTCTGTGTTTTGTATCAGCCATAGTTAAAATGTATATTGAACAATATTAAGTTATTTCTGGTAAAAGACTTATATGCAGGTAGACTTGAAATTTTGACTAAGGTATTCTGGACTTAATTAGTTTACAGACATGTTGAACATGATTTTAAGTTTTAGTAACTGGGTGAATTAGCTGAATTTTGAAATAATGATAACCTTTCTTCAGGCCCGAACACTATTGATGTGACCTACGAAAACTGCCCGATCCCCCAGAGCCCGATCAAGGTGAACGCCACCCCCGGGTGTGATGCTAGCCGCGTGAAGGCTTATGGGCCTGGGCTTGAAGGTGGAAACACAGAAGAGAAACAGGTCTTCACCGTTGATGTCAAGGTATGTGTTAAAAGTTGGTCTTTCATAGTTTATTTCATAGTTTATACAAGTTACTTAAGCTTAATTTTGAGGATTGCTTCATGTGTAAGCTGTTATAAGTCATGGTCGATTCCTGTTTAGAAACCATTACTGACTGATAATTTACACCCTAACAAATCAACAATTAAAATATACAATCTTTTATAACAGGGTGCTGGACAGGGCGGTCTTGCCCTGGCTATTGACGGGCCTGCCGAGACCCAGATCAACTGCAAAGACAACCGTGATGGCACATGTGAGGTGGAGTACCTTCCAATCAAGAAGGGAGATTACGACATCACTGTCAAGTTCGCCGATCAGGATATCCCTGGTAAGATCATAATGGAGATATATTGGTTTTATTAAGTTTTTACTCAGCATTTAAAGCTGCACTCTCACATATTGACAGAATTGCCTTTCTTTAGTTTTTTGTCGCAGAATAACCTGATTTTGGCATTAATGCCTTCAATTAAGTCATGTAAGATAACTCACAATAGAACAGATCTTAATTGTTTGAAATACTGCTGAAAATTTTGTCTTTTCATAGAATGTAGTAATGCTTTTAGCCATAAAACATCAATTTTCGAAGGAAAACATGAAAGACTGCAATATGATATTTTATCAGCAGTCTTGCAGGTTTCCAGACATTAAAGCAAAAATTAGCCCATTCCAAGACAAAAAAATAAAAAGTTATCAAAAATAGTTTGTGAGAGTGCAGCTTTGAAAATTATAATCTTAAGGAGGCTTAAATTAACCTAAAAGGGTGTTACTCATTTGAAACTAATTATTACTTTTTAGAACTGTTTATTTGTGATATCTCATCACATCTTTCCATTTAACTGATGTAGTTTTGGACAAATAAAATGTGGTTTTAATTAATGGTTCATTTTCTGTGACAATAAAAGATACTATAATTGCTATAATTACTGTTGGTTGAATGAAAATAACTTTTTGAATTGGTCAAAATGGTAATAGAGACTGATATTTGATATCAGGTCAACTAATAAAATTTGGGTCTGGAGTCAGAACAAAATATTATGTTGCAAAAACTGTTGTATTTTAATATAAATACCACTTACACCAACCCATGCTTTGTTTGGTGTCCAGGGTCACCGTTCCATGTTGGAATCAAGCCAACAACCAACCCAGACAAGGTGCAGTGTTACGGACCAGGTCTCGACTCGAGCAAGGTTAAGGCCGGCAAGCCCGCAACCTTCACAGTCAACACAACTGAGGCTGGAGAGGCTCCAATTGATGTTTCCTACGTTACTCCAACCAATGGTAAATACTTTCAAAAAAATGTTTTACAGCTGGCAAACCAAATGAACAATATTTTCAAAAAAAAAAAATTGGGGTACATTTTATGTCACTCTAACCTGTTTTTGTTTTTTTAATTCATCCAATTTTCATTATCTTGTGGAAATGTCTGGAGTCCAGGAGGGAACATGCAAATATTTCCCTGTCATATGAATCTCTGAAATAACACAGAATATGTTTCTCTGTACACCTCAGATACAACCTGTTGACATTATGCACTGACAAAAGAAAATGTAACATCCCTGTTATCTTCAAACAAGATTATAGCTTAAATGTCTGAAAGACTTTTCCCATCCAACCAGAAGACAACCTGATGACATGTGACAAATACTAGTAACTTTTACGAGGTAATATAATGCACACAATATCAAAAAAAGAGAGAAAATTTACTTTCAAAGTTTCATTTTACAAAATGTCCTTTAATATTAAACATCACTATCAACAAAAAACATCGATCCCTCTTTCAGCCCAGAGGCAGCCAGCTGACATTGTACCAGTTGCGGAGGGAGTCTATGAATGCACATATTATCCAGAGGATGAGGGAAACTGTACCGTCGATGTCACCTTTGACAACAAGCCAGTACCCAACAGGTGAACATGTTTAAAAAGTCTTTAGTGATCTGTTTTACAAATATACAGAACTATGTTTATTTAAGGACAAAAAACAAAACAAATATGAACTACTGTCTAAGCTAAATGTTTACATAATTTTATTATATCAAAGATTTTGTCATATTTTTTATAATAAAGTATTGTATTCACTCATTCAAGAATATTAATAGCCCTCACTCTGGTATCATCTGGTAATCTATCCTTGAAATATTTTGGCCATCTTAATGACAAGTGTACATGTAAAATGGTAAATCCAGAAATTTAAATAAATACTAGATGAGTATCAGAAATCAAAAAAAAAATTTAATTTGCATATTGAAATAAACCTAGTGAAGTCTTTCTGGTCAAACTACTCTTTTTTTTCAAGAATATGGCGTAACAATCAGGAATGAATGTTTTGTACATTTAGTGGTGTGGTAAGCTCATTTATAACATTCCGATTTAAACCCAGGGGACAGACTAGAAAATGATTGAATAAACTCCATGGCAGTGGATAAAATTTCATTGTTCTCTTTTAAAGAACTTAAATGACACAATTGTGCCAATCTTAGTATTAAATACACATTTAGAATTTAAGCTTTTATCCCATTTCAGCCCATAACTCTTATTATCCTGATTTCAGCCCATTCAGAGTGGCTGTCCAGCCAGGCTCCCCAGCAGACAAAGTGCGCGTGACAGGTGATGGTATCCAGCCCACTGTTCTGGCCTCCATCCCACAACAGTTTGTGATCGACACCCGTGCCGCTCCCAAGCCTGCAGAGACAGATGTTGTCATTCAGGTAGGGAAATGAATGAATGGCTCTTATGGACTTTGTTAATAGTATATTGGTTGAAGAAATAGGTAGATAATTGTGATGCCTTATAATGACTAGTTGAACGATTTCAAAACATAAAAAAAACTGGTTGATTGAGAGAGTTGTCTAGTGGTATATGTGTTCAGTTCTCACCTAAGAAATCAATGGTTCAAGCATTGTAAGGGTAATTAAAATTTGTTGATCATAAGTAAAGCATACACAAGAAAGTATTTCCTCAGACGTAAAGATTTCTTTCTCCCTAATATAGAATCCCAGTCCGCCTATTCAGAGGGAAAACTGTAACCTGTGTAATATATAATGGTATATTAAATACATACAGAGCTTCTAAATGTTTGAAACCTCAATCGGTTCGGGTGCACATCTGTTCCTGAAATCAGTCCGGTACAGTCAAAATCAGTCCAGACCAGCAAACTGTCGGTTTTAAGAAGCCCTGATCATATATAATATAATATCACTATCTTTATCTCGCTTTCTCAGAGGCCCGATGGTACCTTCATCCGCCCAGCCATCCAGGATAACAAGGACAGAACCTACACCGTACAGTACACGCCTGAAGATTGTGGCCCGTACAATATCAATGTTACCTACGACAAGGAGCCCGTTAATGGAGCTCCCTTCCAAACCACCGCCCTGCCAACTGGCGATGCCTCCAAGTGCAAGATCACAGGTACGTTGATACTTGGTGGTCAATATTATGAACATGTGCAATGAAAATGAATGCGGTCAGTTTGTAATTGTGTCATAACGTGTATGTAGCTTTGTTCTCAGGTTTTGCCAGTGTTTAAAATATTTTGAGGTTTCTTTGACTTTATATCCAGTAGTTACAGGCTTTTATTTTTTTTCTTTGATCAATTTAGAACAGATATATTTGAATGCTGTCTTAGGCTCTTAAAATGCTTCTTGCTTTGGAGCCTAAAGTTGGTTCTGCCCCTTGTTACCCCCACCTAGGAGCTGCCCTGGACTCTGTGTCCTTGATTTCCTGCTTAAAGTTCAGAGATTTTTATGTGTACTCATTCTCACCCCTTTTAATCACAGACATTTCATTGGTTAAATCTTCCATCATTTCAGACGGTTTCCAGCCCACAATTCCTGTGGACAAGGAGACTGTTATCACCGTTGACGCCACAGAGGCCGGAACCGGAAAGGTCACCTGCAGAATCCGCAGTCCGACCGGCGCTGAGATTGACATCGACATCGTGGAAAACACCGACGGGACATTCAGCATCAACTTCACGCCAACGTTCCCTGGTGATTACAGCATCAGCATCAAGTTTGGTGGTCAGACGATCCCAGAGGGAGAATACATCGTACAGGTACATCTAGTTTTAAATTTTTTTATATAATATTGATGAAGATTGCTTTAAATGTGGTTTATATTTCGAGATTTTCAAAGCTTAGTTTTTATCAAGCTATTATAATACAAGTAATAAAATCTATAAAAATTAATCATTGCCTTCAAAGTGGTAGTATTTTGTTTTTAGTCAAACTGATATTTGCAATATTATGGAAAAATATCAGAGAAAATATATTCCTCATAAAACTAAAGCAATCTATAGTGTGTGTTAATTATTATGTGTGTTGCTATAACCCTTTTATTGCATGGATGGTTTGAAAATTTAACCAATCGTGTGAGACGTATGATAACTATTATAATTATATCATTCTTTAGGCTTTTCTGTCAGTATTGTACGCTTTTTTTTTTAAGTAGCATTGAATAAAGCATTAAGTAAATGACCAAACGCTGTTCAGAAAAGATGCACTGGAAAAGCTTAAACAAGTTGTGACAGTTATAGCATGCATTTAGTCTATACCTTGATTCTAAAACAATGAATATTGAATTTTAGTATATAATGATCACTAAGTCTCAAATTATTATATAACTATCTTGTCTCATTTCCCTTATAAAAAGACTTCTTATACTTCCAGGACTAAAAACATTGTACTTACTTGAAATTTGACCCAATAAATTAATTTAGCGTCTGACGTGCTCATTGAGCCAGCCCTACGACAATGGAGTTGCTGGATAGATTTACATTTAATCATTTACAAGCTCTGAAAAACATTTAGCAGATTACCACTGCTAAATTACCATTTAGTCATTTATTAGTTTTTCATTTTAAGTGGGTTATTTAGAAGGTCGTGCTTTGGTACTGTGAAGTTTAGAGGCATTTGGTGCTAAACACTAAGATTTTTTTTTTTTGTATTTTAAACAGTTCAATCAGTGCTGAGAAGCACCCCGCCTGCTGGCTCGATTGTTTAGAAGATTAAACATAAACACTTGATGTTTCATTGAAATCAAAATTTGTTAGCATATCATAGGGCAATCAAACTGTTGAAATAATGGAGTGTGATTTTTCGGCAGTTACAAACGACTATGATCAAACAGTGTTTGATTCCATTATTAATACTTATAAATACTGGTAATCATTTTGAAATAAATAAATTATTGTTTGTTGTAATAAAATATTTTGAATGAAAGCCAAGTTATAATTATCTATAATTTCACATCAAACCAAAGTATTTGGAAAAGACATTAAGTGTGAAGAATCATAATGAATCTATCAACTATCTGTAAGTCGATCCATTTGGTAAGCTTATTGACGCTTTAATATGATCATTTTTGAAAAAGGTTAATTCCAGAAATGATAAAAAATTGTTTAAAATTGTGCATCATGGGATTTTGTTACCTTTAAATACAGAAAACGGCATATTGTTTTAATTCAAATGTGCTTGATTTTCAATATGATATAAGCATATTATTTTTTATGGTTCTTGAAAAAAATAAATGATTGAGAGATAAGAATTTTTTTCCTTGAATATTATTTTTCCCCAAAATGCATAAACGAAGTAAGATTTTTATTATGTAATAAGATTATTGCCAAGAAATGCATTAGTTTTGTGACCAGGAATGTTGCAATTTTAAAGCATATTTTAAAAGTCCAACCTATAAAATAGGTTATATTTAAGGAAACTCTATCAAGGTACTTTCATGGGGCAAACTGGATTGGGCGATTTACACCTCACCTAAAAACTTTTACCATCAATCTATTTTATGAAAAAACAACAACATTCAACTAAATATGTTGGTTTTGTGAATTGGGATGTATTTTTTTTTCTTCCCAAACCAGGTTCTCAGACAAACTGTTACCCATTGTAGGGCTGAGTTCAGAAACCAGCAATGTCTGTGATGAAAACAAGATGAGTGCATACATGTTGTAATTCTGCAGAAGAATCTTGGAATGAAATTAACCAAGGTTTTTTATTTCAGTAATTGAAACAAATTGCACACGTATAGTTAAATATTTGGTAGGAATAGCATTATAGAATATACAAATTTGAAGTTAGACCCATTTTGCATTGGGTTTAGATCTTTTTTGTCCTGATACAGCCCTGGGTGGGTATTCATAAAACATCTTTACTCATTTCCTAACTTTTTATTTTCCTAAATTAAGTAACTTACTGGTCATTTGTTATAAAAGCTTAATATTATCTGAAATCTATATTTTTTATTAATTTTATTAAATAAACATACTTTATACTTAATTCCAAAATCATTTATGTTTTTTTCTTTAAATTTGATTATGAAAATTTTAAGAATTTGACTTAAGAATTATTTTTTTTTGAGATGTTTTATAAATACCTGCCCTGCTATATTTTATATCGAGAATTAATAAGCTCCGAAAGAATTTTACCAATGCAGGGCCTGCAGGCTTGTCCAAATTTAGACCAGTGACCCTTTGGTTCGATTATATCTCTGTTAACTTCTTCTTGGCAGTTCAGTTCATTATTTCCTATCCCCCATCAGCGATGTTGGTTTTATCTGGATAATATTTGTTTCAATTAGGCTCTGCAACTGTAGATGGTCAATTTGTCTTGACCATTTCACCCAAATACTCTGTTTCTATTCAACCAGAAATTTTGATAAGAAATCATTTGGTTTTGGTCTCAGTAATTGTAACATGTGATTGTAAGCAGATAAAATTATGAACAAATGACCTAAATCCGTATGGTATATAATATTGCAATTATACCAGCGATCAAAACTGTGCAAGCCCGCATTCCTGAAGCAATCCCAGGCTTGTAAATAAATTCGGCTTTTGTTACATATTTATGTTTTTATGCTTGTTGGTTATATTTGCCTAATAGGAATTATAACAACTTAAAGTATTCAGGTGTCTTTAAGAAAATTTCCATGAATGGTATACAAGTTTTTTTTACCATTGGTCAAAACTGCCAATTTACAGGAAAATGTCTATCAAAATAAAGACAAATGCAAAAGTATGTAGTTATATAGTAAGTGTCGATACTTTTGACAGAAATCATTGGAAATCCGAGAGTCATCTAGATTTGCCTGTAATCCTTCATAATCATTTAATTGAAATGGACCTTGAGATATGGACAAATTTGCTGGAGAATTTCCAAGGTATTTAGCATTTTAGTTTCGGAAAAAAAGTCTTGACATTCGAAAGCAACATTAAAAATAATATTTGTATGGCCTAAGGAATACAGTTATCACCGAAACATTTGGTCAGCTTGTTAGGCCAATCAGTGACCAGAGGTCAGTTTGATAATTGGAAATGGGATGATTTATCAACATAAATTGGCTGGCTGCATGGTTGTTGAACCATCAAAGAATCCTAGTTTGTGTACATGTAATGGCTAATTATTGGTAGAAATTTGTATTATGTAACTGATACAGGGCTATTTCAGGGAAGATCCTCATTTTGGAAAATTTGAACCCATAAAAGTATACATATTCAATTTCAGGATACATGTATATAGATATGATACTTACAAATGGCACACATTCAAACAAACAAAATTGACAATTTAACATTAAGTGACCAGAGTGACTGCCTTTCACTTATTAACAGACCTTATAGGGACTATTTGTTTTGTTGCATCAAAACACTATATTACTTTCCCACACAAATAGAAGGGGTGTGATATAGTATTTTGATAAAACAAGACTAAATATATTTATATAAACCCATAAGATGTTTTTTTTATATCTCTTCTAGTTCCGTGCATTGTATATTCAGATCAGGGGTTGTAATTAATATTCAAATTAAGTTAATCTTATGCTCATACGTCATTGACTTCATTTACTCTAATACTATTGGTCAGTTATAATAACAAGTAAGCCGATTAGCTACATCGTTCTTAGACCCAATTAAGACCAATATTGAATACCAGCCCTGATCAACATGACATAAAAAATTAGAAAACAGTTTTAAACCAAAAAAAATATGCAATTTGTTCTTTTCCATTGCAAAACATTGGTTACCATGAGGGGAGGAATAATGCATGAACATTTCTGCACGAAATGGTCTCGAATCAACTCATTAATTTTCAAGAATTCTCATTTAATGTCTCAAAGCACCAGATTTTTTTTTTTATATCTAGCCCTCGTCTGCGTTTCTTTTTTGTACCGAAGTTTCCTTTTAGTGATATTTAAGGTTTTGCTGGTTTGATAACTTATCATCAAATTTGGAATAAAAGTATAATTTAATATCCGTGAGCAAGTTTTTTATGGTCGATGTATATGAAATGCCTCGCAAAAGACAGTTTCGATAACTTGTTAAGTTTTGAAAAAAACTAACATTTTTATATATGCAAGCAAGATTTTGATAGTTGATGTATATGAAACGCCTGGCGAAAGACAGTTTCTTTGATAATTTTCAAACTTGATATCATAATACACTGCTCATGGTTTAAGTTTATAACGGTTCGTTATCAAGTCATGTTGGATTTTCTGGGAGATTTAAAAAGATAAGGTATCACTTAAAAAGAAGAAAAAAGATACCAAAGTCTATTTTTAGTGTAGATATTCTTATTTCATCATAGACATTAAGTGTAAGATTCCGGAAAAAAATGCTGCAGGCATTGAAAAAAATCTGGCATATTAACTGTTGGTGGGTGAAGTAATGAATGGTAATTTATGAAGTGAAATGTAAAAAAAAAAATAGTAACCTGGAGATTTAAAGGTAATATGGCAGTGCTAATGTTTTGCCCACTGAATAAGGTTTTGGATTCACTCTAATAAACTCCAAAAACATTTCACATATAGATTTAAAAAAAATAATAATTGGGATCTTGAAGTGTCATGAGTCACTATTGAAAAAACATATCGGTTGCTATTGAAAAATATCATGAGTCGCTATTGAAGTAAGATATGAGTTGCTATTGAAAAAAGTAATTAGTAACTAGTTGCTATTGCAAAAAGTAATGTGTTGCGATTGAAAAGAGTCAACCAATTGTGTTTTAGTCCTCTTACATAGCAGCCCTTATCTGCACCCTAAATTCATATTAACTTAATTTAGTACTGCCTGTCAACAAAAATGGTAGCTTTGTGTAAATAACATTTATTCAAATCACCTAAAACAACAAAAGTAAACATTTAAATTTTGATTTTTTTTTTGCTGCCACTTTGAAAAATTCTGATATAAAAATAGGTAAAAAAAAATCAATAAATTTCAAACCATGTACTTGTTGATGTGTTGCCACATATTTGATTACTTTAAAACTTGAACTTGAGGGACTTTTAAAGAGTTCTTATCATATCTTTAAACTTAAATCTTATTGAAGTTGTAAGCAATATTCATTAGATATACGTTTGTTTGATATATATTGTCGCTGATATTTCTTAAGTGTCTGTTACGTAATAAATATCTAAAAGATTTTTGATGTCGGTAAATTATAAATAATAAGCTGTTTTAAAGTGTTTAAGACTGCTTAAACCCTACTGAATGAGATATGATGAATTGTACTTTTTTCCATATGTTTTGTAAACCATAAGTGACAGATATAATTTAGGGAAATAGCTGGGATAAAAATGTATAGTTTCATGAGATTTAAAG
Organism: Mya arenaria; assembly: GCF_026914265.1. Classification (NCBI taxonomy): domain Eukaryota; kingdom Metazoa; phylum Mollusca; class Bivalvia; order Myida; family Myidae; genus Mya; species Mya arenaria. The sequence goes on from NC_069135.1 coordinate 40,093,606, forward strand.
ATTTTAAGCACACAATATGCATAATTTTACATGCATTTTATGACAATAAAAATAATAAGCTTCACTTTCCCAAAAAAATATTGAAAAAAGATAAAATAAACAACAACAAAAATATTGACTTTTTAAGGCTCAAAAATCTCTGTCTATGTTTTGATGGATGTAAAAATACAGGTAGACTGTTGAATTCTTCAGTAGCACCTCTTTTAGCAGATACAATGTTACAGGAAATCTGATGCTAGCTGGTGGAAATTTCTTCGTTTGATTCTTAGTATTGGGACTCAGAAAATCGGTTAATGCTTTTTTGCTTTGAGTGTGCGGTTTTTCATTAAAATTGACAGAAAAAGGTGAAGTTATTTCATGTCAATTTGGATTTTTTAGGATTTTTTAAATAATTTAACTCGATTGAAGGTGTATGAAAATATAAAAGAGTACTATTTGGAAAGAGTAAGTGGAAGTTAGATTAGTACTTTGTAATGGAAATATTATTTCTGGTATTTTTTGTATGATTTGAATAATAATACATTATTTATAATTTGCATTGTATATTAGTATTTGCTTCTTTTTTTTTATAGAAATATGCATGTAGTTATTCTTTTTATATCTTAACTGTTTTATTTTAGCAGAAGAACACTATCTACAAAACATACTTTTATATCAGTCTGTTAAATTTAAAAGATAACTTTTATCAGAAAAAATTGACATCTGATTTTATTCTTGAGCGCAAGAAAAATGATCATTTTGACAGAATGAATTACAGAGTAAAGATGCAAGTTGCAAACATAGGTGTCAAAAGAATTCTGAAAATAGCTGTTATATTTAAAAGAAAAATAAACTTTTTTTGCATTTTATAGTGATAGGTGTCCCTAAGGTCTAAAATGCCCTTAAAAATGTCATATATTTATTTTCATTGCTGGTGTCTTTTAAGCTTGCTTGTATTTAAACAATAAGTTGATTTATTATCATAGCCTTCAAGTTGTCATAGGTGTAATCATTGGCATAAAAACATGAAAACTTTGGTAGTATTTAATTAAAAAATGTAAAATGATTTTAAATGAAACTCAAGGCAAACAAATTTTGTAACCTAAGAAATAAGACACATAAAGCAAGCCTATAGTTCTGCCTTAAATTATTATTGCGGAGTAATCCAGTTTGATTGACATAACTCTGTTTTAATTAATTGTTGAGTTATTCCCTTAATTGCATGGAAATTGGGGGTACAGGATACACTCCAGTTAAAAATTGTTTTACTCTCGCTAAAATGTTGAAACGGAGGTGCACACCTCTGTGGTAAAGTTATAAAAAAAACAAAGTTCCAAAACATAGTTTAATGTGTTGTTCCCCCTTGGAAAATGATTAACAAAAATCGTATTTAAATGACTTCTTCCTCTTGGATAAGTGATAAAAACAAAGTTTAATGACTTATTCCCCCTGGAAAAATGAAAAACAAAACTTTTAATGACTTATTCCCCTTGGATAAATAATTTTTAATAAATGACTTATTCCCCTTGGTAAAATGATGAAAACAAATTTTAATGCTCTTGGTACAAAGTATTAAAAAGAAGTTTAATATGTTGCTCCCCTTGGTAAAATAATAAAAATGAAGTTTAAAGTCTTATTCCTTGTTGAAAAATTATTAAAACAAATTTCATTGTCTTGCCCCTTGACTTTATTTAAGAAACAAACTTTAATGACAAAGTTTAATGACTCATGTTTCTTTGGTAAAAAGTGTAGCATCTGTTTGCAATGCTTAACATTTTGCCAATAAATGTTATATGGGAGCAATTTTTCTTTCACCTGCATAAACATTTCCATGTCAGTTAATGCAAGAGTTGATAAAATCTCATGAAACTTGGTAATGCAGTTCGATAATGCCACATTTATTGCGATGTTTTAATCTCATATCAAAATGCAAGAAACTGTTTTAATAAAATACATTCTAGAAAGTCTTAATGCATTTGCCAATTCTGTAAGGATTGAATATAATGTGAATATTAATCACAGCTGGAATTATGAAATGAAATGATAAACGTATTGAAAAGATGAAGAATGATAAGAAAAAAGCATGGTTTTGTTCCGAATTGAATAAGAAAAAAGCATGGTTTTGTTCCGAATTGAATTAGATGAATACCTGTGATGCCGCCAAAATGGCTTATCATGATTCCATTTGAATAGCCTAATGGTAAAATGATAACTATGAGAAACCAATTCCATTTGTGTCTTGATATAATATTTTATGTAACTGTCTCTTTAATTATTCCAGGGTTTTCAGGTGTGTTTTTTGTCTAGAAAATCAACCTGTTTAGCCTCTTATCATGTGTTCCACAAAATTTTACCTTGACATTGAATGTGACATTGACCTTGGTAAGGTCATAATTGATGCTAGTCTAAAATTGTAGTTTTTTAGTTCTGTCGTAGTATAAATTTCTGATCAAACATTTCATGTTTTACACATGAATTTGTAATTGAAATAAAATAATGAAAATAAGCAATGAATTCATTGCATCCTTACAAATTAGTCTGAGATTCAAAATACAGTTTGCATGATTTGATGATCTCATTGACCTGTTTAAATTTGATGAAATAAAAAAGAAAATGCAAAAGTATATGCTTCAACTAAATGTTTTGTTTTAATTAATATCATCTTCAAAGATCAGATAAAAGATTTCCAGCTCTTGTCTGTATTTACTTTCCTTCCATTAATTCTGCTAATCATCATGCAACAAAAATAAAATGATGAAAAGAATTTCCAAAGAATTTAAATAGAAATGTCAATTATAAATGAGCAGAATCCATTTTGTTTATTTCTGGATAAGTTGTAGTTTCTGGAGAAAAATGAAGAATCATCCTGGATTCTGGGAGCATTGTATCAATGAGAATTTCCTGTGGTTGATAAGAAAATGTATAAAATGTACATTTTTATGGGTTTTCAAAATGAAAAATGCATTTTCAGTTGTTTTAGTTGATAAAACACTTGATCAGTGAACAGTGTATTTATAATGGTATTTTACAATTGATGCCTTTCTGATAGATTTACTGTCTGCATTTTGTACTGGTTATAACAGTTGACACATATACTGTCGGCATTTTGTACTGTCGGCATTTTGTACTGGTTATAACAAGTGGTACATATACTGTCAGCATTTTGTACTTGTTGTAACAGTTGATACATATACTGTCAGTATTTTGTACTGGTTTTACCAGTGTGTACACTATACTGTCAGCATTTTGTACTGATTATTAAACGTCAGCTTTTGTACTGGTTATAACAATTGACACATATACTATCAGCATTTTGTACTTGTTATAACAATTGATACATATACTGTCAGCATTTTGTACTGTCAGCATTTTGTACTTGTTATAACAATTGATACATATACTGTCAGCATTTTGTACTGTCAGCATTTTGTACTGGTTATAACAGTCGATACATATACCGTCAGTATTTTGTACTGGTTATAACAATTGATACATATACTGTCAGCATTTTGTACTTGTTATAACAATTGATACATATACTGTCAGCATTTTGTACTTGTTATAACAATTGATACATATGCTGTCGGCATTTTGTACTGTCAGCATTTTGTACTGGTTATAACAGTTGATACATATACTGTCAGCATTTTGTACTTGTTATAACAATTGATACATATACTGTCAGCATTTTGTACTTGTTATAACAATTGATACATATGCTGTCGGCATTTTGTACTGTCAGCATTTTGTACTGGTTATAACAGTTGATACATATACTGTCAGTATTTTGTACTGGTTATAACAATTGATACATATACTGTCAGTATTTTGTACTGGTTATAACAATTGACACATATACTGTCAGCATTTTGTACTTGTTATAACAATTGATACATATACTGTCAGCATTTTGTACTGTCAGCATTTTGTACTTGTTATAACAATTGATACATATACTGTCAGCATTTTGTACTTGTTATAACAATTGATACATATGCTGTCGGCATTTTGTACTGTCAGCATTTTGTACTGGTTATAACAATTGATACATATACTGTCAGTATTTTGTACTGGTTATACCAGTGTGTACACTATACTGTCAGCATTTTGTACTGATTATAACGTCAGCATTTTGTACTGGTTATAACAATTGATTCATATACTGTCAGTATTTTGTATTGGTTATAACAATTGATTCATACACTGTCAGTATTTTGTATTGGTTATAACAATTGATTCATATACTGTCAGTATTTTGTATTGGTTATAACAATTGATTCATATACTGTCAGTATTTTGTACTGGTTATAACAATTGATTCATATACTGTCAGTATTTTGCATTGGTTATAACAATTGATTCATATACTGTCAGTATTTTGCATTGGTTATAACAATTGATTCATATACTGTCAGTATTTTGCATTGGTTATAACAATTGATTCATATACTGTCAGTATTTTGCATTGGTTATAACAATTGATTCATATACTGTCAGTATTTTGTATTGATTTTAACTTTTGTTTCATTTTGCTGCCAGTATTTTCATTGATGCAATGTAACACTGCCAAGACCAATAAACTGTCAGGAACAATTATTTGAAAGTGATTGAGACATTGATGGTTTTGACTGAAACATTGAATTGCTTTAAGGCTTAACATTCTGGCAACTGCCAATGATAAGAAACAAGAATTCATAGAATTTCACCTGTGAACGAATAATGTAAAGGATAACTAAGCTGTTACTTTTGTGGTAATGGCTATATCTTGCCTAAAATCATGAAAATCGGTACAATGTTCTTAGTTATCGATGTGTTCAGACATTTCAAGGGCTAAACTCTTAGAGAGTTACATAAAAACGTATTCCGAGGATATGTGTTCAGAATCCCTGGTGTTCAAATTGTTCTATGTCGAAATCAATTTTCCTTAGAAACAGGTGCACTTGTGTTAATACTGGTAATGATTTTCATTAGATAATTTAAAACTGGCAGGTAGTAAATATTTTAGTGGAAGGAGTTTTCAGTTATTTTCTCATTATCTGAAAAATAATCTTTTTATTACTAGATGTATGTTATTTTTGAAGCATAATATTATAGATAATCATCTAGTTGCTCAACTTATTGTTTCATTCCATGTTGCCACCCAATTTCTATGAGAAAATTCTCGATTAGTGATTTACCTCTAGTATGCTAAATATATGTTTTTTCCAATAATTATGTCCCTTTACAATTATTTTAGCTATTACAAAATACCTGTAGAATTTTTACTGGCATGAACATCTTTAAGATGTTGGAAACCAGTCAGTACTGACATTTTAAGCTATAAAAAATGTTTGTTGCAAAATAATATTTTGAAATGAACAGTTTCCGTGTATCGAAATGTATATGCAACTTTCTAAACACTGTAAATGTCATTGCATATGAAATATATGCCCTCAAATCATGTAAGTGTGTTATAAGACTGTGTTTCATATCTATTTATCCTTGATGATAAGCTAGTCATAAATATCTACATATTTACACAGTTATCTGCTAAATTGCATAAACAAGAAATCTTTGCAGAGCTTATCACGGCATAGTTATCTCCCCTACCTCACAACTGTCGACACAACGTTTCAACCAGGAAAAAAAGTTGACAGTTTTCTGGAAGGGAAGACATAAAGTTGTGTGCCAAAATTTTGTCATAATGTCTTCCGTCTTATCTGTATCGATCTCTGGCTGCTTAGTCTGCAAACTTTTTTTACAATTTAAGACTGGTTACCTATCGTTCAGATAATTATATCACAGGTAAATGATTCTAAGAAGTAAGTGTTTTCTTGGTAAAGGAGAAACCAGTCTAAGTGAAAGACCATGATTGTCTTGACAGTGATTGTACGTAACTTCCTTGATATTGACGAAAACATGGAACTACCTTGTTAAACGGAAGTGTTTTGTGCATTCCAAAGAAATATTTCGAAAATTGTTCTTCGATGCACTGTTATGCAGAATTATTGCTGTTTAATGGGACTGGTTTAATGAATTGTTATATGCGAGATACATACATATCGGATTTGTGTTAAGCTATTTTGTGATAAAAGAATTAAACAAAATCTTTAACAAAATGGAGTCTAGTTCATCTTTTAGTTTTATAAAGAAAACTACAAAAACTACAAGAACAGGAGTAAGTTCTTCCTTGAATTTTGAATTTTTGAGTTGTTCGTTATAATGTATTAACTTTATTGACTATTGATTGATGTTTTACTTTCTTTTTTAGAAAAAAAACACCTTCAAAACTATTTAACCAATTATAAATATTTAAGTGTTTTGCATATAAAAAAAAATGAAAAAGAAGTAAGAAATCTTCAACATAGATTATCATGATGAATTTCTCCGCAAAAAATAAATTGTTTCCCGTGAAAACAAACTGATCTTTTGTTCCATAAATAGAAACTTTTATTTTTTAAGAATTACTTTTGTAAAATATCTAATCACTTTGTGTCGTTAATTTCTGTGAGGCATTATTTAACATAACAAATAAATAAGTCAGAGTTATGTCACTTAATAATAATTTTTAAATTTGCAGTGCAGTACTTTTACTTTCAATGATATTAATATCTAAATATAATACCTCTAACATGAATGTTGATCTAATGAATCATCTCTTCTTATATATGGTTGTTTAGAAATATAGTAGACAGGTATTGAGAAACAGAGCCAAGAACAAAAGTATTTCCTGTAATAAATATGTATTCTACTTGCTATTTTAAAGGGGCTTTACTCATACATGGCAGTTTAGTAATATACATAACAGGTTGTCTACCTTTAGTTTCCAATAAATCTGAGTGGGCAGTATCATTATGTGCTAATGATGATAGTGAATTCCAGGTAATACAGCATGTTTAAATCCACTGGGCAGTTGGCAACATTTTAATGCATATCAATACTATTTACAACCACTGACCATAGTATTACATTGTTGCAGTTTTCAAAACCCAATGTCAGTGAGAAATACAATTGCCATTGTCATAATATTGATGTGTTTCTTCCAGAAACCATTAATAGAACCCTGAAAAAATCTCTTTGCCATCCATCCATGCATTAAGAGGACAGTTGATCATTATAATACTGTTGCCTTCATTATATGACTGTTTACATGTGTAGCTTCTTATAATGACTGCATATTCTTAAAATATAATTCTATAGTATTATAACATCTTTACTCAAGAAAATTTGTGCTGTGCAACTATACATTAACTAAAATAGAAAATATGATCATCAGGGTTATATCCAAGGGTTCTGTTTTAATAAAGATTGAGGTCATAAGGTCAGTAGGTTTGTTCATTTTTCTGTATAATTGTATGGAACTAACTCAGTCTAAAGTAAAATCTGATAAAAAAGTTAAAGAAATCTGAAAAAATACAATTTTTTCCAGTTTGTGATGTTTCCACAGACTTATATATGACTTCAGCAATTTTGACTTAAGTCCTCTTGTTAAAACAGGCCCCAGCTTAAGAATGGCTTGTGATACTCTTTACATATTTTATGTGGCTCAAAATAAGTGTTGCATGTGCATGTGTTGATGTGAATTTCTGCATGTTTTAGGCTGTCGATGATGCAGAGTGGCAAGAATACCTACGAAAACATCCTCCGGTAGGTGATCTTAATGTTTGAAGATTTCCAAAGATCTTAATAATGGTTCTTGGAGGCTTATCAGTTATTCCTAGATTTTATTTATTAAGGCATCCCACAGTCATGCAAGATTTTCTCAGTGGTTTTTTAAAGAAAGAGATTGTTTATACAAATTTTCTATTGTGGGCTGAATGAATAAGAGCGCTATGTAAGACCAAAAAAATGGCTAAATCAGAGGTCGAATATCAGTATTTAAAAAAGGCCAAAAAAAACATTTTTTAGCATTACTTTTGAGCATCTGTTACGCAAGTTTTGTTTATTATGCTTGAAATATTATGTAAGCTTATAGAAAGGCAGTTATGAGAATTTTGACCTTGACATTGTGCAAAAAACCTTGAAAATCAATGTTCCATCCAGGTAAAAATGTTGGAATTATAGGCTTTGGATAATATCGATTCCTTCTGATATGGCTGGATATGTATCAGGTTGTTTATGGGGCTTATCAGCACTTGTTGATAGACATAATGATTCTCAGGCTACCTGCAAAACTTCCTCAGACCAAAATAACCAGCCACGTTTGTAGATATTTAGACATATGTTTGCACTCCTAAATTGAAATTCCTTGGAGAAATGCTTCTGAATGAATAATGGAATGTTTCCTACTTGTTTTATGCTTGCAATGCTCATGGTTATGAGTGTATATTATGCATGAAATGTTTACATTATTAGAAATTTAATATCTTACATTTTGTAAATACTAACACAGCAAATGCTTGGCAGTGATTTATTTGTAATATATCACTGATCTGTCATGAGATATATATCTTGCAAATAGATAATATCTTTGCCAATCCAGCAAAAAGGCATACTACATAAGTTTGTTTCATAAACAAGAATTTTAAAATGATAACCAACAGTTCAAGGGGAGTCCAGATATTTGAAAATACTAACAATAAATATTAACCATAAAACATGGTTAATTGTTCCTACAACATGTAGGTAACAATAATAGTTGGGATTGTTGTTTTATGGACAAATTAAAAAAAAATATGAAATAATCCTTTTCAAATCATTTACATGTAAAAATAAGCCCATATGTTTTCAAGCATGAAATATTATCACTTCTGATGATGCACACTTAACTAACAATCAAGTTTGTATATATGGATGTTGACATTTAAGCTAAATGTTGGTTTTTCATGTGTTTCTAGGTTGGTGAAGACTTTATCACCGCCGACCAAGTTGATTCCACCCAGGCCGCTCCAGGCACTGGTGTTTTCCAGCCACAAGAATTCTGTATCCCAGTTGGACCTATCTTCAACTTTGTCACTGGTAGGTAGAGTTGTAAAAAATGGGTAAATTTGTTCTTAGCAAATAGGTTAGTGTGACCAGCAGAAAATATTGATTACTGGCAATACTAAAGATCAGGTTTAATGCAAAGTAGAAATGGCTATGGTTGTGCAGTATGGGGATACTGATGAGTAGATACTGTTGAATGAGTACATCAAGTATGACTAAAACTTCTATCAGACCTTTGTGTTTGTTAGTTAGATGAAATTTTTAAGAATGCCAGCATATGAATTTTTTACATATTTTTGATAATCCTTCAGCCTACATCACAATGCCATCCGGAAAGAAGGCTATTCCCAAGATTGTGGACAACAAAGACGGCACTGTCACTGTGAAATACCAGCCACAGGAGACTGGCCTGCATGAGCTTCATGTCTGCTACAACCAGCAGGAGATTCCAGGTATGGTTCTGCAATTAGGGGATGTTAAAGGGTAGAATATATTGAGTGAATGCATACAAAATTCCAAGGGCAGGTAAAAGTAATGAAAAAGGTACGGCTGGGAAATATTGGGGATGTTGAATTAAAAAGCAACAACTACTATATCAAGTTTTAAGCTCATTTTTAGCTGGTCTGTATTTTGAAGAAAAAAAAATTGGTTTGTCGTTGTTGGCAGTGTCAGCATTGTCTGTGTGAATAACCTTTCATGTTGGCTATGATAACAAAACTTTTCAAGATATCCAATTTACATTTGATACTCATGTTTACAGAGACAAAGGCACATATTCAGCAAGGCCCTTAACTTTAGCTTAAATTATTATATAAAATATTTGTGGTGTTATGCCCCTTTTTTTGACGAAAAAAACAATGTTAATGCAAAACATTTGTTCAGAAATCAAATGTTACAATATTTAGTCTGTTTGCCGGCATACCACATTGTACTTTCATGTGAGAAACATTATCAGTAAAAAACATAGTGTAATTTTTTTTCGACCAGGATGTGTAAGAAGATTAAATATGATTTAATGACTAGTCCTGTCTCTTATTTTGCAGCATTTTGCAATATTACATGAAAAATAGGATACGATCAGAACTGATCCAGACATATTATTCATAGGAGAATAATTCTGGAAAACTTCATATATATACTGCACAATTTTCTGGCAAATAGATAAACCCTGATCTTATCAATATTTTCACCTGTAGGAGAACCAAGACTCTCAGACTGAATGCAGAACTGAACTATGTTTTATAAGAGTTTTAAACAGATACATGGTTTTGTTGTAACGTGTCATGTTTCATGTATGTAAGTGTTAGGAATGCTTGTAGTACCCACATATATTCAAAGGCCGAAGGTCAGATAATAATCTATATCTTTCCTATCATTTATCCTTTTTTTTCTCTTTCATTATTCACAAATTCTTCATTACTGAGAAATTTTAAGCAGTTGGAGTGAATCAGGGTGATTCCAGAACAAACGTCTAAGTGTTAAAAGACATTTGAAAAGTTTGGAAGTTTAGTTGTCTGCATCACCAACATTGAAATTGAATCGGTTCGAAAATTGAAGTGAATTAAAATCAGGATGTTGAAAATTTCACTGAGTAAGCAACTTGTGTGATTATCTTTGTGTTTTATAGTCCATGTTAGATCATTCACATTTAATATTAAGTGTATTGATAAACGATATAATAATATCGATATTGTGATGAATGTTTTAAAAAATTATGGATCTTTCTTATCAACGGCCATAAATTAGATCAATAAAACATGCAGTTATATTGATTATGTTTAATTATCAAAAAAAAATCACATGATTTTTTTTTTTAAAGATTTACTGAACCTAATTCAATAAAATTGATTGGTTTTGAAATTAGTGTATAATTATTTGAAGAAAAATTGTAATAAAACAGTAATATATGGTTTGAAGATCTTTTAAATGGCGGTTCCGTGCACTGCAGACATTAAAGCAAATTATTGAAACATAATAAGCAGTTGTTGCATCTATAAAGTAATTAAAGATAATAATGTTCTAGTTTGTTATTAATTAGGGAGTTGGAAGCTATCTTTATGCAACATTACAAAGCTTAAAGGATTATTTCCTGATTTTAAGTGTACGTAGGAAGTTAAAATGGTGTAAAACTTCACTGAAATAATTACAACTTCCGAAGTGGTAATGTTTGATCTTAAAGGATGCAATCAGTTATTAATGTTTTTAAATTATAAATGGAACTGTCTGTTTATTGAGATTGTAATTCATTTCTTAATGTTAAATAATAAAATCATGTCAATTTATGTAATGTGCTTGTAAGATTTTGACATATATCTCTAAACATGAATGAAAGATCTGAAAAAAGTGAATGTAATAAGCAATAGATTTGGTTGCTAATTGTTTTGAAGAATATTTTGAATTGGGATGTACTAAAAAGTTTTAATGCATGTTTTAAACGATTTTACGATAATAAGTGAAGAGAATTCATTTTGCAGTTCCATGTAAATGCCACTTAAAGGATTAAACCTAATGATCTAAACGTCTTGGAAATTTCAGTACGTTTACTTGTGTGATCGCTCTGATTTGCAGGTAGTGAATTTACGCTACTTGCCATAACCTTATACTTACTTATTACAGTGCATTAACCAGTCTGGTTACTTCTATTTGCAGGCAGTCCATTCAAGTTCCATGTGGATGCAGTCAACAGTGGATTTGTGACTGCCTATGGTCCAGGTTTGAGCCACGGTGTTGTCGGCGTACCTGCTGTGTTTACCATTGTCACAAAGGATGCTGGCGCTGGTAGGAATCTTATTAGGATTTTTAATATCATTGAAATAGAGATATTTGACATATTTTTATAAACAAATACGAAGCAGCAACCAGCAGATTTGCATTTGAACAAATCAAGCCTGAAATAGTTCAATTTTTGATAACTTTACTATTGCTTTTCAGCATTTTTTTTTAAATAATAATAATATTAATTAATGATTAAGCTCTTACAGTTTTGATGATCACATTTCACATGAAATTAATTTTGCATTGTTTCACCCAAAAGATTGTTAATGAGTCCTTGGTCAAGAAAATTGAAAATTGTGTAAATGTCGCATAACTAATTCAATTATGTACCAAGTTATGCAAATCTTTGTTACTTTCATAGGTGGACTTTCCCTGGCCATTGAGGGCCCATCAAAGACCGAAATCAAATGCAAGGACAACGAAGATGGAACATGCACCGTCACCTACCTGCCCACAGCTCCAGGGGAGTACAACATCACTGTCAAGTTTGCCGACAAGAACATCTCCGGATCACCCTTCACCTCCAAAATCACAGGTAGGATCACAGTAGGCTTTTTTCGGCTCTTTTTGGATCTAAAATTCAGCCCCATTCCCCTCCTGAAAAAGTATATATTTCCCCACTTTTTTGAGGTGCCTTGACCACTTAACATTTAGCATAAATGTAGCAATATAGTGCCATTCATAAATATGATGAGAGGTTTAAAATAAAAAGGTTTAAGCATAAAGTTGAACATTATATAAATCATGCATGTTAGAATTATCCCTTTTGCCTATCAAAATGCCAGGCCACCATTCCCTTAAAAGTGGAGAAAAAAAACAGTTCCATTGAGGTATTTTAATATTGCTAGTGATCATGTACTGGTCAAGGTAATTTTTATTCACATGAAGTTATCAATTATGATTTGGTGCCAGTCTGTTTGATATGAATAACCTTTGCATTATAATGTATTTTTTGAATGAACTAATGAGGAGTTATATTTACATAATGCTTTATCATAAAATTACCAAAAAATATTTAAAACACTGGTTGGAGATACATGATACTGGTTTAAAGACCTAGATTTAAATATTGGCATGAAACTATGGAACTCTATGACATAATATTGGTGTCATTTACCACTTCATAGTTCAAGAAGTTTTATATTTTGATTTTTAAAACAGAAAGTTCCCATCAGCTGTAGATGAAATGGAAATATTCTAAGAAGTTGCTTTAGGAGTTTTTATATCACAGGAGATGCTGTTTTTTTATTGTTTGCACCTTGCTTAGTTCTGAGAAATACACCCTGTAGTGATTCCATGAGGAACAAAATTTGGGAATATATCAAAACTGCACAGACCTTGATAAAGCTGATCATCTTCGATATGGGCCTGCTTGTGGATTATAGGAGGAAATTTTGTTAATGGGTTTCAAAATTCAGTTAATAGTGTTTTGATTTAGTTCATGTAAATAATTCAAGTCATTATCCATAATTAAGAAAATTTAGTTTGCAGTAGTTAATGTTCAGAACCCACGTGGGAGGGGGGATTGCTTAGGAAAAAAGTGTGCAAAATTAACTATAAGTGTAGTTATTAATATACTTTGAGTAAAACATTAATAGAAGTGCTTTCTGAGGTTATATATTGAGAACATGCATTGTTGTTTTTCACAACAGTACTTCAGATCAAACAGAAAGCAATTAAGCAAGAATATAGTTCTGCACTATCAAGTCTAAAATTGCACCATTCTTCTGCTACATTCATTAGAAACAATATGATATACCTTTTAGCAAAACTGTTAACAGCATATAGATGTTTCTGCCTAAGCAATAATCAGTCTATTTAGATGCCAAAGACTAAAAGTGTTCAGACAGCAGTGATTCTTGGCAATTATACCAATAATAAAATTGTTCATGGGCGGACTCAAAATTTTGATGCCTTCTCTGTGATCTTTAGCAAATGGCTGGGTGCTGTTTAAAAACCATTAACATAATTATTCCCCCTATTAGAAATTTGTCATTAAAACATCATTTGTTTAAACTAAGTGAATAAATGTCTAATAAATATTATGTTTTTTTTTCTGAGAGTACAAAAAGTTCATTTTTTTTTTTTTAAATCAATAAATTACGAATAAATATTACGTTATAGTTTTGAGTGAACTAAAAGTTCCATTTGGTTAAAAAAATTCAATAAATTTCTAATAAATATTTTGTTTGGGTTTTGAGTGAACTTAAAGTTTATTTGAAAAAGTCAATAAATGTCTAATAAATATTTATTAGACATATATTTTTGTGCAAAAGTTCACTGTACAATTTATTTATAGGATGTTAGGTTTTAACTAACTTCCCACTGTATGTTTTGTGAGAAGAAATGCAGGTTACCCAAACTAAGGTCTCAAAAGTTGTAGGTAGTCTGGAAATTCCAGGAATTTAAAACTTTTTCGGATTCTCCTGAAATAATTGACAGGTTTATTTTCATGGAATTCCTATGCTTTCAAGACTTTCTAAATAGATGTGTAAATATCACGAAAGTGAAGTGAAAAAGAAATTTTGTTGTAAAAATAGTTTTAACAGGTTACAAAGTTATCCTTTGAAACAAGTGCGTCTTAAAAAGAGTTATTTACACAACAGTTGTTAAAACATTGATGTTGTCCTAATATTAGCTGGGTCAAAATATATATTTTACAGTTGTTTAGAAGATAGAAAACTTTTATCTTGGCCACAATTAGCTTGGTCAAAATTTATATCCAACAACAATGGTTTAGAAAACATCAATGGTGGTCATAAGCTGGGTCAAAATCAATATTCTATGGTTTTAAACTCTGTTTACAAATTTTTCCATTCAGTTGATTTTCTTTAGGATAACCCCATCCTAATTTTCCAGGTTTTTCTTGGCTACAGAAAATTTAATGATATGATATCTTAGCAGTTCACACTTGTTTATTTAAAAATAAAACTGAAACAGGTTGTTAGAACATATTCCTACCTCATTGGCAACATAACAAAATAGCATGAAATATAAACATTAAATTCAACAAATATTATTTTTTTCTCAAAAAAAAATACACACAAAAAAACCTGGTCAATAGATGATATGTTGACAATAAACTTCACAATTAACAAAATTTAATCATATGTGTCTCTACAAACAGCTGGAGAGCCAAAACAAAAAGCCCAGATTGGCCGAAGCAGCGAGGTATCTCTCAAGGTCACAGAGACAGACATCTCCAACCTTACCGCCTCCATTAGGAGCCCATCCGGCCTTGAGGAGCCGTGCATGCTGAAACGCCTGCCCAATGGCCATCTTGGTATGTGGTTTTGAATTTTGGGTTCAAATGTAGAAAAATGAATATGAGCTCAATTTTAATAATTTTAATAGTAGTAATAAAATTGTGTTCATTTCAAGTAATTTTAAGTGAGTTTTTGTGCATTAGGAAGATGTGCAAACCCTCTAGGGATTTTAATGGAATATATCATTGGTTTTATAAATTTGATATTAATAATTATACTAAAATTTTGGGTAGTAGTTTATCTACATCAAACAATCTAACATTACAGGAATCTCATTCACACCACGTGAGGTCGGCGAACATCTCGTCAATGTTTACCGCAATGGACAGCACATTGCCAACAGTCCATTCAAGATCACAGTCGGAGAAACAGAGCTTGGAAATGCAGACAAGGTCAAGGTCTACGGCAAGGGTCTTGAGGAAGGCATGGCAAATGAAGTTAACGAGTTCATTGTTGACACCAGGGAAGCCGGTTAGTTTGAGGACTTAAAACTCATTCTTTTTCTTCACATAGAAATTAGTGTTTGAAGATTAACTTCATGCACTGTACTTCTGTATTGTGGCTGAAATAATTTAAAAGTAAGAAATGTGGAAAAAGAAAACAATTTTCAAGTTATGATTATATGTTGAAATAAATAATTTATTATGAACTATTAGTAGAATCGAAGTTCTATCTTATGATATGGCGGCCCATTTAAGTAGGCAATACGAAATTCAGCCTTAGATGTTATAAATAGCCTAAAATTCTATTTCCTCATTGGAAAGAGTGAAATCAGGAATCATCAATTAGATATTCATCAATGATAATGTCTTATAACTTTATTCTTAAGCTTAACATGAATCTTTCAGTACTTCTGTAATGATACCAAGAATCTAATTGTGTTCATTTTCTCAAGGTTATGGTGGTCTGAGCCTGTCCATCGAAGGCCCAAGCAAGGCTGACATAGAGTGCCATGACAACGAAGATGGAACATGCAGGGTCACATACAAACCCACAGAGCCTGGAACTTACATCATCAACATCAAGTTTGCTGATGAGCACGTTCCAAGTATGTATATTACTTTAGGGTTTTAGCGAGAAAATTATGGGAGGGTACTGCACCCTGTCTTTCTTTGAAAGCACCCTTCTGCCCTCATGGAGACCAGCATGTGCACCCTCCTGCCTCTTTTTCAAAGAATTAAATGCTTAAAATTATCAAATATTTCTTTTAATTTGGTTAATACTTGGAATATGATTATGAATTCAAACAACTTAAACCTAATATTACTTCAAATAAGCACAATTTTTAAAATTATTGTATGAAATTCATATTGCTTTAATTATAATATGGTACAATATGCTGTTTTCTTCCTCAGCACTATGTCCCTTTTTAAAACCTGGCTCAAACCCTATTACTATTTATTAAAATAATTGCCAGGATAAAGTTGATTCATATCAGTAGTTATTCATTGTGTAATAGATTTTCATTTGATAAAGTTATCTCATAACATAAATAAACATAAATAAAGAAACAAATCTATGATTTTAAGTGTGAATGCGTTCTACTCAAAAAAGAGTTCTTATGTAATTCCCATTATTTAGTACCCCTATGGCTTATCAATATTATCTGAACAACAGTCGAGGTATCATTCAGACAATAATCTGTCTGGTGTTTACTGATATAAGGTGATATTTTCAACATAAGCTCTGACAGAAACAAAAAATAGTTGTTGAATGATTTCATGAATTTTGGTGAGCAGTCATTGTTTAGAATTGATATCTTGGTATTGACATTTATAGTCAGTTATAAATCTTAAAGAGTAGGTACAGGTAAATTTCAAAGTTGCTATAATCATTTTGATATGTAGACCACCCATGGTATGACAGTTTAAGCCCAGTGACCTACATATTTATTTTCTTTTAATACTTCAAAGGAAATCTGAGGAAATTACAAACAGTTATCCACTTAAATTACAAATAATTATCTTAATGTTTTCAGTAAAAAAAAATATGTTTACATTTTTTTGTATAACTATTATTTATATTACATTTAAGAGATATCTGAAGTACCCTTGACCTTACACATTTGACTGTTGTTAAGAAATTTTATGAAGCGATTTAAAGTAAAAATCTTAGAAAGAATATCTGCCAGTTACAAAGGTGCCTTGACCTATTTGTTTATGTTTCAAGCAGATTCTAGCTGGCAAAATTCAGACCTTAACATTGACAATAAACAATGACCTTTAAAACTAACCTTGACCTTCTTGTTTCTGTTTTCAGACAGCCCATTCAAGGTCAAGATTGGAGGTGAACCATCTGAGAGAATTACGGAGAGAATCATGCGTCACCGTGATGCGGTCGATGTCACCCACGTCGGTAGCGAGTGTGAACTCAGCCTGAAGATTCCTGGTATGTATTTAATAATAAATAAAATAATAGTTCTTATGGTTAAATGTTAATTGTTATAATTGCTACCAAGGTGATTTTAAAAAAAAATCAATATTTTATTTACAAAAAGTTTTAAATAAAAGATATTATTTTTTTTTATAATTTTTTTTTTTATGTCATGGAAAGATAAAAACACTCTCATAAAAAAATCATGTATTTCCTTTTGATCTATCAAATTAGTAAAACTATTTTAAGGAGAATCAAAATGATATGTGCCAAAGGCCTAAAAAAACAACATCCCTCAACATCAAGTGACATCCTTTTTTTAAAAAAATATAGCTTTATAACAACAGCAATATATGAGTGACATTTGCAAGAAATAGTGCTATTTGCAAGAAAATGGTCTTGACAAAAATCATATTTGAAAAAAAAAATAACTACTGACCCTTCCTAGTATTTTTAGGGATGTTACCCTAAACAAATAATTATTTTTGTAGGCCTATATAAAGTAGATGTTTTAGGTCTTGTTTAATGAATTTAGTTAATGGGAGGGTAAACAGATATGTAAGAAATGCGAAAATGTCAATGTTTTAGGATTTATATGAAGTTATATTTAGTAAACAGTTTAATGAAGGCTAAAAATCAATGTTTTCTTACAATCTGTTGATCTATAATCTATTAGCTATGTTTCTCAGACTTTGAGTGTTATAATTCCATGATTAGTCATTAAAAGTAGATAGTCCTCAGCCTATGATGATAAAAACTCTTAAAAACTTGATAAAAATAATAAGCAAGAAACCATGTATACTGTAAAATTAACCAATATATAAAGATATGATGATTTTATCATTGAAAATTTTTCTATGAAAAAAATAGGTTCCAGAATTTCAGACATTTAAGCAATGTACATGTAAATACAGTTTTTGTATGTTTAATTAAAATAGTAGAACAAAAAAAAGCAAAATGTATTTGGATACAAATTTTCCCCTGGAATTTATACAATTAGTTAAGGAATTTCTTGGTAAGATTGATTTGGTTTATTTTTATCTTTGATTTAATTAAGAAAATGCTTTTTCAAGCTCACAATTGGAATTACAATAATAATAGTGAGTAAAATTCTCTATAAATTTGAAATAAACTAGTGTTTGTTATATTGCTGTTCAATATAAGTTTAAATATATAAATATTGTCTCATCGTTGTATTCATGTTGTCAACTCTTGGAACAAAATATACAAGATATACAAATGCTGTATTCCGAATGTGTTATATTATCGCGTCAATGCCAAAATATACCAAGCAACAATAAAGCTGCACTCTCACAGATTGACTATTTTGACAACAGATTGACTATTTTGACAACTTTTTTTTTGGAATAAGCCAATTTTGCAAAAATGTCTGGAAACTAGTGATATAAGACTGTCGGCAAAAATTCAGATCACAGTTTTTCATATTTACAGTTGAAAATTGATGTTTTATGGCTAAACGCTTTTAGAAATAGGAGTTTATTGGCATAAAACATCAATTTTTGAATGTAAATATGAAAAACAGTTGAAAGTCTGTTTCCAATTCAAAGCTTTGATTTTTTCATTCAAAACAATTCTAAAAGTGACCCTTTTCTGCTTACCTTACATATAGATTTAGTCAGCATAATGCTTCCCATAAGCCGTGTAGTTTTTAACTTTAAGACTTGCAAAATGTTGTAGCTTGATTTATGTTTGCCATAATCATTGTAGTGTCTTACTAGAATTTTCTATTGAAACTCTTGTAGCTTCATACCTTATGAGTATGACTGGATACAAAGTCTCCCAAGAGCCAGGTTTGTTATATGAAAACATCTGAATTTTACTTGCAAACCTTTACTTTTCCCAAAAAATCCACAAATTTGTCTTGAGCCTTAATTAGCTTTGAAAAAACTGCACGTGCCAAAATATACTAGCAGCCGATCTTCGCCACAAATCTCTTTGCTTGCAACCTGTTCTTGTTGAAATTTACTGTTGAAAAGGGCAATGCCTACTTTTCCAGATATATCTTTGTTTCTTTGTCCAATTCCAGTTTGTGCAATGTTCAATGTCTTTGCGCATGATTATAAACAAATTAAGAATATGGTATTTGTGTTTTGTCTGCCTCATCCTGTCTTAATGCTGTGAAATCATCAATGAGATACTGTTATCAACACATATTTTAATTCTTATTTACTTAATTTATACCAAAGAATGCAAACAACAATTTTCCAAAATGTGCCAAAAAATAATGAAAAAGTTAGAACCAGACAAATCTGCCATTTTCCAAAATGTGCATTTTTTGGAATAAAAGGAGAAATATACAAAACTTCCATTTTTTCAATATGTGCAAAAAAAATTGAAAAGATGAGGACCATGTAATCCTGCCACCTTCAAACGTGTGCAAAAATGATGATTCCACAGTGTATCCATTTTGTGAACCACATTCTACATCATTTCATGGTTATGTTACCTCCATGTGTATTTGTGTGTGTGTTTCTGTGTTTGTATCTTCTAAAAAGAACTCTTTCGTAAATCTATCTTGATTTGTAGAAAATAATTGGCTTATATATATTCTAATGCATAGAATTATTTTATAAATTTGCAGGAGTATCATATTCTTCTGCTTTTAGATTTTGTACGCTGCTTTCAAAGTATTATAGTCACTTAATAAATAGTCTAGCCTTAAAACTACATGTACTGAATGCAGCTGGTATATCTGTGAAAACATTTCATGCTTGGTATAATTTCCAAAAGTTAATTTACTGCAATGTTATGTTTGAATTTATAAATAAAATTCTGCAAATAAAACACATCATTGCTAGGTGTTAGTTGAAATGTTTTCACATTATATGCCATCCAAAACAACTAAGCTTTGATTTAAAAGAGAACAATAACATCCTTTCAGGCACTAGTCCATTCGACATGACCGCCTCTGTCACCAGTCCCTCTGGCGTAACCGAACTCTGCGACGTTGTCAGCCTTGATGACTGCCACTACAGCATCAAGTTTGTACCCAAGGAGATGGGAGTCCACACTGTGAGCGTGAAGCACAAGGACATGCATATCCCAGGCAGTCCCTTCCAGTTCACCGTTGGCCCCATTGCCGGTGGTGGAGCACACAAGGTCCACGCTGCAGGACTTGGTCTTGTCCGCGGAGAGGTTAGCCAGCCAAGTAAGTGTTGGGTTTGATTTGAAATTATTGCCCTTGAAGTGCTGCAGCCCTAGCAAAGGTATTTTTAAAGGGGGGTAACTTTGTACAGAAAGTTGTGCATTATTGTATTAGTTATTTCTCTTTGTACAAAACATATGGTACACTGATTGCTTCCCTTTGTATTGGAATTCAGTATATTACCAAAAAAGTCATGCCCTCATGGGCCTCTTGTTTGATACTTGCAACATTGTAAAATTTTAGTATTCTTCTCAAAAGTATGAATGATTTGACATGTTGATCAAGTGTATCTTACTATTCCATGTATTTCGATATGGAATATTTAATGAACATTTGGAAATTCTACACAGAGATACAGTTTGAAATCTTCTTTTCATACCAATGAACGATAAAAATCAAAAATATTTTGTTCAAATATCACCAACAAAAGCTCTTCTTTAAATATCACACCAAAAAGCCACAAACAAAAACTAAACTCCCGACCTTTTTATGCCAGATGAGTTCAACATCTACACACGTGAGGCCGGTGCTGGAGGTCTCTCCATCGCTGTGGAAGGCCCATCCAAGGCCGAGGTGGACTTTGAAGACAGGAAGGATGGATCATGTGGTGTCACATACATCGTCTCCGAGCCTGGTAAGAAATTTATTCATAAAAATATTGAAGGGATATTTTAGGATGTAAGGGATACTAAATGATATTGTAGGGGTTTCTTTGTGTTATAGGGGGTAGTGAAGGATATTTCATGGATAGTTAATAATACTACATGGGTACACCTTGATACTGTAGGGGTACTATAGGTTATTGTAGTGATAATAAATGATACATCGGAAAAATTTGATACTGCAGGTGCACTGGTACTAAAGGGTATAGGAGGGATACTTAGGGATACTATAGGGGTTCATAATTTCACTGTACTTACTTAACTAAACTGTATGGGTACTTAAAGATACTGGAGGTGGGTACTTAAAGATACTGGAGGGATACTTGAAGATAATGTAGGCTTCATTAAGTCAAAGAAATTTTGTAGTTATTAGAGATGATTTGTTGGTAATTTGAAACATTTATGGAAATATGGACTTTTTTGGGTGTACATATAAACTAGCTCACAACATATAAAATATCACACCCTTCCTATTTGCAGGGGAGTATCTTATCTCCATCAAGTTCAACGACGAGCATATCCCAGAATCTCCGTTCCGTGTCCCAATCTCCCCAAGCATTGGCGATGCTCGCAAAATCTCCGTCAGTGCCCTCCAACAGAAGGGCTTGGCAGTAAGTATCTGAAGTAGCTCACCTGATCAAAGGAATTCTTTTGATATCATTTTGTGCCATGATAATGAAAATGTTTGTATTTGAGTACATATGATATACATGTGTCACGCTTAATATTGAGACTTATATAGAATGATGGACTTAATCATTGTCGAAGTGCAAGAAGAATAAATTTAAAAAAAGGCTCCTGCATTAGAACATTGCAAAATTGAGGAATATGTTTTTCAGAAGAAATACATGTATTATACATTGAATACTTTTTGTATTTTGGATCATTTGAAACATAATTTTAAAATTACAAAAAGAAGCTGGATGGTTTTGGTTTATAATTTCTATGCATGTTTTAACTGATCCTGGAAATCTCAAGAGAAGTCAGCTCATATATCATAGCACATCATCAGATTATAGTTTTGTGTTTATTTATGATGAGCAGTTAATAATATTGTTTCTCATGGGCAAAGTATAAAAAAGAATGAAAGATACTTATTTGATGACAGAATCTGATAAAAGAAAATATAATTTTACACTTTGCATTTTAGATTGGCAAGCCCTGCTCATTTGTGGTGAACTTCAATGGTGCGCCCAAGGGTAGACTGCAGGCCCGCGTCGTCAGCCCGTCTGGTGCTGAGGAGGAAGCCCTCGTACAGGAAATTGATGAAGGTGAGGCAAACCTGGCTGTTTTTAGGGTTTATAGGGGGCTTGTTGCTTTGGGTTTTGTAGTGTGAATGTAGTATGTACTTATGAGAGTTTGTATTTGTTGGTATTACATAATTCAGTTAAACATGGGATTAATAATATTTCAGGTTGAATAATGATAAAAACATCTGTTCTTTAGCTTATATGTCTGTAGATGTTAACAGTTGAGGATTTGTCCCAGACTTGGTGTCAAGGTCATCATTGTACAAAAACTTTGGCTGGAACTTAAATCCATTCAGTATATTTGAATGAAACTTGGTACATATGTTTCTAGAAACAGCATGAATATGTAAAGCTAGGGCCATAACTCTCAGGCTTAAATTGTAAAATTATATGACCCCTGTTTGACTGTTAAAAATCAAAACTTTCTCAATCAAGTTCTTGAAATGCCATTTTGTTTCATTTGTAGCAAACCTTCAATCATTTGCACTAATAAGTGTGATCAGACCGCAAATAGGTTTGTTGATGTCATAAGTATCATCCCATTAATATTCCAGACTTTTCACATTCTTGTTACGAAAGTACAAAAATGATCCTTTGAAGAACGTCCTTGTTTGAAGCAGTGCCCAAATTTAAATCAAAATACCATTACACCGAAACCTTTTGAAAATTTATTTCCTGTATATTTGGAGCCAGCCACCTTAACTTTTCATCCAAAACATTGACCATTTGCCTGTAATAGTTCATTAAAAAGCTGTTTGAGCTGATGTTTATTGTAATTTCTCCTTGCCAACTTTAAATAAATCTTATCATATTGCCTATCAAGCATGTATCCATATAATTCATCCTGATTATAGAATAAATAAAAGGAAAAAAAACAACAGCAACAAACAGTCCTTATCATCCATTCCTATTGCATGCAAACTATTTACTTACTGTGAAAGTAACCTTGTTATTTAAGATAGATTGTTTGCATCAATGAATAAAAAAACATATAAACAGACAAAATTCAACATATTCTGAAATATAGATTTTGATGTTTAATTTCAATCATTTCGCCTGGATCATAACTTTTTATATTCAGATATTCAACCAATGTGACTAAATGCACTAAAAATCTCTTTGTCATCAAATCATCGAATAAAAGCATTAAAATAATTTAAAGGCAGATTTTTGTGTTGACAAAGCATGTGACATTCTGAAAACTATTGTATGTTTGTCACTGTTTTTGCCGAAAAATTTAACTAAATTTGTTACCCTTCTTACAGGAGAGTATGTTGTACGTTTCATCCCACGTGAGAACGGCCCCCACCTCGTGTACGTTTCGTTTGACGGCTGCCAGATCCCTGAAAGCCCGTTCAGGATCCAGGTGGGCTCCGTCCACGCCGACCCCGGAATGGTGCAGGCTTACGGAGATGGGCTCAAGACTGGCAAAACTGGTATGGGCTTATATAATTCATTTCGGGTGGTTAATGCAAGAAGCTCCTTACACCTATATTTCAATTATGCTTGATACTTTCTTGTATTAACCCTACAATAATGAAACTTAGAACTAAAAAGTTGTGCTTGTACTAAACAGCTGCATTTAAGTGATATTCACATACATTACTGTTTGGGGGTTTAAGTATTTTTATATAAATTTTTGTTGGAGTAATTCAGTGCCACGCTCTTTCTTGATTTTAAAATACTGAATAAGAAATTATATTTATGCCAGTATTAATTAATTTAGTTTTCTTTACAATGAATCTTCTAGTGGTCTTGTATTGTTTGATAAAGCTACTGTGAAAGAAACAGGTAATAAGTGTATAACTTACATGTACCCGTATTCAAAATCAATATTTTAACATTTTCAGACCAGACAGCCAAATTCATCGTCAACACAGTGAACGCCGGATCTGGTGCCTTATCCGTCACGGTTGAGGGCCCATCCAAGGTGAAACTGGAATGTCGCGAGGTTGAAGACGGCTACGAGTTCTCCTACACACCCACTGCCCCAGGCGATTACCTTATCTCCATTAAATATGCCGGCACAAACATCGCTGGTAGCCCATACAAGGCCAGAATTGAAGGTGAGAGTTGTAATGATGACTTCGATGACTAAATGCTTAGTATTACCATGGACTTACATACCAGGATAATTTATATAGGTCCATGTTGTTATAGATATATATATATTTCATTTTAGCCTTATCTTTGTTGTAAGCTAATATCTTGCACATTTAAAAAAAATAATGAAAAAGTGCAAGCATAATAGTCAATAAGATATGCTTTACTTTTTTGGATTCTGGCATTTTCGATTTCACATATAGTTAATCAATGTACTACAAAGCTTATGTTGTAAACTTGCCAACACTGATTATAAAGTGTTTCAATGTCTTCTTTAAAT
This sequence comes from Mya arenaria, assembly GCF_026914265.1. Classification (NCBI taxonomy): domain Eukaryota; kingdom Metazoa; phylum Mollusca; class Bivalvia; order Myida; family Myidae; genus Mya; species Mya arenaria. The sequence continues at coordinate 40,118,364 of NC_069135.1, forward strand.
CAAAGACACATTATTAGGGCCACGCCAAAAAATTCAAAGTTATATAGTACTTTAGAAAATACCCTGTCCGTCCGTCTGTCTGTCTGTCCACACTTTTCATTTTTGTATCTTAATTACTTTACAACGATTGAAGATATCAACTTTTAATTTCCTAGAATTACTCACAGTAACTATATGCTAGTTATACAACTCCAATTTAAATATTTGAAGAGTTTAATTTTTATTTTCTCCTGAAATTACAGGTCAGGGTAAACCCAGTGGCTTCCAGGAACAGGCTTCCGTTGTCGTGGAAACCGTCACCAAAACAAGCTCAATGAGCAAATTCGCATCGTTCGCTCCATTCGTATCCGACGCATCCAAGGTCACTGTTGAGGGCAACGGTCTGAAGAAAGGCTTCCGAAACAAACAGTGTACCTTCAATGTGGACTGCTCACATGCTGGTATGTATATATATCGATTGGTATTTCATTCTTTTGGAGATCAGAGGCCAAATTACAAGAACGAAAACACTTTTCATAAGTTTTTATTTTATTCAAGAAAACGTATTCTTAAAAATTGGCTATACAGGTTGTTGAACATATTAAGAAGAAAGACAATCTTACACAATTGAAATGTCAAAGAAATTTCTCGTGAGCTTCTTTTAATGTTCAAATCTAGTTGTTTCTATCCGGTTGTAAAAACTTTCCGTATTAGTAAAAATGTGCATTAAACTTTGATGAAAGATTTCATTTTCACCCATGTGTTTTTGCCTATTCTCTAGGTAACAACATGCTGTTCATTGGAATGATCGGTCCCAAAGGCCCATGTGAGGAACTGTGCGTGAAACACTACCCAGGACAGCCGTACAAGATCACATACCTCGTTAAGGAACGCGGAGACTACATGCTTGCCATTAAATGGGGCGAGGAGCATATTCCCGGATCACCGTTTTACGTTAAAGTTGAATAAAGGACTTGAAACTTATTGCTAAAATTTTATAGTTACAAATTACAAAAAACTTACATTTCATGTTTTCAATGTTTTCATTGACATGAAAAAAACTTTGATAAAATAATTAAATTAGTTAAAAATAATCATTTCATGCATTTTCAATGTTTTTCGTTGATTCATCGACATTCTAGCTACATGTTTTCATGACAAATTTGTATATGATTTGTCGTGTATTATAACATGTATAATCAATTATCTTGCCTTTTTAGCATATGCAAGTACATGTTGCAAAGGTGTTAAAGCATAATCGACCCTGCGTCTGTTCTGTAGATTTGAATGAGTATCGCAAATGATGGATACAGTATAAATGAAGCTGAAAGAATATTTTCGTCTGTTATTTGTGAATCAAGTTTGAATCTTGCATGGAACGCAAAATTGATCGAAAGTGTTTTCATTGTGATTAATTAGTCTTTATTAAAATGAATGAATGACTTAACTTGTTTTGAAAGACACAATGTGAATGGAATTTACTCACTACATAATGGTGCTGATGAACAATATTAAAAGTAGTTACTGAGCTACTGTATAACAGTTTATATCTATTTTGTTTATTAACCATGTTGTTGTTGTATTTGTTTACATTTTGGAATTGTGTACCAATGTACATCAATGGTTAGACTATGCAATCTATGTACATATAAATCTAATATTGTTCTTTTGTAGCTGGATTCATAATTATGAAGTGCTATATTTATAGAATACTTTTCATAATGAAAGAAATATTGCCTGTTGAAAAGGTTTAAAAAATTATAGCGGCAGCAAATAAACTATCACAATTAAAATTTCAAATTATTGTAGCATTAAATGTTTCCGTATTTTACATACAGAAGTTGAATCTCTATGTCTTTTTTATGTTGTATACAATATATATTGAAATATAGACTTTTTCTGTGTAAGCTTTTTTTGTACAGGTCAGTGCAATTACGAGTGTTAGGTCACTTTAATGAATTTCATCTTATGCTTACAAAGTTGTTTGCAAAACTTACTTAAATTCCTTACAATGAATAAGAAAGTTAACATTGTTTTGCATTCAGCTATTGCTATGTGTTTAACTTAATTAGGCTTGTTTTCATAAATTATCTGTTACAAATGTTTTGTATGTTTCCTGCATATATTTACTATTGTTACTATTTTTTTAATGTTTATAAAACTTTATTAGCCAACTATATATTGTTAAACAGCAGTGAATGTTATTTTTACGTTTTCATATTGTCTTTGTTCTGTAAATAATACATTGTATGTATCATATTTAAATGTGACCCCCATAATTTATCAGTGGTATGTTAGATTAGCAAAGGTCAAGGTTATGAATTCAAGGTCATATTAATTTCAGATAATTTTTCTGATATTTCAAACAATAAATATTCCTTCACCTTAAGCGATAAAAAATTATGTTTACATATAAAGGATATAAGATATCAGATATAGAAAGATATTCCACCTGAATTGATAATAAATGACCTTGACCTTTATATAGAGTTTTTTTACTGAACCCCAATCGTTAAGAGTAACGCTATATGTATATAATTCTGAAGGATTGTTAAGATATTTTTTTTTGTTTTTGGAATGCTTAATGTTATCCCTAATGCTTTAAGTATGTGTAGTCTAAATATAGAAAAGCATCTTGTGCTCTTTCATATCATTTTTAAAGGTACATATAGGCTTTCTGATACTCAGAACAGACTTGAACGTTTAATATGAAATAGTGTAGGAATTGAATAGTGAAGTTTTGTTGGAAAGATTTTGCTTTTATAGTCAAAGCTGATACACGCCAGCAAAAACGGTGAAAGAAAAATGAAATTGGAATGATCCATGAAAGGAATTACTCTATGGGTATGCCAAAAATATGGTTGAAAGTTCATATTCATTACTCAATGAATTTGGTTTATATATTATATTGCTGGTTTTTGGATGTTCAAAGTATGATATAGAAGCTTATGTAGCGCTAACAAATATGTTACATTTGTCAATAAAAATGTAAGTTTCTCAGTCTGTGTTATTTTGTTATATTGCACAAGGTCATTTACATCCATCAGAGGTTGGACAATGAATACAATAACATTCTCATCCATCAGAGGTTGGACAATGATAACTGTAACATTCTCATCCATCAGAGGTTGGACAATGATAACTGTAACATTCTCATCCATCAGAGGTTGGACAATGATAACTGTAACATTCTCATCCATCAGAGGTTGGACAATGATAACTGTAACATTCTCATCCATCAGAGGTTGGACAATGATAACTGTAACATTCTCATCCATCAGAGGTTGGACAATGATAACAATAACATTCTCATCCATCAGAGGTTGGACAATGATAACTCTAACATGATAACAATAACATTCTCAGCCATCAGAGGTTGTACAATGATAACTCTTAACATTCTCATTTATCTGAGGTTGGACAATGATAACTCTAACATTCTCATCCATCAGAGGTTGGACAATGATAACTCTTAACATTCTCATTTATCTGAGGTTGGACAATGATAACTCTTAACATTCTCATTTATCTGAGGTTGGACAATGATAACTCTTAACATTCTCATTTATCGGAGGTTGGACAATGATAACTCTAACATTCTCATCCATCAGAGGTTGGACAATGATAACTCTTAACATTCTCATTTATCTTTGGACAATGATAATTAACTCTTAACATTCTCATTCATCTGAGGTTGGACAATGATAACTCTTAACATTCTCATTTATTTGAGGTTGGACAATGATAACTCAACATTCTCATCCATCAGAGGTTGGACAATGATAACTCTTTAACATTCTCATTTATCTGAGGTTGGACAATGATAAATATAACATTCTCATTTATCTGAGGTTGGACTATGATAAATATAACATTATGGTTACGGTCCATTGCACATTTACGACTACAAAACTAAAATAGAAAAACTGATAACCCACAATGACTAGGACTAAGATATATGCACTAGTGTCCACCTGTTTTATGCAGACTTCTATAAGAAGTCTCATGAACAGCGAAGGCTAGATTTTAATAGTTATGTTGTTTAAATCATTGTCAAATGGTTCTCAACCCTATTTCTTCACATGGTTATCACGGGGATAGAACTTGCCCAATGTTCTCTGCGCATTAACTTTCTCTTATTCCCAAATGAGCGATATAAGGCATTGGCTCTTTGCCGTCTTAAAGCGATTTTTCAACGAGTAAACGTAAGCATCCATAGCATCCATAGCTACTCAATGATGACGCATACAGTCTGCAAGCCCTGCCAAAGGGACAACTGGCCAAAGGTAATAACAAGAGATTTAGACGATAAGCTGTTGCCCAATGGATCACAATTTACTTACAATGTATGATAGACGATCCGACTTGACTTTCGTCGTCTTTTCTATCTCATTTGAAATCATACTTAATGCGGATATGATCTTGCATCGTTATTTAAAGAGTTCGTTTTAAATAAAAAAAAAATTCTGTCCACGTGTCCAGGGTTACAGCGCAGTAATACACGCTGACCCTTTATAAAAACTCTGCCAATCGGAATTCCTCGGTCATTTTCCATCGAAAACAACCTCGGATGTATATGGACGGTTTAAAACGTCAGATTTTTTTTACATTTAACGACGCTGCAAGTAGTTCGCGTAGCAATTTCAATTTAGGAGTTAGACCTTAAGACTATACTCTTAGGAATATTAATTATTTATGCAATAATACACTTCGCTAGGAATCAATAAGTAATAAAAATATCATGTTAAGACAATACAATTAATATATAATATTAATTTTATTATTATTATTTTCACGAACTTGTTCTTACACTGTTCGTATAAGACGTTGTATACTTTTTCTTACCATTAAATAAAGCTATCGTTATTAACAGCGGGGGAAAAGTCTGACTGAACACCAAATATTTTATTATAATAAATGTTCTTAATGAAACAGTATTTCATAAATGATATAAAAATTAAGCATACGACTAATCTGAAATGAGCAAACAAAAATCCCACTGAGTAGCACAAAACGAACCAATTGAATAGAGATAAGATTATATGGAATGCGACGAGAATGTTTGGTCGTCATGACTCAAATCATTTACCGTGCCGAAATATTAATATTTGTGAAATAAAAGAATGATAACTGTCAAAACCCGTTTGCTCGAACTCTCTTGGATCGAACTCCTCGTTGGGTCGAACTCTCTTGGATCGACTTCCTTATTGACTCGAACTCTCTTGGATCGAATTCCTCGTTGGCTCGAACTAGATGTAAAGGAACGATTTCTCTATACTAAAGGTTAGCATTTCCATTTGACTCCAATTTTCCGAGCCTCGAGGTATTTTCGCCGGATCCTGTGAGTTCGAGCCAACCAGGTTTGGCTTAATTTTATATGTGAAACAGAAGTATTAGTACTATTTACAGGTGAAATAGAAATATGATTAGTATATACATGTGAAATAGAAGTATGCGTTACTTTATATTTGAAGTAAAAATATTAGTATTATCCATGTGATGTAGGGGTATGAGTTTTATATGTGAGAAATATAACAATGAGTGACTATATTTGTATATGATTAGAAAAGTAGGAGTACTGTTTTTGTAGTTGAAGGACGAGTTATGTAGAAGCGGTTTCCCACGCATGCGTACTTTGTATGTGGAATTGAAGTATGGGTTTGTTCTTGGCTTTGTTTTGGCTACTGCTCGGCAATTTCATTTATTAACAATTGAGACATAATAAATTACGTTTAAGGTACCCAATCAAAAAAAGCTAGCTCTCTTTAAGTATCTTAAGGTATTTGTTTACTAATTTATTTCAATATAGGAGGAAAAAGGGTAATAAAATACTTCCAAAATGAACCATTTCGAATTAAAATTGGTTGACATTTTCTTGTGGGAGAACCCCTGAACCCCCTACCATCCGTCTAAATGAAATAAATTTCGGTTCTAAGAAAGGGGCGCAAGTCAAACGCTTACGCCCCTCAGTTACGCCCCTCTTACGCCAGATTTGGGTCCCGCCCCTGATAACTTATAAATCAATGGAAGACCGAAAGTGCATTACACATACATTCGTAACAGTTTGAATTTAATCTTATTTATTTCAATTGAAATGGCATATACATGATATATTTTGCAATCTTTGAAGCTCAAACAAGTTGGTTGCCTTAGTTTTGGTTATGTTCTACATCTTCTTTTCCAGCATTCGCAATGCCTTTCACTTGATACCAACATAATAAAGAGTCACCAGTTATCTGAAAGATGTGGGATTGATATATAAAATGAACTGCTGATGCCATGGAAACTTATTTAAACAAGTCAGCATTCTGTAACGGTTGTTTTTCTACCCCGTCTAGCAAGTCATTTGCGTTGTCGAAGGTACCTGCATGTAGACATATCTGCAACAGGTCGCAAAACCACGATGCAAACAATTTCTATCACAATATCGTATACAAGGTAGAAAAGCATGGGCATTTTTACAAATGAAAATACATATTCATACAACGCATAACCCAAGAAAACGAAGCGGCACACGTTTTCTACATACTGTATGGCGTGTGTAATTTTCCCTACGGGAGAAAAATCATCAACTGCAATGTGATGTAAGCATAAGTTGGTCATTGTTCTGTTAAAAAGTGGCGCGTAAACCCACCTTTTTCGATTTAAGAAAGTAGTCCACAATCTAAGGTATACTGTGAAAATAAACAAAACAAAAGCTAACACAGACCACCATGTGAGAATGCCATACATATAAGTAAGACACAGACTTCCAAGTAATTTCAATGTACCAATACATATAGGAAAAAGCTTAGACGATCCGGTAAAATACACAAACATTGGAAAATACGAGTTTTTAGAAACGATTTCCCACCCAATATAGCTCAAAGAAGAAAGGTTACTGAATCCGAGCATTAACGAAATTCTGTTCGGGAAAGTTTGTGAGTATTTATATTTTGGATCGTTAGGATCAATCCAGTCTGATTCCACTAAATCCTTCAGAAACGTTCTATTAATAGCGTCCCCACACAGGCACTTGATATTTGACTCAATAGTTTCTATTTGCTGTACGAGAGGTACTGTGGTGTTTGGAATACCGTGTGATTCGTCGTCATTGACTTCAATGTTATTAAGTAAAATTGTACTAAACTTTGCCACAAATTTTCGATTAATGTGTCCGTTAAGTAGTGCTTGCTTTTTTCCTATCCGAAAGCTTAACAAGTCCAACTTCACCGAAAAGGTTTTGAAAATGTTTAAGATACACACATACGTCCACAGAGATTTCAGTACTTTCTTCGGCAATTTAATGTTATCTTTATTTTCCTGTTCAATAAAAACTGCATGGTGTACATGTTTTGATTCATTTTCTCTTCCTTCAAGCAAGTCATTCATAAGTCTGTTTTCAGGAAAAGCTTTCATGATGACACCCATGTCCTTTCCCCCCTTCCAAGTTTTGCATTGTCGCCGACAAACCGGACACTTAAAATTGTCAATTCCATGATTTCCGAAGCAAATTTTCTTGATTATTGTTTCGATACATTTTTGCAAAAGGTATGCTGACATGGGAGAATTCTTGGGCTGTCAAAGTTCTCCATACATATTTGACAAGTTAACAAATTTGCATCAACAGTGATGTGTATTTTGTCACTTGGAAATGCTGTTGCCATTTTCTTTGCTGAAAGCACACAAGTATATCTCAATTACATTCCATATTTGTTATTAACTGCACAACACGTAAAAGTATATTAATTATATCGTAAAGTAAGAAGTTGGCTAAAGTCAATGAAATAAAATATTTACCTTTTAGGTCAGCCAATTATTTTTGATAGACACTACCACTTCATTGCTTATTGGGCTTAAGTTATGTATTTTTAATGTGATAATCAATATTTTATAAACGGTTAAAAAGAGTTTATTCAATAAAGGTATTGATAAGGATATTGTCTATTTCTTAAACATGCTTTATATGTTGCAAAGATGGCATTGAAGAAGTATAAATCGATCAAATGCATTCATCTATTTACCACGTTCTTTCTTCAGAGACTCTCCAAAACCGCCGTATAAAATTAACCCAAGTGAATTATTCATATTCACTTGGGTTATTTCTATACGGCGGTTTTGGAGAGTCTCTGGAGAAAGAACATGGTAAATAGACAATACATACCATCTCAGCGGGAACTGCAACATTTTATTGAGAAAAAAACACAATAAGTTGATATGAAAGGCGCGAACGAAGTGATGTTTTGTCCGTATGTTTGTTGGCTCATGTGCCGCTAAACATGACCACTGCAAGGTATCTGATCCACAAATTAGCTAGCTCACAAATACCTCAATTAAATAGAATGTCACATTGTTATGACTAGTGCATCCTTTATCATTGATTCAGTTACAAAGGGTATTGTAATTGCTAATGATGCAAAACTAATTACCAAAAATACCTTTCTATTTATCGCTTTATTTCAACGAGGGTCGGACGTAAAATAACCTGTTTTGCAATCTTTCAAGGCATAAAAAATATTTTGTTAACATTGCTTTCCTTTTCCATTTCTTATTCAAATGATAACTAAATAGAACAAGAACCTCCATGCATAAACGTATGGACCACACATGTGTTGACGATTGAACATATTCACGTTAGTCATTGGCTAATTGGAATGAATCTTATTAGCACTGATACAAGAAAATTCAGCCTGGTTTAATTCAACAACTGCTGTAAAGGAAAAATCGTTTTATGTTCTACGCATATCAAATTTCCAACTTCATCACAGTCTGACTAAAGCAGCTGATCCCCGGCGTCAGGAAAACTTCGGTTGAACTGGCGTCGGACCCGCGGCGCTTACTCGACACTCATCCTTTCGCTTTTTTGGGCTTCATATCTGTTAAAATATATTTCCACCCTGAACGTGTTGGCTTAATATCAGCAAAGTTTAACTAAAGACATCATTTAAATGATTTGGATAGAAATAAAATTAATAAAATAGTGTGTGTTATAATATGTACATATACAATACGATATTTCAACACTATAGATCGAAGTAGGAAAAATAATCATGTTAATAACCGACCGTCGTAAGCGTATTTGACCTCGCACTGTCACCCATCTTAAACAAATTAATTCGGTATTTATATGGCAATATGCAGATGTCACTTAATTTAATTTTTTCCCTTTTAAAAAGGATATGCAAATATGTAAAAGAAAAAAATCAATACCCATGAGTGGGCTCGAACTCGCACCCAGGTCAATGCACTATATTAAGCCAACACTTTCACGATGGAATTATATATGATCAGATATGAAACCAGCAATAAGCAAAAGGATGAGTGTCGAGTTAGCGCCGCGGGTCCGACGCCAGTTCAACCGAAGTTTTCCTGACGCCGGGGATCAGCTGCTTTAGTCTCAGATGAAGGATCAGAAATCCGCGACGCTACGGCTCACCCGGTATTTCACCACCAGTATCGTGTATATAAACTTACCACTTACTCAATATATCTGGTTGCAGCTATAAATAGAAGTGATAAAAACATACATGTTCGATATACGGGCGATTGAAAAGATCTTGTATCTATTTAAGCGTTTATCAGTGATACAAAACTCATCGAATCAATTTAAGTGAATGATATAGAATCAAAGTTGAATTATATTATAAATTATCCAGATAATCTCCCTTAAATGTTCAAAATAACATGAGTCGGCGGATAGAATTCCATATATTACGAAAGATATATTTTTGGTATTGCAGATTAGTTAGCCAAAAATATATACACAGCCGTTGTTTGTTAAAATAATAATTAGAAACAGGTATGAATTTAACATAGTTTGATGATTAACAAAAACAAATCTAAAAAATAATCAAATATTCATGAGCGGGTTCGCACCATCATCCAGCTCAATACTTGATAATAAAGCCAACACATTCAGGATGTAAATGATTACAGCAAATATTCGATGTTTAAAATTATGATTGACCTGCAAAACAAATATATACAAAAATGCAAAAGGATGAGTGTCGAGTTAGCACCGCGGGTCCGACGCCAGTTCAACCGAAGTTTTTCTGACGCCGGGGATCAGCTGCTTTAGTCTCAGATGAAGGATCAGAAATCCGCGACGCTACGGCTCACCCGATATTTCACCACCAGTTTGGTAAATATATACTTACTATTAACGTCGGTGATATAAATAGTTGTGACCAATTAATACATTTACTCGTATATTAATGCAAAAGCGCATATCAGCAAAATTTAACAAAAGACATCATTTAAATGATTTGGATAGAAATAAAATTAATAAAATAGTGTGTGTTATAATATGTACATATACAATACGATATTTGAACACTATAGATAGAAGTATGGAAAATAATCATGTTAATAACCGACCGTCGTAAGCGTATTTGACCTCGCACTGTCACCCATCTTAAACAAATTAATTCGGTATTTATATGGCAATATGCAGATGTCACGTAATTTAATTTTCTCCCTTTTAAAAAGGATATGCAAATATGTAAAAGAAAAAAATCAATACCCAAGAGTGGCCTCGAACTCGCACCCAGGTCAATGCACTATATTAAGCCAACACGTTCACGATGGAATTATAAATGATCAGATATGAAACCAGCAATAAGCAAAAGGATGAGTGTCGAGTTAGCGCCGCGGGTCCGACGCCAGTTCAACCGAAGTTTTCCTGACGCCGGGGTTCAGCTGCTTTAGTCTCAGATGAAGGATCAGAAATCCGCGACGCTACGGCTCACCCGGTATTTCACCACCAGTATCGTGTATATAAACTTACCACTTACTCAATATATCTGGTTGCAGCTATAAATAGAAGTGATCAAAACATACATGTTCGATGTACGGGCGATTGAAAAGATCTTGTATTTAATAAAGCGTTTATCAGCGAAACAAAACTCATCGAATCAATTTAAGTGATTTAGATAGAATTAAAGTATAATTATTTGATCAATTATCCAGATAATCTTCCTAAAATGTTCAACATAACATGAGTCGGTTTAAACACACAGATAGGGAGTACATTTTCATATATTCCGAAATGTATAGTTTTGGTATCGTAGATAAGTTAACCAAAAATGTATACACAACCGTTTTTCGTTAAAATTATAATAAGAAACAGGTATGAATTTAACAATGTTTGATGATTAACAAAACCAAATGTAAATAAAAATCGAATATTCATGAGAGGGTTCGAACCTTTATCAAGCTCAATGCTTGATAATAGAGCCAACACATTCAGGATGTAAGTTATTACAGCAAAAAGTTGATGTGTAAATTATGATTGACATGCAAAACAACGGTATACAAAAATGCAAAAGGATGAGTGTCGAGTCAGCGCCGCGGGTCCGACGCCAGTTCAACCGAAGTTTCCCTGACGCCGGGGATCAGCTGCTTTAGTCTCAGATGAAGGATCAGAAATCCGCGACGCTACGGCTCACCCGATATTTCACCACCAGTTTTGCGTATATAAACTTACTCTTTACATCAAAGATATAAATAGTTGGGACTGATTCATTCATTTACTCGTATATTGATGCGAAAGCGCATAGCAACGAAATTTAACAACGGACATCAATTTAAATGATTTGGATATAAATAAAATTAATAAAATAGTGTTAGTTATAATATGTACATATACAATACGATATTTCAACACTATAGATAGAAGTATGGAAAATAATCATGTTAATAACCGACCGTCGTAAGCGTATTTGACCTCGCACTGTCATCCATCTTAAACAAATTAATTCGGTATTTATATGGCAATATGCAGATGTCACGTAATTTAATTTTCTCCCTTTTAAAAAGGATATGCAAATATGTAAAGGAAAAAATCAATACCCAAGAGTGGCCTCGAACTCGCACCCAGGTCAATGCACTATATTAAGCCAACACGTTCACGATGGAATTATATATGATCAGATATGAAACCAGCAATAAGCAAAAGGATGATTGTCGAGTTAGCGCCGCGGGTCCGACGCCAGTACAACCGAAGTTTTCCTGACGCCGGCGATCAGCTGCTTTAGTCTCAGATGAAGGGTCAGAAATCCGCGACGCTACGGCTCACCCGATATTTAACAACCAGTATCGCCTATATAAACTTACTACTTTTGTGCGACTCAGTCTTTTTGACTGAAGCTATAAATACAGGCGCGTAGGAGCTGGGGCCGCAGGGGGCCGCAGCCGCGGCCCCAATATTCTGGCTAGTAACTGCAATGGGGCCGCGAATATTTGATACCGATTTTCTTAATAATAGTATTAAATAAAGCTACGCGCATATAGGTCAATACCAGTCTGACACGATATTGAATAAACAGGTTACCATGTCATAATTAAACCTGTGACCATTTAGCTAATTGGCGTGTGAATGGCGTGAAAACAGTCGGCAATTTATTAAAGACGGGTAAGTGGAAGAAGACAATAATAATTTGTATCGTTTTTGATGTTTCAAAAACTGTAGTTGATTGTGATAATTGCAATTACTCGTTAAAACAGAATTGTCATTAAACAGTCAGCAATATGTATTATTTTAAACTTGTCACATTAAAGTTTGACTTTAAAATGGACGTTCCAAATCAGCCTAAAAGTTTAAAATTTCCGAAGATATCTTTTGGCACTAAAAAAACTGAACACAGGGCATTCAACTCGCAATGGTTCCAAAGTCACGCGTGGCTTCACTATGAAGAGGTAAACTGCGCATTTTTTTTTTATTTAACATACATTTTGAGACTGCGCAAATATGAATATTTATAAGTAAATAAATACTGTTGTGTATAATAATTAATAATTTATGTTTGCACAATAATTAACATGTCGCTGTTGCTCATAATGTTATTTTAACCGAAAAGAGGTTTAGATGTAAACATAAAAATAAAACCTGAACTCACTGGAAATCGAGTCTTTCAATGCTTAAATTTGAAAAAAAAACCTCTACAGGAGGGGACACCCCTCCCCAGTCCACCCCTTCCGCGGCCCCAATGTCATTTTCCTTCATACGCGCCTGAAATAGAAATGATAAAAATATAATTGTGTTTTGATGGTTCAACACATAATTTCTTTATAGAAGCTTTTATTAGAGATACAAAACTAGTAAAATATTAAAGAGTAAGGTATGTTCATTAGTGCTTTGGAACACATCTAATAGTTCCATCAATTTCCTTCAACACTAAGGCATAATTTGTATGGATTGGTGAGTGGCGTTTCGTACATAACTGAGCTTTAGCAAGTATTAACGATTAACACAAAGATGAGGAAATTATAAAAATCAAGTTCTTGACAAGTGTGCCCCTATTACAGATTTAAGATGTTTGAATAAGATCCTTTTATGCAACGTGCTCCTGTGTATTAAACATAAGCATACGTTAAAGCAAAGTCAATGGCATAGTTAACTTATAATATTTAAACCAGTTTAACGTTGAAAAAGATAATAAGAATATTGAACAGATAATGCTAATAGTTATGTGTATCTCCGTTTAGATAAAAATAGAAAATTGCTGAGTTCAGCAAATTAAGCATTTTGTATACAAACGTGTTCTATGAATTAGGCGGTATTCCCATCATTTTTCAGACAAACTATTTTGTGTGTGGTCTGTCTGTTGTGTTTGTATTTGTGTATGCGTTGTTTATATAGTTGCATCTCTAGTTCAGTGTCGTGTGGGCCCTGCGGCTTGTGCGCTTGAACAGGATTTATTTTTAAAGTTTCGAGAACTGAACTTGCCGCTGTAGTTACGATTGTATGTTACCATCATACGGTGCTTAAACGTTCAAGAATCCCAATATTATATCCCGAATAGCCAGACGTAAATAACTAGCGAATTAGTTATGTCATCTTTCTGGAGCGCCACTCATTGGCGAAACCAATTGAATACCATATCAGCTTAATGGACCAGAACAATCTATTGAGGGTATGGTTCATGAACATTTATCAAGTTTGGGGACCAAAAGAGTATGTGAACCGCCTTTTTTCAAGGACCTTGACATTTGAAAACTGACTTCAAGTATTTATCCGTTACTATTGACCAATATTCCAACCATTTTTGAGGACTATAAAACTAAAATTTCTGGACATACAGCATGTATTAGCGGAGACTGTCAGTTTGCGTGTAAATGTCACTACTGAACAAGATGCATGATGCATATACTAGTCATGCTCAACGAAAAAGTTTTAGGACTATGCGATCAAACATCTATGATATTCAGGCGGAACTGTTTTTCGATTAAAGATCCCGACCTCAACTTTTGGTCAATGGATCATGGGGTCATGATCAGGAACGCTACTAGGGTTGAGCCAATTAAGGACTACAATTATGATCAAGTATCTTTGAAAAATGGAGTTTTTTTTCTAATTAAGAACACTTAGGCAGTAAATGGTCGATATTTTCGACGTTTTTTTAATTTTTGGTGTATATACTGGAATTCCTTGACCTCTCCTAAAATGCCTTCATTTGTGTATCCGTTAACCCACACACAAACAAACAAAACAAAGCGAACCGTTTGAAAATATTTTTACGCTTGACTAAACTCATATTGATTTTAATCAATACAAATACAATGTCGATATTTTTCTTCTTATTCTATATTGTATGCGTTTCTTAACAACTTTCTTTGTGCATGTTGTATACAAAGTTGAAAACCCTTCTTCGCCTATGTTGTATGCGTTACTCTATTTCTATGTTTTATACTGCGCCTCAATCATATCATATCAAACACTTCCAATTTCGTAAAACATTATAGTAGAAGATGTTAATTATACCTTCCATGTATCAAAGGGATATGAAAAATTGTTTGGTGTTAAATTATTGTTAAAGGACATTAAGAGACCGAATATGGACAAAGAAAACGGTGACTTTCGCAGAAGCGGAAGTCTCAAATAAAATGGTTATCTGTGACCTTTTTGCTATTTCCATTAACAATAATATTTCAAATAAAAATGGCCGAGTTGCTGCTCGATTCGGACATCAGGCTTTGGGTATTTTTGCCCATTGTAATTATAACGTTTCTAGTAGGAATCATCAGACATTATGTTACCATTCTCCTTTCATCAGAGAAAAAAACTGACATCTCTCAAGTTCGGGATAGGTAAATAATTTACACTAATAACTTTTATGAAAATCAGTTTGCACCGGCGAGGAATTTTAATATTCGGATACAGTATTTTTTTTTAATAGAACTGGTATCTAAATATTCATAAATATTACTCAAACACTCTATCATGATACAATTTTCAAGATAGTTTTGACTTGGGATGATCCGATTATCGATTATAATTAAAGTAAACCTGGGAGGAAAAGTGCGCCCGGTGTGGGGCTCGAACCCACGACCGCCGGAACACTAGCACGGCGCTCTAACCAACTGAGCTGGTTAACCGGGCGGCTGGTTCTAACCCACACACACTACACTCCTCCCCCCAATTAACCTTTTAAGGCCGATGGAGGCACTCCTGCCGTTTACCGCTGCCACCAGTAAAGTAAACCTTGGAGGAAAAGTGCGCCTGGTGTGGGGCTCGAACCCACGACCGCCGGAACACTAGCACGGCGCTCTAACCAACTGAGCTGGTTAACCGGGCGGCTGGTTCTAACCCACACACACTAGATAATTGAAAATTAATTGATTGAGCCTGAAATAGACTATAAACATTTGTCAAAAAAGCGATTGTATTATCTATAATCGTTTACTTTAGTGAAACCGATTATCGATAGTCAAACTGATTCCCAACACTTGTTTGACTTGACTTGTCTTTTTCAGTGGAAAATTATGAGTATGGTTGAAGAAATGTCCCTTAAATATCAGCATTTATTTTCCAACCTTCTCTGTTTTTCAAAAAAAGAGTTGAGGTATTGCTATGGTCTCGATATTAGCGGGCGTCCAAAAACTTAAATCTTTGCCCTGGCTTAATAGCCATTCAAGATATTCATATGAAACATGGTACATATGTTGCCAGAGACAATGCCAATAACTCAATAATCATTTGAGATGTTCATATGAAACTTGGCACACATGTTGCCAGAAACAATGCCCATAACCCACACCTGGAAGGTTAAAACACGGCTAATTTCGCCCGCTATCCCAGGAATACCCTCGGACCTGGGGGCTGTGGCTACAATTGGTATATTAGACATTGATTTTTTAAAAACCTTTCATTTTGCACCTCAGTTCCATGCCCTTCACATACTAGTTTACTAAGATTCCCATATTTACCAACTTGAATCTGTCCTATGTCGGGCTGCCAGATTGGCCAAATATTACTCAAGAGTTACAGACATGAAGCAGTCTCTACAATGGTGTAGGCTTGATCATAGAAGAATAGATAACAGGCTCTCTCTTATGTACAAAATAAAACAAAACCTTATAGTGTAGCCATCCTCATCTCTGGCTACCTTATTGCAGCTACACATGACCACAACTCATCTCAAAGTTTTTGCATCAATGGACTTTAACAAATTATCTTACTTTCCAAGAGCTGTCTTCCCTTGGAAATACCTCCCACCCTGTCCCAACATTGTGGCCTGCTGTACTCTTGAGCAGTTCAATCAGACTGTCTCGCCGTTTTTAGTTATCAAACTTCTTTTAACTTCATCTGTACCTTTTATTTTTAACTTTGCTAAGTTTTGTTTCTTTCACAACCCTTACTTACATTCTTGACACTCAAATGTCTAGGTCCCCAGTAGGAGTTTGTCTTTAAAGGAAGATAGATAATGAGAAGTGTACTTTTTCTGCCCAGCCCTTGCCATGCCAATTGGTTAAACAATGAGCTTATGTTGATTCAAAATCTATATCTCAGTCTAGATTTGGTCATGATCTGCTGAACATTACAAACTCTGAGCACACTGGACATTCATTATGTCATGCAGAGGCTCAGCTAGGATCGAAAAAGGGCAGGGTACATGCTTTGGGGAAGACTGGGGACGTGGGGTTTGGATGATCAAGAGTCTTTAGACTATATGCGTTTACTCAGTTTTATATCAGCCTGACAAAATACATATGACAATATTTATATTATGAACTTAAAAGGAATGAAAAAATGGAATGTGATTTGTTGATTTCCACTGATCCTATGGCTAAAGGGAAATTTTCAAACTGGTTATTGCTTTTTGTTGTAAGTTAATTTGTTGTTAATATTACCACTCAAATTTATAAATATGAAGTGAGGCGGGTTCTTAAAAGCGTTTTCTCAAGAGCCAGTTTTGCTTCTGCTGCAGAGTGTTTGACACCCAAATCAAGATTTGGGGCCTACAGCAGCCCCAAACTCATCATCAAAATGGTTTCAGCCCTTCAGCTGCCGTCAATAACATCTCTGAACTACATGGACTATTTCATATGTGTACATTATTACAGTAACCCAGGTATAAAGTCAGTTTTTGGTCTATACAATCTTTTGCCCACTTGGTACATGTACATGTATGTCACGTGTATACATGTACAATGTACAGAAGACTAATCGAAAATCGGCCTGCAATGTTTCTCATGTTTCGCATACAAGAATAAGGGCATGTGTGTATGTCAATTTTGTTACAGAATGTATCAATTTGTTCGGAGATAGAATTAGCCATTTCTTTAGTTGTACAATTTCTTTTTAGCCACACATTGATAAGAAGCAGGCTCTTGCGGGAAAATGGAAAATATATTCCTAAAGATGTAAGTACATGTACATATAATTTAACTGTATCTGTAAAGAATTATTTTTCCTTTCTAGGCCATTCAATAGTTTGTCAGTGAAATGATTAATGAATGAACTTTCCTCTATGATAATATGTTCGTGAAAAAAAGTAATAGATAATAATGATATCAATTAACTTGAAAGTTTATTAAATTTGATGTGTTTAGGCTGTTCAAGCCTATTTAGTCTTGCTGATGTTGTCACTGACAAAAATGGTTTTTGCATCGCTTCATGCAACATAGTGTCCGAAGAAAACTTTTTTGGCATTATTTCGATTTCTTGATAGCCATATAATATTATTTTTATCATAAATGTGCTGTTGGAGGTTGCATGGAAACTGCAAATTCAGGGGCAGTAACTTTAGACTTAATGATGACAATGTTTTAAGACACAAATATGTAAAATATTAATGTTATTTATTTTCAGTCCTTTCATATGAGAAAGTCATTCTTAAATGCTGAAGATAAAGGGCTTATCTACAAACTAAAGTCTGCTGAGCGTGAGACACCTGCTAAGAATCCAATGACAGGTATACCATATTTAATGACAAATTGGCTGTAAACATAAGAACATAATGTAAAATATAAATTTATTTTAAATTTTGTTATATTAAGCAAATTTATACACACCCAGTATATTTACGGACATAATGTGATGAACCTGATGACCCAGCAAAGTGTCTTTATTAGGGATGGCAACGAGTACCCGAGTACTCGATCGAACGTCCGAGTACTCGAGTACCAAATCACTACTCGAGTACTCGGAAAAAAACTAAAAAAAACTATAAAAATCACCAAATACACGATTTACAGACAAAACATCAGATCTGGTTGGTTGCCAATAGCACAATATACGGTCCCTCTTATCCCGGCTGTGTATACATTGACCTCAATCAATTAGTTGACAGTTGTTGTGATAGTTGCAAACTGTCAACAAAGGACCCCTATTTCAAATTAGCACTGATGTCAATTAGCGAAGTTTTGATAGCGGTACTACACAATTCTATTGTAAACCAATTAGAGACCTTTCACCAAACAATGGACGCTAACGAGCGAAAGAGTATCGACCGTTACGAGAATTGATTTCTTAATGGGTGTATTTTAACTATTTTTGCAATGATTATCACAATTGATTGGTTGATGTTTTAAATCAAGAATTATGAATATTAATGAGGTAAACAACAATTACACAGTACGAAAAACTATCATTTCAAAAAAATAATTTGTAGAGTAAACAACTAAAAAACTGAACTTCGTATTAAATTTCGTTCACTTTTTTATGTATGCTATTGATTTTCGTTCATTGTAATTCTGATTGTTGTTCATTTCTGCAGTGCATACTTGTATAAAATGAAACAAATAAAACAAATTAAAAGCCTGAAACAACATTTGTTTTCTTTTTATATCATTTTTTGTTAAAATATGTGATGAATGTTTACTTTAAAGGTGAAAATGACCGATAATACGACCAACGCACAATATATGCCATTAACGATACATATATACACAATCTTGTCTTCGCGAACGCATATTCAGTTTTTCCGAGTAACCGAGTACCCGAGTACTGGATCGAACGATTGTCCGAGTACTCTAGTATTAATTTTACTACTCGTTGCAATCCCTAGTCTTTATTGATGCTTATCAGTTTAAGGGTGGATCAACAGCTATGAGTGCTTTTCATATTTACATTAAAAGCTTAACATAAACCATAAATGTTTTTTTTATGCCGTTTATTTCAGACCCCAGTATGATGACCGACATGTTGAAGGGCAATGTGACCAATATGTTGCCTATGCTTATCATTGGAGGGTGGATCAACTGGGCGTTCTCTGGATTTCTCACAAGTATGTGTAGAACTGCTATAATTTATTGTCTGTAAAGAGATATTATAAAGCTAATGTTTATCATTATACAGTTAATATTACTCACACATGTTTGCACGATTGCAATTTTCAAGATAGTTTTGACTAGTGATGTTCAGATGATTGATTTATAATCGAAAACTAATTGATTGGGTCTGAAGTCAGTGACAATCAATTGTATTTGGTCATAATCGATTATTGATTCAACCTGTGTTTTTTTTTCTTCTTATTTGCATTAGGTTAGTTAGTTTCCACCAATTTTTCTCCTTGGAGTTAATTTATTAATTTTGAAGTGTACAGTCGATATCATTAACAATCACATAAATATATAATTATCTTTTCTTTTTTTAATGCGTTATGTTTTACTCATTTATCAAACAAAATAAAAAAAGCATTTTTGTGCAGATAAAAACAAATGATTTAAACATTATAATGTAATCAAAATGATAATAAAAAAATTGTGTTAACTAACATGTATATTCTCACCCTTCTAAAAGATTTCATCTTTTGTATTTCAGCAAAAGTACCCTTTCCACTCACCTTCAGATTCAAGCCCATGTTGCAGAGAGGAGTAGAGCTAATCTCATTGGATGCTTCATGGTCAGTTGCCATTCTTCTTGGTATCACCAGTTCTTCTTTTTCATTTGATTTAAAACTGGCTTTACATTCATTTACCGGTAGTTTGGTGAGGGCTATTCCAGTAAAACATATAACTCACGGGGGATGGCAATTACTTAAATAGTATATGGGTGGGTTTCTGTTCTCATTAATTTAGACCCCGAAAGAGTAAATTTGCTTCTGTAGGGGGTGGTATATCTTGAAAGTGCCTTCCCCCCGGGGTAATATGTTTAAAAAGAATAGCCCTGATCAAGTTATATAATATTTTGTTCTAATTTTGTTTTGGCGTTTCCTATGTTAGAGGTTGTGAAATAAGTTGAAATGAACATCTATAATCTTGTACAGAAAATTTGGTATTCATTTTGTATGAGCCTATCGTTTTCTGACCTCTTGTAGGCAGAGTTTCGCAAGCAAGAACTTGTTTATGTGTATGTAAAATATGAATTAAAAAATCTCGATAATATTCTTGATAGACACGAAAATTATTACAACCCAAATCATGTTTACCCAAAAATATAAAGTAGTGAAAAGGCGAAGAATGTAAATATAAGGAATAATGCTTTTTAGTCATGCGTTAATGCAGGATTAATGCACGAACAATAAGAATCAATACTTGAAAATACTAGAATGCATGTTTTAATGGTAACATGTTTCTGGCTGCTGTAACTAGATAAGAATCTCTGAATATACATAATATTTATTCTCTGACACAAAAGCTTTCATTTAAGGAGACTATAAACTAATTGCTAGACTTAGATCTTGAACCGCCCCTCCTTTTCCGCCCCATAAATTTGATTGACTCGAATAAAAATGTTGAACTAGGGTCTGTTTATGGGTACCAGTCTGGTACTGTCTGGGAATGGCGTTTATTCATACCTTATTCATATTCAATGTCGATGTATAACATTCACATTTAAAAAAGGAGAATTGTTACGATCTTGTTGGTAGTTCCTCTAGAAACACATGCATATGGCCCCTTATGTAAAATGAAAGAGAATGAATACATATTCAAGTGTGAAACAGTCATCTGTGAAAAATAGAAATAAAATGTCAACCTGCGCCCCGAATTAAAACAAATTTGGATGAAAATATAGCAATCAATTAACAAGGGTTGACAGCATTTTTTCTTGCGCTTATGTTGTATGCTTAATACGAGTGCTTTTTGGTAATTTTCTCACTTGTCCTACTGCGTTTATACAGGATTAACCCAAGTAAAATGCGATCAATACTTATATTCACACTTGAAATAGTTGTTTATTATGATTAAAAATTAGCATTATTTTCTGCAATTGGGTAAAGAAATGTAACCAAAAACATATGTTTGTATAAAAGATTAGTTGATTTTTGTAACGTGGTATATCATTGGTTAAATGACGTAGTGCTTATCCAGTTGGAGCGCAATGTTGAAATAAACAATGACATCATAACTCCTTGCATGTTATACAATATAGACGTCAAGGTTCAGGTTTACATCAGATTAGACAAATATTTTATATTGACCTTATCCATATTTCAGGGTGAGCTCAGCGTCCTGGTATTTCCTGAATGTGTTCGGTCTCCGCAGCATGTACACCCTCATCCTTGGACAAGATAATGGTATGGTCTTATTATTGTTTGGTGTTTGAGCTTTTAAAGAAAACAAAGAAAATGTCGTATTGGGGGGATCCTTGGCACCCCAGCATATTCATAACTTATATAGGTCAGGTCACTGGCCGTCTAAGGTTATATAGGTTATGAATATGCTTGGGTGTCGAGGATGTATCGGGGGATACGATGCAGAATTGGAGGCCCTGATAATTTTATTGCAGTTGTTTACAGTGATAATGTCTGTAAACAATTATCACACGTTTTCAGCGGCTGACCAGATAAAATTGATTTAAGATCATATCTCAAGGCAAGAGATGACGGGCTGCAAGATCCTGAGACGGCATTTGTAGCTGAATTGGTGTTCAAGTTTAAATATATTTCACAGCGAGTAACTTGACCAAAGCCATGCAAGAACAGATGTCAGGCCTGGCAATGACTTGGACTAAAGCTCCTCAAAATGGGAGGCCCTGAAAGATTTTGTAGTCATTTAATGTTTAATAAGCATTATTTATCTTCAGCAGTTGAACAGACAAAAGCCATGCAGAATCAATTATTTTCTGGCTAGGGAATGGCTGGGCCTCAAGATCAAAAGAAGGAATTTAAAAGCTGCATTGGAGGCCCTGATTATTATTTTTATGTAACTATGTTGTGTGATAAACCTCATATAGTACCACCAGCTGCTGACCAGGGGCTGTATACAATATCCACCTTAGATAAAACTTAATTTTAAGATGAGAATTAAGTGTTTTGATTGGTCTGTAAAAATAACTGACCGATGGATCGAATGAAATCAATGAGGCATGTCTCAGGATAAGGATAAGCATAACATTGATCAGTCCAGTAAATAGCAGAGCCTCAAGATCTGTAGAAGGCATTAACAACAAAATGGGAGGCCACGATTGCGTTTTGAATTTAAATATTTGTAATTATTATATTCTTTTAGTGGCTAACAACAGAAGGCAATTAATGCTGAATGGGAGGCAATGCTTTTATTTTATATTCACAAAATAATGTTTTTGTATATTTAGAAGCAATTCTCTGAGGGATGGTGGCACCTCTGGACTCACAAAAGGCCTTATACTTATTTTTTAAATTTTCATGAGATGACAAAATATAATTTATAATAATAACCCACAGCTGCTGACCAGACCAAAGCCATGCAGGAGCAGTTCTCGGGTCAAGGAATGGCAGGACCTCAAGATCCTCAAAAGGCATTTAAGGCAGAATGGGAGGCCCTGGAGATTACTAACCACACCTGGGCACTGGAGGGGGTAGAGGAGGATGTCACTGGGCAGATTATACCACCCGAGACCATCTATATCAAGGATAAATTTGCATAAGAGATGATGGTAGTTTGCGGCCAAGTTACTAAGTTATACCACCCGAGGCCATCTGTATGAAAGGATAATTTGCATAAGAATTAATGTTTCACCTAAGAATTGATGCTTGTTGTTTGAAGCCATGTTATACCACCCAAGATCATGTTCAAATACATGTTTTTAGCTCGACTATTTGAAGAATAAGGAGAGCTATCCTACTCACCCGAGCGCTCAGTCGGCGTCGGCGTAACCACTTATGTTAAATTTTTGACATATGGCTTTGAAACTTTGCACACTTGTTTACCATCATGCCCCCAACCTGTACACAGAAGGAGGTAACTCTATCAAGCATTTTGACAAAATTATGCCCCTTTTTCTACTTAGAATTAACGTTAAAGTTTGCGTACCACCTCAAATATTTTCAAAGTCCATTGAAATCTGGCTTTGAAACATTGCACACTTGTTCACCATCATGCCCACAACCTATACACAGGAGGAGGTAACTCTATAAAGCATTTTGACAAAAATATGCCTCTTTCTACTTAGAATTTACGTTAAAGTTTGCGTACCACCTCAAATATTTTCAAAGTCCCTTGACATCTGGCTTTGAAACTTCGCACGCTTGTTCACCATCATGCTCCCAACCTGTACACAGGAGGAGGTAACTGTATCAAGCATTTTGACAGATTTATTCCCCTTTTTTGACTTAGAATTTACGTTAAAGTTTGCGTACCACCTCAAATATTTTCAAAGTCCCTTGACATCTGGCTTTGAAACTTTGCATGCTTGTTCACCATCATGCCCCCAGCCTGGTAACAGGAGGAGGTAACTCTATCAAGCATTTTGCAAAATAATGTCCCTTTTTCTACTTAGAATTTACGTTAAAGTTTGCGTACCACCTCAAATATTTTCAAAGTCCCTTGACATCTGGCTTTGAAACTTTGCATGCTTGTTCACAATCATACCCCCAACCTGTACAAAGGAGGAGGTAACTCTATCAAGTATTTTGCAAAATTATGCCCCTTTTTCTACTTAGAATTTACGTTCAGCTTGCGTACCACCTCAAATATTTTCAAAGTCCATGGACATCTGGCTTTGAAACTTTGCACGCTTGTTCACCATCATACCCCCAACCTGTACACAGGAGGAGGTAACTCTATCAAGCATTTTGACAAAATTATGCCCCTTTTTCAACTTAGAATTTACATAAAAGTTTGTGTACCACCTAAAATATTTTCCATTCAATTTATGTAAATATCTCAACACATCATGTATTGCATTGAAAACTAATCTAACAGTGATCCATGTATGTTTCGCCAAAACTTTTCAATCCATACACCGAATAGCAGCGGAATAGTTGAGCGCCCTGTCTCTGTGACAGCTCTTGTTTAAATACTAGTTCTGTCAGTATCAAAGAAAAGTTAACTTCTTTTTTTGTGTGTAAATTTTCCATTTTGTAAATTTTCATCAAAACTCATAAATGTCATAATAGAAGATTGCATCATATTTATTGACTGTTGAGCGCACCCTATTTAAGTGTTGTAGGAAAGATATTTGAATCTGAAAATTTAAGAAAAATCTCTCAGTTCAAATGCTTTTGTGAATTCAGATTTATATTTTCAGATTGCTGAAATGTCTTACTTTTGATCAGCTTTGATTTAGTTATGAAAGTTTGTCCAAACTGCAGGCCTTGTGTCTGAGTGACCAACATGCTATCATGTAGAGTCATAGCAAGTAGATTGTTTGATGCTTAATATTATGTAAATGTTTGAAGTTGTAATAAATACTATTAAAGAAAAGAATAACAGATTTAATATGGTATTAATATAAATGCATTGTATTGTGCAATATATGTAATGTGTCAGATAAATAAAGACCTGCATTCAGCATGCAGTTATTTGTCCTTCCCAATATTCAGAAAACATGCCCATATTGAATGCCTTTGTAAGAATTCGGTCACACTTAAATGTGATGATGTATGACCAAGTTGCTTATTAAATACCACCCCTGTACCCTTATACCACCCATGTACCCATTCACACTGGGCTGGTATTCAATATTAGTCTTAATTGGATCTAAGAACGATGTAGCAATTCAGATTTCTTGTTATTAATAACTGACCAATAGTGTGAATGAACTCGATGATATTTGGCCATAAAATTAACTTAATTTGATGTTGGTCTTAATTGGATCTAAGAACGATGTAGCTAATCGGATTGCTTATTGTTAATAACTGACCAATATAGTGAATGAACTCGATGATGTTTGACCATAAAATTAACTTATTTTGATATTGGTCGTAATTGGATCTAAGAACGATGTAGCTAATCGGATTACTTGTTATTAAAAACTGACCAATAGAGTGAATGAACTCGATGATGTATGACCGTAAGATTAACCTAATTTGATAGTGATCTAAGAACGATGTAGCAAATTGGATTACTTGTTATTAATAAATGACCAATAGAATGAATGGAACTCGATGATGAATGACCATAAGATTAACTGAATTTGAATATTGAATAACAACCCTGGTCCTTGCCAAACAAACATGCGTTTCCGTATAACTGGGTCTGGATATTATAACTCGCAGGCAACAACGCACCATCTCTTAGATAATGATACACAATTAAAAGCACGGCATCAAAGATATTTAAGTAGGGATCTGTCGGAACAGTATATTTCATAAAAATTGACCTAATCGAAAACTTGACCGTTGTTTTGCACTTGAATGTTATTATTTATGTTGAAAGGCCATGAGTATGTTCCTCTTTAACAATTGCATTCATTTTAACAGTCAGAAAGGTTTCCAAGTGTTTCAGCTAAATATATCAATTTTGATCTACTTCGTTACATGTGCTTCTGACACCGGTTTTATAAAATTGAACAAGTAAGGTTTAAAATAAAAAAGTTGATTGGTGCTGAATTTTAATCGGGATTGTGGGGTGTGAGGTAGGAGGGGGGTCATAACACCCATGATTTTTGAAGATTCGGATTTCACATGGGGCATTTATCTTTTTTCACCAAACATATGAAGGATCGGTATTAGAGAATGGGATATTTTTCTACTTTAGAAGGAGTGAGTTCCTATTGATCTGAGGAATAGAACAATCATACCCACTTAATTCCGATAACGATAGGTAATCATTTAGATATTCTTAATATATTGAATATAGTGCAAACCATGAGCCTCAAAGGCAGTCGACAAACCAAGCCTTATTAAGATAAGAAATCAGAATCGCTGGAAATACCGATACTACGTCACATTAATGCCGCCTGCTGGTCAATTTGCACGTGAATGGTGATCAAAAACAACACAAATACAATCAGTCAACTTTATGGTTTTACTACTTACAGGCATTATGAAAAAAAACACGAACGCTTCTAAAAAAGTGCTTAACTGGCAGATAGACATGCTAAAGAACAAACACGTGAAACCTCAACATTAAACAGCATAATTTTATTATTTTGACATGCATACGTATATACTCTGGTTAAACGAAATAGCAGCCATTATGGAGTGCATTAAATGAAAAGAGAGCCGGCTACAAGATAAACATAGTATATTAAATCATAACTGTGACAGACTCAATAGCCAAATAAAATCAAATATTGACAATGTAGTTTGCTTTCAGTGGCAATATGATAAGATTAAATCACGAATCGTTCAGCACAAAGAGGTCTGATTTAACATTTGGGAATCAAATATTTCAACGCATAGCTTCTTAAACACTGCAAATGCTTCGAAAAATGTTACATTGCTTGCCTTGAATCCACTCAATATATTTCTTACTCATGCAATGGTTTCCAAACACACTTAAGGCATTATACCATTCTAGTGCTTAGAAAAAAATGCTTGTCTGTTGCTGTGTACATTTACGAAAGCAACAGGTTTTGATCATGTGATCCTATAGTGCATGTTTATGTAATGTGTACAGTAAATCATAACAAGCTCATCGTCATACATATCTACAACAAAAAGTCTATCGGAATATGCGATACTTTGCCAGTGGCTTTCTCGGTACATTCGACGTCTATTTCCGTTCCACTAAAAGTCATTTGTACTAAAACCTCGCGCCCTCCTCCAGTACCAGCCATTGGAATGTCGTATTTACCAAGCTTTCGGCATCCAGGATCAGTAACAAAAACTGGAGTTTTACTTTTGGTAGCGAATACCTCAACTTTAAAAGCTGTCGTGTCGCTTAGTCTTGTAGCGTATGCTATTTCAGACTGGGCCTCTCCGACTTGCAGCGCCTGTCCAGCGAATACATGCGTATCAAATAAGTCCTTACATCTATCAACACCTTCAGTGTCAGTGAACTTCGCTGATTCGGGATGCTTGCTAGAGTCAAAAACACCAGTCATTGCAATTCCATACGTATATTTGCTTATTCGCTCGGTAATTCCTCTCGGCTCATGTCCAAACACCACGGCCCCCTTAAGAACTGCCAGACCAGCTTCATTAGGAATGATCATCTTTAATCCAGGGAATGCTTGTCTAACTGCCTTGTTGAGCATTTTCGACTCTGAAAACCCTCCAACCATCAAGATTGCTTCGACGCCTCTGTTTTCTCGTTTTTGCAAAACATCTTTCACATGCTCTATCGTGCTATCGATCGAGTTTTTGAAGAAGTTTCGTGCAACTGCTGGGTCCATTTTCAATTTATCTCCAGCTAGGGAAACCTTTTAGACAAGAGGTAACAATAATCAGGGGTTAGTTTAACTTGCAAATGCACGCATATATGACGTGTTCTCCAAAACTTATATTGCTGCATGAATTATGCGTGACCTACAATCACAAACCGATAGGCCTGGAATTAAGATATATAAAGTCTTACTTTTTGTATGTTTAATATGATTAAGTGCTACATACTATGTGAGCAATAAGAGAAAAACAAGCAATTTACCTTACCAGTTTCGAGTAGGATGAATGTTTCACAACTTCATTGAACTCTTTGTTAAGAAGGTCTTTGACAGTTGTGAAAAAGGCAAGCGGCATGCTCATGACGACTTTTGAATCCTTGTCCGGGTCAATGTTTCTCTTCTTAACCTCGAATCGTCGAAATAGATCTAGGTAATCATCCAAGTGGTCTTCTTTGAATTTTTTAAGGACAGTTTTTTCTAAAATTGTAATAGTCAAATGCATGTTTTAGAGCTTTACACTGGAATCAAATCTGGTATTTTATTTGGTGGAATTACCGTAACTATTTATTTATTCAAAAGTAAACCGTTTAATATAAGTCTATTTTCATTGGTTCATAAATTTGTTTATCATAGCAACCAAGTAAGTATTTCCTGACATCCATTGAAAATGTGTTTAACCAGCTTTTACAAAAGACCAAAAAGGGTCACATGCCATCATTGGAGAATTGTGTTAAAATCATCTTCTATACAAAGCTTTAAAGGTTTTAAACTACATATTTAAACACACATTTAGTTTCTAGTTCTTTTTTAGTTTCTTTAAAAATACCTGTCAAACAAGCTAGGAATTCCTCAAAAGAATCATCAACTTTTGTTCCACCCCATGCGCCACCACTCGCCTTGTACAGCTCTTTGACGTCGCCGGATGGCATAACTTCGTGAACCGTTATGTCGACAGTTCCACCTATGTATTGTAATAATACATTATTACATTACTGTTTTGGGTATGCGTAAATGATGGTTAACGTCAAGAGACAGTTCGTTTGAGATGGTTAGCGTACACGACATGAACAGGGTAATAATAAGAACGGTGGTTTACAAGAGAAGGGTTAGCGTTATAAACTGTTTATGCACGTAAGAAGAAATCTGTACTTTGTTTCTTAAGATAACATCAGTAGTTGACCTTATGTTGAATTTAGGCCCAGTAATGTAAAAAAAGAGAAGAACAGGTAAATTAATATTTCAGTGAACATATCAGGAATAAGTATTTGAATTGTCACTCACACCGTAAAGACGTACATTTAGACGGTGCAACAAACCTCCAGCATCAAGTACAAGATACTGTTTTCCTGCTCGCAACGACCCCAAAGATAATTGACATCCACTCCTTTCAACAGGAAGATGTCGACAGAAAAGTGAAGCAGCTTCCGGCTCAAGCGCAATAGACAGCATACCCGATTCCATTCCCGCCTACATACCAATAGAGTTATGGCTATTTATCAGCACTTGATTTCCTTTTCCATTAACTTATCTCCGAATTATGACAAATAACCGAATTCAATTCTTAAATTGTAATTTTTATTGAGCACTAGAGCAACCGTCTGATATGTACATGTAACGAAAAAGGTTGATCATATATCTTTCATATAAACATTGCATGTATATTATATTACCTTAATATCATATACTTCCCTATACCTCCATTTTGTCATATTCAACAAACTTCACAATTACCATTTCAAAATGCTATGCTATATAAGCTAAAACCATTGAATGTTGCATGAAAACGCCGTCTATTTTACTTGCGTCACTGCTCGGAGATATTTATCGATACAAAGGGAAATTAATTTTCTATTAATTCATTGCATTCAAACTTAAAAGATTTCATAATGATGATAAGTTTATGAAGCACTGCTATTCCATAATCACTATTTTAGGGGGAGACCAATACAAATAGTGCAGCCACCCAATAATTATCAGGCATTGTCAAATTCAAGTTTCCACATTGAGTTTTTTCTTCAGCTATGATTTTCATTTCTATTACCATGGTTTATGGTGATCATTAATTCCCGAATAATTTTCAGAAACATAACAATAATGGGGATATGATATCAAATAGTTTTTCAAAACGTTACATAGAAGTAAATATGAAGGGTTCAGAAATTTAACAGTATTTTTTGCTGCTTTTGAATGTTTTTCACTCGAAGGTGAGGGTAAATAATCTAAACACCCTCTCTATTTTAATAATCCCTCTTACCTCTTCGGCAGCTTCCCGCATGAACTGTTTAGCTGCATTGTCCCATATGGCCGGGACAGTCAAAACCCAGTGTATTTCGTTTTGTAACACGGCGTCCGCTATTCGGTCCTTAGACACAGACAATAAATCATCCTTCAGATACCTATTAACACAATAAAGGTGTAGTTATACAATGACATTATTTTAATTTGTTGAATAATTCAGTAAGCTATGGCACTGGACACGCTTGGATACAATGTAGCCCCCAGCTCCGATTAAATATAAAAATGATAACCGGTTTGTCAAGTATACACATAAATAAACATATATGATATGAAACATTAAATGTATTGTTAAATGCAGTAGGCGGGTTCGAGTGGGCGCACTAAGGGGTCCCAACTTAGAGTGTGCATCTTCTCTCCCTGGGAATCAAAGAATTAGTCTCAAAACTTGGTATGGGAAGAAAAAAGCGACTTATTATAGCCTAAATGGTGCGTTATAGTGTACTTCATGCATTTATTTATACAATATTGAATTGAAAAGTTCACTTAAACAATTTAAGGTAAGGCGCTGTGCCCTCTTATTGCGCTTCGGAAATATACGCTATATCCTGTAACTCGGCAGTAGCCGGACACAAGCTTACTTTATGGACAACGCAAAAACGGTCCTTGTCATTAATTTCCGACCGTTTTCATCTTCCAGTAACGAATTACGAATAAGTTTCTGAAATGAAATGAAAGTGTGGACTAATGTTGATTCTTCTTGTTGGTTATTGAATATCTTAGCAATCGCAATCGACAATTCTTGAAAGATAGGAACTGAGTGCAAGCTTAATAAAGTCATATGTCTTTCGTCCGAAACATTCAGTAATGTAAACGTAATAAACATTTTGCGTAATAAACAAACATGTAATGAAATGCAGTTTTTTGATCTAGTAATTACTCTCTGTATTTCTTGTTCGTTTGTCTGGTTGATATTCTTTCGTTGATTAGCTTTCGCCTACAATTAATGTCCCTATTGTTGAAACTATTTTTTGGGGGTAAAGCAAATCAATCTTTACGTTAGAAAGTCGCATGAAAAATATCCCAAAGCATTTGTTTAAGTAAAGCTTGCAATTATGCATAACTATACAAATCTTGTCAAGGGAATTTGTACCTGTTTCCATAACATCATTTTAAACCTTTTAAAGAAGTACCAATTGTTATGTTCGTCTTCTTCAATAAGTTCTGCGTATTTCGTTTCAGCATCAAAACCGAACGAATGTAATGTTTTCCCATCGGGCTTGATCAGGACACAAGTAGGGCCTGGAAATTAGTTTGCATGGCAAATGCGGCAAGATGCATGGACACATGAACCCACAAGTACGAATTAATACGCAAGAAACGTTTAATAATACTGCAAACTGAAAGAGTTTATACATGCTTATAAAAATTGTGATCAATAATTTGAAGTTTCAAAACTGATATGACCAAAGTATTTAGGGTAAGATTTATCTCAAATCATTCATTTCCGACGATTTAGTACCCTTACCTAGATACGTTATCTATACTCCTTGACCTACGTCGAGATTCAAATCACGTAAATGAATGAGCTCATGTCAAACACTCACATAACATTCACAATTTATTGGTACCTTTTTGCGACTCGTGTCCTTGCCATTGCTTGGCGGATACTTGCGTCGGGTCGGTGTCATACTCATACTTGAACGAGAATGCCCAGCTGGAGTACGTTGTCCCGAAATCGATCGCTGCTACCAAGATGTGTTTTGACTATTCAAAAACAAAACCAAATAATCTAAAACTCTCCAATGCTTTAAATTTAATGCAGTGACAAGAATGGAATAATATAAATGGGAACAGAAAACAAGAGAAGAAAAACATACATAGGATTCGAATAAAATGCCACTAAATATTTGCTTTGTAATGGCGCTTTTGAAATGCCAGGCATGTCACGACTCGGCACTAAATTCGCCTGTCTTATTTTCTGAAAATGTATTTACTCCCTTGTTATTGAAATAATTATTAGTATCTATTTTCTTGTGCAGTGTTACAAATATCATAACGATGTCTATACTCGATAACTGCGAAAATATATCACAACGCATTTAAATGAAGTGATTTAATTTAATGAATAAAACAAAATCCCTACTTACCATTTCGGCATTCACCTGCGGAATGAATATATCTTGAGTTTTGTAATTCCATGAACACAATTTACATCCGGATTTGGAGAACTCGCTATCGGAATAAACAAATGACAAAACTGAAGTGCGCGTAATGTTAAAATACCTCAGTGCTGTATTGTTATATCTGCTGAATGCGATACATGAGAATGTTATATTATAATTTCCAGCTCTTTCTAGCTATGTTGTTTTATCCTTGTACAGGGTTTCTTTTTTATCAATAGGCTGTGATATTTTGTTATAACTCCAAAACGGAATTGTTTTTGGCGCGTTAGTGTTCTCCATCAGTCAAGCAGCGATCCTTTAGTGTGTTGTTGAACCAAATGAATGATGCATTATTTAGAAATAACAACACAAACAGTCATTTATCATAAAAGTGTATTACAGTACCAACATGTTCTATCTCAAGTCTCTTCAACGAAATTTAGCGGTTTCGTTATGTTGACCCCCATAATCCATAATATCACGACACTCGGTCATTATTCTTTAGAAAAAGTGACTCTTTTTTGTAAATAAATGACCCCGCTTCTCCTATGTAATATTGACCCGTGTCTATTTAATAGTGACCCCACCCTAAAGAACCATCTACTTAATATTACACTTTAGATAAACATATACAAGCACAATAAGTCTTAGTACTACAATTGTTACGACTGCAGCTATTGCTATTTCTACTATTACTATTACAACTAAAAGTGATAAGAATGATAATGATGATGATGTTGCTATCCCCACTACTATTAACACTACCGCTACTGCTACTACCACCACCATCACCACCACCACCACCACCACCACCTACTACTACTACCACCACCGCCACCACCACCACCACCACCACAACCACCACCGACACCACCACCAACACCACCACCACCACCAACAACAACAACAACTACAACATTACCACTACCACTACTACTACTACTCCTATGATAAAAATGTGTTAACTCTCGAGAGACGATATAGCTGGTTATATAGATGTTCAACATTAAGCAGGTGAAATGTTAGCACACGTCAGTGCGCACAGGGCTGGGAAACGATTGCAACGACTTCATTGCCAAAATGACGTTACGTTCGCATACACTTTTGCGCGGTTTTCTTGAAAAACAACAATTAAATGTCATTTTATACCCTTTATAGGCATATATTAAACAGAAAAATAATAATAAATTGTTTGTTTTATCTTAAACTGGGACAAACAATTATCCTCTACATAACCCCTGACAAATACAGATAAAAAACAATGTAGACGAGAAGGCAATGAGCCATTTTGAAAAGAAATTAATCAATTTGCACTGACATGGAAATAAATGGGCTGAATGATAAGTACTTAAGATTTTTAGAAAAAAAAGACATAGTCATGTTAAAGCCTAAAGAAAGCTTTCTCAAATTCCCAATCATGATTCATTTACAATTATTTCATTCAGTTAACGCAATGCAGACGATTGATCTGCGCACAGTGTGCATGTTTTTAAATTCAAGGCTAGGAGCCCATGCATAAGATTTTCAAACTATGTATGAATAGTGTTAGGATAAGCCATTTACCAGATTTCCTAACCGATCCCATTTTTTGCACTTGACCCTACGTTTTGTATTTTCACCGGACATTTTGTTCTCACGACATTTTGTTATCATTTTGGGTATATCTTATCAGTAGCATCGTTAAATAGTTGTACACACCCACGCGGCGGTAGTACAGCCGATGGAAACCCACACATGGTCTGATGTCATGTCTTATGGTATCGTTATTAAATAAACGTACATAACCACGCGGTGGCAGTACAGCCGAACAACATGGCAGCAGTGGTGACGGTGTTATAAAAATGACACCCTATAAGTTATATGAATTTGCAAAAGGACATAATTCAGTTCATATACTACTCAAGTTTTTGTTTGACAGCAGTCTCTTGGTATTGCTTAACACTTATCATTATATTTTCATGTTTTACGGTTTAAATAAATATAAGTTCATATCCGATATCTTGGCACTATTTCATGATTTTACCTATCCACACAAACACACTTATTTGTAATTTATCTGAAGCAGGAAGTTATTCATTCAGTGTAATGTCACTCACGAAGAATCAAACAATTATTATCGAGTAGTGATAACAGTTTTTGGAACTCTGAAGGCAATACACAAGACGAGCGGTGGACCATGGGGTGACGTATATGTCGACGCAAACTACATAAGATTCCTTGAAAGTTTATTTAGTAGGAGGGCTATAGCTGATCTCAAGACAAAGGAAATGTCCGACTACTTTGACGTCATCAGAGAGTTTGAAACAAAGAAACGTTGTCGTGCTGAAAGGTGCCGTCAGCTTTGGACACAACCCATCGATTATTTCATCCAGAGTAATGAATTACACGGAGTTGATTTTTGGCCTGTTATTTTTTAGTATTGAATATCAAAAGTGCTCTAAATGTCTACAAAAAG
This sequence comes from Mya arenaria, assembly GCF_026914265.1. Taxonomy (NCBI): domain Eukaryota; kingdom Metazoa; phylum Mollusca; class Bivalvia; order Myida; family Myidae; genus Mya; species Mya arenaria. The sequence goes on from NC_069135.1 coordinate 40,152,871, forward strand.
TATGTTCATATATATATACTTTTTTCTTTGGCATATTATACCACAAGAGACTGTCAATATCAAAGAAAATTTCACCTTTTCCATTTTGTTAATTTTCATACAAACTCATAATGTCATAATAAAAGATTGCATCATATTTATTGACTATTGAGCGCACCTTATTTATGTGTTGTAGTAAAGATAATTGAATCTGAAAATTTAAAAAAAAATTCTCTCAGTTTCTATGAAAACCCTTTTGTGAATTCAGATTAATATATTTCAAAATGCTCAAATGTCTTACTTTTGAAAAACTAAAATTTAGTTATAAAAGTTTGTCAAAGCTGAAGGCCTTGTATCTGAATAACCAACATGCTATCATGTAGAGTCAAAGCAAGTAGATTGTTTGATGCTTTATAATATTATGTAAATGTATTATGTTGTAAAAATACTAACAAAATGATAACATATTTAATATGGTTTGAATATGAATACATTATATTGAGCAATATATGTAATGTGTTAGATAAAAAAAGTCCTACATTCAGCATATTGTTATTTGTTTCTACCCAAATATCATGAAACATTCCAATTTTGAATGCCTTTGTAAGTGTTTCAGCCACATATAAATGTGATGATGTATGACCATCTTGCAAATTGAATACCACCCTTGTACCCTTACACCACCCCTGAACCCTGATACCACCCCCGTATCATTGTACCACCCCTGTACCATTGTACCACCCCTGTACCCTGATACAACCCCTTTATCCTGATACCACCCCTGTACCCTGATACCAACCCTATACCCTGGTACCATCCCTGTACCCTGATAACACCCCTGTATCATTGTGCCATCCCTGTACCCTGATTGCACCCTTGTACCCTTGTACCACCATGGTACCCTGGTACTATCCCTGTATCCTTGTACCACGCTTGTACCACCCCTGTACCCTTGTACAATCTCTATATCCTTGTACCAACCATGTATCCTGGTACTACTCCTGTATCCTTGTACTTTCCCTGTACCCTGGTACCATCCCCGTATCCTGTACCACCCCTGTAAACTGGTACCACCCCTTTACCCTTATACCAACCCTATACCCTGATACAACCACTGTATCCTTGTACCACCCCTGTTCCCTTGTGCCACCCTTGTACCACCCCTGTACCCTAGTACCACCCTTGTACCACCCATATATCCTTGTACCACCCCTGTGTCCTGGTACTACCCCTGTACCCTGGTACTACCCCTGTACCCTGATACAACCCTTGTACCACCCCTCATTCCTTGTACCACCCCTGTACCCTTGTACCATCCCTGTACATTGGTACCACACCTGTACCCTTGTATAACCCCAATATCCTTGTATCACCCCTGTACCCTGGTAACACCCATGTACCACCCATATATCCTTGTACCACCCCTGTGTCCTTGTACCACCCCTGTACCCTGATACAACCCTTGTACCACCCCTTATTCCTTGTACCACCCCTGTACCTTTGTACCATCCCTGTTCCCTGGTACCACACCTGTATCCTTGTACCAACTAAATATCATTGTACCACCCCTGTACCCTGGTACCAACCCTGTAACCCTTGTACCACCCCTGTACCATTGTACCACCCCTGTAACCCTTGTACCACCCCTGTACCATGGGACCAGCCCTGTAACCTTGTACCACCCCTGTACCCTGGTACCACCCATGTAACCCTTGTACCACCCATGTACCCTTGTACAATCCCTGTACCCTGGTACCACACCTGTACCCTTGTACCAACCAAATATCCTTGTACCACCCCTGTACCCTGGTACCACCCCTGTACCCTGGAACCACCCATGTACCCTGATACCACCCTTGTACCACACCTGTATCCTTGTACCACCCCAATATCCTTGTACCACCCCTGTACCCTGGTACCACCCATGTACCCTGGTACCACCCATGTACCCTGATACCACCCATGTACCACCCCTGTATCCTTGTACCACCCCAATATCCTTGTACCACCCCTGTACCCTGGTACCACCATTGTACCCTGGTACCACCCATGTACCCTGATACCACCCTTGTACCACCCCTGTATCCTTGTGCCAATCATCTGTACCATTTTACCACCTCTGTACCCTGGCACCACCCCTGTACCCTTTGCCACCCATGTATTCTTGTACCACCCCTGTACCCGGGCATCACCCATGTAATCCTTGTACCACCCTTGTACCCTGGTACCACCCCTGTACCCTGGTAAAAACCCTGTACACTTGTTCCGCCCCTGTACAATTGTACCACCCCTGTACCCTGATACCAACCTTGTACCAACCCTGTACCGATGTGCCACCCCTCTGTACCCTTGTACAACCCCTGCACCCTGGTACCACCCCTGTAAACCCTTGTACCACCCCTGTACCCTGGTACCCATGTACCCTGGTACCACCCATGTACCACCCCTGTACACTTGTGCCACCCTGTACCCTTGTACCACCACTGTACCCTGGTACCACCCATGTACCCTGACACCACCATTGTACCACCCCTGTATATTTGTACCACCCCTGTACCCTTGTACTACCCCTGTACCCTGGTACCATCCCTCTAACCTTTAACCACCCATGTACCCTGATACCACCCCTGTATCCTTGTACCACCCTGTACCCTTGTGCAACCCTTGTACCACTCCTGTACCCTGATACCACCACTGTACCCTTTCACACTGACCCTTCCTGCAAACAGACATTCAGACGGACAGAATTGTTTATTGTTAACATGTTAATAACAGTTTCTTAACAAAACATCATATGCATCTGAAAATAATGTCGCAATGAAACACGGCATATTACAAGAAAAAAAAGACACATAAAAACATAACAGAGAAGAAAATGTTTCAAAAATACAAATCATAAATATCTAAATCAAAATGTAAATGATGGATAACTGGAATACATGTGTATGTATTGATTTTGAATAATAGTGTCACTTTAATTTAAGATTATTTACCAAGCATAACAAGGATCTGTATTAGAGAATGAAACATTTTTCAAAATTCAGGAGTGAGTTCATATTGATTTGAGGAATAGAACAATTATACCCACTTAATTCCGATAACGATAGGTTATTATTACGATATATATATATATGCTTAATATTTTAAATTTAGTGTGGGGTCCAAAAGCAGTCAACAAACCAAGACATATTAAGATTACAAACAAATCAAAATCGCTAAATGTGATAAAAAGCAAACATAAATACAAGCATTTTGATATATGATTTTACCACTTACAGGCATTATGAAAAACAACAACAACACAGTAGCTTCTAAAAAGTGCTTAACTGGCAGATAGAGACATGCTAAGGAACAAAAAAGTGAAACCTCAATATTACTAGACATCAGATGATATATAATTGCAAGAAAAAAAAGAAAATTGTCTACAACTAACATAAAATTGACATCGTTTGGTACAACGCATTGAATCTTTTTTACTGATGTGTGACATCGCTTACGACACTTGTATCTTTCGCATTTTTTCAATTCGAAATTAACTGTGGTTGTCTACCACGTAAATCCCAGTTAGTCTAAAAGACAGCGACATGTATGATGCGTTTAATCTTATAATCCCGTAAAAATGTATTCTCGGCTTCCTACAAGCGCGCATTGACAATTATAGGCTTGTTTTGAGGAAATACTTTACTTGCCGAATTTTGGACCAGCTGGTGTCCAGTCCCTTTAAACAGCGTATTTTGATAAACATACGTATATTCTCTGGTTACACGAAATATCAGTCATTGTCGAGAGTATTAAATGAGAAATGAACCGACATAAGCATAGTATATAAACTCAGAATTGTGTCAGGCTAATTAGCTTAATACAATCAAATATTTAAAATGTAGTTTGTCTACAGTGGGTATATAATAAAATCGACTTTCAGAAAACACAAAGAGGTCTGCTTTAACATTGGGAATCAAATATTTCAACACGCAGCTTGATAAATAGTGCAAATGCTTGGAATAAAGTTGCATTGTTTGCTTGGAATCCACTCAATAGTTTCCTTAGGTATGGTATTGTTTTTAAGCCCAATTAAACAAGGATACAATAGTTTTTAATAAAATCATTATGATTTGCTTGTCTGATGCAGTATACATAATTATTTGAAAGCAACAGTTCTTGCAAACATAATACTATAGTACATGTATATTGTAATTTGCACACTGACTTAGGAATAAGAAGCTCATCGCCATAAATTTCTACGACAAAAAGTCAATCGGAATATGCGTTACATTGCCTGTGGCTTTCTCGGTACATTCGACGTCGATTTCCGTGCCACCAAATATCATTCTTACTAAAACTTCGCAGTAAGCTCCGGTACCAGTCATGGGAATGTTGCATTCGCCAACCTTTTTGCATCCTAGATCAGTAATTAGTACTGGAGTTTTACTTTTTGTTGCGTATACCATAATTAGCAAAGTTGACGTGTGGATAGCTTGTGTGAAGTATTTTACAACGGCCTGGGCCTCTCCGACTTTCAGAGACTGTCCCGTTATAACATGCTTATCAAAGAAGTCCTTACATCTATCAACACCTTCAGTGTCAGTGAACTTTGCTGATTCGGGGTGCTTGCTAGAGTCGAATAAATCATTAGATTGAATGCCATACGTATATTTGCTTATTCGCTCGGTAATTCCCATTGGCTCATGACCAAACATCACAGCTCCCTTAAGAACTGCCAGACCAGCATCATTAGGGACGATCATCTTTAATCCAGGGAATGCCTGTTTCACTGCCTTGTTGAGCATTTTCGACTCAGAAAACCCACCAACCATCAAGATTGCTTCGACGCCTCTGTTTTCTCGTTTTTGCAAAACATCTTTCACATGTTCTACTGTGCTATCGATGGATTCTTTGAAGAAATTTCGAGCAACTGCTGGGTCCATTTTCAGTTTATCTCCAGAAAGGGACACCTTTAAGAATAGAGGTAACATAATCAGTATTGTTCAAATTGCGAATTCAATCCTGTAGGACATGTTCTCCAAAACGTACATTGCTGAAAGAATCATGCGTTTCATACATACACAAACCGAAAGGCCTGTCATTATGAAATATAAAGTATTATTTTTATATTTTATAATAAGTTTGCGTGCTTCACATTCTACGAGTAATAAAAGAAAAATAAGCAATTTACTTTACCTGCTCCGAATAGGATGAAAGGTCCACAATTTCCTTGAAATCTTTGTTAAGAAGTTCTTTGACAGTTGTGAAAAATGCAAGCGGCATGCTCATGACGACTTTCGAATCCTTGTCTGGGTCAATGATTCTCTTTTTTACCTCAAATCGTCGAAGAAGATCTAGGTAATCATCCAAGTGGTCTTCTTTGAATTTGGTGATGACAGTTTTATCTAAAATATCAATTTTCGCAAGCATACCTTTAAGATTTTACATTGAAATTAAAGCATATTTTATTTTGTTTAATATTCGTAACTTTTTATTAATACAATTGTTAACTGTTTAAATATAAGTGTACATTATTGGTTCATATATTTGTTTATCTTAGCAACCAAGTAAGTACTTCCTGACATCCCTTGAATATGTGTTAAACCAGCTTTTGCAAAAGGCCAAAAAGGGTCACTTGCTTTTTAACAGGAATGGTAGGTAGGCTTTTTTAGGCATTATGTAAGAACGTTTTTGTCATAATTGGAGAATGGTGGTAAAGTCATCTTCCATACAAAGCTTTAAATAATTTAAACTAAAAATTTAAACACGCACTTATTTTTCTTTTTAATTTCTTAAAAATACCTGTCAAACAAGCTAGGAATTCTTCAAAGGAATCATCAACTTTTGTGCCACCCCAAGCGCCACCACTCGCCTTGTACAGCTCTTTGACGTCACCGGATGGCGTAACTTCGTGAACAGTTATGTCGACAGTTCCACCTATGTATTGTTATAATTCATTATTAAATAAATATTATGTGTATGCGTAAATGATGGTTTACGTCATGAGACAGTTTGTTTGAGAATGGTTAGCGTACAAAACACTTTAAGTGTGAATGGTAATAATAAAAACGGCGGTTTACAGTAAAAGGGTTAGCGTAGATAACAGTATACGTTAAATGATCAGCGAAATAAACTGATTATGTTTGTGTGAAGAGTCATGTACTTGATTTCTTAAAATTATATCAGTAGTTGACATTTTGTTTAGTTTAGGTTCAATAATGTAAAAACGAGGAAGAGGTAAATCTACATTTCAATAAACATTTCAAGAATAAGTATGTGAATGGTCACTCACAGCGTAAAGTCATATGTTTAAGACGTTGCAACAAACCTCCAGCATCAAGTACAAGATACTGTTTTCCTGCTCGCAACGATCCCAAAGAAAGTTCATCCCCACTCCTTTCAACAGGAAGATGTCGACAGAAAAGTGAAGCAGCTTCCGGCTCAAGTGCAATAGACAGCATAGCCGATTCTATTCCCGCCTATTTACCAATAAAATTATTGCAATATATCACGCACTTGATCATGATAATAAGTGGGGGAAACCAATACAAATGGTGCCACCACACAACAATTATCAGACATTGTTAAATTTAATTTTCCACAATGAATTGTTTCATCAACTTTGACCTTTCTTTCCAATAATCATGGTTTATGTCACACACTCGAGACTAATCACTGATTCCCGAAATTTTCTCAGAAACTTAAGAATAATGAGGGTATGATATCAGATTTTCAAAACGTTTCGTAGAAGTGAATATGAAGGATTCTGAAATTATACCGTGTATTTGGCTGCTCTTGAATGTTTTTTTCACTCGAAGGTGAGCGTAAATAAGGTTAACACCCTCTCTATTTTGATACGCCCTCTTACCTCAATGGCAGCTTCCCGCATAAACTGTTTTGCTGCATTATCCCATATGGCGGGGACAGTCAAAACCCAGTGTATTTCATTTTGTAACAATGCGTCCGCTATTCGGTCCTTAGACACAGACAATAAATCATCCTTCAGGAACCTATTAACACAATAAATGTGTAGTTATACAATGACAATATTTAAATTTGTTGAATATTATGTACGCTATGGCACTGGACACACTTGAATACAATGTAGCCCCCGACTCCGATTAAATCTACAAGCTATCAGCGGTTAGTCAAGAATAGACATGAATTCACATATATTATATACAGATATATTATATAAAACTTAATACTTTGAAAATACATTGGGCGGGTTAGAGTGGGCGCACTTGTGGGACCCAATTAAGGACGTACGCACCCTCTTCTTGGACTTAATTTATTAGACGCCGAACTTCGATTTGGAAGTCGGGAACCTCCTTCAAGAACAAAGTGGCTAATTATAAGACTGACATAAAATGTGTACTTTTACAAATGTAAGTGAGACGCCGCGCCCTCTTAATCCGCAATTGAAATATACCTGTATACAAACTGTAACTCTTTTGTAGCTGGACAATAACTTACTTTATGGCCAAAGCAAAAACCGTTATTGCCAATAATTCCCGGCCATTTTCATCTTCCAATAACGAATTTCGATGGAGTTTCTGAAATGAAAGTGTAGAAAATTTGGAAACTTCTCGTTTGTTTGTGATAACACTACCAACCACACAATTTTTGAAAATAAACGCATTTCCATCGCGGGAGGGATTGCGTCATCGCGGTTAATTGCGGGGATATATTCCGCGGTAGCGAACGCGGTGGTGCGCGTAATCACCGCATTCATCCGCTGCTACCGCGTATGACTTCCGAAAACATGCACACGGCATTTAGTCGCGATGCGGCCTACCGCGATATGCAGGTATTTTAACAGGTACCGTTGGTACAAATAGAATATTCTAAATTGTACCATGCTCGCAGAAAGGCTTCACTCGACTGCAACGTAAACAATCTCACCCCCAATCTTCATAATTAAGTCGCTGTTATAAATAAGTAAGTAAGTAAGTTGTTGATTAAAGTGACATGTGGATACGACAAATGATCCTTACAATACAATTATAAATGATGATAACACCCAGCCCATCTGGCCTATAAGTCAACTTATTGTTCACATTTCTCAACCATTAATTCACATACGAATATATATAATTATGAAGGTCGCAGTGCTGTTTTTCTTTAGAAAAGGTTTCTTAGAATAGGTTGTTTTAACATGTGTGTACTATTAATAATAAAAATAATCGTAATTATTTCCAGAATACCGAACAATTTACGTGTTAATCTAACTTCCTTCAGTTAAATGAGAAGAGCTGGTCGTTTCTACAATGTTGATACACATAAATGTTAAATACAAAATTTAATGGCACAAGGCATAATGATACAAGTATTAAATGCTATGCATATAATGTACTTCTTCTCAGAGAATAAACTTTCACAGTGTACTTCGCTAACTGCCTTATTTTGTTATTCATTAGAAATGCTTATTTTTTCAACGACAGCAAGATAAGTGGAATGATCTTCAGAAAGAAGCACAGGACAAAAGCACGAAATGCTTGTATAAGTATACAATGCACATTTTAATACAAAATGACACTCATTCAAAACATCTTGGGCATCGCACAAAGTCTTGTATCCACAGGTTCGCCTAGATACCGCCCAGTTTCTATTCTTAAAGGTAACATCCCAGTGGGTATTTGGGCTAGTAAGGAACTTAAATTTTGGTCAGGCGAAAGTACAAATAGCTTTCGTATTTAAAGTATCGCTTGAATACTGTATACGTTCTTAATTTCGGCATATATCTAACCTTTGTTGACTAAATGTTTGTTCCGCAAAAGATGTTGTACATTCGAGAGATCAACGGGTGATTTGTTATTAAAACTGTCTATTTGCCCTTTGTGTGCTATGATCTCCTTCTCTTCGCTTAACAAATTACAAATACAACTGTTATATAGTCCTTTTCAAACACCTTGAAGCACTGTCTGCTTCAGTTTATTAGCACGAGCCTGTTCCAGAGGAGGCGTAACATGTTTGTCCATCCGCGGTAATGGGTTGGGATCCATTCAGTGTCGCCAGTAAGCGCGAGAACGGGTGGCGAATCTATATACACCAAGGGTGAATCTTATTGCACAATTTTGGACCTTGTATGGGTGTTAGAACTGCTTGAATCCCCATACAGAGCTACAATAATCCATGACAGGTACAACACAAGTATAATACAACTTCTCATATGGTTTGAAACCAAGGTCTTTCATGTTATGCACTTAGTTGATAACACTTCATTGAGCTCTTCCGGCCCCTTTGGATAAGCCTTCGCATGTGAAAATAAAATCGCCTTTGTCATGGAAAATACCTCAAATGTATTTGTATTTGTTTAGAAGTTCAAGTTCACTTTCGCCAATTCGAAATGAGTTTTGTGTTCGTTGTGTGAGGCCTTTCCGGAAGTGCACGTATTTCTACTTAGACGTATAAACAACAACACGCCAATGTTTACAACAACTTTTGTGGACGTCAAGCATGTTTTGTTACTTTTCTTCACTGTCAGCCATTAACACTATATCGTCAGCGTACATGAGGATTGAAAATTGACTGTCTATGCCACATCTTAAGTCGTTGATTTCCTTAGCTAGATCGTTGGCAAAGATTGCAAAAAAGCGTCGGAGACAACGTGCAACCTTGTTTCACACCAGTGGCACAATAAAACCGTTTGAGAATAGTTTAACAGGACAAAAGATAGAGAAATGGCGTAAATCATCTTTATTAAATCATAAAACTTGCTACTTTATTGCTAAGTATTAGTTTGTACAAGAGCATGTCCATATCAATGTAATCAAAACAATGTCGCAAGTCGACGTACGCTGAAAATACATTTTTGTTGTTTTGTATAACACTATTAAGCGTCAAATCTTCACAAGGGCAATTGACCCGGAATCCATTTTGCTCGTCCGCAATAATATTTTCCTTTTCCAGATATGTTAATAGTCGTTTGTTCAGTGTACAGCCTACTGATGCATGCTAATAAACTAATCCCTCTATAATTCATTGGTTTTGGCTTGTTAGATTGGGGGTTCTTGGGTATTGGGAAAATGATAGCTTATTTCCATATTGTCGGGATAATGCTTGTGTCAAAAATTAATTGAACTGATTGCTTTAGCACGGCGATCACTGGCGGGGTTTTCAATGCATCGTACGGTATATTGTCTATTTCGCATGCTGAACCAGTTTTACTTTTCTGTATTATAAAAGCAATATCCTCTTAACATTTATTACTATTTAAGGAGATATTTTCGACATAAATAGGATCATTGTGAATTTCATCAGGGCAATAATACAAAAAATTAAAGTCCTTACTCCATAACTCAAACACTTTTTTATCGTTGGTAACGGTACCATCTGTTCCGTATACTTCTGTAGGTATGTGCGCGTCTTTTCGTTGCCTAAGCGCTTTGATTTTATTCCAGAATCTCTGTGGATTATTGGCCTAAAAGGTCTCTATATCTAGGGCCATGTCCCTTCTGTTAAGGTATTTGTTTTATTATCTCTAAGTTTATTCCAAAGGCTTTGTAACTCGTCATTCCTGAAGGGTTTAGTGTGCTTTAACTTCGTAAAGTGGTAAATTTGTCGATATTTTATTGAGTTTCTCATGCATTTTCAATTTGGTTAAGGAGAGATAGCAACGCCGTTTTCACATTTTCTTATTTCATAAAGTCTAGTGGGATTCGTCGAAGTTTAAATTTAACCTCGCGGGCTGTCTATTTAATAGTACTCGCTCTAGATGGAAGAGCACTATTGTCCGGTTCAATATTCACAATTAACGCAAAGTGATCGGGGACGCTTGAACGCTCACCCAGTAACCGATTATATCCCTTTTGGTCAATTATAACATTAAAGTTTATGACTTTAAAGTTTTTACAGCTATGGAGTACATCATGTGGGACACATATATAATCCTCGTCCATACAAGTTCGCCTTAGACTGGTTTTCGTTCTACCTAACCTTGGTCAATATATAAATAATCCAACAATCCTCGAAATGGACGTAAAGTTATCTTGTTCACATTGAAAACGACCATTTAACACACAGACACATAAAAGTTCAATGAAATCACGGCTATTCTCAACAGCTCGTTGAGAACATTAACTCATCAATGCGGCTAGTCTCTTTGCCAATATTAAGCGAAATCTTGTTTCTTAGTGATTTTAACTTCGTGATAATACTCTTCATCATTTCATCCCTTAAACTGTATATTTTACTTTCAAGGGTACGTTCCATACTTTCCTGTGTGGTTTTCATTTCTGTCATGACAGACATCACTTTATCAACGTTCTTGCCAAGATCATTTTCAACGTCGCTTCTACTTCCGGTCGCCATGTTTCTTCCGCCCTGTACGATAATACAGTCGCCTCTGTACTGATCCTTGTTGTATAGAACACCATTAGCCTCGTTAATGATATCGATTACACTCAGATTAAAGTCTGTTTTGCTGTTTTCTAGACTTCCTCGCCGCCCTTGCTTTAAAGATTACCCTTCGTCGCTAGAATTACTGGAGAAGTTTTCTTTTCGTTTATACGTGTTCTTTGCCTTTGATGACATGAAGGCTAATTATACTTTAAATCGTCCGTTATATTGAATCACTTGATTGAGTCTAGTGAACTCCGAGTGAACACTTGTTAAGGCCACCAAGTGTGACGCTAATAAAGGTGGGAATTTAAAAAAGATGTTCGTACTCCACCCACAATGTACCGCAATATAGATAAATGTAGATGAATTCACAGGTAAAGCGAAGTCATTAAAGTCTCAAACACATACAGATCAAAATCCTAAGTATCCATTTTTCACTTCACTATTCACAACTTATCACTTTGATCTTTATCTATCCAGAAAACAAAAATATAATCCCCAAAGGAAAACATTGCACTGCACTTCACATGACGGAACTGGAAAATATTTGCACAACTACACATGTACAGGTCCGTGACTATGGACTCCGGAATATGGAGTGTTTGTAAAAGTATTTTAAAAGGTTAATTAATACTACTTAATAATAATCACACATGAAAAGGGCTTTCACGCCTTTAGGAAGAGTTTGTTCCATTGGCTCCGTTCGTATTTTCACGCGTCTCTGTTGGAAGAACAGATTATTGAACGTTTTTGTAAGTGTCAAAATTACTAAATCAAATCTAAATTTAGTTTTGATTTAAAAAGTTAACATTGCGCAGTGTTTGCATAAGTGTGATTTGTTATGTGTTAAATTCATTTACTTATCTTTTTTTCTTCTTTTGGTATGACAATCTAAATTTAAACATGCATCTGCCGCTATGACATGTATGTATATTGTGTATTGTTCTTTGCCATGCATATTGGTATGCGAGAATAATCGCTGTTTGACTTTGACTTGAAGGCTGTTCGACTCTACGAATATTACCAGAATGGTTAAAGTGTCACATATAGACGAACTGGAATTAATTAGACTACGAAATGAAGGATTAAGTGCGCCCAAAGTCTCAGGGTTTTTTCAAAGAAAGGGTGTTGCTATAATGCAAACTTCACAGTTGCAAAGCATAATTTTCAGGGATCAAACTACGTTTTGAGTACGAACCAAGTAATTTGTAGATTACGGGTCGAGTTTGTATGAGTAAAATAAAACTGACTAGTATTATATGTATAGGACGGGAACAAAGAAATAGCCTTCAGAAAATTGACAGCTGCCTGAATTACCGTTAATTAATACTTCGCAACGCGCGTATAGCACTGACTCAACGCGGTGAAACGCGCGGAAAATTATAAAAATGTACACGGTGGGCGTTATGCTTATATCGCAGGGTATAGAGAAAAATTGATTTAAAAGATAACGTCCGCGGTAATGAAATATCAAAACGATGTGCACTATCTGAAAAACCGCGTGGCTGATAGTGTATCTTAAACTGCACTCGACAATTGTGCAAAGACTGGTACTGATAAAACGCAAAATAAAGTCACATGTATTTCGTCTAAAAGATTCTAAATTATAAACTTAATACAAATGTTGAATAATAAAAAAATATAAAATGAAATAAAGTTGGTTTTGGATCTTATGTTTACTCCCTGTATTTTTTGTTTGTTTGTCGGGTTATTTTCTTCCATTTAACAAACAGTAGGTTTTCGGGTTAAGTTTCTATAACTATAGTTGAATTTGTATTGTTCCGGTAAAGTAAATCGTTGGATATGCGATAATTCGTGGTTGTCATGGATATGCGCGCAGTGATTCAGATTATGTTAATAGTCAAATCGGTCTTTAAATAGTTTTAAGAAGAGTGAAGCATTGTTTCTTGAAAGGTGTGTGAAAACTGTTTTATTGTGACATTTGAAGCGAGATATAATTAATTAGCGTTCGAAATATTGCTATAAGACAAGGTTTCCATGATGCTACAGACGACAGTCTTCAACAAGGGAGGTAATTACAATATGGCGACCATTAAAAAGGAGTTTCATACGGGCATTTTATCTTCGCCCGTGGGCAAGATAAGAATTTCTAGCATGATTAAATTATTGGATCTACTTATCTGAGGTGGGAGAAAAAGATATTCCGAAGTATTAGTTCTTGTAAATATTGCAAGGATGTTTAACTATACACTTCGTATTAAGGAAAGATGTACCTTTTTCCATAACCTCATTTTGAACCTCTTGAAAAAGTACCAGTCGTTATGTTCATCTTTTTCAATAAGTTCTGCATATTTCGCTTCAGCATCAAAACCGAACGAATGTAATGTTTTCCCATCCGACCTGACCAGAACACAAGTAGGGCCTGAAAAATATTTTCCATGGCGACAAAATACATTAAAAAAAGAATAAAAAATGTGCGCTTTCATAAACCCTTCAACCAACAAGAAACACCAAAACAATTAAACGTTTAATACTACTGCTAAAACAGTTTCATACATGATTAGAACTTTATGATCAATAGTTTGAAGTTTCAGTGCATATTTCACTCTATGTTTTCAGGGTAAGATGCTAAACTGAAATCATTCATCATATCCAACGATATACCATTGCATAGGTTATCTATACTATATTTTCTTTAATACGTTGACCTAAATCGAAATCGAAACCGTGTAGATAAATGAACTCAAGGTTTATGTCAAACACTAATACCACATTTAAAATTAAGTGGTACCTTTTTGAGAATCGTATCCTTGCCATTGCTTGGCGGAGACTTTAGTCGGGTCGCTGTCATACTCATTCTTGAACGAGCACGCCCAGCTTGAATAGGTTGTTCCAAAATCGATCGCAGCTACTAAAAGGTGCTTCGACTACAGAAAACAAAACAACATAAAATCCTCTGAAATTCTGCAATTTGATATAAGGAATGATTACTGGCTTGATCAAGTGTCAGTTGCATATCTGACATTTAAAAGCTAAATTTAGATGTTCAAACAAAAATGAAAGACCCCTCTCCAACCCATAATTTGGAACAAGAAGAAGAAAATTGTTATCGACTTCTTCAAATTACTAATACAATTGCTCTTAATGGAGATCTAAGAAATGAGGAAAATGGTTCTAAAATTATTTCTGTCACTTAAAACTCGAAAAGCACGACTCGACTCGACACTGAATATTTGAAGACGCCCAAACACAGTCTTAATTTCTGAAAATGTATTTACTTCCTCGTTATTGATATAATTATTATATTATCTTTTTCTTCTTCAGTGTAACAAATAGTATAAATAAGACGATTCTCGAAATGAAATGATTTAATGCAATGAATAAACCAAGCAACCTACCATTTCGGCATTCACCTCGGAATGAAGGTATCTTGAGCCGGACACAATTTACATCCGGGTTTGGAAAACACTTCAACATAATCAGTATATATATACAAATATAAATATATACATATAGGTGAACTTAACTTTAGTCACTTAATCTTTAATTACCTAATAGATTATATAAATATACGAGGGTTGTCCAAAAACAGGGGACCAATGAAATAACACGATTTCATCAGATGCTTTAAAGAAATATATAGAGGATATTTGTTTATTTCAGTGTAAGATCGTATTTTATTTCACGAGTGTCATAGAAAAACATATTTTCACGAGTGGCGAAGCCACGAGTGAAAATGTAGTTTTTTATGATCACGAGTGAAATTAAATACGATCTTACACTGAAATAAACAAATTTTCTGTTTCTTTTATGCTTATTTTCGGAATTTTATTTGTTTTTTTATTTATTTCTGAATTACCCCCTTTTTTGAAAAGGGTGGGCTTTACGCCGCTACCCGTGGGGCGCCCCTCATGCATAATTATAGCTGTCAACTTTTCTACTTTCGGTTTGCTGAGAAATAGTTCTCTGCTATTCATTCTTATTGCTTAATATTCGCTCGATTTTTATTGCAAAGCTTTATGAATAGTAAACATGAAGTATTATTAGTGCACTAATGTTCCAAAAAATAATGAAAACACTTTTTATTTTAACCAAATTACTACGCCGCTATTTATAGAATGAAAATTTGGAAGGTCAAATGTGTTAGCAAAACAAATGTGGATACTCATTGGATTTTAACCATTCTTCTTAATTTAAGACTGGATATACGCGTGTTTTTAAAGTAAGTTAATATTCAGTCATCTTACTGTCAGAGACCAGTCTGTTTCGCTTTAAAATGTTTGTTTTCCGGAAGAGTAAATGCCACGCTAGTTTGTTGACACATTTTGAGATGTGGGTGGGGTAAAAAATATCGGATCTATCTGTAAATTGTTGTGTGAATTCTCCAGGAAGCTCATTTTACGTACTACAACGGTTATCAGTTCAAAATACATTTGAACGATGCTATAAAATTTTATTTATGTTCGAACAGTTGTTTTTGTCTGTAATTTGTTTGGAATGAAAGCAAATGTCGAACATTCAGCTTCAAAGATCAGTAAAATGTTTGATAAACGGGATAACCGGTAATAAACGGTAAGTTGTTAATTTCCAATTATATATTTATTTAAATTTATAAGATATTTCTTTATTTTTTTAAACATTTTTTGACATAATTTACTGAAGTCCAGTGTTCTGTTTTGACCAAGGCAAGTACATGTAACAACAAAGGATTTTAAAAGTAGTTCTGAAAATTGATATTTTCACTCCTTATTTTGCAGTGAAAATATCAAATTGATATTTTCACTGTTGTTATTTCACTGTTAAAACCCCATATTTCATCGTAAAGCATGAAATATATAGAGGATATTTGTTTATTTCAGTGTAAGATCGTGTTTTATTTCACGAGTGTCATAGAAAAACATATTTTCACGAGTGGCGAAGCCACGAGTGAAAATGTAGTTTTTTTATGATCACGAGTGAAATTAAATACGATCTTACACTGAAATAAACAAATTTTCTGTTTCTTTTATGCTTATTTTCGGAGTTTTATTTGTTTTTTATTTATTTCTGAATTACCCCCTTTTTTGAAAAGGGTGGGCTTTATGCCGCTACCCGTGGGGCGCCCCTCATGCATAATTATAGCTGTCAACTTTTCTACTTTCAGTTTGCTGAGAAATAGTTCTCTGCTATTCATTCTTATAGCTTAATATTCGCTCGTTTTTTATTGCAAAGCTTTATGAACAGTAAAAAATGAAGTATTATTAGTGCACAAATGTTCCAAAAAATAATGAAAACACTTTATTTTAACCAAATTACTACGCCGCTATTTATGGAATGAAAATTTGGAAGGTCAAATGTGTTAGCAAAACAAATGTGGATACTCATAGGATTTTAACCATTCTTCTTAGTTTAAGACTGCATATACGCGTGTTTTTATAGTAAGTTAATATTCAGTCATCTTACAGACCAGTCTGTTTCGCTTTAAAATGTTTGTTTTCCAGAAGAGTAAATGCCACACTAGTTTGTTGACACATTTTGAGATGTGGGTGGGGTAAAAAATATCGGATCTATCTGTAAATTGTTGTGTGAATTCTCCAGGAAGCTCAATTTACGTACTACAACGGTTAACAGTTCAAAATACATTTGAACAATGCTATAAAATTTTATTTATGTTCGAACAGTTGCTTTTGTCTGTAATTTGTTTGGAATGAAAGCAAATGTTCGAACATTCAGCTTCAAAGATCAGTAAAATGTTTGATAAACGGGATAACCGGTAATAAACGGTAAGTTGTTAGTTTCCAATTATATATTTATTTAAATTTATAAAATATTTCTTTATTTTTTTTTTAACATTTTTTGACATAATTTACTGAAGTCCAGTGTTCTGTTTTGACCAAGGCAAGTACATGTAATAACAAAGGATTTTAAAAGTAGTTCTGAAAATTGATATTTTCACTCCTTATTTTGCAGTGAAAATATCAAATTGATATTTTCACTGTTGTTATTTCACTGTTAAAACCCCATATTTCATCGTAAAGCATGAAAGAAATAATGTATATTGTCAGAAAATTCCAGACAGATAACATAATAAGCAAAAACAAATGTGTAATTGTTATCACAAACGTCGCATCTTCTGGCATATATGCCAGGGTGAGGAATCACGTGACTTCAACGGGGTTCTCACATGGTTCATAACGGGACAAACGCCGTGTAAACAAACGGGTAAGTGACGTTTATTTCTAAATAACTTTTTTTACAGAAAAGATATGAAAATATTTCTTAGCCTATAAAAGACTACTCTATTTTCTGCTTCTACACTTGTAAAATATGTTAGATTCTCTTGTATATTAACGATGCAATCCTTGGCCATATTTTCGACTCGACAGGATTTTGTAGATCGATGCGACGCTGTTCGCGCCGTGAAATAGTATTTTTATTGAAATTATCATCAATTTAAACATTTGCGTAGAACGCAATGCATTTGACACATTTAATTATTTATACTTCAACTTGTTCAAAACAAGGTTCTCAAAGAATTGACGTTTAATAAAAGCACGAACTGATTTACAAAATTGCTGTGGTAAACGTGAAAATTATGTGCATGAAATTCCATAAAAAATCATGTAATAACTGATCAAATATCATAGAGTTACCGTTTATTAAATGAAACGTGCTTATGCGTATGCCCAACATGACAATTCCAGTTAAACGTACTGGTCTTAGCTTACACAATATGATGCTTAAATCGTAACTCTTATCAAACGAATTAACGTGTATTTCATATTGTAATAGTTAGCTATAACCGAATGTAAGAAATAGATACAGTAAGAGATTGGGCCGAATCGAGAACATCAACTCTCACTCACACTTTAACCACATTCCCGAAAGGGACACTCAAGTGACCACTTGAGTGAAATAAGGGGAGTGACAATTAAGTTATCTGTTCGTATTCACACTCCACGCTAACACTCAACTTCATCATGTAATAAACACAGTACAAATACATACATGTTTTCATGGTCATATCTGATTATCTGTTTGACTATGGTGGTGTTTACACTATACAATGTAAACATATGTTTAATTGAGATTTGAGCACATTATTGTTAGATATGGCCACAAACAAACGGCAATAATTATTATTTTGAAACTGAAATGAACATTCTAAAGCAACTGGTTAATAAAAACTTAACATTTTGCATTGTAAATAACTGTTGCAAAATGCGTTAAAATGCAGGTTTTTGTAGTCTTTTTAAATATGTAGCCGTTTTCAATTGTATCAAGTGATTTAAATACGTGTTTGCATATAAACTTGCTTTTGCAGTGCGAAAAAAGCAGAATTAGCGTTTAAAAATAAAAGTTGAAAACACGTAATAAACAAGCACATGGATATAATTAGTCCTCGTCCAATTTTTCTTCTTTTCATGTTCATTTATCACTCACACTTTTTTAATTCGTATTCACAACCAATCCTCGAGGGCGGTTCAAGTGGCCTAGCCGAGCACTCACAAATGTCCCATTAACGCAAAACACTTGAGTCTCACTCACACCTGTAAATAAGGATATACCTTTCACTTGAAAATATCTGAACCTTTATGTGACTACAGAGAATAAACTCATTGAGTGTGAGTGGTTGTTCTGAATTCGGCCCAAATTTACAGACGTAAGAAGCCGTTTCGTTAGGACGAACACACAATAAGAGTATTGCATATTGCATATATTAAAGAGCAAATAAATGCATTAATAAACACAGATTTATAACAGAAATATTTTTTCCGAGAGGTAAACATAAGATTATTATCATGGTCTTTCTAAATACAATATATCGGCTAGTGGAATTACTCGAAATTCTCGTGCACGGTCCGCTATTAACCGTTAGAAGACACTTTTTCAATAGCTCTGCTGGGGTATAGTCGTACAAAGTGTATGGTAGTACAGCGACTTAAAAGCTTATCATTGATTATTATTTACAAGTGTATACAAAAGTCTTTAGTGTCAAACTTGGAAATGAGACTAACGATAGCTTAATCGAGGTTAAGTTAATACAATTACTAAACACTTGAACCATTATTGAAACAAAACATACAGTTTCTAATAATTTTTCCAGGGTAGTTGAAGATGGAACCAACCAGCGCTAATAAAACCAGCGATCAAACGCGATCGAGATCTCAAAGCCCTTCAAACCAAGGTACCAAAGTTAAATTATCTAATGTTTGCCGATAAAATGACCTTTTAGAACACACTTAGGGCCAAATTCAGAACAACCACTCTCACTCACACTCAATGAGTTAATCCTCTATAATCACATAACGGTCGAGATATTTTCAAGTGAAAGGTATATCCGTATTCACAGGTGTGAGTGAGACTCAAGTGTTTTGCGTAAGTGGGACATTTGTGAGTGCTCGGCTAGGCCACTTGAACAGCCCTCGAGGATTGGTTGTGAATACGAATTGAATGAGTGTGAGGGATAAATGTACATGATAAGTAGAAAATGTGAAATATATCAGATTTTGTAACAAATAAGGGACACCCTCGTTCCCAGAAGAACATATTTAAGAGACCGGGATAATCCATTGAAGTACGTATGCTTCAAAAACGTTGCCATCTATAAAAATCAAATTTTCAAAAGGATGCGCCATTCATTTTTTTGTTGTTTCGTAATGATATTGAACGCCTAGAAATCTTGATGGTTGCGTTTCATCGATGGCTGCAGGAACATGCCGATAAATGTACGCGAAGTTAGCAGCCTATCGGCCTAGCGGCGTGAACTTGGCGGACTAGCGGTCTAAATTTGTTCTCGATTTTAAAGTTATTGGTCATGTGTTTAATTGGAAAATATGATAAATCAATGAATTTCATTCGTACATAATCATAGCGGTCTTAAATTGTTTTCCACATCGAAGAATGTTTATATGAGTTTCCTCTAAAACAATGCTAAAATAATGTTTTTTCTATGCAAAATTCGTCACGCTGGAGCATTTTTTTTTAAAAAGTAAATCAAGCATTCCAGTTGCGTAGTGACATGTAGTTAGCGGCCTAGTGGCCTAAAATTCCCCAAAACTCAATCCAGCAGCCTCCCAATAGGGAGAATTACTGATATTCCCTAAAGAATGTGAATTTATGAATATAACATTTAATTTATCATTGTTTTGTTTAGGGTTTTGAGAAATGCAACAAATTTAGGCCGCTAGGCATATGAAGCAGCTAGGCCGCCAGGTCGCTAACTATACGCCGATAGGCCGCTAGACTTTATGTACACGGTTTTACGCAATGTTTATTTTCATTTCAGAGCGTGGTCAGATAAATGATGTGTATTTTCCAGCCTTTATTCAGTTGGATCATCATCATCATCATCATCATCATCATCATCATCATCATCATCATCATCACTACCAACAACAACACCAAGAACAACACCAAGAACAACACCAACAACAACACCAACAGCAACACCAAAAACACCAAAAACAGAATTATTGTTATGCTTATTATTATTTTTATTATTATTATAATATTATTATTATTATCATCATCAGCATCATCGTCATCTTCATCCAATTTCCCCTACATGTCATAAGTTGTTTTTCACTCAGAGGTGCAATTTCCCCATAAGAGGTAGATACGTTCGCTAATTTTATCAATGTGCTATTTTTAATTCAGTGTTTTCAAAATTCATAATTTTTGTCAAACGTCAAATCCTGAATACAAAAGCAAGATTATATACCAATACATATTTAAATCATATGATACAATGGAAAACGGCTACATATTTAAAACAGCATCAACAAAAAACATGCATTTCAACGCATTTTGCAACAGTTATTTACCATCAAAACGTTTATATTTATTAACCAAATGTTTTAAAATGTTAAGTTTCAGAACAACAACTATTGTCATTTGTTTGTCGCCATATCTACCAATAAGGTGATCAAATCGCAAATAAACATATGTTTACTGTAAACATCACCATAGTCAAACAGATAATCCGCTATGATCATGAAAACATACATGTATTTGTACTGTATTGGTCACTTGATGAAGTGGAGTGTTCGCGAGGCGTGTGAATACGAAGAGATCACTTGAGTGTCACTCCCCTTATTTCACTTGAGTGTCCCTTACGGGAATGTGGTTGGAGTGTGAGTGAGAGTGGATGTTCTGAATTCGGCCCTTAGTACGTAAATTAACAATGTCAAGTTTGTTTGAAAACTTATTGACATCTAAAATAGTAAAGCATAGTAAAGTGTGTGTGTGCGAGTGCGCGCGTGTGTGTCGTGCGTGTGCGTGTGGGCGTGCGTGTGTGTGTGTGTGTGTCGAGCGTGCGTGTGTCGTGCGTGCGTGTCGTGTGTGCGTGCGGGTGTGTGAGTCGTGCGTGTGTGTCGTGCGTGCGTGTCGTGTTGTGCGTCCGAGCATGTCGTGCGTCGTTAACGAACCTTAAGTTTTCCTAAGTTGGTTCATATTTCAAGAAGTTTATAGATCTCGGAAACAATTTTTAGATATTTTTTATTGATTTTGCAGATCACCATGTCTGTTCATCTTGTGGCAAAACGTTCAAACGGAAGGCAACGCTCGTCGAACATGAGAAATTTGTGTATCAGGGGAAAAAAGGCTCTTTTCAAGTTGTGGACAGTGGTTTCGGAAACCGAGTTACTTCAAAAGACATCAGTGTAGTGTTCATGGGCGGGAGAAGATTTATTCGTGTGAAAATTGTGGAAAGACTTTCGCCATTAAAGCAGATTTGAATAGGCACCTCCGCCTGGAAAATAGAACGCGGTCAAACAAATGCAACCATTGCGACCAATGTTTTGAAAGCAAACAGAGGCTCAAGGATCACGAGGGTATTCACACTGGGGCACACCCGCAGCTCACCAATGCCCAACCTGTTCAAAGTTTTTCAGGTGAAAGTCGGATGTAGCACGTCACCGTAAAGTGCATGTGGTAGACGACTGAGGACATACCGGTTGACGTGCACCATTTTGCACTTGTGTGACTGTTTAAGATAGCGATAAGTGTCGTCGGAATGGCAAAGCAAGTTCAATGGAAACGATATATTGTGGTTTAAGAAATTGGCAATTGGTTTTACAATTGTTTCATTTTTGTCAAACAAATGCAAGATTGTATACCTCGAATTCTATCATTATGAGGATATACTTAAAGTAACACAGTCGTTTATTTTATCAATCTTATTTCATTTAAATAACCACACTTATTTTTGATAAAAAAAATAATGTATATTTTTAGCATTGTAAAACTATGCATGTATGCAAAATTCCATACTGAGTCTTTACACTTCCAGCAATTTCATTAAAATTAGCTATATTCTAATTCTATCTGGTTTGTATGTGTTCATGTAATTGCTATTGTAATTACAACGGTGTCGTTGGTGTTATGCATAACTTGAACGTTGACAATGATTTAAACTGGTAAAAGAACGTTAATATGTGTAGGTTTGTTGCTTGTTATTAAGATATTTTATAGGTTTGTTGCCAATTTGTGTAAAGGTTATATCACATTTTTATCTTTATAAAGACATGCATTTTTTCTTAATTGAACATAATTATTGACGATCGCCTGTCTAACATTGCAGTTTATTAATATATTTTGTCTAAATTCAAGTTTAAACATTAAACGTCAATTCAGAACACATTATAGCATGGAAAAACTTGCCTGCTAAATTGCCTGTTTTCAACTGTAGCTGTGTTTGAGCATTTTAATGAAACCAAATGTGTTTCGTCATTACAATATTATACAACTCGTTTTATAGCTTTTATTCCGAGATTAATTTAACTTGGTAGGTGGTTTCGTCAATGTTTGAAGAAAATACTTTTTTGGCAAATAAATATGTATTTGATGTATTTGATACTCTGAATGTTTATGCGTATGCGAGATTTATTTCTGTACTTCGAACGACATATGCTACAGTTAAAATGTGAAATGTTGCTCTTAAAATACTCGGACAATAAATGGTAACACCTTTTTTGTCAGGATAAAAGCATTTTTCAGGTAATTTATGTTTTATGAAAATGTTTTGAAATGAACTGGGTATTATGCTAGTTATGCTAAAAATAAATAGTAAACAGCGTAGTCAAACTTAGCCTCGTCTGTTCGTCCGAATATTTTACTATCGCTAGGTTTTATACTATACAATGTAGCAAGAGAACCATGATATGTTCATTTCTTTAAAGTCGTAGATCCGTCGGATCGGATTATGGTGGTGAGATCTTTGACTGTCAATCCACGTGTCGAAGGTTCGATCGCAGCCTCAAAATAAATGTCCTTGAACTTTTTTATCGGGATGGACTTTAAACAGGGCTCTCCTGTCAAGTTCCTCTAGTTAACTCTGGCGCACGTCATAGTACAGACTTGCTCTAAACAGGGTTAAAGTCTTTTTGTCTACTTCGCCCCTCAATCTAACAAGACTGATATCATTACAGAGGTCGACATCCATGTTGAATAAACGTGCATATCAACGTGGCTGTTGTGCAGCCTAACGACTTGAAGTTAAATTATTGGCGGCCAGTGTAATAACAAATGAACACCTAAGCAATAAATGCCATCAATCAATGCAAAAGAAAGATGTAAAATAGACGCAATGAAATTCATATAACACTCGAGGTTTGATAATTAATTGTATTGAGTGTTACAGTATATCTTGCAGTTCATCTTGATCCGCTTCTGTATTGTCAAACACCATCCAGTGTGGTATTGTATTGACATGCCATGCAATTTTACGCTATCAGATATCTTGTTTCGAATTCAAGATTTTATCCATAATCGACATTTCGTAAACACACACAAACTAATTTATTTTTGATCTGAACCAGGAAGTAGTTTATTCCGTGTTAAAACAAATATGAAGAACAATATCATTCATCTAATATTAATAATATATTCCGACATATGTTTACATATTGACTTCAAAGCATCAATTCCTATTATATCCATATTTTGATACAATGAGCTCATTTTTTTTGTCGTGTCTGCGTTCGTCTTTGGGACAACTAACAGTGGTAACGCGTTTTCTTTCCAATATGACTCGCTCAGAGAGCACACCAATTCTTTCCGAAGGTAATGGAAAACTGATACCTCTTAAAGCTTTGACAAGCCCTTTACTTGACCCAAATGGCAATTTGAAAATCTTTCACTTTTGAGGCCGACGACAGGTATGACATTAAAGCACCTGACGGCAGGAACGAAGGGTAGAGCTTGTTCCGGCATTTTAAGATTTGTACATCAACACAAGGTATAGATGTTTTGTTGAAATCTGTGAAACTATTTCTAAGTATTCTAAGGTTATATATACATAAGATTCTATGTATATTAAATCACCAAAGAGTTGGGGTTCCAACACGGGACACATTGCATGTATTATTTATCGTTATTTAAG
This sequence comes from Mya arenaria, assembly GCF_026914265.1. Classification (NCBI taxonomy): domain Eukaryota; kingdom Metazoa; phylum Mollusca; class Bivalvia; order Myida; family Myidae; genus Mya; species Mya arenaria. Next base: position 40,177,499 of record NC_069135.1, read on the forward strand.
AGGTCTTTGTAACGTTTTCACGTGCTTATTCACTAGCGTATTTGGGGTTCAGGGGAGGGGTGCAACCGGCGCGTTTTATGTCAATATCGAAGAGAAATAAGTACACCAAAATGTAAAAACTGAATAAAAATAAATGCCAAATAAGTAAGGGAAGGACTCCCTTATCAGCCCCCGCCGCATTCTCCATCCCCTTAATATTTAAACGAATAATTTCCAAAAAGGAGATTTGTTGCAAAAGATATGATAACACTACCCGCTCTCTGGGATGACAATGTCAATGAGTTCATGAGAAGGATGGACGAAGAAGTATCGTATTTCTCTTTTCACTAAAGACTTCTACTGATACCATATTTTATATAATTAAAAAGCATATTGAACGTCAAACAATACCATGCAAAGCGCGTTGCATCAACCAAACCTAATTATTGCTTTTTAAGTGCGATGTCAGGGTGATCGAAGATGGGTACATTAGATGGAGTGCGTAAATTAACTTTTTTTTTCGAAATCACATGAACTGTTTGTATAGTAATACTAATATAGATGTCTACGAGAAGAATTAGATGGCACGCTGAAGGAAATCCACAAGACAAAATGTTGGACAATTGGATAGCAATCATCTTAAATTCTAAGAATTTATTTTTGGTGGAGAGGTTATTAATGCCCTTCAAGCTAAAGAAATTTGTGAATATCTTGACCTCATTCGAAATTTTGAAACAAAGAAACTGGGAGCCGTTTCATTAAAACACAATGTCGTAACTTTTACGATATCGTAACTCGGAAGGTTACGAAAATACTTGCGACCGTTTCAGAAAGCTTGCGATCGTAACTTTACGATTTTCTTTCGGGTAAAATAGAAGTTAACTTGTTGACTGCGCATTTGTTTACTTCCGGTTCGTCGTCTGCTGAACTTTGGACCAGTAAATATCCCAACTTTCAGCTTCACTTTCAGTTAATTTTTATAAGGAAGAATGAATTAAAATTATATTTGAATTACAATTATTTCAATAAGCAAAGCATGACTGTTTGAGTATCCATGGTCATTGGACCTGGGCTTTAGCTTCACTCCGAAGGACAGAGTAACGTTAAAACTATCGGAACATTTGAGAAAGCTTTTTGAGAAGTACACCGAAAAGCAATTGAATCACACTGGATAGCAACTGCTTCAGGTGGTTTTCAATGTTCAATAACAATGAAGACATACCCTGCGCCCAAAATAATGAAATAGATAACTACTCTATCAACGAAATTCGGGGCATTTCCTTTACAGCCGCCATAAAGCACAACTTATGAAATAGATAACTACTCTATGAACGAAATTTGGGGTATTTCCTATACAGCCGCCATTAAGCACGTTACGACATTTGCAGCGAATGTTAATTAAGTCTGAAAGAAAGGTCATTCTGAATTGCAGAACAAAGTTAAAAATAGCAGTCTTATGGGTTCTAGTCAAGCATTAAGATTTCACATTGGTCCAAGGAACTAGCGATTTTTCATGTATAAATAATTGCGTCGATGAAATTTACACAAAGATGTAAATAGTTGTACTGTTTTTATTCTCACATTTTAATAAAATTATTAACTCAATCTTAAATCTAACTTTGTATGGATACTCGTATTGTGACTTTTTTCAAGTATTACCTTTTTTCTGTCTGTATGTCCGAAATATTTCGTGCCCGGGCTTTAACTTACTTATGCATTGAGTGGCATTGACCCGTGTCCATACCTCAAAGGGCAAGGTCACACAAGGCATTTAAAGGTCAGAGTACACATGCTCGTGTCCGCGTTATAATGTACATTTGCATTGATGTTTTACCATACAACTTGGTACAAATATCGTCCTCATTAAGACGGTGTGCAGTGACCTTGACCCGTGTCCATATCTTCAAGGTCAACGTTACACGAGACATTTAAATGTCAGAGTACACTTGCCCTTGCGCCCGCTTAAACTTACTTATGCATTGATGGATTACCATATAACTTGGTTCAAATGTTGTCCTCATTGAGACCATGTGCAATGACCTTGACGCGGGTCAAAATATCAAAGATCAAGGTCACACGGGATATTTAAAGGTCAGAGTAGTAATGCTTGTGTTCGCGCTATAACTTACATTTGCATTGATGGATTACCACATGATTTGGTTCAACCGTTGTCCTCATTTAGACGATATGCAGTGACCTTAAGTCCATACATCAAAGGTTACGGTCACACGAGACATTTAAAGGTCAGAGTACACAATTTAAATTGTTTGTTAATTGAAAGTGTTAAAACAAGTTGCACAGATTGATACTTTACGCACTCTGCCGGGCATTATCATTATGTGAAACCAAGTTTAATATCTTAATAAACAATGGACACAATTGTGACAATATATTTATATCATGTGTTTTCTATTCAAATGCAGTAAAACAATGTCATGACTTTACCACAATATACACAAACATATATTTATATGTTATATATTATTTTTATTAGTTATTTCATCGATGTAATAAATCAAAGACTCATTTTCCTTCCTTTTTAGGCCATTAAAACCTTGCCATTGATCTTATCTACACTACACACAATCTGAATTATTTTAACAAGTATTCTTTTATAACATGTTCATATTTCCAAGAATGTTTAGTATACCACTCAAACAACTTGTATTTCCTATTTTCACCACTCTTGACTAATGGTAGTATACAATTTCGGTCAGATTTAACGTACCAGTCAGGTTCAGAGAAAAACTTTTATAAAAAAATACGGTAAGGGATATAGCCGCCCTTTGGACTACAATGATAAGAAAATAAAGATTCAATGCTTAAAAGATACACTAAAAGAACGCTTTATGTGAAGAAGCTTCTGATTTGTGAGATTCAGTGTGTCCAAGAACAAACCATAATTTAAACACTGATTTTCCGCCCAACTACAATGACTGCTGACATATTGTATTGAAAAGAACATAAGACATAATGTTAAAGCTAATGTCACTAACGTATGATATCAATATATGTATTTAATACCATTCTTATGAGCTTAGACTACCATGTTACTTTTCAGCAAAATAGTTTATGTATTTAGATATTTGCCTCTATGCATAAATGTCGTCAAACAAACGCAACATAAGACAAAAAAAATCAATCGGAATATGCGATACTTTTCCAGTGGCTTTCTCGGTACATTCGACGTCTATTTCCGTCCCTCCAAATATCATTCTTACTAAAACCTCGCGCCCACCTCTAGTACCAGTCATTGAAATGTCACATTGCGCAACCTTTCGGCATCCAGTATCAGTTACTAGTACTGTAGTTTTATTGTCCGTTGCAAAAACCTCTATTAGCACAGTTCACGTGTGGCTGGGTCTTGTGACATATGTTTGTTCAGACTGGGCCTCTCCGACCGTCAGCGACTGTACGGCTACTACATGCTTATCAAAGAAGTTCTGACATCTATCCACACAGTCAGTGTTAGTGAATTTAGCTGATTCTGGATGATTGATAGGATCAAACTCAGGATGCAGTGCAATTCCATACGTATATTTGCTTATTCGCTCGGTAACTCCTCTGGGCTCATGTCCAAACATCACGGCTCCCTTAAGAACTGCCAGACCAGCTTCATCAGGGACGATCATCTTTAATCCAGGTAAAGTTTGTTTTACTGCCTTGTTGAGCATTTTCGACTCAGAAAACCCGCCTACCATCAGTATTGCTTCAACGCCTCTGTTTTCTCATTTTTTCTCAAAACATCTTTCACAAGTGCTAAAGTGCTTTCGATAGACTCATTAAAAAAGCTACGAGCAACTGTTGGGTTGATTTCAGTTTATCCCCAGTTAACAATACCTTTAAGAAAGAGGAAGCACAACTTAAAAGTGTTGTTTTCATAGCAATTGAACTCATTTAAATCTTTGACTTCAATTCAGTACGTTTCGAAATAAATAATAGGTGTCAAAAAAAAACCTACAAATCGCTACGTCTGTAATTGTCGAAATAACATCTTATTTTAATAACTGGAAAAACAAAAAACCAGCATTTTATTTTCTAAAATGTAAGTCACGTGCAGAAAATTAAACTGATAATAAAAGAATAAAAAGCAGCAGTAACATACCGATTTTTTATAGGATGACTTTTTCACCGCTTTATCAAAGTCTTTGTGTAGTCGTTTCTTAACAGTTGTAAAAAGGCAAGTGGGATGCTCATGACCATTTTAGTAGCCTTGTCGGGATAAATGTCTCTCTTTTTAACCTCAAACCGTCTTAAAAGTTCTATATAATCATCCAAGTGGTTTTCTTTGAACGACACTTTTATCCACAATAGAAACTATATGTGAATAGAGGCAACCATGAAAAGTATAAGCAATATAAATAAAAAATAAACCAGCACGTTATGTTTGTGTTTTTTTAAAAACACACAACGCTTTATATTTAAACGTTTCGGCGTCAACAAGTATTAATCAGTAGGTAAATAAACAATCATAGAGAGGAAGTGACGTCAACGTCATACACTGTTTAATGACGGCACGTGCCAAAGCAGCAAAACCAATGAGGTTCAACAGAAATATGATATATGACATATGGACATAAAGGTAATGAGGATCACATGTTAGTTAATAGCCTATTAGAGGGTGTGTAAAAACACGCAATAATAGGCATACATAGTTTATTATTACAAATATGTGACTCTATTAAATATCATATATAAATTTATTATTGAGAATGTCCGGGAGCATAGTTTTTAGTTTATTTATCCAAAATGTTTCCTTTGAATAAACGGTCTAGATTGTTATTAATTACATCTTTTGAGAGAAAAGAAAAATAAGACAGTGAATATTTATGATTTTAACACCCAAACTCTGGGTGGGGGTGGGGGGGGGGTAACATGAGAAATTAAATTGATGAAACATTTTTATATCAAAATAATGTGAATTCTTTTTACGGGAAGCATTTTAATTAGTTTGCCCAACATATTCCTTATAACATTTATTGCATTTAATAACGTATAGGACAACACGTGAAGATCATTCTACATCAACATTCAAATAATATGATAAACCTGTGACGTAACTGTTAAATTGGTAACTTATACTTATATTGCCACAATGTGTACATCGTCTTCTATAAGATTTATTGGGCGTAAATGATTTAGGAACAACGTACTTTTATCTTGTATATTCTTAGGACGTTTATGCGCCAAAGTAGGCTTAACATGGTGTAAAGAATTGACACTTTATTTATCTGACAATTTAAAAAGGTCCCAATGTCTATGTACTGTACCAATAAGGGGCAATGATGTAGTTAAACAAAAAGTAATATGTATAACTGAATTAGTTATATTCGGACAGTAGCTAAGGTGTCATCCTGTGACAAATTTCTCAAATATCAATCTTAAATAAAAATCTTTAAGTATAAGTTTAAGTATATGCATATTAAACATACATCTGTTTATTTCTCTCTCTTGGAATGGTGTTCTTTTTATAATTGAATACTTTCAAGCATTTTGTGTGTAATGTTGAATACAATTATTTAACTTAATAGCCAGTTGTTTCATTACGACCTTATAATACACACAATTGAATATTATTAAACTGAACTACCTGTCAAACAAGCTAGGAATTCTTCAAAGGAATCATCGACTTTTGTCCCACCACAAGCGCCACCACTCGCCTTGTACAGTTCTTTGACGCCACCAGATGGCGTTACTTCGTGAACCGTTATGTCGATGGTTCCTCCTGTTCATTGATATACACTTTTCCATAAAATTTTGTAAGTAAACATGAATTAAGGTACATGTGAAAAGGGTTAATTTAACTGACGGTTTATGTGAGAAAGGTTATCGAAACCGACGGTTAAAATGGGAATGCTTTGTAATGAAAGAACGTAAGGATATGTTCAAGAAGATTTAATTACAAAGAGATAGTTTAAAAAATCGAATACGTATGAATGGTTAGCACAAAAAGAGCTCGTGTCAAAAAACGGCATACGGTGGAATATTAGCGAATGAGTGTATTTTAGAACATCAAACTAACTGAAAAGGGACAATCATGGTTTACCTTGTTTCCGATTTAATATAGCCATCATGTATTTTTCTATTGTACCCATGTGTAATATAAAATTGCTCTATTTCTATTGGTCAGAAAATATATCACTCCGCATGTTTGTAAACATATTATTGCTGATATTCTAGCAAGTTATACGTTTAATTCGAACTTTGTATTTATGATGAAAATTTATCTGAATACAGCACTTCGTTTCCTATCTAAATCTAAAGAGTAAAGCACAGTATTTCGCCTTGATTTCATTAAAAACAGTGTAAACTGGAAATTACGTCTTGAACATATCACAAATTATGATATGACGTCACAATTTAAAAAAAAGCAAATTCTGTCAAACATATAGTGTTTTTGTTGTTATTCTAAGTGGCTATCATCTTTGTATGAATTCTACTTCTAAACATGAAAATTATAGGATTTACATGTGGTTTTAAATTATTCCAGGTATTACACTTCTGCAATGCATATAACGCGGGAACTACATTGCTTTGTGGTGTTCGGCTCACCACTAAACCAAGTTACATAGGTCGGCCATTTTTGCTTTTTTTACTGGAAAAAAGCATGTGATATAAAGAAGCTGACACTCGTCATCATATAATACACACTTCAATTCAACTCGTCCAGGAAATATTTTGGTAAGCTCGCCAAAGTACGAGTATGTCAATTGTCACCCAGACAATTAAATCACCTTAAGGGCCGAGCACAATGCAAAAAGATATTTCCGGGTTACAAAAATGCATATATCTTTTTTTTTAAATACCTGCAATCAACACAAAGCCCCACGACATTTTTGATTGGGCAGTTCCGATAAATCTGCCTCAGACACATATTCTTTTTGTATAAAGACATATCCGGGAAATCGTAAATGCTTTTTGATTGGGAATCTGATTAAATATTCTTTTGTAAAAATTGCTCAACTCCTATCACCTCAAAACTAAAAAAAAATGGTCCTTCTATCGACTTTTGCATCGCTGCCGGCCCTTAATTGATATTATGAACATTAAAATAATTGCAACAAACCTCCAGCATTAAGTACAAGATATTGTTTACCAGCTCGCAGAGATGCCAGGGAGACCTGATCCCCACTCTTTTCAACCGGAAGATGACGACAAAAAAGCGATGCAGCTTCCGGCTCAAGTGCAATAGTCAGCATCTCCGATGCTATTCCCGCCTTTATATCAAGTAAGATGTACAAGTTATCAAGTTCGTCCTATGTCAGGAAAGGAAATTCTGCGGAAGAACATTCTATACCGGAAGTATGGAACCAGCAGATTAAGTTTCATTGGAACTTTTTTTTATCACAACAGTGTCGCCATTTGTCTGTCTGTCGGTGCAGTTGTTACATCATGTCTTTTTCTCACCCAAATCAAACTTTGAACACAACATTGAAACATTACTGGTAGTTTATCACAACTACCTCCTCCGCAGCTTCCCGCATGAACTGTTTTGCTGCATTGTCTCAAATGGCAGGAACTGTCAAAACCCAGTGTATTTCGTTTGGTAACGCGTCCGCAATTCGGTCATTAGAAACAACCAATAGGTCTTCCTTAAGATATCTATTTAAACAAAACAAAAGCTGCAATCGCTACACTCTACAGTCACAATGAAACTATATTTTACTGTTATATATGACATATGACTTACAGTTGAAACATACTTGGATATTCTTCATCCTCAAAAGCAGATCGATATCAGGGACAATACTACAATGAAAACTACAGGGACTAGCCGAGTAGTCAAACATTCAAAAATAATCCATGTAAAGAGGCAAAAGTCATTAAAACATTACACTAGAGGGACAAACATATAAACACCACGTACACAAATACACCCCCCCACCACCACCACCACCACCACACACACACACAACGAACAGACTACACACTCATCAAAATAGCTTTACCGATAAGTAATTGGACGGTCAGTGAAACAAGCGTTTACTGGAATACGAATCTACTGGGGGCTTTAACTAGTATGCATGGCCAACACCCCACACTTGTTACAACATTTATCCATTGTTACACAATTCAAAACATAAGCCTCAACAGGACCATGCAATCAAAAATAAAAACCTGTTTAGAGTCACAAGAAATGGCTCAAATCGAAAATGAGTAAGATAAACAAACGTATTAACACCACAAACATACTACACATGCATCAAATTAATTTTACCGATACATGATGGTATTTACCGCCATTACAGATGGGCACACGAATTTACTAGTTGTATGGCCAAAACCTCACACTTGTGCAAACAAGTCAGTTTCATAAAATGTGTCAGTCATAAAGGATATGGTATACACATAATGTAAAATATATCTCGATATAAAAGGTATTTGTCCAGTTTATTACGACGGTACCCCGTAAAAGACATAATCTTACTTTATGCACATAGCAGAAACGGTTCTTGCCAATAGCTTCCGACCATTTTCATTCTCCAACATGGAATTTCGATTGAGCTTCTGAAAAGAAGGAAAGTGTACAGGCAATGATGTATATTGATATTCAAATTTTAGTGTAAATCTTGAAAAAAACTAATATTATTGTCATTGTGTTTCTGTACCGAGTACCGAGTCGATTTGAAAAACAACAACAGCACATCTTGCTTTATTTAATTAGCTTATTGTTACATTCCAGTGTTTGTGTCCGATCCCTTGACATGCTGGTATGTGTGTTAATCTGGGATTATCTTATACAATATTTAATGGAGGTCTTTTAGTTTTAAACATCTTGATTCTTGAATCTTTATCTTTCAACTTCAAGCTTTGTCTGTGTCACTCTAGATGTAGACCACTACGCTTATTGTTTGGCTACTCATTCAGTCACTCGTTTAAGTTTCGGATTGGGAAAGTCTACGATACCCGACGATGATGGTTAGATAGTTGGTTTGTCTTTGAAGATTAAAAATTTCACGCTTTTTCTTTCTTTGTTAAACTTTGTACCATGCTTTTCAGTAAAGTTACAATCGTATTTACTAAATAAGAACCATACTAAAAAGTTCATTGATGTTAATTATCGTACAAATAACCGAATCAAAGGTTTTGTAACATATCATTAAAATATATACAGTATAAAAGTATGTGTTACGATACAAACGTGTCAATGAAGGTTGTACCTGTTGCCATAACATCATTTTAAACCTTTTAAAGAAGTACCAGTCTTTATGTTTGTCTTCTTCAATAAGTTCGGCGTATTTGGCTTCAGCATTAAACGCGAACGAATGCAGTGTTTTCCCATCGGGCTTGATTAGAACACAAGTAGGGCCTGAAAATAATAATTGTGTTACGTTGTCTTGTGGTGTAATCAATAAAAGTGCATTACAAATTTAACCCAAGGTCCATTATATATGCAGGTATTCTCATTTCTTTTATTACTTCAGCCCACATCGAACTCCAGTCAATGTATTTTAAAATGACATTTATGCTGTCTACATATTAAACGCTAAAATAAAATTCAAAAATAAAATGTACCTTTTAGAGATTCGTGTCCTTGCCCCTGTTTTGCAGAGACTTTAGTCGGGTCGCTTTCATAGTCATACCTGAGCGAGAACTTGAATATGTTGTCCCGAAAACGATGGCTGCGACCAAAACGTGCTTCGAATATATATAAAACAAACATCTGAAATATCCTGTTATTTATGAAATGAGTGTATGCTTGATTAATCGCCTATTGTATGTTGCCGTGTAGTAGGGAAACAGGAATGTAGAACTAGTAACACACCAACAAAAGCAGCAACACCAACATTTATTATGGAAATGGAGTTGGCTTTGACCGTGGAAATTATAGGTTTGGCTTGATCCTGTCCATCAACATGACCGATACTGTTAACAGTAGCATGACAACACTTTCCTTTTCGAAAAAAAACCCAGACGGTCATTCTTTGTAACGGAGTAACCTTGTACTGGTATAAGCCATGAGGAAGTATTACTAAGGCTTACACCACCTTAACTTAATATTGTTTATATAGCCATTCTGGCTTTGGGAATAGCAAATTGTGTCACATATTTTGCTTTTCCAATTTTGTTTATGCAGTCGTTAAACCTCGTTATGGGAAATGAGTTCGTATAAGTCACATAGTTCACTATACGGTAATCTGTGCACATTCGCAGTCAGACTTGTTCTTGGTACAAGAATAGACAAAAAAAACTGTAATTGCTCTGACGCATTTCGTTTTGAGTCATTATCCAACAAGTATTTTACTTCGTCCTTAAGGTATTGCTGTTTCAAAAGATTCATTTTGCATGCATGTTGTTGAAGTGGTCTAATATCCTCCACATCATCATTAATTATAAGCTGGAATATCAGGAAACAATTGCTTATATTTATGTATTGTAAGAGTAATCCGTTATACCCCTTTAATAACATGTAAGAGAGTGACCCCTTTTTAGTCGTTAGTCTGTGAAGGTTAATTATTGTGTACGAGAATAAAAATACGAAAGTATTTTTAAACGTTACTTTTTTATTTGTTATAATAAACCAACAATGTAGCAATATAGTTACATTTGCGACGCCATCCGTAGAAGTCTTACAGTAGTGTTAGTTAGTAGCTGTTAGTTTTATTAGTACGTATAAATTTCGATGTTGTCAGGACTAAAGAAATGCAAAAAGTGAACCCTGGTCATCTGCCCGTTCCTTTTTATATCCCGCTCTTGGATACATCTTCTGCAGCCACAATAGGAGTATTTTGTCAGCTCCCACCAATGAAAACGCTCGATTCGCCAATTTCTCTCTTCTGAGCCAATCAAAAAGACGCGCCAAAATTCTTCTTCCATGTGTCAGTCCGCGGTCCAAGAAATTGTTATAGGCCGAACATTATAGATATTGCTAATTTCGATATCTTATATACTTAAACTGATCTGCTCTATTAATACTTAACTATATAATCATAGTGTAAATTAACCTTACATAATTTGGTGTGTTACTTTGCAAATCTCACGAACCAATATCTCATAAACAGACAAGTTAAGATGGCGCCACATACAAGTGATACAAACACTATTTTCTAATGAAATTATGACGTTACCAATGAGATACGAATAGTGTAAGATATACTTTGTCACAAGTGACAATATATTTTATAGTGATATATGCATGAAACCTTCTTCAATGCTTATTTACATGCAAATGTCATATAATCCGCGACCAGTCAAAACTGTCAGAAACTTGGCACATAGAAATCTATAGATATCGTGGTTTATGTAAGTATGGTTAAAGTTATTGTTCATCGTTATTGCCAATTCATGTCAGGAAGCAGAACCAGTCCCTCACATTATAGTATCAAGTGTTCTTATTCAGTATCCGTGATGGTTATATGTGATCTGCTTTCTAAGGTTCTGGTCTATATTGTTCAAAATGAATGATTTTTCAAGCTAGGCTGGGCCAGGATCAGACTTATCAGTATCATGCATGTTTCCTGTGTGACAGAGTTGACTACTGACACTGGATCATTAAAAGAGCTATCTCTGTATATGCATTCTTAAAAAATATTAACATGACACATTTGTTTTGTTAATGATATCCAGAAGTGGTTACAACACCAATAAGACCATTTCTTGTGAACAGTGTATGCACAAAAATAAATAGACTGAAATGATATTCCGGGTTTATGCAGAAGCCAAGTTTACAACTCCTCACATTAGAACTATCATCATTAAACTTTTGTTTCATCTTGCACTGTGACCGTTTGACCCCGTATGGTTTTGATAACTTCTTTCTAAAGCTACACACGGAAGCAAATTTACTGAAGTTTTATCAACTGACAGGAATTCTCTGACGGAGGTTTAAAGGGTCCATGAATAGTATCGCCAAAACCTAACTCAAAAGTGATGAAATTAGACACACTATTGTACAGATTCTCTTATTGAAATTGGCGGCCTTTGTCCTATTATGTTTCAGTGTCAAAACAATTATCGTACCATATTTTAATTTTTAGTGAAATATTTTAATGCACCTTGACTTTTAAGATGAAAGTCTGAATACCTTTACCATTTACTCGTAAATAACCTGTTTGAAAGTGACTGACATGAAGTTTGATCACTGATAAAATTGAATTGATTTAGGAAGTACAGATTTTTAAAAAAATGACACAAGAGGCTTACAGAGGTCTTGGTTGTAATATTCCTTTAAAGAAAAGCTTCATGGAAGCGTGCTGAAGCAAACATGATTGTTACAAGGCAATCAGTCGAATCAGACTTAGGTTCAGATAAGGGACCAACATGCTGTATAGACATTCTACTCAAAAGATGCAGGAATAGACTATAAATGAGGGTTTGGTATTTTCTGGTTAGGTTTCACTTCTATAATGAATGAATATATTATGACAAATGAGGACAACGAATTTTCTTCCTTGTTTATAAAATACTTACATTATTTTCTTTTTTCTTTTGTCAGCGATACTATAATATAAAAATGTTAATACCGAAACAAATGAATTTTATGGCGTTTAATTTACCTCTTACTTTGTTTCGGACATGTATATTGTTCGTTTGTAGCGATAAACGTCATTTAATTTGAACGAATGGCAATTTCAAATTTCTATCCTGGTTTGTCAATAACTCGATACAAATGAACTCAACCCATACTTTTAAGAGAGTACTCATAAAATTTAATTTATTATTAAAGAAACACATTTATTTATGATGCTTTCAAGGGATTTAACTCATTACGCAGTAAAAGTACCGAGTTTGATAGTATTATTCAACCGTCTCGTCTCGCTAATCTCACTGCATACTAATTTCACAGATAATTTATGCAAACTCGGATTACGCAGTATTTTCACAAGCTTTTATTCCCACCCTACCCCACCCAATATATAGGCCAGTTCGTTTTTACCGTATTATACCTAATAAAGTCCTTTCAATTTTCGCCTATAAGCCATGCCTGTTTGTGTTTATAGCATTTTAATCATTTTATATTCATGTTGTACATATTTTATTGTTTACACTATCAGTCATGCTTTTTTACTTTTTTATACTGTTAATCTTACCATTTGTCTTACATCATATATGTCCATCGACTTTTACGCTAAATTGCAAAAGCTTTTTTTAACCAAAACTCGGATAAAATCTTTTTTCATATAATTTGCTCAACATCTTATAACCGCAACATGTGTTGGAGAGGATGTTTGTTATCCTCCTGAAAAATATTATTTCTCAAAACTTGGTTAGACATTTTAATTTTTAGCCTTCCCCACCAAATTGTGCATTGTGGAAGGCCCAAAAACGAAATAGCAGTCATTGTGGAGTGTATTTAATGAAAATTGAGCCGACAATTACATCATAATCATAATATACTCAGCAAAATAGATCATGCGACAACGTGTTCCCTTATTCATCAAAAATGGTATTTATTTTGTGAAATTACTTTTTATTTTTAACAACTGCAGGTATATAAAAGATTATTTATTAGTCATTCACTTAAAGATAATATCGTTAAAAATGCGTATGGGTCTACAGTCAAAAGTCACAAAATGCACGTCTTTTTCAGATTTACGGAGAAATTGCATAACTTGTTTTGTTCGCAAAACTGGTTCTGTCTTACCTTATGAGAATTTCATTTTGAATTAGGCACAAGTTGTTTCAATTGTGTTCGTCCAAATACCATTTTTGGTAAAAATGAATCGTAACCATTTATCCGTAGACGACCGGTTACGTGCTATCGGATTTAAAGAAGCAGGATGGAACGTTGAATACATTGCAAGGCGCTTCAACGTTAACCGTGCAACGATTTATCGCTTAGGGCAACGGTTTAAAGCGGGCGAAAGTCACGTGTTCCGTCAATGAAACCAGGCTTGCAAGACCGGCACATACATGCCCGGTAAGCATTTTGCAACGAACATGTGCGCTGGAACAGAGCGCAGTGGTGGATTGTGTTGTTCAGTGGCGAGTCGCGTCTTCAGAATGTTAACGGGCGCCAGCGTGTGTGGCGCCGGCGTCGTGAGCGTCACGCGCATTGTACCGTTATACCAACTGCATACAGCACATGAACTGGCCCGCAATGTTTTTGGACGCCGCCAACTGCATACAGCAAATGAACTGGCCCGCAATGTTTTTGGACGCCGCGTTTCTCTTGGTATAACGCCACATAGCACCCTAGTGGACCTTCAAATGATTGAATGCAGGGACAATTTCGGGGGATATACACATTACTTACGTGTCAAACGAAATATAATATGCCTTTATTAACAAGATAAATTGAAATAAGGCTTTGAATTCATGTGATATTCTGTTGATACTGTTGACTTTTCATGTTTTACATTGTTTTTGTTGATTTTGTTACTGTTTGTTACAAAACGGTTATACGCCCAAAAGAGCTATATAGTGACTTTCACCCTGACCCCTATACTGATCAAATCGATAAAATGCATTGTGTACAGCAATAAACTTCATTAACATTTGAAATAAACGACTGTCCTTGGTTATGACATAACATATTTCTTCAATACGTTCAAAGTTATATACCATAATATACCTAGTCGCATGACTTTTTTGCCGAGCATATATCATAATTGTGAAAGGCTTAATATAAAAAATTAAAGATAACATCGAGTTTAAACACGGAGCTTGTTAAATAGTACAAATGTTTGGAATAAGTTGTATTGTTTGTCTGGAATCCACTCAATAGTTTGCTTACTCATTGTATTGTTTTGAGCACAATGAAACTAGCAAACATTATTATTTAATCCAATAATACTTTTTGCAACAGTTCTTGAAAACGTGATAATATTGTGCATATCAATGTAATACGTACACTTTCTTAAGCTTCACAAGCTCATCATCATGAATATCTACGACAAAAAGTCAATATTGATATGCGATACATTGCCAGTGGCTATCTCGGTACATTCGACGTCTATTTCCGGGCCACAAAATATCATTCTTACTAAAACAACGCGCCCTGCTCCGGTACCAGCCATTGGAATGATGTATTGACCAACCTGTCTGCATCCAGGATCATCAACAAGTATTGGTGTTTTACTTTTTGTTGCGTATACCGTAATTGTCAAAGCTGACATGTGGATTGGTGTTGTGAAGTATTCTTTTACAGACTGGGCCTCTCCGACTTTCAGGGACTGTCCCGTAATAATATGTTTATCAAAGAAGTTCTTACATCTATCAACACCTTGAGTGTCAGTGAACATTGCTGATTCGGGGTGTTTGCTAGAGTCGAAACGAGAATCCTTTGCAATTCCGTACGTGTATTTGCTTATTTGCTCGTTTTTTTCTCTTGGCATTTGTCCAAATATCACCGCTCCCTTAACGACGGCCATTTCAGCTTCGTAAGGGACGATCACCTTTAAACCAGGAAAATGTTGTTTGACTGCCTTTATGAGCATGTTCGACCCAGATAACCCGCCAACCATAAAAATGGCTTCCACGCCTCTGTGTTCTCGTTTCCTTAAAACATATTTGACACGTCCTATTGTGCTTTCGATTGATTCTTTAAATAGGTTTAGAGCAACTGTTTGGTCGATTTTCAGCTTAACTCCAGATAAGGACACCTTTAAAAATAGAGGTAACAGTAAACATGACTTGTAAATGCTCTTCTGTAAAACATATTCTTAATCATGTTTAATGTTGTATGTATTATGTGTGTCATGCAATCACATACGGGTCATTGCCAAATTTCGACATTATTAGGCTAACAGCGCTCTCTATCGATTTTTTTCTCTAGGTGCAATAGTAGCGTTGACATAGGCTAGTTTAGCAATATTTAATCTATTGGACCCATCGCTAGAATAAAGCAGATAAGAAATACGGAATTTATGAGGGTCATAAGGATGACCAGTCTTTATAATATACGTTTCGATGGAAAATTTAGTTTTAGACGATTTAAGTTTTAGCCGTAATCAATTTTGCAGCGGAAACCTTGGTTGGTTTGCATTGATAAAGTACTGAAATCCAAAATCATCTCTAATGCTCTTTCTAGTTTTACACTTTATAATCCGTGTCTCTTTAAAATCTGTTATTATTTGTTTACAAAGACATTTATAATTAAAATAATTTAATAAGCAATAGACAAGGCCCGAGTTCGGGTATAAATAAGCTTTCACACACACTTAATAAGCTTACACACCACCTAAAATAATCACTCTTCTGTCAACACTTGGACTGTTTATTGCTCATTGTTAAAACTCATAGTCACCGACCTTGCATATAACATGAGGAGCATTTGCGACTTGTTATTTGCGGAGTGTCTAGTCAATATAGTGACTGCTGCCAGGACTTCTCAACATACACACAAAGTTGGCTTAGGCACATATTCGCTGAGGCAAAAGCCGCGGGGAAAAAATGTGCCAGTTGCTAGAAAGCAACGAAGTATGAATGTCGCCTCTGAGACAAGGTATAAGACGGATTTTGTAGGTAAAATTTTCTTTTGATTTCTGTTAATGCGTATTTAAATATACATATTTGCAAATCATTTGTTGAAAAAACAATAGAAAGTAGTTTAAAGGAAAATTAACTTCATTAACACATGCTGCCAATTAGACGCTCGAGACAGACGTTACACGTTACAGAAATTGGAAACAGTAACTAGGAGTTTTGCAAATGAACTCCTGTAAAACGTCTTCTTTAAAGTAAGCAGAAATGTATGAATTATGTGTGTCCTACAATCACATAACAGAAGGCGACCGTGCGTGTGTGCGCGCACGCCGCCATATATTTCCATGGAATTAATTATCAAATATAAATATTATATTTTCATTGTTAAAAATTGTTCACGTGCTATAAATCCTATGATTAATACAAAACATACCAGTTCCGAATAGGATGAATGGTTTACAATTTCACTGAAATCTTTGTCAAGTAGTTGTTTGACAGTTTTAAAAAAGGCATATGGCATGCTCATGACGACTCTCGAGTCCATGTCCGGGTCAATTTTTCTCTTTTTTACCTCGAATTTGCGAAGCAGATCTAGGTAATCATCCAAGTAGTTTTCCTTGAATTTGTTGACGACAGTTTTATCTAAAATGTCAATAATCCCAGGCATGCACAAAAGCATGTACATAAAACAGTTTATTTGGTTAATTTGCCATAGCTATCAATTTATACATTTGTTAACTATATAAATATAAGGGTATATGTATTGGTTCATATTTTGTTTATCTCGAAAATGTGTTCAACAAGCCTTTGGCCAAAAAAGGGTCACATCTCTTTTTAAAAACAGGTAGGGTAGTAGTGTTTTTTATATAAGGTTTTATATAAGAATGTTATTGGCATCATTGGAGAATCGTGTTAAAGTCATATTCTATATACAATTTTAAAGGTTTTTAAACTACATCTTTAAACACGCACTTATTTTTTCTCTTAAAAATACCTAAACTAGGAGTTCCTCAAAGGCATCATCAACTTTTGCCCCACCCCAAGCGCCATCACTCGCGTTGCACAGCACTTTAGCGCCACCGGATGACGTAACTTCGTCAAGAGTAATGTCGACAGTTCCGCCTAGTATGTATTCAATACCTCATTATCAAATAATTTATATGTGTGTGTGTAAATTGTGCATTCATGAAGAGACAGATCGCTTAAGAATGGCTAGTGTACACAACAGCTTACATGCAAAGAGTAATAATAAGAACGGTTACAGGAAAAGGGTTAGCGTAGATTACAATTCCAGTGAAAAGGATCAGCGAAATACAATGTTCAAGCACGTCAGAAGAGTCTTGTTCTTCGGTTCTTAAAACTACATCAGTAGTTGATCTGTTTGTTGAATTAAGGTGCATCAATGTGAAAAGTAGGAAGAGGTAAACTTGCAAATTGCAGTGCACATATCAAAATATGTAAATTATCATCCACACCGTAACGTCGCCCCTAAAGAAGATGCAACGAACATCCAGCATCAAGTACAAGATACTGTTTTCCTTCTCGCAACGATGCCAAAGAGAGTTGATCCTCACTAGTTTCAACAGGAAGATGTCGACAGAAAAGTGAAGCAGCTTCCGGCTCAAGTGCAATCGACAGCATAGCCGATTCTATTCCCGCCTGTGTACCAATAATCTTATTGCAATTTATCAGGCACTCGATTTTATGATATGTTATTGATATTCAATAACCACTTCTTAAGTAGGAAACAATTATTACTGCCACACAACACTTATCAAACATTGTTAAATTTTCCTAAATATACGAGACTGATAATTGATTTCAGAAACGTTCTAAGCAACTCACGAGTAATTAGGGTTTGTTTTATTTTATATCAAATAGTTTTCCAAAGTAACAAAGAAGTAAATGAGAAGGGTTCAGAGAATATCTACCTTATTATTGCTGCTCTTGAATGTTTTTCACTCTAATGTGAAAGTAAATAAGCTAAACACCCTCTTTATTATTATTCTTGAATTCAATCTGTTACACAGTGATTAACTTACGTCTTCGGCAGCTTCCCGCATAAACCGTTTTCCTGTATTACCTCATATGGACGGGACAGTCAAAACCAAGTGTATTTCTGCGTCCGACATTCGGTAATGGCTTGAGTCTTCCATTAGATACCTTTTAACACAAAAAAGCTGAAGTTATACAATGACAATGTTTCAATTCGTTGAATAATGCTGTAAGTTATGAGACTGGACACACTTTAATACAATGTAGCCCTGAACTCTGATTAAATTTTTAAATGATAACCAGTTTAAAAATGATATAAAACATGTATTGTTAAATACATTTGGCGGGGTAGAGTGGGTGTTATTAGGGGTCCAAAGTTAGAGCGTGCGCTTTGTCTCCACGAGAATCAAAGAATTCGGCTCAAAACTTAGTATGGGTAAAAGAAAGTGGCTATTTATAGCCTTAAATGGTGCGTTTTAGTGTAAATTATGCATTTCTTTTTATACAATATTGATTTGAAAGTTCACTTTAACAATTTTAAATGAGGCACCACACCCTCTCAATGCTATACTGAATATTTGCAACTCGGCTATAGCTGGACAATTACTTACTTTATGGCTAAGGCAAAAACGGTCCTTGCCAATAATATCCGACCATGTTCATCTTCAAGTAACGAATTTCGAATAAGTTTCTGAAACAAAAGTACGGATAAATATCAAACAGAAGCTTGATTGTAAATATAGTGCTTACTCTCCGTTTTCTTGCTCGCATGTCTGTTGCTTTACCTACAATCAGTAAGTTTTCGGCTACAATGTCAGTCCCTATTGTTGAATACTTTTTTCAGTTAAAGCAAATCGATTTTTTATTATAGATAGTCGAAAGAATTATTTTAAAAGATATTCCAAAGTATTTGTTTAAGTATAGATTGCAAGTTTACATAATGCACCAGTCAATTGTAACCACGGCCCCCAGGTCCGGGCAATATCGGGGACATTGGCTTTCAGTCCAGGCAAGCCCGGGTAAAATCCCCACCCTGCGGGAACAAACTGCTGGTAAAATCCCCGCAAAAGCTCCCCGCAGACAGGGACCCTAGGTAAGGCCCATTCCCCGCTATTTTTCGCACGAAGACAAAACCACCGCATTCAACCGGCACTGCGTGGTCACCTGGAAGGTAAAACACGGCCCATTTCCCCGGCTATCCCCGGTAAACCACCGGACCTGGGGGTGGGGCGGGGTCGTGTTTACACTTGACTGGTGCATAACTATTCAACTCTTGATAAGGAAAGTTGTACCTGATTCCATAGCTTCATTTTGAACCGCCTGAAAAAGTACCAGTTTTTATGTTCCACATCTTGTTTGAGTTTTTCGTACTTCGTTTCAGCATCAAAACCGAACGAATGTAATGTTTTCCCATCAGGCTCGATCAGAACACAAGTATGGACTGAAAATAATAATGGTATCATTAAACCTTTTAGGAACACAATTTAAACAATCAAAATGTTCATGTTTTATTTTACTGCAAACATCATAAAACCCTGTGACAACTTTGTAATCAATACTTTAAAGATTAAATACGAACTTGTCTAAATGTTCCCAGTGTAAGATCGTTAATTAAAGACAATATAATACCATTTGATAGGTCCGCTTAATATACATGTACTCTCTGTTCTTTAGTTACTTCAACGTATATCGAACTCCAGACAATATGTTTTGAAATTAGCTTAAAGCTTTTGAATGGCAAATGCGGCAAAATGCATTGAAAAATGAACCACCCAATATGATCTTTCATAAGCCTTTGAATGGAGGCATACATGTATACGCCAGAACAATTATTTTTTTAATAATACCACAAAAAAAGAATTTATACATGATGAAAAAAATGTTATGAACAGTTCGAGGTTTCAGTATTTATACATGACAAACTATAGAAACAATCCCAGTAGTTTTAACATAAGCCCCGTTTAATGGCACAGTGTAAACGTCAAAGACATAGAACACGCAACTAAAATCACAAACAAGAAACATGGCCCAATAGCACAAAACTCCACAAACAACACAATACATAATTTTATACAATATAAAAAACTAGAGGTGTTTTATCAAGGGTTGTTAGGTACCGCCTTTGAAGGGTTATTAAAATTTATATTAAAAACTTGTCTTGGAAATGATAACCGAAGAAAAATTTTGAAAGAAAGAGACGTCAAGCGCTGATCCATTCCTAACACGCCAAAACGGTTTTATAGATAACATAAACCTGCAAAAGTTAAATAAAATCAAAGCGCTGAAAGTTTTGTTTTGGAAGGACGCCGTATTCAACCATATATTTTCTATGAGGAATTCATCATCACAAACAAGAGGGCAAGTATTGCCGTTATATTCATGGTTTAAATAAGATTTAAGCAATTCATTGATTCTATCTGCCCAACTAGCTGCTGAAAACCTTTTAATTTTACGAATTTCCTTTTAAATATCACCATAAAAATCGGGATTAGATATACTATTAGCAATTAGCGGTTTAAAACTACTATTGTACGTTGGTATACTATTATAATGAACATTACCACAGTTTTTCCGTTATAGGTTTACTGCGATAGCTGATGTTGTACCTCATACTCAAGCGAATTTCATCAATTATGCAATTAAAAACACTATATGATGGTGAACTATGAACATCTCCATCTGAAGTAGGGTAATTAATTATTTTGAAATTAAAATGATAACGTTTATCATAAAGATTGATATTCAATTTATCTTCTCTTTCTTCTAGTTGAAGATCTAAATAAGATGCTTTTAGGTTGGATGTATTAGATTTATCAAGTTGCAATTGTGAAGAGTATATCGGGTTAATATTATCTGTAAATACCGGATTATCCAAACTGGTGAATGCCGAAATGGTAAGTACGATGTCCCGAAATCGATCGCTACTACCAAGGGGTCGTCAATATATCTAAAAGTGTTATTGAATTTATCAACAAGGGCAATTTCTGCACACTCAGATATGTTCAACATATATTCAATTTAATAGCAGTTTAAAAAGGTCTGCAAGTAGAGGTGAATAGTTAGCATAGTTGAAATGCCTATTGTTTGCCTTTTGACCCTTTGTTTATATGATAATATTCATATCTCAAATCATTTATGATATCCTAAGATTAAGCATTACATAGGTCCGCCTATTATACTCCATATTCTTAAAATCTTTACCTCCATCTAAATCCAAATCATGTGAATAATGAGCTCATGTCACACAATAATATTCAAAATGCCTTGGTACCTTTTCTAGACCTGTAATTGGCGAATTGTTCCCTCGGGGCGCTGTCAAATCAATCAGTGTAAGGGAGTACCCATCTGGAGTACGATGTCCCGAAATCGATCGCTACTACCAAGGGGTGTTTTAACTATTGAAAAAAAACCCAAATAATCTGCAATTCTCCAATGTTTTAAATCTAATGCAAAGAAAACAATCTAAGATTATAAATGGCAACAAGAGACGAGAGAAGAAAAACATACATAGGATTGGAATATAATAGTTGTCGACTTCATAATATCATTCATGCAAATTTTCTAAAAACAACATATAAACCTTGCAAATAAGTCATAGATATCGTAATTATTTATGTCACTTAATAATTGTTTTGTAATTGCGCTTTTGAGATGCAAAACATGGTCGATAGGTAATATCTGGGTAAAATATGACAACGAGTTTTAATGAAATGATTAAATAAAATGAATAAAACAAACTCCCTACTTACCATTTCGGCATTCACCAGCCGAATGAACATCTCGTGTCTTGTAATACCATGAACACAATTTGTATCCGGGTTTGGAGAACGCACTCAGAATAAACAAATGACAACACTTTATTGCGTGCAATCTTAAAATAGCTCAATTTCTGAAAGAAATTATACTCTTTTACTTATAAATCAAAAGAATACGCAGGTTTGCAAACTGATTTTACTGATGTATAATCTATTTTTATATCGGATACTAATTTGGCGATCGTCCAAAAATAAATATGACTCGTGTTTCCTCTGTTTGTAAAGACTGATTATTGTAAACCGGTGCCATTATATCAATATATTTTAATGACTTCACCGATATCACGCAAATGTTGAACAGCGTAGAATAAACAGCCATTTTTATATTTTGCAAAGTTTGAAATTATATAATGTAAAGTCTACTAAGTACGATATATGAGAATGTTATGATATCGTTTCCGACTATTTGTAGCTATGTTCTTATTTTCCTTGTTTATGGTTTCATTTTTAATAATAGGCTGTGCTATTTTGTTATAACTCTAGAACGCTTTGTTTTACTCTTTTTTTATACTCATTTATGTACATATTTTGCAAACATGTTGGTTAATAATGCATTCTTACGACGTCAATTTTGTTTTTGGTATTGCATTGTACATATTTAATCATTTTTATTGTGCATTTCGAAATAAATATTTCTCAAATGAGATGTTCTTATTTCAGATTGCTTTATTCCTTGCTTTTTAATACAAACAATAGATAGTACATTGAGCCGATTAAACTTTACAAACTACTCGAAATCAAAGAATCTTCCTGTCAGTTAAATGACGACAATCATTCGCTCAAATGGCATGAGCATAAGCCATAAGCTCAAGCATACTGCTACTTATAATACAAGTCCATTAATTTCAGTATGAATCATATGGTTGTTCAGTCAACTTTGTTAATCATTATTTCAATAGAATCATTAAATTAACTCCAGTTTATCTTTACCTAAATTTGTGAAAGAGGTAAGATTATTTGTGCTTTAGCCAATCTGTTATTACAGAAGTCCCATGTGTTAAAGATCCATTAGCTGCAAAGTGCACACAATCAGATGTAACAACCTTTTGGAAAATGTAAGCAAATAGTGTATAATCATTGGTATGAGAGTCCTGACATAATACAAAATGGAAGATTTATATATAAAATCCGGATCGGATTATAATGGAATCCCTCTATTAGCTTTCAGCCATTTTGTCTTTCTTCTTAAACATAATATGCCAATGTTTCATGTAGGCATTAATATTCAAAACATAGAACATTCAGATGCAATTTTTATATATATATATGCATGGAAAAGGACCGCAACATTTTAAGTTATACGAAGTTTTACCAATAACTCTTCGCTAAAATATGTTATTTTTGACGAAAACCAGAACAGAATCGGAAACGCTCGGATGCACTTTAGCCGTGTACGATATCTGGAAATAATTATTATTTGTGAATCAAAATAATATAGATGTACTTCAAAAAATGTGTGATGGCATTATCACGTCCGAGTTGCGTTTGCCACGAGTTAAATATTGTCTGATGTTGTTTGTGTTAAGACTGTTTCCAAATAAATGGACGACTGTAAACGTGTTTGAATAATAATTTGTTTGCTTTTTTATCTAGTAGACATCGCTAAAATCTCCTAAACTATTTCAGGAAATTGATGCAATTAAGACAAATAGCACATTGCATGGTTTGGAGATATAAAGTAACAATATTAGTGCCAATTGATGGATGATTCCATTTCAATCAAGGAACCATTCTGAAATTTGTGAAATATTTTCGTCTTACGAAAACGATATAAATTCGAGGCATAATTGCCGCAGTTAACACACTATCTCTGCACCTATCACATTACCGAATGAAGGAAGAACGTCCCATTCAAATTTAGAGTACTTATCAGGGAAGCAGGCACCGGCACCATACAGTTGAAGTTTCTTTCTTTGCTTCTGAAAATTTCTACCACAGATGGTGATCTTTTGAAAACATGTGAAAACGAAATCAAATTTATTTGTAGGTCTTCAATTTATGATTTACTCAGATCAATTTGAAAGGTTGATCCTGGTAAATTAAGGTATAATTTGTTACACTTTTATCTTATATTGTTATAACAAACAAAGAAATCTTGAATTGTCAAAATATTTTTGTATTGAAAATAGTAATGCACATATGATATATTAATGTAAAGCAATATATTAAATGCAATATATGCGTGAAATATTTGAACAATAAATGTGAAAAGAATCATTCTGTTTGGAATTAAAATACTCTTAATAAGATCTTTTTAAATGTCTTAAAGATAAGTTTTGTTTATGGTAAAGGTAATTGATTTTTGTGTCATTATACGCTCTTTTCAATAACTATATAACAAAGAAATCAGCGAAGTCAAACAACGTTCGTCCGAAATTTCAATTTAGATTCGACGCTTTGTACGTAATTGTATTTTAAATGTGACATAGCACCAGGACCGTTTAAGGGTATTTTTTTCTTTTACTGAAAACAGGAGTAGTGGATGCATTTGATCGCAGGTCTGGTTGTAAGGCTGTCAACCCTGAAGTCGCAGGCCTAAACCGTCGAAGTTCAAAATATGTTTAATCGTCCAGCGGGAGCTGTAGCCCCATATCAGTTTTATACTATGGTGCACGTTAAAACATCGGGTAGCGCTAACAAGGGTTGCATTCTGTCAGACAACCTTTTACGAGTGATACCCTCACTGGGCTGATGTCATGTCTTAAAGCATCGTTATGTAAATGTCCACGCCCAAAAGGCGACAGGAAAACCGAATGATACCTTCACTGGGTATGATGTCATATCTTATAGCATCGTTAAATAAACGTACACACCCACGCGGCGATAGTACAGACGAATGATACCTTTACTGGTTCTGATGTAATGTCTAAAATATGTAAAATACACGTCAACACGCAAGCGGCGACAATACAGCAGAATGATACCCTCACTGGGTATGATGTCATGACTTATAGCATCGTTAAATAAACGTCCACACCCACGCGGCGTAGTACAGCCAAAAGATACCCTCAATGGGTCTGATGTCATGTTTTATAGCATCGTTAAATTAACGTACTCACCCACGCGGCGACAGTACAGCCGTTTGATACCCTCATTGGGTCTGAAGTCATGACTAATAACATCGTTTAATAAACGTACATACCCACGCGGCTGCAATAAATCAAAATGATACCTTCACTGGGTCTGATGTCATGTCTTATAGCATCGTTAAATAAACGTACACACACACGCGGCGGTAGTAAAGCCGAATGTTACCTTCACTGGGTCTTATGTTATGTCTTGTAGCATCGTTAAATGAACGTCCACATCCACGCGGCGGTAGTACAGCCGAATGATACCCTCACTGGGTCGGATATTATGTCTTATAGCATCGTTAAATAAACTAACACACACACGCGGCGGTAGTACTGCCGAATGATACCTTCACTGAGTCAGATGCCATGTCTTAAAGCATCGTTAAACAAACGTACACACCCACGGGCGGTAGTACAGCCGAATTATACCTTCACTGAGTCTGATGTCATGTCTTAAAGCATCGTTAAATAAACGTTCACACCCACGGGCGGTAGTACAGCCAAATTATACCTTCACTGGGTCGGATGTTATGTCTTAAAGCATCGTTAAATAAACGTACACACACACGCGGCGGTAGTACAGCGGAATGATACTGTCACTGGGCCTGATGTTTTGTCCCATAGCATCGTTAAATGAACGTCCACACCCACGCGGGGCAATACAGCCGAATGATACCCTCACGGGGTCGGATGGCATGTCTTATAGCATCGTTAAATAAACGTAACAAAAATGAATGGGTCTGCAATCAGTGACAATCAATTGTATTGTGTCATAATCGATTATTGATTCAACCTGTGGGTTGTTTTTATATTTTCCTCACATCAATTTCATTAAGTAAATTTTCACTAATTTCTCATTTAACTTATTAATTCGGTAGTGTTCAGTTGTTATTGATTCAACCTGTGGGTTGTTTTTCTATTTTCCTCACATCATTTGCATTAAGTCAATCTTCACTAATTTCTCATTTAACTTATTAATTCGGTAGTGTTCAGTTGTTATCATGAACAATCATTGCCGAAAGCAACAGGAACACTAAGTTACTTCAAACTGACACATGATATACTTATTGTTTAGGATAATGAGTTATTGAGTAAGATTAAAAATACAAAAAGCTATTGTCAAAAACTGATTGTACTACCGATAATCGGTTACTTGAGTGGAACTGATTATCGATAGTCAAACTGGAACAAATACCGAAAACAAGTTGTTTTGTTCAGTGTAAAGTGATGAGTATGGTTGAAGAAAGGTCCCTTAAAGACCAACATTTATTTAATTACCTTTCTTGTTTTTCAAATAAAGAGTTAAGGTATTGCCATGATCTCGTCATTGGCGGGCATGCACAAATTCCAACCTGGGCCATATCTCAATGAATACCCCTGATGTTCATATGAAACATGGTACACATGTTGCAAGAGACAATGCCGACTACTCCATAACCATTTGAGATGGTCATATGAAAGTTTGGTTCACATGTTGCAAGAGACAATGCCAACTACTTCATAACCATTCGAGATGATCATATGAAAACATTGGTACACATGTTGCCAGAGAGACAATGCCGACTACTCCATAACCATTCGAGATGATCATATGAAAACATTGGTACACATGTTGCCAGAGATACAATGGTGACTACTCCATAACCATTCGAGATGATCATATGAAAGTTTGGTACACATGTTGCCAGAGAGACAATGGTGACTACTTCATAACCATTCGAGATGATCATATGAAAACATTGGTACACATGTTGCCAGAGATACAATGCCGACTACTCCATAACCATTTGAGATGGTCATATGAAAGTTTGGTTCACATGTTGCAAGAGACAATGCCGACTACTTCATAACCATTCGAGATGATCATATGAAAACATTGGTACACATGTTGCCAGAGAGACAATGCCGAATACTTCATAACCATTCGAGATGATCATATGAAAACATTGGTACACATGTTGCCAGAGATACAATGCCGACTACTTCATAACCATTCGAGATGATCATATGAAAACATTGGTACACATTTTGCCAGAGAGACAATGCCGACTACTTCATAACCATTCGAGATGATCATATGAAAACATTGGTACACATGTTGCCAGAGATACAATGCCGACTACTTCATAACCATTCGAGATGATCATATGAAAACA
Source organism: Mya arenaria (assembly GCF_026914265.1). Lineage (NCBI taxonomy): Eukaryota > Metazoa > Mollusca > Bivalvia > Myida > Myidae > Mya > Mya arenaria. Next base: position 40,204,886 of record NC_069135.1, read on the forward strand.
TTGGTACACATGTTGCCAGAGAGACAATGCCGACTACTTCATAACCATTCGAGATGATCATATGAAAACATTGGTACACATGTTGCCAGAGATACAATGGTGACTACTCCATAACCATTCGAGATGATCATATGAAAGTTTGGTACACATGTTGCCAGAGAGACAATGCCGACTACTCCATAACCATTCGAGATGATCATATGAAACATTGGTACACATGTTGCCAGAGAGACAATGGTGACTACTCCATAACCTTTCGAGATGATCATATAAAACATTGGTACACATGTTGCCAGAGAGACAATGGTGACTACTCCATAACCTTTCGAGATGATCATATGAAACATTGGTACACATGTTGCCAGAGATACAATGCCGACTACTCCATAACCATTCGAGATGATCATATGAAAACATTGGTACACATGTTGCCAGAGAGACAATGCCGACTACTCCATAACCATTCGAGATGATCATATGAAAACATTGGTACACATGTTGCCAGAGAGACAATGCCGACTACTTCATAACCATTCGAGATGATCATATGAAAACATTGGTACACATGTTGCCAGAGATACAATGGTGACTACTCCATAACCATTCGAGATGATCATATGAAAGTTTGGTACACATGTTGCCAGAGAGACAATGCCGACTACTCCATAACCATTCGAGATGATCATATGAAAACATTGGTACACATGTTGCCAGAGATACAATGGTGACTACTCCATAACCATTCGAGATGATCATATGAAAGTTTGGTACACATGTTGCCAGAGATACAATGGTGACTACTCCATAACCATTCGAGATGATCATATGAAAACATTGGTACACATGTTGCCAGAGAGACAATGCCGACTACTTCATAACCATTCGAGATGATCATATGAAAACATTGGTACACATGTTACCAGAGATACAATGCCGACTACTCCATAACCATTCGAGATGATCATATGAAAACATTGGTACACATGTTGACAGAGATACAATGGTGACTACTCCATAACCATTCGAGATGATCATATGAAAACATTGGTACACATGTTGCCAGAGAGACAATGCCGACTACTCCATAACCATTCGAGATGATCATATGAAAACATTGGTACACATGTTGACAGAGATACAATGGTGACTACTCCATAACCATTCGAGATGATCATATGAAAACATTGGTACACATGTTACCAGAGAGACAATGCCGACTACTCCATAACCATTCGAGATGATCATATGAAAACATTGGTACACATGTTGACAGAGATACAATGGTGACTACTCCATAACCATTCGAGATGATCATACGAAAACATTGGTACACATGTTACCAGAGAGACAATGCCGACTACTCCATAACCATTCGAGATGATCATATGAAAACATTGGTACACATGTTGACAGAGATACAATGGTGACTACTTCATAACCATTCGAGATGATCATATGAAAACATTGGTACACATGTTACCAGAGAGACAATGCCGACTACTCCATAACCATTCGAGATGATCATATGAAAACATTGGTACACATGTTGCCAGAGAGACAATGGTGACTACTTCATAACCATTCGAGATGATCATATGAAAACATTGGTACACATGTTGCCAGAGAGACAATGCCGACTACTTCATAACCATTCGAGATGATCATATGAAAACATTGGTACACATGTTGCCAGAGAGACAATGCCGACTACTTCATAACCATTCGAGATGATCATATGAAAACATTGGTACACATGTTACCAGAGATACAATGCCGACTACTTCATAACCATTCGAGATGATCATATGAAAACATTGGTACACATGTTGCCAGAGAGACAATGCCGACTACTTCATAACCATTCGAGATGATCATATGAAAACATTGGTACACATGTTGCCAGAGAGACAATGCCGACTACTTCATAACCATTCGAGATGATCATATGAAAACATTGGTACACATGTTGCCAGAGAGACAATTCCGACTACTTCATAACCATTCGAGATGATCATATGAAAACATTGGTACACATGTTGCCAGAGAGACAATGCCGACTACTTCATAACCATTCGAGATGATCATATGAAAACATTGGTACACATGTTGCCAGAGAGACAATGCCGACTACTTTATAACCATTCGAGATGATCATATGAAAACATTGGTACACATGATGCCAGAGATACAATGCCGACTACTTCATAACCATTCGAGATGATCATATGAAAACATTGGTACACATGTTGCCAGAGAGACAATGGTGACTACTCCATAACCATTCGAGATGATCATATGAAAACATTGGTACACATGTTGCCTGAGATACAATTCCGACTACTCCATAACCATTCGAGATGATCATATGAAAACATTGGTACACATGTTGCCAGAGAGACAATGCCGACTACTTCATAACCATTCGAGATGATCATATGAAAACATTGGTACACATGTTGATAGAGAGACAATGCCGACTACTCCATAACCATTCGAGATGATCATATGAAAACATTGGTACACATGTTGCCAGAGATACAATGCCGACTACTTCATAACCATTCGAGATGATCATATGAAAACATTGGTACACATGTTGATAGAGAGACAATGCCGACTACTCCATAACCATTCGAGATGATCATATGAAAACATTGGTACACATGTTGCCAGAGATACAATGCCGACTACTCCATAACCATTCGAGATGATCATATGAAAACATTGGTACACATGTTGCCAGAGAGACAATGGTGACTACTCCATAACCATTCGAGATGATCATATGAAAACATTGGTACACATGTTGATAGAGAGACAATGCCGACTACTTCATAACCATTCGAGATGATCATATGAAAACATTGGTACACATGTTGCCAGAGAGACAATGGTGACTACTCCATAACCATTCGAGATGATCATATGAAAACATTGGTACACATGTTGATAGAGAGACAATGCCGACTACTTCATAACCATTCGAGATGATCATATGAAAACATTGGTACACATGTTGCCAGAGAGACAATGCCGACTACTCCATAACCATTCGAGATGATCATATGAAAACATTGGTACACATGTTGCCAGAGAGACAATGCCGACTACTTCATAACCATTCGAGATGATCATATGAAAACATTGGTACACATGTTGCCAGAGAGACAATGCCGATTACTTCATAACCATTCGAGATGATCATATGAAAACATTGGTACACATGTTGCCAGAGATACAATGCCGACTACTTCATAACCATTCGAGATGATCATATGAAAACATTGGTACACATGTTGCCAGAGATACAATGCCGACTACTTCATAACCATTCGAGATGATCATATAAAAACATTGGTACACATGTTGCCAGAGAGACAATGCCGACTACTTCATAACCATTCGAGATGATCATATGAAAACATTGGTACACATGTTGCCAGAGAGACAATGCCGACTACTTCATAACCATTCGAGATGATCATATAAAAACATTGGTACACATGTTGCCAGAGAGACAATGCCGACTACTTCATAACCATTCGAGATGATCATATGAAAACATTGGTACACATGTTGCCAGAGAGACAATGCCGACTACTCCATAACCATTCGAGATGATCATATGAAAACATTGGTACACATGTTGCCAGAGAGACAATGCCGACTACTTCATAACCATTCGAGATGATCATATGAAAACATTGGTACACATGTTGCCAGAGATACAATGGTGACTACTCCATAACCATTCGAGATGATCATATGAAAGTTTGGTACACATGTTGCCAGAGAGACAATGCCGACTACTCCATAACCATTCGAGATGATCATATGAAACATTGGTACACATGTTGCCAGAGAGACAATGGTGACTACTCCATAACCATTCGAGATGATCATATGAAAACATTGGTACACATGTTGCCAGAGATACAATGGTGACTACTCCATAACCATTCGAGATGATCATATGAAAACATTGGTACACATGTTGCCAGAGAGACAATGGTGACTACTCCATAACCATTCGAGATGATCATATGAAAGTTTGGTACACATGTTGCCAGAGATACAATGGTGACTACTCCATAACCATTCGAGATGATCATATGAAAACATTGGTACACATGTTGCCAGAGAGACAATGCCGACTACTCCATAACCATTCGAGATGATCATATGAAACATTGGTACACATGTTGCCAGAGAGACAATGCCGACTACTTCATAACCATTCGAGATGATCATATGAAAACATTGGTACACATGTTGCCAGAGATACAATGGTGACTACTCCATAACCATTCGAGATGATCATATGAAAGTTTGGTACACATGTTGCCAGAGAGACAATGCCGACTACTCCATAACCATTCGAGATGATCATATGAAACATTGGTACACATGTTGCCAGAGAGACAATGCCGACTACTCCATAACCATTCGAGATGATCATATGAAAACATTGGTACACATGTTGACAGAGATACAATGGTGACTACTCCATAACCATTCGAGATGATCATATGAAAACATTGGTACACATGTTGCCAGAGAGACAATGCCGACTACTCCATAACCATTCGAGATGATCATATGAAAACATTGGTACACATGTTGCCAGAGAGACAATGCCGACTACTTCATAACCATTCGAGATGATCATATGAAAACATTGGTACACATGTTGCCAGAGATACAATGGTGACTACTCCATAACCATTCGAGATGATCATATGAAAACATTGGTACACATGTTGCCAGAGAGACAATGGTGACTACTCCATAACCATTCGAGATGATCATATGAAAACATTGGTACACATGTTGCCAGAGATACAATTCCGACTACTTCATAACCATTCGAGATGATCATATGAAAACATTGGTACACATGTTGCCAGAGAGACAATGCCGACTACTTCATAACCATTCGAGATGATCATATGAAAACATTGGTACACATGTTACCAGAGATACAATGCCGACTACTTCATAACCATTCGAGATGATCATATGAAAACATTGGTACACATGTTGCCAGAGAGACAATGCCGACTACTTCATAACCATTCGAGATGATCATATGAAAACATTGGTACACATGTTGCCAGAGAGACAATGGTGACTACTCCATAACCATTCGAGATGATCATATGAAAACATTGGTACACATGTTGCCAGAGATACAATGCCGACTACTTCATAACCATTCGAGATGATCATATGAAAACATTGGTACACATGTTGCCAGAGAGACAATGCCGACTACTTCATAACCATTCGAGATGATCATATGAAAACATTGGTACACATGTTGCCAGAGATACAATGCCGACTACTTCATAACCATTCGAGATGATCATATGAAAACATTGGTACACATGTTGCCAGAGAGACAATGGTGACTACTCCATAACCATTCGAGATGATCATATGAAAACATTGGTACACATGTTGCCAGAGATACAATTCCGACTACTCCATAACCATTCGAGATGATCATATGAAAACATTGGTACACATGTTGCCAGAGAGACAATGCCGACTACTTCATAACCATTCGAGATGATCATATGAAAACATTGGTACACATGTTGATAGAGAGACAATGCCGACTACTCCATAACCATTCGAGATGATCATATGAAAACATTGGTACACATGTTGCCAGAGATACAATGCCGACTACTTCATAACCATTCGAGATGATCATATGAAAACATTGGTACACATGTTGCCAGAGAGACAATGCCGACTACTTCATAACCATTCGAGATGATCATATGAAAACATTGGTACACATGTTGCCAGAGATACAATGCCGACTACTCCATAACCATTCGAGATGATCATATGAAAACATTGGTACACATGTTGCCAGAGAGACAATGCCGACTACTCCATAACCATTCGAGATGATCATATGAAAACATTGGTACACATGTTGATAGAGAGACAATGCCGACTACTTCATAACCATTCGAGATGATCATATGAAAACATTGGTACACATGTTGCCAGAGAGACAATGCCGACTACTCCATAACCATTCGAGATGATCATATGAAAACATTGGTACACATGTTGCCAGAGAGACAATGCCGACTACTTCATAACCATTCGAGATGATCATATGAAAACATTGGTACACATGTTGCCAGAGAGACAATGCCGACTACTTCATAACCATTCGAGATGATCATATGAAAACATTGGTACACATGTTGCCAGAGAGACAATGCCGACTACTTCATAACCATTCGAGATGATCATATGAAAACATTGGTACACATGTTGCCAGAGATACAATGCCGACTACTCCATAACCATTCGAGATGATCATATGAAAACATTGGTACACATGTTGCCAGAGAGACAATGCCGACTACTTCATAACCATTCGAGATGATCATATGAAAACATTGGTACACATGTTGCCAGAGAGACAATGCCGACTACTCCATAACCATTCGAGATGATCATATGAAAACATTGGTACACATGTTGCCAGAGAGACAATGCCGACTACTTCATAACCATTCGAGATGATCATATGAAAACATTGGTACACATGTTGCCAGAGAGACAATGCCGACTACTTCATAACCATTCGAGATGATCATATGAAAACATTGGTACACATGTTGCCAGAGAGACAATGCCGACTACTCCATAACCATTCGAGATGATCATATGAAAACATTGGTACACATGTTGCCAGAGATACAATGCCGACTACTCCATAACCATTCGAGATGATCATATGAAAACATTGGTACACATGTTGCCAGAGAGACAATGCCGACTACTTCATAACCATTCGAGATGATCATATGAAAACATTGGTACACATGTTGCCAGAGAGACAATGCCGACTACTTCATAACCATTCGAGATGATCATATAAAAACATTGGTACACATGTTGCCAGAGATACAATGCCGACTACTTCATAACCATTCGAGATGATCATATGAAAACATTGGTACACATGTTGATAGAGAGACAATGCCGACTACTTCATAACCATTCGAGATGATCATATGAAAACATTGGTACACATGTTGCCAGAGATACAATGCCGACTACTTCATAACCATTCGAGATGATCATATGAAAACATTGGTACACATGTTGCCAGAGAGACAATGCCGACTACTCCATAACCATTCGAGATGATCATATGAAAACATTGGTACACATGTTGCCAGAGAGACAATGCCGACTACTCCATAACCATTCGAGATGATCATATGAAAACATTGGTACACATGTTGATAGAGAGACAATGCCGACTACTCCATAACCATTCGAGATGATCATATGAAAACATTGGTACACATGTTGCCAGAGAGACAATGGTGACTACTCCATAACCATTCGAGATGATCATATGAAAACATTGGTACACATGTTGCCAGAGAGACAATGCCGACTACTTCATAACCATTCGAGATGATCATATGAAAACATTGGTACACATGTTGCCAGAGAGACAATGCCGACTACTTCATAACCATTCGAGATGATCATATAAAAACATTGGTACACATGTTGCCAGAGAGACAATGGTGACTACTCCATAACCATTCGAGATGATCATATGAAAACATTGGTACACATGTTGCCAGAGAGACAATGCCGACTACTTCATAACCATTCGAGATGATCATATGAAAACATTGGTACACATGTTGCCAGAGATACAATGCCGACTACTCCATAACCATTCGAGATGATCATATGAAAACATTGGTACACATGTTGCCAGAGAGACAATGCCGACTACTCCATAACCATTCGAGATGATCATATGAAAACATTGGTACACATGTTGCCAGAGAGACAATGCCGACTACTTCATAACCATTCGAGATGATCATATAAAAACATTGGTACACATGTTGCCAGAGAGACAATGGTGACTACTCCATAACCATTCGAGATGATCATATGAAAACATTGGTACACATGTTGCCAGAGAGACAATGCCGACTACTTCATAACCATTCGAGATGATCATATGAAAACATTGGTACACATGTTGCCAGAGATACAATGCCGACTACTTCATAACCATTCGAGATGATCATATAAAAACATTGGTACACATGTTGCCAGAGAGACAATGCCGACTACTCCATAACCATTCGAGATGATCATATGAAAACATTGGTACACAAGCTGCCAGAGAGACAATGCCGACTACTTCATAACCATTCGAGATGATCATATGAAAACATTGGTACACATGTTGCCAGAGATACAATGCCGACTACTTCATAACCATTCGAGATGATCATATGAAAACATTGGTACACATGTTGCCAGAGAGACAATGCCGACTACTCCATAACCATTCGAGATGATCATATGAAAACATTGGTACACATGTTGCCAGAGAGACAATGCCGACTACTTCATAACCATTCGAGATGATCATATGAAACATTGGTACACATGTTGCCAGAGAGACAATGGTGACTACTCCATAACCATTTGAGATGGTCATATGAAAGTTTGGTTCACATGTTGCAAGAGACAATGCCGACTACTTCATAACCATTCGAGATGATCATATGAAAACATTGGTACACATGTTGCCAGAGAGACAATGCCGACTACTTCATAACCATTCGAGATGATCATATGAAAACATTGGTACACATGTTGCCAGAGAGACAATGCCGACTACTTCATAACCATTCGAGATGATCATATGAAAACATTGGTACACATGTTGCCAGAGAGACAATGCCGACTACTCCATAACCATTCGAGATGATCATATGAAAACATTGGTACACATGTTGCCAGAGAGACAATGCCGACTACTCCATAACCATTCGAGATGATCATATGAAAACATTGGTACACATGTTGCCAGAGAGACAATGCCGACTACTTCATAACCATTCGAGATGATCATATGAAAACATTGGTACACATGTTGCCAGAGAGACAATGCCGACTACTCCATAACCATTCGAGATGATCATATGAAAACATTGGTACACATGTTGCCAGAGAGACAATGCCGACTACTCCATAACCATTCGAGATGATCATATGAAAACATTGGTACACATGTTGCCAGAGAGACAATGCCGACTACTCCATAACCATTCGAGATGATCATATGAAAACATTGGTACACATGTTGCCAGAGAGACAATGCCGACTACTCCATAACCATTCGAGATGATCATATGAAAACATTGGTACACATGTTGATAGAGAGACAATGCCGACTACTCCATAACCATTCGAGATGATCATATGAAAACATTGGTACACATGTTGCCAGAGAGACAATGCCGACTACTCCATAACCATTTGAGATGGTCATATGAAAGTTTGGTTCACATGTTGCAAGAGACAATGCCGACTACTTCATAACCATTCGAGATGATCATATGAAAACATTGGTACACATGTTGCCAGAGAGACAATGCCGACTACTTCATAACCATTCGAGATGATCATATGAAAACATTGGTACACATGTTGCCAGAGAGACAATGCCGACTACTTCATAACCATTCGAGATGATCATATGAAAACATTGGTACACATGTTGCCAGAGAGACAATGCCGACTACTCCATAACCATTCGAGATGATCATATGAAAACATTGGTACACATGTTGCCAGAGAGACAATGCCGACTACTCCATAACCATTCGAGATGATCATATGAAAACATTGGTACACATGTTGCCAGAGAGACAATGCCGACTACTTCATAACCATTCGAGATGATCATATGAAAACATTGGTACACATGTTGCCAGAGAGACAATGCCGACTACTCCATAACCATTCGAGATGATCATATGAAAACATTGGTACACATGTTGCCAGAGAGACAATGCCGACTACTCCATAACCATTCGAGATGATCATATGAAAACATTGGTACACATGTTGCCAGAGAGACAATGCCGACTACTCCATAACCATTCGAGATGATCATATGAAAACATTGGTACACATGTTGCCAGAGAGACAATGCCGACTACTCCATAACCATTCGAGATGATCATATGAAAACATTGGTACACATGTTGATAGAGAGACAATGCCGACTACTTCATAACCATTCGAGATGATCATATGAAAACATTGGTACACATGTTGCCAGAGAGACAATGCCGACTACTCCATAACCATTTGAGATGGTCATATGAAAGTTTGGTTCACATGTTGCAAGAGACAAGGCCGACTACTTCATAACCATTCGAGATGATCATATGAAAACATTGGTACACATGTTGCCAGAGAGACAATGCCGACTACTCCATAACCATTCGAGATGATCATATGAAAACATTGGTACACATGTTGCCAGAGAGACAATGCCGACTACTTCATAACCATTCGAGATGATCATATGAAAACATTGGTACACATGTTGCCAGAGAGACAATGCCGACTACTCCATAACCATTCGAGATGATCATATGAAAACATTGGTACACATGTTGCCAGAGAGACAATGCCGACTACTCCATAACCATTCGAGATGATCATATGAAAACATTGGTACACATGTTGCCAGAGAGACAATGCCGACTACTTCATAACCATTCGAGATGATCATATGAAAACATTGGTACACATGTTGCCAGAGAGACAATGCCGACTACTCCATAACCATTCGAGATGATCATATGAAAACATTGGTACACATGTTGCCAGAGAGACAATGCCGACTACTCCATAACCATTCGAGATGATCATATGAAAACATTGGTACACATGTTGCCAGAGAGACAATGCCGACTACTCCATAACCATTCGAGATGATCATATGAAAACATTGGTACACATGTTGCCAGAGAGACAATGCCGACTACTCCATAACCATTCGAGATGATCATATGAAAACATTGGTACACATGTTGATAGAGAGACAATGCCGACTACTCCATAACCATTCGAGATGATCATATGAAAACATTGGTACACATGTTGCCAGAGAGACAATGCCGACTACTCCATAACCATTCGAGATGATCATATGAAAACATTGGTACACATGTTGCCAGAGAGACAATGCCGACCACTCCATAACCATTCGAGATGATCATATGAAAACATTGGTACACATGTTGCCAGAGATACAATGCCGACTACTCCCTAACCTTTCGAGATGATCATATGAAAACATTGGTACACATGTTGCCAGAGAGACAATGCCGACTACTCCATAACCATTCGAGATGATCATATGAAAACATTGGTACACATGTTGCCAGAGAGACAATGCCGACTACTTCATAACCATTCGAGATGATCATATGAAACATTGGTACACATGTTGCCAGAGAGACAATGGTGACTACTTCATAACCATTCGAGATGATCATATGAAACATTGGTACACATGTTGCCAGAGAGACAATGCCGACTACTTCATAACCATTCGAGATGATCATATGAAACATTGGTACACATGTTGCCAGAGAGACAATGCCGACTACTTCATAACCATTCGAGATGATCATATGGAAACATTGGTACACATGTTGCCAGAGAGACAATGGTGACTACTCCATAACCATTCGAGATGATCATATGGAAACATTGGTACACATGTTGCCAGAGAGACAATGCCGACTACTCTATAACCTTTCGAGATGATCATATGAAAACATTGGTACACATGTTGCCAGAGATGCAATGCCGACTACTCCATGACCATTCGAGATGATCATATGAAAGTTTGGTTCACATGTTGCTAGAAACAATGCCCAAAATTTTGACTTCAGTTATCGTTGGCATTGATAATTGTCTAGTAATGCCCCTTTTTCACTAAAAAACAACATCAGAACAGTGTTGTCAGTCACTGTGATTGTTTTGTGTTTTATAATAGAAATATTTAAATAAGTTTTTTTATATTTTTAAATCAGAAAGTTAATATAGTTTTTTAAGCTTGGTGCGCATGTATAATTATGACTTGTTCATATATATATATATATATATATATATATATATATATATATATATATATATATTTAAAGTATAAGCAGCATTATGTTTTACTCATTTATCAAAGCAAATAAAAAACATATCATGTGTGTACAGATTTTTATCTGTAAATGATTTAAACATTAAAATGAAATCTAAATAATAAAAAAATGCGACAGCTTATATGTATATTGAACACTACTAAGATATCTAATCTTGAATATTTCAGCCAAAGTACCCTTTCCACTCACCATCAGATTTAAGCCCATGTTGCAGAGAGGAGTAAAGCAAATCTCATTGGATGCTTCATGTTCAGTTGCCCTTCTTTTTAATATCAACAGTTTGATTTACATTTACCAGTAGTTTGGTAATCATGTGATTACATATTTTGTTTTAGATCTCTAAAAAGAGATTAAATAAGCCTAGACCTATTTTGTTAAGGTATTTAATGTGAAATGAACATTCATAATCAAATATTAATATTTGCACTTGATTTTCTGTACGAAAAACAAATGCATTCATTTTGCATGAACCAGTTCAACGGTTGACATTTTGTGACAACAGTAAGCGTAGGCAGAGGTTCACAAGAAAGTCCTCGGTAATGTATGTGTAAAATATGAATTAAAAAATCTCGATAATTTTCTTGATAAACTCGAAAATAATTACAAACAAAATCATGTTTAGCCGTAAAAAATTAAGGAAATGTGCGAGAAAAAAAGTAAAAATAAAGATTTTTTTTTTATTTGTGCGTTCATGCAGTATTTGAGGTTAACAAGTCTCTGGTTGCTGTACCTAGACAAGGATCTCGGAATATACATATTTATTCTCAGACAGAAATGTTTTCATATAAGGTGGCGATAAATTAATTGCTAGATTTTTTTTTCATCCCTGCCTTTCCCTGAATACCATTCTATAACCTCCTATAGAAGACAACAAAATCAATACTTTTCAATGGTATTATTTTGGAAGTCTCAGTGAGTGAAGCACTTGGGAAACCGATTAACACATACAGCATGAACTTGCAACATGAGCAAAGTGTGTCTTATTAACAACATGCCTGACAAAAATGGACCTTACAGACGTGGTCGACTGGCCGAGGAAAAACAGAGATAAAACCCTCCTTCTGGGGAAAACTCAGAAACCTCTGCCCGTTTGTCATCCCGATTTACAGGATTTGTCTCGTATCACTAGATGTCGGGCCTCATCACCCATAAGCTCCTTAACAAAGATGTATAGAAAACATATAATTTTATGATGCATATATACGTATTTTATCAAGTTATACAAATTACAGATTAGATTGATTTAAGATCAATAACAGATCAAGGGATGGTGGACTGCAAGATCTTTTGACGGCATTTGTAGCTGATTTCAAGTTAAAATATATTTAACAGCAAAGCCATGCAAGAACAGATGTCAGGCCTGGGAATGATTTGGCCTGAAGTTCCTCAAATTGGGAGTCCCTAAAAGGATTTTGTAGTCATAAAATGTTTAATACATGTAAGGCATAATTTGACTTCAGCGGTTGACCAGATGAAAGCTATGCAGAAACAATTATTCTTTGGCTAGGGAATGGCCTCAAGATCCTAAGTAGGCATTTAAAGCTGAATTGGAGGCCCTGATTATTTTTTTCACAATGTTATATGTAATAAACGTTATATTATATCACCAGCTGCTGACCAGATCAAACTATTGCAGGAGCAATTATCAGTTCAGTAGATGGCAGGACCTCGCACATTAAAATGCAGATCCGCAGAAGGCATAAACAACAAAATGGGAGGCCATGATTGTGTCTTGAAGTTAAATAATTGAATATTTGTTATTATTATATACTTTTCGTGGCTGACCATAGAAGGCAATTAAAGTGGAATTGGAGGCAATGCTTTTATTTTATGTTCATGAAATAATATGTTTTTGTATATTTAGAAACAATTCTCCGAAGAGGGGAAGATAGCACATCTGGATCCACAAAAAGCCTTGTATTTATTTTTAAATTTCCATGAGATGACAAACAATAAATTATAATTATAACCTACAGCTGCTGACCAACCCAAAGCCATGCAAGAACAGTTCTCGGGTCAAGGAATGGCAGGACCTCAAGATCCTCAAAAGGCATTTAAGGCAGAATGGGAGGCCCTGGAGATTACTAACCACACCTGGGCTCTGGAGGGGGTAGAGGAGGATGTCACTGGGCAGATTATACCACCCGAGACCATCTATATCAAGGATAAATTTGCATAAGAGATATTGGTAGTTTGCGGCCAAGTTACTAAGTTATACCACCCGAGGCCATCTGTATGAAAGGATAATTTGCATAAGAGATGATGGTAGTTTGCGGCCAAGTTACTAAGTTATACCACCCGATGCCATCTATATAAAAAGAAAAAAAGGCATAACAATTAATGTTTTGTGTAAGATTTGTTGCTTGTTGCTTGAAGTCATTTTGTTTTCATTTGCCACCCAAGATCATGTTCAATTGCATGTTTTTCAAATACTAGTTTCCATAAGAATTGATCAAATGGAGGTGTTAATTTTTGGCCTATTATTTTCAGTATTGAATATTAATTGTGCTCTAAATGTCTACAAAAAGTTCATGTTCATATATATATATATACTTTTCTTTTTGGCAAATTATACCACAAGAGACTGTCAATATCATATAAAATTTCACTTCTTGCTTTTTCCTTTTTGTAAATTTTCATCCAAACTCATAATGCCAAAATGGAAGATTGCATCATATTTATTGACTGTTGAACGCACCCTATTCATGTGATGTAGTAAAGATATTTGAATCTGAAAATTTAGGAAAAATCTCTCAGTTTCTATGAAAACCCTTTTGTGTATTCAGATTAATATATCACAAATTGCTCAAATGTCTTACTTTTGATAAACTTCAATTTAGTTATGAAAGTTTGTCAAAACTGCAGGCATTGTGTCTGAGTGACCAACATGCTATCATGTAGAGTCACAGCAAGTAGACTGTTTGATGCTTAATATTATGTTAACGTATTAAGTAGTAATAAATACTATTAAAGAAAAGAATAACATATTTAATATTGCATTAATATAAATGCATTGTATTGTGCAATATATGTAATGTGTCAGATAAATAAAGACCTGCAATCAGCATTCTGTTATTTGTCCGTCCCAATATTCAGAAAACATGCCCATATTGAATGCCTTTGTAAGAATTCGGTCACACTTAAATGTGATGATGTATGACCAAGTTGCTTATTGAATACCACCCCTGTACCCTTACACCACCCCTGTACCCATTCACACTGGGCTGGTATTCAATATCAGTCTTAATTGGATCTAAGAATGATGTAGCAATTCAGATTTCTTGTTATTAAAAACTGACCAATAGTGTGAATGAATTCAATGATGTGTGACCATAAGATTAACTTGATTTGATATTGATCTTGATTGGATCTAAGAACGATGTAGCTAATCGGATTACTTGTTATTAATAACTTATCAATAGAGTGAATGAACTCGATGTTTGACCATAAAATTAACTTAATTTGATATTGGTCTTAATTGGATCTAAGAACGATGTAGCTAATCCGATTGCTTATTGTTAATAACTGACCAATAGAGTGAATGAACTCGATGATGTTTGACCATAATATTAACCTCTAAAATGTGAATATTGATTACCACCCTTGGTTCTTCTTGCCTTACAGACCTGCGTTTTCGTATAACTTGGCCTGAACATGACAACTCACAGGCAACAACACGCCATCTCTAAGATAATGATGCACAATTAAAAGCACGGAATATATGATGTTTTAGTAGGGAGCTGTCGGAATAAGAGTTTTGATAAAATAGTAGTGCAGAATTATTTTAAAGTCTTGGGGGACTAATTGGCATTGTGCAATTTGGTTGAAGTTTTTTCTTAAGTTAGTTTAAGATGTGCAAGAGTTAGTGGATTACTGTGTCTTTCAGTGTAAGATTGCAAGGTATTTCACCAAGTGAGCACCTTATGCTATATTTCATGAATGGCTGCGCCACCTGTGAATTATTTTCTTTTGGTGTTCACTAGGTAACATGTATGTGTATAGGGAAAAACTAGCATTTTTTGTTTGATTATTCGAAGAACAAGGACTCGACTACTTGCTCTGAGTCCAGTTATAAGTATTAGGGCAAGTTGGCTTTTTCACTCTATATTCAATTTAAATTCTACTTCACCCAAAAGTTCAGGACCATTCCACAATAAGGTAACATAGCTCCATATTATCCTAAAAATACAAATTATGGCCCCTGATTGACCCAGGATCTTAGATTAAAGTTTTAGGGCACATTGTGTCAGGGTCAAGTTTTAGTGCAAGTTATTTTAATCATATATTCTTAACCATTTGTTCAATTGACTTTATACTTCACACAATTATTAACAACCATTAAACAATTAGGTTACACAACACAATTTCATCCTTAATACAAATTATGGCCCCTGATTGAGGGAGGAGCTAAGGTTAAAGTTTTAAGGGCAAGTTGGGATTTTCACTAATTACTTCTATACCCTTAATTCAATTGACTGAATACTTCACACATAAACCCTTAATACAAAGTATGGCCTTTCATTGACTTTTCTTACTTTTTCAGGCATTTTTTTTTATATTTTTAACCAAAGTGAAACCTGGTTATTAGAATGACGTACGCCATTGTTAGGGCCGGCCGGCATGACGGCAGCGGCAAACTCACCAATGGTATCGAATAATTTTAGTTGGGTTTAACGTACGGCGACCAAACTTGGTATATAGGAAGAGTTGATGGAGACCTTAGAAGGGATTGCGTTTTAGGCCCCTAGGGTCAAGGTCACTACTACTAAAATAGGTACTGAATAAGTTTAGTTAGGGTCGAAATAATGCGAGGAAATCTTGGTGTATAGGAGTTTACGCAGACATATCATGGTATTGCGTTTTGGACCCCTAGGGTCAAGGTCACAAAAAAGATAACTGTTTTGAACTGAATAACATTAGTTAGAGTTGACATAGTGTGACCAAATTTGAAGGAAAACTTAATGGGTGATTTCAATGGGATTGCATTTGGGTCCCCTAGGGTCAAGGTTACTGTTACTTAAAATAGAAACACAACGTTAAAACTGAATTTCACAGCGAAGCCTGAAGTTCTTCTTTCAATCTTTGAAAACCTGGTTTCGTCGCATTGTGGCGTCTCTTGTTCACTTTTTAATTTGTCGACAGGCACATAATACATCATACTTGAATTTATTTCTGAGGCAAAGCGGCATATAGTAGAGGTGTTGTCCTACGACAGCTCTTGTGTTGTTTATTATTTCCTAAAAATGATACACAATAACAGCTAGTGCCAAATAGTATGCAAACTAGTCATCATTTAGGACATGTAGTTGAAATGGCGCGCTGACTTTTGATTTGAAAGTAAAAGCGGACTTAAACAGTAGAAAATATCGAATTGTTATTTCACTTTTTTTTTCGCTGACAAATCTCTATAAATCACAGGAAAACGTATAATGTATAAAGACTATTTATTGATTTCAGTGTAAGATCGTATTTTATTTCACGAGTGTTATAGAACAACATATGTCATTATAAGTTATTGAATACTTATTGACCAATCAATACATGTTTTGGATAAAGTAGACCAAATCGAAAATTTGACCGTTATCATGCACTTGCAATTGACTGTTGATGTTTGTTAAAACGTCATGACTATGTTCCTCTTTAACAATTGCAATTATTTCAACCTTGAAAAGTCAGAAATGTTTCCAAGTGTTTTAGATGTTGTCAATTTTGATTAACTTCGTTACTTGTGCTTCTAACACCGGTTTTGGAGCTATATGGAACCAACCAGGTAAGGTATATAATAAAAGGGTTATTGGTATGAGTTTTAATCTGGGAGATCATATTTAACTCCCATGCTATTTGCAGATTCGGACTTCACATTGGACATTTATCTTTGTACACCAAACATATGATACAGGATCGGTATTAGAGAATGGGATATTTTTCTACTTTCAGAAGGATTGAGTGCATATTGATCTGAGAAATAGAACAATCATACCCACTTAATTACGATAACGATAGGGCATCATTAAGATATTCTTATAGTGCAAAGCATGGGCCTCAAAGGCAGTCGTAAAACAAAGCCTAATTCAGATTAGATATTTTTCTCAGAATCGCTGGAAATACAGAGACTAGGGAACATTAATGCCACCTGCTTGCCAAGCCGCCCGCCAATGGTGATTATAGAATAACACACAGACAATCTAATTATTTTATGGTTTTACTGCTTACAGGCATTGCGGAAAAAAAAACAAACACTGACGCTTCTAAAAAGTGCTTCACTGGCAAATAGAAATAAAACAAATAAGATAAACCACCACATACAAACATAACATTAAGATAAACATACATACATGCTCAGGTTTAACGAAAAAGCAGACATTGCCAGTGCATTGAATGAGAACTGCGCCGACTACATCATAAGCATAGTATATAAAAAATAAATTATGACAGGCAAATTAGGAAAATACAATCAAATATTTACAATGTAGTTTGAGTTCAGTGGAAATATAATAACTTCTAATCTACGAATCTTTCATGAGCACAAATATGCCTTATTAAAAATTGGGAACCAAATATTTCAACACGCAGCTTGTAAAATAGTACAGATGTTTGGAATAAAGTTGAATTGTTTACCTGGAACCCACTTAATAGTTTGCTTACTCACTGTATTGTTTTTAAGCAAAATTAAACTGGGACTCACTATAATTTAATCTTATAAGTATTGTAATTTTTGCAACAGATCTTGAAAACGTGATACAATAGTGCATATCAATGTAAACGTACACTGAGCATCACAAGCTCATCGTCATACATATCTACGACAAAAAGTCAATATTGATATGCGATACATTGCCAGTGGCTATCTCGGTACATTCGACGTCTATTTCCGTGCCACGAAATATCATTCTTACTAAAACCACGCGCCCAGCTCCGGTACCAGCCATTGGAATGATGTATTTACCAACCTGTCTGCATCCTGGATCATCAACTAGTATTGGAGTTTTACTTTTTGTTGCGTATACCGTAATTGTAAAAGTTGACGTGTGGATTGGTGTTGTGAAGTATTCTTTTACAGACTGGGCCTCTCCGACTTTCAGCGACTGTCCCGCAATAATATGTTTATCAAAGAAATTCTTACATCTATCAACTCCTTGAGTGTCAGTGAACTTTGCTGATTCGGGGTGTTTGCTAGAGTCGAAACGAGAAGCCTTTGTAATTCCATACGTATATTTGCTTATTCGCTCGGTAATTCCTTTCGTCTCATGTCCAAACACCACGGCCCCCTTAAGAACTGCCAGACCAGCTTCATTAGGAACAATCATCTTTAATCCAGGAAAAGCTTGTTTCACTGCCTTGTTAAGCATTTTCGACTCAGAAAACCCACCAACCATCAATATTTCTTCTACGCCTCTGTTTTCTCGTTTTTGCAAAACATCTTTCACATGTTCTATCGTGCTATCGATCGAATCTTTGAAGAAGTTTCGAGCAACTGCTGGGTCCATTTTCAGCCTGTTTCCAGATAGGGACACCTTTAAGAATAGAAGTAACAATAATCAGGAGTATTGTTTAACTTGCAAATGCACGCCTGTAAGACGTGTTCTCCAAAACGTACGTTACTGTTTGAATTACTATGCATGACCTACAATCACAAACCGATAGGCCTGGAATTAAGAGATATAAAGTTTTACTTTTTATATGTTTAATATGATTACGTGCTATGTACTATAGAGTAATAAAAGAAAAACAAGCAATTTACCAGTTTCGAGTAGGATGAATGGTCAACAACTTCTTTGAAATCTTTGTTAAGAAGTTCGTTGACAGTTGTGAAAAAGGAAAGCGGCATGCTTATGAAGACTTTTGAATCCTTGTCCGGGTCAATGTTTCTTTTTTTCACCTCAAATCGTCGAAGAAGATCTTGGTAATCATCCAAGTGGTAATCTTTGAATTTGTTGACGACAGTTTTATCTAAAATTTCAATAGTCACAAGCATGTTTTAGAGCTTTTACATTGGAATAAAATCTGGTATTTTATTTGGTGGAATTACCGTAACTATTCATTTAAACAAAATTAAACCTTTTTGTATTCATTGGTTCATATATTTGTTTTATCTTAGCAACCAAGTAAGTACTTCCTGACATCCCTTGAAAATGTGTTCAACCAGCTTTTACAAAAGGCCAAAAAGGGTCACATGCTTTTTCAAAACATGAATGGTAGGTAGGATATTTTTAGGCTTTATGTAAGAACGTTATTGACATCATTGGAGACATGTGTTAAAGTCATCTTCTATACAAAGCTTTAAATGATTTAAACTATATATTTAAACACGCACTTATTTTTCTTTTTAATTTCTTAAAATACCTGTCAAACAAGCTAAGAATTCCTCAAAAGAATCATCAACTTTTGTCCCACCCCAAGCGCCACCACTCGCCTTATACAGCTCTTTGACGTCACCGGATGGCGTAACTTCGTGAACCGTTATGTCGACAGTTTCACCTATGTATTGTAGTAATACATTATTAAATAAATGTTATGTGTATGTGCAAATAACGGTTTACATCAAGGCGGTTAGAGGAAAAGACAGTTCGCTTGAGAATGGTTAGCGTTCACGAAACTTTACATGCCAAGGGTAATAATAGGTAACAATAGGAACGGCGGTTTACAGTGAAAAGGATCTGCGTAATGAACTGTTTATGCACGTGAGAAAAATCCTGACTTCGTATCTTAAGATTACATCAGTAGTTGACCTTTTTGTTGATTTTAGGAAAATATGAACAGGTAAAAATACTTTTCAGTGGACCTAAGAATGAGTATGTAAATTGTCACACACACCGTAATGACGTATCTTTATGACGTTGCAACAAACCTCCAGCATCAAGTACAAGATACTGTTTTCCTGCTCGCAACGATTCCAAGAGAGTTGATCTCGGATCAACCGGAAGATGTCGACAGAAAAGTGAAGCAGCTTCCGGCTCAAGTACAATAGACAGCATATCCAATTTTATCCCCGCCTATGTACCAATATAGTAATGACAATTGATCAGGCACTTGATAATGAGTTTTTGAAGCACTGCTATTCCATAATCACGATTTTAGGGGGAGACTGACACAAATAGTGCAGCCACCCAATAATTATAAGATATTGTTAAATTCAAATTTCCACATTGAATTGTTTCATCAGCTATGATTTTTTTCTATAACCATGGTTTATGACACTTGCTCGAGACTGACCACTGAATCCTGAAATTTTCTCAGAAACTTAAGAATAAAGAGGGTCTGATATCAAATAGTTTTTCAAATATCAAATAGATTAAAGCGTTACACAGAAGTAAATATAAAGGTTTCTGAAATTATACCGTATATTTTTCTGCTCTTGAATGAATTTTTTTCACTCGAAGGTAAGGGTAAATAAGCTAAACACCCTCTCCATTTTGATATTCCCTCTTACCTCTTCGGCAGCTTCCCGCATAAACTGTTTTGCCGCATTGTCCCATATGGCTGGGACAGTCAAAACCCAGTGTATTTCTTTTTGTAAAACTGCGTCCGCTATTCGGTCATTGGCCACATCCCATAAATCATCCTTCAGGAACCTATTAACACAATATTAACACAACAAAGGTGTAATTATACAATGACAATATTTCAATTTGTTGAATAATTCTGTAAGTTATGGCACTGGACACACTTGAATACAATATAGCCCCCAACTCTGATATAACATAATAACTGGTTTGTCAAGCATATACATGAATAAACATATATGATATAAAAAATTAAATGCTTTGTAAAATACATTGGGCGGGTTCGAGTGGGCGCACTAAGGGCTCCCAACTTAGAGCGTGCGCCCCCTCTCCCTGAGAATTAAAAAAAAGGCTCAAAACTTGGTATGGGAAGAACAAAGCGGCTTATTATAGCCTAAATGGTGCGCTGTAGGGTACTTCATGCTTTTATTTATACAATATTGAATTGAAAAATTCACTTAAACAATTAAAGGTGAGGCGCTGCGCCCTCTTATTGCGCTTTATTGTACGCTATAACCTGTAACTCGGCATAAGCGGACAAAAGCTTACTTTATGGACAACGCAAAAACGGTCCTTGCCATTAATTTCCGACCATTTTCATCTTCCAATAACGAATTACGAATGAGTTTCTGAAATAAAAAGAAAAGGGTGGATTAATGTTGATTCTTCTTGTTGGTTTGTGAATATCTTTAACATCAATCGACAATTCTGAAAAGACTAGTACTGGGTGCAGGCGTAATAAAGTCACAATCATTAATTATTGTAAACGTAATAAACATTTTGCGTCAAAACAAACATTAATGAAGTACTGTTTTTGGATATAATTTTTACTCTCTGTTTTTTTTTCTTGTTGGTTTATATGGTTGATATCTTTCCGTTGAACAAACAAGAAGCTTTTGGCTGCAATGTCTGTCCATATTGATGGAACTATTTTTTCGGGTAAAGCAAAGAAGCAAGTCGATATTTGTTCTACGTAGAAGGTCGCACGAAAAAAATAAAGATATTCCAAAGCATTTGTTGGAAGTATAGATTGCAATTATGCATACTTAAACTATTCTTGTTAAGGAAAGTTGTACCTGATTCCATAACTTCATTTTGAACCTCCTGAAAAAATACCAGTCATTATGTTCTTCTTTTTCAATAAGATCTGCGTATTTGGATTCAGCATCAAAACCGAACGAATCCAATGTTTTCCCATCGGGATTGATCAGGACAGAAGTTGGGCCTGAAAAATTAGTGTTCATGGCAAGATGCATTAAAAATGAACTCCCAAATGTGATCTTTTATAAACCTTTGGCTTTTATACGCCAAAACAATAAAACGATTAATAATACCGCAAAAATAATAAATTTATACATGATGGAAATAATGAACAGTTCAAAGTTTCAGACCGTACTTGACTCTATGTTTCCAGGTAGGATTCTCATCTCAAATCATTTAATATATCTTAAGATATACCATTTTCTACGTCCGCAATCTATACTCCCTTTCTTGAAATTCTAGAGCTACATCGAAATTCAAACCATGTAAAATAAGTCAAACAATAAAATAACTGAAAAACAAATATTGGTACCTTTTTGAGACTCGCGTCCTTGCCATTGCTTGGCGGAAACTGACGTTGGGTCGCTGTCATACTCATGCTTGAATGAGAATGCCCAGCTAGAGTACGTTGCCCCGAAATCGATCGCTGCTACCAAGAGGTGTTTTGACTATTGAAAAACAAAACCAAATAATCTGAAATTCTCCAATGTTTTAAATTTAATGCAGAGACAATATGAAAGATTATAAATGGGAATAGCAAACGACAGAAGAAAAAGATACATAGATTTGGAATATAATTGTTGTCGACTTCATTATATTATTCATGCAAATTTTCTAAAAACAAAATATGAATATTGTAAAATAGTTCTAGAATTTCACTTTTATTTATGTCACTTAATATTTGTTTTGTAATGGCGCTTTTAAAATGCAAGACATCGCACTAAATTCGCCCAAACACAGTCCTGTTTTCAGAAAATGTATTTACTGCCTTGTTATTGCAATAACTATCAAAGTCCCTTTTCTTGTTAAGTGTTACAAATATGATGAAGAGGTCTATACTCGATAACTGCGAAAATATATGAATAATGAATTCATAATACAATCCCACTACTTACCATTTCGGCATTCACCTGCGGAATGAATATATCTTGTGTCTTGTAATTCCATGAACACAATTAACATCCGGGTTTGGAAAACGCGCTGTCACAATGAATAAAAGACAAAACTTAAGTGCGCGTAAGTCCAAATAAAAAATAGGTGTGTTTCAGGTAACGCTGCCCCCAAAAATAGGATAGGTAGGTCGGAATATTTTTTTGATATATCGATTTCAGTAACTGTTGACTCAGACTGTACCAAAAATAAAAGTCATCATTTTTCAGGTTTATCAGCAGTTTTAAACATGTTTCATGCTTCAAAGGAAACATTCTTTATTTGTCTGGTTAAATACTTTGACAATGATGGTTGGATTTCAACTAAGTTATGGTACACCACTCTTTAATTATTAAAGACTTTCCAGGAATGGTTTTACTTTTTTTATGCACCCTTTTGCTTTCAATCACCCGCTGTAGTATGCTCACCTGCTTTTACATAATTACATGGAGAGTGGGACAGCAAATGTACCATATAAACCATCAGCCAAGGAAACCTCAATGCTGTCAAGAGGACCTTGGGGTTCAGGTTTGAAGAACAAGTAACATGCAGGTTTTATTGCCAAAATTGCACACTTAAGTCTGACATATCAATCCGAAAGTCAGTATCTGACACATTTGTATCTGACAAAAAAAATAAAGTTCAAGAATTAAAATATACCTGTCACACAAGCACAAATACCCGTAATTCACCTTAGAGTTTGGACACTCTAAAAATTCGGACACCCATTATTAATTTCAAAAATAATTTATTTTGCGTAGTGACTACCTAATTTTCGGACACCCAAAGGACATCGATTATGACTTTTACAGTTACTAAATCTCACAAAGATTATTGATCTTTATCCTTAGAATGTATTTGCCTGACTAGATTACCTAACCGTATACATCACTGTGACAAGTTAATTAGTTACTACCCATCCTAAACGATTTATTGCCTGTTGAAAAGGAAGTGTGATATACATAATGGAGGATTAAAGAAACAACAAGGGCAATCAAGGGATTAAGAAAACACAGACATGACATGTTTGTAAAACGATCCGCCAATAAACTTTGAAACTTGAACCACACTTATAGACTTTATGAAGCAACAATCGTACAGTAATACTCATTGAAACATCAATAGAACAATAAAAAAACACATTCAATGATACAGGTAACTATTTAATGTGATGAATTAAAGTTAGAAATGCAATACTTAAGTTACAATCGGAAACACCACATCCTGCATAACAATATCCATGCTCTCCACGAGATCCTCGTGGGTATAACTGTGAGTTATGTGACGTCACCCAGTGTAACTGTTTGATCTGAAGCCAATAGAAGGTGTTTATTCATTTTAATGCATGTATAAAATGGTGTTGAATGGGATTTTAATTAACTTGATGAAGGAGTTACACTTAAAGGCGTTATAACCATCGATTACTACGGATAAACTAATAAGTGGTAAAATGCAGACATGAAGAAAAAAGGCAGGTTTAACATACATGGAGATAAAATATAAAAATGGTTATTTTCATTGAATTCGGACAGCGAAAAAAATAATTATTTTTAAGGTGTCCAAACTCTAAGGTGAATTACGGTAAATACAATCAGAAATCCAACTTTAATATTGTCAACTTTTCGTTTACATTTCGTAACAAATGCTTTTCGTACCCAAATCACATTTTTTCAGGGAAAAATAGGTCAGGGTCGGCGGGAAAAAATAGGGTCGGTCGGATAACCTGAAACCGATCTATTTTTTATTTGGCCTAATCTTAAAATAGCTCATTAATTATAGTTCAGAAGGAAATTATACTTTTTTGTATATTAGATGTATACGCACGTTTTCAAATTGAGTGTACTGGAGTTTGATGAAACTATAATGATGTCAATGTCTAATATGACGCTCGTCCACATAAAAAATATGACTCGTGTTTCATCTGTTTGTACATAATGTTTATTTGTATACCGGTGCAATAATATTCATATAATCTTTTATGAATAAGCTTAACGTAGAACAATCTTTTGCAATGTTTGAAATGTTTGTACAAATGTCGTGGCCTCAGTGCTGTATTGTTAAATCTACTAAGTTCGATATATGAGAATGTTATGATATTATTTCCAGCTCTTTCTAACTATGTTGTTATTTTCCTTGTATAGGGTTTCATCTATGAACAATAGGCTGTGTTATTTTGTTTAAACCCCACAACACTTTGATTGAGGTGCTTAAGTGTTCCTCATCAGTCAAGCGCGACCCTTTATTGTGTTGTTTAACCAGATTGAAGCCTTTTTCTATATAGCAAAATGACTATGGTATTAATTTTATGTATGTATGCTTAACCATAAGATTATGACCCGTGGGTGAAAAAACAATATCCAGGGGATCACTTTTTTGTAATTTTCCGAGGGCGGGGGGGGGGGGGGTCGTAATTTTATGTGTGTCAAAATACTTCTTTACACAGGACGTTCTCTTAAAGAAAACTAGAATTATTTTAAGAAGTATTGATATTCAGAATTCCATATGACATTGAGAATGTCCTAGATTTAAACCTTTCTCTCCATTAGGATTAATAAATGTTATTTACATAAAAAATACTTTTTGGAGAAACAATATTTTGAGTTGAAACGAAACAGCAGTGGTGCGACAAAAGTTATGATTCATGTAGGTAAATAAAGGATCATTATTCAAACCATTTACCATTTGAGACCATTTATATTCCTGTTACGTAAAATAAATTGTAGTATGCTTGCCAGAATATTGAATGCACGATCAATTGACTACTGGTATAATTAGTAACCTACGTTCTGCTTTAAATACATCTCTTAATTTTGTTCGAAGTCGCATAAAAGATTCAATCAGAAAATCGGTTCTTATTTTTGAGACGAAGTCAACACAGAACATTTTAATTTTAAATATGCAGTGTACATGCAATGGCAAAGTATCTGATAACTTTACTAAGTATGAAGTGAAAAGAAACAGTCGTTCTGATGATGAAACCGATAATCATAACAGTGAAGAAGAACATATTCTAGGATTTTTGTGTAAATCCTGTCACCAAGAATGGCTAAGGGAAGAGTATCTAAATAATTCTGGAAATGAAAATTAACGGTGAATCATTTAAAAGGCAAAGCAATTCATCCGCTGAAAATATACGTTTTATTTTGACAGAAATAAATTCCAGCAATTTCGGTACACTACAAGTAGGAGACCATGTTTGTTGGGAAAGACCTTACGTAATTGCGCACCATGCATTAGTTGTGGAAGTTAAATCAAAAGAAAAGTAGATAAAGGTTATTCATTACTCCGGACACAAGAATGAAACCACAAATGTCAAGTTCGGGAAGAGTGTGTTTATATTGAAAATGAAATGGGGACAATGCTTAAGATTGACTATCCAGAATATGTTACTGAGAAAAATATTCCTGCATTAGTAACTTCACGAGCAAGAGCGCGGCTTGGAGAAGCAAAGTACGGATTATGGGGCAATAACTGCGAAAATCTGGTAAGCTTCTGTAAGACAGGAATTAGTTTCAGTAGACAGGTCATTAAAGCCCTAAATGATTTGGTTAGGTCATTTGTTACTTGGCTTTCAAAAACCGGTGTTCTCATTTCTACTGGGAGCGGAGAAATAATTGAAAGGATTTTTAGATGTTCCAACGCGTTGGGAGCAGGAGTAGTTGTGATTATTGGGGGATATTACATGGTAAAGGATCTGATTGAAGTTTATGGAAAAAAGGATGAACTCACACCGAAACTGTTCGCACAAGATGTCGATGGTATTGTCACTGTTGGAGGAGTAACTATAGGAATTGGAATACTTGGAAGTATGGCAAGTTCATTAATAGCAAGTGCTTTACTTGGAACACTGGGTATTGCTGCCGGGAGGCTGTTTGTTTGTCCTTTGATAGCAAATGGGCAAATGGTCTCCAGATCTTAGATTGAGGTATCAACGAATAAATAAATGACAATCTCTTGATCAGTCCTAATAAACATAAATATGTTTAATTCGATTTCGGTTAAGGATGCCTTAAGATATTTTTCATAATTATAAAGTCATGATTTTTCGTAGAATTTGCTGAACTCCTGACCACAAATGCCAACAAAGTTGCATAGGATATAACTAAATTTATTCCTTTCAGAACAATGTTCATCAAGTTATAATGATAATGAATTTACGAAACGTTTACTTATTTGTCATTCAAATTCAATTTCGTAATTGAGAAAGATAACGAACATATTATATAAGTGTCATAATAATATAATGTGGCTTGAGACTATTTCGTAGGTCAAATAAAATCAAATCACTGCAACTTTTGCAGGAAAGTGTTGTTATACTCATTTATTTATATATCATTGTTTGACACAGCTCAGTCACTATTTGTTATCAATTGTTATAGTAATTATATGAATGTTTACATTATTCATATCATATCGCCATTTATGGTTATCACTTAACCAGTTTCTCCTCTTTAAATTGATATTTTTTGTTGTGATCAGGACCAATATTTACGAAGTGTTTATAGCAAACTAGCTGATCTTGATGATGATGTAAATACATTATTTTATTAAATGCCACTATTATTTAATATCAGCTTTGGTATTCATTGCCGTGAATAGTCGTGTAATACTGCACGTAATTTTCATATCATACCATAACCGATAACATACTATATCATACTCATTTATTTACATATTTTGAAAAATTGTTGGTTAATAATGCTTTCTTAAGACGTAAATTTTGTTTTTGTTATTGCATTGTTCATATTTAACCTATTTTCATTGTGCATTTCGAAATAAATATTTCTCAAATGAGTTGTTTTTATTTCCGATTGCTTTGTTCTTAGTTTTTATTACACACAGTAACAAGTACATTGGTCCGATTTAACTATACAAACAACTCGAAATCAAAGAACCTTCTTATCAGATAATGACGACAGTCTTTCGCTCAGATTACATGAACATAAGCCAAATCCTCAATCATACTGCCACTTATAATACAAGTCTATTCATTCAGGTATGTGACATATGGTATCTCGTGTTTTCTCCTATAAATAAACGCGTTGGTATTTTTTTGCGTCAGTGTTATTTAGTCAACTAGTTTTTTTCAATTATTATTTAAATAGAGTCATTAGATTAACTTCAGTTTATCTTTACCTTAATTTGTGAAAGAGGTAATATTATTTGTGCTTTAGCCAAATTGTTATTACAGAAGTCCCATGTGTTAAAGACCCATTTCATGCAAAGCTAACACAATCGGATGTGATAAACTTTTGAAAAACTGTAAGAAAATAGTGTATAATGATTGGTCTGAGAGTCCGAATACAAAATGAAAGATTTAAATATAAAACCCTTATCGGGGCAGTATATTTCGAATCCCTCGATTAGTAGCTAGGGAATGGGGGGGGGGGGTAAATTAACCAGGGGCCGTAAACCAGGGGCCGTAAACCAGGGGCCATAAACAAGGGGCCGAAAACCAGGATTTTTTTAAAGCAAATCTCCACTATGGTACACGTATGACGTAGTCGAGCTAACCCTTACTCGAGTCCTTAACCTCGACCTTAACCCTAGAGGTGGGGTTTATATTGTCATCCATGAGGAGCGCTATACCAGGAGAGGCAACTGCGTACTCCGATTCCGCTTTACGCGCGATAGAGTCGCTTATCTTAGATCATATAGCTTATGAGCTCTGCTGGTCATTGACTCGGTATATAACTGGGATATAAGTCAGCAACATTATCATTATACCGTTGAACATGGCTGACTAAGAAAGGGGTGAAATTTTACGACGGTATTATTTTAACAGTAGAAACCCTGCCGCATTGCTGGACCTCAGAAGCTGTTTGATGCGGTTGAGCAAAAGCATCCTGGAATTTTTACGAAGAAGTACGTTAAACAAAGGTTAAATGATCAGGACGCATATTCTCTCCAGAGGTCGAGACGTTATAAATTTAAGACAGCAAATGTACGTGTGTCAGCCATCGGTGAGCAGTTAGATATAGATCTTTTGTCGGTGTTTAACCTAGCCGAGCAGAATGATGACGTTCGATATCTGCTTTGTGCAATTGACATACTACCGAGAGGGCTTTGGGTGCAACCGCTAAAAAGGAAGACTGCAAAAGAGGTTTTAAGCGCTATGAAGAAACTATTTTAAGGGGCAACGAGGGCGATGATGCGATACTTTTTTCATACGAAGTCATACAATAGCAAAGGGTTTAAGAATATGAGATAGTATTTTGAGTATTAGTCATACTTTGTAAAATGTGTATTGACCCAGTTGTCATGTTATCTATTCATACTACTTTTTACGGTTACGTTTACCTTGGTTTTAAACACTGAACAGTGTTAAGTTTCTTTACTCATTGATAAAACCAGATTCGGTTGAAAGGTATTGAACGAGTTATTATAAATTTATTAAGTTTATGGTAAAATATAAGCGATTGTTTCCCGTTTAACGAAGGTAAAATGCAATGTATAATAGTGGAATCTAAACAGCCGTTTTAAACTAACCTAAGGGTATTATTTCCGGGTTTATGTATAATAAAGGAACATTATTATACAGCTGTTTAAAACGTATCTTAGGCTAAAGTTAATACTAATAATACATTAACCAAATCAGACGTCTAATTTCGAATCGAGTATTTGGTATTTCAGAATGATATTCGCGTGATAAGCTTTCATGACTCAACGATACTTATGATTTCGTTTTCGCGCGTATACTCATTTGTATTCAATTATACTTATTTAATAATTTCGTAATGATATTCTCGGTTTCCTTTTTTTTGAATGTTATAACACGATGGAATGACGCAACTTTCGTTGATTTCGCGATATTAATCGTGTCACAAAGGGCATACAAAGATGAATTAGTTTTAAAACAGTAACGATATCTGATCTTATGTTTAAAGCTACAGTTTTACCAATTGTGTGCATGTATGAGGAGGGTGCATTTTCAGTCCCGTTAACGAAGACGTTTCTCAGTTATGTTATATAAAACGTTTTTAGTCTTTATGAGGAAGCATAAGGTTAGTTAAGGAGTGAGAGGTCAGGAAGCGAGGCATGGCTCTCTATTGCCTGTCTCATCATTGCCTCCTCATCCCTCCTCATTGCCTCCTCATACCTCCTCATTGCCGCCTCATCTATATCCTAACTATAGTCCTCTTGGCGCTTTTGCGAGAGAAAGTACTCGCAAATGTTCAAAGGGCAGCATAACATAAGTCGTATCAAAGTCACTCAGGACTTTTATTCTTGTTCCATGTCTTCGTCGTTCTCTAACTGAGGAATATCGTAAGTATCCAAGACTTTATCAAAGAGGAATCTCCGCTTCAGAATGGCGTACTTTAAAGCTTCCTCCGGTTCATAGTTTTCTTCCGTTACGAGCTTATTCGCTGTATTTTTCACAGCTTTATACACCGGATCCTTTTTCATAACGGTGAACCAGCCTAGTTTGCTACCAAAAACGTTCATCATAGCTTTTCGAAAAGTGTTTTTCATGTCTACAAAGACATGTTCCTTAGCTTCACGCTCACTCATATTTGCATCCTCCTCCATAAGTCCATTTACATCAGCCTCGTATTGTGACTGACACTTATCAAACGCTTCCTCAACAATGTCTTGCCAGGGATCAATATCGACAGAGTCTTCAGAGGTAAAAGATACTTCATCGTCTTCGTCGTCGCTGCTATCGGAAACGGTTTCGGGGACAGGTCCAAAAATATCCTCTTGAACACTAGTATCCGACATCGCGTCTTCTTCAGAGTCCACGTAGGAATGAGCAGACTTTTTGTGTCGTAACATATTATCTTGCCTTCCAAAATACTATAAACAAATATCGCACTGGTGCATTGTCCTCAACGTCTCGAACGATACTGAGGAGGAGTCGGGACAGCATTCAGCTTAATATTTCTCCAATGGTCGTGATGGACTCGAGCTTGTTGGAGTTCTGCCTGGGCTTTCCTTCCTTAGAGGACGCCTCTTTTCTAGATCGCTTGTTGTTCTTCTTACGAAGGCTTTCCGACTTGGCCCCGGGACTTTTGCGATTTCGTCTTTTACTGGCTTCCGCCATTCGCTGTAACTCCAGATCTATCAATGTCCGGGTAGGCTTTGACTGACGTTCTAGCATACTCTTGGCGATAGCCGTCGTCTGCTTAGCTGGTAAAACCATTCTTATTACCATTTTAGAATAAGGCACCTGATTTATTTTGCGAACACCCTTTTTAAACTTCCTGTTCGCCGTCTTGTTATTTTTATCGAACAAATCCATTTTTAAATACACGTCTTTACCTCTCGACATCCGAAAGTATTGTGTCACGAGACTTTAGTTTCCAGTCTAAGTTTCAAATGATCAAAAACTGTTCTCCTATCTTGAAACGTTTTATCGCAGCATTCGCATTTATTAGAATAATACGCGCTAGTATGCCATATTCTTAAATGATGCAAACGATTTCTCCAAAAGAAGAACCATGAGCTATGCCTCGCTTCCTGACCTCTCACTCCTTAACTAACCTTATGCTTCCTCATAAAGACTAAAAACGTTTTATATAACATAACTGAGAAACGTCTTTGTTAACGGGACTGAAAATGCACCCTCCTCATACGTGCACCCAATTGGTAAAACTGTAGCTGTAAACATAAGATCAGATATCGTTACTGTTTTAAAACTAATTCATCTTTGTATGCCCTTTGTGACACGATTAATATCGCGAAATCAACGAAAGTTGCGTCATTCCATCGTGTTATAACATTCAAAAAAGGAAACCGAATATATCATTACGATTATAAAATAAGTATAATTGAATACAAATGAGTATACGCGCGAAAACGAAATCATAAGTATCGTTGAGTCATGAAAGCTTATCACGCGAATATCATTCTGAAATACCAAATACTCGATTCGAAATTAGACGTCTGATTTGGTTAATGTATTATTAGTATTAACTTTAGCCTAAGATACGTTTTAAACAGCTGTATAATTATGTTCCTTTATTATACATAAACCCGGAAATAATACCCTTAGGTTAGTTTAAAACGGCTGTTTAGATTCCACTATTATACATTGCATTTTACCTTCGTTAAACGGGAAACAATCGCTTATATTTTACCATAAATATTAATTTATAATAACTCGTTCAATACCTTTCAACCGAATCTGGTTTTATCAATGAGTAAAGAAACTTAACACTGTTTAGTGTTAAAAACCAAGGTAAACGTAACCGTAAAAAGTAGTAAGAATAGATAACATGACAACTGGGTCAATACACATTTTACAAAGTATGACTAATACTCAAAATACTATCTCATATTCTTAAACCCTTTGCTATTGTATGACTTCGTATGAAAAAAAGTATCGCATCATCGCCCTCGTTGTCCCTTAAAATAGTTTCTTCACAGCGCTTAAAACCTCTTTTGCAGTCTTCCTTTTTAGCGGTTGCACCCAAAGCCTTCTCGATAGTATGTCAATTGCACAAAGCAGATATCGAACGTCATGATTCTGCTCGGCTAGGTTAAACACCGACAAAATATCTATATCTAACTGCTCACCGATGGCTGACACACGTACATTTGCTGTCTTAAATTTATAACGTCTCGACCTCTGGAGAGAATATGCGTCCTGATCATTTAACCTTTGTTTAACGTACTTCTTCGTAAAAATTCCAGGATGCTTTTGCTCAACCGCATCAAACAGCTTCTGAGGTCCAGCAAATGCGGCAGGGTTTCTACTGTTAAAATAATATCGTCGTAAAATTTCACCCCTTTCTTAGTCTGCCATGTTCAACGGTATAATGATGATATTGCTGACTTATATCCCAGTTATATACCGAGTCAATGACCAGCAGAGCTCATAAGTTATATGATCTAAGATAAGCGACTCTATCGCGCGTAAAGCGGAATCGGAGTACGCAGTTGCCTCTCCTGGTATAGCGCTCCTCATGTATGACAATATACACCCCACCTCTTGGGTTAAGGTCGAGGTTAAGGACTCGAGTAAGGGTTAGCTCGACTACGTCATACGTGTACCATAGTGGAGATTTGCTTTAAAAAAATCCTGGTTTTCGGCCCCTGGTTTATGGCCCCTGATTTATGGCCCCTTGTTTACGGTCCCTGGTTTACGGCCCCTGGTTAATTTACCCCCCCCCCTCCATTCCCTAGCTACTTCGATTCGCTTTCAGCCATTTTGTCTTTCTTCTGAAACGTTATATACCAATGTTTGAGGTAGGCATTAATATTCAAAACATAGAACATTCAGATGCAAGTTTTACATATATATGCATAGAAAAGGACCGAAACAATTGATTTGTGCGAAGTTTTACCCATAACACTTCACTAAAATATGCCATTTTTGACGAAAACAAGATCAGTATCGAAAATGCTCGAATACACTTTAGCCGTGTTCAATATCGGAAAATGACATCTATATATACCGTGATGAGAGGTTTAAAGGTTAAGTTCAAAAAGAATATTTCTATTGATTTATAGCGATTAGTTCATGATGGACTGAAAGCTTCAAATGTATTCAAAATTGTCGCCTCAATGTAACAATCGGTCGCCAGTTGGGGTAAACAACTTGTATCCCAGTTGCAATTCATCGCGCTAAGCTGTGAGAAATAAAATGTTACTAAGGTCTATAGAAAGAGTGCATCAAAAAAATGAATAAAGTCATTTCCGTGTGCCAATCAAATATCGTTATTTTTTTTATAAATTGTTAATGAATTACAACGATGAATTTTTAAAAAAAATGTGTTTTTCAGATAAAGATGGCATTTTTATGTCCGAGTGCTGCTGCCATGGGCGAAATATTGACTGATGTTGTTTGTAATAATACTTTTTTGAAACTAATAGTTATATCCAAGATTTATTCATTATGATACTAACTTGCGTGGCGCAAGTATTCTGTATTCTGCATGTATTCTGGTTAAGAATATTGTTTGATAAAGTATTCATAATCATGATGTATGGATCCAGTTATTCTTCCCTGTTAATAAAGGAGTCCGGATATGTTTTAAAGCTGTACTCTCACAGATTGAATGTTTTGACATCTTATTCATTTTTTGTCTTGGAACGAGCCATTTTTGGCGAAAATCCATGGAAACCAGCGATATAAGACTGCTGACAAAAAATAAATCGCATATTTTTATATTTTAGTTCAAAAATTGATGTTTTATGTATTTTTCTTTAACTGTTAGTAACGGTTTAAGCCATAAAACATTAATTTTCGAACAGAAATATGAAAATCTACGATCTGATTTTTTGTCAGCAATCTTATATCATTGGTTTGCAGATATTTACGCAAAAAATTGCTCTTTCCAAAACAAAAAATAAAAAAGTGGTAAAAACGGTTAATCTGTGAGAGTGCAGCTTTAAAGAGTTTCTTATGTTGGCCAACTCAAACTTCCTCAAATTCCCACTAATTTATTCACAATTGTTCTATTCAATTAATGCATTGACATACAACTCAATATTAAGATTGGGAACCCATGCATTACATTTCAAACTATGTATAGATAGAGTTAGGCGTAGCCATTTTTCCTGGTTTCCTGACCGTCCACGTTTTTTGTTTTTCCTTTGGACATTTTGTTCTCCTTTTTTGTAGTTTCTTGCACGTCAAGGACGTGTAAAGTAGTACTATTTAACGACATTCTCCATTTGACATTGACCCGAATGAAATGGCTATGATTTGACATTCAGATAAAGTGTAAATTAATAATTTTTTTAAAAGATCATGATCTACCGCTCCTACATTCTAGTGGGGTGGGGAAAGAGGAGAGGTCGGGGGCTGTGATTTACAATCGGAACCAAAATATTGTTTTAGCCTCATGAAAGAAATCATTTTTGTTTTGTTTTCTGAGCTGCTATTTACGGAGTAAAACTATTCGACGTTTGAATCCGCCACGGGCAAGATTTTTGTTTAAAACGGGCAAATGTAAACGTGTTTGTATAATAGTTTC
The DNA here is from genome assembly GCF_026914265.1 of Mya arenaria. NCBI lineage: Eukaryota > Metazoa > Mollusca > Bivalvia > Myida > Myidae > Mya > Mya arenaria. The sequence continues at coordinate 40,240,544 of NC_069135.1, forward strand.
TGTGCCTTTTTACCCAGTAGCATCGTTAAATTAACATACACACCCACACGGCGGTAGTACAGCCGAATGATACCGTCACTGGGTCTGATGGCATGTCTTATAGTATTTACACCCACGCGGCGGTAGTACAGCCAAATGAGACCGTCACTGGGTCTGATGGCATGTCTTATAGTATTTACACCCACGCGGCGGTAGTACAGCCAAATGATACCATCACTGGGTCTGATGGTATGTCTTATAGTATTTACACCCACGCGGCGGCAGTCAAGCCGAATGATACCATCACTGGGTCTGATGGCATGTCTTATAGTATTTACACCAACGCGGCGGCAGTCAAGCCGAATGATACCATCACTGGGTCTGATGGCATGTCTTATAGTATTTACACCAACGCGGCGGCAGTCAAGCCGAATGATACCGTCACTGGGTCTGATGGCATGTCTTATAGTATTTACACCCACGCTGCGGCAGTCAAGCCGAATGATACCATCACTGGGTCTGATGGCATGTCTTATAGTATTTACACCAACGTTGCGGCAGTCAAGCCGAATGATACCATCACTGGGTCTGATGGCATGTCTTATAGTATTTACACCAACGCTGCGGCAGTCAAGCCGAATGATACCATCACTGGGTCTGATGGCATGTCTTATAGTATTTACACCCACGCTGCGGCAGTCAAGCCGAATGATACCGTCACTGGGTCTGATGGCATGTCTTATAGTATTTACACCCACGCTGCGGCAGTCAAGCCGAATGATACCATCACTGGGTCTGATGGCATGTCTTATAGTATTTACACCAACGCGGCGGCAGTCAAGCCGAATGATACCATCACTGGGTCTGATGGCATGTCTTATAGTATTTACACCCACGCTGCGGCAGTCAAGCCGAATGATACCATCACTGGGTCTGATGGCATGTCTTATAGTATTTACACCAACGCGGCGGCAGTCAAGCCGAATGATACCATCACTGGGTCTGATGGCATGTCTTATAGTATTTACACCCACGCTGCGGCAGTCAAGCCGAATGATACCGTCACTGGGTCTGATGGCATGTCTTATAGTATTTACACCCACGCTGCGGCAGTCAAGCCGAATGATACCATCACTGGGTCTGATGGCATGTCTTATAGTATTTACACCAACGCTGCGGCAGTCAAGCCGAATGATACCGTCACTGGGTCTGATGGCATGTCTTATAGTATTTACACCAACGCTGCGGCAGTCAAGCCGAATGATACCATCACTGGGTCTGATGGCATGTCTTATAGTATTTACACCCACGCGGCGGTAGTACAGCCGAATGATACCGTCACTGGGTCTGATGGCATGTCTTATAGTATTTACACCCACGCTGCGGCAGTCAAGCCGAATGATACCGTCACTGGGTCTGATGGCATGTCTTATAGTATTTACACCCACGCGGCGGTAGTACAGCCGAATGATACCGTCACTGGGTCTGATGGCATGTCTTATAGTATTTACACCCACGCGGCGGTAGTACAGCCGAATGATACCGTCACTGGGTCTGATGGCATGTCTTATAGTATTTACACCAACGCGGCGGTAGTACAGCCGAATGATACCATCACTGGGTCTGATTGCATGTCTTATAGTATTTACACCCACGCGGCGGTAGTACAGCCAAATGATACCGTCACTGGGTCTGATGGCATGTCTTATAGTATTTACACCAACGCGGCGGCAGTACAGCCGAATGATACCGTCACTGGGTCTGATGGCATGTCTTATAGTATTTACACCAACGCGGCGGCAGTACAGCAGAATAAAACTCTCACTGGGTCTTATGTCATGCCTTATGGCATCGTTAAATAACGTTCACAACCACGCGGCGGCAGTATAGCCGAATGATACCCTCAATGGGTCTGGGTCACTCAAGTTTTTTGTTTGACAGCAGTCTCTTGTTTATTGTTTAACATGATAATAACCATTATATCGTTATATTTTACGGTTTGTTATTTATCTGAAGCAGGAAGTTATTCATTCAGTGCAGTTGCACTCAGGACATATCAAACAAATGATAACAGTTTTGGGAATATGTTTTTATGGCATTTAATATTCACTTTTTAACTCTGACAGTGTAGGAAAATGGCGACGGGAAAATCTTCTCTTTCGACTTTTGGACAACATACAGTGGTAGTGCTTTTTCTTTCAGAGATAACCCGCTCAAAATACAAACTTATCACACCTGGTATTCGGGAGGCGCTGGCAAACTGATCTCTCTTAAGATGCCGACAAGCTTGCTTCTAAATCCAGACGGAGAGATTGATTCATTTGGGTTTGAAGCTGAAGACATCTATTCGAGTAAAGCGAAAGATGAGGAACACGAGAGATGGAGATTGTTCCGGCGTTTTAAGATGGTTCTGCACAATAATCAGGTGTGTATAATAAATAAGTAAAGTATGAATAAATTTGTAAGAGAACTGTGATAAAAGTCTGGGCTTTTTTGATATACAAAACATCCGACAATGCATTCAAATATAAGGCCAGAAATCATTAATATGGACTAAAAGAAAATATCTATCCAACTTTTGTTTTATAGTAAGGAGAAAAAAACGAATAAAACACCTTAAATTAAATACAATAATCATATTTTCCTTCGAGTGTACATGTTATAAAATCAAGGGAAAAGGTTTGCAGTCTTACTTTAAGGTGTTTAAATTAATATACATGTAAATATTTTCAGAACCTTTCGAGAGCCACTACCGTTGAGGACTTAGAAGAAAATACTCATCCTGCAATGCCTATTTTTCCATGCTGATCAAGTTTCTACAGACACATTTGCTAGAGTCGGTCGCAAAACAGATCATAGGAATACGAGAAAGGGACATTTCGTACATTATCACTGTACTCGCTATCTGGGATTAAAATGTTAAAGAGTTTATGAGGATGGTTGCTGAAAAGGTAAATCCACTTGATCCCAGCGAAAGTGTATCACCTATGGTTTAACAATACTTTTTTCTCCTAATATGCGATAAAAATCATAATATAAGTGCCAGTAAACAATACCAAAATCTTATAACTGTGTAAGTACGATTTCAGAGCAATACATGTGCTTGGCTTATAGCCTGACAATAAAACCAACCTCTCTTTTGATAACTAGTGTGAACTTCAGTGTTGTAATCGTGTTGATTCATTACGAAGTGAAAATTTAACATATTATTTAAAGGTTTTGATGGAAATCGACTGAAACTTGCCCTGAAACCGGAAGCTGCCTCGGTTTGGTGTGAAACTGGCGGTGTTGACACCAAAATTGCACTAGCTGATCCAGGAACTAAGTTTATCGACTTGGGAGGTGAGAAATTGTAGTAATACCAAAACTTCTGACAGCATAAGCAAAATATGAAAGCATATATTATGTTATTGTTGAATATTTGACGAAAAAGAAAAGAGCTTAGAAAGAAAGAAAAAATTGATTGATTCTTTAGTTGGCACCGCAGACATATCCGTTCACGAGAAAAAAATCGACGGAACTCTGAAGGCAATACACAAGACGAGCGGTGGACCATGGGGTGACGTATATGTCGACGCAAACTACATATGATTCCTTCAAAGGGCATTCAGTAGGAGGACTATAGCTGATCTCAAGACAAAGGGAATGTCCGACTACTTTGACGTCATCAGAGAGTTTGAAACAAAGAAACGTTGTCGTGCTGAAAGGTGCCGTCAGCTTTGGACACAACCCATCGATTATTTCATCCAGAGTAATGAATTACACAGGGTTGATTTTTGGCCTGTTATTTTTTAGTATTGAATATCAAAAGTGCTCTAAATATCTACAAAAAGTATGTTAATATATATATACTTTTTTCTTTGGCATATTATACCACAAGAGACTGTCAATATCAAAGAAAATTTCACTTTTTTTCCATTTTGTAAATTTTCATCCAAACTCATAATGTCATAATAGAAGATTGCATCATATTTATTGACTGTTGAGCGCACCTTATTTATGTTTTGTAGTAAAGATAATTGAATCTAAAAATTTAACAAAAATCTCTCAGTTTCTGTGAAAACCCTTTTGTGAATTCAGATTAATATATTTCAAAATGCTCAAATGTCTTACTTTTGAAAAACTTAAATTTAGTTATAAAAGTTTTTCAAAGCTGAAGGCCTTGTATCTGAATAACCAACATGCTATCATGTAGAGTCAAAGCAAGTAGATTATTTGATGCTTTATAATATTATGTAAATGTATTATGTTGTAAAAATACTAACAAAATGATAACAGATTTAATATGGTTTGAATATGAATACATTATATTGAGCAATATATGTAATGTGTTAGATAAATAAAGTCCTACATTCAGCATATTGTTATTTGTTTCTACCCAAATATCATGAAACATTCCAATATAGAATGCATTTGTAAGAGTTTCAGTCACATTTAAATGTGATGATGTATGACCATCTTGCAAATTGAATACCACCCTTGTACCCTTATACCACCCCTGAACCCTGATGCCACCCCGTATCATTGTACCACCCCTGTACCAATGTACCACCCCTGTACCCTGATACAACCCCTTTATCCTGATATAACCCCTGTACCCTGATACCACCCCTGTACCCTGATACCAACCCTGTATCCGTGTACCAAACCTGTACTCTTGCACCACACATATACCCTGATACCAACCCTGTACCGTGATAACATTCCTTGTACCCTGATATCGATCCTGTTTCCTTGTATCACCCATGTACCACCCCTGTACCCTGGTACCACCCCTGTATCCTTGTACCATCCGTGCACCCTGATACCCATCATGTATCCTTGTACCACCCTGTACCCTGATAAGACACATGTGCCCTGATACTACCCCTGTACCCTTGTACCATCCCTGTATCATTGTACCATCCCTGTATCCTTGTACCACCCCTGTATTCTGATACCACCCATGTACCCTGATACCACTCCTGTACCCTGATACCACCAATGTTTCCTTGTACCACCCCTGTTCCCTTGTGCCACCCCTGTACACTGGTACCACCCCTGTACCCTCCCAACCTTGTACCCTTATACCACCCCTGTATCCTTGTACCACCCCTGTACCCTTGTGTCACCCCTGTACCCTGGTATCACCCCTGTACCCTGATACCACCCCTGTATCATTGTGCCATCCCTGTACCCTGATACCACCCTTGTACCCTTGTACCACCATGGTACCCTGGTACTATCCCTGTATCCTTGTACCACGCTTGTACCACCCCCGTACCCTTGTACAATCTCTATATCCTTGTACCAACCATGTATTCTGGTACCACTCCTGTATCCTGATACCACCCCTGTACCCTCATACCACCCTTGTACCCTTATACCATCAATGCACCCTGATACCACCCCTGTATCCTTGTACCACCCTTGTACCCTTATACCACCCCTGTATCCTGATACCACCCCTGTATCCTTGTACTTTCCCTGTACTCTGGTACCATCCCTGTATCCTTGTACCACCCCTATAAACTGGTACCACTCCTGTACCCTAATACCACCCCTGTACCCTGATACAACCACTGTATCCTTGTACCACCCCTGTTCCCTTGTGCCACCCTTGTACCCTTATACCACCCCTGTACCCTAGTACCACCCTTGTACCACCCATATATCCTTGTACCACCCCTGTGTCCTGGTACCACCTATGTACCCTTGAACCACCCATGTACCCTGATACCACCCTTGTACCACCCCTGTACCCTGGTACCACCTATGTACCCTTGAAACACCCATGTACCCTGATACCACCCTTGTACCACCCCTGTATACTTGTGCCAACCATCTGTAACATTTTACCACCTCTGTACCCTGGTTCCACCCATGTACCCTTTGCCACCCCTGTATTCTTGTACCACCCCTGTACCCTGGTATCACCCCTGTAACCCTTGTACCACCCTGGTACCACCCCTGTACCCTGGTACCAACCCTGTACACTTGTCCCGCCCCTGTACCCTTGTACCACCCCTGTACACTGAAACCACCTCTGTATCCTGGTACCAAACTTGTACCATCCCTGTACCCTGATACCAACCTTGTACCACCCCTGTACCGATGTGCCACCCCTTTGTACCCTTGTTCGACCCCTGTACCCTGGTACCAACCCTGTACCCTTGTACCACCCCTGTACCCTGATACCAACTCTGTATCCTTGTACCACCCCTGTACCCTGATACCACCTCTGTATCCTTGTACCACCCCTGTACACTTGTGCCGCCCTGTACCCTTGTACCATCCCTGTACCCTTGTACAACCCTGGTACCCTGACACCACCATTGTTCCATCCCTGTATCCTTGTACCACCCCTGTACCCTTGTACTACCCCTGTACCCTGGTACCACCCATGTACCCTAACACCACCATTGTACCACCCCTGTATATTTGTACCACCCCTGTACCCTTGTACTACCCCTGTACCCTGGTACCATCCCTCTAACCTTTAACCACCCATGTACCCTGATACCACCCCTGTATCCTTGTACCACCCTGTAACCTTGTGCAACCATTGTACCACCCCTGTACCCTGATACCACCACTGAACCATTTCACACTGACCCTTCTTGCAAACAGACATTCAGACGGACAGAATTGTTTATTGTTAACATGTTAATAACAGTTTCTTCACAAAACATCATATGCATCAGAAAATAAAGTCGCAATGAAACACGGCATATTACAAGAAAAAAAAAGACACATAAAAACATAACAGAGAAGAAAATGTTTCAAAAATACAAATGATAAATATCTAAATCAAAATGTAAATGTTGCATATCTGGAATAACGGATTTGGGAGGCATATATCATATATTACTTAAAAGTCTAAATCGTAGTATTTATATTTAAGAATTTTTATGGAGAAATGCTTGGTTCATAACAGATATCGTTTTCTTCATGTTTGTTTTACATGCTTATGTATTGATTTTGAATAATAGTGTCACTTTAATTTAAGATTATTTACCAAGCATAACAAGGAACTGTATTAGAGAATGAAACATTTTTAAATTTCAGGAGTGAGTTCATATTGATTTGAGGAATAGAACAATTATACCCACTTCCGATAGGTTATTATTACGATATATATATGCTTAATATTTTGAATTTAGTATGGGCCCCAAAAGCAGTCAACAAACCAAGCCATATTAAGATTACAAACAAATCAAAATCGCTAAATGTGATAAAAAGCACACACAAATACAAGCATTTTGATATATGATTTTGCCACTTACAGGCATTATGAAAAAAAACAATAACACAGTAGCTTCTAAAAAGTGCTTAACTGGCAGATATACATGCTAAAGAACAAAAAAGTGAAACCTCAATATTACTAGACATCAGATAATTTAATTGCAAGAAAAAAAAAAGAAAATTGTCTACAACTAACATAAAATTGACATCGTTGGGTACAACGCATTGAATCTTTTTTACTGATGTGTGACATCGTTTACGACACATGTATCTTTCGCAATGAAATTAACTGACATTAGCATAGTTTATAAACTTACAATTGTGTCAGGCTAATCAGCTAATACAATCAAATATTTACAATTAGTTTGTCTACAGTGGGTATATAATAAAATCGACTTTCAGCACAAAGAAGTCTGATTTAACATTGTGAATAAACTATTTCAACACGCAGCTGGCTAAATAGTGCAAATCCTTGGAATAAAGTTGCATTGTTTGCTTGGAATCCACTCAATAGTTTGCTTAGGCATGGTATTGTTTTGAAGCCCAATTAAACAAGGATACAATAGTATTTAATCCAATCATTATGATTTGCTTGTCTGATGCAGTATACATAATTATTTGAAAGCAACAGTTCTTGCAAACATAATACTATAGTGCATGTATATTGTAATTTGCACACTGACTTAAGAATTAGAAGCTCTTCGCCATAAATTTCTACGACAAAAAGTCAATCGGAATATGCGTAACATTGCCAGTGGCTTTCTCGGTACATTCGACGTCGATTTCCGTGCCACCAAATATCATTCTTACTAAAACCTCGCGGTCAGCTCCGGTACCAGTCATGGGAATTTTGCATTCGCCAACCTGTCTGCATCCTAGATCAGTAATTAGTACTGGAGTTTTACTTTTTGTTGCGTATACCACAATTGGCAAAGTTGACGTGTGGGTTGCTTGTGTAAAGTATTTTACAACGGCCTGGGCCTCTCCGACTTTCAGCGACTGTCCCGTAATAACATGCTTATTAAAGAAGTTCTTACATCTTTCAACACCTTCAGTGTCAGTGAACTTTGCTGATTCGGGGTGCTTGCTAGAGTCAAATAAATCATCAGAATGAATGCCATACGTATATTTGCTTATTCGCTCGGTAATTCCCAATGGTTCATGACCAAACATCACAGCTCCCTTAAGAACTGCCAGACCAGCATCATTAGGGACGATCATCTTTAATCCAGGGAATGCTTGTTTCACTGCCTTGTTGAGCATTTTCGACTCAGAAAACCCTCCAACCATCAAGATTGCTTCGACGCCTCTGTTTTCTCGTTTTTGCAAAACAACTTTCACATGTTCTACCGTGCTATCGATGGATTCTTTGAAGAAGTTTCGGGCAACTGCTGGGTCCATTTTCAGCTTATCTCCCAATAGGGACACCTTTAAGAATAGAGGTAACACAAATCAGGAGTTTTGTTTAAATTGCAAATTCACGCCTGTAAGACATGTTTTCCTAAACGTACATTGCTGTATGAATTATGCGTTTCCGACATACACAAACCGATAGGCCTGAAATTATGAAATATAACGTATTATTTTTATATTTTTAAATATCTTTGCGTGCTACATATTCTACGAGTAATAATAGAAAAATAAGTAATTCACTTTACCTGCTCCGAATAGGATGAATGGTCCACAATTTCCTTGAAATCTTTGTTAAGAAGTTCTTTGACAGTTGTGAAAAATGCAAGCGGCATGCTCATGACGACTTTCGAATCCTTGTCTGGGTCAATGATTCTCTTTTTAACCTCGAATCGTCGAAGAAGATCTAGGTAATCATCCAAGTGGTCTTCTTTGAATTTGTTGACGACAGTTTTATCTAAAATTTCAATTTTAGCAAGCATATCTTGAAGATTTTACATTGAAATTAAAGCATATTTTATTTTGTTTAATATTCGTAATTATTCAATAATACAATTGTTAACTGTTTAAATATAAGTGTACATTTATTGGTTCATATATTTGTTTATCTTAGCAAACAAGTAAGTACTTCCTGACATCCCTTGAACATATGTTCAACCAGCTTTTGCAAAAGGCCAAAAAGGGTCACTTGCTCTTTAACAGGAAGGGTAGGTAGGCTTTTTTAGGCATTATGTAAGAACGTTATTGACAGCATTGGAGAATGGCGTAAAGTCTTCTTCCATACAAAGCTTTAAATGATTTAAACTAAAAAATTAAACACGCACTAATATTTCTTTTTAATTTCTTAAAAATACCTGTCAAACAAGCTAGGAATTCTTCAAAGGAATCATCAACTTTTGTCCCACCCCAAGCGCCACCACTCGCCTTGTACAGCTCTTTGACGTCACCGGATGGCGTAATTTCATGAACAGTTATGTCGACAGTTCCACCTATGTATTGTAATAATACAATATTAAATAAATGTTATATGTGTGCATAAATGATTTACGTCAAGAGACAGTTCGCGTGAGAATGGTTAGCGTACACGACACTTTACATGCGAAGGGTAATAATAAGAACGGCGATTTACAGTAGAAAGGTTAGCGTAGATAACATTATACGTGAAATGATCAGCGAAATAAACTGATGTGAAGAGGTATGCACTTGGTTTCTTTAGATTATATCAGTAGTTGACCCTTTGTTTAGTTTAGGTCCAATAATGTAAAAACGAGGAACAGGTAAATCTACATTTCAATAAATATATTTAAAAAAAATGTATGTGAATTGTCATCCACACCGTAATGTCGTATCTTTAAGACGTTGCAACAAACCTCCAGCATCAAGCACAAGATACTGTTTTCCTGCTCGCAACGATCCCAAAGAGAGTTCATTCCCACTCCTCTCAACCGGAAGATGGCGACAGAAAAGTGAAGCAGCTTCCGGCTCAAGTGCAATAGACAGCATACCCGATTCTATACCCGCCTATGTACCAATAAAGTTCCTTTTCCATTAACTTATCTCCGAAATTATGACAAACAACCGAATTCAATTCCTAAATTGTAGTTTGAATTGAGCACTAGGGCAACCGACTGATATGTACATGTAACAAAAAAGATTGATCATTTATTTTTCATTTAAACAATGCACGTCTATTATGTTACCTTAATATGAAAACTGGAAATGCATCATATGATATACTTCTCTATATATACCTCCATTTTGTCATATTCAACAAACTTCACAAAAACCATTTCAAAATTCAACAACAAAACTTAAAATTTACGTTTGTGTTCGTCGGCTGCCCAAAGCTGAATAAGCTTAAACCATTGAATTTTGCACGAAACCGGCGTCTATTTTACTTGCGTCACCTCTCGGAGATATTTATCAATACAAAGGGAAAATAATTTTCTACTAATTCATTGCATTCAAACTTAAAAGATTTTATTATGATAATAAGTTTATGAAGCACTGCTATTCCATAATCACTATTTTAGGGGGAGACCAATACAAATAGTGTTGCCACAAATACATATCAGACATTATTTAATGTAAATTTCCACATTAAATTATTTCATCAGCTTTGATTTGTCTTTTTTATAACCATGGTTTATGCTGATCATTGATTCCCAAAAATTTCCCCGAAACTTAAGAATAATGAGGAAATGATATCAAATAGTTTTTCAAAACGTTACATAGAAGTAAATATGAAGGGTTCAGAAATTATACAGTATTTTTTGCTGCTCTTGAATGTTTTTCAGTCGAAGGTGAAGGTAAATAAGCTGACCCTCTACATTTGGATATTCCCTCTTACCTCTTCGGCAGCTTCCCGCATGAACTGTTTAGCTGCATTGTCCCATATGGCCGGGACAGTCAAAACCCAGTGTATTTCTTTTTGTAACACTGCGTCCGCTATTCGGTCCTTAGACACAGACAATAAATCATCCTTCAGATACCTATAAAAACAAAAAGTGTAATTATAGAATGACAATGTTTCAATTTGTTGAACACTTCTGTAAGTTATGGCACTGGACACACTTGAAATACAATGTAGCCTCCAACTCCGATTAAATATAAAAATGATAACCGGTTTGTCAAATATTGTCAAATACATTGGGCTGGTTAGAGTGGCCACACTAAGGAGTAACAACTAACAGCGTGCGCCCCTCTTCCTGGGAATCAAAGAATTAGGCCCGAAACATGGCGTGGGAAGAACAAAGTGGCTTAATTAAAGCCTAAGCTGATGCTTTTAAGTGTATTTTATCCATTTATTTATTCAATATTAACTTGAAAAGTTCACTCAACAAATTAAGGTGAGGCACTGCGCCCTCTTGTTGCGCTTCTAAAATATACTCTTTAATTTGTAACTCGGCTGTAGCTGGACAATAACTTACTTTATGGCCAACGCAAAAACGGTTCTTGCCAATAATTTCCGACCATTTTCATCTTCCAGTTTCGAATTTCGAATGAGTTTCTGAAATGAAATGAACGTGTGGATTCACATTGATTTTTCTTGTTAGTTCGTGAATATCTTTACCAACAATCGACAATTCTGGTACTGAGTGCAGACTTAATAGAGTCATAAACATTCAATATTGTACACGTTATAAATAATTTGCGTAAAAAAACAAACATATAATACTGTTTTTGGATCTAATTTTTACTCTCTGTTTTTCTTGTTCGTTTGTTTGGTTGATATTTTTCCGTTGAACAAACAGTAATTTTTTGGCTACAGAGTCTGTACCTTTTGTTGAAACTTTTTTAAACGGGTAAAGCAAATCGATCTTTACGTCGCATGAAACAGTAACGATATCCCAAAGCATTTGTATAGATTGCAATGATGTATAACTATACAATTCTTGTCAAGTTGTACCTGTTTCCATAATTTCATTTTGAACCTCCTGAAAAAATACCAGTCATTATGTTCTTCTTATTCAATAAGATCTGCGTATTTGGTTTCAGCATCAAAACCGAACGAATGCAAAGTTTTCCCATCGGGCTTGATCAGAACACAAGTAGGGCCTGAAAAATTGTTTTCATGGCAAATATGGCAAAATGTACGGAAAATTGAACCCCTGATCTTTAAAATATCTTTGAACAAAGGAATACATACGCCGAAACAATTAAACGTTTAATAATATTGCAAAAATAAAGATTGTATACATGATATAAAAACCTTTGATAAACAGTTTTAAGTTTCAGACCTTATTTGACTCTATGACTCTATGTTTCCAGGTTATGATTTTAATCTCTAACCTTAATTATATGTAGGTCAAGAATTTCAAATTAGGGAATATATATATATATGTATATATATATATGTATATATATGTCACTTCATGCGACGTAAAGATCGATTTGCTTTACCCGTTTAATATATATATTCCCTAATTTGAAATTCTTGACCTACATCGACATTCAAACCATGTGAAATAATGAACTCATGTCAAACAATAACATAACACTCAAAATTAATTGGTACCTTTTTGCGACTCGTGTCCTTGCCATTGCTTGGCGAATACTGACGTCGGGTCGCTGTCATACTCATACCTGAACGAGAACGCCCAGCTAGAGTACGTTGTCCCGAAATCGATCGCTGCTACCAAGAGGTGTTTTGACTATTGAAAAACAAAATTAAATGATTTGAAATTATCCAATGCTTTAAATTTAAAAATGTAGAGACAAGAACGGAAGACCACCGTATAAATCGGAACAGAAAACGACGGAAGAAAAACATACATAGGACTGGAATTTAATTGTTGTCGACTTCAAAATATCATTTATGCTTTTTTTTTAAAAACAAAATATGAATAATGTAGAATAGTTGTTCTAGAAATTCACTAAAATTTATGTCACTTAATGTTTGTTTTGTAATGGCGCCTTTGAAATGCAAGACATGTCTCGACTCGGCACTAAATTCGCCCAAATACAGTCTTATTTTCTGAAAATATATTTACTTCCTTGTTATTGAAATAGTTATTAAAATCTCTTTTTTCTTGTTCAGTGTTACAAATATGATGAAGAGGTCTATATTCGATAATATATCACAACGCATTTTAATGAATTGATTTAATTTAATGAATAATGCAAACTCCCTACTTACCATTTCGGCATTCACCTGCGGAATGAATATATCTTGAGTCTCGTTATTCCACGATTACAATTTACATCCGGGTTTGGAAAACTCGCTATCGGAATAAATAACAAAACTGAAGTGCGCGTAATCTTAAAAAAGCTCATAAATTATATGAAATGAATACGCACGTTTGCAAACTGGGTGTACTGGGAGTTTAATCAAACTATTATTATGTCAATGACTAATATAACGCTCGTCCACATAAAAATATGACTCGTGTTTCATCTGTTTGTACATAATGTTTATTTGTATACCTGCGCGGTGCAATGATATTCATACACTCTTATATGAATAAACCGATAGAACGCAGATGTAAAACAGGGTAGAACAAACTGCCCTTATTATCTTTTGCGAATATTGAAATGTCTGTACAAATGTCGTCGCTTCAGTGCTGTATTGTTAAATCTGCTGAAGGCAATACATGAGAATGTTATGTTATCATTTTCAGCTTTCTCTAGCCATGTTGTTATTTCCTTGTATAGGGTTTCTTTTTTGATTACTCCAAAACGCAATTGTTTTTGGTGCTTAAGTGTTCTTAAGTGATCAGTCGAGCAGCGATCCTGTAAATTGTTGTTGAACCAAATGTGATGATGCATCTGCATGTACAATCGAAGTATTTAGAAATGACAACACAAACAGTCATTTATTATAAAAGTGTAATACAGTACCAACATGTTTCATATCAAGCCCCTTCACCGAAATTTAGCGGTTTCGTTATGTTGAACCCCATAATCCATAATATCACGACATCCGGTCATTATTCTTTATAGAGAGAGATGGTTTATTTTGAATACATGTTCAATAAGCCATATGACCCGTGAGAAAAACAAAATACACGATTTAACATTTACAAATGACATAGCAAATGGAGCACGTAAGGCTTATTTAAATTTTACGATAGATTTTAAAGGTAACGAAGGACATGATAAGAGACAACGTAATACTTAAAGGTACAGAACGATATCATATACGGAGAAGGTGTTCATATTCCTATATTACTACATACAGTGTCAACAAAGTGCAACATAGAAATCTTAGAAAAGTGAACTCTTTACACATTGTACATTTGCACATTTCAAAAACAAAAATGTCGATCTTCAATACATACAAATCAAAGGACAAATTTACCAATACATATAGTGAAATGTAAGGCAACATATTAAAACAAAAAAAACAACAACAACAAAAAACAAAAATGAAAAAAGAAGGTAGTTTATCTTTGTAATCTTTTTCTAAATTTAAAAGCCTTATCTATGTATGTGCATAACTTTCTGAGTTGAGTAATATTAGTACTTTCGAAGAGTTGTTTAAGTTTATACATACTTGGATTGGACCAATAATATTTTGCAATGTATCTTTTACGGAGTTCAGTATATAAATTACATTCTATCACAAAGTGATATTCGTCTTCCAATTTATTGCATGCAATGCACTTTCTTTCTTGACGTGGAATACAGTTGAGACGATGCCATCGACCTTTTCAATAGACAGATTATGAGATGAAAGAAGTAACCTAGACAATTGCTATGGTTAAACTATTACATACGTTACATTTTAAATAATACTGAAAGCCAAAGGAAACAATGGATTTAAAGATTATCATGGTGTCCCTTGATAATGGCGGACGTGTGTTTAAAAACCAGTAAAAGTTAACAATGGGTGTAATTATTGCAGTGTATAGAGCTCGCATTGGATGTTTTGTGATGCCGCATAAAGTGAGGTGTAAAATGAAGGGTATTATTGTGACTAGAAGTGCATGTAGTGGATTATTAAGACTTGTTTTGGCGTGGTCAATACTAATTGTGGTGGGTGGAGACGTGGAACTCTATCCGGGACCTACACCAGGGCCTGCCTCAGGGTCACAGCGGGCTACTCGACAGAGCACACTCTCGTTCGCATCCGTAGCCGGTAGCCAGGATTATGACCTCTCGCGCGGGTTATTCTACTATAGATAATATTTTCTGTTTGCAATCAATGATAACGAAATATACATCAAAGTCTGAGTGGGGGAGGTTTTACGTATTGTTTGTCGACTTTAAAAAGGCATTTGATTCGTTAGTTCATCAACAACTGTTTACTAGTTTGGTAAGTAAAGGCATTCGTGGAAAAGTATTAAATGTTCTTGTATCAATGTATGCAAATTTGACCGCGCGCGTTAGAGTAAAAAAGAGAAATTTATCAGAAGCCTTTACTTGCAACATCGGTACCAGACAAGGAGATTTGAGTTCGCCGATAATTTTTAGTCTATATATAAACGACCTCTGTTCTTATTTAAGGGAAAATTTTAATAGAGGAATTTTCATAACAAATGATATCCACGACATTATAAGTCTGCTATTCGCTGACGACGTAGCAAATTGCGCAGAAACCGCGAATAACTTACAATTGCAACTTAACCGTATATCGGAATATTGTGATAACGCTGAAATGACTGTTAACTTAAAGAAAACAGAAATAATTGTATTTCGAAACGGCGGTCCGTTGAGAAATTATGAAACTTGGCTATACAAAGGTCAACATGTCAAGGCAACCTCCATGTATAAATATAAGGGTCTACTTTTTACCCCCCAACTTTCTTGGTCAGATGCAAAATACCAGTTAACATTGCAGGCCAGGAAAGCAGTTTTCGCTATCAAATCTTATGAAAGACCGTTTGGTCGTTTTAATAACAAGGAACTTTTTAAACTGTTTGACTCTATGGTGGTCCCCATTCTGACATATGGAGCGGAGATCTGGGGTTGTAGTAACGCCCCTGAAATCGAACGAGCTCAAAGTTCGTTCTGTAAAAATTTCCTCGGTCTAAATATAAGTACTAATAGTTGTATGGCACTAGGTGAATGTGGTCGTGCTCCACTTTGCGTGATATATTATTCAAAATGTATAAAATACTGGTGTAAAATTCTGCATATGCAAAACCATCGCTACCCAAACATTGTTACGTTATGTTAAAACGTCAAGACGATATTGGAAGAATAAATTGGGTAACAAAAGTTATTATTATTATATGTCATTATTTCAGTATGGATTTGGCTACGTCTGGCTATGGCAAGACGTAGGCGACATTAATCCTTTAACGCGCAATTTAAACTTCGCTTAATCGACTGTATGAGTCAGGGATGGCACGATACAGTTAATTCATCTTCAAGATGCGATCTCTATAAACAGGTTAAATCCTTACTAAATACGGAAAAATATCTTTCCATAAACTTGTCACATAAATTTGTCCGTGCGCTCACGCGATTTAGGTGTTCAAGTCACCGGTTAAATATCGAAGTTGGCCGACATCTTAACATAGACATAAATGACAGAATATGTGCGTCATGCTTTATCAACGAGAACAGGCTTTTATTAGAAGATGAATTTCATGCGTTTTTCATATACCCAAGGTTCTCTACTGTAAGAAATCAGTTTTTATTTAGCTGGTACACGGGTCGATCTGACCTACATGCCTTTTACAGACTCCTAAAGTCAGATAATAGTTTTGTTATTCGACAAGTGGCAATATTTATTTTTTACTTATTAAAAATGGCAGATTGAAATTTGTAAAAAAATTGTATTAAGCAATGACACCACTGTATTGTAATTAATGATGTTTATATTATAGTATGTATTTTGGGCCGGAGGCCTTTATGTACTGAATAAAGTTGAGTTGAGTTGAAAGTGCTGCGTGGTGAAATTTCAATTCTCGCGTTCCAGTTTTGTACATTTGTATCACACACACGTTGTTTAAAAATTCTTACAAAAACATTTGCATCACCAACACCCTGAGCTACCCAAACTTTATAAAATCCTAATGATGACAATAAATGTTGAAGTAATGTTACCCACGACACCTTATTTGGAAGCAAATACGCATCAGTTTTTAAAACTTCGTAGACAATTTTACAATACTTTAGGTCGTCACTAGTTAGAATCTTTAGCCAGTACTTTACAATTCTAATACATCTATTGTATGCTAAATCAAATCGACCGAGTACACCGTAAACAAAATCATTCTGTGAACAGCGTTTTACCTGAAGAATGCGTTTGCAATACAGTGTATGGATACGTTCGATAGTATTTGCCTTATGAAAACCCCAAACCTCGCTAGAGTAATTCAAAATAGGTACAATCAGCTTGTCAAAAAGGTCGAGTCTGTGTTTCACGCTCACGTTAGGAATATTGTATAAATATTTAATACAACCTAACACGAGATTTAACACTTGAGTACATACTTTTCAGAATTGTCATCATTTTACCGCGAATACCAAGTTTTATCAGTTTAGACCAAAGACTATTGCGTTCAACATAATTTAAAGCTTTGCTAAAATCTATGAAACTACAATACATCTTTTTTACCCTGATTGATCATAAAAATTATATATATTATCAGTAGTGCCCATTTCACTGCGAAAACCAACCTGAGCCTCGATGTAAACATTGTAATTTTCAGCCCATGATGTCAATCTGTTATTAAGAATGCGGGTAAAAAGTTTCCCCAAAACACTCTATAAATTAATACCCCTGTAGTTTTCCGGGTTAGGAATAGATCCTTTCTTATGTAGTGGCACTATATAACCGTCAGACCATGTTTCTGGAAAATGTCCAGTTTTGAAAATAACATTATATAGTGAGTGTTAAAAAGGGTGTAACACGGTGTTTCCATGTATAAAATATTCATTTATATAATTATCTGGACCAGCACTTTTACTGAGTTTTAATTGTTTAATACATTGATTTATCTCTGCTATACTAATTTCAGCATCTAATTCCAAAAACATAACTTGAAGTTCGTCGCTCATTAAAATACATGATATCCTCATCAGCCTGGAAAAATGGGTCGCCAGGATTGTTAACTGCTTTAAAATACACTTCAAAAGACGACAATGGTATGTCTGGAGGTTTTACATGCGCTGACTGTTTCAACATTTTCCAGTAAAGTTTAGCGTTATTATGTCTATATTGCTAGTAAGTGTTTGTTCTGTCGACGAGGTATGTTTTCTTACAGGATTGTATAGTACATTTGTATTCCGACCGAGCTTTAACAAGAAGCAATCTATTTTCATTTGAAGGACAATTGCGATATTTGTTTAAAAATGTTAAAAATATGCTTCTTTTTTGACAACATTCTTCAGTAAACCAGGGATTATTTCCGGGCTTTGTTTTATTTGAGTTGTTAGCATTATGATAAATAGAAGTTTTAAAAACGACCATCAGTAACATTGTTCATAAGCTTGGAAAATTGTGATAAACTAGAATCTACGTCACTACCCGTCGAACAATTATTCGTAAAAAGAGTCAGTTCATTCAGTTCAAATACATCGGTGCTAATTGCATTTATAAAATTATTCGTAAGATTAACTTTCCACTTATATCTAGAATTAATCTCTTCATACTTATCATTTTCTACGGTCTGATCACGTGATAAAGCGTCAATGTTAACGGTATTTTCAAATGCATACTCAATTAAACAATGATCAGATAAGGAATTTAGATCATGAACTGTAAATGAAGTAATGCAATCAAACACGGATTCCGAAACTAAAACATAATCCACTAAACTGCATCCTCTCGACCCTACGAAAGTAAATTTACCAATCCCCGCGTCCTCGCCACAACGACCATTCACTATGCGTAAACCTGTTTGTTTACAAAAATCTATAAAAGCAGTACCGTTACCATTGGTGTGACCTTTATCTTGAGAGAATCTAGGACGAGATATGTCAACCGTATAATCGTCATGTAGTATAAACAGGTCATTATTTAATTCAAAATCAATACAATCGGAGTTATCCGATGTACGGCTGTTAAAATCACCAGACAATAATATATTACACTGACCATCCGTAAATCCGTAAATGCTACAGAGTTTAACAATCTATCAAAAACATTTTCTAACTGTAAGTTAAATCTTCCGCTACTCTCAGGTACAACATAACATAAACCGATAATTTAATCATTATCTAGAAAGAAAATATTGCTGTCAAGCCGTATCCATAAAATGTCATCTTCACTTTGGAAAAAACAAACTTTTATCATTGACATATGTATCTTTTACATAAATAATTATTCCACCGGAATCACGTTAAGAGTTTTTACTTTTTTTTCCTATTTAAACAAAAATGCTGAAAGTTTTGTACATTTAAATCAATAGAATCATTAGACCATGTCTCAGTTAGCATAACTGTTATTTTTTTTATCAAATATGGAAATAATTTCAGGACAATGCAGTTTGTTACAATATTTAGACACTAAACACTGTACATTAAGGACGGCTATTTTAAGGTTAACCTTCTCCTGCAATTCCTAGCCAGAGTCAGCACCTCCTAATGCCACAGATTCACCACCAGGGGCAGAGTTAATGTTTGTACCCGGAGTATGTTGAAGGTTTACACGGCGCGCTGAAACTGACTGTGTCCGACGTGGACCCGGCTTACGTCTGGTCGTTGATCTAGGAGTATGTGAACCATCCTTACCCGGCTGGGTTTTAGACTTAAAAGTTGTGAGTTTTGTACCATTTTGTTTAGGGGCGTCACGTGTTTCCTTATGTTTAAAGAGTGATGGTACAACAATATCACATGGCTGCGGAAAGTCGGTCTCCATGTCTTTTTCGTGACTTTTGGATCGTGCCGTTGGAAAGGTTACATCAGGCGTAATTTGGGCTGTATGTCCTGAGGCATCAGCAGACGGTATAAAAAGTGACTCATTTTCTGCTAAAAAAATCCCGCTTCTCCTATGTAATATTGACCCGTGTCTATTAAATAGTGGCTCCGCCCTACAGAACCAACTATTTAATATAATACTTTAGAAAAACATATACAAGCACAATAAGTCTTAGTACTACAACTGTTACTACTGCAGCTATTGCTATTGCTACTACTACTATTACAACTAATAGTGATAAGGATGATGATAATGATGATGATGATGATGATGATGATGATGTTGCTATTCCCACTACTACTACTACTACTACTACTACTACTACTACTACTACTACCACCACCACCACCACCACCACCACCACCACCACCACTACCACCACGCTTCTTTCGATTCAATGCGCACCATATATTTGTCATTGTCACGTTCCGTTCGCACACAATTTAGTGCGGTTTTCTTGAAAAACAACAATTAAAAGTCATTTTATAGCCTTTATAGGCATCTTTTAAACAGAAAAAAAAACGAAAAAATTGTTTGTTTCATATTACAATGAAACAGACAATTATCCTCTACATAAACCCTGACAAATATAAATAAAAACCTCAAAATAGACGAGAAGGCAACGAATCATTTTGAAAAAAATTAAATCAATTTGCACAACTGACATGGAAATAAATGTGCTGAATAATTAAAAGTATTTAAAAATTTAAGACAAAAAACATAGTCATGTTAAAGCCTAAAGAAAGCTTTCTTAAATTCCCATTCATGATTCATTTACAATTATTTCATTCAGTTAACGCTATGCAGACGACAGATCTGCGCACAGTGTGCACGTTTTGAGCCCATGCATAATATTTTCAAGCCATGTATCCCAACAGGTTAAAAATACGACAGTGGGGAGTAAGAAACCAGTGGGATCCCAGCAACGTACAGCACAGGGGATCGAGAAACAAGACACGGCGGCTAAAAATAGCTCACCTCAGTCTGATGTGTCCGAATAGGCCAGTAGTGAGGAGAATTGTGGGATCAAATTTTGTTTATTCAATGTACAAGGTTTAATTGGTAACGATTTAACAAATTAGACTCAGAAGAAATGATTGCTTTATTAAATGAAAATGATATTCTCTTATTGACGGAAACATGGCTAAATGATAGTTATAACTGTCAGGTAAAGAACTTTCATTATTACCAGTTGAACAGACAAAATAAACATAAAGGTGCGAAACGCGATAGCGGTGGTGTAATTATTTATATACATGATAAACTGAAAAATAAAATTGAACTTTTTAAAACCACATGTGACAGTGTATTATGGTTAAAACTAAGTAAAGACCTGCTCCAGTCTGACGGGGATGTTTTTCTATGTTTATCTTACAATGTCCCAAGTGGCAGCAGTAGGGAGTTATTTAATGACTTAAATATATTTGATTTAATTACAAATGAAATGCATAATATTGAAAATGATTTTGAAAACTGTGTTTTCTTTGTTTCTGGGGACTTCAATGGGAGGGTTAGCGACAGACCAGACTTTGTGGAGGATGAATATCTTCACCTGATGGACCTACTGCCGGATGATTATTTGCCGGATGACATTTTACCTAGAAAAAAACAGGACAAAATTGTTAATGAGTATGGAAGATGTTTACTTGATTTTTGTAAAGCCACTGGTATGAGAATTTTGAATGGTAGGACAGATTTGGACAAGGATTTAGGAAAATTTACATGCATTAATTCACAAGGCAGTAGTAGTATAGATTTTGTTATGTGTAAAAGTGATAATTTTAATATTGTTAAAAAGTTTATGTTAATGAACCAAATATTTTGTCAGATCATTGTGTGGTTAACTTTGTTCTCACATCTTGTTTTAAAAGTAATGGTGACAAAGCATGTGAAGAAGTCTTAGTTAACAATTATTTTAAGTATGCATTGAAACCAGAGAGAAAAGAAATGTTTGCTAATACTTTAAATAGTGATAATGTGACACAGAAGCTTTTAACCTTTTGTGAAAATACAAATAGAGCAGAATATACTTGTGATGTTGACAGTAGTCTCTCAGATTTATGTAATACTGTTGATGATATTTGTGTACCTTTATTAAAAAAAGAAGCTAGAAGCTTGCAAAATAAAGTATCAAGTCAAAATGTTAATAAATGTTTCTTTGATGTTGAATGTAAAGATAAAAAAAACCCATATTTTTATAGATATTTGAATACATATAGAAATGTCCCAAATACAGAAAATAGAAAAGCTATGGTCCAAGCTAGATGCGATTACAAAAATACTGTCAGAAAGAAGAAATTTATATATGATAGTAACCAGACAAAAAGGTTAGAATGTGCTAAGTTGTCAAATGCTAAAGCCTATTGGAGACTGTTAAAAGTAAAAGTTAGTAAGCAGTTCTCTTCAAAATTGTCAGCCAATGATTTTTTGGCATATTTTCAAGCTATTAATGACCCAGACTCTGTGTTTATTCAACCAGATGAAGATGTGTAATATTTTGATGAAAGATATTTAGATGGTGAAATGCAGATAATGTTTGAGCTAAACATACCATTTTCATGTGAGGAGATTGTTAAGGCTTGTAAGAAGCTGAACTGTGGTAAGTCAGCTGGACCAGACTTAGTGCTAAATGAATTTTTGAAATATGGTATTGAGTCTGAACAGTTTTTGTCATGTTTAAGTACTCTTTTTAATAAATTATTTGAAATGGAATTACTTTCCAGAAAAGTGGTCTGAAGGATAGTTCCGTTGCATAAAAAGGGTGATGTAGTAAATGTAAATAATTATAGAGGCACTACTTTGTTAAGTACACTTGGGAAATTGTTCACAAAAATAATAAATGATAGATTAAGTTCTTGGGCTGAAACATATCATGTATATATAGAGGCACAATCTGGCTTCAGAAAGCAGATGGGAACGATAGACAATGTATTTGTGTTACATGGTATCATTGAGCATTTGTTAAACAATAAGAGAAAATTATTTGCAGCCTTTTTTGATTTTACCAAGGCGTTTGATTATATAGTGAGGTTTAAACTTATACAGCTTGGTGTTAGAGGAAAAATATTATATATAGTTCAGTCAATGTATGAGAATGTTAGATCTAGGGTCAGATATAAAAATGAATTAAGTGATGACTTTCCTTGTGTGCTCGGTGTTAGGCAGGGCGAATCATTATCGCCGTTTTTATTTTGTATGTATCTAAATGATATAGAAGAACACTGTATGCTTCATGGTTTTGAAGGGGTTGATTTAGATATGTTAAAAATGTTCCTGTTGCTATATGCTGATGATATTGTTATTTTATCAGAATCTAAAAGTGGGTTACAAAATGGATTATTACTGCTAGAAGATTATTGTAACAGGTGGAAACTTAGTGTTAATATAAATAAAACAAAGGTGATGGTATTTAAAAAAGGTGGCAATGTTAGAAGAAATATTAAATTTATGTACAAAGGACAAGAACTAGAGATTTTAAAAAAGTGTACTTATCATTGTATTTACACCTGGTGGTTCATTCAGTACAACGTTTGAAACCTTGTCAGGGCAAGCTATGAAGGCATCATATAAGCTTATTTTAGATCGTACTAAGTTTCCTGGTATATCAATAAGCCACTATTTGTCATTATTTGATAAACTTATATACCCAGTGTTGAATTATGGCTGTGAAGTCTGGGGGTTAAACGATAGCGTAAAGATAGAACGAGTTCATTTGAAGTTTTGTAAAGAGATTCTAGGTGTAAGAACCCAAACTCAGAACAATTTTGTTTATGGAGAACTTGGAAGAACACCATTAGTCACTTGTAAATCATGGGCAAAGAGCGTTAGAGATATTTTACAAACATTAGGATTTAACGAAGTTTGGTTATTTCAAACTGTTGGTGACGTTTATAAATTTATATATGAATTAATGCAGCGACTGCAAGATGTTTATGTACAAAACTGGTTTGCAGAAATTAATAACTCATCCAGAGCAAAATCATACGTGCTGTTTGCAGATTTTAAGTTACAATCTTACTTGTGTGATGTAAATATTGTAAAATTTCGGAAATCCCTTACGAGGTTAAGACTCTCATCACATAGACTAGAAATCGAGGCCGGTAGATGGCATAAACCTGAATCTATACCTGTTAGTGAACGAAAATGTCAAATTTGTAATATCCTCGAAGATGAGTTTCATTTTTTGTTAGAATGTACATTGTATAATGATTTAAGAAAACAATACATCAGTAAATATTATTGGAAAAGACCAAATGTACTGAAATTTGTTGAACTTATTGCTAGTGATAGGAAAGCTACATATAGAAAATTATCGATGTATGTACATAAAGCTTTTAAATTAAGAAATACTTTTGTTTATATCTAACATATGTAATAAGTTTATATCTGTATAACAGCCACTGTCTCCTCACTGTGATAATATTATAGTATTATATATATAATAGTTTGAATTATATAATAATATAGTGTTATATATATATATATTAAAGTTTGAATTATATAATAATATAGTGTTAGTTATTGTAAAAAAATAAATAAAAAATAATGTATCTATGAAATTGTATTTGACCACTGATCTATGAATTGTCATGATATATGTATATATGCAAAATTCTTGTATGCTCATGGGCCTATGGCAATTTTGCATTTAAAATAAACTAAACTAAACTATGTATTAATATTGTTAGGCTTAGCCATTTACCAGATTTCCTAACCGATCCCATTTTTGCACTTGACCCGACGTTTTGTATTTTCACCGGACATTTTGTTTTCATTTTGGGTATATCTTATTAGTAGCATCGTTAAATAGTTGTACACACCCACGCGGCGGGAGTACAATCAAATGAAACTCACACTAGGTCTGATGGTATGTCTTATAGCATCGTTAAATAAACATAAACAACCACACGACGGTTGTACAGACGATGGAAAACTCACACTGGGTCTGATGTCATGTCTTATGGTATCGTTAAATAAACGTACACCACCACGCGGCAGTACAGCCGATCAACATGGCAGCAGTGGTAGCAGGGTTACAAAAAATGACCCGCTATAAGTTATATGATTTTGCAAAAGGACATAATTCAGTTCATATACTACTCAAGTTTTTGTTTGACAGCAGTCTCTTGTTATTGCTTAACACGATACTTATCATTATATTGTCATGTTTTACGGTTTGAATAAATATTAGTTGATATCAGATATCTTGGCACTATTTCAAGATTTTACCTATCGACACAAACACACTTATTTGTTATTTATCTGAAGCAGGAAGTTATTCATTCAGTGTAATGTCACTCAAGACAAATCAAACAATTATTATCGAGTAGTGATAACAGTTTTTGGAACATATTTTTATGGTATTTAGTATTCACTTATTAACTCTTATAGTGTAGGAGAATGGCGACTGGAAAATCGTCTCTTCTTGTTGCTGCGTTCGATTTTGGGACAACATATAGTGGTTATGCGTTTTCCTTCAGAGATAACCCGCGTAAAGTACAAACTAATCACACCTGGTATTCGGGAGGGGCTAGCAAACTGATCTCTCTCAAGACGCCGACAAGCGTGCTTCTTAATCCAGACGGAGAGTTTGATTCATTCGGGCTTGAAGCTGAGGACAGCTATGCGAGTAAAGCGGAAGACGACGAACACGAAGGATGGAGATTGTTCCGGCGTTTTAAGATGGTTCTGCACAATAATCAGGTGTGTATAATAAATAAGTATTTGTAAGAGAAATGTGATAAAAATCTGGGCCTTATCGATATACAAAACATCCGACAATGCAATTAAGATAATAGGCCAGAAGTCATAAATATGGGCTAAAAGAAATTATTCATCCAACGTTTGTTTTATAGTAAAAAAAACCCGAACCAAAACACATTAAATGTGTATCTAAAATACAAAAAACTCTTATAACCAAGTTTCCCTTTGCGTTTACAAGTTCTAAAATCAAGGAAAGGGGTTTGCAGTCTTAGTTCAAGGTGTTTTAATTAATATACATGCGACTATTTCCAGAACCTTTCGAGGGCCACTACTGTTGAGGACTTAGACGGCAAAACACATCCTGCAATGCCTATTTTTCCATGTCGATAAAGTTTCTACAGACACACTTGCTAGAGTCGGTCGAAAAACAGATCGTAGGAATACGAGAAAGGGACATTTCGTACATTATCACTGTACCCACTATCTGGGATGACAATGCCAAAGAATTTATGAGGATGGCTGCTGAAAAAGTAAATCCACTTGTTCTCAGCAAAAGTGTATCACCTATGGTTTAACAATACTTTTTTCTCCTAATATGCGATAAAAATCATAATATAAGTGCCAGTAAACAATAGAAAAATCTTATCATTGTGTAAGTTCGATTTCAGAACAATACATGTGCTTGGCTTATAGCCTGACAATAAAACCAACCTCTCTTGTGATAACTAGTGTGAACTTTAGTGTTGTAATCGTGTTGATTCATTACGAAGTGAAAATTTAACATATTATTTAAAGGCAGGTCTTGATGGAAATCGACTGAAACTTGCCCTGGAACCGGAAGCTGCCTCGGTTTGGTGTGAGACTGTCGGTGTTGACACCAAAATTGCACTAGCTGATCCAGGCACTAAGTTTATGGTTATCGACTTGGGAGGTGAGAAATTGTAGTAATACCAAAACTTCTGACAGCATAAGCAAAAATATGAAAACATATATAATGAAATTGTTGAATAATTATTTGACGAAAACGAAAAGAGGTTAGAAAGAACTAAATCTGATTGATACTTTAGGTGGCACCGCAGACATATCCGTTCACGAGAAAAAAATCGACGGAACTCTGAAGGCAATACACAAATCGAGCGGTGGACCATGGGGTGGCGTATATGTGGACGCTAACTACATCAGATTCCTTGAAAGGGTATACATCGATCCGACCTGTCAATCAGACTAATCATTATTGACCAATGAGAAAGCTGCATATTATTCACCGAGTCCCGTCCGCCATCTTTACCCACACTCACAGCAGCGATAACTGTTGACAACCGGAAATTTTATTGAAGTTTTAAGACTTATTTGTGAAAATGGTTAAACGATGTAGATGGGGAATATGTTATGCGGATGAAAGGTATCCGGAGGGACTAAATGGAGGCCGATTTAAACGATTTCCTACCTATAATCCGACATTGAAAAGTGCAAATGCTGGATTAAAGCCTGTGGACGGCCACACGAGAAACTGAATGTTAACAGGATAAACCAGCACGAAGATGTCTGCTCGAAGGTTAGTAAATTAAAATTTGGTTTTATCGTAAAACGATCAAAATTCAATCATTTCAATTAAAATTCTGCATTCTGCAAATGTTTATTTTGTTTACTTTCTTGTATCCTAAATATTGACTTCCATGATCATGCTAGTTGAAACCTTAAACAGTTTCCATCAGGTAAAGAATGTGTCAAGTTTAAACTACTGTTTTATTGTATAATATGTTACTGACTGGCATTGTGGAGTCTTGTCACACTAATTACATTTTACTATTATGCATATTTAAGCACTTTCATGGAGGAAATGGACCATCTAAAGAGTATCCTGACCCATTATCAGCTGATGGCTGGAGAATAACATCTTCAAGAAAACTCCACACAAAGCGGTCACTTGGAAAGGAAATTTTTGGCAGCATTTATACACAAAATGCAAGTGTATGCATTTTATACAAGATATCACATGCCTGTACGTTAGAGTTTTATTTATCTTTATGGAGTGCGCGAAAGATTGAATAACATGTACCATGTAGGATAAATTGCAAAACTGAGACTGTATTATTTTGTAGACTTCTACTGCTTGAATGCAAACAAAAGATACGTTTAAGGTTAACCATTTTGAGACTACATGCAAAGGCCACTTAAATCTACCTTTGGTGTGCTTATACAAGGGTTTGAGCTGCGTCCAGAAATAATTTTCCCCCATTCAAACAAGGGTCATAATTCGTTAATAAGTTATGGGCCTTGATGTACAGGTTGGTATTGCAACACGCTTACCAAGTTCTAGATGAATATATCCAATGTTTCTTTTAGTTCTAGCCAAGCTATATTCTTGCTCACCGACGGAGACACCAAGGCCATAACGGTACACCGTTAAATGCCACTGTTCCTTTTTCAATACCAAACAACAGCATTATAGTTACATATATTTTAATACAAGTATTTGGTATGTTACAGAACAAAACACTCAAAAGAACTGAAGAGAACATTATTACACGGAAATTATTCAGTTTTTTTGTGTGTAAATTTGCATATAATTATATCAACTTTACAACAATTTCTTTCAGAGAAAAGCTGGTCCAGGATCCTGCAGACACTGTACAAGGAGTAGAAACACAGACCGAATGTCCATGTAAGTGAAACCAACACTCTAACAATGCCTGTGATCGTGTTGTCAGTTCTATTTTACTTCGGTCTTCACAGGTTGTGTGGTAATTTAATGGTGTGAACTCTTTCGGTAAATCAATAGGTGCTGCATTTCAATCAGAGGTATTCCCACACTCTTGAGAAATGGTAGGAGTCAGTTTTAAACATCTTGTCTTAAATGTAAAATTTATTAAGTATTTATTTTCAGGGACATCACCTTTGGATATGTTTGCATTTACCGCTCAGAATCTTCCCTAAAAGAACAGTTGTCACAAAAAGAAGTTCAAGTTGAAGAATTACAGTTTGCACTTTCATCAAAGTGTTATGAAATTCAGATTTTAAAGCAACTGGTGGGAATATTAACAAACTTTAAATGTCGATATATTTCTGCTCAAAGAAGCAAGAGTTAAAAATTGTTTAAATACTATACAGGAATCATATGATTTTATTTCTGCTTCTTTGATATAATTGAATAACTGTTAGTTTGTTTATGTTTGGAATAAAGCATTGTAAAGTGAATTGTGTGTTTGTAGTTCATTTATTTAATTAAATTTAAAATTTGGTGTGTGTATCCATCTGGCAAAGGACAGGTTTCCTTTTCCGACTGTGCTACTATGACTTGGTTCACTCTAACTGGCTTGATCTTTGATCCCTTTGGCACATTCCATTGTTGGGAAATACTTGTGTAACTTTGTTGATCAGGAACATGGGTGAAGTTGTACAAATTGAGTTCCTGAAGTGACTTGATTAAGCCAACCACGTGTGAACAATGACCGCTCAATCTATAAAAAAATGAAAACAGAGATTGTTGACAGAAGTTGTCAAAACAAAAGCATGATATCATGCTGTGAAATTGGCATGTGTTTATCCTACACTGACCCGTGAAGTATCATTTGACTTTCCAGATGTTAAATGTCTAAAACGAGGCAGTAACTAGAAATATGAAAACCAATAAATTGAAATACAACATATAGTATATTACTTCTTTCTCTACTCGACGACTTGCAAATATTTTTTTTTCGTTTTCCGTATTACGGCATGAAATGTAAAAGACATGGCGATCCAAAAGAGCTTATATTACACAATGTATATTTAAGAATAAAGCTACTGTATAATATTTTTTTTAAATACAATTGGAAATCCACATACCCTGCCTTTTATGAGCAATACGTATATCGTATGGAATCCCTCTCCACATCGACACTTAACATATGAGGCTTGTCGTTTTTTCTCATTGAAGGCCAGCATCTCGCGGTAACATGGCAGATACTTTCCTCTTCCAAAACTTTAATGTCATGAATATAACCTTGTAGAAAGTAATTTAATCCCTTTTGTAAGACCTTTCCCTATAATTTGGCTTTACCTGGTAAATATTTAACTGATATAATGTCCGGAATCTTCGCATGAGAATCGGATTTTGATGCTTTCGTAGCAGCGAGAGCCGCCATTTTGAATTTACGCTTGGGGCGCGTAGTAACAATATCTAAGGGGGCGGAGCTCATCTTGGCATCTCGGATCGATGTATTCAGTAGGAGGGCTATAGCTGATCTCAAGAAAAAGGAAATGTCCGACTACTTTGACGTCATCAGAGAGTTTGATACAAAGAAACGTTGCTTCAGTGAAAAGGCGAAAAGCAAAATTACGTTCAAAATATCGGCAGCTACAAGGAATCTTTCAGAAAAGTATACCGGACAGAAGCTAGAGCAAAGGATAGAATACCTTGGATTTGGTGATGCAGTTGTGTTGAAAGGTGGAGACAAGTTGCGGGTTGAACCAGACATCGTCCAAGCATGGTTTGACGACCCAATCGACAGACTCATAGTCCACTTAAACAACATACTCTGCTTACCAAAAATGAGTGCTGTTCAGACCATTGTGTTGGTTGGTGGTTTTGGAGAGAGCGCGTACGTACAGGACAGGCTTAGAGCTGAGATTCCGGGCACGCGTTTGTTTGTTCCTGGTGAGGCAGGCCTCGTCGTGCTGAAAGGCGTCGTCAGCTTTGGACACAACCCATCGATTTTTTCATCCAGAGTAATGAATTACACGTACGGAGTTGCTGTCAATATAATTTATGATGAGAAAATACATAGTAAGGACAAAAGGTTCTTAGCAAACGACGGACATTGGCGTGTACATAACGGAATCGCCGTTTATGCTCGTGTAAATACTGAAGTGCCCGAAGACCAACAAATTACGCAGGAGTTCATCCCTAAAATTCCAATCTATCGAACAACACGGGAGAACTCTTTATACGTGACCGAGTCCGGCTGTGATCTTCTTGCGGAGTTGAAAACTTCCCAGCCACGGGGAATTCCTCTCTCTGAGCTTAGATACAAGACTACATTTATGTGCGGTGGGACGGAACTCGCTGTAAAGTTTCGCGTAAAGAAAACTGGACAGGAGAAGATATTGAAGTTGAATTGCTTGAAAAAAGACATTTCCAATAAATTAATTCTGGATAATGAAATCTTGAATAAGGACTTTGTTAACCTGTCCCAATCAGCTCAATGTACAGTATAGAGCCGATGACCCATACCCATCCGTAGTCCGCATCTGTATTACGCATCCGCATTTCAAAAAGGAAACCAATGTCAATATGTCTTGAATAGAAAAGGAATATTGTATTTCAAAGTGATAAACAGTCTTCAAAAAGTAATTTGGTTTAAAAAAATAAAAAGTGTTTATTCATATTTACATACACAAATGTTTGATATGCAGTTTTACGTCGGCATTATTAATGGTTATTCCATGTAGAAAACAATCCGTTCTTAGTGACCACTGCTATATTTAAAAGTCTCATTCTATGTTTGCATTGCTTAATCACAAAGCACACTGCTCGATGTTTGTTGATGTGGAACAGATGCACATGTATGAAAATAATAACTAGCAAGTTTGTTTACACATTTTATGATTAAATTATCCCCCATTTATTCATTATTAAAGTGTTTTGGGTTGGTTATGGAGACTGACCCAATCCCCCCCCCCCGAAAAAAATAAAAATGTTCACAACGCCGGTAAGGCGGCATTCACAAGCTCTGTAAAGACTACTCCAAACTTAAGAAAGTGGTACGCGGTGAGCAAAAACTTAAAATGAGGCTAATGCGGTGCGCAGAAATTACCAAAACATGTTTCGGTTGAATCTGATAAAACATAGCTAAGTTAACAGTACGGAATGGGACGGTTGTTAAAGCTCGCTACTATAAGCTTTTACATTTGCTTGAATTTACAAAGCTGTGGACTGACTGATTCGTTTAAGATGCTTCGAGCAACTGTTTTTTGATTTTCAGCTTTTCTACAAATATGGACGACTATAAGAATAGAGGAAACAGTTATCATTCTTTAAGAGTATCGTTTGGCTTGTATGATCTCCTGTCAGATGTAAATTTCGGTATGATTAACAGGTGCCCAATGAACATAAAAAAGATATAATTTATTTTAAATAGATAAGTCAATGTGTCGCCGTATCACCCATGAATGAAGTAGAAAAACACAGACCAAATTTGCTAAAATTGTTTTTAACGTGCTGAATTTTACATGTGAATCTAAGGATTAACAATAAATTTCACCGTACTGATTTTGAACACTAGGATTATTTTTTCTCCCGCTTTACTAATTTCATAATGTAGTCGTTCTTTAACTGTTGTAAAAAGGCACTTGTCATGCTATATATTTACTTTTTTTGACTCAAACTGTTTAAGAAATTCTATATTATCATTTCATCAACGTCAATCTAAAATGGACACAAATATGAAAACAAAGGCATGCAACATCCTATATATTATGACAGATACGTAACGCATATAAAACGAACATTTATTTATATAAAATACTTAAAAATAAATATATGTTTAACATTTGTTCATCGTGTTTTATATTACTGGTTATGTTTGATTTTTGTTTTACTATCTCTTTTACAATACAAAGTATTGACTTCTTTATGCAATAGTAATAGATTTTCACAAGATTACCGGTCAAACAATCTAACAACTCAAAAGACCCATCAACCTATGCCCCACCCCTAGGTCCAGCATTCGTTCAGTTCTTTGATGTCACCTGAATCCGTAACTTCGTGCACCGCTATGTCGACAGTTCCACATTGCCATATAAATATTTTTTTATAAAATGTTTTGTGTAAACGATTTTTTTTCGTATTTGTGTTATCCCCTCATCAATGAGGAGGAATATGTATAATGTTTGTCGGAATGATCGTCTGTTATTTAGTCGGACGGTAGAGCATGTCTGCAAGTTCCGAACAATAAATATGCCGAACGAACGAACGAACGAACGATTGAATTAATGGATGAATGAATGTACGAATGAATGAACGAATGAATGAATGAATGAATGAATGAATGAATGAATGAATGAATGAATGAATGAATGAATGAATGAATGAATGAATGAATGAATGAATGAATGAATGAATGAATGAATGAATGAATGAATGAATGAATGAATGAATGAATGAAAATGAATGAATGAATGAATGAATGAATGAATGAATGAATGAATGAATGAATGAATGAATGAATGAATGAATGAATGAATGAATGAATGAATGAATGAATGAATGAATGAATGTAACGTCCGGCGGCTTAAATTCAATAAACGACAAAATCTCTTGCGGCTATTCGGATCATTAGCGTTGGCCAATTGCATGACATATCTGAAGTTATACACCAACATCTAATTCTTAAATCGACGATAAAACTTTTTGAATATAAAATAGCAATGTATATATATATATATATATATATATATATATATATATATATATATATATATATATATATATATATATATATATCTTGTGCTTACAACTTTCACTCTCCCTTCTCATTGGTTAATGAAACGCACCTAGTGAATATACATTTGTATATTTATGAAAAGGCGACCTTAATTTCATCGTTTCTATTCGTGTCATTTTCGTTTAAAGATTAATAATTTAAAGTCATGCTTTTCTCAAAGTTGTATTGAAAGTCAATAGAAATGACAAAACTTTCACTGGTGAAACTGGAACACAATAGGATAGGAACATAATCGTGACAAATATAAATAAAAAACAACATAGAAAAGAAGGAAAGGAATCATGTTGACAGTTAAAATCAACTTGCCCAACAAACTTTGAAATAAATACACTGAATGATTTTATTTAAGAATTTTTAGAAAGTGGACGGTCATGTTTAAAGCTATAAAAAGCTTTATCAAATTCCCACTGTTTCATTCACAAATGACTCAATCAAAAAACGCATTGACAGACAATCGATTTGCGCACAGTGTGCACTTTTTGAATTCAATACTTTGGCTGGGAACCCATGCATTCGTTGTTCAAAATATGTATTAAAAAAGTTAGGCGTAGCCATTTTTTTCCGATTTCCTGACCGACCACATTTTTTGAATTCACCTCGAAAATTTGTACTTCCGCCGGTCATTTTGTTCTCACCTTTATTTTTTTCTCATTATACCCAAAAGGATTGATCTTTCAGTACTTTCTTGCACTGTAAAGAGGTGTAGTGTTTTATGAATCTTTTCAGTTAACGTTGACTCAGACGACAGGGCGACAATTTCCAGTGTGAAAATGATATTCAGATAAAGTATAAATTAGTATATACATTATTTAAAAAATCCTGATCTTCACACCCTACTCATTTTTTTGTGAAAATCAAAACCAAATTATTTGTTTGGCCTGATGGGAGAAACCACAATTTGTTTTATTTAAGAGTTGCTATTTACGCCATCGTCCCAACTTATTAAGTATTCAACATTTAAATCCGTCAGGTGTGAGTTTTGTGTCAAAATGGGAGACTGTAAACGTTTCTGTAAAATAGTTTCTGTGTTTCTTATCTTAGTGGACATCGCAGTTGGTTGGCTGAAATTCTATGAACTATTTCTCGAAATTGATGAAATTCAGAAAAATAGCACATTGCATGGTTTGGAGATACCTTGTCGAAATATAAATGCATATTGGAAATGGACAATTCCGTTAGAATCTCTTGGAACTTTTCTCAATTTTGTGGAGATTTACTACGTATCTCGCCATACCAAAGAACGGCAAGAAGAGAAATTCAAACGTATGTTCAGCTTGATTGTAGCAATTTACATACTTTCCGTTTTTCCTTCGTCTAGCATCGAAATTGCGTACAGGACAAATTGCGTATGTGCGGCACCTATAACCCTTACTGGATGGAGGAAAAA
Source organism: Mya arenaria (assembly GCF_026914265.1). Classification (NCBI taxonomy): domain Eukaryota; kingdom Metazoa; phylum Mollusca; class Bivalvia; order Myida; family Myidae; genus Mya; species Mya arenaria. The sequence continues at coordinate 40,275,048 of NC_069135.1, forward strand.
CGTCACAGATATATTCAGAGTGCTCCTCAGCGGAGTAGGAGTCGTCATCCTACAGTTGATTTTGCAGTTCGCGAACATCTTCGCTCGTCTAAGAAAGACTTGCAAGCTTTGCGACACTGCCTGTTTGTGTTGCGAAGTAGATGACAACAACGAAGATAGAGGCTGCTACATTTTCTTCAGTGTGATCCTGTTTCTTGTGTATCTTGCTTTCTTTACTGCAGAAATTATCCTTATTGCGTGTGGATAATTAGTTCGGGAATATTTACCAGAGGAGCTTAATATGTTGTGTAATGTAAAAAAAAACACTAAACAAATGATATACACGAAGTAGGTCAATATTTGTTCTACTCTGCTAACTACGAACGATTGAGCCTTTTATTTATTGGTTGTTATTTTGGTTACCATGCTTGATGCCAATTGTCGACCGTTGCTAAACTTTCTCAACACAAGTATACGAAGAAACACTCTTGACAAGAAATGAACACTAGTAATGTTTGGGAATGGATTTTAATTTTATAACATTCAAACAACTGTTCATTTGTCAAATATATATTTACAGAAAATAATTATGTTCATGGTGATTTATTTTTGTACTTCGAACAAAATATGATATATGTAACATTTAAAATGTTGCTCTTAAAATACTTGGACAATAAATTTTAACATTTTGTTTATTATGATATTAACACTTCTTTTAGATTTATAAAAATGTTTTGAAATTAACCGTGTATTATTATGCACTAGTAGTTATGCTGGAAATAAAAAATTAACTAGAGTTGTCAAATTTGGCCTCTTCTGTGCGTCAGAAATTTTAATATCGCTATTTTATATTATACAATATAGCAAGAGAACCATGGTATGTTCTTTCACTTTCTTTAAAGTCGTAGATCCGTCGGATCGGAATAAGGTGCTGATATCTTTGACCGTCAATCCGCGTGTCTAAGGTTCGATCGCAGCCTCAAAATAAATGTATTTGAACTTTTTTTCCGGGATGGACTTTAAACGGAGCCCTCGTGTCAGTTCCTTTAATTACCTCTGGCAAGCTTCGAAGAACAGGCTAGCGCTAACCGGGGATAAAGTATTTTGTGTACTTAGCCCCACATTCTAAAATAACTGATATCATCATAGGGGCCGACGTCCATATTCAATTAACGTATACATACATCCACGCGGCAGACGCACAGCCTAACGACTTAACGTTAAAATCTTGGCAGCCAGTGTAATAACAAATGACTGACTAAAGAATAAATGTCATCGATCAATGCAAAAGAAATATTAAAAATAGACACAATGAAATCCATGAAACACTCGGAGTTTTGTAATGAAATGCATTTAGTGTAATACTTCGTAGTTCATCTACCACGGTCTCAAGTGTTATTGTATTGCTATCTTATGCTATTTTGCGTTATCATATATCTTGACTCGAATTCAAATTTTTATATAAAATCGACATTTTGTAAAAACACACAAACTAATTTTTAATCTGAACCAGGAAGTAATCTTTTCCGTGTTAAAACAAATGTGAAGAACAATATAATTATCATCTTATTTAACTAATATTTTCCGATCTCTTTACATAATCACTTCATATCATCAATTGCTATAGTGAAGAAACATGGCGATATTGAACTCATTATTTGTCGTGGCTGCGTTCGTCTTTGGGACAACTTACATTGATTACGCGTTTTCTTTCCGATATGACTCGCTCAGAGAGCACACCAATTCTTTCAGAAGGTGATGGAAAACTATTACCAATTAAAGCAACGACAAACCTTTCACTTGACCCAAATGGCAATTTCAAATCTTTCGAATTTGAGGCCGACGACAGGTATGACATTAAATCACCTGACGACAGGCACGAAGGGTAGAGATTTTATATCAACACAAGGTAGAGATGCTACCGTAGTTTGGGTTCAGAGGAGAGGCGCAACCGTTGCGTTATTTCAATATCGAAGAGAAATAAGAACACCAAAATGTAAAAACTGAATAAAAATAATGCCAAATAAGTCAGGGGAGGACTCCCTTAGCAGCCCCCGCCGCATTCTCCATCCCCTTAATATTTAAACTAAAAATTCCAAAAAGGAGATTTGTAACAAAATATGTAATAACTCTACCCGCTCTCTGGGATGACAATGCCAATGAGTTCATGGGAAGGATGGACGAAGAAGTATCGTATTTCCCTTTTCACTAAATACTACTAGTCATGATACCATATTTTATATAATTAAAAAGCATATTGAACGTCAAACAATACCATGCAAAGCGCGTTGCATCAACCAAACCTAATTATTGCTTTTTAAGTGCGATGTCAGGGTGATCGAAGATAGGTTCATTAGATTGAGTGCGTAAATTAACATTGTTTTCGAAATCACACGAACTGTTTGTATAGTAATACTTATATAGATGTCTACGAGAAGAATTGGATGGCACGCTGAAGGAAATCCACAAGACAAATGTTGGGCAATTGGATGGCAACCATCTCAAATTCCGAGAATATATTTTTGGTGCAAAGGTTATTAATGCCCTTCAAGCTAAAGAAATTTGTGAATATAATTATGACCTTGGCTTTAACTTCACTCCGAAGGACAGAGTAACGTTAAAACTATCGGCACATTTTAGAAAGCTTTGTGAGAAATACACCGAAAAGCAATTGAATCACACAGGATACAACGGCTTAGGTGGTTTTCAATGTTCAATAACCATGAAGACATACCCTGCGCCCAAAATTATGAAATAGATAACTCTATGAACGAAATTCGGGGTATTTCCTTAACAGCCGCCATTAAGCACGTTACGACATTTGCAGCGAATGTTAATTAATCTGAAAGAAAAGTCAATCTTCATTGCAGAACAAAGTTTAAAATAGCAGTTTTATGGGTTTTAGTCAAGCATTAAGATTTCACATTGGTCCAAGGAACTAGCTATTTTGCATGCATAAATAATTGCGTCGATTTTTTCCCCATTAGGACGATATAGAGTGACATTGACCCGTGTCCATACCTCAAAGGCCAAGGACACACGAAACATTTAAAGGTTAGGGTACACATGCTTGTGCCCGCGCTATAACGTACATTTGCATTGATGTTATACCATACAACTTGGTACAAATGTCGTCCTCATTCAGACTGTGTGCAGTGACCTTGACCCGTATCCGTATCTCCAAGGTCAACGTCACACGAGACATTTAAATGTCAGAGAACACTTGCTTGTGCCCCCGCTTAAACTTACTTATGCATTGATGGATACCATATAGCTTGGTTAAAATGCTTTCCTCATTGAGACCATGTGCAGTAACCTTGACGCGGGTCAAAACCTCGAAGGTCAAGGTCACACGAGACATTTAAAGGTCAGAGTAGTAATGCATGTGTTCGCTCTATAACTTACATTTGCATTGATGGATTACCATATTATTTGGTTCAACAGCTGTTCTCATAAAAACGATGTGCAGTGACCTTAACCCGGGTCCATATATCAAAGGTCAAGGTCACACGAGACATTTAAATGTCAGAGTACACAATTTAAAGTGTTTGTTAATTGAAAGTGTTAAAACAAGTTGCACATATTGATACTTTGCGCACTCTGCTGGGCATTATCATTAGTGAAACCAAGTTTAATATCTTAATAAACAATGGACACTATTGTGATAATATATTTATATCATGTGTTCATGTGTTTTCTCTTCAAATGCACTAAAACAATACTATACACACGCATATATATATATATATATATATATATATATATATATATATATATATATATATATATATATATATATATATATATATATATATATATATATATATCACTTTATCGAAAAACTTGTTATTTCATCGATGTAATAATACTCATTTCCCTTCCTTTTGAGGCCAATAAAACCTTGCCATTGATCTTATCTACACTACACACAATCTGAATTATTGTCACAATTTTTACAAGTATTATTTTATAACATGTTCATATTTCCAAGAAAGTTTAGGTTACCACTCAAACAACTTGTATTTCCTATTTTCCCACTCTTGACTAATGGTAGTATACAATTTCGGTCAGATTTAACGTACCAGTCAGGTTCAGAGAAAAACTTTTATAAAAACAACGGTGGGGGATATAGCCGCGCTTTGGACTGCCTTGTTAAGAAAATAAAGATTCAATGATTAAAAGGTACACTAAAAGATCGCCTTATGATTTGTGAGTGTGTCTACAAGAACAAACCATAATTTAAACACTGATTTTCCGCCCAACTACAATGACTGCTAACATATTGTGTTAAAAAGAACATAAGATATAATGTTGAACCTAATGTCACTAACGTATGATATCAATATATGTATTTAATACCATTCTTATGATCTTAGACTACCATGTTACATTTCAGCAAAATAGTTTATGTATTTAGATATTTGACTCTATGCCTAAATTTCGTCATACAAACGCAACATAAGACAAAAAGTCAATCGGAATATGCGATACTTTTCCAGTGGCTTTCTCGGTACATTCGACGTCTATTTCGGTCCCTCCAAATATCATTCTTACTAAAACCTCGCGCCCACCTCCAGTACCAGTCATTGAAATGTCACATTGCCCAACCTTTCGGCATCCAGGATCAGTAACTAGTAGTGGAGTTTTATTTTCTGTCGCGAATACCTCTATTTGCACAGTTGACGTGTGACTAGGTTTTGTGAAGTATGTTTCTTCAGACTGGGCCTCTCCGACTTTCAGCGACTGTCCCGCCACAACATGCCTATCAAAGAAATTCTGACATCTATCAACACCGTCAGTGTCAGTGAATCTAGCTGATTCTGGATGGTTGATAGGATCAAACTCAGGATGCAATGCAATTCCATACGTATATTTGCTTATTCGCTCGGTAATATTTCTGGGCTCATGTCCAAACATCACGGCTCCCTTAAGAACTGCCAGACCAGCTTCATCAGGAACGATTATCTTTAATGTTGGAAACGTTTGTTTAACTGCCTTGTTGAGCATTTTCGATTCAGAAAACCCACCAACCATCAAAATTGCTTCTACGCCTCTGTTTTCATTTTTTCTCAAAACATCTTTCACAAGTGCTATGGTTCTTTCGGTAGACTCTTTAAAAAAGCTTCGAGCAACTATTGGATCAATTTTCAGTTTATCCCCAGTCAAGAACACCTTTAAAAAAGCAAAAACGCAAATAGGGAGTGTTGTTTGCATAACAATTTTACTCGTTTAGGTTGATAACTTCAATTTAGTACGTTTCTTGATAAATAATAGGTGTCAGTCGGTAAACTTCAAATTGATTCGTCTGTATTTGTTGATATAGTAATTTCTTGTTATTCATGGAAAATCAAACACAAGCGTTTCATTTTCTAAAATGTAAGTCACGTGCAGAAAATAATATTGGTTACAAAAGGATAACAAGCTGCAATACCATACCGAATTTGTATAGGTTGACTTTTTCACCACTTTATTGAAGTCTTTGTGTAGGCGTTTCTTAACAGTTGTAAAAAAGGCAAGTGGGATGCTCATGACCATTTTAGTATCCTTGTCGGGATCAATCTCTCTCTTCTTAACCTCAAACCGTCTAAGAAGTTCTATATAATCATCCAAGTGATCTTCTTTAAACTTTTTGACGACACTTTTATCTAAAATGGACACTTTATATTTAGAGATGCAACCATGTATTTTTAAAGTGTAAGTTATATATAAAAAGTAAAAAAAAAACACGTAATGTTTCAAAAGAAAACGTTTCATATTTAAACGTTTCTGCGTCAACTGATATTTATCAGTAGATAAATAAACACGCATAGAAAGGAAGTGACGCCAACGTCATACGCTGATGAATGACAGCACGTGCCAAAGCAGCAAAACTAATGACATTGATAAAACATTCATATGAAATAGGACCAAAAATATGAACGTAGAGGTAATATGTAAGTGGTTTGATAGCCTATTAGAGGGTGTGTAATAACAAACATAGTAATAGACATACATAGTAAATTATAACATATATGTGACCCTATTAAATATCATAAAGAAATGTATTATTGAGGATATCCGGAATCATAGACTTAAGTTTTGGTATCGAAAATGTCCTTTGAATAAACGGCCTAGCTTATTATTAATTACATCTATTGAGAGAAAAGAGGTATAAAACTTATGATCTTAAGACGCAAAGTGTGTGTGGGTCGGGTTAACATGTGAAAGTGAATTGATGAAACATTTTCATATAAAAAATGTTTGCATTTACTGTACGAGAATCATTTTGATTAGTTTGCCGGACATATGTTTAATTACATTTGTTGCATGTAACAACCTAAGGAAAATTTGGTTTATGAGCTAAAGTAGGCTTAACATAATGTAAATAACTGACACTTCATTTATCTGACAATTTCAAAAGGTCCCACTATTTATGTACTGTACCAATGTTTGGTAATAATGAATTTAAGCATACAGTAAAGTTTATAACTGAATTATTTTTTTTTGTAGTAAAGAAGGGGTAATCCTGTGATATATTGAAGTTTTGCATATGAAATAGAAACTTATTTGTATTTGTTATTTCTTTTTGAAATTAACGTGTTCTTTTTATTGTGTATTAGTTCTTAGCATTTTATGTATTTTATGTTTTATGCTGAATTAATTATTAAAATTTGTTCCATTACATTCGAAAAAATATACACAATCGAATATTATAGAACTGAAATACCTGTCAAACAAGCTAGGAAACTTTCAAAGGAATCATCGACCTTAGTCCCACCCCAAGCGCCACCACTCGCCTTGTACAGCTCTTTGACGCCACCAGATGGCGTTACTTCGTGCACCGTTATGTCGATGGTTCCTCCTGTTCATTGCAAAAACTCTATTCCATATATTGTTATGTGTAAACATGAATTAAGGTACACGTGAGAAGGGTTAATATAACTGACGGTTTATGTGGGATGGGTTATCGACACAGACAAACGTAAGGTAATGAAGAGGACGATTTATGTCAGAAGAATAAGCTTGAAAAATCGGATTTGTATGAAAGGTTAGCACAAAGTCAGATAAAGGGTATACAACGATTTACGGAAGGACAACTAGCGAAAAATTGTAGTTTAGAACAACAAACTGATTTGATAGGAGCAAGTACGGTTTGTTCACACGAACGTCTCTGTATTTCATGCAAAGTTCACCATAACTGATATTCCAAAAATGCAACAAACCTCCAGCATCAAGTACAAGATATTGTCTTCCAGCTCGCAGAGATGCCAGGGAGAACTGATCCCCACACTTTTCAACCGGAAGATGACGACAGAAAAGTGAAGCAGCTTCCGGCTCAAGTGCAATGGTGAGCATATCCGGTTCTATTCCCGCCTGTATATCAATTAAGTATTAACAATTCATCAAGTACGTCTTATGCCAGGAAGGGGTATTCTCCGGAATAATCATATTCCAAAAGTATGGAACCAGCATACTAAGTTTGATTGAAAGAATTTAATAACAACGATGGCACCATTTTATTTGTTTTCACAAATGGATACCAACGCGTATATTTACCCCCAAAAAGGTCACAAAACTTCAAAATACGTTTGTATCAGCCAGTTTGTTTTATTTACTTTATTCCCCGAAAAAAAACATGTTTGCAAAATAAATGTAAGTCGGTTTATCCGTTGAATAGATATGCGGTTAATAGATGATGTGTTCCTCTTTGAACACAAAATTGAAACTTTACTGGTATTTTATCATACTACCTCTTCGGCAGCTTCCCGCATGAACTGTTTTGCTGCATTGTCCCAAATGGCAGGAACTGTCAAAACCCAGTGTATTTCGTCAGGTAACACGGTGTCCGCTATTCGGTCATTAGAAACAACCCATAGGTCTTCCTTGAGATATCTTTTTAAACACAACAGCATACTTGCAAATATACAGTTAATATAATAAAAAACCCACTTTATTCTAATTGGATGAATTGTGCTGTATAATATGACATATAACTTGCGGTTGAAATATACTTGAATGTTCTGCATCCTCCAAATTAGATCGATATCAAAATGGAAACTTTAAGAACAATACTACAATAAAAACTACAGGGACAAGCCCAGTAGTCAAACATTCAAAAATAATCCCTGTAAAGAGACAAAAGGCAAAGGCCTTATGGCATAACACTAGAGAGACAAACGTATACACACTACATACAACAATTAGGAAAAGCAACAGAAAGAACATATTACACACTCATAAAAATAGCTTTACCGAGTGGTCGGACGGTCAGTGCAATACGAGGCTACTGGAACAAGAATCTACTGGGGGCTTAAACAGTTTGTACGGCCATATCCTCACACTTGTCTCAATATTTATTCATTATTACAACAAAGAAGTAGATACACACACGTATAAACACCACATACACCAATCCAAACATCACAAACATACTACACACGCATCATAATATTTTAAATAATGGGATTACTGCCTTATTTTCCGACATTACAGATTGGGGGCAGGAATCTACTGAGTGCTTAAACTAGTGAATGGTTATTTCACATTTGCCCCGACAAGTTAGTTTGAGAACAGTAACCATTTTATCATTTTTTAAAGTCATTCAGAGATATGATATAAACATAATGCAAAATATACCTTGATAGAATAGGTGTATGTCTAGTGTGTTAATATGTTACCTTACAAAGGAGAAACCCTTACTTTATGGACAACGCAAAAACGGTTCTTGCCAATAACTTCCGACCGTTTTCATCTTCCAACATCGAATTTCGATTGAGCTTCTGAAAAGAAAAATGAGTGAATGTACAGGCAATGATGTAAATTGTTCTTCGTCTTTTAGTGTAAATTTTGAAAACCACTCGTATTGTTGTCATTGTATAAGTGTTCCGAGTACCTGTCGATTTAAAATAAAATAGAACCCATATTGCTGTATTATTAGCTAATTGTTACATCCCAGTGTCTTGTCTGATCCATTTTCATGCTGGTATGTGTGTTAATCTGGGACTATCTTAAAAATTTGATGGAGACCTTATAGCAAATGAATCTTGATTTTTGAATCTTTATCTTTGAAACTTAAGCTTTCTCTGTGTCACTGTGTGCAGACTACTATGCTTAGTTTTGGCATTACTGGATACACTTGCTACCTATTCCGCTGCTCGTTATTTTTTTGGAATGGTTAAAAACTGATATTCGATATTTGGTTTGTGTTTCGCAAATTAATAATTTGATTCTTTTCTGTTTTTTTGTTACACTTAGTACCATGCTTTTCAGTATTTTCGAAATACGAACCAAACTAAAAAGTTAATTGAATTTAAAAATCGTACAAATCACCAAATTAATGATAATGTTCAAAAACATTAAATGTAAACACTAAAAAGTATGTGTTACTACACACACATGTCAAGGAAAGTTATACCTGTTTCCATAACATCATTTTAAACCTTCTGAAGAAGTACCAGTCTTTATTTTCGTCTTCTTCAATAAGTTCTGCGTATTTGGCTTCAGCATCAAAACCAAACGAATGTAATGTTTTCCCATCAGGCTTGATCAGGACACAAGTAGGGCCTGAAAATAATAATGTTGTTACGTTGTGTTGCTGAATATTCGATAAAAGGGCATTGCAAATTTAACCGAAGGTCCATTATGTATGCATGCACTTTCATTTCTTTTATTACTTCAACCTACATCGAACTCCAGTCAATGTTTTTTGAATGAGCTTAAAGCTGTCTACATCTGAAACGCTTAGATAATATTCAAAATAAAGTGTACCTTTTGAAGATTCGTGTCCTTGCCATTGTTTTGCGGAGACTTTAGTTGGGTCGTTAGCGTAGTCATACCTGAACGAGAACGCCCAGCTTGAATAAGTAGTCCCGAAATCAATGGCGGCTACCAACAGGTGGTTCGACTATAGAAAATAAGATAAACTAATTTGAAATCTCCAAAATGATTGATGAAATGGTTGTGTGATTGATTCATTTCCGAATTATTGCCGTTGTTGGGAATCACAAATGGTTCAAACAATTTCCATATAAAATTTGAACAGAAATCCGAAAACCATTAGTCCGAGAAGAAAATATACACCCGAAGTGTTAAAGCCCATTTTACATTCAACCTACTGTGATTTTGTATGGAATTAGCGAGGCTGAAACAGAGGGGGTCGATATATGATTGGAACAGGTGGATATGAAAGTTGCATGGAAGAGTTCAAATATATTACGACCACCGCACGAAATAGCAAACAACATTTATTAACTGTTTTACATAAGAAATTTCAAAGACGTTATGCGACAAATCGAACACCTAGAATAAAGAAGAATATCCAAACTCAAAAAAAAAAAATATCTATATATATCCAGTTATTTTCATTTGTATATATAATTTAATCCGCATGAAATATCTAATACAATTTATGAGCACTATTTAAAATCAACATCACTTTCAGAATAATGTTCACAGAAAGCTAAGATGTAATCCTCAACTATAAATTATCTATCAAACATTTTATCAATGTCCGTACACTGGTGAACAATTTTTTAAGGAAACTTCAATTTTATCAAAGACTAATGATGCGAATGAGTTTCTCATGTGTATCAAATAAGAATGTTCCAGAACATATTGAAAAAATCAATAACTTTCTCTAATGTTTTAATCTGTTTTCTTAAACTGCTATTCGTGGTATAAACAAAAAATGCTAAATTTTATTAACAAATCATGATAAATTAGGAAAATAATTCATACTACAGATGGTTTTTTAAATATACATGTTATAGAAACGAATATTGAGAATTATTGAAGCAAATACTTTAAGTATCAATATTAAAGATAAACATATTTTAAGTGTGTGTAATAAACCGTGGGGAGTGTATTCACTAAAGTAAAAGATAAATGAATATGAAGAAGTCGAATAAACTTCAAAATGTTGAGAACAAAACAAGACACATTTTCTTTAATGATGAGTCATTTTTTTCCAGCTGTGTTAAACTTCTTAAAAATGTAACACGCTGGTTGTTCAACACAATTTTGTTCTCTTCTATCAATTAACCAGATGCATCATCGTCACTGGGATCTACAGCCAACTTAAAATAGTTGTCGACGTCTGGTGTCAAGAGAACTTGTGTACTCATAAATATTGCTTTCAGTCTGTCAAAGTCATTTTGACAGTTGTCATTTCAAATGAACTTAGATCTTTTCATAGGCCAATTTGACAAAGTTTTATCAAATACTGACAAGTTATTAACGATTTCTGGTAATAACCAGTAGCATGACAAAATAGCATCAGTTGTCTTAAACATGTCTTAAACGGCACTGGAAAATTAGAAATAGCTTTTACCTTGGCAATGATAGGTTTGACTTGACCCTGTTCCACAACATATCCAAAAATGTTACATTAGCATGACAAGGTTCACTTGTCATTGTACAAGCGTTTATATATAGGTTACAAATAAGATAAAAGAAAAGGATTCATTTAGTCATTATTAATAAACATAACTGATGTATTATACAAATGTGTCATGTAGTTTAAAAATCTGATTAATTTGCAAAATGGTTAAATGCAGCATCTAATAAAAGGAATTCTTCATGAAATGGCATTTCACATAGGAGATTATGAAAAGATCAAGTACACTTAAAGTATATGTCTATATTGATACTAAAGAATCAGTGATGTTTGCTTACATTTTCTCAATTGCAGCAGTAGTTCAGATTAAAATATAACAATGGACTACCAGCTTTAATAAACAAATACATGAAATACCGAAACAATGGTACATATTAGATTAAAGATATTAATCATTGAACTCTTTAATGAGAATCAATATTTTATGAAGCTCCATGCATCATTTCTATGACAAGTTGAAATTGACTATAAATTCCTTAAGTGTCAGCGTGAGAAAAACGGACGATGCCATTAAATTTTATTCAAAGAGATTTTTTGGTATTTTGTTTAAGCAAGTTTATTTTCTTGTCAGTTTATTTTTGTTTTTAAATTATTCAGATATATTGTGCCATTATTACTTGCATATTATTGCAATTATGTTCGCATTTTTCTGCGGTATTCGTTGACCGTTTTGTATGAAGTAAAGAGTAACACCCCTGAATTCAGAATAAACCTACCTCTTAACGTGTTGCACGTGTTTTATTGATTTGCCACGGAAGTAACTTATAAATATTTTGTACTATTTTGTTGAATATTTACCATGTAACTTGTTGGACCGATTTAATAAAATATGTCATTAACTCTGCCTTTTAAAAATGATACAAACAATTTTATTAAAATGAATTGTGGAAGTTCAATTTTTTTATGAAAAAATACCTCCAATCTGACAGCTGTGCGGGAAAATGACGTCACTTTATTGCATTATGGGACAGTTTGGTAAAATTTACCCGGGTAAACTTTTACCCTAACCTGGTAACTTTACCGCCTTGGTAATGACTTTTATATAAACGCATTTACCGCCATGGTTATATTACCACGGAATTTACCGGTGGTTTTACTTACCGAGGTAATTATTTATCATTGTTTATACAATTGGATGCATGTGTTACAAAGGATGACATCTTGTTAGATCGATTTATAGGCGAAACTAGCAAAAACCCTTTTAGAATATCAAAGTTTGTCACATATTTTGCTCTTCCATTTTGTCTATGCAATCATAAATACTCTGTAGGGGAAATGAGTCACATATTTCGCTATACGGTTATCTGTGCATATTCGTTATTGCATTAACTTGATTAGATTAAGTTATTATCCAACACTTGTTTATCTTTGCCTAAAGCCCTTTCAAACACAGTTGTATTTTCAGGATCATGTGTTTGTTTCCTGCATTAATTTGTGACTTTGACGAGAATGAATTATATATATTGCAAAATATATAGAAAAAAACAGCTTTTTATCTGATTCTTAAATGTCAACAATCCTACTACATTAAATGAGATGAGATTCGATGCCCAAAAGACAATCTCAATTTAAAAAATATTACATTTCTGAGAGCATATTTACTTCCTTGTTTTTAAAATAATCATATCATGTTCTTGTTTTCTTTTGTCAGGGTTAACAATAATTCAATTATGTTAATACCTAACTATAAGACTATAAACGTTTTATCGCGAAATAAAGATATTTAAAACAATATAATGTAATATTACTTACCATTTCGACAACTAACTTTCCGAACTAAATACGAGTCTTGTCATGTTATTCAATGGAGACAATTTACATCGAGGTTAAGGTAATGCGATATCATATAAAACAAGTGTGCGTTATCTTAAAATAGCTAATATATATATATTGTACTTTAGTATGTAAACTTGATTATGTGTGTAACAATGAAATGTATATGTTTAAAATATGACTAATCGTTAATAAAAAATGCATGTTAAAGAGAGAGGATCTCAAATCGTTGTTTATTTTTCGTTTTTAGATGACGAGTTTAATAAATTTGATGTAAAATGAATACGAGTTTGAGATTCTATTTATCACATAACTCATTTTTGGCCAAAATCTAGTTTCTTCAATACACATAATCCGCGTCCTTGTAAAATTTTACTTTATGTGTTAAACTGCTGCTACATCCGCAGGAAGGAAAATAGTCCCACATAAAAACAGTTTATTTACAACAAAAAACATTTTCAAAGTTTTCGTTTAAAAAAGAAAGAAAAAAAAGCTTCTTTATCAACTGCAACGGGATGTGAATACTATTTTATACTAACCTACAATAATTAAAGTGACACTCTTATTTAAAAAAAGTTAAAACACATGTATAACAAACATCAATTTTGATAAACCTTTAACTACTTACTAAATAATGCATTTATGGAAAAAATAATTACTGCTAACAAGATTATAACCGTGTATTTAATACCTGAAAACGCAAAAATATTAAATGAAAGCTAAAAGATTTACTGCGGTCTACTATAGTCTCAAAAAGTAGAAATACTGTGTTTTATGCTCATTTCTTTCAAATTAAACTCGGTATCCTGTATAATAACCATTGTTTTCGACATTTATTTATCCTTTTAGGAATATTAAAATAATATTATTAATTGTGGCTTATCTTATTTGGGAGTAAGAGCGCATATTTAAGTTATTTTAAGAAGAATTTTTCAGGTTCTCTTCTAGGCAAGCATTGTTTATATAAACATATACTTGTTGTAATTGAAGAACTGAGCTTATTCCAGAACGCATTCACATCCAGGCGCTGTTGTGTAAAAGAAATGAAATAGTGTAATGTGAGTTAAAAGCCATGAGCAATGTATACAAGATTGCGCTTTTTCAATTCTCGTAAAAATATAGGATGGAAGGTTTTCCATATTTTCGCTATTTGAAAATATCTGTAAAAAATAACATAACAAGACTTTGTTTGTTTGATGGTCTTAATCATTCGGCCACAAACGCATTTATTGTCAAAGAACTGTATCGTGTAATGTATCGCACTGCGCGCGTTCACGTTTGTTTTCCACAAAGAAACATGCTAAAGTAAGAGAAACAATAAAATTATATTTTGATAAACGCCTTTTTTCAAACGGTGAGTTTATCAGGATAGTTTAAAGACACTTGATTCAACAGCGTAAACATACATAACACTAAGAAAAACAGAAGCACATGTACAATCTAGAGAAAAGGATATGAACGAAAAATAAACTGACTTTAAAAGGTCTTCTCCAAACCTTAGCAAAAGTATATAGTTAGTGACGGACATGTACAGTGTACAGCTTACAGTGAAGATGACACGATGATATTGATATTGTAGTGTTATCTAAGTTAATTGTTAAACATGATTTTGCTTTATTTAATATTATTAAATATTTATAGAGAAATTATTTACAGACGACGTACACTGACAATATAGTTGTTAAAATTTAAACATTTTTGTGTAATAAACAATGTTAAAGTTATCTTAGTTTATTTTCAATAATCGAATACAGAAGTCGTTGATTCTGCTCGAGAATAGAATGAGAAAGTTAAAGAAGAAGAAAGGGGAAGAAGTAGGAAGTAGGGTAGGGAGGAAATGAAATATTTCCAGTGTCAAATATTCTACTGAGTCCTGATTAATTATGTTGAATATCACATATTTACAGAAAGGAGACAATTCAGGGTGGGGGTGGCTAAAAGTAGTTGGATGTGACTCTTCAATGCCTATCAAATCTTTTGACATTTGAATAAAGAGGTGAACTGCATCGAACAAAGTCAAGTCTTATTTTGCTCTTCTGTTAGGGCAGTTTCACCGTACAGTAAATTGCGAAGCGAAGTCTCCTTTGATTAGATTAAAGAAGACATATAGGAATATAATGATACGTTGTCTCCTGAGTTCCACACGAGCAGAGGGATGAGGGAACAATATTTTTAATTCAAAGCTGATGGTTCAATGAAATGCATTTATTCTGTAAGAGAGTGCGAATGACCTGTTATCGACTTTTTCCATAATTAAACAGATTATTTGGTTTTGGATTATCTGACTTAAAGTAAATTGCCAATTCCCTTCATCAGAAAGAAAAATAAGTGTTTGTGAGATTCAACAAACGGGATATCAGTGTCAAACATGTGCACAGGCGGATGAATGGGTTTGTTCCGATTCCCAGGGGTGACCATTGATTCAGATATATTAGGATTGGACTTTACAAGCCACTTATCAGTCCTAATAGATTGTTGTTGATGTCTGTCAGTAGTTTTAAAGCTTGAGTCTGGGGGGGGGGGAACTATAACAAATAGACTTGTATCACGTATTTAATATATCGCCAATATAAACAAGAAACAAAAGAGGGCCCAAAATTGAGCCCTGAGGAACTCCAGCTTCGATTGATTTTAATGCTAAAGTGGCTCCCGGAATTACCACACATTGGCGCCTATTTTCTAAGTAGTTGGTGACCACAATGGCTTTAAACTGAATTTTAAGGAAATGCATGGTTGTCATATACGTGAAACGCTAGAATTGCATTTTTCCAATCTAGAGTGTTTACATTGAAATGTATATGGAATAAATTAAAACTGATTAGTAAATGTTATGCTCATAAAAACGAAATTCAAACTAGCTCGAAATAAAGAAACATAATTCAATTAAAAGCCGCTTGTTCACCAAACCGTCCGTCAATGGGAATCATAAAACCACACAAAACGGTAAAACAATCAATCATTTTAAAGAAAAGGAAATATAAAACAACGCTTTAAGATCGCTCATTTAAGTGATTTACTATCAAAATAGTTATGCTTTGGAACAAAATGGAACCCGCGAAAAATCAAGTTGCATTCGAATACACGTTTACAAAATTTATTGTCGAAAGGATGACATGAAATTGAGCCGACTTGGCATTACAATGATCTCTGGCAAAGCGTCTGATCACGTTCACAGAGAGATCCGATCTTACATTGGAAACGAAATATTAAAACGAACTGCTTGTTCATTTTCACAAATGCTTAGAAGAAATATGCATTGTATACCTTGAATACCCCCATCGTTTTGTGTTCAAATGCAATTTAACAAAGTTAACGTTCTGAAATGATAAGTATTTGCTTGTCTCATACAGTAAACATGTTAGCAAAATTTATATTCTTTTAAAAATTCGTAATAACGTGTTATCAGAAATAAGATGACGATAGTACCACTTGCACACACAGAGGCTAACATATATATGACAAAAAGTCAATCTTTATATGCGATACATTTCCAGTTGCTTTCTCGGTGCACTCGACGTCTATTTCCGTGCCACCAAATATCATCCTTACTAAGATAGGTCGCCCGCCTCCGGTTCCAGCCATTTCGAGGGTATATTTTCCAACTTGTCTGCATCCAGGATCAGTCACAAGAACTGGAAATTTATTTTCGGTTGCAAATACCTCAATTAGCACAGTTGACGTGTGGCTTGGTCTTGTGACGTATGTTTCTTCAGACTGGGCCTCTCCGACTCTCAGCGACTGTCCGGCTAGTACATGTTTATCAAAGAAGTATTGACATTTATCTATTCCATCAATGTCAGTGAATATTGCTGATTCTGGATGTTTGGTAGAGTCAAAAGCAGGATGAGTTAAAATGCCATACGTATATTTGCTTATTCGCTCGGTAATTCCTCTGGGATCATGTCCAAACATCACGGCTCCCTTGAGAATTGCCAGACCAGCCTCATCAGGGACGATCAACTTTAATCCAGGAAAAGTTTGTTTAACTGCCTTGTTGAGCATTTTCGACTCAGAAAACCCGCCAACCATTAAAATGGCTTCCACGCCACAGTTTTCACGTTTTCCCAAAATATCTTTGACATGTTCTATCGTGCTATCGATGGATTCTTTAAAAAAGCTTCGAGCAACTGTGGCGTCGATTTTCAGTTTATCTCCAGACAAGGTCACCTATTGGAATAGAGGAAAACTTATAACGAGTACTTCTTTGCGTTACATTTAAAATGCTACAGATAGTTTTCTTTAAGTAAAATTATTTTTGTATGAAAAAAAATATCAAAGGAGCATACATTGAGGGAATTGAAATTGATAAATTAGCATGTGTTGCCATCTTATTCCATGTTAATTATTTTGAAATCGAAGAGAAGCGTTTTCTTCTCTAAAATATGAATCAAGTGCAGAATAAATTATTAGTTATAACGAGCATCTATACCATAAAGAATATGAAAAGGATGACTTTTACACCATTTATTAAAGTGTTATGTAGTTTAAATTGGAATTGATCAGTTTGTATATTGTTTCATGGTTATGAGTGGAAAATCAAAGGCTCAAGTATAATTCACAATATAATTTGAGAAAAAAGGGTAACAGATGCCATACCGAATTCGAATAAGATGTCTTCTTGACTGCTTTATTAAAGTCTTTGTGTAGTCCTTTCTTTACAGTTGTTAAAAAGGCAAGTGGGATGCTCATGACGAGTTTTGTATCCATGTCGGGATCAATTTCTCTCTTCTTAACCTCGAACCGTCTAAGAAGTTCTGTATAATCATCTAAGTGATGTTCTTTGAATTTTTTGACGACACATTTATCTAAAAATCAAGAACACGTATTCATAAGATGAGTAACGCATATAAAACTGACATTTTTTGTATTAATTACTTTTACATAAATACCTATTTACGCAAATTTAAATATATCCCTTTTAATAATATTGATTATCTATTATTTTTGTGTGTTCTGTTCTAATAAGTGGTTTAACTGAGCAAGTTTGTTTCTTGAAAAATCCTTAAAGGATTTCAAATACACATTTAAACACGTACGTTTTTATTTATTTATTAATATCTTAAAAATACCTGTCAAACAAACTAAGAACTCTTCAAAGGAATCATCTACTTTTGTCCCACCCCAAGCACCACCACTCGCCTTGTACAGTTCTTTGACGCCACCAGATGCCGTAATTTCGTGCACCGTTATGTCGACAGTTCCTCCTATTTATGAAAGTAATTTTATACTATAGAATAATGTAAACATGAAGTACGATACACGTTAGAAGGGTTATTATAATTACGGTTAAAAGTAGAAGGGTTATCGAAAAAGGACGGTTATTTTGGAATGGTTTTGTTATGTAAAAAAACATTTTATATGGTAAGTTTAACCTCAAAGGGCGATTTTCGTGAGAAGCTTATTTATATGCAGGACGATTTATGTGAGAGGGGTTAACGTAAAGGTTCGGAACCGTATGTTAATATAAAGGATCGGATATTTATGAAAGGTAATCGTCAAAGATCGGATATTTAATATGAAAGGTAAGCGTCAAGGATCGGATCAGTATGAAGGGTTGGCTTAAATGATCGAATGTATTTGAAAGGATTGTATACATATCAATTTTTGGCGTAAAGGATCGGCTATGAATGAAAGATTAGCTTAAAGGATTCGATTCGTCGTAAGAAGTAGAAGCGTAAATAATGGTTTACGGTAGGACGATTGGCAAATAAGAATATTTAGAATATTTATATATTAATATTTTTTATAAACAAACCTCCGGCATCAAGTACAAGGTACTGTCTTCCAGCTCGCAGTGAAGCCAGGGAGAACTGATCCCCACTCTTTTCAACCGGAAGATGACGACAAAAAAGGGAAGCAGCTTCCGGCTCAAGTGCAATGGTGAGCATATCCGATTCTATTCCCGCCTGTGTATCAATTAATTAACAAGTATTTATCAAATTGGTTTGGAAGGGGTATTCTTCGGATGCACATCTTTACCGTAGTAAGGCAACGGTAGTCTCAGTTTGATTGAAACTTGTTAATATCAGCGTGGCTCTTTTTCACAGTGCTTCCAAACTAATACCTGTTATGCAGCTGTTGATACCCATCAAACGGACTCAAGTTAAGCTGTATCGTGTGTATCAGATTAAGTTCCAATCAGGCTAGTCTTGTTAATAATAAAATTAATATTTAAAAACATGTTTGTTTTATGCCCACATCAGTTAAGATGGGCATGCATGTTTGCAATAATGATACAATTTATGTCGGTCTGTTTATCGGATGGTGCGTAGGACGTTAGATCATTTCTTCTCCGAACTATTACTGTAATTTAAAAAAAAATTGACCAAGGACACAGAATTATCACTGTTATGCTACCAGTACTACCTCTTCTGCAGCTTCCCGCATGAACTGTTTTGCTGCATTGTTCCAAATTGCAGGTACTGTCAAAACCCAGTGTATTTCGTTTGGTAACACGGCGTCCGCTATTCGGTCATTAGAAACAACCCATAGGTCTTCCTTCAGATACCTATTTTAACAAAACAACAACAACAATCATGTTGCTATCGAGACATCCTACAGTTTAATCACATGTTTTCCTTGTTTCCAGTTAAAATTATTCATCACGTATTATTCTGAATAGCATATATGTAATAAAACAATATCACCCTGCATGTTTGTATTCAATTCAATTAGAAACATTGCTTACTTGGTAGAAGTATAGCAATACATACATTAGGATCTTATTTTGTTTTACATAAATTTATGCATTTATTTGAATGAAGAAGTTAATTTAAACATTTAAATCATAAGAGGAATTTATATTTCCTATTGATTTAACCCCCCCCCCAAACAAACAACAATCAGTACGTTTTGTATTTAAACAATAAATGCGTCACGAACATATAATGATGTCATCTTACCGGTTGTGACGTCACTCTTTTCATTAAAAGTATAGAGTTTATGTTGTGAAATCATCTCAGTATTCACTCTACATATAAGCGAACTTTAAAGCGCTTGGAATATGTATTTGTTTTAAATTCTTCCGGGTACTACATTTCTGCAATGCATGTAGCGCTGGAAATGGCATTGCTTTTTGTGTAGGGCTAATCATGAGCGCAGTTCTTTTTATTTTTGTTTTAACTGGGAAAAAGTGATAAAATGAATCCAACACTCTTATTATATAACTCACAAATGTATTCAGCACCTCTTTGAATTTTGTGAGTCAGCTCGACTTTGTATTATATGAAAACTCGCTCAGAATCCTCTATATAACAATTGTTCTGAATTATTAACCAGTGTCAATTTTGCTCTATATAGTTTGATATAGTATAATTTGATATTCGGTATCTTCTAAAATAGATTATGAGCATTACAAACTATCTAGCCCGTAATATTATGTGAAAATTAACCTAATGCAATATATACCTAGATGTGATAGGTGTTTGCCTGGTTTAAAAGTATGCACCTTATAAATCGACGAGTGACAAAAACTTACTTTATTGACAACGCAAAAACGGTCATTGCCAATAATTTCCGACCATTTTCATCTTCCAACAACGAATTGCGATTGAGTTTCTGAAATAAAAGTGTACAGGCAGTGATGATTTTAACCTTCATCTTTAAGTGTAAATCTTGAAAAACCATCGTCTTGTTTTGATTGTATTACTGTTTTGAAAACCTATCCACATTTTTAAAAAAAAATGTATCTTGTTGTATTATAAGCTAATTGTTTCATTTCAGTATTGTTTAATCCCTTGCCACCCAAGTGTATTCTCTGATAGAAGATGTGATGGAGCCCTTAAAGCAAACCTATCTTGATACCTAAATCTATATCTTTGAAAATGCTCAGTCTTCAACACCTTTAGATACCCACGTGCGACCCATTTCATTACTCTCGATTCAGCCTAGGGATGGAGCCTTTCGAAATATGTCAGACATTAATATCCGACGATGTTGGATAGACTGTAAGTTTAAATCATGACTATTTACCCTTTTTCCATAACTATATCTTCGTTTGGAAAAATTAATATGCTGACCAACATCAAAAAAACTCACCAACATGAAAGAATAATTATTTTCATATATACACTATTCATTATGTCAAGCTAATCAAACTGTTAAAGGAGAGTTGTACCTGTTTCCATAACATCATTTTAAACCTTCTAAAGAAGAACCAGTCTTTATTTTCGTCTTCTTCAATAAGTTCTGCGTATTTGGCTTCCGCATCAAAACCGAACGAATGTAATGTTTTCCCATCAGGTTTGATCAGAACACAAGTAGGGCCTAAACATTAAATAAGAGTGCATTAAAAAATAAACCCCATGGTTTATTTTTTTTTATTTGAATCTTCAAGATATAATGTTTGAAAAGCAAAAACACATCATGATACAACCATGGTAACATTGTTATCAATTTTAAGTCATTATTTGACTCAATGTTCCCAGCGTAGGATGGAAAGCCAACAACATACACATGCATGTTTTCTTTTATTACTTTAAACTATATCGAAATCCAGCCCATGTGTTTTAAAGAAAGTACTCATAACTGTCTTCATCTTAATAACTAAGATAACATTCAAAATAAGGTTTACCCTTTGTAGACTCGTGTCCTTGCCACTGTTTTGCGGAGACTTTAGTTGGGTCGCTATCATAGTCAAACCTAAACGAGAACGCCCAACTTGAATACGTTGTCCCGAAGTCAATGGCTGCCACTAAAAGATGCTTCGGCTATAGGAAAACAAAATAATATAATCTGAAATATCTAATGTTATTCATGAAATTATTTAATGCTTGATGATGTATGTAGCCGTATAGAAGGAAAAGAGGAATGGTAGAACCATTTTCCGCATAAATTGAAAACCAGAACCTTTAGTCCGTGAAGAAAACATCCAAATTAAAGAAAATTATAACTGCCTTCTTAAAACCCGTTTTCCATACAACCTATAGTTTGGTCGTACGTCAGAGGGGGCTGGCAAAAGTTTTTTTAAAACTGGTAAATTTGAAAATCTCGTAGTACAAAAATGTGTTTAACGACAGAGTAGAAAAAGAAAAATAGTTCAAATAGCTGCAAAACCTTGCGACTATCATAAGATATAACTATTGCCCTATGATTAACCCACGACGATCGCATAAAGAAGGTTCGATGGTGAAACGCTGATAGTATTATGGTGGACTTGTCGCGGAATCGTAGGAATATCGATGCACATTCATAAAAGCGTCGGATGACCTATAGTGGAACCAACAATCGTACGAAAATCGTAGGTATATTGTAACACAGTCGAAGGGCTTCTTTGTGCAATACGACGAAAGTCCAGTCTTAAAAAACATCGTGAGTGTGCGTGTGCCTGTGTGCGTGTACGTGTGGGCGTGTATCTACGGGTGTATGTGCGTGTGTGCGTTTATAAACGTTTGTATGCAGGTTCGTGCATTTGTGTGTGGTTTTATGTGCGTGAGTGTGTCGTTGTATGTGTGTTTGTGCGAGTGCGTGTGGGTGTGTGGTCGTGTGGTCGTGTACATGTGGCCGTATGGGTATGTGTGAGTGTATGTGTGTGTGGTTGTGTGTGCGTGTGCGTTTGTCCTTGAGCGTGTGGACGTGTGGGTGTGAACAAGTGGGCGTGTGGTTGTATGTGCATGTGCGTTTGTTCATGTATGTGTGGTCTTGAAGTCGTGTGCGTTCGTGTCGGGTTATATGCGCGTGGGTGTGTGGGCGTGTGGGTGTGTATATGTGGGCGGGTGGGTGTGTGTGCGTATGTGCGTGTGGCTGTATGTGTGTGTTGACGTGTGGGCGTGTGCGTGTGTGTATGTGCGTGTGTGCGTGTTGTCGCATGTGCGTTGCGTTTGTGTGTATGTGCGTGTGGACGCGTTGTAGTATTTGCGGGTGCGTTTGTGTGTATGTGCGTGTGGGCGTGTTGTAGTATGTGGGTTTGCGTTTGTGTGTATGTGCGTGTGGGCGTGTTGTAGTATGTGCGTTTGCGTTTGTGTGAACGTGCGCGTGGGCGTGTTGTAGTATTTGCGGGTGCGTTTGTGTGAATGTGCGTTTGGGCTTGTTGTAGTATGTGCGTTTGCGTCTGTGTGTATGTGGGCATGGGCGTGTTGTAGCATGTGCGTTTACGTTTGTGTGTATGTGCGTGTGGGCGTGTTGTAGTATGTGCGTTTGCGTTTGTGTGTATGTGCGTGTGGGCGTGTTGTTGTATTTGCGTTTGTGTGTATGTGCGTATGGGCGTGTTGTAGTATGTGCGTTGCGTTTGTGTGTATGTGCGTGTGGGCGTGTTGTAGTGTGTGCGTTGCGTTTGTGTGTATGTGCGTGTGGGCGTGTTGTAGTATGTGCGTTTGCGTTTGTGTGTATGTGCGTGTGGGCGTGTTGAAGTATTTGCGGGTGCGTTTGTGAGTATGTGCGTGTGGGATTGTTGTAGTATGTGCGTTTGTGTTTGTGTGTATGTGCGTATGGGCGTGTTGTAGTATGTGCGTTTGCGTTTGTGTGTATGTGCGTGTGGGCGTGTTGTAGTATGTGCGTTTGCGTTTGTGTGTATGTGCGTGTTGGCGTGTTGTTGTATGTGCGTTTGCGTCTGTGTGTATGTGCGTGTGGGCGTGTTGTAGTATTTGCGGGTGCGTTTGTGTGTATGTGCGTGTGGGCGTGTTGTAGTATGTGGGTTTGCGTTTGTGTGTATGTGCGTGTGGGCGTGTTTTAGTATGTGCGTTTGCGTTTGTGTGTATGTGCGTGTGGGATTGTTGTAGTATGTGCGTTTGTGTTTGTGTGTATGTGCGTATGGGCGTGTTGTAGTATGTGCGTTTGCGTTTGTGTGTATGTGCGTGTGGGCGTGTTGTAGTATGTGCGTTTGCGTTTGTGTGTATGTGCGTGTTGGCGTGTTGTTGTATGTGCGTTTGCGTCTGTGTGTATGTGCGTGTGGGCGTGTTGTAGTATTTGCGGGTGCGTTTGTGTGTATGTGCGTGTGGGCGTGTTGTAGTATGTGGGTTTGCGTTTGTGTGTATGTGCGTGTGGGCGTGTTGTAGTATGTGCGTTTGCGTTTGTGTGTATGTGCGTGTGGGCGTGTTTTAGTATGTGCGTTTGCGATTGTGTGTATGTCCGTGTGGGCGTGATGTAGTATGTGCTTTTGCGTCTGTGTTTATGTGCGTATGGGCGTGTTGTAGTATGTGCGTTTGCGTTTGTGTGCATGTGCGTGTGGGCGTGTTGTTGTATGTGCGTTTGCGTCTGTATGTATGTGCGTGTGGGCGTGTTGTAGTATGTGCGTTTACGTTTGTGTGTATGTGCATGTAGGCGTGTTGATCACAAGCATATATTCATCAATGTCGAAGCGCTGTATCGAGTACTTTAAAGCATAAGAGAAACAGTAAAATTATACATGTATTTGATAACTCATGATTGTTTAAGGTGTTATTTTCAGTAATAAGTATTCGTAGATCTTTGCCAAGTTTGTTTAATTTGATCAATTACAACTTGTTTGACCAGTTAGTCCAATGGTTTTGTAGTGTGCGTGTAGTGTTATTTCATACACGAATAACCAGATTCATCCAAAATTGATTGCACATGTTTTTAACCATTTGGAGGCGTATTATGTGGATAAAGACATACACAACTTAGTTTGTCATCATTATCTGTGAGTCATTGGTGATTTAAATAGCATATGAAATGCATGTCATGTTAAATATGACTTGTATCTTTATAATGTATGTTAAAATCTTAAGTTACATAAATTTCAGTAAGGCCAAAAAAAAATTTGTTTGTTAAGGGTAACGTTCTCAAAATTTCTAGGTAGGGTAGGTAGGGATTTTTTTTATATATATTTTTTTTTTCAAAATCTGTCGTAAGTTCAGAGTGTTTCCTTGCACATGGCAGTCTTTCCTACATTACTGTCATTCCCTGACTTTGTTTTATCATATAAACAATAGTTCCGATCGTCCAATTCGCATTTATCCACCCTTCGTAACTCTCTATTTGCTAACGAATATTTTTTTGCTCAGAAACGGAAAAAATAGTTAGTGTCGGCGCATGTTCGGTTACCCGAAAGAGACATATTTTTTTAGGCCTAATAAAGGAAAACAGACCTTGATGCGTTTTTCAAAATGAAGTGTGTAGTTCATATGTTATACGGACTAGAACTGATATTAAAATCGGCGTAGTTGACCTGATCCACGTGCCTCAGAAATTTCATTTAAAATTACACGTTTTGTTATAGTTATTAATCGCTCCGCGGTGTGTTAAATACCGTAACACACGATATAACACCAGAACCATGAACATGACAAATGCAATCCGTTTTCTCGAAAACGGACGTGTACCACCTGTCGGATTGGAGGTCTGATTAGAAGTACGTTGTTATAAACCCATGGGTAGCAGGTTAGAATACACGCTTCAAAACTTTACCGTTTTACATTAAACAGGGATTGGGGAGGGGTGTGTGCCACAACTTTGTGCACGTTACAGAACATGGTAACTCTAACCATGGTTATATGCATTTGCCTCATAACCTTACATTACTGATACTTTCACTGGGGTCGGCTTCAATTGATAATTCGCCACGTACGCACACCTTTTTGTGTTCTTGCGGAAGTTCGCATTGAGTCATTTCAAAACACATGATGTATGTCTTTTGAATTGCTATGTGTCTACGATAAATAGACAGAACACCACTAAATGATAATTAATAAACATCTAATGCAACCGTTCACAAAAAGTTCATTTAGTAGAAGAGGAAAATAAAAAAGACCCTGATCCGGACATGACTCCGTCATACTCCAACATCTTCAACATTGGGAATTTAGGTGTGTTGTCATCCCAGAGAACAAAAATCAGTAACATGAAAGCAGACAGATAGTTAAATGATGGAATATAGTTAAGGGCGTTTGGGGCGCTTTAGCGTCTCTTTGCTATCATTTATAACCGTAAGGTGTATCTAAAAATGATATAAGAATGTATATAAGGACTTAATATTCTTGATCTATTCATAGTAAAATGACGAAGAGCTAAATATAGACAGTTGTGTTTGATAATTAAAGTCATTTTACCTGATAGACCTATCGATCATGTGTAAAAGATGATACAGATATAGTTTGAAGTTCAATGTACAATTGATACTTCACATATTTTTGAATTTCATCTATCATTGTGAAAAGGATGAATATTTCACAACTATTTGATACATGTCAAACATTCGGTTATTTTTGCACTCACACGTGTATCACCTTGTCATTCTTTCGTTGACACATTTTCATCCTACCTTTGAACATTTTTATTGGATATACGTGAATCTGTTGCATCCTATGCCTCACGATATGACAATTCGGTTTAATATATTGTAAAAAAGTCACTTGACTATTTATCCAAGACATGCAGGTTCAATTATCCGCATCAAAATTTAAAACTCTTTACCGTCTTCTGAGATGAACGTAAAACAGGGCAAGCGATGAGGTGGACAATGGGCGCGTATAACACTTCACTCTGGCACACGATAAAGAACAGGGTAGTCTTCAGCAGAGTATAATTATGTATAAGCGTTTTGACTCACATACTTATAGGAATGAAAGTCTCACTAAGACCAGGGTTAAAGTTTGAAAGCGGCGTTAAATAGACGTGCATACCTTTAGAAATGGAAGTAGTAATGTTAGCATACGATTGTCATATTGTGCGATGTTCCGATCTGGGAGGTCAAATTCAACGCTTATGATTCTTTCGGATTTATAAGAATCTTTTCAACAAGCAAATGAGTAATGTTTGGACTATAGAAGCTCCTAAAAAGGTGTTTTTTTGATCCAAGATACATGCTAAAAAGGAAACCCCCACAGAGAGAAACAGCACATTTTTATATTTATATTATATACATTGTCTCATGCATTTCATGGAAATCGATCCGACTACAGAAACAAATCAAGTTTAATATTAATGTAAAATACAACAAAAGCAACAACATCAACAACAACAACAACATCAACAACCAAACATACACATAGTGAAGAAAACATAATAACATTATTATTTCCTAACTTATTCTTATTTAGATTATATTTTTATGTTTGAAATTCTGTTACATTTTATGAAGCACGTTTTTGCAGATTTCGCCAAAACGTGTTCGCGCCGATGTTTATTTTCGTCAAAAAATGGAAATCACAATTGACGTCAATATATTGTAAAGTGATACATTAATATATACAGTTTAAAAAGTTTTGAACTTTTTTTATTTGACATTGCTTTTAAGAAACTACATAAATTATCTAATATACTATTGTACATTAGTTTAATTTTGAGTTGGAACATTGTTGCGCCTGACTCATCTTCCATAGGAGTGGAAGGTTAATTTTCCAGCACTGCTCACATGATCGGAAACACGTGACCGGTATGCAAGATAACGCTTTGTAATGCAAGGAATACTTTTTCCTTGTCTTTTGCAATGTTCATATTACCAAAATGAAATGATATTTCTGCAAACCTTTTGTTGGAAAAAGTGATACAAATAAATGTCTATATACCACTTGTACTAAATACGCTGTTGATATCTACGACAAAAAGTCAATAGTGATATGCGATACTTTGCCAGTGGCTTTCTCGGTACACTCGACATCTATTTCCGTGCCACCAAATATCATTCTTACTAATACCTTACGTCCAGCACCTGTGCCAGCCATTGGAATGTTGCATTGCCCAACCCTTCGGCATCCAGGATCAGTAACTAGTACAGGAGATTGACTTTCTGTTGCGAATACCTCAATTAGCACAGTTGACCTGTGGTTTGGTCTTGTGACGTATGTTTGTTCCGACTGGGCCTCTCCGACTTTCAACGACTGTCCGGCTATTACATGCTTATCAAAGAAGCTCTTACATATATCAACACCGTTAATAAAAGCGCGCTTCGCTGATTCTGGGTGCTTGCTAGAGTCAAAACAAGGATCCATTGCAATGCCATATGTAAATTTGCTTATTCTCTCGAAAATATCTTTTGGCTCATGTCCAAACAACACGGCTCCCTTGAGAACTGCCAGACCAGCTTCATCAGGGACGATCATCTTTAATGTGGGAAACGTTAGTTTGAATGCCTTGTTTAGCATTTTCGACTCAGAAAACCCGCCAACCATCAATATTGCTTCCACGCCACTGTTTTCTCGTTTTTGCAAAACATCTTTCACATGTTCTATCGTGCTTTCGATGGATTCTTTAAAAAAACTTTGAGCAACAGCTGGGTCGATTTTCAATTTATCTCCAGATAAGGTCACCTTTAACAATAGAGGAAACACTGATAAGGAGTATGGTTTGTTGTGCAAATGAACTCATATAAGTCGTTTTCTTCAAAATGAACACATATTATGTGTCGAAAAAGTATAAAATGTAATGGACATGTGTGTATATTGTTCGATGGTAGTGTGTTGAAAATCAAAGGGAAAAGTTGTTTTTTTCTAAAATATAAATAACAATAACATTTGAGTTAAACAAAGATTACAAATGCCATACCGAATTCGAATAGGATGACTTTTTGACCGCCTTAGTTAAGTCTTTGTGCAATTGCTTCTTAACAGTTGTAAAAAAGGCAAGTGGAATGCTCATGACGACTTTTGTATCTTTGTCGGGTTCAATGTCTCTCTTTTTAACCTCAAACCGTCTTAAGAGTTCTATATAATCATCCAAATGGTCTTGTTTGAACTTTTTGACGACACTTTTATCTAAAATTGATACTTCATATATACAAAGACAATCAAAAACACATTCATTTATTAAGTACGTTTTTTTGAAAACACTAATATTTCTTCTTTTTTTATTATTGAATATTTAATAGTTTTGTGTCTTACCCTTTTCATAAACTATTTAACTTAGCAAGTTGGTTTCAATATACCCCTTAAAGATAAACAATACGGACTGTAATTTAAATGAAATACCTGTCAAACAAACTAAGAATTCTTCAAATGAAGAATCGACTTTTGTCCCACCCCAAGCCCCACCACTGGCCTTGTACAGCTCTTTGACGCCACCGGATTCTGTAACTTCGTGCACCGTTATGTCGATGGTTCCTCCTAGGTATATGTATAACAGTAATAATGTTAGCAGAATGGACGACTATTATGAAAAAAATGGTAATGTAACGCACTGTTTAAGCGTACAGATTATGTGTTTATCTGCTTAAATGGTCTTAAATGTATGAGGGTTAGCATATTTAATGTTTAATGGTAAGACAAATTACTGACCTAAGAAAAAACTTATTGGATATGGACAATTCAGGTTTGTTCACGTTAATGAAGACAAATTACAGCAATTAATGACCTTTATTTTGTTCAGGGTTAATTAAAAAATGTTATAGTGAGTACAATGTATATTTCTTTTTGAATATTTGATCAACATTAGTACAACGATGTCTTTTGTCATCCATGCAATTACATAACTAAAATCAATATTTCGATCTAGTACTTTGAGAAAATTGCAACAAACCACCAGCATCAAGTACAAGATATTGGCTTCCAGCTCGTAAAGATGCCAGGGAGAACTGATTTCCACTCTTTTCAACCGGAAGATGACGACAGAAAAGCGAAGCCGCTTCCGGCTCAAGCGCAATAGTCAGCATATCCGATTCTATTCCCGCCTGTGTATCAATCAAGTCATAATAATTTATTATAAAGTACTTCTTTTGTCTGGATAGTGGATCACAAACTATACCCAAAGTATTGAACCAGTAGTCTTAGTTAGACTGAGTTGTTTAATAACAGGCGGGGACTCTTTTGCATTGTCTTTAAAATGGATACCAACACGTGTTGTTAAATAGAAAATTGACTTCGTTTGTAAGTCTAGTTTTACAATCATTATAAGGTTTGCTGAATAATTTGACCAAATTAGAATCGAATCGAATCGAATCGAATAGAATAGAATAGAATTGAATAGAAAATGTAAAATATCCAATATATTGTACCATCCAAATGAAACTGAGAGCATGCATTGATACATTTTATTAAATATTCACAGTCATAATTAATGCCGGTCTGTCTGTCAGTCAGATGGTCGGTTTGTTGGTTCTGATGGTCGGTAAATGATTTCCTCCTCGAACTTCTACTATAACTTGGGAAAAGTTTGACCAAGTTGAATCAAACCTCAGTGGTAGGCTAAAAGAAGTACCTCTTCGGCAGCTTCCCGCATGAACTGTTTTGCTGCATTGTTCCAGATGGCAGGTACTGTCAAAACCCAGTGTATTTCGTTTTGTAGCACTGCGTTAGCTATTCGGTCATTAGAAACAGCCCATAGGTCTTCCTTCAGATACCTTTTTCATCCAAACAATAATTTTGCAATAAATATAATTATAATAAAGTGTAGGATTTGGCTGAAAGGTATGACATTTGGCACACAATTAAAACATGCATTAATATTTTGCATTCTCCAAATCAAGTTTAAATGTGTATAATGAAATATCGAAGCCTTTAACGAAATATTAACATAATGTACTATATATCTAGATATCATAGGTGTCTAATCCCCTGTCCAGTTTACTATTATGGTACCTTAAAAATCTGCGAAGACAAAAGCTTACTTGATGGCCAACGCAAAAACGGTCCTTGCCAATAGTTTCCGACCATTTTCATCTTCCAACAACACATTTCGATTAAGTTTCTGAAATAAACTTATACAGACATTTATGTATATCGACCTTCAATGTAAGTGTAAATCTAAAAAAGCACTCGTTTTGTCATTGTATGACAATCATTGTATTATTGTACCGCGTATTTGTCGAATTTTATTTCAAAAATGCATATTTCTGTACAATAAGTTGAACTTTACATTCTAGTATTAATGTATTATCCTATGTCATCATGTATATAAGTAAATCTAGGATTGTCTGATATACTATTTGCTGGAAGCCTTACAGCTCAATCACTTATTGCTCTTGAATATATATCTTTGAAATCTCTGTAAAACTATGTATAGTCCAGTTTGTTCATTGTTTTACATCGTTTCGGAATCGATTAATCGTTAATATCCGAGGATGTTGGTTTGTTTGTCGGCAAGTATATTTTCTAATCAATAATGTAAATATTTACGAATGTATTTGAACTTGGTACGTTTAAAAAAGTGCAAAGCATGTCAGTGAATAACAATTGGATTTTTAAAATACAATCAAAGCTGAAAAAAAGTAAATTAATTAATTACAAAGAATCAACTAAACATTATAAATGTTCAGAATTACTTTCACATATGTAAACAAAAAGAATGTTACAAAATTTAAAAGAAAAGGTGTACCTGTTTCCATAACATCATTTTAAACCTTTTAAAGAAGTACCATTCTTTATGTTTGTCGTCTTCAATAAGTTCTGCGTATTTGGCTTCAGCATCAAACGCGAACGAATGTAATGTTTTCCCATCGGGCTTGATCAGGACACAAGTAGGGCCTAAATATTCAATTAAAGTGCATTGAAAAATTTACCCCATAATATAATGTTTATATCTTCAAAGTTAACTCATACACCTAATACAATTAAAAATCAATATTTGAAAAAAAAACATGATACAACTATAGCAACTTGTCGTCAAGTTTAAAAGTCTTAATTGGTTTCAATATTCCCAGCGAATAATCGTAGATAAAAGCCAACAAAATCGGTATATGCATATACTCCCATTTGATATATTACTTTAACCTGCATTGAAATCCAGCCGATTTTTTTTACAATGGGCTCAACGCTGTCTTTATCTTACAAACTAAGATATCATTCAAAACATAGTGTACCTTTTGTAGATTCGTGTCCTTGCCACTGTTTTGCAGAGACTTTCGTTGGGTCTCTATCGTAGTCAAATCTGAACGAGAACGCCCAGCTTGAATACGTTGTTCCGAAGTCGATTGCTGCGACCAAAAGGTGTTTCGACTGTTGAAAAACAAAATTAAAAAATCTGAAATTTCCACTGTTATTCGTGAAATGTCTGTATGCTTGAAAAAAAATCCAATTGTATGTCGCCGTATATTTGGGAAACACGATTTGTAGAACCGATTTCCGTATAAAGTATTGAAAGTATCACGTATTGAAAACCAGAACCTTTAGTCCGAGAAGAAAACACCATAATTATAAGAAAATTACATTCTTTAAGCCTGTTTCATAGTACAAAAATGTGTTAAACGACAGAACAAAAATGGAAAGATAAGTAAAGGATGTCGAAGCAAACTCTTAAGACTGTCATAAGATTATTGTCCTATGATTAACCCACGACGGTCGCATGAATATGGTTCGATGGTAATAGTATCGTGGAATGGTCGTGGACTCGCAGGACTATCGATGAAAATTTATATAAGCGTCGGATGACCTAAAGCGGAACCAAAAGTCGTACGAAAATCGTAGGTATATTGTAACAGAGTCGTAGGGCATCGAACGACAGACCTACACAATGGGTCTGACGTCGAAAAAATACCTACAAGGCTTAACTATGTTTGAATTTGTTCAACACTCAACGACAAATTTTCGTACGGCTGTCTAAGTTATTGCCCCAATACTTATGTCATAAACATGCTATAAGCCTGTTTTATACCTGTTGTAAATCTGTCGTAAACTTATTGTATGCCTTTTGTGCGACGTAAATGAAAGGGACTTAGTTATGTCCATGCAATAATAATAATAATGATAACAATATTGAAAACAAATATTAAAACAAAAGTGTGTATCGCAGTTTTAAAAGGCAACGTCACTTTATTAGTAAAGACGCCCAAAGACAGTCTTTATATCAGAAAATGAATTTCAGACAATGAATTCACCTTCTTGCTTTTAAAATAAATATATATATTCTTATTTTTGTCTAATTTTATGGTTTGAAATAATATATAAACATAAAAATACATGACTGAAAAGCTCATGTGCGAATTATAACAACGCAATTAAATGATTTAATTAAATGAAAGAAATTCGCTACCTACCATTTCGGCATCAAACTATAAGGAGTCAATGTGTTTATAGTCTTGTTATTCCTTTAAGACAAGATAAATATCCAGGTTTGATCAATGCGATAAGTGAATAAATAAGATATAAATCTTACATGCACGTTATCTTTATAAAGCTACTAAAGTATAAAGAAAAAATGCAAGGAGTAAACATCACATAAAAACAGCAACTATATTTCATTGAATATTTGAGTTAATCTCTTATTCTTTAACATGTACGTATTTCATTTGGAATAGAATAAAAGGTGAAATCAATCTGTAAACTTTAAAGTCTATTTAATGAATTTAACCATTGCGCCAGTGTAATAGACTACGTAGAAACAGACATTTAGTGCCCTTTTCTTTGTATTTTTGTCAATGTTCCTTGACGACCCTTCATTAATTACTGCCATGCGTAGATACAGTTATTGCTGTTCAATATCAATACACATCCATAAGAAGTGTAAACTGCAGATCTTTATATGGGACTAGTAGCTAAAAATTTTATAAGGCTGAAGTCTTTAAAACATATTTAAACCAAACGAGACAATTATTTGCCCAATCCGCGAATAACTTGTAATACACTTGCATGCACTCGATCTTCCATTAACTATTTAGGTTAATTTAATGATTAAAACACACTTCTTTAGTTTGGAGTCGTAAACAACTTGTTATCAACCGTTTTTATTATTGTGAAGCAAAATTGACACATATCACTGGATATTCAGTGCTCATGAACTACTTATTGGTGCTGAACGTTTTACTATGTATTAAAAGGGAACGTTAGTGCAAAATCTAGCTGATGATAAACCGATAATCGAAACAATAAATTATTTTTATCTAATAAATATTTTATTCTCTGTATCAGTGTGTGGTACTTCGAATTGCATAAACTGTGCACTGCTACAAATATAGGTTCTACATAATTTATTGTTCCTCTCTGAATATATTTTTTAACACTTACGCAATCATTTTATCTATATTCTTACAGATGATATCAATTATCTTCATCCGCTACATATTTGAGGGCAAGTTACACCGATTCGGAAGTGCGTGCTGATTGTTGCATGCCTTTAAATAATCACCTGTCAGTGTTTCAAAGCATGGTAATAGCATCTCAGACCGTTTTCTACGTTCCTTGTTTATGGTATTGTTTGTATTGATTTCTCTTACATTATTACGATATTGTTTGAACTCATTCACCGGCTGTGGTCATTTTACCGAATACACTGTGGTTACATTCAACCAATTATATTTCTTCTAATTAGAAAAGTAACTTTTTTCTTTCGTTGTTTTTTGTTAAGTACATAAGTGTGGGCTTTCTCCCACTATATAGTGCTCGGGTTCGTGAAATAAAAGAATCCAGTGTCACCCTGCGTGAAAATTGGTCAATTGGCTATAGTATATATAGGAAATATATTAAGTGGTGTCTGACCTTTAGACGGAAGTCATCCGCCATCGTAATTTCATCTCCGCCCAGTGTATCATTTAGAAAATAAGAGTGCAGACAGAAGACAACAAATTTTTGCTACTAGTTTATTTATTTTCTGACGGCAAAGAACACTCTTTATGTCCAATAATTACATTTTCTTACGGAATTAAAAAGTATAGTCTAGTTTAGGAAACTGGCCTCACTGGTCGTGAGCGAAGAGGGTGTGAAAGACAACAAAGCCTTGTTTTATTCTCCAGACGTACCTACTTTCAGGTTGTTTGTGGATTCAAAAACAAAGTTCTTGTTATCATGTTGCATTCAATTGGACAAAAATATCTCGGATATCATTAACAAGTTAAAATGAGTTGAGGAAAAATAAATGAAAGGGAATCGTCTAACTGTGCATTTATTTTTAAATCTGATAATGAATCTTGAAACGATATTTAAGCAATCAGTAAGAATTTCTAAACAGCTAGTAAGATTCTGTCAATGAAATAAACTTCCACTGTGTAGTACAGATTGTTCGATGAGATCATCGTCTCACAAGTCGCAAAATGTGTTAGAAGAAGAGCCTATGAGAAAGCTACCTCTTGCATGGTCGCTATTTTTGTACTGGATGATGTGATGTACAAACATTGGTTGGTGGTTTTGTTAGATTCATGGATTGCAATGTCGAGAGAAAGGGACACGATTGTGAACGCTGAATATTAGGCAAAATTCCGAGGAAAAGGGATGAAACCTTTGTCCTATTCTTTTCAACACTTTGAGATGATGAAAATGTATATTAATTTTCTTACACACGAGATGTGCTCTGGTGACCTTTAGAACATTCTCGTTATCACGGTCCTTTTCAAATACTATACTTAAGCGATTCCCGCCGGTTTTATTTTACAAAGTTTGTTTGTTACTACGGTTTTCACATTCGCCTACACTGTGACCACGGAAGGTATCACATGATAAGAGAGCTGTTTAAAACGTCAAAGCCGACAATAGCCGTACCACCACTAACCATCTCCCGGATATGACATGGAGAACGGTTTCAATCAGACCCTAATAAACCTGATCGGCAGTTTAACGGCGGAGGAGAAGGATTGGAAGACATAGGTACCTGCTTTGGTGCATGCGTATCATGCAACTGGGCATGAACGTACAAGCTTAACGCCTCAAGCTTTCTTTTGTTGGCCGACACCAATGATTGGTTCTTATAATAATGTCAGGAATTTGAAGTACCGTTTGCATTTTCCATACAAGGAAACCAGTCTTGAAATACGTAGCAGGGCCGGAGTTGGAGCCAGTTAAACATCTTTTGGTCAGGAATAATGGCATTGAGTGCAGTCAGTCAGACTATCGATGGGACCATGATGTGTAACTTGTGCTTGATCAGCCCAACACGGATATCCCTGTGTTCGTGTCAGAAAGGATCTGTGCAGGGGTTCTGTGAAAACGTTTTATAGGGATTTGTTTTTGCAGCGTCCTGGTATTCCCTTTATACCATTGATGTGAGCTTCACTCCAGTGATGGTGTTGGTTCCTGCTCGGGAATGACGGTCAAATTTTAGACGCTAGCTTTTGTGGTGTTAGATGTGAATGATACTGCTAACTGGTTGCGTTCGGGCATGTCGACATAAATTGCAGATATGGCATGATTGAGATATCTTCTAAGTCATTTATAGTCACTATATATAGTTCTGGCGGTTGTAGCCTATTTACAAATGTGTATCGTCAGTCTTTTCTTTATTTGTATATTCTTCAATTTCACCTCATTTCCATTATCGCCCTTATCAACTTTAACTTTCACTTTCAGTTCATATTTCACCTTTAACCTTTCCATGAGGAATTCATGTAGTTTTATCAGTCTTGTAAGAAAAATTGACCTCTCGGTAGACTATTTCAACTCTCCAAATTCTTAATGCGACCGTACATATAATAATATACGTATTTTTTTCGTTAGTCTTAAACAAGAAATATCATTGTGAGTTTTAGTGTATAATATTGACGACACCTTGCATTTTTTTCTCCTTCTTGTGCGTTTTAATTCCGAAGCATATACATTTTCTTATAAGTTAGTTTGGACAAACATTTGGTGAAAAAGACAATTCAGTTAATTTGAATTACATTTAGTTATTAAATTTAGATAAAAGATCAAATATTATATAACTAAAGGTCACAAAATGTATAAACGTATAGATAAAACGAAATCATCTTCGTAAATGACGCAAATCAATGTATAAACCTGTGCATTTATAATGACTATTCGTTCAGAAAAATATTATGGTAGTTTTATCAGTACTAATAATTCACTAAATGTGCATAAAAATGTGACGCTAGGCCTGCAGACTTTTATAACCGTATCTCGGAAATCACATCGGCAGATCGACATACCATTCTTAACTTTTGGCGAAATAATGCGCGCACGGGCGTATCAACCCCAGCGCAGTTAGAACTGCGGTGATCACCGACCTAATAAACATTAACATTAACATTAACATCGAAAATACCTAGTAGGCAATCTGCTCTAATAGCTACGGATTGCATTCTGAATATTAATTAGCTTGCTATAAGTAGCGCTGAAATTAGTTTTCAATATATTTTATGCTGTTAATAAAGTTCTAATAAGCTGCGATTTGCGTAATATAACACAATTGAAATTGTACAAAAAACAATTATTCTGATATCGGCGACTTACAGAACGCAATATAAAAAGCAGAATCCGCAAATAGTTTCAAAATGAACGCGTTCTAAATCAAATAAATACATATATTATGATATAAACCTGTGTTTAGATTTTGCTTCGGCCGGGGACCGATACTATCTACATGTACATTGTAGTTAAGAATAGAATGTGGGTCATCGTACGGACAGGTTTATTCCCCGTATATACACTTTGAGAAGTCATTAAAATCCGAAAAAATATCGATCTTATTATTATGCAATTAAATGCTACTAAGGCGTACAATATCAATTCATAGTGTTTTAAATGAAATTATAATACTTTTTTTATCCTACAATCAGTTGTTTGGTGATTGTGTTTCATTTATATACATTCATTTATATTTTCTATATTTTGAATTGCCGAAATCGGCTTTTATACTTGAGATTTTTTATTAAGGTTGTTAGTTTGAACATATGTTTGTAAAATGTGTGTCGGATAAAACCATTCTCTTGTGCAAGTACATACTCACAACTTTTTAACCATTACTAAATGAATATTATACGCTTTTAACATTGAAATAAAATAGCGTCAAACGTTGACATGCTATCGACCTGCTACATTTTGTGTCATAGTCATGTGATGCCGAATGAAACGGAAAGTATGTGAATATTTGATATAAGTGTCAGTAATTTCAGTCCAATATCTTGAGTATGTAGCATAATGCATGTGCATATTAAAACAAAACTTTATATAAATCTGTTCATTTTTTCCACGATTGACAATGTTGAGGGCATTATTAAGATACATGTACATCAAACATACAAGGAAATAAATAGTATGTGGGTGATTCGATCCAGAGTGATTTAGCGCTGTAGAAAGAAGCCCTAAACATAATCCAAATTAATATGTCAAATGCATTTGCTGGGATGCATTGGGTTTAGCTGGCATACCCTGCTAGTAAATTAAATGCGCCTTAGTCAAGTTTGAAGAGTAGAATATATATGTCCAATGTATTTTGTTGGTTTAGCTGGCATACCCTGGTAAGACTGGTAGTTAATCAAATACGCATAAGTTAAGTTTAAAGTGTAGAGTAGATTTTACTAAAAATTTCTTAATGCTTTATCCGTTACAGTGCATTGTTAATGAAACTAAAGCTCCGGATAAGGTTTTATATGATATTGAGTATTACTCCATACCTTATAAGTAACTATTTGATGTATTCCACATCTCAAGTGACTTATACTTCATGATCTTATTGAGAATCAACATTAAACTCTCGCGAGAAAAATTAAGAGCAAGCATATTTTAGAGATCGAGATGTTTATGTTAATAATTATGTTTTTACATTACATGACTATACTCTTAAAACGTTGCAAGCCAAAAGCCATTCATGCTTTAAGCGCTTTGATTAAAGATGCACTTTTACTCCCAAATAAGATTTACCACAATTAATACTATTGTTTTAATATTCAAAAAGGATGAATAAATATCAAAAACAGAGGTTATTATAAAGGATACTGAGTTTAATTTGAAAAATAAATCAGCATACAACGCGGTATTTCTACCTTATGAGAATATAGTCGACCACTGCAAATCTTTTAGCATGCATTCTCCAATCATTAAATATTTTTGCGCTTTCTGCTTTTAAATTCATGCTTATAATCTTGTTATGGGTAATTCTTATTTTCCATAAATGCATTATTTAGTAAATAGTTAAAGGTTTATCAGTCAAAATTTATGTTGTAATTTGTATGTATTTATTTTGAATAAGAGTGTCACTTTAATGGTGAAAAGAGGAAAAACAGCAAAATCCATTTGATCTAAACAATTTTAAAGTTTATATTGATGTGAGGGATATAACTATATTCCTTATCTTAATCCAGATAACGACAAGATCGTTGAGATATTATTTACTTTGAATATGGTTAAAAATAGAGACCCCAAAAGCAATAGACAACCAAAGCCTTATTAAAATAGAAAAAAATCGGCATTGCTGGGAATCGGGAGAATACATTACATTAGTGCCGCCTGCTCGCTAAGCCGACGGTCAATGCTGATCACAAAACAACCCAAATACAATCGTTTTAATAGTTGATTTTACTTCTATAAGGTATTAAGAACGAAACAACAACAACACGGAAGCTTTAAAAAATGCTTCACTGTCAAATAGATATGCTAAAGAAAAACAAAAGAAGGTTCAAAAGGTGAAGAGCATTGGAATAATATTGATCTAAACTATTCGTATGTGTATTATATACGTATTCATCGTGCTTTGTTCATATAATTACAAACAATCATAATAATCATTTTTGTTCAAAGGTTTACTGTCAAACTCAGCTGCCATACGTTCAGTTCAAAGACATCAGATTTTACATTTGAAATCAAATATTTCTACAAGGAGATAACTATATATATATTGCAAGTACTTGAACTTATGCTTCGTTGTTTGCCTGGAGTCCTTTCAATACTTATTGTTTTACCTGCATAAAACATGGATTTTTGAACTTAAATATGAAATTCTGCAATCTAATTTTTTGTCAGCAGTCTTATAACACTGTAAACCAATAATAAAAGACTGTTAACAAAAGATCTGAGCACAGAATCGCATTTTTCCACTCGAAAAATAATGTTTTATAACTAACGGTTTAAGAAAAATGCAAAAAACATGAATTTTTTAACTTAAATACGAAATTCTGCAATCTAATTTTTGTCAGCAGTCTTATAACACTGGTTTCCATGGATTTTCGCAAAAATTGGCTCGTTCCAAGACAAAAAATAAACAAGTTGACAAAACGTTCAATCTGTGAGAGTGCAGCTTTAATATAGCAATCTTTTTCTGTATTGCTTTATTTCTAAATTCAGATATAGATCAGTCCGCATGTTTGTACGAAAGTTAGTTGACAAGAAAAACTGGTTATTTCTTATTTTGTATTCATGATTAAGATTGATTTAAATACAATACCATTGTCCATCTACATGGTAAGAGTAAAGTGTGGTATTTCGTCTTGATTTTTTCAAAGCACAAATACGTTCGCTTATTAATATGCTTAAACAGAAAATGATGTCGCAAGAATAGAGCTAATTATAATGATATTATACAGGATATGACGTCATTATTTTAAATACAGCAAATTTCGTTAAAAGGATAATATTTTGATGTTTTTACTACATGATATCTAAATGTGCATTCTTCTTTTAAACATAATTAAAACGATCGGATGTATCAGTGGTTTCAAAATATTCTTGGGACAACATTTCTGTAATGCATGTAGCGCGAGAAATGGTTTTGTAGTATTCGGCTCATAACTAGAGAAGGTTAAACGATTATTTTTACTGGGAATAGCATGTAATATAAGGATCTGACACTCGTCATCAAATAATACATATTTGTATTCAAATCGTCAAGGTATATGTAACTAACGCCAAAGGTTTACTTACTTACATATTTCCTGAACTCGTTGAATTAAATTGTGTATTAGATGACTCGTGGCAGAGCCTGTTTTTTATAATATTTTCTTTCAAGCACAACTAAACTTACACACAGTTCTATTATAAAATGAGAGATATTTGCTTGTCTGTTGCAGTGTACATTTACGGAACAAATGAGATACTATAAAATGCATGTTTATGTAATATGTACACTGACCTAATTATATAACAAGCTCGTCGTCATTCACATACACGACAAAAAGTCAATATTAAAATGCGAAACTATGCCAGTCGCTTTCTTGGTGCATTCGACGTCTATTTCCGTGCCACCAAATATCATTCGTACTAAAACCTCGCGGTCAGCTTCAGTATTGGCCATAGGAATGCTGCATTGTCCAACCTGTCTGCATCCTGGATCAGTTACAAGAACTGGAGTTTTACTTTCAGTTGCGAATACCGTGATCACCGCTTCATGGTTTTGAGGTATGGAGTATATTTCAACAGCTTGGGCCTCTCCGACCTTCAGCGACTGTCCCGCTATTACATGCTTATGAAAGAAGTTCTGACATCTATCTTTACCGTCAGTGTCAGTGATCTTTGCTGACTCAGGGTGAACTTTCTCATCAAATAAAGTATGAACACAAACACCATACGTATATTTGCTTATTCTCTCGGCTATTTGACTGGGCTCATGTCCAAACATCACGGCTCCCTTAAGAACTGCCAGACCAGCTTCATCAGGAATAATCATTTTTAATGTTGGGAATGTTTGTTTGACAGCCTTTTTGAGCATTTTCGACTCGGAAAACCCACCAACCATCAAAATGGCTTTCACGCCTGTGTTTTCTCGTTTTTGCAAAACATCTTTCAAATGTTCTATAGTGCTATCGATGGATTCTTTAAAAAAGCTTCGAGCAACAGTTGGATCGATATTTAGTTTATCCGAAGACAAGGACACCTGAAAGAAAAAAGGAAGCACGCATAAGGGGTATTGTATGCTTTGCCAATGAACTCATATAAGTAGTTGTCTTCAAGCAAGTTGATTCCTGTGTACGTACTATGTATCCAAAGAGCACAACGTGATATTCTCGGTATTATTATGTCTGTATGTGTCGCCATATTATAGGAGAAGCAAAAGCAAGCACTTTATTTTCTAAATTATGATTCACGTGCTTAATAAAATAAAAGTAATAAAATGAGAGCAAGCAATTATACCATACCGAATTTGAATAAGATGACTTTTTGACCGCTTTTTTAAAGTCTTTGTGGAGTCGTTTTTTAACAGTTGTAAAAAAAGTAAGTGGAACTCTCATGACGAATTTTGTATCCTTGTCGGGATCGACGTCTCTCTTCTTTACCTCAAACCGTCCAAGAAGTTCTATATAATCATCCATGTGGTCTTTTTTGAACTTTTGGACTACACTTTTATCTTAAATGGCCAATACATGTGTACCAAGACAATCAACAACACGCATTTATAAGACAAATGCCGCATATGCAGCAAACATTTATTTGATTTATTTTCCTATACGTATTTTGAAAACATTTATTTATCGTTTTCTTATATTATGATAATTTATTAGTTTGGTGTGTTATAAGTTTCATTTAGTTGTTTTACTTAGCAACTTGGTTTCACTACATCCTTAAAAATACATACAACTGGATAGTATTGAACTGATATACCAAACAAGCTATGAATTCTTCAAAGGAATCATTGACTTTTGTCCCACCCCAAGCTCCACCACTCGTCTTGTACAGCTCTTTGACTCCACCAGATGGCGTAACTTCGTGCACCGTTATGTCCACAGTTCCTCCTGTGTTTTGTTATAACATCATTTTGTTAAATGGTACAGGTAAATATAAATAACGGTTAACGTAAGAAGGCTTAGTGTATTGACAGTTTATGATAGAAGCGTTAAAAGAAAGGTCGGTTTATGTGGGAAGGATTCGTAATATGAAAGACGGGTTTTCATGAGAAGCGTATGATCAGAACGGTTAATGTTAGAAGATCCAGCTCAAATGATCGGCTACATATAAAAGGTTGGCGTAAAGAATCGGATATGTATGTGCAGCTAGTGTAAATAACGGTTTTCGGTAGTAGGGTGAGTGATTAAGTGTACACGAATGGTTTGTTAAAGGTAATAATGACAAGTGCATATTTGTATGTATTTATAAATATCAAAATATTTGACCTTTTCTCGGTTAAAGATTGATTATACGATGTAATTATATCAGAAACTGGTAAATACACAATAAAAATGAATATCTTAACATTAACAGTGCAAAGATATCATTTTTCATCCATACGTAGCTTAAATTAATATTTTGAACTATTATAATGTAGTACTTAAAGAAATTGCGACAAACCTCCAGCATCGAGTACAAGATATTGGCTTCCAGCTTGCAGAGATGCCAATGACAATTGATCCCCACTCTTTTCAACCGAAAGATGACGACAAAAAAGAGAGGCAGCTTCCGGCTCAAGTGCAATGGTCAGCATATGTGATTCTATTCCCGCCTATGTATAAATAAAGTATATTGCAATTTATCCCCAGAACTTCTTATGTCCGGAAAGGGAAAGGGAAATCTTCGGAATTACAAATTATATCTAAAGTATATAGGACATTGTAAAACAGAACAGAGTAGAATATAATATATCTGGATAGCATAAAACTGAATAGCATAAAACTGAATATTATAAAATAAAAGAGAACAATATGCAATAAAATACTATAGCAAACTACATACATGTATAAACAATAGCATAGAAAAGAGAAGTGTAGAGAAGAATATGATATAGTTAAATAAAATAGCCTTAAACATAATAAAATAGAACAGAGTGGATCAAATAGAATAAAAATATAATAGAATTGAACATGATGTAATAGAATAGCAAAGAACAGAGTAGTTTAAACAATGCTTAAACATATTCATTATTCAACAGCATGATATAAAACTAAACTAACCCAAAAGTCAGTATTAAAATATCAAAAATATATTATATTAAACAAAATGTTATTGGAGCATGTATTCAAACATACTATCAGTGTTATGCTACATCAATTTAGATAGTCATTAATGTTCGTAAAAAGTAATGTTAGTCAGTTTGCATGTCAGTGGTTGGTCGGTTGGTTCGTCAGTCGGTAGATCATGTCTTCTCCGAACTATTACTATGACTTGAAAATGGTATTAACAATGATTAGCATAACTACCTCTTCCGCAGCTTCCCGCATGAACTGTTTTGCTGCATTGTTCCAGATGGCAGGGACTGTCAAAACCCAGTGTATTTCTGTCGGTAAAACAGCGTCCGCTATTCGATCATTAGAAACAGCCAATAGGTCTTCCTTCAGATATCTATTTTAACAAGACAGTACATACAACATACAGCTATAACAGACACTGGATTTTAATGCAATTAATATACTAATTGCTTTAGTATATGCCATTTGACTTACAGCTGAAAAATACTTAAACTATAAGGATAATTATACAATGAGATCTACAAGGGGCAAGCCCTGTAGTCGAAAATTAAAAAAAAGCCTGTTAATAGACACACGGCAAATGACAAAATGACAATAAACTAGAGGCAAACACGTGTTATCATCACAAACAGACATCAAAATAGCTTTACGGATGAATGATCGGACCGTCAGTGTAACACGATTTCACTATTAGTGAGTATAGCCGTAAGCTTACACGAGTCCAATTAATTATCAATAACACCAAAATTGAAAGTGTAAGCCTCATCGTCCCAATTAATGTGTTAGAGGTACTAGGTATGGACCAAAACAGTAAAAACTAGATACACAATTGTATAAACATTACATGATGCAATACACACACCACATACATTCTACGCACGTTTCAAAATAGCTTTACCGATAGATGATGGGTTTACCGCCTTATTAACTGCCATTAAAAGCGGTCTTGAACTAGTTTTTCTAGCACACCGGATAGGCATTTCCGGTGAATTTAGCCGTGCTGGAAAACTCCATCTGGCACCCCCCATGCCAGATGAGTCACGCGCTGTGACGTAATAATTTCAATTTCTTTTATAATATACGTTATGTAATCATAATTATGAAATTTAAATAGATGAGTTCCATTTACATTAACTTGACAAAAATAAACTTTAAAAAACAAAACAAAATAACCCTGAAAAGACGTAATGTCGATGGAACTTATTGACGTAAGCAGTGAATACAAATTACTGCGCGTCATGACGTCCGTAAACATCATCGCACGCGCTTTTTGATGATATGTACAAAAATGCGCCTTTATATATATTTTCTTCACAAAATATGTAATTAAATGTATGCTAGAAAGCCTCGTTACCTAGCAGCGCAGGTGCCTTCGGGTCGG
Organism: Mya arenaria; assembly: GCF_026914265.1. Classification (NCBI taxonomy): domain Eukaryota; kingdom Metazoa; phylum Mollusca; class Bivalvia; order Myida; family Myidae; genus Mya; species Mya arenaria. The sequence goes on from NC_069135.1 coordinate 40,319,910, forward strand.
ATTTTTCTATCCGGAACGGAAACACATGACAGATATTGTTAGTATGGTTATAACCCGACAAAAAGGTCTGAAAATCACAGGCGTTTTTTTATCAAATGTGTCAGCCATTAAAATATGATATTAAAATAAAAATATGATATTAAAATAATGCAAATATACCTGGTAATAATAATGTTTGTCGGGTTTATATATGTGATACCAAATCCATGAAGGACCAAACCTTACTTTATGGACAACGCGAATACGGTTCTTGCCAATAACTTTTGACCATTTTCAGCTTCTAACATCAAATTTCTATTGAGTTTCTGAAAGAAAAATGTACAAGCAAAGATGTAGATTGACCTTCACCTTTGCATTTGTATTGTTGTCATTGTGTAACTGTACCAAGTAACAGTAGAAATTTATTTAAAATATGCATCTTGCTGTATATTTAGATAATAATTACATTCCGGAATTTTTGTCTGATCCGTTGTAATGCTTGTAACTGTTTAAATCTGGTATTATCTTATCAGTGACCTGATTAAGGCCTTTTAGAAAACAATCTTGATTCTTGAATACACATCTTCGAAACTCAAGCTGTCTCTGTGTCACTGTATGTAGACTTAAATGATGATTGTTTGGCATTGTTGGATACCACATTTTGTTACTCGTAATGGGTCAGTCATTGATATCCGACGAGTATGATTCCTTAGTCCGTATGTCTTTCCAAAATTAATAATTTCATTCGTTACCCTTTTGGTTAAACTAATGTTTTGGGATGTACTATGCTTGGTCAGTGTGGTGTGAATTTTGTTTTTAAAATACAAACAAAACTGAAACAGTGAATTAATTTTGAATGAAATGAAAAATCACCTAGATTATGGAAAAAATCACTGCCATTTATTGTAGATGTGTACACTTTAAAAGTATTTTAAAATATTCAACGTTATAAGGAAAGTTGTACCTGTTTCCATAACATCATTTTAAAGAAGTACCAGTCTTTATGTTTGTCTTCTTCAATAAGTTCGGCGTATTTGGCTTCAGCATCAAACGCGAACGAATGCAATGTTTTCCCATCGGGCTTGATCAATACAGAAGTAGGGCCTAGAAATAGTTATTGTGTTGCATGACAAACGGCATATTCGAAAAAGGGCATTGAACATTTAACCAATAATGTGAGCTTTCATTAAACCATCAATGAATACAACTTGAACAGTCAGAATTTAATGTTTAGTATTACGGCAAACATAATATCCCATGAAAACTTTAAAGCTTAAAACTGTACTGAGCACAATGTTCCCATGTTAAGATCTGTAATAAACGTCAATGAAATACCATTCGATATACCCATTATATATGGGTTTTTTATGCCTGTCAAATTCCTTCTCAGTGAAAAGCTGTGAAAATACAGTACTATATTGAAAAATCCGTATCATGATACTGTCGTTTTCTGTCGTATCATGCGAGTACCATGTGTAATCTCAGAACTACTTTCGCGTTGCTAAAAATAGAGTGACCAAAAAACTGGTAAAACCTGTCAACTTTTAAAAACATTAAATGATCTAACTTTACTCACGTTCCAGAAGCATGTAAATATTTAAGAACATGGTTCTCATCTATCTAGACAGCTACTTCAGTGGACTAGTTGTTCATTTCGAAGTTCATAAGTTGTTGCATTATGCACCGTTTATTATCATAATATAGGCAGCTCGCCAATACAATAAAGAAAGCGAATTCGCGTCATAGATAGAAATAGCGATTGAGTCACGAACTTCCCTCGATTCTGCATATTATGATCGTCAAAATTATTTACTTTGTTAATAATGGCCACGTTATGTTTACAGGAAACGACCATAAGTGTAAACCCGTAAAATAAGTACCGTTTTGTTGTTGTTTTTTGAGCTGTAACATTTACTAATTGTTTTCGTATAAGAATTTGTTAATTTTGCTAAACCTCAAAATATTTTGTTCTTATTTTGTTCAATAAAGTGAATTCTGTAACTTCTGTCTTCGTTTCGCTATAGTAGCCTCCCTTGACTCTCATTACACAAACACATTCGAATTCATACGCGCATTTGACAGACGGCGGTAAATTTAAATCAAATTGAAACCGAAGAATAAAAAGAAAGAATAAATATGCAGGTACATAATAAATAGAATTTTACGATAAAACGCTTTTTCTGGTGACCTGTATCACGACTCGTTCGGTAAGTAAACATATATCTGTCTCGACCTGCGGTCTCGACAGAAACGTGTTTACACACCGAACTCGAAGTGATGCAGGTAACCATAAAAGCGTCCTATCATGATATACCCTATGTTCTCTCGTTTCTTTTTTTATTTCAACCTTAATCGAGCTCCAGTCAATGTGTTTTAAAACAGCTTAAAGCTGTCCACATATTAACTACTATGATTAAATTCAAATTAAAGTGTACCTTTTAGAGATTCGTGACCATTCCACTGTTTTGCGGATACTTTCGTCGGGTCGTTATCATAGTCATGGCTGAACGCGAACGCCCAGCTTGAATATGTTGTCCCGAAGTCGATGGCTGCTACCAAAAGGTGCTTCGAATATATAAAAAGAAAATCATTTGAAATATCCAATGTTATTCATGAAATGACTGTATGCTTGATGAATTGCTTATTGTATGCTGACGTATTTATGGGGAAACACGAATGGTAGAACTATAAACACACTTAAGCCTCCAAAACCAACAAAAGCAGCAACAATTTTTTTATTTAATACCAGTTCTAAAAAAATCGAATAAGTTATGCGACAATTTTAATAATAAAGAATAAAGAAAAATGCTCAATTGCAAAATGTTTACAAATTGCATTTATTTATCCGGTTTTTTTTTAATTTTCCACAGAATATATTCCACATAAAATATGGTACACAATCTATGAGTATTATTCCAATCCAACAACACTTTCAGAATATTTCCCACAGAAGGTTTAATAATTTATTTTATACCAAGATTTTCTAAATGTCTTTACACAAGTGATTTTTGACAAAGGCTTAGCTTTTCGAAGAATCTTCGACCAATGATCAGATTAGTTATCCCTTGTATAGCAAATAAAAATTTACAGACCATACATCAACAATTTTAACTTACTTTATCTATCTATTTAGAATATGGTTTGTTCTAAAACTTCTACTTGTGGTATCACTTACATGAATATAAGGCACTAATAATGAAGCTTCTACATTTTTAAACACTGCACTAAATTGAAAAAATAAATTACTTTTTATACATGTAATACTTTGCCTTTCTAAGAAATGAAAAGTTTAATAAATATCAGAAAAAACGAATGTTTTTTTGTTTATTTGACAATCAGATTAAAATGGTGCTATACTCTTTTTTCAAACGCATTTCTATCACATGTATTTTTAAAAGAAAGTTATATTACATACAACATGTGATAGTAATGCGTATGGGAAATGAGTAAAGCACATTTTTCAAGAGACATTATTGAACCATATGACGTCAATGCTATGTAAATGAAACATTAATAGGCATAATCATATTGATTAAACAAACTTCAAACGGAACAGAGAATCTGCAATTAGATTAACTCTTTCCTTCATATGTTTCATTTGAAGATTATTTTCCTGCAAAATCAAACTCTCAGCAACCTTTAATTTGTTTCAATAAGTGTAAGAAACTGAGGGGATTGTGATCACTAAAACAACAATGGATGATTGTGAAATAGTCAAATAAACTTCAAAATGTTGAAAACAAAAATAAGTACTCTTTTTTAACGTAGCATCTGTTTTCGGATATTTGTTTAACTTTTTTTATAAAATAAGCTGGATGTTTAACTCGTAAATAACCTGTTAGAAAATGTCTGACATAAAGCTTGACCTTTAATCGGACTGAAATGGTTTTGGAAGTAAAAATGTAAACAAATAACACAACAACCTTTAAAAAATTCTTAGTTTTATTATTCTTTAGCGGAATAATTTCAGAGAAGCGTGTTGAAGCACACATGATTGTCACAAGGGATTCAGTTGAATCAGACATAGTTCCAGGTAGGGGACCAACACACTCTATAGTGGTTCCACTTAAAGACACATCGAATGCAGGAATAGACTGTAAATAGGGTGTTGTATTGTCTGGTAGGTTTCTCTACCTTATCGCAAGTGTGGCATAACTTGCAGTTACTTGAAACATCTGCTTTGAGACAGAAGTTGCTAAGTGTTTTATAATAAAGTCTTCTTATCACCAAAATGATCTGACATGGTTGTTCCATGCGCTTATCTAGACATTTGCAGGTTATATGATTTTCGGACCACAATTTGGTAGTTTACAGTCCACTAATCTTCAGCGGTGGCCGCCATTTTTATCATTAGAATCCCATTCCTTTTATAGTCACAGGCTGGAAACTGTGACGTTTCATCTTCACATAAACAAAATTGTAATTTAAGGATCATTTGTTTAGTTACTGCATAATTCTGTGACTTTGACGAGGTCAAATTATATCTGACTATGTTTTACACTCTCGTCCTTGTTTTACAAGGGTCTACCACATCATTTTCGGTCGAAAAACAACAACTTTACTTTTGACTTGCACTACCGCGTATGTCCTAGTTATTTCCCCAACATTTACCTGTCGTATACCTGTTGTATATTTATTGCAACGTAGGTGCAAGGGGATAATAATTGCTAGAATAATAGTTTTGTTATTAAAGTATTAAATGACAACGCCCCAAAATTCGTCACTAAATGAGCGAAGATGCCACAAAGACACTCACAGTTTAATTTTAATCAATTAATTTCTGACCACGAATTTACTTCCTTGTTTTTAAAATAGTTACATTATTTTCTTTTTTTAACTTTTGTCAGCCTTAACAATTATATAAAATTGTTAATACCTAACTAAATGACTATAAACGCTCTACCGGTTAATAAAATGATTTATGCCATAAATGTAATATTACTTACCATTTCGACATCTATCTATGGGGAATAAAAAGCCATGTCATCAAATGAAAACCATTTACATCGAGGTTTAGGGAATGCGATATCATATGAAATAAGAGCGCATAATCTTAAAATAGCATATGATATATTAAAATTAAGGAAGTAAACTTCAAATTATGTATATAAAATGAATTAGTTTGAAATCTGACTCATCGTGAATAACAAATGCACGCGAAAAATAGAGGATATCAATTCATTGTGTATTGTGTGTCGAATTAGTTAGACGAGTTCCTTTTTAAACGATATAAAAAGGCTCTGCTGACGCATTGATGCAAAATCTTTACGAGTTTAAGATCCTATTTATAACATTACTCATGTTTGGTCGAAATCTAGATCAAAGTTTCTTCAATATATATTATTATCGTGTCCGAAAAAGGGTGTTAAGACTAATTCCCCTCATATCTCTATAAAACGCAATAGAGAAAGGAAGAAATATATATCCTTTGCTTACACGGTAATGGTTTATTTCTGAAAGGAGCTATACGTATAAATGTAAAAATAAATATATGTTTTCCTAGAAAGAGAGCCATGCGTACGGAATTATACCTCTTTGTGTAAAGTAAAAAAAAGATATGTTTTTTATGCGGAAAAATCTCGCTGAAATGCTGTCGGAATCTTGTGAAATGGTTGCCGGATATTTTTACGCTGAAGATCTGTATAGAACAGTTCAATTGAAAATGATTCTAACCGACGTGTTCTATAAGGTTCCCGGCAGACATAAATATACCTTAGTCATTATTTAATATTTCATCATCGGTAATGTTTGAAGAGTGCATGCTATGTTCCTTGCAATCTATTGACACAGTGGCAAAAATAAAAGATTCGACCAACGCCATGTTTCTTTGACAGTGTGTATGAAACATTTTCTGTGAATAGGTTACTAAATTTGGATAGTCATTACACTAATTTTAAAAAAGGGTAAATAACACTCTTGCACCGTAGGCTATGTTAACAACATGCAAATGAGTACATTGAGGTCAAAGTTTCCGGATGTAAACAGAGTATAACTACTATGTAGCTAACATGTCGGACACTAATAATATGATGCACGTCCATATACATACATACAACACGTATTTCACATTAAAAACGTATATTGACGGCACAGTTATGTAAATAGTTTTTGTGTGTAACAGGGTAATATCAACCGTTCTCCGAAGCATGAAATAGTATTCTGTAAATTTTCCAACATTTGAAAGTAGCGTACATTTATTGATGAATTGTTGTATTTGTCAATGAACTGTGTATACATTTATATACATTTATATTCTCATAGCATATACCTTACTCTGTAGCAGGTATTTTTTATTTTTGTTTGAGACATTGTTTAGAGCATCAAAATGAAATAATAACTAACTGTGACCGCGAATGTCATACTCTACATACTCTACATACGTTTTTAAATAGTTCGCTTAGTAAACACAATAAATGGCTAAATGGAAATTTGACTGTTGTTTTCGTCAGAAGCTTTGGAAAGATGTATTGATGCATATTCAATGTATTTACGAAAGGTCTCGAGTCGAGTTAAACTCGCGTTCTAATTGAATATCTTGATGCTAATGTAATTTTCTTTTAAAAACACTGTTTAAATACCACACCACACAATAACAGAATATATCAAACCATACATTGCAATACAAAACCAAAACATAGCATAGAATAGCGCAGCATGGCATAGTAAAGTACAACGTATCATACCATATCACACAAAACCATAACATTCTAAGCTATACTTGTATAGTCCCATGAAAATCAACTATTGAATATTGCAGCGTGTGACATGCTATATTAAATTACGATAATATTATAAATATGGTTAAATTCTTTCAGAAATTTAAAAGCAAATTTACTCCATCAAATTTATTGAAAATTCTTTCATTTAGTTTTTGCATTGATCGAAAATTGATTTGCTCGCAATTCGATGGTTTGTAACATTTTTCAACTGAAAATTCAGCTTGTAAACCAATGCATTGCATTTTCCAAGCATATGTGCTTATATAATATTAAAGCAATTTGTTTCCATTGTTTTCGAAACAAACCGCTGATGTTGCATTAATCTCAACTTCAAAACTATTCGACGTTTTCATCTGCCATGATTGATTTTTGTTTCAAAATGGGCTACTGTAAAAGTGTGTATAAAATAACTTCTGTGTTTCTTATCCTAGTAGACATCACAGTTGGTTGGTTGAAATTCTATGAACTATTTCTTGAAATTGATGAAATTCAGAAAAATAGTGCATTGCATGGTTTGGAGATACCTTGTCCAAATATAAACGCAAACTGGAAATGAACGATTTCGTAGAATCTCATGGAACCATTCTCAATTCTGTGCAGGTTAACTACATCGGTGGCCATACCAAAGAATGAAAATAAGAGAAATTCAAACATATGTTCAGCTTGATTGTCACAATTTGCATACTTTCCGTTTTCCCTTCTTCTATCATCGAAATTACGTACAGGGCCAATTGCGTATGCTCTGCACTTATTACCCTTACTGGATGGAGGAAAACGTCAGAGATATATTAAGAGTCCTTCTCAACGGAGTAGGCGTCGTTATCCTACAGTTGATTTGTGCAGTTCGCGAACATCTTCGCACGTCTACTTACAAACTTTGCACCACTGCCTGTTTGTGCTGCGAAGTAGATGACAATAACCAAGATAGAGGCCTCTACATTGTCTTCAGTATTATCCTGTTTCTTGTGAATCTTTCTTGAAATTATCCTTACCTCGTGTATATGATTATTTCTGGAATATCTACCAGAGGTCAAAATTGCGGCTATCCTCACACAGATTAAGCATTGAAAGAGGTAGATGGAATAGACCGCAATCAACACCATTAAACGAACGCATATGTAACCATTTGTAATTTATTAGAAGACGAGTATCATTTTGTTATAGAGTGCACATTATATACTGAACTCAGAGTTAGATATCTTCCTAGGTATTATAGACAACGTCCCAGTATGCATAAATTAATGGAACTTTTTAATGTCGAAAATGAAGCAATTTTGAAAAATTTAAGTATGTATATTTTCAAAGCATTTGAATTAAGAAATACTACGTTGAATCCCATGTAATGTGTTTAGGTTTGTTGTAATTGTCGTCTATTTGTTTGTTAAGAAGTACACAGTGTTAGTGCACCCCTCTATATCTGCATAAGTATGTATTTATTTATATATGATTTATTTATATCAATTCTTTTTCATAAATTGTGTTATTGCTGCTTTTGTCGCCATTGTGTATGTACATGTTTTGCCAGATGGGTCTATGACCTTCCTGGAAATAAATGTTCTGTTCTGTTCTGTTATAACATACAAAAATCTGTTGATTTGTCCAAATAAATATACTTAAGGAAAAAGTCGTGTCCATTGTGATTTATTTCTATACTTTGAAATACATTTGATATCGATAACATGTAAAGTGTTGCTCTTAAAAAAGCTCTGACAGTAATTATTAACTTTTTTTTGGATACAAACACTTTTTAAAAGTCGTAGATCCATCGAATCGGATAATGGTGTTGAGATCTTTGATTGTTAATCCAGGGCTCGAAGGTTCGATCGCAATTTCAAAATAAATGTACTTTGCCTTTTTTCGGGAGTGACTTTAAACGTGACTCCCTCGTGTCAGTTCTTTTCGATTATTCTGGAGCACGTCGAAGAAAAGGGTAGCGCCAACCAGGATTAAAGTAGTTTGTGTACTTTGCCTCACAATCTCACTGGACATATATCATTGTGGCCGACACCCATGTTTAATGAACGACAATATCCACTCGGCAGACGTACAACCTAACGATTTGAAGTATAAATCTTGGCGGCAAGTGTTATTACAAATGACCACACATAGAATAAACATTCTCATTCATCTGGCCCCAATTTTTCGAAACTTCTTAAGCTTAACAGGCTTAAGTCGCTAATTTCAATTAGCCAAAATACATATTGAAAATGGATTCTGATAAATGAAAAATGGATTTTGATAAATGAAAAATGGTTTATTTTGATAATGATACCGATTATTCCTACATAATTTCTAACAATTCTTGAAGAAGTAAATATAACACATTTTATAGAACAACAAAAATAGTGCGATTAGCTTTATCCTGTTATAAGGGACTTAAGAAGTTTGGGGCCAGAGGTTTAATTATGATAAATCATCACTCTGGTGAACGCGAATGAGAATATACGACATCAATCAATACAAAATAAAGATTTAAAATAAACATGATAGTGAATAAAGAATCACGCGAGATTGGCAATAAAAAGCATTTAGTGCAATACATCTCAGCTTATACTGCTCCTGTAATTGGACAATTTTCCGTGCACACCAATTCCGGAGGTGATGAAAAACTGATATCTTTTGAGCTCCGACAAGCCTTTAACTTGACTCAAATGACAATTTTACATCTTTCGCATATAAGGCCGATGCCAGGCATGACATTAAATCAGAAGACGGCAGACACGAAGGATGGCGCTTGTTCCGGCATTTTAAGATATTTACATAGATACAAGGTAAAGTTGTTTGATGAGTTTACTGCTTTACTGAATTAAAAACAGAACAACAACAACTAGGACACTTTAAAATACGCTTTACTATAAAATAGATATGCTACAGAAATAAATAGCAACCTCCACATAAACACGGCACATTCTGTTAAACAAATTTATATAATCAGGTTAAACGAAAAAGCAGTTATAGTCCAGTGCATTACATAAAAACTGAGCCGACTCCCTGATAACCACAGCATTTAAACTCATTATTTTGACAAGCTTTTTAGCAAAATATATCAAATATTTATAATTAAGTTTGCCTTCAGTGGAAAATAATTAAAACGAATACCAAATACATGTTGATGGTGTCAATAAAACATAAACGAAACTATGGTGTATGAGGTAAAATGCTTGATATCATTCGGTCGACATTTCCTAACCTTTTAAAGGTTTCGCCTTTTTCAGCTATATATTGTCATTTTAACTGTTCTAAACAATTATTGTAGAAAGTTAAGTAGAAAAAGCAAACCAAAAAACATAAGGTTTAAACGTAAAAAATGTTGGAATTCTATTAATTTAAAATTGAAACTATGAATTATATTCGTAGTCATAGGCCTTTGTTCATATGACAACATACAATCATTAGGATCTTTGGTGTTCAAAGGTTTACTGTGAAACTTATCTGCCACACGTTCAGCTCAAAGGCATCTTATTTTACATTGGAAATCGAATATATGTTAAAGGAGTAACTACTTGAACTAATGTTTCATCATAGTTTGCTTGGAACCCATTAAGTATTTATTTTTTACAAGTTAAACCTTGTTTTCGGTTAAATATAGCCATCACGATTTTTCAGTATTTCTTATGGTTTGTCATATATCCCTCCACATGTTTGTATGCAAATAATTTGGAAAAAATAAATATTTCATTGGCAATATTCTAGAAAGTCAAACGTTTATTTTGTATAAATGATTAAAATTTATTTGAATACAAAAGTACATTGTCCATCAAAATGGTAAGAGGAGTGTACATATACGCAGCAATCGAGATACTATATAGTGCATGTTTATGTAATATGTACACTGACCTAATTATAACAAGCTCGTCGTCAATCACATACACGATAAAAAGTCAATATTAAAATGCGAAACTTTGCCAGTCGATTTCTTGGTGCATTCGACGTCTATTTCCGTGCCACCAAATATCATTCGTACTACAACCTCGCGGTCAGCTTCGGCACTGGACATTGGAATGCTGCATTGACCAACCAGACTGCATCCTGGATCAGTAACAAGAACTGGAGTTTTACTTTCAGTTACAAATACCGTAATCACCGCTTCCTGGTTTTGAGGTATGGAGTATATTCCAACGGTTTGGGCCTCTCCGTCCTTCAGCGACTGTCCCGCTATTACATGCTTATGAAAGAAATTTTGACATCTATATTTACCGTCAGTGTCAGTGATCTTTGCTGACTCAGGATGAACTTTCTCTTGAAATAAACTATCAACACAAACACCATACGTATATTTGCTTATTCTCTCGACAATTTTACTGGGCTCATGTCCAAACATCACGGCTCCCTTAAGAACTGCCAGACCAGCTTCATCAGGGATAATCATCTTTAATCCAGGGAATGTTTGTTGGACAGCCTTTTTGAGCATTTTCGACTCGGAAAACCCGCCAACCATCAAAATGGCTTTCACGCCTTTGTTTTCTCGTTTTTGCAAAGCATCTTTCAAATGTTCTATAGTACTATCGATGGATTCTTTAAAAAAGCTTCGAGCAACAGTTGGATCGATATTTAGTTTATCCCCAGACAAGGACACCTTAAATAAAAGGGGAAGCACGTATAAGTGGCATTGTATGCTTTGCAAATGAACTCATATAAGTAGTTGTCTTCAAGTAAGTAGAGTCCTGTTTACATAATATGTATCCAAAGAGCCCTACATGATATTCTCGGTATAAATAAGTATGTATGTTTCGCCATATTATGGGAAAAGCAAAGACAAACACTTTTCTAAATTATGATTCACGTGCTTAATAAAATTTAAGTAATACGATGATAGCAAACAATTATACCATACCGAATTTGAATAAGATGACTTTTTGACCGCTTTTTTAAAGTCTTTGTGTAGTCTGTTTTTAACAGTTGTAAAAAAAGCAAGTGGAATTATCATGACGACTTTTGTATCCTTGTCGGGATCAACGTCCCTCTTCTTTACCTCAAACCGTCCGAGAAGTTCTATATAATCATCCATGTGGTCTTTTTTGAACTTTTGGACTACACTTTTATCTTAAAGTGACACTACATGTGTACCAGTGCAATCAAAAAACAGGTAAAAATCAGTTAAGCATTTTCAGCAGACATTGATTTGTATTAACTGCATTAATTTATATTTTGAAAACATTTATCTATCATTTTCTTATATTATGATTATTTATTTGTTTTGCGAATAATTGTTTCACTTAGCATATTAGTTTCACGTTATCCTAGAAATACAAACAATTGAATATTATTGAACTGAAATACCTGTCAAACAAGCTATGAATTCTTCAAAGGAATCATCGACTTTTGTCCCACCCCAAGCTCCACCACTCGCCTTGTACAGCTCTTTGACGCCACCAGATGCCGTAACTTCGTGCACTGTTATGTCGATGGTTCCTCCTGTGCATTGTATTATCAATATCTCGTAAAAGGAAAAAAATATCTAAACATCATCAGTGCATATATCGTTTGTTTTTTTCATCTAGGCATTACGTCGCAAAAATCATTATTTGAACTAGTACTTAAAATATTGCGACAAACCTCCAGCATCGAGTACAAGATATTGTTTTCCGGCTTGCAGAGATGCCAAGGACAATTGATCCCCACTCTTTTCGACAGAAAGATGACGACAAAAAAGAGAGGCAGCTTCCGGCTCAAGTGCAATCGTCAGCATGTGCGATTCTATCCCCGCCTGTATGTAAATAAAGTAGTTCAATTTATTAGGGGTGCAAACGAATATTCGAATATTTGAATATTCGAGCGAACGTTTGATATTCGAATGTCGAAATCGGTATTCGAATATTCGATGTTTGGTATTTGTTTTTAAACCTTTGGCCTACAACTGTGTTGTTGTATATATTCGCTTGTCTTGTTTTTACAACGATTGATCCCTAATAGGCGTGAACATGATGACACTATACACGCGTCACATAAGGGATACATCGTCGGGGACTATAAGCAGTACCCGTAATTTTACAAAAACTGGCTATTAGACAAGTGACATCAAACAAGTTTCAATTATTTTCGGTATGTTCGATATAAATGACCATGCCAATAAAGGATATAAGGAACCCGCCACCAAAGTGGTGTCATGGCTGCCAGTTAAGCTGTGCAATATTGATCAGATTGCCGTAATGATATGAATGGCATATGCTAGTTATGTGCTGTAAACTGTTTTCCATGTTTTAATATAACGTTCCTGCTTTGAAATTATTAACTGTTTTCCATAGCGTTTTAGGATATTGTTGAGATGAGTCAAAAGACAGGGTTATTTTCGTTTTATTATTAAATAATTCCCGAGTAAGTTTGGTTATTCTATAGTTATATTTAGAAGAGATCAATTCCAGCACGAGGCTGCTCGTCTTACAGAACGACCATCCGTTGGTGCATCACGGCTTTCAACCGGGAATTTACGATAATTGCCTTGTTTATAAATATCAATGCTGTTTTACTTTTTGTTGTTTATTTATTTTTGCAAGGCTAATTTTAAGACGCTAATTTTGGGGAAAATCAGCGTCGGTCGCGTGTACCGGCTATGATGAAGGCCCCGTCTATAACTGTAGCAAATACAAATAGTAGTAATTGAATATTCGGATATTCGATCGAAAGAATTACCAATGGTTTGATTTCCAAATTTTGCCATTCCTTTGCATCTCTAAAATTTATCCAGAACTTCTTGTGTCCGGAAATTCAGAATCACAAACTGTATCCAAAGTTTATAGAACATGGTAAAAAAGAACAGAGTAGAACAGAACATCACTAAATAGCATAAAACTTAATATAATAAAATAAAAGAGAAAATAATACAATATAATACAAAAGAAAAACATATAAATTCGCAATTCGCTTTGTCGACATCTGATATCTCTATTTTCCGGTTGTTTATTTTTTATTTGTTTAATGCGCCATCGGTTTAGATTAATGTCATTAATGTTTGAAGTGTTAGTCGATCTGTTTGTTTGTCAGGTGGTTGATCGGTTGGTTCGTCAGTCGGTAGATCATGTATTCTCCGAACTATTACTCTGACTTAAAAATGGTTTTCCCAAGTACAAGCTTAACATAGCTACCTCTTCTGCAGCTTCCCGCATGAACTGTTTTGCTGAATTATTCCAAATGGCAGGAACTGTCAAAACCCAGTGTATTTCTGTCGGCAAAACGGCGCCCGCTATTCGATCATTAGAAACAGCCAATAGGTCTTCCTTCAGATATCTATTTTAACAAAACAGTCAACTTGCAGTCACTACAATATAAAACCTGTAGAAACTGTAGGAACAATTATACAATGAAAACTACAGGGACACGCCCTGTAGTCGAAAATTCAAAATTTAAGTCTGTTAAGAGACACACGGCAAATGCCAAAATGACAATGAACTAGAGGCAAAAACGTGTTAACATCAGAAACAGACCGCACATACATCAAAATAGCTTTACTGATGAATGATCGGACCGTCAGTGAAGCATGATTTCAGTGGAACATGATTCTTCAGGGGTCTTAAATTAGTGAGTATGGCCGTAACTTCACACGCGTCCAAACAATTATCAATAATAACAAAATTGAACGTATAAGCCTCATCGCCCCAGAACTCGAACAGTGCATGTGTTTAGAGACACTAGGTATGGATCGAAACGGCAAGAACTAGATACACCGACGTAAAAACATCACATGTAGCAATACACACACCGCATTATTACTACGCACGTATCAAAATAGTTTTACCGATAAATGACTGGCTTACCGCCTTACATACCGATAGGAACACGTGTCTACTGAGGGCTTAAACTAGTTTGTATGGTTTTAACCCGACAAAAAGGTCATATGCGTTTTTATCAAATGTGTAAGCCATTAAAGATTATGATATGAACATAATGCAAAATATACCTGGATATTATAAGTGTTTGTCTGGTTTATAACTATGGTACCTTATAAATCTATGAAGGAAAAAACCTTACTTTATTGACAAAGCAAATACGGTTCTTGCCAATAACTTTTGACCATTTTCAGCTTCTAACATCGAATTTCTATTGAGTTTCTGAAAGAAAAATGTACAAGCAAAGATATAACTTGACCTTCTTATTATCTTATCAATTATCTGATATAGGCCTTTTAGAAAACAAGTGTGGTTCTTGAATGTATATCTTTGAACCTCAAGCTGTCTCTGTGTCACTGTGTGTAGACTTAAATGCTGATTGTTTGGCATTGTTAGATACCATGTTCAGTTACTCGTTAGTGGTTCGGAATGGGTCAGTCATGGATATCCGACGATGATGGATCGTCAGTATGTCTTTCGAAAAATAATAATTCCATTCGTTACCTTTGTGGTTTAACTAATGTTTTGGGATGTACTTTGCTTGGACAGTGTAGTTTTAACTGTTGTTTTTTTCAAAATACAAACAAAACTGAAACAGTGAATTAATTTTGAATAAAGTGAAATATCACCTAGATAATGGAAATATTCGAAGGCAATTATTGTAAATGTATACACTCTAAAAGTGTATTAAACTATACAAAATTTTAAGGAATGATTTACCTGTTTCCATAACATCATTTTAAACCTTTTAAAGAAATACCAGTCTTTATGTTCGTTTTCTTCAATAAGTTCTGCGTATTTTGCTTCGGCATCAAACGCAAAAGAATGTAACGTTTTTCCGTCAGGCTTGATCAGGACACAAGTAGGGCCTGAATAGTCAAATGCATTGAAAAATTAACCCCATAATCTAAGCTTTCCTTTATTCTTTAACGAACTGAATCATACACCTAAAACAATTAAAAAATCATATTTGAAAAAAACAACGTTTTGATACAACGATAAAAACTTGTTATCAAGTTGAAGTGCTTATTTGTTTCAATGTTCTCAAAGCAGGATTGTTGATAAAAGACAACAAAATACATATATGTGCTTGTACTCCGCTTTCTTGTATTACTTTGACCTATGCCGAAATCCAGCTTATGTGTTTTATAATGAGCTCAAGCTGTCTTCATCTTAAAATCAAAGAAAACATACAAAATAAAGTGTACCTTTTGAAGACTCGTGTCCTTGCCACTGTTTTGCGGAGACTTTCGTTGGGTCGCTATCATAGTCATACCTAAACGAGAACGCCCAACTTGAATAAGTAGTCCCGAAGTCGATGGCTGCGACCAAAAGATGCTTCGACTATAGAAAACCAAAATATAATAATCTGATATCTCCAAAGTGATTGATTGTGTACTTGACGCGATGCCAATTAGATGCCTTTGCAGGGAAACACAAATGGTGAAAACATTTTCCATATAAAAGGGAAACAGAATACGAGAATGAAAACATACACCCACAAAAAGAAAATTGTTATTATCTTCTTAAAGCCCGTTTCCCATTAAACGTTCTGTGTTTTCGTCGTACGATTATAGTGGGCTACGCCAGATGGGTCTGTCGCATGTTTAGAAAAAGGTGGATTTGAAGGTTGTGTATTACAATCAAATGTGTTGTCTGTTGTTGAAAAAAGTCATGGCTGTCGCAGTCAAATAGTGCGACTGTCGTTAGATAATATTATTATTAATATAGAAATAACCATTGACAGTCGCAGAAAGGAAGTACGATGGTGAATCTTTGGTAGTACTATCCTGTAGTGTAGGTCTATTGTAACAAAATCGTAGGGCATCGAACGACAGACCTACAATCTAGGCCCGATGTCGAAAATTATTTGCGAGGCTGAATAATATTTGAACATGTTCAACACTCCACGAAAAGGGTCATCGACAGATTTTTTTTTCGTAAAACCTTTATTTCGTTCGGGAAACTGTCCTAGATTTTTACTTTTTTCTGTTAGGGACCTGTTGTATAGTTGTTGTGTGAGTATGTTAAAGAAACTTAGTTCTGTGCATGCAATAATGATAATAAAAACAATATTTCTGGAATTTTATTTTGTTATTGTAGTCTTAAAAGGCAACGCTACGTTGAATTCGTGGCTTAATAAGTAAAGACTCCCTAAAACAGTCTTGGTTTTCTGACAACGAATTCACTTGCTTGTTCTTAAAATAACTATATTCTTATTGTTTTTATTTCAAATATTATAAAAAAACATATAACAACATGACTTCGGAAATAAATTGAAAAATATATGTGTAATACAGCAACACATTTTAAATGATTTAATATCATGAAAGAAATTCGTTACTTACCATTTCGGCATCTAACTAGAAGGAATCAATGTGTTTCTAGTCTTGTTATTCCTTAAAGACAAGATATATATTCAGTTTTGATCAATGCGATAAGTGAATAAATGAGATATAAATCTTGTATGCACGTTATCTTTATAAAGCTACTAAAGTGTAAACAAACAAAACATGCAAGGAGCATCGGTTGAAAACAACGACTATATTTCATTGAATATTTGCATTTGCGTTTATCTCTAATGCTCTAAATACACGTATTTTGTTCAGATAGTAATCACAAGGTTAAATATGTGATTTTAACCATGATGCCGGTGTTATTTGCAAGTCCTTATTAAGATACTAGTAGCCAAAAAATCTGTTTTGCTAACGTCCTTTAAACGTATTTAAACCATACGATAAACTTATTTTCACAATCTGCGAATAAATGTGTAATACCCGACAAAAATTTGATCTTCCGTTCAATATTTGTGTTTACATTATGCTTGAAATACACTTCTTTTATTTGGAGTCCTATAAAACTTGTTATCAGACATTTTTATTGTGAGGCAACGTTGAAACATAAAACTTTTGATATGCTGTGCACATGAACTACTAAAGGGCCTGAACATTTACTACATATAAAGTTTAGAGTTATACCCGTTCAGATTCTAATGATAACACCGATAATCGAGTCGATGAATAAGAGCGTATTCTGGGATTTTAGTGTAATTCTTTCTCCGGTTCAAGATTAAGTTACATCATGTGTACGTGGGCGTTGGCATGTGTATGGTGCATGCCAGCTATACAAAGAGATTTGAGCAGTTTTGGAACATAACAAAGCGTGCTTCTGTTACTCGTGTGCATTTACCAAGTGCTTCAGACATAAATGTAGCCGGCACCAGTAGCTATTCTTGTCTTTAAAAACGCCTTTGAACCATAGTCTTTCAAATCTATCATAAAATAGTGACAGGAAATCGCTTATATAAACGTTAATTTAGGAATCATAAATACATCTTATTGCTATATAAACTTATTAAACATTTAGATACCGTCCAAGTTAAACTTTTGTATATAACCTATGTTATTCGTAAGCAATTTAAAACAAATCATTATGCATTGAGAATTGTTGTAACCCATCGCTTATCTAAAATTGAAATTGTTGCGCAAAAAGTACGTGTCGCAGAAATCGCTCTTAATCTTCGCGTGGTTTGAGACAGAGTGCGCCCAAACTCCCAGCGTACAAGCTCGAGTTTTTAAGTCTTAACTGGCAGTGGCTGACAAGTTCTTTGATCATCCTGGTGGTTTCCATTTTCTGGTTCGTACGCTTTCACTTTCTCAACGGTGGTAAGCTGCATTTACTATGATTTATCGTTCCGGCAAGGAGAATGTAGACGCGGATGCTTTGTCCAGTCTTCAGAAAGTGTGTGCAAGATTTCTGATGCCGGGAAGGAATGTGTAGTTTTTCCGATGTCATCATTTTTCACATCTTGCTTAAGTTTCATTTCTTTGATAGTGTGTCCTTTGATCAGAATGTAATTGTTGACGAGGATGCTTATACTTCAAAAATTGGTTCACCATTGTCATCTGAGAACTCAAAGAAGGAGCAATCCTGTGATACAGTCATCCACTGTGTAGTACATATGTTTCGATGAGGTCATCGTCTTCCACGTCGCAAGAATTCATTAAGAGAAGAGCCTGTGCGACCGCTGCTGCGGGAATGGTCGCTGTTGATTTTATAGGATGGTGGAATGTACAGACGTGGGTTAATGATTATATCTTGGTTCTGTTGTCCTTACATGGATAGTAATGTCGAGAGAAAGGAACACAGTTGTGAACGCAGTATATTGAGGATAAGAGGGCTGCAAATCTTGTCCCGATTTTAGAACACATTCCCTTACTTTGATCAAAATGTTTACCAATTTACTTACACTCGACTTGTGCGCTGGGGAACATTCTCGTTATCGCGATCCTTTTCACGCGCTATACACAAGCGACCCCCGGCATTGTTGTACACGTTTATGAATCACTACGGTTTTCACAGACGCATACACAATGACCACAGTTGGAACTTTAAGAGTCAAGTGAGCTGTGTAAAATGTCAACGTCGACAATAGCCGCACCGCCACTAATTATCTCCCGGAAATGACATGGAGGTTTCAGTCAAATCCTAATAAACAAGATCAGCACGTAGGCGGAGGAGGAAAAGGATTGGAAAACACATGTACCTACGTTGGTGAATGTAAATGATACAGCTAGGCAATACGGGTTTTACGCTACACGCTTTATTAATTTTTGTTCTCATAAATTTATTTGTATTGCACATGACTCTGTTTCAGTTTATTTAATCGACAAGTCATCCTATGTAAGGTATTTTAAGTATCGTTTGCAGTTTGCATAAAAGGCTGTTAGTTGTGAATTAAGCAGCAGGGTCGGAGCCAGAGCCAGTTGAACATTTTAGTCAGGAATATTGGCCTTGAGTGCAGTTAGAAATAAGATTATCGCTGGGACTGTGATGTGTATCTTGTGCTTGATCAGCCGAACACGGATATTCTTGTGTTCCGTGCCAGAAAGGATCTTTGCATGGGTTGTGTAAAAACGATCTAACGGAAGATTGTTGTTGCCGTTTTCTGGTATCCCTAGTATCCTTTTTATGATAGTTTGGCTCGACGGATAGTGTTGGTTCCTGCTGTGAATGGTACTGCTAACTGGTTGCGTTCGGGCATGTCGTAAGATGTTGCAGATATGTGAACCTTAGACGGCTTGATTGAGATATTTTCTAAGTCATTATTATTTTACTGTAACATAAACATATTACTATGCTTATTGCGTTCAATTTAGGACCTTCACTACATATAGATGTGACGGTTCTAGTGTACTGACATATGTGTATCGTCAGTCTTTTCATTATTTTTATTTTTTTATTTTCACTTTTATTTCCATTATCGTCCTTATCAACGTTCACTTTCACTTTCTGTTCATGGTTCATCATTCACGCATCCGCGCATTTCTGTTAGACTTATAAGGAGACAGCATTGTTTGTTTTGTTGTCATTGATTTTTGTTTTGCGTGACTATTTCTCTCAAAGTCAGCACGCCTTTGTTGGAAGCCGTAAGTACCACGACATATGTTGTTGACATCATATAAACCATATTATTTATGAAACAGAAGCGTAAATAAAATTTCATTAATATGAGGCTGCCTGTCAGTCAAACTGGCCGGACGATACCCGACTGACCAAACAGCGTCCAGATTAGGTGGGGCTTATATGTTGTCCGTTGCTATCCGCCATGACCTCCGACAATCTGCACTTATCAACAGCAGTGTAATTACTCTGTTTTCTATATATTAAACACAAAATACGTTTTTTTTAATAACTGAGAGATAGTAAAGACAAGGAAATCCATAATACTGACATTTTTCCTTTTTGCTGCTCAAATTATGCATTTTTTTGGAATTTGTTTGATATCAAAGTGACCTTTCGGTAGACTATTTCAACCCTCCAAATTCTTAATGTGACCGTACATATGATAATTTACGTATCTTTTTCGTTAGTCTTAAATCAAGAAATACCATAATGAGTATAAGTCGATAATATTATGAAATATTTCTCCATTGTGTGCGTAAAGTTTTAAAGCATTTACATTTGCTTTTAAGTTTGTTTGGACAACTTGTTAGTTGCAGTTAATTTGAGTTACATTTTGTTATTAAATTTAGATTAAAGATCAAATATCATATAGCTAAAGGTCACAAAACGTATATACGTATAGATAAAGCAAAATCATCTTCGTAAATGACGCAAATCAAATGTATAAACATGTGCATTTATAATGACTATGGTCACTTCTAACTCCTACATGTATGTTCCTTGTAGGAACAGTTTCGCATTTCATTTAATACGGATATTTATTCATTGAGAGGAATATTACGGTATTTGAATCAATAATAATAATTCACAAACTTGTATAAAAGGTTATTTTATAAAGTTGCACCCTAACTCCCAAATAAGATTTACCACAGTTAAAACTATTGTTTTAACATTCCAAAAAGGATGAATACATGTCAAAAACAGTGGTTATTATGAAGAAGAGTTTATTTCGTATCCAAAAAGCCTTACGGCCCATTAGGACAAACGCAATATTTACAAATATTTACAATGTAATATACACATACATGCTTTGGAGGAGGCACACAATAATTATTTAAACGATGCTCTAAAGAAAACAATGTTACTTTATAATAGTAAGATGTCTAACATCGTCAATACAATCTTAATATTATAGTACTCTATGCATCAGACTTGAAATTACAACAAAGGAAGGATACCGAGTATAATTAGAAAGAAATGAGCATAAAACACGGTCTTTCTACCTTATGAGACTATTGTAGACCACTGTAAATCTTTTAGCATTCACCAATCATTTAATATTTTTGCGCTTTCTGCTATTAAACTCACGGTAACAATCATGTTATCAGTCATTATTCTTTTGCATAAATGCATATTTTAGTAAGTAGTTAAAGGTTTATCAGTCAAAATTTATGTTTGGTATACATGTGTATGCATTGATTTTGAGTACGAGTGTCACTTTAATGGAGAAATGAGGAAAAGCAGCAAAATCCATTTAATCTAAACAAACGTCAACAATAAATTGACTTTCGTAAAGAAAATTAATACATGTTTTGTTTCCCTAAATTTGAGGTTTACAATAGAGACTTTCTTTCTACTGTAACAAAATTCCGATGTTATTTAGATATTAATTATTAAGTTTAGACAATAAATTATTTCTACCTGAATCAAGCACTGACTTTAACTCATTATAATAATTACATAATTTAATGTTAAACTAGCTTTTATTGCTATGTTTTAACATGTTTCATGCAATTTTTACCAGATTGTCAGGTATAAATTCTGTATAATTATCGTCTGCTTCTGTGTTCATGTCGGAGGACCCTACTGAGGGGTCACGTGACACTGTAGGCGTAGCCTTATCGTAATCGGCGGCGTGTCAATTATTATTGAAAACCATTTGTATAATGTTTGTTTATTGTTGGTCAAGGTCATTAGTCACTCACAAGTATGACGTCATGTTTCTGGCTTTAGTCATTATATCTAAAAACAACAACTATTTCTGTCTGTTGACGTCCACATGTATACAACAAATATGTATATGTTAATGGCGTGACAGCTGTTTATAAGGGTTGTTTGCACAGACTCAACTGAGCGTCTTGATAAATAGGTGTGAGCTGCATGTGAGATATATAATATCCCCTTAAATAACTAACTGCCGAATGGGCAAGGCACGAGTGCGAGTATAAATAAGCTTACACACCACAACACCACCACCGTGATATATCTATCAAGCTGATGCGGTAAGTAGCCAACAGCGGACATGCAAACTTTATCAAATAGAGATGTCCAATGACGTTGTATTTCTACAGTTTGCGGTCGTTTTGAAGACGGTTGAGCACGTAAAATGTGACATATGATGGGTTTTCATACTTTATCATCAATGTTCACATGTGGCATGTACGTTACGATAATGAAAAATAAGTATGTTATTTTGTTCGCAGATTATCAAACAGTCAGTTTGTTTTATTTCGTTGTTAGTTGTTTACAAAGGGGGGGGTAAAAGAAAATTATCAATGTATTGATAATTCGTTTATTAACTTTTATATCAACGATTTCCGGTCACTATTTTAATGTATATTTTAAGGTATACTGATGCATAAAAGAGGTTTTTGTGAAGGTTAAAGTAGCTAACCGTCCATCACTACAGTAGTAATATATGTTTTAAGGTCACATGTGCATTGGCCTTTGTATTTTAGCCAAATGTATGCACAACTTCTTAAAGTTTCATACAATTTGCTGCAGCTGTTTTCCTATACATTTTGTATTTATTGTTATTGATGTTGCACAGCAATAACCGTATACGCGCATTTCAGTAATCTCGGTAGTTTCGTTAAGGAACAAAAACACACACAACTTCATAATCCTGATTAAAAACACAAATACATGTACTAAAATCAGGCAACCTTAAATATCTCTTTCTGCGTCGTCTTTTACACGTGCGTCATTGTATCATTCATTAACTAGATATGAATCTAAAATATTATTTATATAA
Source organism: Mya arenaria (assembly GCF_026914265.1). Classification (NCBI taxonomy): domain Eukaryota; kingdom Metazoa; phylum Mollusca; class Bivalvia; order Myida; family Myidae; genus Mya; species Mya arenaria. The sequence continues at coordinate 40,342,871 of NC_069135.1, forward strand.
CGTGGTAATCGGTATACGAATAATCTGTATGTAAATATTAATAATTGGACGTAGAATAACAAGCCATATATTTTTTGCCGCGCGTCATATTACAAAGTATCCGTCATCATAAATATATAGTTTGTATTGTTGTATAGATCTGAAAACATAATTCCCAATAACCTAAATATCTCATATGCAAGTACAATTCTATACATTTGTATTGATAAGTGCTCAATTGGCTATTTTGTATTTTGAAACTCTTCATTTGTTTGTATTGACATTATAAAATTACCTGATACCTGCTATAATCTTTATCGTCAAGTTAAACATAGCGCACACAGATTTATAACTCATTTATTCAGTTTCGAATTCTTCATAACAGGATGTATTTTTTCTCAATTGAATGACAGAGACATATTTATTTCGAATATTTACATTTTGAAACGGTAAGTAGGTAGTTTCTTTAATGTGATTAAATCATTTAAATCTTGGACCATCACTATGTATAGTTTGGCAGTTGTAGTGAATGTATATACGTATATCATCAGTCTATCTTTTCAATACTTTTATTCACTTTCACATTTATTGCGATGATCATTCTTATCTACTTTCACTTTTTACTCATGTTTCAGCTTTCAGCTTTCCATGAGGAATCCACGCACTTTTATATTAGACTTAGAAGGAAACAGACGCGTTTTTTTATGTCGTTAATTTTCATTTGCGTGGCTATTTCTCTCTCTTGTACCACGAGTGCCACAACGTAGTTTGTAGGCATCATACGAAATCCATTATTCATCGAACAAAAGTGATACAACATTCCAATTATCATGGAAAAACGACATTATTAACCCCATTTGCATGAAGTATGTTTACTATTAGTCCCAGCCATTAAACACAAGCAATTATGACGTCATTTTTTCGCTTACTTCATAATTACTATGAGACTTGTTTCTGCCTCTCACATGTATAAATTCTTATAAGGGCGAATTAGGTGACTATGGAATATGATTAAACATTTTCAACCAAATGTCTTGATATAGTAGTGAGTTACATGTCTGAAATACATGTTAAGCTGTTGCAGTACGGAGCCGACAACGGATATATATATACATGCATAATTAACCGTATGATCATGTCCAATTACAATGCGTTTTTTTCTGTTTACAGTCGTTTTAAAGACAGTTGAACACATAAATGGTGATATGCAGGGCTTTCATACATTTTATCAATGTAAACAGGTGGCATGTATGTTCCAATAATGATAACTAGGTTATCAGTTACTTGTATAACTTAGTTGTTAGTTTGACAAACATATCAGAAGGTAAAGGAAGAATTGTTTTAAGTTTTTAATCAGATATTATATTTATAATCATAGAATCCGTTTTCTTAACTTAAAGCTCAAATACCTATAAAGAGTTCCCAAAAAATAAAATATTTCTTTTGCAGAAACATGAGCGACAACTTGCCACACCAGACAACAAAATTGTTGTATGCGTATACGCCTTACGATTTCGGGCCACTTAATGTGATAGATACGAGGCAAATCAATAATTTTGAAGGCGGAAAGTACTACTTGACAACCCCAAAGGAGCCTATCGTCGTCTACCGATTGTATGGAGGCAATGCACGAGAAGGGGGTTAATACTGGACCGTTGAGCCACGTGACGGCAACTTAGGGTATCGTATGGACGCGGCCGTAATGCCACAGTGGAATTCATTGGAGCATGCAACTAAAATGATCATTCCGCCTGGCGTGTTGTTATTCGAAGGCCAGGTTGCTAGACAGGTCACTAGGGAACGATCCTTGCACGGCGGCGGTTGGCAAGTCTTTATCCCAGGAAATATCATCAACAACCTTGCCGAAATCCAGCCAGGCAAGTTAAGCGGAAGAGCCAATGAGCATACCGTCAAAAGATACTTGGACCGAATTAACGAAGACCAAGACAAGCTTATGAAGCGTTTTGAAAAGGAATTCAACGAACGTTTGCAACAAAGAGCGACGAGCAATGGAAGCGAATTGCGACGATTGCCAGGTCGAATTCTGAAATTCATTCAAGGCAGCGACGGAGGCCAAACGGGAGATAAAGTTGAAGCAGGAAAGTATTCCTGTCATGGGAGGCAAAAGGAAAAATGTATCGGTGTCTGTCCGAATTGAATTTGTTCGCTCCGAGACGCGAACATACCAGAGTGGGAAGACCATCATTAACGAGACGACCAACTACTACAACCGAATAACAGAAATAACAGAAACATACTCTTAAGGCTCCCTGACACTAAAAAGATGGTATTCAAAACATCGACCAACATAAATGTTTTATAAAGACAGTTCATGTCTGGAATTTCTTCTCAAAAATTATTAAGAAACTGTTTGATTATTGATTAAATATTATTTGTTTTTGTTTGTATTTGGAATTTATTAAGATAAATCAATTTGAAAACATTTCGAAGTGAGGATATCATTTTAATTAGTTGCATCTTCGAAGTAATGTTACACACTTAAAAACAATCGTTTTGTATCAACCATTGACATAAATGTTTGTTAGGACAAAATGATATTTGTTCGATCAGAGAAAAAATGTATGCTTATCAAATATCGTATTAATTAATGTACAAACTATAAATAACGAATGTTATTAAACAATCAGAGATAATATCGACTTTGTAGTAATTTACGAGGGCTTTACCAACATAGCGTATACTTGTTATCTGTAAATATAGAATAAAAAGAAAAGGAAACTATATATAGGTATTTATAATAATCCCATGCAGAAATTCCTGCACCTTTAATGACAGCAAACAGAAAGTTTTTTTTAAAACAGACATTTAAAAGCCAACATACATTGCGATAACGCCGACACCACAATAACGTCGGTAACTGATATTATCGTATGTTACCAAGTGCATCTTCAATTGCAGTATGTTATAAATTACACCTTTTATTGCATCTACCAGTTATCGATTACGTCTTCTGTTACAATCAGTAACCAATAAAATATTCCATAAGAATCAGTTATCTCAATAATCTTCTCTATTTCCTTATGATTTAATGTTATTTAATACCTAAAATTATATCACGACTTTTAGAAATAACAAGATATCCTACAGGATGTTTAATTTTACCAATTGTATCATAAATTTATTTTGCCCGTTTACAAGTACTTATAAAGTGCTTGAAATATAGAAAAATCAAATGAGCAGACCGGTAATTAGGCGGTTTGTAACAACTTTGGAAACCTTATGTTTCTTGGGTGCATTCTCAAAGGTTGTCAGCCATAAATGAATTTAATAACCGACGGTTTCTCTGAATTCATGTTAATGTGTTATTGCAGCAGAATGGGCCGCAATGTCGTTTACAATTAAATAAACTGTGTGTGTGCATTGTTTAATTGGAAAGCCATCATTACAAACACGGGTAACTGTCAACTGAATTCCCTGCACCAGCTATACGTGGTTATCAATGTGCCACGGTGTAGTCCCGAGGAATCAATGACACGTGTGCTACATCTGCAAAAAAGGTAGCCGACTGTTTTTATTTAAGTTTTGATTGTAAACAGAAGCCCAATCTAATAAGTGTTACCAAAGAGAAACGTGTGCCTGCAAGAAAGTCAATCTTTATCAGATGTTGCTGCAGCTCACCTGAGAGTAGTTTGCATCTGAATATGGACGTCATCGTATACAACGTCCGCAAAGATGTACGAGGGCAAAATGGGCATTGAGACTGCGAAGAAATGTACCATCAGTAGCGACATTAAGACCAACAATTATTCTCGGCAGCAATGGCACCACGCTCTCGACATTCACTGCCTTTGACATGGATGCGCCCATAGGATAACACGTTTCGCCTGATGGACACGTGTTAATCTGCTGCAATTACTCCAACACTTAGATACCGGTTGAGAAGTAAGGCATTACGAAGTTGGTAATATTGTCCAGAAAATGAGACGGCCGGAGGTTATGGACACGTTTCTGTTATCTTCAGCAGGCGGACGTCTTGACATATTGCTGGCGGATTCGAGGAAACACTTTTCGTAATCGGAATGAATAAACTTATACATTCAAAACCTTTGTAAGTTGATAATGTGGGATAGAACTTTTGTTTTTGTTGCAACCTTTTCTCTGAACGTGTAAGTATTTTATTCTAGTCAACTATGAAATGTTGGAAAACCCTACCAAAATAATTGTTATGCAACTTACTTGATAAACACTTATTTATACTTAAAAATTAGTTCGGTTTATTGCGACCAATTTAAGAACTATGGATTCTCTTATCTAGATTTTGGTGATAGCAAATTTCCTTCATAGGGGAGTGGATGCACTCATAAACAGCAATGGCTAAGTTTCGTAATTTGTTGGTGTTGATAGTTTGTGTCTGTTTTCAGGGATATTTAGGTAAGTATATCTGTTCATATCCCAGGTCGAGACATAACTTACTAGACCATCTTTAAACACAATGTTTAAGCAGTTATCTTACAGAGTATTCTAAACGTTAAATGACTTGTTTTAGTCGTTTAGTGATATGATGTTGCTCTCTTGTTCGGAGTCAATTCATTTTGTGACGAAGTAATTTACGCTCGAGTTATTTCGCAGTGTAAGAACAATCAAGAGAGTTTAATACTTATGTGAAAAACTACAGAAACAAGCTCGGTAGCAAAAAGTTTAAACATAAAACGGTGCCGGTTTAATGGCACTGGGTAAACGCCAAAGACATATAGAATACAAAAACAAACAAAAAATCACAAACAAGAAACATGGAAGAACAGCACAAAACTCCACAAAAAGCCTTGGGACGGTCAGTAAAATGTCAATTTTAATGTTTAAGTGCACAAACCTCACTCATAAATAAAGAAAAACGTAAAAGATAAATCTTATGAAAGTATGCATTAACTTGAGGAAACGTAATAATAAAACAAATAATAATAAACTTATAGATAAACTCCAAGTACTACTATAATTAGAGATCGCTACTCTATCTGCAGACGGAGAAATTCAATCCATAGCTCGTAATGAAACTTTTAAAAGATACGATGCAGTCATTGTTTGAAACTTTTTAAGCCAAATCGTTATTGTGGCTATGGTTACATCTTGTCAAAAATGTTAGAACGTTATGATAATTATTGGGTAATGGCATTAATGTACTCTTCAGTATTAAGTTTTTTCACTACATATTGAAAACAAACAAACATTTTTATTATGTTTTGTTTAACCGATAAACTATAAAAACGGTAGGTTCGGTGCCTTTTTTTGAGGTAATGGTCGTGTAACCCGAACCAGAAGTATTTTGAGGCCTTAATATTTACCCCTGGTGAAATCAGAATGTTCAAAGTGTACACCTTTGTTCGGAGGAGTTAATCAACTATTTTCTCAGCTTGAATTAATTTGGACTAAGAAATGCAATATGTAACTCGAAATCGTCATTATATAAAAAAGTAATAAAGAAATTATCATACATTAGTATTCAATATATTTGTATAACAATCAAACATTGTTACATTATAAAAATCAGTTTCTATTATTGCTGCGGATGCTTTCAGGGATAATGTGGTTATATTTAATCAGATCCAATCGGGGAAGCAGTTAAACTAACTAGATGACTATTGCTGATTTTAAACATAACTCACCTATACGATACAGAGCATCCCGGTGTCGTTTTTTGAACACTGTCCCAATGGATCTGTCAGGCACGATGACTCGTGCTACATGTTTTCACACGAGCTAGCGAACTGGGCTGAGGCCATGGTAAGTGTAGAAAATAATTAAAGTTAATATCTGTATAGCTTTGAGTTATATTTTTAGCAGTTCAGATCTCTGAAGTCTTATATTGCTTAGGGAAGGATGTGGAGTAAACTGTACACACTGTTATGTATTCTATTTTCTCCTTAAATAAAATCAACTGTTTTTGAATACTCTTGATGCCGTTTCCTTGGTGAGAGACATGTAGGAACTAGCTGGCCACCTAGCCTTGATGCATTGGCTTTTCTTTATAGGTGAGGTGTACTGCACTGCTTACGGAGGACAGCTAGCTTTTATACAGTCTCCAGAAGAACAAATGTTCCATGATGAGGGTTCGAACGCTTGCCGTAGCCTAAACTATTCGTCGTAGTTGGTCCACGCCAGCCCGCCATGGCGTCCCGCGATTTCCTAATCGTCCACATGTATTGCAATAGCTCGGACGCTTTAGATAGATTGGCCTGAATGTATATTGACATATATATAATAAAAGCATCGGTCCATTTCTCGATCGTGCCGATTTTATCCCTACATCCCTCGGCCTAGAGAGCAACTGGCCTTCCGCCATCAATTGTAAGGTTGCTCCAGAACAGAAATCGGTAAGCTCGAGCGAACCGTTCAGAAGCAGAGTCAAATTTACGAATTCTCCCCTCCTGATCTGACTTCTAATTAGGTCGGGGACGTGGGCTGCTACGTCGTCGGGGGCTAACCTTATTGGACTAGGTCCCCTCGGCGCGCTAGGCAGATGTGTAATGGGGGAAGGCAGGGGGGGGGGACGGTGGAGGACGCTGCTACAGGTTCGGGGGTATTCCCCGCTACCACACCACACCCTATGTTAAACGATGTATTTGTTTCTAACGCATTTTATCTTTGAAGAATCTCTTCAAAGTCAACAACATTTTTATTACCTTTGGATACGTCGCCCAGCGGGCTACTCAGCTCTTCCTCTGGCTTCGTTTCCGCTTGCCTTGTTTTCCTCCTCTTAACTCCTTTCCCCCGTCCTGGAATTTTCACAAACTTTTAACTTAACTCAAAAATAAATAAATAATATTGTTTCGGTATTTTTACCACGTGTTACTCCTTCGAAGGTTAGCGAGAAAAGAACGTGCTAGTTGATTTCCGGGAAACCACGTGTGTTTACCCGTATCTAGGAAGTATTTCCGAGAAATCGTAGAAAAAAAGAGAAAACAATTTATTCCGTCTTAATAAATGAAATTATTTCCATATGTAAATATTTTTTTTTATTATTCATTAGAAACGATACAAATTCAAATTATCATGGAAAAACAACATCATTAACACCATTTGCATGTTTACTTTTGGTCCCAGCCATTAGTCACACACAATTTTATGACGTCAATTGTTTCGCTTACTTCATAATTACTATAAGACTTGTTTATGCCTGTCACATGTATAAAAATAGATGACTATGGGGGATGATTGAACAAATTCAACCAAATGTCTTGATATAGGATTGAGTTGTAAGAAATACATGTTAAGCTGTTACGGTACGGAGTAAACAACTGATATGCATACTTAAAGAGACACTCTTATTCAAATCAATACACACACACGTATAGCAAACATACATTTTAAGTGATAGACCTTTAACTACTTACTAAATAAAAATAATAATTACTGATAACAGTATTGTAACAGTGTATTTAAAATCTGAAAACGCAAAAATATTAAATGAGTGGTGATCATTAAAATATTTACTGTGATCGACTATAGTTTCATAACGTAGAAATAACGTCTTTTATCCATAAACAAATTAAATTAAACTTGGTATCATTGATAGGAATCATTGTTTTCGACATTATTCATCCTGTTTAGAATATTAAAGCAAAAGTTTCATCTTGGTAAATCTTACGTAGAAATAAGAGTGCACCTTTAACAGTATGATCCAATTACGTTGCGTTTGGAGCTGTTTTGAAGACAGTTGACCTATTTAGGGCTTTCATACATTTTATCAATGTAAACATGTGGGATGTATGTTCCGATAATTATAAATAGGTTATCAGTAACTTCATTCGTATATTATCAACCATTATATGTATTGCTAGTTTGACAGACAGAACGGAAAGTAAACGAAATAATGTAAGTATTTAATCGAATATTATATTGATAATCATAAAATACGTCTTCTTAATTTAAAGCTGAAAAACCTTCAATGACGAGTTCAAAGAAAAACTGTTTTTGCAGAAAAATGAGCGACAATTTGCCGCACCAGACAACAAAGGTGTTGTATGCGTATACGCCTTACGATTTCGGGCCGCTAAATGTGATAGATACGAGGCAAATCAATAATTTTGAAGGCGGAAAGTACTACTTGACAACCCCAAAGGAGCCTATCGTCGTCTACCGATTGTATGGAGGCAATGCACGAGAAGGGGGTCAATACTGGACCGTTGAGCCACGTGACGGCAACTTAGGGTATCGTATGGACGCGGCCGTAATGCCACAGTGGAATTCGTTGGAGCATGCAACTAAAATGATAATTCCGCCTGGCGTGTTGTTATTCGAAGGCCAGGTTGCTAGGCAGGTCACTAGGGAACGATCCTTGCACGGCGGCGGTTGGCAAGTCTTTATCCCAGGAAATATCATCAACAACCTTGCCGAAATCCAGCCAGGCAAGTTAAGCGGAAGAGCCAATGAGCAAACCGTCAAAAGATACTTGGACCGAATTAACGAAGACCAAGACAAGCTTATGAAGCGTTTTGAAAAGGAATTCAACGAACGTTTGCAACAAAGAGCGACGAGCAATGGAAGCGAATTGCGACGATTGCCAGGTCGAATTCTGAAATTCATCCAAGGCAGCGACGGAGGCCAAACGGGAGATAAAGTTGAAGCAGGAAAGTACCTTGTTCACAAGGAAAGTATTCCTGGCATGGGAGGCAAAAGGAAAAATGTATCGGTGTCTGTCCGAATTGAATTCGTTCGCTCCGAGACGCGAACATACCAGAGTGGGAAGACCATCGTTAACGAGACGACCAACTACTACAACCGAATAACAGAAATAACAGAAACATACTCTTAAGGCTCTCTGACACTAAAAAGATGGTATTTGAAACATTAACCAACATAAATGTTTTATAAAGACAGTTCATGTCTGGAATTTCTTCTCAAAAGTTCTTAAGAAATGTTTGATTATTGATTAAATATTATTTGTTTTTGTTTGTATTTGGAATTTATTAAGATAAATCAATTTAAATACATTTCGAAGTGAGGTTATCATTTTAATTGGTTGCATCTTCGAAGTAATGTTACACACTTAAAAACAATCGTTTTGTATCAACCATTGACATAAATGTTTGTTAGGACAAAATGATATTTGTTCGATCAGAGAAAAAATGTATGCTTATCAAATATCGTATTAATTAATGTACAAACTATAAATAACGAATTTTATTAAACAATCAGAGATAATATCGACTTTGTAGTAATTTACGAGGGCTTTACCAACATAGCGTATACTTGCTATCTGTAAATATAGGTTAAAAAGAAAAGGAAACTATATATAGGTATTTATAATAATCCCATGCAGAAATTCCTGCACATTTAATGACAGCAAACAGAAAGTTTATTTTATAACAGACATTTAAAAGCCAACATACATTGCGATAACGCCGACACCACAATAACGTCGGTAACTGATATTATCGTATGTTACCAAGTGCATCTTCAATTGCAGTCAGTTATAAATTACACCTTTTATTACATCTACCAGTTATCGATTACGTCTTCTGTTACAATCAGTAACCAATAAAATATTCCATAAGAATCAGTTATCTCAATAATCTTCTCTATTTCCTTATGATTTAATGTTATTTAATACCTAAAATTATATCCCGACTTTTAGAAATAACAAGATATCCTACAGGATGTTTAATTTTACCAATTGTATCATATATTTATCTTCCCTGTTTACAAGTACTTATAAAGTGCTTGAAATATAGAAAAATCAAATGAGCAGACCGGTAATTAGGCGGTTTGTAACAACTTTGGAAACCTTATGTTTCTTGGGTGCATTCTCAAAGGTTGTCAGCCATAAATGAATTTAATAACCGACGGTTTCTCTGAATTCATGTTAATGTGTTATTGCAGCAGAATGGGCCGCAATGTCGTTTACAATTAAATAAACTGTGTGTGTGCATTGTTTTATTGGAAAGTCATCATTACAAACACGGGTAGCTGTCAACTGAATTCCCTGCACCAGCTATACGTGGTTATCAATGTGCCACGGTGTAGTCCCGACGAATCAATGACACGTGTGCTACATCTGCAAAAAAGGTAGCCGACTGTTTTTATTTAAGTTTTGATTGTAAACAGAAGCCCAATCTGATAAGTGTAACAAAAGAGAAACGTGTGCCTGCAAGAAAGTCAATCTTTATCAGATGTTGCTGCAGCTCACCTGAGAGTAGTTTGCATCTGAATATGGACGTCATCGTATACAACGTCCGCAAAGATGTACGAGGGCAAAATGGGCATTGACACTGCGAAGAAATGTACCATCAGTAGCGACATTAAGACCAACAATTATTCTCGGCAGCAATGGCACCACGCTCTCGACATTCACTGCCTTTGACATGGATGCGCCCATAAGATTACACGTTTCGCCTGATGGACACGTGTTAATCTGCTGCAATTACTCCAACACTTAGATACCGGTTGAGAAGTAAGGCATTACGAAGTTGGTGATATTGTCCAGAAAAAGAGACGGCCGGAGGTTATGGACACGTTTCTGTTATCTTCAGCAGGCGTACGTCTTGACATATTGCTGGCGGATTCGAGGAAACACTTCTCGTAATCGGAATGAATAAACTTATACATTCAAAACCTTTTTAAGTTGATAAAGTGGGATAGAACTTTTGTTTTTGTTGCAACCTTTTCTCTGACCGTGTAAGTATTTTATTCTAGTCAACTATGAAATATTGGAAAACCCTATCAAAATAATTGTTATGCAACTTATTTGATAAACACTTGTTTATACTTAAAAATCAGTTCGGTTTATCGCGACCGATTTAAGAACTATGGTTTCTCTTATCTAGGTTTTGTTGATAACATATTTCCTTCGTACGGGAGTGGATGCACTCATAAACAGCAATGGCTAAGTTTCTTAATTTGTTGGTGTTGATAGATTGTCTCTGTTTTCAGGGATATTTAGGTAAGCATATCTGTTCATATCCCAGGTCGAGACATTACTTACTAGATCATCTTTAAACACTGTTTAAGCAGTTATCTTACAGTGTATTCGAAACGCAAAGTGACTAGTTTTAGTTGTTTAGTGATATGATGTTGTTCTCTCGTTCGGAGTCAATACATTATGTGACCGAGTAATATATGCTCGAGCTATTTCGCTGTGTAATAACAATCAATAGATGTATATACTTATGTGAAAAACAAGCTCGGTAGCAAAACGTTTAAACATAAAACGGTGCCGGTTTAATGGCACTGGGTAAACGCCAAAGACATAGAAAACAAAAGCAAAAAATCACAAACAAGAAACATGGAAGAACAGCACAAAACTCCACAAAAAGCACAGTGCATACATACTATATATAACAAACTAGGTATGTTTATCAAGGATTGTTAGATACCGCCTTCGAACAGTCAGTAAAATGTAAATTTACTTGGGATTTAAACCAGTTTAAGTGCACAAACCTCACTCATAAATAAAGAAAAACGTAAAAGGTAAATCTTATGAAAGTATGCATTAACTTGAGGAAACGTAATAATAAAACAAATAATAATAAACTTATAGATAAACCCCATGTACTTCTATAATTAGAGATCGCTACTCTATCTGCAGACGGAGGAATTCAATTCATAGCACGTAATGAAACTTTTAAAAGATACGATGCAGTCATTGTTTGAAACTTTTTAAGCCAAATCGTTATAGTGGTTATGGTTACATCTTGTCAAAAATGTTTGAACGTTATGATAATTATTGGGTAATGGCATTAATGTACTCTTCAGTATTAAGTTTATTTCACTACATATTGAAAACAAACACCCATTTTTATTATGTTTTGTTTAACCGATGGACTATAAAAAACGGTAGGTTCTGTGCCCTGTTTTGAGGTAATGGTCGGGTAACCCGAACCAGAAGTATTTTGAGGCCTTAATATTTACCCCTGGTGAAATCAGAATGTTCAAAGTATACAGTGTACACCTTTGTTCGGAGGAGTAAATCAACTATTTTTCTCCACCTGCTGAACTGTAAACGGTATGGATCGGGTTATTACGAAACTATTAAACTGGTCAATGGAAACAGCTTGAATTAATTTGGACTAAGAAATGCAATATATAACTCGAAATCGTCATTATATAAAAAAGTAATAAAGAAAATATCATACATTAGTATTAAATATATTTGTATAACAATCAAACATTGTTAGATTATAAAAATCAGTTTCTATTATTGCTGGGAATGCTTTCAGGGATAATGTGGTTATATTTAATCAGATCCAATTGGGGAAGCAGTTAAACTAACTAGATGACTATTGCTGATTTTAAACATAACTCACCTATACGATACAGGGCATCCCGGTGTCGTTTTTGAACACTGTCCCAATGGATCTGTCAGGCACGATGACTCGTGCTACATGTTTTCACACGAGCTAGCGAACTGGGCTGAGGCCATGGTAAGTGTAGTAAATAATTAAAGTTAATATCTGTATAGCTTTGAGTTATATTTTTAGCAGTTCAGATCTCTGAAGTCTTATATTGCTTAGGGAAGGATGTGGAGTAAACTGTACACACTGTTATGTATTATATTTTCTCCTTAAATCAAATCAACTATGTTTTTGAATACTCTTGATGCCGTTTCCTTGGTGAGAGACATGTAGGCACTAGTTGGCCACCTAGCCCTGATGCATTGGCTTTTCTTTATAGGTGTACTGCACTGCTTACGGAGGCCAGCTAGCTTTTATTCAGTCTCCAGAGGAACAAGTGTTCATCCAGAATGAAATGAAACTATTCCTTGGTGAGTTACGAAAACACCACTGTAAAAGTACAAAATAAAATACAATTTGGGTTTAACCTTCGGGGCATGAGTTAATGGAGACAGTTTTCAATAAAAAAATATACGTTACGTCAATTTCTAATGTTAGTCGAATTAACTGTATTTTAAGGTTCAATGATTGTACGTTTATATCTTTGATGACTTAATGTATTTGCAATGTATGATTGGTTTTAAACTTTTGTTCCTGACTACATATGAATCCTAGGATTTTGCACATCGGCAATGGTCATGGCAAGGATGCCGATGCCAGCAAGACAAGGATAATACTGTGACTCGAAACAGACGAGCTCAACCAAAACTTTGGCCCACCAAATTCTCAGACTGACATTGATCAGTACTACTGATAGGGCAGAATGGACGCCGTCCATGAGGGACTGGGACTGGTCCAACATTGTTGAGAAAACATTGGTAGTAAAATACATATATATAGTTGTGTGTGGTTTCCTAGGTTCACAGACGGACTCAGCCCATTACTATTGGCTAGGTGGGACGGATGCCGTCTCTGAGGGGGAATGGTATTGGGCCAACATTGTCGAGAAAATAATGGTAGTAAAAGATATGTTATATTCTCCTTGTTCAAGTGCACGTTGATATAGTTCGGTAAATAAATATTGACCTGGCATTAACCTTTCATCCAATTAATTTTGCACCCTGTCAATATTTTAGTGGTCCTCGGTCAATATTCCAATTTATTCTACAAAGTTTCAGTGAACTCTGTCGATCCGCGTGTTTAAAAACGTCCTGTCAATATTTCAGTACACAAATTGGAAACAAGGTGAGCCAAATGACAACCACGCCCACACAAATCATCACCAGGATTGCCTGGCTATCTACAGTGAGACCGGACTCTGGGATGATGGGTGGTGCGAAACCCAGCACAATTTCATTTGTGAAATACAGTGAGTACCGTTTTGTAGTAATTTCGAACACAAACAATGGGATGTAAGTGAGAAATGTTTTGTAGTAGTTTGAAATATATACAGAAATCGAGAGTGAGAGTTGTCTGCAGCCTAAAATACTGATCACGGTCTTAACTTTTCTTCAATAATTCATTTCTGTTCTATTCTGAATATAAAGTTTGAAATTAAAAAGAAACAAAGCAAGTTTTATTATATGTCTGAATATCCAGTTTTGCACAAAAATTACTATTACAGTTTAAGAACACGCCTGTATCAATTTTGAAAACATTTTCTACTTATAAAGGTATTATGTCTTTTGTAGGTTGGATGTGGAAACCTCTCAGATAATTGGAAAATAACAAAGCAATCTGAGCTAAACATATTCGTTTATACCACATTAAAAAACTTTTAAGACAAGATAGAATAATATTATTGCACAAATACTGAATTGACATAATTATTACAGAATAAACAATTTTGAATGGTAAACTCCAATGAGCACAATGTTGTTGTTTTTTTATAAAAATGCTCCTATAAATACAAAAACAAACAAACATTATAGCATACCTTTTACCACGCAGCGTAACTGTTTTAATACAAGTCTGCTCATATAGGGTATTTATATATTATGAATCCTACTGTAGTATTAATAAAGCACTCTATGCAAGTCTATCATCTTCTTTTTAATAATATAAATGACAATAATAGCTTGAAATTAACATATAAACATGCATTCATTATAACAAATAACGAATACAAGATCGAGAAGCCCAATTTGTACTGACCTGACAGCGGCTTTGGACAGTCAGTTTCAGCTCGTTTGTCACTGCGCCGTTCTTGCCAGCGGAATAAGTCAGTTAAAGAGAAAATACTGTAAACGATGGTTTGCGGTAGATACCATGTAGAAGTCTGTGATACGTGAAGTACACTCCACGAAATATTGCTGTAATAAAGTTTCAAAGCACAACGTGATACATTTACCAAAGACATATAACGATACTTCGGCCGGAAGGACGTGAAGAAATGGGCGGAAGCATCAGGAACGGTGAAAGCCGTCTGAAACATGCGTGGGGCACCCAAAAGTGGCGCTGAATATGGTCGGTGGCGACCAGTACCGGCGTTTGTGACCTACTTTTGTGTCGCAGAGCTAAATGGCTACAACGCGAATATAAATGACAATAGAAATCGGAAGGCGTACGTTAACTGCCTGCTTGACAGTGTTTTTTATCACAGACTATTTTCACATTAAAGTGGACATCTTTGGCCTTGAGGGCAGAGTTTTCGACCACCATGATATCGGCGGAAAGAGCTTTGCCGTAGTTCATCATAAAAGCAAGCAGAATATATCATCGCATATCACCCTTTACTTCGATATGATTTCAGGATATTACTTCAGAATACTATGCACGGACATGTCGTAAAGCATGACAATGAATAAACATCACATCCATATTGACATGCAAACAATTTTCACGAATAGGAAAATCGCGTTCGCTTTTAAAAGGGGGACGAGGGCGTGAACCATGTTTTCCGACTCACGAAGTGAGGTGCTTATATGTAATCGTGGACAACATTTAACAGTTTCATTAAAAACTTATATATATATGAAATATAAATGGCCGTATTCCTTTTTTATTTACAATTCAAAATCATAAAAATGTTTCCTTTAAACAAAAGCATTAACCAAAAGGGTCTGTATTATGAAGATTACCATCTATTCATAGTTAATAAGCTTTTGCGAAAACAAATGACAATTTATATTACGATTAACCCTGATTATGGACTTTATATACGGCAGTATCTAGTTCTTAGGGTACTCCAAAGTGCATCGACGATTGCTGACCTCGTGCGTCAAACGACGCCATAAAATTAACAAATGCAAACGTTCGTATCTGTATACATTTAAAACACATCTCGTATACATGTATCAAAATAATATGATAAGAAACCAAAACAAAAATGACAGCACATCACTTGTATTTATAAATGGATGAACATTACATATTTCAACAAATATATGTTGCATAATTTCTAAAAATAAATAAATGAAACAACACACAAATACAAAATAATAAAAATCTAATAAACAAATTGTACAATCTAGAACATAGTAGTTCTTTCCATAATCAGTAAACGAGGTAATTCAAAAACGCACATCACTTTGCTTTGGACATCCGGTGGAAGACAAGCTTCACCATTTAAACCGCAGGCTCCTCGCTGAATGTTAAGCCAGACAAGCCAGAACTGCTGGGAGGAGGTTTCGGATAAACCTTCACGCATCCGCTACCACACGTGCGAACATTGTTTGGCAAGTGACCTTTACCGCCGCAGTTGCTCGCTTCGTAATATGGTATAAATCTCTGTGTACCCGCAGTACTCGTGCATTCGCTGCTACATGCCCACGTGGCAACGGCTGCGTCACAATGCTTGTAACAGTTGTCAAGCTGTCCACACCCGACCCGCAACCAGTGGTGATGGGCGTCAACGGAACCGAGGTATTTTATTTCTTTGAAGCCATTGCCTTTAGAAACCACTCGGCAGAAACAACTGAAATAATCAAAAGGATAAAACGTTTAAGGCAAGACATTTTAATTGTTATCTGAAAATACAACATACGTCCGAACATATGTAAACGTCAGTCTTGATTTAATTCAAACTGTGTCTTAACCTTACAAATGCAACACTGTCAACGCCGCGTGTTGTTTTCATCAATAGCATCATCATGAAAGCTACAGGGACAAGCCCAGTAATCGAAAATTCAAAACTTCATGCCCCGTTTAGGGGCTTAAACAAGAGCTCAAACTACAATGAATCAGAAACATAAAGCTATAAACACAACATACACAAATACAGACACCACAAACAGACCAAACCAATCATCAAAATAACTTTGCCGATAAACGATAACATACCCTCATTGGAACGGACAATGAAACCAGATCACTGTACCCGAGTCTACTTGGGGCTTAAACTAATGTTTATGGCCATAACCTCAAACTTGTCCCAATATTTATCAATAATTATGAAAATATAAGCCTCATCAGA
Source organism: Mya arenaria (assembly GCF_026914265.1). Taxonomy (NCBI): domain Eukaryota; kingdom Metazoa; phylum Mollusca; class Bivalvia; order Myida; family Myidae; genus Mya; species Mya arenaria. Next base: position 40,359,551 of record NC_069135.1, read on the forward strand.
GCACACATCAACATGAAATAAATGAAGAATCAAGTAAAAAAATAAGGTATAATCTGACAAATTGATTTCAGGTACTCAACAAACGGATGAAAACATTACTTGTAAACGAACTAAGTCGAATTATCCCATTAAACGAATTACATCATTATGTCGAATTCATGATCCCATGTAAACGAGTGACACCGTTAAGTCGAATTCATGATCCCATGTAAACGAGTGACACCATTAAGTCGAATTCATGATCCCATGTAAACGAGTGACACCATTAAGTCGAATTCATGATCCCATGTAAACGAGTGACACCATTAAGTCGAATTCATGATCCCATGTAAACGAGTGACACCGTTAAGTCGAATTCATGATCCCATGTAAACGAGTGACACCGTTAAGTCGAATTCATGATCCCATGTAAACGAGTGACACCATTAAGTCGAATTCATGTTCCCATGTAAACGAGTGACACCATTAAGTCGAATTCATGATCCCATGTAAACGAGTGCCGTTTCTTTAATCATCTAAGTTCAACAGTTACCATAAGAAATAAATATTTATAGATTGGTTATAGGTAACGGTCCTCTTATAAAACATAAACATATTCACATCAATTCAGCGCAGTTTGCGTTGACGGTATTTACATCCGGAGCACTTTGGCCATTTTTTTTCAAAAACAACCTCGGATGTATTTGGACGGTTTACATACTCAAAAAGTGGTACGTTTAAGTCCGCTGCAAATAGATTGCGTACTAATCTTATTTAGCAGTTAAACTTCATGACTTAACCCTTGAGAATCTTAATTATTTTTGCAATAAAACACTTCTCTGGCAATCAATTTAAACTGAGATCAATAAATATAACTCTTAACAACTACATATACTATTCAAAAAATTACGAACTACTTCAACTGATGAGATTGTTTTCGATAAAATGGCCGAGGAGTTCCGAATGCGTTAGTTACTATCCGACTATTTTACGGCTGCCAAGATTTTAGGTCGCATTGTTATCACGAACATGCATAACATTAACATAACATAACATTAACTCCGATACAGACAAATGTATACATATACGTATATAGATACGAAAATACGCGCTGTATATCGCTTATGAATCTTCACAACCTTATATTTACATCTTTGATATCTAGGAAACTTTCAAGATAAACAAAAACATATTAAAAAAAGTCAACCATTTTGTCAAATAAATGTTATAAATATTATCAATACTAACAAGGCTAGTTCACAGAACTTACTTTTTCGTGTCTCCGTAGACTGAAGTAAATGTTGATACCAAAACACAAGCCAAAAATGAAAGGATGACTATGGATTTCATTATGTACAAACTTATAATTGAGCTTTCGTCTAAGTGCTCTGTGTTGTGCTGTATTGCTTTAAACGTGTTTTCTTTTTTGTATTTATACCGTTTGGAACAGGACTTCACCACGCATCAATGACTGTTGACGCTTACAAATGCTTACGTCAATAATTTTGTTTTTTATGACTTGTTTATCTTTTCTACCAAATTAAATAGTGGGTTAAAACCATTACAGTGGTGTGCAGTCGCTGTTGGGTTAAATTTAAAGTAAAATCATTGTAGCCAATCGATGGTGTATAAAGGAGTGCTCAAACTTAAAGTACAACAAGTTTATTCAAATCAGTTTATCGATAGCTTCGATCCCCGTCATTTGATCGTTAAATCTAGGGATCGGTTAAATAGTGTAAAATACACTGAATTCTGAGAATATCTGATCTTGAAAAGATTTTATGTATGCTACTAAGTCATTTTATTTTTACTTAATTTGAAAAGAACGATCACGAATCGCGACAGATTCTCAATTAAACATACTTTTTGTGTCGCCTGAAAAGACGACATATAGGGGTTACTTTTGTCGGCGTCGGCGGCGTCGGCGGCGGCGGCGTCGGCGGCGGCGGCGGCGTCCGTGTCCCATTTTCGCTTGTCCGGGGTATATCTCCTAAACTATTAGTGGTATCAACTTGAAACTTCATATGTACATAGATCTAATTGAGGGCAAGTGCAGTGTATAAGAACTGTTACTCTTGCTTCCATATTTTTAGAGTTATTGCCCTTTGTTATTTTTCATGCTTAAAGTTTTGTCCGGGGCATATCTTGTAGAATATAAGCGGTATCAACTTGAAACTTCATATGTAGATAGATCTCATGGAGGCCAAGTGCAGTGCACAATAACAGTAACTCTTGCTTTCTTAGTTTTAAAATTATTGTCCTTTGTTAATTTTCATGCTTAAAGTTTTGTCCGGGGCATATCTTGAAGAATATAAGAGGTATCAACTTGAAACTTCATAGCTAGATAGATCTCATTGAGGGCAAGTGCAGTGCACAATAACAGTAACACTTGCTTTCTTAGTTTTAAAGTTATTGCCCTTTGTTAATTTTCATGCTTAAAGTTTTGTCCAGGGGATATCTTGAAGAATATAAGAGGTATCAACTTGAAACTTCATAGCTAGATAGATCTCAATGAGGGCAAGTGCAGTGCACAATAACAGTAACTCTTGCTTTCTTAGTTTTAAAGTTATTGCCCTTTGTTAATTTTCATGCTTAAAGTTTTGTCCGGGGCATATCTTGAAGAATATAAGAGGTATCAACTTAAAACTTCATAGCTAGATAGATCTCATTGAGGGCAAGTGCAGTGCACAATAACAGTAACTCTTGCTTTCTTAGTTTTAAAGTTATTGCCCTTTGTTAATTTTCATGCTTAAAGTTTTGTCCGGGGAATATCTTGAAGAATATAAGAGGTATCAACTTAAAACTTCATAGCTAGATAGATCTCATTGAGGACAAGTGCAGTGCACAATAACAGTAACTCTTGCTTTCTTAGTTTTAAAGTTATTGCCCTTTGTTAATTTTCATGCTTAAAGTTTTGTCCGGGGCATATCTTGAAGAATATAAGAGGTATCAACTTGAAACTTCATAGCTAGATAGATCTCATTGAGGGCAAGTGCAGTGCACAAGAACTGTTACTCTTGCTTCCATATTTTTAGAGTTATTGCCCTTTGTTATTTTTCATGCTTAAAGTTTTGTCCGGGGCATATCTTGTAGAATATAAGAGGTATCAACTTGAAACTTCATATGTAGATAGATCTCATGGAGGGCAAGTGCAGTGCACAATAACAGTAACTCTTGCTTTCTTAGTTTTAAAATTATTGTCCTTTGTTAATTTTCATGCTTAAAGTTTTGTCCGGGGCATATCTTGAAGAATATAAGAGGTATCAACTTGAAACTTCATAGCTAGATAGATCTCATTGAGGGCAAGTGCAGTGCACAAGAACCGTTACTCTTGCTGCCATATTTTTAAAGTTATTGCCCTTTGTTAATTTTCTTGCTTAGGTTTTGTCCGTGGCATATCTCGTAAACTATAGGAGGTTTCAACCTGAAACTTGTTCCGTAGGTATATCTGATTAAGGGTTCAAATGCCACCTACACTTGAAAGTTAAATGGCAACATCATTGTCTATAAATGAATAAAATGCCAATATAACAACTATAATGTCGACAGTAAATCATTCGTCAGGCGACACATCCGACTCGTGGAGTTCTAGTTGTATATTCTAGCTTAAACATATTATTCTTTTTTGGCGATTTGTTTTTAAAAAGCCATGAACAAAAGTATGTTGTTTGATCTTTTAAATACCATATTATGTTATTGATATTCTGTCTGGTGGCATATTATAAGTGTAAAAGTATCCCAGCACATACACTCATTTCATGATCAATGTTTAAATAACTTACCCTATTTGGGCTTTGTAAATGAGATAATTCCCTTCAAGCAGTATGCTCCTGTATAGATTTGTAACTTAGGCATGGTTGCTTATTATGTATTGTTTCAGGGTGTATATATCAAGTTAAATTCACGATCAAATGACTGCTGTCTTCGTGTTTAGAGATGTCCAAGCTTATGCTTGGGTATTTGATTTACATGGTACTAATGGGAGAATCGCCCCGCCTTGTCACTGTTCGGAGGCTGCTTCGAAAAATCGATTTGATTTGATTATGAAAGCATATATGCTATTATGTGTTATGCTATTTTTCATTTACATTTTATTTCAATTCAAAATTGGTTATGTAGCGAATAGCGTCATGTTAATCGCATTTAGACTGATTTATGTGAAACTAAGCAATTTTAGTAATAATTTAAGCAATTCCATTATGTGTCTTTCATTGATCAGTTTAATTACTTTTGAGTTATTATATACAGTTTCAAACTTTCAATATCTTAACTCTTTCCTGCATATATGGATTGATTATATATAGTCATTAGTTGACACTGATATTGATATAATTCTCAAAAATAATGTCACGTAAAGTAAGTTTACTTTTAAAAACCTTGTAATATAAACAGCATTGAACCTTAGCGCATAGATACATCAAGCAACCGAAATAAAAGAGGAGTGACGGAGGATTGAAAAGTACTATATAAATGGCTGATTAAAAGATTAAATACAAGGGATGGGGAAAACACCGTGTTATGTCACATTGCATCTGATATTGCAATGCACATACAATGTACGCTCTTTTTTATTAAAGTCAGTAACTTAAATACAATCCAAACTTCTAGGTAAAGTTCATGTCGAATTGGAAAAATACCCAAATTGTGGTTATTGTTCTACTTATCAACTATGTAATACTTTCATGATAAACAATAAACAGTTATTTCATGGTCACTTTGGTAACATTCAAAAATGCTGTCCCAAGGTGGAAAGGATAACATCTGAACCGAGGGCGTCAGTTCGGAATGTCATCCCCGACACCAAGGCACAGCAGTTATATTTGTTACTTAATAAATGAAATAAAAGAACTGTTATGTGTCAATGACTGGAACAGCCCATGGTACTTTGAAGAGAGGCTTGCCACGACAATGATGAGCGGGATCCATTGAGAGACTATAAGTCATAATTATTGACCAAGAGCAAGTCTTATAAGCAACATTTTACAATGTCAAAACCTAGGACACACTTTATCTCATTTATGTCACTTAATATTATAGTATGGAGTGTTCGGGGTATTATGGCATCGGCATGCTCTCTCTCGAAACTACTTGATAACAATACGATTGGTGACGCCCTGCCTGTGCATAAGTTGTTACCTCACTTATACAGCGTTTGACCGAATTATACCTCATACTACACCATTGATGATTTGCTGGGCCATCTAAATGTTTTTAAATGTTGTAAAGGAGGAACAGCACTTCTAATAAGGAACAATATTGGTTGTGAAATAAGTAAAATTACAACCATAGATAATGATAGAAAATCAGCGGCCGAGATTATTTCTCACAAATCAACGTATATTTTCTTCATATATATGCCTTTTTGTAATGATATTGAACTATACAAGGAGACCCTTTAAGCCGCTTTCTATTTTTGTGCATATATCATTTGTTTTCACTAGCGGATTTAGAGGGGGGGCGCATCCGGCGCGCGCCCCCTCTAAAATCGTCAAAGTTTACTTTTTATGTCAATTTAGGAGATAAAAAATAATAAAATACGCCCATAATGCATCATTTCCAACTACAAATTGTTAATTTTTCTTGATTGCATAACCCCCAATCCATATGCAAACAGTTTATGCCATACACTTTCGGTTCAGAGGGAGGGGTGCATGTCAAAAGGTTGCGCCCCTAAGCTACGCCCCCTCTAACGTTGATTCCTGGATCCGCCCCTGGTTTTCCTTTAAAATTGCCACAGTACGCTCTTATAACTTAATTATAACTGTTCTTAAAATTTGTTTAGCGTAAAATTGTAACTTATGTTATAACTGTTAAAATAGATAAAGTTAAAACCAAAAGGACGTAGAATATATTTTATTTAATTTCCGTTTAAAATCAAAATTTATCTTACCAATTAATTGATTACAAAAAGCAATGTTTTCACTGGTACTCAGTGGTACCTGGTGACTACCAGTAACACTAGTGAAAAAATGATTATGTGATCCCGAGTTAAAACACTTTAGGATTTTTTATTTATGCTATAAAGTTAGAAAAGAGTCAATTAGAATAAAGGGCAATAGTTTGTTACAGTGTAAGGTGTATTTTTCACCGTGTGAAAATCAAAAGCTATATTTCACAAGTGGCGTAGACATAAGTGAAGTATAATCTGTGTACTTTGTGAAGTGTACTTTTGTGTTGAACTGAAAAAAAATCTTAATATACATACAAGCCTAAAAAGGATATCAAATGCTAGTTTTATTGTAGGGTTTTCAAAAAAGTGCCATATTGTCCACATCTTGTTTTGTGTGCACTGCAGTTATACAGTACGTAAAAGGGGCTAACATGCATAAGACAGTGAAAATATCAAATTGAATTTCTAATGTTTAAGTAAGTGGCATATCGTTTTATTTAATTACGAAATCTCTATCAATCAGCGGAAAGCATATTATATTTGGTGTTAATTGAGAAAATCGTGTTAGGGGAGTTCACTGCGTATCATATTAAAAAAATGGTGTCATGTAGCCATTTGCAAGTTTCACGACATAGTCAATGTCTAAACATCTGTCCGAATTTCAAAGCGAAAGTAAGGAAACAAGATAAATTTCCTGCTGTAAATACACTGAATCCTGAGAATATCTCACCACAGAATGCCAACAAAAGGACAAAGAAAACATGCGAAAGTGGAGGATAAAGCTGTCACTCTCTTTAGAGAATATTTGAGGATCAAAACTGTCCACCCTGAGCCTGATTATGGTAAGGTCATCAATTCGGACGTCAAAACATCCTCAACTGCCCAAGGAAATACAATGATTATTGAGAGTTGAGATGTGAACGAAACAATAAACATGATGAAAATAAAACAACAATAAAGACTGTGTACCAAAGTCAGTCCCTAATTTTAATGAATCATTCCTTTCAAGATTGTAAACTTATTTATCATCCTTACTTTAGTATATATACAAAGCTTGTTTCAAATACTAAATATTTCAAGACTTAGTACATCTATTGCAGAGCATTAAAGATTTGAAAGTGAACAGCAATAACGCTAAGAAGATTGTTTCCTTGAACAAAGTTCTGAACAATCAGCACAACAGAATTCAAAGACAACTATTTTAACATCTGCACAAACAAGATTTCTATTTTGTTGTTTTTTATTTTAAATTTTTGGGAAACAAGTGACTATAGATTTTGCAGAAATATTCTTGTTTAGCAAAACTACATGTAGGTAAAATCATACAAAACACATTATAATTCAGGATCTGTTGTGTTTTACAGATGGAGCGATTGCATTTCTTGAAAAGATGGCGAAAGACATTGGGCTACCAAGTAAAGTAGTAGAGGTAAGTATAACGCGAACCTTGGATGAATAATTAGAAACATTCATGCCAGAATGAACATGTAAAAAATTTGTTAATGTAAATAAATGGTATTATAACAATATTCATTTTCATGAAGGTACATGGGAAGGAACAGTTTTGTTTAACCAACAATCTTGTTGACCTCTCTAACAGAGAGTGCTGAATACAGGACACCTTTGCCTTTACATTTATTACAAGAAACATTTATGTAATTATGCAGGTCCATGAAGGAAGAAAGATTCTGATAATGACATTGGTGGGAAAGGAGCCTGGATTGCCAACCATCTTATTGAACTCTCACACAGACGTGGTGCCAGTCTACCCAGTAAGTGGATGTTGTTATTAAAGTGGCATAGTCATTAGTTCTGTTTTAAAATTATATATAGTTTGTTTCAAAGTGTTAAGACTATTTCTTGGCTGCCTTAAATATAACTTGAAAGTCCCAATGATAGTGAAAATATTGTTGCAAAAGTAGATTAAAGCTACAATGATTGATATTGTCTTTATTAAAAGTATCAAACATGGCAAGTGTTGAATCATTATTAGCTCAACTGTTTAAAAAATATGAGAGCTTCACTACTCAAATTGACATAGGTGTCGGCGTCTCATCCTGGTTAACATTTTGCATGTAAGCACACGAAAGTCAATATCTCATTAACTTCTTGACGTTTTCCATCAAAAAAAATCCATCAAAATTTATTCAAGGTTTTTAACATTTTTGACCTTTGTAAGCTGCACTCTCACAGATTTACTGTTTTTACAACTTTTTTATTCTTTGTCTTGGAATGAGCAAATTTTTGTGTAAATATTAGCAAACCAGTGATATAAGACTGCTGACAAAAGATCAGATTGCAGATTTTCATGTTTCCGTTCGAAAATTAATGTTTTATGGCTACAAGCGTTATTAACGGTTTAAGAAAAATGCATAAAACATCATTTTTTTAACTTAAATAAAAAAACTGTTATCTAATTTTTTGTCAGCAGTCTGATATGACTGGTTTCCATGCATTTTCGCTTAAATTGGCTTGATAAAATGTTCAATGTGTGAGAGTGCAGCTTTAAGGAAAACAATTATTGTGAAAGCATTGGTGTCATCATCAGCGCTGACAGGTGTGGTATGCAAGAACCTTGGCAATATCTTAAAACCTGTTCCTCTTGCAACATCTTATGATTCATAAAAGAATCTCATTTGTCAAAAAATAAAATGTATGTTTACAGAAAGAGTGGAAGGTTGAGCCCTTTAGTGCAGATAAGATGCCAAATGGTGACATCTATGCAAGGGGGACACAGGTAATAGAATTATTGGAAAATTAATACAAGGGAAAACAGGTAAAAGAAATATTTGAAAACAAATTCAAGGGGGAAACAGGTATTAGAATAGTTTGAAAACAATTTCAAGAGGAACGCAGGTATAAGACTAACTGAAAAAAACAATGCTATTTCTTGAACATATTATTCTTATTTCAAAATTAATTAAAGTAGTCTGCAAAAGGGAACACAGTCTGCGGCACAGGTATTAGGATTATTGGAAAATCTATGCAAGGGGAACACAAGTATTAAAATTATTGGAAAATCGATACAGGTTGGGGGGGGGGGCACAAGTATTAGAAGTATTGGAAAATCGATACAAGGGGGCACAAGTATTAGAATTATTGGAAAATCGATACAAGGGGGCACAAGTATTAGAATTATTGGAAAATCGATCCATGGGGGCACAAGTATTAGAATTATTGGAAAATCGATCCAAGGGGGCACAAGTATTAGAATTATTGGAAAATCGATCCAAGGGGGCACAAGTATTAGAATTATTGGAAATTTGATACAAGGGGGCACAGGTATTAGAATTATTGGAAAATCGATACAAGGGGGCACAAGTATTAGAATTATTGGAAAATCGATCCAAGGGGGCACAAGTATTAGAATTATTGGAAAATCTATACAAGGGGGCACAAGTATTAGAATCATTTGAAAATCGATACAAGGGGGCACAAGTATTAGAATTATTGGAAAATCGATAAGGAGAACAAAAATACAAGAAGCATTGAAAAACCAGCACAAGGGGAACGCCATAATTAAATTGATTTTAAAATCAATGCAATGGGGACACAGATATAAGGAAATTGTTGGAAATCAAAACAAGGCAACGCAAGCATTTGAAAAAAACAAAACAAAGAGAATACAGATCTTAGAATTAATGGAAAACCCAAACTATGTTTTGATACATAATTCTAATTTCGAAATAATTTACAGTAGCTTGCTAAAGGAAACGCAGGTATTAGTGTTATTGGGAAATCGAAACAAAGGGTACAGATACATAGGCATTACTGGAAAACAAGTAAAGGGTCACAGGACACAGAAATTAGAATGATTGGAAAATCAATGCTCTTTCTTTATTTCATTAGTCTTATTTCAAAATTAATTACAGTTGTTATCAAAACTTTCTAGCCAACTTCAATCATAGTTCTTATTAGGAACAATCGCAGTTTCATAAAATGAGGATTGGTCTATAGTGCTACACTGTACCTTTCATAACAGAGTAAGCTAAATGCATTTAGTGCACAACCATTTATTATTTTAATATACAAACCTTCGATTTTAGCGTTTTGAACATGTGTTTTGACGAAGGTTGTCCTATTTGTTTCAGGACATGAAATGTGTAGGCATTCAGTAAGTTTGTTTTTCATCTTTCTGTCTTTGCTCATATTTTTTATTGAGTGGATTGTTGTACATGGCTCATCCAAAGGCATTTGTTAATTAATCTATTTTTGCTTTGAGCGACTTGTGATAATTCGGTTCTGTTTTATGTTTAAGGTATTTGGAAGCAATCCGGAAACTTAAAGCTAAGGGATTGTCTTTCAAAAGGACCATACATCTCACGTTTGTCCCAGGTATAAACTTATTCAGATTACATCATCATCAGCATCAGCACCATGCAGATAGGTAGGTGAATAGTAGGCCATGTTTCGGAGGGGAACTTTTAAAGTATCTTTGCCAGCAGTGATGTTTTGGGGAGGAATCAGATCTATACCCTTTTTTTTTCGATTTAACCTGTCAATATATTTTCCAATATCTATCGGTGACCGGGGTAAAATGAAAGTCAGGTGACATTTGGCAATTTTCCTGTATTTTGTCAAGACGAGGGTGTTTATCATTACGCTGAGATCCAGATATTCCAATATTTTCGGCTATATTGATGTAAAATGAGTTCATTTTATTATTTTATTCACCACCAGCTTTTGACCAGAAACCAAATTTCCTATGCTGTCTCTGAGTATTATTGGGATATCCGATTTATTTGTAGGTTTCTGTAAGAGAAAAAGTTTAATTGTCGGGCAGAAGTCTTTAGATTTAGGTCCTCCACTACATTGTTCTTGGAAATAAACAGCTATAGATTATTTTTTGATCTTGGTTAAAGATTTCTAAACTTTGTGTAGTTTAACCAGCTTTAACTCAGTGTAACAGTTTTAATGTTCTGATGTCTGCTATAGGTGTTTCTTGCTTGACGAGCCTTGTAAATAAATTTACGTTACCTAGAATTCATGTAAGGAGGTGCATTCCTTTTTGGGCATTTCTGTTTTACTGGGGCATGCCCATCAATGACTTGTTTCAATAGATGTTTGTGAGCCCCAATATATATCGTCTATGTCCTCAAAGGTATGGGCAAGCAAGATGGAACGGTTCATGGGAAATATGTTCGTTAAATGATTTGTTGGCAAAGTTCTAAACCTTGTATGACCTGAAAGTGACATTCCTTTTCATTAATGGCTCACGTTGTTGTCTTAAAATAGTTGCTCTTGGGTTGTGACAGTCGCTTAGGCCGCAGTTTAAGCTGACAGTCATGTCTTTAGCCAAAAATAGAACCATATCTAGAATATGCACGTGTATGCTTTAAGCGCGGGATAATAAGCAACTGCAAAAACCTTGGTTTTGTGCAAAAACTTTAAACCTTGGCCATTGTTGAAAAAAGCTTACAGGTTAAACAGGCAAATTACACCAACTCAGAAGTGCCTACTCATTGGATTGTGCTTTAATTCACACGAGACTGTCTATGAAAGCATGGTTATACCAGCTCTATACCATCAGCTTACTTCCATCTGTATACGTTTTGAAGCTGAATGGCTTGTGATTTCAAAAACGGGCTGAGCATGCTGGATCTACTTGATCTACTTTTTGTTAACATTTTTTCATCGCATTGTTTTTCCTCACACATTACCGTGGTTACGTTCAGTGGTGACGTTCAACCACTTTTTTCCTTTGTGAAACGTAACTAATATTTCTTAAGTTGTTAAGTACACATGTGAAGCTTTCTTCCAAATATAGTGTTGAGAGTCGTCAAGGCCTTGAAATCAGTGCTATCTTTAGTGCGAATTGGTACATTTACTATAGAATATATAGGAAATTTATTTAGTGGTGTCCGACCTTTACCTTTGACTTTAAGTTTAAATGTATCGATGTCTATATCTTTGGCTTTACTAGTCAAATCTTGCCCTTTGATCAATTTAATGAAAGACGACAACAGTTGAACGTTGGCAACCACTTTTTGTGCTTTTGTTACTGTTTTACGTCTGCAAAAATGTTTTGAATAAAGTAAGTCTAATGGATTAGCTTACTCATATACACATGCATTTTTTAAGAAAATTCATTTCCATTACAGATATTACGAACAAGATATCAGTGTTTCTCTTGAATGAAATGCTTGATGTTATAGTGTTGTGTTTGTTTTCAGATGAGGAGATTGGTGGAATACTCGGAATGAAGTTGTTTATCAAGCATGAAGAGTTCAAGAAACTCAATATTGGCTTCGCCCTCGATGAAGGTATGTTAACTTATGCCTGCAAATAATCATTGAATGTAAATATCAGAGAATATATAACTTTTTATTGAAAACAATCACGGCCATCCTAGATCAGTTTGACACATCGTTGATATACTTTCTAAAATTATATATTTCAGAACTTATCCTGATATCAGGATTAAAGGCTTATAACTTAAAGGGGCTGTCTCATGTATGATAAAATAGCGAAATAAAAGAAAGAAAATTGTCGAAAACTGACATAAACTTGGCATCGATGTGTACAATGCATTGAAACTTACTAACTGAAGTAACACATAGTTTACAATTTATTTAAGTTTAGCAGTTATTTCGTATTTTTCCATTAAAAAAGATTACTGGGTTTGTCTACCAGGTAGAATTCATTACTTATGCGTGATTGGCTATTCGGTGTTATCATGTGTTATTACCGAGGTAGGTGTATAGCTTAATTGTGTCACCCAATTAGAATAAGCCTTTGTAGCGCAGTGAGTAAGACGCTGGACTACAATTTTGGCGACGCGGGTTCGAACCCGGTCTCCGACACAATTTTTTTTTACATTTTGGTACCTTTTTTAACAATTATGATATCAAAGCGTAACACATTCTATTAGATAATTGTCCTGAGGTTTGTTACAGAAAAAAAATAATTTTGGTGCCAATCTGTGACACAGTCCCTTTAAGACTATTTTACAGAGGAAAAGATTCTCTATTTGTGAGAATATTTTCACCAGAAGCTGTAGGAAATGCTTTGATTTGATATTATCCTTTAAAACCATTCCAAACGTTGTCTAAGCCCCTTTAGCCTGCTTTAGACATGAAACAATCACGCTTAAATATACCCCGGCGTTTTTACCGCACTGACAATTACAAACTGTTAGAATCCCTGATATATATACGTACATGACATAAATGTCGAAGATTCTGGCAGAATAATCCTTCAGAAAGGCAAAATTCATTGTCTTGCATTCTTAGTAATTACTTACCTTTATAAAATGATTTCAAACTTGCAATGCATAATAAAAATGAGTTATAATTACATGCTGAACCATTTATTATGTAGAATAATGTGCTTTATTCTGGACCTTTGTAGGACTTGCAAACCCAACTGATGCGTTTACTGTCTTCTATGGCGAGAGATCTCCTTGGTGTAAGTTAAGATAGAAGTACAAGTAAATGTACCATGTCTTTTTTGAGCATTGTTTCTTAATATATATTTCGTTAATCAAATTGGTTATTTAACCATTTCCAGTGCACTTTTTCTAGTTTTTGAATGTTTTATGTGTGTGAGACTGTCTTAAACATTAATGTAAACTAAAGAAAATTATGGCTCAAGATTTGATTTAAGGGAAAATTTCATTTCAGGGGTTATGGTTCGCTGTCGTGGCAACCCTGGCCATGGGTCAAGATTCATTGAAAATACAGCTGCTGAGAAACTGGTATAAATGATTGTATTCCACTTCTCTTTTGAATTAAAAAAAGTAAACTAATTTAGGTTTAGGAAATTAAGTTCTAAACATACAGACCACAACATGATTCAATTCAATTCATGTTTCCTTTAAAAACATTTAATTGTTACAAATTATTGTAAAACTAGTGAAATGATGATGTGGAATCAGAGAGAAAAACAAAATATATACATTTAGCTAAATTTGGAAACATAGTTATTTCTTGACACTAAAACTGTTGAACAGATAAGTGTTACAGTTGCACTCTCACATCACAGATTTACCATTTTTACATCTTTTTTTTATTTTTTGTGTAGGAAAGATCAAAGTTTTGCATAAATATCTGCAAATCAGTTATATTAGATTGCTAAGAAAAGATCAGATAGCAGATTTTCATATTTTTTCGATCGAAAATTAATGTTTTATGGCTTAAACCGTTACGGACGGTTTAGGAAAACTGCATAAAACAGCAATTTTTTAACTTAAATATAAAATCTGCGATCTAATTTTTTGTCAGCAGTCTTATATAACTGGTTTCCATGGATTTTTTGCAAAAATTGGCTCGTTCCAAGACAAAAAATTAAAAAGTTGTCAAAACGTTCAATCTGTGAGAGTGCAGCTTTAAATCCAATAGTTTTTAATGTGTTAACTTGCTAAATACAACTGCTTTACTCTTCACAATTGTTGAAAAATATTGTTTTTCTTTTTAATTTGTTAAATGAGGTAGTTTTAGAAATGCAATAGTGTTTACTCTGTTAAATTGTTAAATTCAACAGTATTCAGTCTATTTACTTGTTAAAAGGAATGCAGTAGTGTTTACTCTATTAAATTATAGAAATCAATAGTGTTTAGTCTGCAAAATAGTAGAGTGCAATAGTGTTTAGTCTGTGAAATAGTATAGTGCAATAGTGTTAAGTCTGCTGAATAGTAGAGTGCAATAGTGTTTAGTCTGCAGAATAGTAGAGTGCAATAGTGTTTAGTCTGTGAAATAGTATAGTGCAATAGTGTATAGTCTGTGAAATTGTAGAGTGCAATAGTGTTTATAGTCTGTGAAATAGTATAGTGCAATAGTGTATAGTCTGTGAAATAGTAGAGTGCAATAGTGTTTAGTCTGCAGAATAGTAGAGTGCAATAGTGTTTAGTCTGTGAAATAGTAGAGTGCAATAGTGTTTAGTCTGTGAAATAGTATAGTGCAAAAGGTGTATAGTCTGTGAAATAGTAGAGTGCAATAGTGTTTAGTCTGCAGAATAGTAGAGTGCAATAGTGTTTAATCTGTAAAATAGTAGAGTGCATTAGTGTTTAGTCTGTGAAATAGTAGAGTGCAATAGTGTTTAGTCTGTGAAATAGTAGAGTGCAATAGTGTATAGTCTGTGAAATAGTAGAGTGCAATAGTGTTTAGTCTGCAGAATAGTAGAGTGCAATAGTGTTTAATCTGTAAAATAGTAGAGTGCATTAGTGTTTAGTCTGTGAAATAGTATAGTGCAATAGTGTTAAGTCTGCTGAATAGTAGAGTGCAATAGTGTTTAGTCTGCAGAATAGTAGAGTGCAATAGTGTTTAGTCTGTGAAATAGTATAGTGCAATAGTGTATAGTCTGTGAAATTGTAGAGTGCAATAGTGTTTATAGTCTGTGAAATAGTATAGTGCAATAGTGTATAGTCTGTGAAATAGTAGAGTGCAATAGTGTTTAGTCTGCAGAATAGTAGAGTGCAATAGTGTTTAGTCTGTGAAATAGTATAGTGCAATAGTGTTTAGTCTGTGAAATAGTATAGTGCAAAAAGTGTATAGTCTGTGAAATAGTAGAGTGCAATAGTGTTTAGTCTGCAGAATAGTAGAGTGCAATAGTGTTTAATCTGTAAAATAGTAGAGTGCATTAGTGTTTAGTCTGTGAAATAGTAGAGTGCAATAGTGTTTAGTCTGTGAAATAGTATAGTGCAATAGTGTATAGTCTGTGAAATAGTAGAGTGCAATAGTGTTTAATCTGCAGAATAGTAGAGTGCAATAGTGTTTAATCTGTAAAATAGTAGAGTGCATTAGTGTATAGTCTGTGAAATAGTAGAGTGCAATAGTGTTTAGTCTGCAGAATAGTAGAGTGCAATAGTGTTTAATCTGTGAAATAGTAGAGTGCAATAGTGTTTAGTCTGCAGAATAGTAGAGTGCAATAGTGTTTAATCTGTAAAATAGTATAGTGCAATAGTGTATAGTCTGTGAAATAGTAGAGTGCAATAGTGTTTAGTCTGCAGAATAGTAGAGTGCAATAGTGTTCAATCTGTAAAATAGTAGAGTGCATTAGTGTTTAGTCTGTGAAATAGTAGACTGCAATAGTGTTCATCTATGAAAGGTAAGAGTGCAATAGTGTTTAGTCTGTGAAATAGGTAGAGTGCAATAGTGTTTAGTCTGTAAAATAGTAGAGTGCAATAGTGTATAGTCTGTGAAATAGGTAGAGTGCAATAGTGTTTAATCTGTAAAATAATAGAGTGCAATAATGTATAGTCTGTGAAATAGTAGAGTGCAATAGTGTTTAATCTGTAAAATAGTAGAGTGCAATAGTGTTTAATCTGTAAAATAGTAGAGTGCAATAGTGTTTAATCTGTAAAATAGTAAAGTGCAATAGTTATTAGTCTGTAAACTTGTTAAATGCAATAGTGTTTACTCTGTTAACTTGTTAAATACAATAGTGTTTTAAGACTGTTAACTTGTTAAATACAATAGTGTTTTAAGACTGTTAACTTGTTAAATGCAATAGTGTTTACTCTTACTTATATTACAGAGAAAGGTCATAAACAGCTTCCTAGATTATCGAGGAATGGAAGAGAAAAAGTAAGGCATGATCAACAGAAATTAAATTGGTCATAATAATATTATCTGTTTTAATTTTGTAATATCAAGCAGTTGACAATATATTCACATACCTTTAAACAATTAAAACCCCATAATTTCCAAATGTTTTGTCACCTATTGCAACACTGCAGCATTCATCAGTGCTTGGACAGACAGATATAAATGTAAGAAAGTTACTGCACCTATTACTGGAGTTATTGGAATTATTAATAATGTATGCAAACAGTGAACTATGTATTGTTTCAATATCTGTTTAGTTAAGTAACTGTTGTGTACCCTTATTTATTGTCAAGTTTTATATTGAATAAGTGTCGTTTGTATATTTAAGTATTACCTTTATTTATCTGCACGCTAATTATTGCATGGAAAGAGGTGGACTGGTTATATATCTGATATGAGAATTGATCATTGAACGAAAAAAATGGACACAGTCGTCGCCAATATGGTACATGTTGTTGTCGTTTTCAGCAACATTATTGCTAATGATAACGTTCTTTTGGTTGATATAAAACTGGTGTATCCTACTTCATGCCTTCTCCATAAGTTCATTAACATGTGTGTCTATCCTTCTTCTATTATCTTCAGACTGAAGAGTACTGGGTGCCTTACACTCGGTGATGTTACTACAGTCAACCTTACCCTGTTGGAGGTGAATGATTTTGATACACTTGTGTTGTTCTGTAGCATTAGAAAAACACCTTCACAAGTAAACAGCATGTAGTACAAGAAGTTTTACACTGTTTGGGCTAGCACAAATACCTGAACACTGTGCAGTCATAGATGCTCTCTTTTTGCTTTTTTGGAAAAGTATCTAACTTATTGAAATAATGTACTCATAATTATCTTCAAAAGAATAAGAATAATGACTGATTTTCGAAGAAAAGCGTCGGGGTATTTGCATAGCCTTCGCATCGTTTGTGTCTTCGGTGACGTTATAGTGGAAACTTATTAACCTTGGAAATAAACACTTTTCAATCAGTTCAAATGAAACTTATTACACATGTTGCCAGAGACAATACACTCAAGAACAACCTAAAAATATGTAATTTCATACTCAATAAAGTGTTCGTTTATATGTTTGGCGAACATTATTCTGTATACTTCTTTTATTTTCCAGGGTGGAGTGCAGTTCAATGTTGTGCCTAATGAACTTTCTGTTGGTAAGAATGTTGTGGATGGAAAACATTACATCCTTACTCTTCGGGATGTTTGTATAATTTCAAAATAAGGAGATAGCATGATTTCATATGAAATTTCTAAGACGAAGCTTTGCCCTTTACATTTTTAAACGTAAGGGGTGGTATTCAATATTCGACTTAAGTTAATCTAATGACCATACATCATTGACTTCATTCACTCTATTGGTCAGTTATTAATAACAAGTAATCCCATTAGCTATATCGTTCTTAGATCCAATTAAGACCAATATTGAATACCAGTCAAGATCTGTGGCAAAAGTTCAATCCTGCCTCTGTTAGGTAAAGTGCCAGGAATATTTGAGTTTTGCTATTAAGATATAAATCCTGCATCAATTTCAACTTTCTTGTGACTGTTTCGGCAAAACTAGTACTTGCTTCATTGTATTAACCAAAAGTATCATAATTATAGGGTTCGACATAAGAATCACGCCGACACAAAATCTGAAAGAGTTTGAAAAGAAGATTAAGACATGGTGTAAGGAGGCAGGAACTGACGTCACGTACACTTTCGCACAGGTATATCAGAATAATGAAGGTTTAAATACCATAAACTACGAAATAAATATCAGTTTTTGTTTTGCACATTCATAAAATTCACGTGTCCAACAAAGAGAGGATGCAAGTTTTTGTTTAGTTTTCTTGGAATTATATAATTGTCTTTATTTATGTTCGACGTGTGTCATATTTAGCTCGTCGTGCTTTAATAGTTTTTGGTGCCAGCTGTGTTGTCATACAAAAAGGTCAACCTTTCCTGCAACTCAAAAATCACTCCGGTAAAAAATCGCACATGGTTCCACTGACAAACTGTTTGAACTCTGACTTAACAATTGATAAGATATGTCCCATGATCGAACGAGGAATATGTACTTGTGTTGGCAACTGACGGCGGTGCTTTTGTAAACTTCTTGTCCTTTCAGTTACATTCAAAGACCTCTTGGTGAATTTCGTCTAACAAAAGTTTTTCAAATTCAACCATCGAAGATCCACTCACAAAATTCTGTAGTTTTAAATTTGTAGTTTTAAAGAGCAACAGAAGAAGAAAATAAAAACATCCCTGACATAAATAACATTTGTTACTAGGCTACCAAATTAGAATATTAATCCCGGAAAATATGCTATGTTTAAAAAGATTGAATATATTGGATATGAATAACCTTTGCAGAAAAACATGGATCAGACGTTAACGAGCACTGAAGACTCGGACCAGTGGTGGAAGGCCTTCCATAAAGCTTGTTCAGATATGTGAGTTTGGGTCTGGCTTTGCACTTTGCAACTGCAAGTGTTATACCAACTGAAGATCTAACCTGATATATACATTGGATATGTATTTGATTGGCTATGCTATGGTAGTTGGACAAGTGAGCAAACTTTCCTGGGAAATGAAAAGAAAAGTTTCAGTGTGTTTACGATTTACATCAAAAGCGATGCAACAGTTTAAATATCAAATGAATTTCACATTTCAAATTTTAACATAATTTAAACATACAAAACGCTAAACAAAAATACAAGAATTGAAATGTATCATATATTGCTCTTGGTAAGTTTAGGAAATAGAACAAGTTTACACAATTTAAAACAGCTAAGTTTCAGTTCGTTGAAACTGCTTTTTACAATGAAAAAATGAAATGAAAAACGGATAAAGTATCTGTTTAACAAAGGATTCGGCAAAATAAAAGTTATAAAATTAACATTCACGAGTTTAACTCTTTATGAATAAAGAACATGTCTAAAATGTAAAAGTTAATGAATTTGAAAAACCGTTGGCAAGTTAAATATAGAAAATGAAAATATTTTAATTCTGAATAAACATAACCTTCGGAATGTGAAGTTTTTAGCTGTACTGGCCAAAAAATATCCATTAGAGCTTGGTTCCTTTCGAAAACCAGCCAGATCCGCCCATGCATGCCTAGATTATGGGCCTTGATAGTATGAAAAATCAGTGTGTCTGTAAACAATTCCTTGTTAACACGATACTGCCTTCAGATTTGGTTGTATCTTGATGAAACTTGTACAGTATCTAGATATCCATTAGAGCTTGGTTCCTTTCGAAAACCAGCCAGATCCACCCATGCATGCCTAGATTATGGGCCTTGATAGTATAAAAAATCAGTGCGTCTGTAAACAATTCCTTGTTAACACAATACTGCCTTCAGTTTTGGTTGTATCTTGATGAAACTTGTACAGTATCTAGATATCCATTAGAGCTTGGTTCCTTTCGAAAACCAGCCAGATCCACCCATGCATGCCTAGATTATGGGCCTTGATAGTATAAAAAATCAGTGCGTCTGTAAACAATTCCTTGTTAACACAATACTGCCTTCAGTTTTGGTTGTATCTTGATGAAACTTGTACAGTATCTAGATATCCATTAGAGCTTGGTTCCTTTCTAAAACCAGCCAGATCCACCTATGCATGCCTAGATTATGGGCCTTGAAATGATTAGATTATGGACCTTGATAGTATAAAAAATGCTATTGTGTAAAAAATGCTTGCGAACATGATAACAGTTCAGTTTTGATTGTATCTCGATGAAACTTGTACAGTATTCAGATATCCATAAGAGGTTGGTTCTTTTCGAAAACAGTGATGTTGACCACACTAACCCAGCCAGTAGAGCATAGGCCCTTTTGGGCCTCTTGTTTCATACAAAAATGATGTGTAGTTCGTATATAAGGAAAATGCTGTTTTGAAACATTTAAAATAAATTAACATTCAACGTTGTTTTTTTTCAACTGTGGGAGTTCTGAGATACAATTTTGACAGCCCATAAATGTTGTCATATAATGATTATTTCAAAGACAGATTAACTTTTGTTGACAAAATTCTTAAATTTTAGAAAGGATTATAGGAATTACCCTCAGAAACGCATTCAAAAGTAATAAAAAATTTCAACGTATATTTTATTACCCCTCGAACATATGTACATGTAGCCTTTGTTTCCAGGGGAATGAAGTTGGAAAAGGAGATCTTTCCAGCGGCTACAGACAGTCGCTTTCTTCGGGAGGTATGTGCATATCTTAAAAAATATAAGTTGGATAATGCAACATGTACTTCTTTAAAAGAAATGCGTTTGTATGTTAAATGTTTTTCCTATCATTATTTCTGATGTAAAACGTTTCAAAGAAATTCATAAGCCTGTGAACTGTTTTATATATAGTTTATTTGTTTCATGTTCAAATATGAGGGTCCTTCAAAGAGTTTATGTTAAATAACATGAATACAATTCCAACTCAACATCCCCTACCATCCCCTTCAAAGCAGCAACTGTTCTACAGTCAATAGTTTTATGACATCAAAAAAACGTTAACATTATTGGAACTTGACAACTATCAACTCCTTCCGAGCATCAACTTGCTTTACAGTCAACAGTTGTATGCCATCCAAAAAAACGTTAATATAATTCACACTCGGCTTCTTCTACAAACTCCTTCAGACTAGTAACATGCTTTACAGTCAACTGTTGTTTTGCCATTCATTACGGTGACAATTTTATACTTGATAGACCAGCTATAAATTCCTTAATCTATGTTTTATGGACGCCATGAATGTCAGACAACTCTTCATACATATTCTTACGTTTACATTAATGGAATAGCAAATTCTCTTAAATACATTTTAATGACACAAGTGCTTATTCCATTACAAAGTCTTAATATTGACCAGTGTATACAACAGGGGGTATACAACTTCAAAATTGAACCACTCTTTGTTTATACATGTACACCAGTTCCTTGATATATTCTGATGTGTGAACAGACATGACATTATTTTTGAATGATTATTTTTGGATGTAAATTTTTAAGTGAAATGGAATATTATTTGTTATTACAAAACTTTTTGAAGTGCCGTTGTATTCGATGAAAAATTATAAATGCATTTTGTGTGTGAAATGTTCATAAAAGAATATTTTTATTTAAATTATTTTAAATAGGTACATATGTATGTGAACTATTAAATACAGCATTATTTATGTAAATTATGTGAAATAAGATTTTTATGATGATACGATTTTAAAGAAGACAAGAAAATGCTATAGATCCATAAAAACGATAAATATGAGCAAAAATGTACCTTTCAGGCTGGCTATCCCGCAATCGGATTTTCGCCGATGAATAACACACCGATTCTCTTGCACGACCACAACGAGTTTTTGAACGAGGATGTGTTCATGAAAGGCATCGATATTTACTGCGGGATCATTCCTGCTATGGCAAATGCTTAGCTTGTCCGCTGAAACTATGTGACACAGTAATCTTGATCAGTTTGAACAATATTCGGCCACGGACTTGAGTAATGGTGTGATAACACTATTTATAAGTTAGTTGTTTGATAAACTGAGTTGTTTGATAAACGGATTGTTCCTCTCCACTATCCCAGCAAGCTATGTACCAGTGTGTGTATACCACGTGATAAATTGCGTCATAAATGTTACGTCGGAAGGCAATATTTTTCTTCGGATGAAGACTTTAAACAAAGATAACTTCACTATTTCTTTACCATTTTAGATGAAACATAGCGCAGTCTATGCCACTTATGGTGCCCCGTCTTGGGTCTTTTAACAGAGTTTGATTGAGAGTTTAGTTTCTTAAAACACTTCGACAAACCTTTTCACAATACGGCCGTCTGACATAGCACTGTCAAAACATTATTTTGGAAACAGGTTTGTCGAAGTGTTTGATGAAACCAATCACCATATCAAACTTCTGTAATAACAGGAAGGCTGGGCTCTTAAAGCGGCATAGACTGCCCTTTGTTTTATTTAAAATGGTGTAGTAAAAGAAAAGTTATCTTTGATTTAAGTCTTTATTTTAAGCAAAATGTTGCCTTCTGACGTAGCATATATGACGTAATTCGTGGTATACACACACTGTGTACGTTTTATGTACCGAATCACATTTTCATTAATACAAGTACTAGTGTTCATGCATCAGGAAAAGGAACTTTTTCTGGCTTATACATCTCAATAAACTGATACTCACGTCTATGTATGCAAGTATATGTGACTCATTCTGCTATCACATTATCGTCAATCAGAAATTCGTAAAACTGTGTGTATTTTTTAATATGATTGTTTTTAGACTATCAACGAATAATAGAGGCCAAACTCTCTCAAAAACATCAGATTGAAAGCATCAGATCCACATGTCTAAGCTTAAAGTATCAGATTCACAGGCCTATACTTGAAAGCATCAGATTAACATCCTATGCTTGAAGCATCAGATTCACAGGCCTATACTTGAAAGCATCAGATTAACACCCTATGCTTAAAGTATCAGATTCACAGGCCTATACTTGAAAGCATCAGATTAACACCCTATGCTTGAAGCATCAGATTCACAGGCCTATACTTGAAAGCATCAGATTAACACCCTATGCTTGAAGCATCAGATTCACAGGCCTATGATTGAAGCATCAGATTAACACGCTATGCTTGAAGCATCAGATTCACAGGCCTATGATTGAAGCATCAGATTAACACGCTATGCTTGAAGCATCAGATTCACAGGCCTATGATTGAAGCATCAGATTAACATCCTATGCTTGAAGCATCAGATTCACAGGCCTATGATTGAAACATCAGATTAACACCCTATGCTTGAAGCATCAGATTCACAGGCCTATACTTGAAAGCATCAGATTAACACCCTATGCTTGAAGCATCAGATTCACAGGCCTATACTTGAAAGCATCAGATTAACACCCTATGCTTGAAGCATCAGATTCACAGGCCTATACTTGAAAGCATCAGATGAACACCCTATGCTTAAAGTATCAGATTCACAGGCCTATACTTGAAAGCATCAGATTAACACCCTATGCTTGAAGCATCAGATTCACAGGCCTATACTTGAAAGCATCAGATTAACACCCTATGCTTGAAGCATCAGATTCACAGGCCTATGATTGAAGCATCAGATTAACACGCTATGCTTGAAGCATCAGATTCACAGGCCTATGATTGAAACATCAGATTAACACCCTATGCTTGAAGCATCAGATTCACAGGCCTATTCTTGAAAGCATCAGATTAACACCCTATGCTTGAAGCATCAGATTCACAGGCCTATACTTGAAAGCATCAGATTAACACCCTATGCTTGAAGCATCAGATTCACAGGCCTATGATTGAAGCATCAGATTAACACGCTATGCTTGAAGTATCAGATTCACAGGCCTATACTTGAAAGCATCAGATTAACACCCTATGCTTGAAGCATCAGATTAACACCCTATGCTTGAAGTATCAGATTCACAGGCCTATACTTGAAAGCATCAGATTAACACCCTATGCTTGAAGCATCAGATTCACAGGCCTATGATTGAAGCATCAGATTAACACGCTATGCTTGAAGCATCAGATTCACAGGCCTATGATTGAAGCATCAGATTAACACGCTATGCTTGAAGCATCAGATTCACAGGCCTATGATTGAAACATCAGATTCACACGCTATGCTTGAAGTATCAGATTCACAGGCCTATACTTGAAAGCATCAGATTAACACCCTATGCTTGAAGCATCAGATTCACAGGCCTATGATTGAAGCATCAGATTAACACCCTATGCTTGAAGCATCAGATTCACAGGCCTATGATTGAAGCATCAGATTAACACCCTATGCTTGAAGTATCAGATTCACACGCATTTGCTTCAAAGCAACAGATTCACAGGCCTATGCTTGAAAGGAATGATGCAGATTCATTGAGTATTAATCCTGTCAACATAAAGGCATAGTTTGTTTTTTATGTAATGGAATGAGTTATTTCGCCACGAAAAAATCTCTATCACAAAATAATAAACAGTTTTATAATTATGCGATGCGAATTATCACAAAATGTTTTGGTTGGACTTGAAACTCATATGTGTGTTCATTGCTTTGGGTTTAATTCCATATACGTTTATTTTGTCTAACAATGTGCAATATAACAACTGAAATGAAATATTTTGATTATATATCTAACAGCGTAAAAAATAATTCCAAAAAAAGAGAAAAAAACTCATTTTATTTGTTTTACACATTGCCACGTGTTCGTTAATTATATCTCCATAAAGCAAAACTGTATGCCTATTTTTAAGCAGATAATGCTTTATTTCGAATAATAAAAATTAAAAGTTTTATTGACTTATTTACTGGTAGTATCATGAGATAAACAGTTGAAATTCATGACGTAATGCTACTGTCCTGGTCTCAGTATCTCGAAAATACTTAAGTCATATCTCAACCTCAGACACAACTTTACTTCATTACATCATGGGTTATGTCAAATCATGTATTTACTCTTTTTAAAAGTGCATTCTTTCAAGTATATGTTGATTAAAATCTTTGGTCAAGATTCCAAAGAAAAATGATTTTATAGCAAGAAAAGTAATTGAGTACAACTCATTGTTATTGAGCAATTACTCAAAGACAGTTTGTGCTCTAGAATAAAGTTTCTATGGCATATTGACAAAAGGTCTTTATCAACACATTCTATGAAGAATATGCTTTTAAAAAGTAAAAAAAGCATACAGTTTTAAATAACTTTGGATGTTATATGCTAAACGAGTTGAGAATAATTTTTGACATGAGTATATTTGTAAAATCGGGGCCTAGACTGTCATGACCTTTGCTTCGAATAGCGGCGAGATAATAGGGGAAGTTAAAGAGATATCCCTTTATTTCGTATGAATAGACATGTGAGAACTACTGGGACAAGCTCAGAAGTCAGAACATGTTAGTATAGTACCTGCTTATATGTACAAAGTAGGTGCCAAAAGGACAATGCACAAGAGGCACATACAAACACCACAAACAAATCTTACATGCATTTAATACTGGTTGAAAGAGTGAAATATAAGTTGAAAGGGCACACTATAGGCTGAAAGGGCACACTATAGGTTGAAAGGGCACAATATAGGCTGAAAGGGCACACTTACAGTTGAAAGGGCACAATATTGGCTGAAAGGGCACAGTATGGGTTGAAAGGGCACAATACAGGTTGAAAGGGCACAATATAGGTTAAAAGGGCACAATATAGGTTGAAAGGGAACAATATAGGTTAAAAGGGCACAATATAGTTTGAAAGGGCGCAGTATGGGTTGAAAGGGCACAATATAGGTTAAAAGGGCACAATATAGGTTGAAAGGGCACAATATAGGTTGAAAGGGCGCAATATATGTTGAAAGGGCGCAATATAGGTTGAAAGGGCGCAATATAGGTTGAAAGGGAACAATATAGGTTGAAAGGGCACAATATAGCTTGAAAGGGCGCAATATAGGTTGAAAGGGCGCAATATAGGTTGAAAGGGTGCAATATAGGTTGAAAGGGAACAATATAGGTTAAAAGGGCACAATATAGCTTGAAAGGGAACAATATAGCTTGAAAGGGCACACTGTATGTTGAAAGGGCACAATATATGTTGAAAGGGCGCAATATAGGTTGAAAGGGCGCAATATAGGTTGAAAGGGCACACTGTATGTTGAAAGGGCACAATATAGGTTGAAAGGGCACAATATAGGTTGAAAGGGCACACTGTATGTTGAAAGGGCACAATATATGTTGAAAGGGCGCAATATAGGTTGAAAGGGCACACTGTATGTTGAAAGGGTACAATGTAGGTTGAAAGGGCGCAATGTCGGTTGAAAGGGCACAATATAGCTTGAAAGGGAACAATATAGGTTAAACGGGCACAATATAGCTTGAAAGGGAACAATATAGGTTAAAAGGGCACAATATAGCTTGAAAGGGAACAATATAGGTTGAAAGGGCACACTCTATGTTGAAAGGGTACAATGTAGGTTGAAAGGGCGCAATGTCGGTTAAAAGGGCACAATATAGCTTGAAAGGGAACAATATAGGTTAAAAGGGCACAATATAGCTTGAAAGGGAACAATATAGTTGAAAAGGCACACTCTATGTTGAAAGGGCGCAATATAGCTTGAAAGGGCACATTGTAGGTTGAAAAGGCACACTCTATGTTGAAAGGGCTCACTATAGGTTGAAAGGACACATTGTAGGTTGAAAAGGCACACTCTATGTTGAAAGGGCTCACTATAGGTTGAAAAGGCACACTCTATGTTGAAAGGGCACAATATAGCTTGAACGGGCACATTGTAGGTTGAAAGGGCACACTCTATGTTGAAAGGGCACAATATAGCTTGAAAGGGCACATTGTAGGTTGAAAAGGCACACTCTATGTTGAAAGGGCTCACTATAGATTGAAAGGACACATTGTAGGTTGAAAAGGCTCACTCTATGTTTAAAGGGCTCACTATAGGTTGAAAGGACACATTGTAGGTTGAAAAGGCTCACTCTATGTTGAAAGGGCTCACTATAGATTGAAAGGACACATTGTAGGTTGAAAAGGCACACTCTATGTTGAAAGGGCACAATATGGGTTGAAAGGACACATTGTTGGTTGAAAAGGCTCACTCTATGTTGAAAGGGCACAATATGTGTTGAAAGGGCACTATATAACTTGAAATGGCACAATATAGTTTGAAAGGGCACAATATAACTTGAAAGGGCACAATATAGCTTGAAAAGGCACAGTATAGGTTGAAAGGGCACAATATAACTTGAAAGGGCACACTATAGCTTGAAAAGGCACAGTATAGGCTGGAAGGGCACAACATAGCTTGAAAGGGCACAATATAGCTTGAAAGGGCGCGATATAGCTTGAAAGGGCACAGTATAGCTTGAAAGGGCACAATATAGCTTGAAAGGGCACAGTATATGTTGAAAGGGCACAATATAACTTGAAAGGGCACAATATAGCTTGAAAGGGCACAGTATAGGTTGAAAGGGCACAATATAGCTTGAAAGGGCACAGTATATGTTGAAAGGGCACAATATAACTTGAAAGGGCACAATATAGCTTGAAAGGGCACAGTATAGGTTGAAAGGGCACAATATAACTTGAAAGGGCACAATATAACTTGAAAGGGCACAATATAGGTTAAAAGGACACATTGTAGGTTGAAAAGGCACACTCTATGTTGAAAGGGCTCACTATAGGTTGAAAGGACACATTGTAGGTTGAAAAGGCACACTCTATGTTGAAAGGGCTCACTATAGGTTGAAAGGACACATTGTAGGTTGAAAAGGCACACTCTATGTTGAAAGGGCACAATATGGGTTGAAAGGGCACTATATAACTTGAAATGGCACAATATAGCTTGAAAAGGCACAGTATAGGTTGAAAGGGCACAATATAACTTGAAAGGGCACAATATAGCTTGAAAGGGCACATTATAACTTGAAAGGGCACACTTTCGGTTGAAACGACACATTGTAGTTTGAAAAGGCACACTCTATGTTGAAAGGGCACAATATGGATTGAAAGGGCACAATATAGTTTGAAATGGCACATTATAGGTTGAAAAGGCACACTATAGCTTGAAAGGGCACTATTTAAGTTGAAAGGGCACACTGTATGTTGAAAAGGCACAGTATAGGTTGAAAGGGCACACTATGGGTTGAAAGGGCACAACATTAGTTGAAAGGGCACACTGTAGGTTAAAAGGGCACAGCATAGTTTGAAAGAGCACACTTTATGTTGAATTAGCACAATATAGGTTGAAGGGGCACTATATTATAAATTACGGGGCTAGTAGTTGACCCGATATGGGATATAGGAAACCATTTCGGTTGAGAGCGAAGCGTCGACAACCTGTTTACATGTTTAAATGTTTCATTTATTAATCGGAATCGGAATATACACGCCATTTTGGTACGATATAAATTTGGTGACCCAATATGGAAAACTATTGGGTCACCGCGTGACCAGTCCTGGTCAGGACCAATGGCGTTGCGTCATTTATTTTGGAGGCGTTATATAGGATGATGCAAGAAAACAAATATTTTAATGCATTATATATGTAAATGCCTTAATAAATGTGTGTTTTTTAATAATAGCTACGTGAGTACACAATCCCCAGTAAAAGAAGCGCCAAAACATCGCTTATCTTTTTTATCTGTATATTAATCCTGCGCATTTTTTGTGATGATCATTTAAGTCAAATGATGTAAACACGATAATGCATTGAAAAAAAATCAACCTATAGTGTAAACCTTAAAAAGCTTTATTTGAATGCCATAAGAGTTTCCACCGCAGTGCTCTTGTCTTCTAAATTTCAGCATTTTAAAGCTTTTTGCAATTTTGAATAATCCATTCTTTTTTTAGACTATTTGGAGATTATGGTTTGCCTTTCAGATCTCAATATCGGAAATTTATTTCATATAATTCTCAAGAGTTTATGAGAAGAAAGTACCAAGCGACATATATATTACATTTTAATTCAATGTTTATTCCCCCGAATGAGGGCATATTAGAATCGCACCGTCCGTCCATCCGGATTTCTTCTAGCTGATAATATCAATAAATGACGGGATAACCACATAGGAACAGTCAGTAAAGTTCAACTAGTTTTTTTCATAAAATATGTCTGTTTTAATCTATATACAAATATCTCTGCCCCTTTCGTTTGAACGAACCTCACAGGAAGCACGTATGTTTCACAACTATATATAACTGCGTACACATTGCATACCACCTCCGTAATCTAGTTGTTACGGTTCGAGCGCCACAGGAGTCCAGGGGCGTAGTTTCCTATAGGCCGTGTAGGCCGCGGCCTACACAATTTTCAGAAAAACAAGCCAAATCTGCAATAAAAATTTAATTAATATATCTGAAACTAGGTATTTCAAATCAATCGTTTTCCTTTTCACTAAAATACACATTCATACGACATTAATGTTACGTATATAATTTGTCGAAATTTGCATACCAGTAGTCTGCGCTTTGACGCTGTTCATTACATACAACATTTATTTAAGGTAAAACATAATGATATTGATATCGTTACTCTCATTAATGTTTTTACAACAAAGAAATATACGCTAAAACGCACCACCTAGCTAAAACGAAATACCGGGGATGCATGCCCTCGTGACCCCCCCCCCCTCCTCAGAAAGTGGCCTACACATATACTTTCGTCAAGCTACGCCCCTGGAGTCTGTTCTGGTATGGCCGTTCGCTGACCCAGCAGCTCAGTATACGTATACAGGAACAGGAATCGGGGGTTATAAAATGATTAAAGTTTATTAATCCAGGTGTCTCATAAGTCAAGCGGACTTGCCCTTGATTGGGAGGGCTGAATTATAATTAAACACTGCTTTGCACTGCCATTTTTCTTGTGCTCCCACCTATTCACGTCGACAAAATATTAACTGCCGAGTCATTACAAAATGTGCAGTGCACCGAGTGACAAATAGCATGTACATCCTGGTGCGACCTAGTGTTCGTTGTGATGGCGGATACACCACGATATTCGAGTGTGTTGTGTTCTGGGTGAAGGCGGATCCACTATGACTTTGTGTGTATTGGGTTCTGGGTGAAGGCGGATCAACCATGACTTTGTGTGTATTGTGTTCTGGGTGAAAGCGGATCCACCATGACTTTGTGTGCATTGTGTTCTGGGTGAAAGCGGATTCACCATGATTTTTGAGTATGTTGTGTTCTGTGTGAAGGCGGATCCACCATGACTTGTGTGTATTATGTTCTGTGTGAAGGCGGATCCACCACGACTTTCGAGTATGTTGTGTTCTGTGTGAAGGCGGATCCACCACGACTTTCGAGTATGTTGTGTTCTGGGTGAAGGCGGATTCACCACGACTTTCGAGTATGTTGTGTTCTGGGTGAAGGCGGATTCACCACGACTTTCGAGTATGTTGTGTTCTGGGTGAAGGCGGATCCACCATGACTTGTGTGTATTGTGTTCTGGGCGATGGCGGATCCACCACGACTTTCGAGTATGTTGTGTTCTGTGTGAAGGCGGATCCACCACGACTTTCGAGTATGTTGTGTTCTGGGTGAAGGCGGATCCACCATGACTTGTGTGTATTGTGTTCTGTGTGAAGGCGGATCCACCACGACTTTCGAGTATGTTGTGTTCTGGGTGAAGGCGGATCCACCATGACTTGTTTGTATTATGTTCTGGGCGATGGCGGATCCACCACGACTTTCGAGTATGTTGTGTTCTGTGTGAAGGCGGATCCACCACGACTTTCGAGTATGTTGTGTTCTGGGTGAAGGCGGATCCACCATGACTTGTGTGTATTGTGTTCTGTGTGAAGGCGGATCCACCACGACTTTCGAGTATGTTGTGTTCTGGATGAAGGCGGATCCACCATGACTTGTGTGTATTATGTTCTGGGCGATGGCGGATCCACCACGACTTTCGAGTATGTTGTGTTCTGTGTGAAGGCGGATCCACCACGACTTTCGAGTATGTTGTGTTCTGGGTGAAGGCGGATCCACCATGACTTGTGTGTATTGTGTTCTGTGTGAAGGCGGATCCACCACGACTTTCGAGCATGTTGTGTTCGGGGCGATGACAGATCCACTAAAACTAAAACTTTCTAATGGATTATGGTCTAAAAATAACAAATATGTTTTAGTGTGTGTTTTATACTGGATAACCATGCATAAGGTATACTAGTCTTTGCATTTATGTTAAAGTTAGCATTTAGAGGTTTGAAATCATTGAATAAACGCCCAACCCACCAAGTTTATTTCGAAATAAGTGAAATATTTAAAGCCTGTCAATCGACTTCACACATATAAGAAGTCGAATGCCAGTGTCAACAAATTTGCGTATACTTTTACGCATCACGTGGTACTAAATTCTGAAGAAGCGGATACCCTGTAAAACATCCATAAATTTACAGTTTCAGTGTGTGTATGTCACGTGATAAATTGCGTCATAAATGATACGTTGGAAAGCAATATTTTGCTTCACTACATTTCATCTATGATATAATACAAAATTTTAAGAACTACTTCAACTGATGTACCGGCATACATCCGAGGTTGTTTTCGATAAACATGGCCGAGGAGTTCCGAATGTAAACAAAGATAACTTCACCATTTTAAATGAAACATAGCGTAGTCTACGCAGCTTATGGGGCCCCGTCTTCGGTAATTTACCAGAGTTTGATTGAGAGTTCAGTTTCTTAAAACACTTCGACAAACCTTTTCACAATACGGCCGCCTGACGGAGCACTGTCAAAACCTGCATTATTCTGGAACAGGTTTGAC
Source organism: Mya arenaria (assembly GCF_026914265.1). Lineage (NCBI taxonomy): Eukaryota > Metazoa > Mollusca > Bivalvia > Myida > Myidae > Mya > Mya arenaria. The sequence goes on from NC_069135.1 coordinate 40,391,245, forward strand.
GAAGTGTTTGATGAAAATAATTACCTTATTGAACTTTGGTAACGAAGGCGGGGCTCTTTAAGTGGCATAGACTGCCCTTTGTTTTATTAAAAATGGTGTAATAAAAGAGTTAAAAAAGTTATCTTTGATTTAAGTCTTTATTTTAAGCAAAATGTTGCCTTCCGACGTAGCATATATGACGTAATTTATCATTAGGTATACACACACTGAGTTTACATTGGTTTCACTTCGACACACCAATTAAAGGATAGCTTTACATTACGATTGCAAAAACGACGCGGTTACAGACGCTTTTTTTTTTGAGAGATGAAACATACAATTCGAAGCCGCCTTTGCATTGGTCGGTACAAATTTACCGTCTCTTCGAAGCAATATGACACTTCGATCGTGATTTGTGTAAATGGTTGACAAGCACACTTAACTAAGTGCATTTGTAGCTTAGCAAAGTGGATTATAATATCCGAGTTGAAGTCAAACACTTGTAAAGTTCATGGTCATTTGTCATTCGGAGCTCCTCGGCAAGTTTCCATCGAAAACAACATTGGATGTATATGGACGGTTTACAACGTCAGAAATCTTTACATTTAATACGCTGCATTTACATCGCCTAGTAAGTTCAATTTAGCAGTTAGACTTAATGACTTAACTCTTGTGAATCCTTATTATGTATGCAATTATATACTTCACTGACAATCAATTTAAACTTAGATGTAATAAATACACGTTAAAACACTACAACCAATAACATTTCAATTAAAAAATACGAACTATTACTACCGATGAACCGGCATACATCCGAGGTTATTTTCGATGGAAAATGGCCGATGAGTTCCGAATGGCTCATTTGCGTATGTGGTCCAAGGTAGTATGTGCAGTAATCGACAATTGTGTCAGCTGAAAACAAACAGAGACTGATCGACAGACACCGTTCTGCTGGGTTACAGCAGATCTCGTGCGAGAACTCTTTTTTTCCAGCTTATCTTTTGGCTTTGATACGCGGTTGGCCCTGAAATCAATTGCTAAACCACATTAAACTACTCCCCATAAAACAGGATGGAAATACATTATAAAGGGTTATCGCGTTGAAGTGTTCATAAAGAAAACAGTAACACATCTTGCATTTTGTGCACATTCTGCAGTGATAAAGAACGATTTGCATCCAACTATCGAAAAGCTAAACCCTTAGAAAGAGGACCAATGTCACTGAGTCACTTCTTTTCAAGTTCTGTTCTAATCATCGAATCTTTCGGGCAGTGTTTAAACGCTCCTTGATTTAATGCGGTAATTTTGTTTGGGAAGAAGTGATTATTTCTCACATAAATCTGTCTATAGTTTTTGAAATCCTTCGCTGCTCCTATAGTGTTCGATACATGCGTATAATCTGAAAACCGAAGTAGATAACATTATACAGTATGGACATAAAAATTCCATAGCGATTGACGGCACAATTCAAAGCCGCGGAAAGAAGTTCAAAATCAACATTTAAGAGATGAATTTTCACAAGTTGTCGTCAAGTGGCCACGTTGATAAATTCACTCCATAGGCGTAAAATATTAATTGTTTATTGTTCCCCTACCATGCCAAAAACTTGAATGGACCGTATTTTGGTATGCCCCCAAAGGAGTGGGGTGGGGGCCATATACTTATCGCACTCTTCATAAGCCCGTCTGTCTGTTCGACCTCCGTTAACACATTGTCTCAGCAAAGACTTATGTCATTATGAATTGAAACATCACAGAATAATATAGCTTCGTGAGGACATGTATCACCGTATAATACTGGCAATGTTGCGACTTTATAGCAATAGTTGGGTCTATAACGTTGTAAATATTCATGGGATTTTATTCAAACTTTACAATGGAAGGTGTTTCGCCTATAAAATTCTGCTCTTAAAGGTACAAGCTCATGTTTTTGGACCAAAAAATAGTGTTCCCGCTACTGCATCTGAAAACAATATTTTATCACTGTATTATTCTCTGATATCGAAATTGCAGAAAAAAATTAAGCATAAACTTTATATATACATTGGTTTTAGTGGAGTGCAAACCCAGGCCGGTAAAGTCAAGAAAAAAATAAGACAACCGACGCCATAACCACAAGGCCACAAGGACTTATATACAACAGAAATGGATATTTTACCTTAAAACAATACATTGATAACATCATGTGATATTCTCAATCAACCAATCACGCAACAACGAAATCGCTGAAAGCCGTAAGTAACGCTATTGAAAATTGTGGTCTTCAAGGACGATATTTAAGTAAATATCAACATTTGCTGAAGGGTTCCAGCTGTCAGTATCTTAGTTTTAGCACTCCCAATGATTTGCCACACTTTATTTCGAAATAAAAAAGTACATTTTACAAACCATGAGCGGGTACCTTTAACTCAAAAGGCAATTTCATACGTGGATAGCAATGTTGCCGAATTTGAATTTCGTATGGTGGAAGGCGTTTCGCAAAATATAATGTGCTCTAATTTCAAAGGTCAATGTCATACTTGGAGGTCTGTGTTAGTCTTCATTTGGATATCGTGTCCCAGCCATAACTTCGTAACAGTTATTGATTTGATTTTAGACAAGTTTCACTAAATTGTACTGGGCACCAAGATAAATTGTATAGCGCATAAAAATCCAAGCCCTCATATCAAAGGTAAAGGTCACCGACTTAACAGATTTCCTGTAACCCTAAACAAACAATTTATTCCGTTAAGCCTTTTAGACATAGGTCTTTTTGGACATAGATATTTCCCCGGGCTCGTATATTAGACTAAATATTTAACTATGTAATACATTAATGCGTGCATAATTTAAACGTTTATTTTATATACCGTATGGATATCAATGGTAAAATCAAATTAATTACAACTCAGATTATCTATATCTCTTTATAAGGCATTGTATTAACTTCGGTATCGGAATGTTTTTCAAAGTCAAACTAGATGCAACTTTCTTTTTGAATCATTTTATCAAAGTCTAAACACCTGCAAATTGTAAATTTTCTTCGCTATTTCAAAACAGTCATGAATATGCAAAAGAGCTTTTTCGCTTGAGTCATGTAGTCTTATTCGAAATGTTAATTATGGACACATAAGCTGTGCACTTGTGGACTGATTTAGGTTTACATATCTTTGATTAGATGTTACGCCGACAGATACTTATCTCACGAAGGTAAGTTTTTTGCTTATTGCGATATTGTGTTTGTTTTCATTAAAAAATGGTGTATTAACTGGATTAATAATTTCTTGTATACAAACCAATTCAGTTCTATCGTTTCGAAGTATTTTTGTGTGGATGTGATTAATTTATAAACGAATTTAATTAAGTCTACGACCAGAGAAATGGATCGATTGGCATATATATAGGTACAGTTACAACTTGACTTCGAAGTCTACGAAGAACGGGATGTTTTCGGTTTGAACTTCGGAAGTGTATTGATTAATACTAGTACGCTTAGATTTACCTATACAACAAATGTATTTTTGTTAGCCTCGAGTCAAAAGCTCATCTGAAATCAATTTTCACGTTAAGCTTTACTGCTGGAAACTAATGGCCACGGTTAAACTAGTCTGTATACCAGAGTGTCCGTAATTAACAGTTGGTCCTTCCTTTAATTAAAACGTTGCAGTACTTCGTATTTTTCCAAACAAAACCCAAGTAGAACTTTGCAATATTCGAACATTGCCAACTAAATCTTTGTGGTATTGCGTGCACTGGCAACTAGAACTTTGTAGTATGTTTACACTGTCAACTGGAATTTGCAGGGTTCGTACTTTGTCATCTATAGCTTTGTAATATTTTTTATATTGCCAACTACAACTTGCCAGTATTTCGTTCATTGTCAACTAAATTTAAGCAGTATTTCTTCAATTGCCAGATATGATTTTGCAGTATTTCGTGCATTGCCAAATAGAGCTAAGCAGTATTTCGTTCATTGTCAAATATGACTGCAGAAATTCGTACATTGCCAACTATAACTTGGCAGTATTCGTTCACAGCCAACATGAACTTGGCAGTATTCGGTCACTGCCAACAAGAACTTGGCAGTATTCGTTCATTGCCAAATATGACTTGGCAGTATTCGTTCACTGCCAACAAGAACTTGGCAGTATTCGTTCATTGCCAAATATGACTTGGCAGTATTCGTTCATTGCCAAATATAACTTGGCAGTATTCGGTCACTGCCAACAAGAACTTGGCAGTATTCGTTCATTGCCAAATATGACTTGGCAGTATTCGTTCATTGCCAAATATGACTTGGCAGTATTCGTTCACAGCCAACATGAACTTGGCAGTATTCGGTCACTGCCAACAAGAACTTGGCAGTATTCGTTCATTGCCAAATATGACTTGGCAGTATTCGTTCATTGCCAAATATAACTTGGCAGTATTCGGTCACTGCCAACAAGAACTTGGCAGTATTCGTTCATTGCCAAATATGACTTGGCAGTATTCGTTCATTGCCAAATATGACTTGGCAGTATTCGTTCATTGCCAAATATGACTTGACAGTATTCGTTCACTGCTAACAGGAACTTTGCAGTATTCTGTACACTTCGAACTAGAGCTTTGCAGTATGATTATACTTCCAACTTCAGTTTAGAAGTATTTCATTCATTGCAGTTTTCGTTCACTACATTTGAGGTATTTTGTACATTGCCAACTATAACTTCGCAGTATCCGTTCACTGCTGACTGGAACTTTGCAGTTTTTCGTTCACTTCGAACTAGAGCTTTGCAGTATGATTATACTGCTTACTGTAATTTAGAAGTATTTCATACACTGCCAACTATACCGTTGCAGTTTTCGTTCACTGCCAACATAAAACAAAAGCTGTCACAGTATGACGAATGCCCCCGAATGTGACATTGACCTATGCACAAGGTCAGTACATGAAAAGATGATTTCGCCTTTACGTGTCAAATACATATGGCAAGTTATTTTAAATTGCCTCTGAACATAAAATAATACCACCCGTACTTGACAACCTACATTGGTATGTCCTTATATTCAGCATTCCATTGAGATTAAACACTAAGTGTATCTTTCACCTTAGAGGTAGGGACATGGGTCTTGTACGCGTCACCTCGTCTTGGTATGTCAAACACATGTGGCAAGTTATTTTAAAATGTGTCCATACAAGAGAACGTTACAGCCCGGACACGACAAACTATACTCTGTGTCCTTATATGCAGCATTCCATTGTAAATAAACACTAAGTGTGACCTTGAACTTAGAGGTAGTGACATGGGTCTTGCGCGTGACACTTCAGCTTGGTATGTGGAACACATGTGGCAAGTCATTTTAAAATCTGTCCATACAAGAGAAAGTTACAGCCCGGACACGACAACCTATACTCTATGTCCTTATATATGCTGCATTCCATTGTGAATAAACACCTAAGTGTGACCTTGACCTTAGAGGTAGGGACATGGGTCTAGCACGCGACACGTCGTCTTGGTATGTGGAACACATGCGGCAAGTTATTTTAAAATCTGTCCATACAAGGGAAAGTTACAGCCCGGACACGACAACCTATACTCTATGTCCTTGTATGCAGCACTCCATTGTGAATAAACACTAAGTGTGACTTTGACCTTAGAGGTAGGGACACGGGTCTTTCACGCGACACGTCGTCTTGGTATGTGGAACACATGCGGCAAGTTATTTTAAAATCTGTCCATACAAGGGAAAGTTACAGCCCGGACACGAAAACCTATACTCTATGTCCTTATATATGCTGCACTCCATTGTGAATAAACACCTAAGTGTGACCTTTACCTTAAGAGGTAGGGACACGGGTCTTGCACGCGACACGTCGTCTTGGTATGTGGAACACATGTGGCAAGTTATTTTAAAATCTGTCCATACAAGAGAAAGTTACAGCCCGGACACGACAACCTATACTCTATGTCCTTATATGCAGCACTCCATTGTGAATAAACACTAAGTGTGACCTTGACATTAAGAGGTAGGGACACGGGTCTTTCACGCGACACGTCGTCTTGGTATGTGGAACACATGCGGCAAGTTATTTTAAAATCTGTCCATACAAGGGAAAGTTACAGCCCGGACACGACAAACTATACTCTATGTCCTTATATGCAGCACTCCATTGAGAATAAACACTAAGTGTGACCTTGACCTTAGAGGTAGGGACACGGGTCTTGCACGCGACACGTCGTCTTGGTATGTGGAACACATGCGGCAAGTTATTTTAAAATCTGTCCATACAAGGGAAAGTTACAGCCTGGACACGACAACCTATACTCTATGTCCTTATATGCAGCACTCCATTGAGAATAAACACTAAGTGTGACCTTGACCTTAGAGGTAGGGACACGGGTCTTGCACGCGACACGTCGTCTTGGTATGTGGAACACATGCGGCAAGTTATTTTAAAATCTGTCCATACAAGGGAAAGTTACAGCCCGGACACGAGTTATTGAGCCGGACACACGGACGGACAGACGGACGGACAGTGCGATTTTAACATGCCCACCTTCGGGGGCATACAAATGAAGAATTTCGTACATTGGCAACTATAGCTTTGCAGCGTTTCGAACAATGCCAACCTAAACTTTTGAGTAGTTCATACATTGCCAACTAAAACTATTAAATGAGTATGTTGTACACTGCCAATTAGAACTTTTTCGTACATTGAAAATCAAAACTTTGGAGTATTTCGTACAATGCCAACTAAAGCTTTGAGATATTTTGTACATTGCCAACTAAAACTTTGCAGTATTCGTTCATTGCCAATTGGAACTGGAACGCATTTCGTATATTTCTACCTAGAACTTTGCAGTTTGTTTACATCCCCAACTGAAATTTTGCAGGAACTAGTACATTGTCAACTGTAGCTTTGCAGTATTTCCTACATTGCCAACTAATATTTGGATGTTTTTCGTACATTACCAGCTTAAACCTTGCAGTATTTAGTTATATGACTTTGCATTATTTTGTACATTGCAAACTATGACTTGGCAGTATTGCGTGCGCTTCTAACTAGAGCTTTACAGCATGTTGACACTTCCAACTGCAATTTTGCAATAGTTCAAACTTTGCCAAATGTACCTTTGAAGTATCCGTTTACTGCCAGCTAAAACTTTGCAGTATTTTGTATAAAGCCAAATAGAGCTTTGCGATAATCTTTCACTGCCAACTAAATTGTTGCAGTATGTTGTATATTGCCAATTATAACTTTGCATTATTGACTCACTGCCAACTAAATCTTTGCAGTAGTTCGTGCATTGCCAGCGATAGCTTTGCAGTATTTAGCTCACTGCCAACTGGAACTTTAACCATTTGCCAACAGGAACTTTAACCATTTGCCAACTGGAACTTTAACCATTTGCCAACAGGAACTTTAACCATTTGCCAACTTGACCTTTAACCATTTGCCAACAGGAACTTTAACCATTTGCCAACTGGAACTTTAACCATTTGCCAACTTGACCTTTAACCATTTGCCAACAGGAACTTTAACCATTTGCCAACTTGACCTTTAACCATTTGCCAACAGGAACTTTAACCATTTGCCAACTTGACCTTTAACCATTTGCCAACAGGAACTTTAACCATTTGCCAACTTGACCTTTAACCATTTGCCAACTGGGCCTTTAACCATTGCCGACTGGAACTTAAACCATTTGCCAACTGGAACTTTAACCATTTGCCAGCTGGAACTTTAACCATTTGCCAACTGGAACTTTAACCATTTGCCAACAGGAACTTTAACCATTTGCCAACTTGACCTTTAACCATTTGCCAACTGGGCCTTTAACCATTGCCAACTGGAACTTAAACCATTCAGTTCATTTCTTACAAGAACTTTGCTGTATTCGATCACTGCCAATTATTACTTGCTGTATTTTTTAACATCATTTCAATAATGATATTTCAAGTCATACTTGATTTTTCAGGCAAACTGGTTATATGTATTTTTGTTTGGTGCTCTAGCTTTAAGTTGATTATCATTTGGAAGTGGTGTTTCAGTAATAAAAAGGATAATGGTCCAGCACAGAACAAATTCAATAATTCCAAATATAATGATTCATAAATGTGTCATATTAATTGAAAATTAAATATGACATACGCATATAAGGTTTTCCATTCATAACTTTAGTTTTTCGTTGTTCCTATTTGACCACGTTTGACACAAAACTCATTTATAATACTACAACAACATCATTTTTTCAACAAGTTGTATTTTCGATAATCAGAAACAATGTACGTATATTTAGATATAATCGCATTGCATGCTATCTTTATGACAAATGTCTCAATATAATGTAATATGTATTGGAGATTAGTGCACCAAGGTCACCAAATATAAAATATATGTATTCATGATATTCAATTTCATATTATTTCATTAGTTGTAAAGTCACCATAAATTATAATTCACAACCACGTCAATGATAAAATGTGTCTTTCATAAATCATCATAATCTATACTTGATACTAAATAATAACTAGCAATAATACTAAAGCAGTGCAGCTGTCTTGTTTACTGGATATAAATATCCAGTATAAAAAAAAACATGAGGCCAAACCAAATTGATTCTCTGTTTAGCATCAGGCTCCAATTCCATAACCTAACTAAGGCCAAAAAAGAGTAAAAAAATGGTTCCATATTTTTTCTCTCGAAATAATTTAACTTTTTTCCTATAATTCATATGGAATATTTCTTGACTCCATAACTTACATTTTCATTATCTAAGCTCTATAAAATCATACTTCTTTGATTAAGTTCGATTTTGAATTATTATTTTTTTTCATTCTAAGGACCTACCCGCCCGATAATGATAAACATAGAAACAATTTTGCATGGCCTTAGAAGTTAGTTGAAGCTCCAATATAACAAAATGAGAATTATTTAATTATTTCATTGATGCATAGTTCTTCATGCTCTTAAATGTCTCAACAATTCATAGAACCAATATAATAAAATAATTAAGAAAAATCTCTATCTCAACTTTTTTATTCACATTAAAACTGCACTCTCACAGATAGAACCTTTTGACAACTTTTTTATTTTGTTGTCTTTGAATGTGACATAAATATTAAAAACTGTGATCTGATCTTTTGTCAGTAGTCTTATATCACTGGTTTTCAGATATTTACAGCCCGCAAAGAATGGCTCATTCCATGACAAAAAAATAAAAAGTTAAAACAGTACATCTGTGAGAGTGCAGCTCTAACAGCATGACATACATGTATATTAAAATCATTAATGTTTTACTCTTTTGAAAAGTGCATGATCTCAACATGATGCTAATAAACATCATTGATCAATATTCAAAATAAATTTATCTTTAAAGCACAAAATGTACTCAAAAATTAACTGAAAACCAATAAATTGGACTCAAGTACAATTTTTGCTCTGAAATTAATTGTCTTTTATTTACCAAATATTGAATCAACATAATCTTTGAGAAAATGCTTTTAAAAAGAGTATTACATAGATATTTTTTAATCATACTATGACTAATAAGTGGAAAAAATGAGCTGAGATTGAGGATGGACATTTTTTTAAATATTGAGGTCCATCTTTAAATATTCTGTTACACATAAGTTTAAGTATTGATACTGAAAATACAGTACACAGTGATCAAAATTATACTTAAATAACACTTTTGAATGAACTAGCCTGAAACCTTAAACTACTGTTAAGCATAACAAATTGTCAGAAAGCCCTGCTTCATGTATAAAAAATCCAGAAATTGAGCAAGCCCAAAAATTATTACCGTATACCAGTGCAGGGTTTGCACGCTTGTGCTAATTTCATTCACTAAATACTTACTGGGATCAAAAATTAAATCCTATTCCCAGATACTAAAAACAAATGAAAACTGCTAAAAAATCAATTCCCACCGTGTAACGTTTTGCTACATACATAAACATTTAATCAGGGCTTCCATTTAAGGAAGTTTGGAAGTATTTCACTCTCTAAAACTGTGCCAAAACTTCTAAAATTGAGTCTTTGGAAAGTACAAACACTTCCTCTATTTAGGAGAAAACTTCCAATAGTAAAGGCATGGAAGTTAAGAATATCAAAACTTGGTGTCGATGTTTCTTTATGGCCACATTCTTGAAAAAGTCTTGAAGTAAAATGAATTCTTCAAATACAATTTGATGAAGTTCGCAAGTTAAAGTTATGAATTATTTAACATTTAAATTATTTAATTGGACAATAGTGGAAAGGTCTTAGGAGTTCCAGTGGCATAAACTTCAATATTTCAGTGAAAAACTTTGTCAAGTTCATACTTCCAGTTTCAAATTTTTAATGGAAGCCCTGCATTTAAGATTATATGTTTTCAAATAAAACTAAATGTAACTCATATTTAACAATAACCATCTTTGTTCACGTAAAATAAATTTTGATATTTTTATAGAAATCAAGGCAAACAAAACTGCTACATGTATATCAATAAAATACACAACAAAAGAAATAAAATATCAAACTATAACCAATGTAACAAAATATCTTGAATACTCAACATTAAAATTTGTATATTTACTAATAAAACTAAAGAATATATCATTTTCAAACTGAACACATGAAGGTTGATGCATTTAAATGAAACGAACTTGGCATGTTGCAAAATAAAAAACACTATGGCAGCATGAAAATAGGCACCATTAACTATACATTATAGCTATATGGCAAGTTGCATATATATTCTAGTTATACTAAGCACAATAACTGTTGATGTACTTTAACGAAAAACATATGTAATTAATAGACAAATGTAAAACTTATGTTAAGATGAGGTTTACAAGTTTTGGCACATAAGTTTTGGTAAAAATATAATTATACTTATAAGATATATTCCAATTTTGAATGTCAGTTTCATGTTATTATAATGAAATATATGACCATTTTCATGGACAGCAATAAATTATAAAACAACTATCAAAATAATTTCAGTACATATAAACACAACAGATCTTAATTTTCTTACACATCAATAGCAATTTATTTTATTCATGTATGATGGTTTCCATTGCGGATGCATTTCTAATTTCAATAGTTACATATATTCTCTTAATTTTACATTCACACAAATAAATTATCCACCTAACAGAGTTTTGATCTGCATAATGGTATCTTTGATGTCCTTTCAACAGATGGTTAGATACAGTTTCAAGCGTTCAACATCTATATTTCTTCTTTCCTGTGCCATAATCCAAGGTTCAAAGTATTCAAGCAAGGCAGTTTCATAATTTTTTCTAGACCAAATGTGGTTATTCTGGTGCAACCGTACAAATCGATGCTTTTCAAATGTTTCCATTTTTCTCCTATAGCGCATAAACTTTTGTCTGTTATTTGACCACACTGTCCAATATCTAGAGTTATAATTTCATGCAGAGTATTTACCACTCTCAGGAGTCCTTCGTCAGTGATATTACATGTGCCAAGTGATAAATGTCTCAAGCTAAACATTCCCTGTGCAAGAAAGTGAAGTCCTTGATCACCAACGTTTTCACAAAAGCTGACATCAATCGCCTCAAGCCTAGAGCCACCTTCGGATAGGTACCCAAGAGCAGCATTTGTAACATTATCACAACTTCTTAGGTTAAGATCTTTCAGACTTGGCATCTTTGACAGGAATTTAATCCCAGAATCAGTGATTCCTCCGCAGAAACTTAGGTTCACCTGTTTCAGATTAACAAGTCCACCACTCACATGTTTCATACCTTGGTCAGTAATTTTCTGACAGTCTTGAAGACCAAGAAACTCAAGCTCAAAGTTACCAGGCACTGGTCTTGATTCAAGCGCATTTAACTGGCTTGAATTATGCACAACACCACACAAGTGTCCGATTCCAGGATCCGAAACATGCCTGCAACTCCGAAGGTTTAGCACTTTCAGCTTCTTAAGGCCCCAAGATATCAGCAACAGACCAATGTTGGTAATATTTGAACAACCACTGAGTTCTAGCACTTCAAGATTCTTCAAACATTGAGCAATTTTTTCAAGACTTCTGTCTGTAATCTGCTTACAAAGGCTCAAGTTCAAATTCTTCAACGAAGGAATTTCTCGGGTCAATGCATGTGAAATTGATGTGTCGTTAATGCTGAAACAACCGCTGATGTTGAGTGACTCAATATTTTGAATACCAACTATGACATCCTTCAAAGTTCTACGCAAACTCAACACTTGTATTCGTCTAATACCACGTTTTACCAGACTTGGAAACAACGACGGGTTAGCACGTTTCAGATGAAGCTTCGCCTCGACGCCTTTCCATACTCTACGATTGTAAGCGGCATCCCGCCAGGCCACACAAACTTGGCACGCTCTCCCCTTGTCTCTAACATCTAAATGAGTGAATATAATGGTTAAAATCTCAGGGAAAAGGCTTGAAATATGGAAATTTCGCTTTTCAAACACGTCGGCCATTTTAACTTGTCACGTGACACGCATGTGCTTTCGACTTTGTAACGAGTAATTTGATTGGCTTCAACTGAAGGTTGCGTTATACTAAATGTTCTTGTTTTTACGGGGAGTAAACACTACTGCCTCTTTTTGTTTTGTTTCGACATAGGTTATGTCCCTTTGACTGGTAAAGAATATTTATTATGTGAATATTAAGAAAATAATAAAAAAAATAATAATAAAAGTTTAAAAAAATAAGATAACATTAATAATATGGCGAGTCTTGGATTACTTGAACTTCAAATGAAACTTATTTGAAAATCTTGAGATCGTTTGAAATAAACGCATGTGCAAGTACCGGTTTGTTATTAATGTCTAATTTTCATAAACCATTTGCCATTGGCCTACTAAGCAAACGTTTAACGTTTATGAAATTGGTGACAGCAGAATCCCGGAAAGCATGCGAATTGTTAGTTGACTTAAGGGGGGGGGGGGGAGTGATCTTTATAACTTGTTAGTTAAAATGTAAAATGTATCCGGGGGAGGGGGGTGTAAATCTTTACAACTTGTTAGTTAAAATGGAACCGGGGGGTGGGGAATCTTTACAACTTGTTAGTTAAAATGTACCCGGGGTGTGTGGGAGGGAGGGGGAATATTTACAACTTGTTAGTTAAAATGGAACGGGGGGGGGGGAATCTTTACAACTTGTTTGTTAAAATGGAACCGGAGGGGGGGGGGGGGTAGGGGGAATCTTTACAACTTGTTAGTTTAAATGGAACCGGGAAGAGGGGATTTTACAAATTGTTAGTTAAAGTTTATTCCGGGGGGGGGGGGGTCAATCTTTACAACATGTTAGTTAAAATGTATCGGGGGGGGGGTAAATCTTTACAACTTGTTAGTTAAAAAATGGAATCGGGGGGAGGGGGGGGGGGGTTACAAATTGTTAGTTAAAGTGTATTCCGGGGGGGGGGGGGTCAATCTTTACAACTTGTTAGTTAAAATGGACCGGGGGGGGGGGGGAATCTTTACAATTTGTGAGTTAAAATGTATCCGGACAGTCAGTAAGAGATAGATTTACTTGGCGTGAAACTCTTCTCCCCCATTCCAAAAGTATAGGCTTTTCATTTGATGCTGTTGTCCTCTCCCAAAAACAATTGGCTGATAACTTCATTGCCATAGACTGAGTTCTCTATGGTATTTAAGGGTGGGGACACCCCCTCCCCCGTCTACACACACACCCATATTTAACCCGCTAGTATAAACCATGCATTTCTTTTACCATAAAAAACCTTTAGAGACCGCTTTCATCAGAATCTTACTATATGACTAAACTAGAATCTATCTGGCCATCTTATTTCCAGACACATGCACGTAAACACTATATACTGTCCTTGTCAGGAAGCAATGTTCACACTCATCATGTTTTCTTTTTTCAATGAGTGGAAACCCGAAAGTTATTATACATCAAAATCGACATTAATCACCCCAAAAGTGTTCGTACCTAGATGACTTCGAAACAAAATGAGAAAATTTAACAATTATGTAGACGTTAAATACTTAGGGCGTTAATAATGATCATGCATTTTACCAAAAGCACCCATTTGCAGACATAATATCAAAGTTGCAAATGCTTTATGGTAGCTTTGAACATTTATGTAATTGTTGAAAGTGATTTTTTGCGACGATTAGTGTGCATAGGGAAATAGGGAAATAATTCATTCACAAAATGTTTCAAGCGATTTTAGGAAGCGTCTGAGCATAACCGAGTTAAAATGTCGTAAGATGCTCGTTTCGATAAATCAGCTTGAATGTGACACGTTTACCATGTTTGATATCATTTGAAGATTTATATTGAACTTATAGAGTGTTTTACCATATTAAAGTGTTTTCTTCGTTCTCATATGCAATAATTTTCATGTTTTTGTATAACAATGATATTCCAATATATCACGCCTCCAACATAAACACAACATTTTTTTCCATATTGTCAGCAAATTTATATCGTACCAAAATGGCGTCTATTTTCCGATTCCGATGTATAAATGAAAATTTAAACACGTAAACAGGTTGTCGACGTGATATATACGTTACGGGGCTAGTAGGTAACTCGATATGGGATATACAGGGCGCAGAAAACCACATTCGGGTTCGAGCTTCGCTCTCACCCGATATGGTTTCCTTTGCCCCGTATATCCCATATCGGGTCACCTACTATCCCCGTAACTTTTAATATGCACGCAACTTATATACGTTACGCGGTTAGTTGGTGACCCGATAAGGGAAATACGGGGCGCAGGGAACCATATTCGGCTTCGACCTTCGCTCTGGACCGCTATGGTTTCCTTTGACCCGTATATCCCATATCGCCTACCAGCCCTGTAGCTTATACTATGGTTCAAACACAGTTTCGACACCCACTACCCTCAACTCGCGCTTCGCGCTTGTTATGTACAATTTCAATACCTCAGGTAGCGAGTGCACAATATTACCTGAATATGTATACATTTCAAATACTAACAATTCATAGAACCGTGCTCTTTTCAGCTTAAGCACATTGTTGCAGCCATGCTGGTAATAAGACTATTTATGTATGATAAGTTTGTCCGAGATCACTGCCACCGAATGTATGGTTGGTAGATGTTGGTTTTTTAATAAAGTGATACTCGTATTTATAATCCATATAAAAACAACATTAATTTTGAGTTATAAACATTGAACTACTTACTAAATAATGCATTTATGGAAAACATTAATTGCTGATAACAAGATTGTAACCGTGTATTTAATAGTTGAAAACGCACACATATTAAATAACAGGTGGGTCCTAAAAGATTTACAGTGATCATCGATCATCGCATAAGGTAGAAATACCTTGGTCGCTCTTTCAAATTTAACACGATATCCTCCCATTCGGAGCTCCTCGGCCATTTTTTTCGAAAACAACCTCGGATGTATGCCGGTTCATTAGTAGAAGTAGTTAGTAAATTTTTGAATTATAACATGAATTAAATGTAGTGTTTTAGCTTGTATCTATTGATCTAAGTTTAAATTGATTGCCAGTGAAGTGTATTATTGCAAACATAATTAAGACTCACAAGAGTTAAGTCATTAAGTTTAACTACTAAATTAAATTACTACGCGATTAAGCGTTAAAGCGGTCTTAAACAGACCGATTTCTGCGTATGTAAGTCCATTTACATCCGAGGTTGTTTTCGAAAAAAAGGCCGAGGAATTCCGAATGGGTATCCTTCATAAGAACCATTGATTTTTTTATATTTGTTGATCCTTAATGAAAACAATTATACTAATTGTGGTACTGCTTATTTGAGAGTAAGAGTGCATCATTAAGTAAAGTTGTTTCTTTATATTATTTGCACTCTGAAAACCAACCATCGCCATTGTGTCTATGGACTATATTAACGCCTCGTGCACGTGCACGTAACTAACGATCATTTATCCTAGAAGAAAATTCAAAAACAAAAAACACTTTCAGATTCTTATTGTCTACTGGCAACATCAAAAAATAGAATCGGGTGCAAACTATAAGAGTATGTAACAAACATTTGTTTAGCTACGCCTTAATGGTGCACGTTATTAGTTTCAGTCAAAGAACAAGGGAAAAAATCAAATGAGCCCGACTTTGATCAGTTCGCTAATAAGATTTAATCAACGTTTATCAGACGTGCAGTAATATTTCCCACCAATCCTATGTCTATACCAACCTTGCAGTATGGCATAATTTCCACTTAAAAGGTAACTGAGACTAAGTAATGTAATTGTGTGAACTGTCTGATTCCCATTCCCTTAAAGCTGCATTCTCACAGAATGACCGTTTTGACAACTTTTTGAAGAAAAGAAATGTCTTAGAATAGCCCATTTTTGCGTAAATGTCTAGAAATCAGTGTTCTATAACTGCTGTCAAATACCTGATCGCAGTTGTTCATATTATCGTTCGGAAATTGATGGGGGGGGGGGGGTAACTTAAAATTATTACTAACGCTTTGAGAAAATTGAGTTGTTCGGCATTTTTCAAACAGTTGATATCTGTTCTATTTTGAGTTATTTTAAATGACTGAATTGAAGGCATTGATACAAAATCAGCTGATTCTGGGACAAAATAAATAAATAATGGAAATACATTGTCAATCTGTGAGAGTGCAGCTTTAAAGTAACAATTCATTGTGACTCACATTTACTACTTTTAACACAAACGAAAACGAACAAAACATATGATAAAAGAAGAAGTATTTTATTCATTAGCGGTTCTAAATTGTCCAAAATACCTTTTCGTTGTAATTGCGTACGCCAGAATTCATCATTGATCACTAAAATAACCCAAAATTTCTTAAGGGAGACCGAAAACTCCCAAAACTCCCAAAACCACGTTTAGCGTCGTTTCCTTTGGAGGGAGCGGACTTTAAAAGTGGCGCCAACCAAGCGCGGCTCTCTAATTTCAAATCATGGAACCACCCCTGTCTTTCTACGTTTCGTTTTAAGATACTATTTGGATAAAAAGCTATACAGATGTCAAATTTATCCGAATTAAAATGTCTAGATCGTGCCTACCCGAATTTGCGCATTCGAAACTTCTTGGCCATATTCCACCGGAAACAACTTCGGATGTATGCCCGTCCATCAAGAGAAGTAGTCCTTAAAATTTTACTAGTATAAACTTTTTGTAAACGTGTTTTTTTGCATTACTAAGTTTTAATTGATTGCCAGTAAAGTGTATTATTGCATAAGTACTTATAGAAAACATTCTCTGGAGAAGAGACATTCAGTTTAACTGCTAAATTAAAATTACTACACGATCTACGTGCAGCGTAGTTAAATGTTAGGATTTCTGACATTGTAAACCGTCCAAATACATCCGAGGTTGTTTACGATGGAAAGTGACCGAGGAGTTCCGAATGTGCTGGCACAAGTAAATGATCGACGCAAGGCTGCGAAATTGACGCCACGGACATGTTTAGATATAATTCTACCGTTTTGGTGAATGAAGGTGTGTTTGTTTGCTTTCGCTGTCGGATAATCGGAATATTGCAGATCTGCGCACCAATATAATTTCTTGGCCCCATGGGAGTAAATTGATCGAACCTTGTTAGTCAGTGATGAATAGCTGTAAATACGGATTTGTCACCTAAAGCAATTATTTTGCGATTAGTTACCCCAAAAATGAATGAAATGTGTGCATCACTCAAGGATCCTTGCTTCATCTACCGAAATAATAACAGCTTTCTTACCAATAATTTGTGGTCGTCTAAATGCCCATCGCCACAGTTGCAAAGCAATCTGGGCTCATTTGTCGTAATAAACCCACAATTTTCACTGTCTTATAAACACTTTTTTGGTGACAAGCGGCCTACTGTTTGGCGTAAACGCGAAAATTATTTTGGTTGAATAATTTGTTTTATTTAATATATATAACCGTGTTTCTGTACAAATATTCAGATCTGTTTCGTACTTGTGAGAAATTTCGAAATTGGAAATTTGTGTTTCCCTTATTGCGTATGTTATATATTTTTGATTCATAATCGGCATTTTTTCTTTTGAAACAAATAACTTTAGAAGTGCATTATTGTTATACAGTTCTCATATTTTTTTTAATTCCTGGAGATATTTAAATCATTCGGATATACCTTAATTTACAGTACGTTGTAAATCATGTGTTTGTTTTTGCAGGATTTTAACATAGACGGACGGGAAGCCGCGACGAATTTTATATGTAAGTTTTTTCCTACACATACACACATATATTATCATTCTGCATGTTTAGCTCGTCCATTTTCGGGAAAAAATGTCAATGTATTGTGATTGCCTTGGTGTCGTCTTCGGGGTCGAGCAGAAACCAAATTATTCTCAAATATCTAAAAAAAACATTTAAGATATTCCAGTGAAACTTTGTACACATGTTGTCAGAGACAATGTGCACATGCATAGCAAGGCCTATAGCTCTGATTTTAATAATAACAGACGAGCGTTTGGGGTTCGCTGCGCGGCGCTCTTGTGAAATAGTCTTGACATGCTTATATAAACTAAAATGGAGTTTCTCTTTAAATATTATACGTATCTGCAGAGAAGTATGTACAAATATAAGGAAGTGGCCGTATCCATAAAGCATCTAGTAAAAAATCATCTTAGTGAAATGTCTTGTTGAGTTTAAAGAGCTTTTCTATGTGTTTTGAACCAATTACATTATCAACATGAATAACGATTAAACTAAAACTGAGAAAAAAATATTCCAAAAAATGAAAAGACGCGAGATAAAAAAAACACATAGTAAAGATATAATAAAGGCATACAAATCTGATGAAAATAGATAAAAATAGAGAGTATTGAACATGTTAAAAATCGAAACATTTCAGTTTAAATTTAAAGATGCACTATTACACCTAAATAAGATTTACCACAATTAATACAATTGTGTTTAATATAACAAAAAGGATTATTAAATGTCGAACACAATGGTTCTTATTAAGGATACCGAATTTAATTTGAAAGAAAAGTGCAGAAAACACGGTATTTCTGTTTTATAAGATGATATTAGATGATAGTAAATCTTTAAGCACTCACCAATCATTTGTTTTGCGTTTTTAGCTATTAAAAACACAGTTACAATCTTGTTATCAGTAATTTATATTTTCCATAATGAATTATTTCGATATTAGTTTATCCCTCAAAATTTATGTTTGTAATACATGTGTATGTATTGATTTTGAATATTAGTGTCACTTTAAAAAAACAACAATAAAAGCTTTATGAATACGACTTAGAAGAGCAACGACATGTTCCACATCATAATTATTTGAGGCCATTAAAATCAGTTTAGTAAGAATTATAGGATCGGAGATTTTATAATTATGAATTGTTCTGAAATATTCATGAACAGTCTATAAATTACTTCATTACGGCTTAACACACAGGTGAGAAGTTACTAAAACAAAACAGAATGATAATTGATCACCAGTTTGTCAATCCTAATAAATTATGTTATGTGCCTCGGCACGACTTAAAGTTAAAAAAAGATTAATCACTATTCGACGTTCTCTCCCACAGTGAATTTTAGTGACAATTTCGTCAGCTATTTTGTCAAGTTTCGTTCAAATCTGACAACTGGTGATCAATAATAAACGCATATACACTCAGCTAAAACTTAAAAGAGAATGCGGCGAATAGCACTTTAAACATTGATCTATGTTTTACCAAGATGTCCTGATGATTAATTTAAAATATTTAAAGTCATGAATCAAGCGTTGTTTTAGGTGAAATAAACAATAGCCTTGTATGGTTTTATATCTTATTTAGATATATTCCTTGCATATTTTATATATTCATCATGTCGAAACAATAACTATAAAAAAAGATACATCATTTGTGATTTTAAAAACAGCTTAAAAATTGTGAGTGAAACATTGCATTTAAAATCTTATAATTTATTAATTCATTGATGAAAGCAACACGTTATAAGGCAAGCGAATCCACAAATCATGTTTTTACGAGTGGTAAAATGTGATAAAATGAAGGGGCGGTAAAAGATGATGGTATTTAGGGGGTGTACTTTAGGGGACGGTCGGACCTTGGGGGTGGGTGTACTTTAGGGGACGGGCGAACCTTGATGGGGTGACCCGTTTCATATGAGCCCCTTTTCTCCCTATGTTTTTGTTATTTATTTTTTTAAAAAAATTATGCTTTAAAGTAGATATGGGCGTGGGGAAATCTTTCCCAAAAATAGTATTGCCTATATTTAGTGCTATTATAACGCATAATTTTCTGCCATATTGACATAAATGCTCACAGTGACCGTTTAAGGAGGAGGAGATGCATGCCGGGTGTGCCCACACCCCTCCCGCCCCTGGATCTATTAGTGACATGAAGCCAAATAAGCGACACCGCATGTCAGAGATTCATTTGTTTTGTGAAAGCTGCGTTTGAGTTTGTGAAACGTTCACGAATGTGAAAGTCGTAAGTTGAGAACTTTGGGTGCAAATTACTGTTTTCTTCGCTTTAAAAGCGTTGTGAACAAACATTTATACGTTGTACACAACTCTAATGAACAAACAGGTAAATGTTTATATAACTATATGTACACATCCTGTTTTGCTAGACCTATGTTTCGCGAGACGTTTGGTTTGATGCTGTTTGGGGAATGTAGAGTACTCGGCCGACTTAAAGTACAATTGGAGAACCTCGGCCATTTTCCCTCGAAATCAACCTCTAATGTATATTGATAGTTTACAATGTCAGAATTCTTTACATTTAACTACGCTGCAAGTAGATCGCGTAGTTATTTCAATTTAGCAGTTAAGCCTGATTACTTAATCAATGGAATCTTAATTATTTATACAAAATTTATAATATATTGTACATGTAATCGATATCAACTTAGTAATAAGAATAACGCGTTGGAACACTACAATTAATTATGATAATAATAATATATTATTATTATTATTATTATTATTATTATTATTATTATTATTATTAATATTTTTATTTTTTATTTTTATTATTATCATTATTATTATTATTATTATTATTATTATTATTATTATTATTATTATTATTATTATTATTTATTTATTTTTTGTTATAATAATAATTATTATTATTATTATTATTATTATTATTATTATTATTATTATTATTATTATTATTATTATTACTATCATTATAATTATTATTATTATTATTATTATTATTATTATTATTATTATTATTATTATTATTATTACTATCATTATAATTATTATTAATATTATTATTATTATTATTATTATTATTATTATTATTATTATTATTATTAATTATTTTTATTATTATTATTATTATTATTATTATTAGTAGTAGTAGTAGTAGTAGTAGTAGTAGTAGTAGTAGTAGTAGTAGTAGTAGTAGTAGTAGTATTATTAGTATTATTATTTATTTTTTTGTTATAATAATTATTATTATTATTATTATTATTATTATTATTATTATTATTATTATTATTATTATTATTATTATTATTACTATCATTATAATTATTATTATTATTATTATTATTATTATTATTATTATTATTATTATTATTATTATTATTATTATTACTATCATTATAATTATTATTATTATTATTATTATTATTATTATTATTATTATTATTATTAATTATTTTTTTATTATTATTATTATTATTATTATTATTATTATTATTATTATTAGTATTATTAATTATTTTTATTTTTATTATTATTATTATTACTATTATTATTTAATTATTTTTATTTTTATTATTATTATTATTATTATTATTATTATTATTATTATTATTATTATTATTATTATTATTATGTACATAGTAAAAGTTCTTCAAAACCATTTTTAGGCCACACAAAAAAACTGAATCAGCACAAACCAGCATTGGCACTGACGAGCTTTGATTCACAAAAAACTTTTGCGTAAATATGAAACAGCATTAAAGATTTTCTTCTCAGAATAATACAATTATGTAAATGCCTGGCCAATTATGCCCACCATATTCATTGTCGGATACAAATGAATAATTTTATTTTTGATCCTGAAGTTTCCGAAAGGCGATTATTTCGGGTATCAAAACCAGACCGGCGTAGCCGTGGTGAAAATAAGTGCCCTATAAGAACTAGCTGACTGTTTGACATATACTGGTTGACATACATCGTCTCTTTATCGGGGTTTGAGATCCCGGAATCAATCCTGGACCTCGCCGTCCCGAAAGTGGGTAAACAATGATGACGGTAGCTCCCTTGTCTGGCGATCGGCATTTGAGGGAAGTAATAAGAAATTGGAGTACTCAATACTGGTTAAAACCAGGAAAGGTTGTCTCCAGTGTATCAGTGCTTTATTACGGGTAATACCGTTATGGTAGGTTAAGTCGAAAGGAGTTAGCGGATCACACACGGATCTCTCTGGCGGATCTCCTGTTCCTTCAACTCGGCATATATCTGGATGTGACTGTGAATTACAGTAACTTCTACCCCATGTCAGGTGTGGATTTTAAAAAATACTTTAAGTCATGATGGCTTGGAGGTGAAGGCAAGCCAGAAGAGTGATGGTTTCATGGTGGGGTGAAGCCAAAGTCGTGATGGTTTCATGGTGGGGTGAGCCAAAGTCGTGATGGTTTCATGGTGGGGTGAAGCCAAAGTCGTGATGGTTTCATGGTGGGGTGAAGCCAAAGTCGTGATGGTTTCAAGGTGGAGTCAAGCCAAAGTCGTGATTGATTCACGGTGGGTCAAGCCAAAGTCGTGATGGCTTCATGGTGGGGTCAAGCCAAAGTAATGATTGCTTCACGGTGGGTCAAGCCAAAGTTGTGATGGCTTCATGGTTGGGTGAAGCCAAAGTCGTGATTGCTTCACGGTGGGTCAAGCCAAAGTCGTGATGGATTCACGCCGGGGTCAAACCAAAGTCATGATTGCTTCACGTTGGGTCAAGCCAAACTCGTGATGGCTTCATGGTGGGGTCAAGCCAAAGTAATGATTGCTTCACGGTGGGTCAAGCCAAAGTCGTGATGGCTTCATGGTTGGGTGAAGCCAAAGTCGTGATTGCTTCACGGTGGGTCAAGCCAAAGTCGTGATGGATTCACGCCGGGGTCAAACCAAAGTCATGATTGCTTCACGTTGGGTCAAGCCAAAGTCGTGATGGATTCACGCCGGGGTCAATAGACCAAAGTCATGATTGCTTCACGGTGGGTCAAGCCAAAGTCGTGATGGCTTCATGGTTGGGTTAAGCCAAAGTCATGATTGCTTCACGGTGGGTCAAGCCAAAGGTGTGATGGCTTCATGGTTGGGTTAAGCCAAAGTCATGATTGCTTCACGGTGGGTCAAGCCAAAGGTGTGATGGCTTCATGGTGGGGTCAAGGCATTATGCAGCCAACTGGTGCAGTGAGACCTTCATAAACTCTAATAAATAAACAATGTCTCACCTCTTCAAACCGTGTGCCTTGAAACAACCTTTAATGAATGATCAATTCTTACTCATATTAAATTACTCATCACTGACTATAGGGTCATACCTGATCTTGGAAAAAAACAATAACAGACACAATTTATTGCCTGATTTCTGTCAGGATTCCTGATATATTTTCTAATCAACGAAAGGCCTTTACTGTAATGGATGCTCTGAAATTCATTAACGAATTAGTCACATGTGATTGTCATTCGTTTTGACTCAGGCGTAATTCTGTGAATAAGCTGTCGCGTTACGTAACTTTTCGTTTTATTTTGATCGTTATTAATTCCATTGAGTCAGAACTTTTGTAATGACTTAATCCGGCGTTGAATACAGAGTTGGCAAATCTGCTAGAAACTAAAATGTTTTAATATAATATGTATTGTTTAAAGCGGCACTCTCACAGATTGTTTGGAGGGCTCATTTTTTCTCTAAGCGTTAGTAACGCTTCTAGCCAAATAACTTTTTCGAACGTAAATATGAATTATTATAAAATATCTCTTGTCAGCAGTCTTATATCACTGGTTTCCAGACATTTGCAGAAAATAGATCGTTCAAAGACAAGAAAAAGAAAAGATGTCATAACCGTCAACCTGTGAGATTGCAGCTTTAAGCTAAATTGTAACGGAAGGGTGCTGCACCCAGTTCAAACCTTTAAACACTTTAATTAAACAATTGACTAATTTATAACATTTAAGTAATTCACAGCCAAAATACAATGTGTCTATGCCACCTTAAGCATACTGTCCTTTTTGTGCAACACCCTGCCAGTTACAAAAACTGGCTAAAACCTAATAAACATTTTTTATTTCAAATTTAATTTAAAAGTACAATGTAAAAACGTCTTGTATTTATTTAAATGTTGTTTTGAATCCCATCCTAGTTTGAAAAACCATGTTCGTACCACGATTTCTTTTGCATTTAAAAAACTAATTTAGGTAACCCTTTGTGATTTTGGTGAACGCTTGGTTACTTGGTGCATCGGAATAATTCTTATTTAACAGAACACCACACCCAGTGTTGTTATAGGTACTACCTTAATTATCTATAATATACATTCACATACTACATCAAAGTTCTGGCTGGTTTTCATAAAACATTGGTTCAGTTGCTTAACATCCCCCTCGATTTGTCGGGGGAATGTCATGTCCGGTTCTTGTCTTGTCCGTGCATTTTCATCGCGAGCAATTGTCATGTCGGGGTCTTTTTATAGCAGGGTATTGTCATGACGGAGTATTGTCATGGCGGGCAATTGTCATGTCGGGATCTTGTCATGGCGGGCAATTGTCATGTCAGGGTCTTGTCATGTCCGGGTATTTTCATGGCGCGGTCTTGTCATGTCGGGGAATTGTCATGGCGGGGGCGGGGTTTTGTTATGGCGAGCAATTGTAATGTCGAGCAATTGTAATGTCGGGCAATGTCATGTCGGGGTCTTGTCATGGCGGGCAATTGTCATGTCGGGGCAATTGTCATGTCGGGGTCTTGTCATGACGGGCAATTGTCATGTCAGGCAATTGTCATGGCGGGCAATTGTCATGTCGGGGTCTTGTCGTGGCGGGCAATTGTCATGTCGGGGTCTTGTCGTGGCGGGCAATTGTCATGTCGGGGTCTTGTCATGGCGGGCAATTGTCATGTCGGGGTCTTGTCATGGCGGGGTCTTGTCATGGCGGGGTCTTGTCATGTCGGGGTCTTGTCATGGCGGGCAATTGTCATGTCGGGGTCTTGTCATGGCGGGGTCTTGTCATGTCGGGGTCTTGTAATGGCGGGCAATTGTCATGTCGGGGTCTTGTCATGGCGGGCAATTGCCATGTCGGGGTCTTGTCTTGGCGGGCAATTGTCATGTCGGGGTTTTGTCATGGCGGGCAATTGTCATGTCGGGGTCTTGTCTTGGCGGGCAATTGTCATGGCGGGGTCTTGTCATGGCGGGGTCTTGTCATATCGGTGTATTGTGATGTCGGGGTATTGTGATGTCGGGGTCTTGTCATGGTGGGGTCTTGTCATGGCGGGGTTTGGTCATGTCGGAGTATTGTCATGTCGGGCTTTTGTCATATCGGGGTCTTCTCATGTCCGGGTCTTGTCATGTCCGGGTCTTGTCATGTCGGGGTATTTTCATGTCGGGTTATTGTCATGCCGGGCTATTGGCATGTCAGGGTCCTGTCATGTACGAGCTATTGTCATGTCGGGGTCTTGTCATGTCGGGGTAATGATATATCGGGGTTTTGCCATGTCGGGGTATAGTTATGTCGGGGTCTTGTCATGTCGGGGTCTTGGCATGTCGGGGTATTGCCATATCTGGGTATTATCAGGTCGAGCTATTGGCATGGCGGGGTATTGTCGTGGCGAGCTTTTGTCATGTCAAAAAATCGTCATGTCTGGGTCTAGTCGTGTCGGAGTATTGTCATGGCGATACATTGTCACGTCGGGCTATTGTCCTATAGGGTAATTGTCATGTCGGGTATTGTAATGGCGGGGTATTTTCATGCAGGAATATTGTCAAGTCGAGGTTTTGTCATGTCGAAGTATTGTCATGTCGAGGTTTTGTCATGTCGAAGTATTGTCATGTCGGGGTCTCGCCATTTTTATTTTACTGATAAATCTGTATAAAATCACCGAAAAACATGTATTGAAATAAATTATTTGGTTTTATACCGATGTTGACGGATGATGAGGTGTGCCTCCCGTTTTATGGACCAAAGAAAAGGAAATAAGTCACCCACACGAAGTTTGGACTATTTTGAATACATTAAAATATGAGACAAATACTTTTAATTATCCAAGTCATGAATTGAAAATAACTCATACTCCTTGGATAAGTTATGTAGTTGAACTTTAAATCGCATAATTTGATGGGTTTTGACTCCGATACGCTTGCTTAAATTCTTGATACATTTCAAAGACACACTTTTCAGATTGCTAAGTCATTATGACTGTTTTCAAATACATTGTGTCATAAATTATTGAAAAGTTTAAGATATTTACTTGAGTGAAATATCAATTTGCATAAACCTGGTATAGATTTTTGGACCACACAAATCACGATTAACGCATATTTAAGAATTGTCAACAATGTGAGCACAATTTAACCACAATTTGTAGAACACATGGTCACAAGTTCACAATTTTGTTAACAATAAAAATGTAATTTGTAAAATTTGAAGTAAAAACAATCTCCATTCGGTCTATGTTCGTTGAGTTTGTTGAACTAGAATATGACAAATGAAAAACTGCAAAATCTTCTTTTTTATTTCAACTTTCTATCCAGTTTTGATGATTTAATTTGCTGAATTGTATTCCTATTCGATATTGTAAATAATTCTCATTTAATTTAGTAAAATAAATGGTATACGGCAGCCAATTGTATCAAACCGGTTAAGTCCTTGGTTTGGTTTAAAGATGCACTATTACTCCCAAATAAGATTTACCATATTTAATACAATTGTTTAAATTCACCAAAAAAGATTAATAAATGTCGAAAACAACGGTTCTTATGAAGGATACTGCGTTTAATTTGAAAGAAAGGTGCAGAAAACGCGATATTGCTACCTTATGAGACTATGGTAGACCACAGTAAATCTTTTAGCATTCACCAATCATTTAATATTTTTGCGTTTTCAGTTATTAAATACACGCTTATAAACTTTTAATAAGTAATTAATATTTTTCATAAATGTATTATTTAGTAAGTAGTCAAAGGTTTATCACTGAAATATATGTTTGTTATACATGTGTATGTATTGATTTTGAATAAGAGTGTCACTTTAAATTTGGCCAAAACATTTATTGATTGGTCAATATTCATCTTAAAATGAATATTACCCAATGAAATCATTTAAATGGTCAAATTAGCCTTAATATAACCAGTGGATAACTTATCCAAGTTTTATACAAATCATTCCAGATGATTTTTTGTAATTTAATAGAAGTGTTTTTCTGAGGTTGAGTTTAGACTTAAACTTGAGACGAAAAACACTTCACACCAATACAAATCTTAGATCTACCGTTATTTTTTATTTTTGCTTAATTAGCTCAAAGAATATAGATTACCATTGAATATTCGAGATTTCCTATAATTTAAAAGTGTCATTTTGAAATGAGTATATTAATGTACGTCGCTGACACTTTTAATGTGAAAAATGATCTGATAACGAGTAAGTGCAATTTGCGTTGAATAGTTTAAGCTACCAAAATTTTCGACGTTTTTATAGCATTTTTGAATTAAATTCTTGTTGAGATACAAAATGGAGATTTTAAGCGATATTTGTAACATTATACCCACGTTTGCGGCAATAAAATTGTTTAAATGCAAACTTTTCTATGATGAATTAGCTGTAAATAATGCTAGATACGGTTGGTGCTTGTGCTATTTTGTGTGTTTTGCATTTTCGTTGCAAAAGTACATGACGGTGCAGAAATGTGCCGAGTGACTGCGCACAAATGTTAAAATAAGCCAAAATGGCTGGGCGAAAAGGCGAAAACACTGAGTGAGAGATTTAGTCACAATAGCTCGCTAGTTTGACAAAAGTGATGTCGGTTAATAACTTCGCAAAGAAAACAATAAAATACACTTATGAAACTTAATGAATTGAAACAAGAACACTATTTTTCAATCAATGCATTACAATAAATTATTAACAATAAACACCTCAATCAATATTCTACGTGGTACACATTAAGTATTATTTCGCACAGGTATCGTCTTTTTCTGTAGTTTATAATTAATTTCCTATTGTTGAAATCTTTGGCCACAGAGCCAAGGCATTTTCCGGATGATTTGAAAGGCACTGTTCCGAAAAGGCTAGCGCTGCACACATGGAAAATCGCATTTTCTACGAGACCAGATTTATACAAAACCGGATTAAAGTTTTTGTGGAGTTCTCTAAAGCATGGTTTTCAATCTGTCACCTCTACGGAAGAATGGACGAGCATGCTTTTGTCTGTCTGCTAAAATCTAATATTGACAGCGATAATAACACACGTGTGGCCTTGTTCTGAAATCCAGGTACTGAATAGGGTAAAGATGTTCAGACGTCTGTTGGGCTTGTGTTGATTTTGAATGAAAACTTCCGTAATCCCCCGATCACTAGCGAGTAAACATTGAAGGGACTGTAGTTACGATCGTTTTCGATTACGTGAATTAAGAGTGCGGGCGTGCGCACTTAATAATGTTAATTTATTTGGGGAGTACGATTGTTAGGCGCGTAGCTAGGGCCAATTTGGGATTACGCAGATCAATGACGGACAGAATATTAACCCTTTCACTCCCTACCCCACTTCGGTTTTTATTTCAAATTTGGGGCTTTTGATATGACAAAAACTTCGACCTGTCAAAAATTCATTACGCAACTGCGTATTTGCGTACTGTCAGCTACGCGCATACTTGTGTTATTGGTCCCTGATTTAAGTAATCTTAAAATGACATTAAGTAAGATATTAACGATTAAGAATTGGCGGAGCGAGCGTAGCGGAAGGAAAACGAAGAAGGCAGTATCAATCGTAACAACTCGGCCATCTCCGGCATGCTTCGGGATAGACTGTCGGATAATGGGCGAGGTTTTCCGATTGCTGGTGACCTGTGTTTAATTCACAATCTCGAGTACAAAGCGCGTTTAATTGGTGACGTAAACTTACGATCTCTCACGAGTATGCAAGGAACAAGATACAATAATATTTATTTCAAGTCTGATAAATGCTAACAAGAAAAACTCGCTCGAGCCCGAACTGGTTGATGCGTTATGTAGAAAACGGACTGGTACAAATAATGACATAAGCCTACGATCTCTCCCGAGTATGGAAAAAAGGACTGGCGTATGCTTACGAAGAAAACGGACTGGTACACGCATTGACGTAAGCTTACGATCACTCCCGAGCATGGAGAAAAGGACTGGCGTATGCCTACGGAGAAAAACGGACTGGTATACGCATTGACGTAAGCCTACGATCACTCCCGAGTATGGAGAAAAGGACTGGCGTATGCCTACGAAGAAAACGGACTGGTATACGCATTGACGTAAGCCTACGATCACTCCCGAGCATGGAGAAAAGGACTGGCGTATGCTTACGAAGAAAACGGACTGGTATGCGCATTGACGTAGGCCTACGATCCCTCCCGAGTATGGAAAAACGGACTGGCGTATGCTTATGAAGAAAACGGACTGGTGCAAGCATTGACGTAAGCCTACGATCACTCCCGAGCATGGAGAAAAGGACTGGCGTATGCCTACGAAGAAAACGGACTGGTATACGCATTGACGTAAGCCTACGATCACTCCCGAGCATGGAGAAAAAGGACTGGCGTATGCCTACGAAGAAAACGGACTGGAATACGCATTGACGTAAGCCTACGATCTCTCCCGAGTACGGAAAAACGGACTGCGTATGCTTACGAAGAAAACGGACTGGTATACGCATTGACGTAAGCCTACGATCACTCCCGATCAAGAAGGAAAGGACTGGTGTATGCTTACGAAGAAAACGGACTGGTATACGCATTGACGCAAGCCTACGATCTCTCCCGAGTATGGAAACACGGACTGTCGTATGCTTATGAAGAAAACGGACTGGTACTCGCATTGACGTAAGCCTACGATCACTCCCGAGCATGGAGAAAAGGACTGGCGTATGCTTACGAAGAACACGGACTGGTATACGCATTGACGTAAGCCTACGATCACTCCGAGCATGGAGAAAAGGACTGGCGTATGCTTACGAAGAAAACGGACTGGTATGCGCATTGACGTAGGCCTACGATCCCTCCCGAGTATGGAAAAACGGACTGGCGTATGCTTATGAAGAAAACGGACTGGTGCACGCATTGACGTAAGCCTACGATCACTCCCGAGCATGGAGAAAAGGACTGGCGTATGCTTACGAAGAAAACGGACTGGTATACGCATTGACGTAAGCCTACGATCACTCCCGAGTATGGAAAAACGGACTGGCGTATGCTTACGAAGAAAACGGACTGGTATACGCATTGACGTAAGCCTACGATCACTCCCGATCAAGAAGGAAAGGACTGGTGTATGCTTACGAAGAAAACGGACTGGTATACGCATTGACGTAAGCCTACGATCTCTCCCGAGTATGGAAACACGGACTGTCGTATGCTTATGAAGAAAACGGACTGGTACTCGCATTGACGTAAGCCTACGATCACTCCCGAGCATGGAGAAAAGGACTGGCGTATGCTTACGAAGAACACGGACTGGTATACGCATTGACGTAAGCCTACGATCACTCCCGAGCATGCAAAAACGGACAAGTTGGTGTGTACGAAGAAAACGGACTGGTACAAGTACTGACCTGAGTCGGTCTCGAAGGTGTTAACATAAAGGGCGAAGTTGGCAACGTATTAGGACCAATTATAGTCCAGATATTTAGTTGAATATATATTAATGAGTGTCCTTAATCAAGTTATAAATTTGATTTTCAATTTCAAATAAAGGTTCTGTTTTAATTCAAGCACAAACATTTGCTATAAAAATATTGTATTAATTTAAGGAAAGAAAAACAAGATAGTGTTCTAGACGCTTGTATATAAAATGGTAACTACGACCATAACGCAGACAACGACCATGTAAACATATAAGCGTAAACTAACGATTTAATCCGGGTTTAAATATTGTCGTAAATTTACGACCGCTCTCTTTTAAGCAGCGAAAAAAACAACACGAAATTACACAAATATTGTCGTAAATCTTCGAACACCCTAATAATATAGCTGATTGAGCGATACATGCATTATTGTTGACGTAAACTTGCGAATGATCTAATGGAAATGGTCGTAAAGAGTTGATTTATACTTGGATCATTCTCGAGTACTGGTAACCTTAACAAATGGGGCGATCGTTCAGAACTTTGTTTGAGTTAACAACGTTGTTAACAGCATCGTTATTAACTTTAAAAATTGAAATATTGTATGATGTGCTAAGATCTTTAAAAAAACAAGCACAGCTGAAATAGTTGGCTCTTAATGCTGAAGAAGTACTGCAGATCATAAGTACATCCAAAACCCCTGGGAGTATGGTTATTGGTCCTAAATACCATCTGGGAGTATGGTTATTGGCCCTAAATACCATCTGGGAGTATGGTTATTGGTCCTAAATACCATCTGGGAGTAGGGTTATTGGTCCTAAATACCATCTGGGAGTAGGGTTATTGGTCCTAAATACCATCTGGGAGTAGGGTTATTGGTCCTTAATACCACCTGGGAGTATGGTTATTGGTCCTAAATACAACCTGGGAGTATGGTTATTGGTCCTAAATACCACCTGGGAGTATGGTTATTGGTCCTAAATACCACCTGGGAGTAGGGTTATTGGTCCTAAATACCACCTGGGAGTATGGTTATTGGTCCTTAATACCACCTGGGAGTATGGTTATTGGTCCTAAATACCACCTGGGAGAAGGGTTATTGGTCCTTAATACCACCTGGGAGTATGGTTATTGATCCTAAATACCACCTGGGAGTAGGGTTATTGGTCCTAAATACCATCTGGGAGTAGGGTTATTTGTCCTTAATACCACCTGGGAGTATGGTTATTGGTCCTAAATACCATCTGGGAGTATGGTTATTGGTCCTAAATACCATCTGGGAGTATGGTTATTGGTCCTTTATACCACCTGGGAGTATGGTTATTGGTCCTAAATACCATCTGGGAGTATGGTTATTGGTCCTAAATACCATCTGGGAGTATGGTTATTGGTCCTTTATACCACCTGGGAGTATGGTTATTGGTCCTTTATACCACCTGGGAGTATGGTTATTGGTCCTAAATACCACCTGGGAGTATGGTTATTGGTCCTTCATACCACCTGGGAGTAGGGTTATTGGTCCTTAATACCACCTGGGAGTAGGGTAATTGGTCCCAAATACCCACTGGGAGTAGGGTTATTGGTCCTAAATACCCACTGGGAGTATGGTTATTGGTCCTAAATACCATCTGGGAGTATGGTTATTGGTCCTAAATACCATCTGGGAGTATGGTTATTGGTCCTTTATACCACCTGGGAGTATGGTTATTGGTCCTAAATACCATCTGGGAGTATGGTTATTGGTCCTAAATACCATCTGGGAGTATGGTTATTGGTCCTTTATACCACCTGGGAGTATGGTTATTGGTCCTAAATACCACCTGGGAGTATGGTTATTGGTCCTAAATACCACCTGGGAGTATGGTTATTGGTCCTTCATACCACCTGGGAGTAGGGTTATTGGCCCTTCATACCACCTGGGAGTAGGGTTATTGGCCCTTAATACCACCTGGGAGTAGGGTAATTGGTCCCAAATACCCACTGGGAGTAGGGTTATTGGTCCTTAATACCATCTGGGAGTAGGGTTACTGGTCCCAAATACCCCCTGGGAGTAAGGTTATTGGTCCCAAATACCCCCTGGGAGTAGGGTTATTGGTCCTTAATACCATCTGGGAGTAGGGTTATTGGTCCCAAATACCCACTGGGAGTAGGGTTATTGATTCTTAATACCATCTGGGAGTTGGGTTATTGGTCCTTAATACCCCCTGGGAGTAGGGTTATTGGTCCTTAATACCATCTGGGAGTAGGGTTATTGGTCCTAAATACCCACTGAGAGTAGGGTTATTGATACTTAATACCATCTGGGAGTAGGGTTATTGGTCCTTAATACCCCCTGGGAGTAGGGTAATTGGTCCTTAATACCATCTGGGAGTAGGGTTATTGGTCCTAAATACCCCCTGGGAGTAGGGGTATTGGTCCTTAATACCATCTGGGAGTAGGGTTATTGATCCTTAATACCACCTGGGAGTAGGGTTATTGGTCCCAAATACCACCTGGGAGTAGGGTTATTGGTCCCAAATACCACCTGGGAGTAGGGTCATTGGTCCCAAATACTACTTTGGAGTATGGTTATTAGTCCTAAATACCCCCTGGGAGTAGGGTTACTGGTTCCAAATATCCCCTGGGAGTAGGGTTATTGGTCCCAAATACAGGAGTAGGGTTATTGGTCCAAAACACCACCTGGGAGTAGGGTTATTGGTCCTAAATACCCCCTGGGAGTTGGGTTATTGGTCCCAAATACCCACTGGGAGTAGGGTTATTGGTCCCAAATACCCCCTGGGAGTAGGGTTATTGGTCCCAAATACCCCTGGGAGTAGGGTTATTGGTCCCAAATACCACCTGGGAGTAGGGTTATTGGTCCTTAATACATCCTGGGAGTAGGGTTATTGGTCCCAAATACCACCTGGGAGTAGGGTTATTGGTCCTGCTGAGTACGACATAAAAAAAAATGAAAGTTAACAACGATGACGTTCACAACGTTGTAAACTTTAACAATGTTCTGAACAATCGGTCCATTGTCTTAAAGTTACGATAAGTATAATACAGTGGCATGCTACCAACACGATTGTTTATGACGAATATATGAGCTACTGTCAAAACGATAAATCAAACGATATGAAAATGGACTTTTCTCAGCAGTAAGTACTTTAAGAAAGCAGTTAACAGGTTATTCAACACATGTTCTGTAATTAAAAAAAATATTGTTTGTTAATATAAGGTAATATGGCTGATACTAAACCAAATAAATGCAAGCAAATACGTTTTTATTTTCCCCATATTACCATAAAATACCAGTCATTTGAAAAGCGTTTATATTCATTTCGTTCATTTGTTAGGGAATGGCGATTTTATTGTGTTGTGAAAATCACAAAACGACTTTAACCATGTGTATTTTATGACTTTAGTTACTATTACCCCCTCGTAACTGAAATGAGTTGGAACCACTTGTACAAAAAGAACATAAAGCGAGGTAATTGTTGGAAAGAAATGTGTGATTCATAGGAGAAACTATTTTTATAGAAATATTAGATGAAATCATTGTTTTTAAATATCTTTTTATCATACAACAAAGAGTATAAATGTTAACTCCATTGGAGGTTTGAGTTTATTTATGGAGTTTAGTTATATCATGGTGATTGTTGTGCTAGTGGAAAAAGATTTGTTTTGATTCGTTTGTAAGTAATACAAATCAACATTGTAATATATGATATAACTGTTAATGTTATAGTATCAGTATTATAAAATAGTCATATTTGATATTTGATAAAGCGCTTTAAAAATCCATTTAAACACGTGAATTATATACAGGGGCTTATTATATAAGAAGGTCTTAAAGAGAACATTGGTTTACGAGTTTCTTCGTTGAAAAAAACTCTACTTAAACAGGGGCGGATCAGGGATGTATCACTAGAGGGGGCGTAACTTAGGGGCGTTATCTTTTGACTTGCGCCCCTCCTTTTAAACCTACATTTATTTGGTTTTAAAGAAATGCCTAGGGGGGGGGGGTACTCTAGTACGAAATGGTGCATTTTGGGCGTATTTCATCTTTTCCCCATGTATTGAAATAACAAAATAAATAAACTTGGGCGCTTTTAGGTGGGATCACGGGACAGGTTCACATTTATAAATTAGGAAGAACTCTGGCAATCAAATATTTAGAAGATAACAAGCAACAAGTTCTCTAGCAACGACAATAATCGCTAAATTACCATTTAATCATTAATTGGTTAAGCGAGTTGTTAGCATTCACATCTGGTCTTCGAACGATAAACCGGTGCACGGCTGCGCCGGGCCTGTCGACTCACTCATTTAGAAAACCAAAAAATAAACACTAAGTATGACTTAGTGAATTGCTATTTAACCAATTGTATTCAATTGAAGATAGCTAATATTAAACAGACCATTGTCACATACAAAAACCGCAAATATTCAATTGTTGAATACAAGAATGGATTTTTCATGTTTCCTTCTATTTTAGCTATATCATATTTATATTTTAAAGTTTATCAATTTTCAATTATGTATCATAATAACGACGAGCGGATTTAAGTATGTTGCATGTTTGTATAAACGCAAAACTAGTAATCTCTTATAAATGGTTTAATTACAAAGTGTTGTCACTCGCAAAGATCTTTGAATGCGACATGAAATTGAATATATCTTATCTGATCTGCGATCTTTTACTAGATTTTTATAATCATAATTTTGTCACTGGTAGCATTTATACGCGCACAAATGAAATTCTGATGAAGTTGATAAAAACGGGTGTTTAAAACGCACTGACAGGGTACATGTTCTAATTTGTGAAGGTGAAAAGCCTAGGGTCATGTTTTTCATAAGGGCTGACCGCTCAGTAACACCAGAATCAACATAAAATATTTTAATATTCCGGCTTGAAAACGGGTGAACGGCTTGCCTGACTCGCGTTAAAAGCATCGCTCTTAAAGTGAACAACTTTATTGGACATTTCGCTACTCGGAAAATATTAATAAGTTCTTTTACAGCGGTGGTGATTTTCACGGACAGAAGATGGACTTTTGGGTGGTTTTTATGAGTGATTGACCAGAGAAGTTTTGATCTTGAATGATGAGAAAGTGAATGAAATAAATATGGTTATGGATTTTATTGACTCAGGTTTTATCAAGCACTACTAAGAATTCTCGTTTGGACCTTGTGCGTTAAGACAAAAAATATTCTTAATTAAAATGTGCGCTTAAACATCTAAGGTAAAGTGTGTTTATAAATTAAATGGATTATTACTTTATCAATAAGAGTATTAATTCAATTAGATATATATTATTTTTAAAGGTGTATGTTTTGTCATTTTTAAGTCTTTGATGTAAATAAATAACATGGTCTATACACAAGCATGTTTTGTACGCAGATTTGTTATAATCGCGTGCACTTAAACATTTAAGTTAATGTTTTCACCTAACTGATCAAAGAAATAAACGAAAATATAAACAAATATTTGAACCTTTTTTAAATGCTCGATGTTTGTCTAGCATTTAATACACAAACATTATCAGAAAGGGAAGTCAGATATTCGAGATTAAAGATATACATTCATGTTTTCAAAAGTATTCTAACAACCATTTGACACCTGTAAAAGATATTATCTATGTTTTGACATAGGGCTTTTTAATGCAGGTTTCACTTCCCTAATTAGCCTATTCATAATTTTCAAATCATTATCTTATAACACCATCATTTAGAAAGTAGCTTTTGGGAACAGAATCAAGCTATTAGTGTTAGTGAAGCGTCTATCCTCTGGATAGTTTGTGTTTTGGTAAAACTTACGTATATACGTGCATTAAATTTTCTCTCTGGATTTTAAATATTTTATTTTTTATACACATGGTGAACTAAGGTACGTGAAAGATGTCATACATTTTCGTATTTTTCCGTCTTTCAAACAACATTTTGTATTTAACGCATAATAAAGATCGTGTTCTTTTTCAATACCAAACATCTTAACTTCTTTCAACTTTGCTCAAAAATGAGCATCCATGAATAGCCTAATAAAACGAAAATATAATCTATTCAGAATCATTCGAGTGACTACAAATAAAACCAAGGGACCTTTACGTTTTTCCTATTTGAAATATACGGGCTTTAATAACTTCCATTCATAGCTGAGCTACATAAAATCTTTATATTAAACGCGTCTTCTGACTTCCACTAACCACCCATCAAATATATTTTAACCTATCAACGATAGGCTGTTACATTTACCTCCCCTGTTTAACCATAATCAATCACCCTGCTGTTTACTCAGTTTGCATTGTAAACTTGTGAGTGAGTTACTAAAAGTGATCTGCTATGTTCATAAAGAGATATTTTTTGTGTGAAATTATTTTGTAACATAGCTTGCTGGTTGGAAAATTGCATTTTCGTGTCTGCATAGTTTGAAATTATCATAGCAGGCGGATTGTCAATTTCGAGAGGAAAATAAGGGTGAACTAAAAACGTTTAACAATATATGCTTGCTTCGAGAATTGTATATAGGGGAAGAAATATAGTATTTTCTTGTAAACTGATATTATTTTGAAGTTTGGAGTTACAAATTTTGTTTGTTTCCAGGTGTTAAAGACGTTCGATTCGGAAGCAAACATTGTTATAGAAAGTGAACGTTTACCACAGTTGGAATTAGTCTACATTAAGAAAACATATATACATTAAACGTGAATGATTTTACAGTGAAATTGACATTTTTGAAGAAAAAAAGAACTAAAAATACAAATGTGACTAGCACATAGTTCACAAAGACTGCATATTGGAATTAGGTGAATTTTAGTGATTTTGGAATATTTATTAATTTCTTGTGTTCTTATTTTTTTTTAAAAACTTGTGTGCCAAAATGGCTGGTTCTACATTGTCGTGGAATTTATTTTTAAAATTGACGGTTTTGTGGATTTACTGTGGACAAAGTGCTGGATTTAATGGCATTTGGTGGTAAGTCATTTATTTTATTTTATTATATATTTTAGTCATATAAAATTTATAGATACATGTTTTCTATACATAATTTTAAGCCTGAATATGTTTGAAATTACGAGTATATAATTTTATATACGGTTTACAAAGCTTAGTTGATACATTCCTTAATTAAATTGAATTAATTGAAACAGTTTTTAAACGTTAACAGTAACGACTTAATTTCGTTATGTTGTTTTGATTTAATCATTCAACATGAATAAAACTATACATATTACATTAGTTCAACTCAAACTCGACAAAACTCAACTAGAAATCCCTTCTTACATTCAAATAATAGAATCATGTGCTATCATATCTTTTGCTTTAACGCACCGTTTAAAATGACAAAACTTCCTTTAATAAGATTTAAGATAATACATAAGCCCGCCACCCCTTGTTCTAAGCCGCTAACACTTTAAATGTTTTTAAAGAATTAAGATGGATTTGACAACGAAAAATTCTAGCACGTATTTTGGTAGAGAAAACACATTTACCACACATGGCTAGTTAATGTAGTTTTATAATACAGCATTTAATTAACTCTCCTTAAAAACGGCTTTCTCTACCTGTTCAATTTCATAGAAACAAAAAATAGCAATATATTGAGAGGGGAAAGATAGGAAATTAGAGTGCGTAAGGTTTTATTATTATAATAAGTTATGTTTACGTAGATACAATAGCGAAATGATGAATTCACACACACTATAGGATATGATAGCTAATGATGTGAATGTTTTATTGCGTGAACTTTTATGCTTGATGGAATTCTACAATGATACATTATGATAAACATGCTTAGACTAAGTTTCGGGTTTTCATAGTTTGTTTGTGGGGTCGTGGGGGTGGGGGGAGGGGGGGTACCCGTGAGTCACCCGCCAGAAAGATACTCGAGAGGGTAGGGGACCGTGAGTCATCCGCCAGAAATATACTGTATAAATGTCGCAAAATCAGAAATAATAAATACACAAAACCATCCGTGCATTTTTTTCTAGAAATAAACATTTTCTTTGAGAAACATAATCTTATACAGAAAAATATCTAAGATCTAAAAGCCAGAGAAGTTTACAGTATAAATATAAAATATACTCGAGAACACATGCGATTTCTTTATTATCCCAAGAAAACGATTTATGCCGATTTATGTCGATTTAACTGCAAACTATCTACAGCCTCAAGCTACAATAAAATTGCAAACTAGCGCACATTTCCAACGATTCTATCAAGATGCTGAAGTGAGCTGTTTTAAAGCCGCTCACTCGCGGATTTAATGATGGAAACTACTTATTTTTTAATCTGTTAAACTTGAGTTATTTTACTTACTTTTATGACCAAACACCCAGCATCAGCTTGTAGTTTTGAACATAATTTTGTAAATCCATGCTTGAAATAATGCATTTTGCAATTATAGTGTAACTCACGCTTTTAAGCAAACTTAATCATTTTCTTATAAAGTTATGGACTTAAAAACAATATAATTCTTATTTGAACCCTTGGTGATATTACATTATTGTAACAAACATTGTGTTTCAATTTCACACGAACTAAAAAAGTGTTTAATTCAATGTATGGCTTTACAAAAAATGAATGATCGTCCCTTTAACAGCGTACAAAAATGTCGAGAAACTACAATGTAACTATTTCTGCAATTTGGGTTATGGGCTGTAAAACATTTTGATATTCTTACAATAACTAGAAACCTAAATATATGCATGCATTCGTATGCTTCGACAGGTGATGCGCGCATAATTTTCTTTCTAAAACTGCTGATTTTATAGTTGTTTTAGAGTATTTTCCCGTCTGCATTTGCAATCTTGAATACAAATTGTTAGATGGAGTATAATTCTTCAGAACCCAGAGGTATAAATTATATACTATCAGTTTTTCTGAGTGATGATACTTTTATTCCTTGTGAATTTTTTAAATATACAAGCGGAGATTTATTTTGAGCTGTAAATTGCTGTTCTGTTTACATGATTTTTTTATTTTCCAAAGAGAATTTCCAGACTCCTCTTCGAGTTTGAAAGAAATTAGGCATCTTAAAACTGATGATAATTATTGAATTAAAACTGAAACGTTTTTAATGTTTTAAGTTTTACTTCAGGAAGAATTTGCGTGAAAAGGAGACTTCTATATAGTTTATTTACGGTTTATTTCCATCTAAACTCTTTATATGATGTAGTACAGAATACATGTTCAACTCAACTCAACCGAACCTAATTAATACAACCAAATTGTAAATGGTATGTCGCTGATGTCGACCCAATCCAGTTTATTTAAAATACAACAAAGAACTCGATGCGCAATTTCCATTTTCTCTGCATCCTTTTCATACATCGTTAAAGAAAAAATACTAAAAACACGAAACAAACACAACAAACGATAGCTTAAATAGAATAACATGCCTAGCAATGAGATAAAAATGTATACATGTAAGCTACATATATACTAATACAAAGTAAATCGAATAGTTTGTCACAAAAAGGTACAATCATTGTCAGGCATTAAGATTTAACTTGGAACACAATCCATGTTCATGCTAGTAGCTAAACAAATCAAATTACAGAACCAAAACAAACTGTAATGAATAGTGTGTCACAAAACAGAACAATCATTCAGAAAT
Source organism: Mya arenaria (assembly GCF_026914265.1). Taxonomy (NCBI): domain Eukaryota; kingdom Metazoa; phylum Mollusca; class Bivalvia; order Myida; family Myidae; genus Mya; species Mya arenaria. The sequence goes on from NC_069135.1 coordinate 40,431,506, forward strand.
CACGTGACACAGCAGAATCTCCACCAAGAAGAGCTACAGTCAGTTCCACTTATTGGTTTATTGGCATTTCTCCCTGTCGGCTGTCTCGGAAAATATCAATTAGCCATCAACTTGTGTAACTAATTCCAATTTGATTAAATATTTGATGATTTTGACTTCCTTTCTCTTTCACAGTCTGGCGAAGACTTCAGACAGATATTTTTTAATCTTTTCTAGTGACTGAGAGAATCCATTTAAAGAGTTACATGGACGTTTTGTTGAAAATCGTTAATTCTAGAATCCAAACAGTTTAAGTTTGTAGTAATGCTTTGATATTGTTAGTGTATATTTACACAAATAAATGGTTTGATGCGACTACCGCTTCACCTGATTAAAATCAATAACGACTGCCTGCTGATTTACTGAAATAAATGTATTGAAAAACTTGAGAAAAACTGCATTCTCATTGAACAAAATATTATGTTGAACACTAAACATTTGCTATAATCGAATACTTTTAAATGAAAACGAAAAAAACAACACTCAACTAAAACCAGTTTTTTTTGAAGAGTGTAATATTGTACTTTAAGCATGTATTGAGTGCACTGCATGTACATTACTAGAATTATGGTTCTTTCCTTTGAATGAGAAGGCAAACTTGAGCCCCCATAGTGTTAAGTACGCGGTATTCAGGGGCGTTTTTGGCGTACTCGATACTTACGTGGGTGGTACGCGGTATGTTAAAAATAGGCATGATCCGGTACGCAAACTCTCTATAGTTAAATTGTATTTGTTACGCAAGATTTTGGTAGACAACGTAGTAGGATTATCACGAATGGGGATGGGGATTACACCCATTGGTATGTTGACCCAACCAGCGATATTTATTTATGATAATTAATGGCAAATAAAGTTGATACATTCTAGTACATGCATGGATACCTGCAGGAAGATGAAGGAACATACGAGGGGTGGGGACACATGTGGACGCCACTCAGGACGTGCGCTCCCTCCTGTAGGACTCTTAAGTCATAAACGTTGCATTATGGTATATTGTATGCAGCATGTGTTCTACCATATTGCTATGAATCTGCTGGAGACCTGAAACTAGAAAAAAACATTTATTAGAACCACGAGTATGCTTTAACAGTGTGTGTATACCACGTGATAAATACACACACTGTTTAATAGAATGAAGTTAAGTCCTGATGGGTCGTTGAGAGCACCAGACAACGCCATAACTCAAACTCTTGATTACTTGTTTCACAAACCATTGAAGTTCTGAAATGATGTACCTGGGGAACAGGGCATCGACCCGAAAGACCCTTGACAAACATAAGTACTTTTTCAGTTATGTAGAACTTTGTTTCTGGCGATTTGAAATCACGCATGCAAAACAACCCGTGCGCGCCTAAGCAAAGATAAGCTTAGCTAAGCATTAACTTAAAGTATTTTAAGAGCCGGGACAGCATTTATTTAGTAAACTCTAGTAGGTTGATTGACAATACAAAAAATGTTGTCAGAGTTTGCAGTTTTCCTTCTCTAACGTGTGGTTTCCTGGCGGGTAGGAGTGGGGGCGCACCCGGCGCGCGCCCTCCCTAAAAAGTTTACTTTTTATGTTAATTTCGGAGAAACAGTAATCAACATAAAATTCGATTTAAGTTGTTGCCCATTTGTGTTCATGACAATTAAATTAAAAACACAGATGTTTAATCATTTACATCACAAAATATCAAAATATCATATTAAGCATTCGCAACTTTTTGACTAGACCTTAAAAAACCATAACTTTGTCCCTTTCTAAAACTACTTATTATTTTTTAGACCGTTGCCCTAACTTCAGATATTCTTTTTAAGGTCTTGTTTAATTGTATTTTGGTTTGAATTTTCAAATTTCTGTTCAAATGAGTATATCTACAAGTTTCTGATGGTTGTTTGTTCATAAAAGTAAGTTAGATAATCAGAATTTCAACAAATTAAAAAAAATCGTTGCCATCATAAAGACCTTCAGTGAATCCCTTTAAACCGTCATTGCGAAAATATATTAATCGAAGCACGAAGCAACCTTTAAGTACATGATTGTCTTAGGGAGTTATTTGGCTGTACAAATAAACAGTGTGTGTATACCACGTGAAAAAATACGTCATAAATGCTACGTCGGAAGGCAACATTTTGCTTAAAATGAAGACTTAAATCAAAGATAACTTTTCTTTTACAACACCATTTTAAATAAAACAAAGGGCAGTCTATGCCACTTAAAGAGCCCCGCATTTGTTTTTGACAGTGCTCCATCAGACGGCCGTATTGTGAAAAGGTTTGTCGATGTGTTTTAAGAAACTAATCTCTCAATCAAACTCTGGTAAAAGACCGAAGGCAGGGCTCCTTAAGCGGCGTAGACTGCGCTGTGTTTCATTTAAAATGGTGAAGAAATAGCGAAGAAATCTTTGTTTAAAGTCTTTTTCAAATCAAAATATTGCCGTCCGACGTAGCATTTATGACGCAATTTATCACGTGGTATACACGCACTGAATAAAGCTAGTCTTGAGATGAGTGACGAAAATTTAAATCTCATCTGTCAAACTATAGATTTTTCATATTTAGTGTTAGGCCTAAAATACTTTGGGTTCGGGGTCGGGTAATCCGACCCCTACCTACGAAATAGGCGCCGACCCTACCGTGTTATAAAGTCCGTTGGTAAAAAAAAATAAAATGAATAAAGAACAGTGTGTTTGATATGTAGTTCAAAACCTTTAAAGCCTTATACAGAAGAAATCTTAAACGCCATTCACAAATGTCAACAATAGCGTTCCTCCATAAAGCGTAATAAAAAACCTACCTAGGCCTACAAAAAATACATTTGGTTCGGGTTACCCGACCCTACCTACGGAATAGGCGCCGACCCTACCGTTTTTTATAGTCAGTTTGAGAAAAAAATATGAAAAACTAAGGAAAAAAAATTTTTTTTTTTTTTTTTTAAATTGCTTTTCAATATGTAGTTTAAACCTTAAATGCTTATACAGAAGATAACTTTAAGACCATTCTCCAATGATGAAAATGACATTCTTAAATAAAGCCTAATAAAAAAAAAATAAAAAAAATAAAAAGCCTACCTACCCTACCTATTTCTGAAAAGGATGTAACCCTAACCAAACAATTTTTTTAGGCCCTACCCTACATGTTTTTGAAAGGGATGTTACACGAACCAAACCACTTTTTGGCCTTACAGCAAAACTCGTTCTTGGGTCAAAAAATATATTTTCTTATAACGATACTATATATCGGGCTTAAACAAAAGTCATAGACATGAAATTGCAAATTCTAATGAAGGCAAATGTTTTAATTAACTGTCAAACTGTATGTTTGACACATAGAGTGCTCATATTTCAAGCTGAACTCTCACAGATTGACAGTTTTGTTTATCCATTCTTTTTTTTTGTCTCCGAATCAGCTGTTTTTGACATCAATGCCTTTAATTCAGTAATATAAGATAACTCACAATAGACCAGAACTCAAATGATTGGAAATCTGCCGAACAACTCATTTCTATTAAAGCGTTTGTAACCCTTTAAGCCACAAAACATTAATTTTATAACGTGCATATAAACAACTGCGATCTGCTTTTTTGTCAGCAGTCTTTTATCACATATTTCAATATAAATATGGAAAATGTGATCTGATCTGTTTTCAGCAGTCTTATATTGCTGTTTTCGAGACATTTACGCAATAATGGGCTAATTCAATGACAATTTTTTTTTTAAAAAGTTGTCAAAATGGTCAATCTGTGAGAATGCAGCTTTAATGTAGAATATGAATGTTCATTAAAAGAAGATATTAGCATTCCCTTTGTGTCATTATTGGCGAAATTAAGTTTTAAAATTTATGTATAAAAATTACAAGGGGGTCTCAAATTTGTCAATGAAAAATCGTAGACGTATTTTTACTAATCACACAAAAAAATGATTGATAATCAATTAGTACGTCTTTCCATTTACAATCGCGAATTCCACAATAGAGATTTTTTCGATAGGGATGTACCTGCCTTGACACCGGTTTATCTCTCGCGCGTCGGTGTCTTTTTTACGAAACAAAACCTTACAAAAGGAGGTCCGTATGCCTTTTTACGAGTGATTACTTGTCGAGCGCTTGATCAATACTCTTGCATTACAAACGAGGCAAAGGTTAATGTTTTTAAAAGACAACCCGCGACGATTTTGATCAACGGAGAACTACACTTTGACAACGACTTGTCACTTGTTTTACAATCTATTTCGCCTTCTAACCCAAACGCATGCTTGGCGTACTAAATCATAGTTTTCGTACATTTTAATGAGCTAATGATAAGCGTAAGGTAGCCTGGCATAGGGAAAGGAGTTTAATTCGTTTCCATATTATCTGTACTATTATATTTTTTGTTGTTATTTATTACAGTGAAAAGAAAATATTTATTTATTTAGGTTGTAAGAAAAAAAAGTTATTTATTACAGTTGTAAGAAAAAAAGTTAGTTATTACAGTTATAAGAAAACAAATATTTATAACAATTATTAGAAAATTGTTATCTATTACAGTAATATAAAGATGAAGGGTGCTTTTTTATTACAACAAGAAGAAAAAAAGTGTTATATATTATAAAGTACTTTTATAAAGTAAAAGGCACTTTTATACACTTAACAAACGTATAAAAATACAACAAAAACTAGTCGTAATTTGCTATGCAGCGGCATTCCTAAATACTTCTAAGTCTGTCTGCAGGTCGAACCTGTTTTTTTTCAACAATTAACAGGTGTTCTGTCAATCAGATCTCATATTCCACACACTGCAATGGTATATTGTGCAAGCCTTCTAGGTTTTCGTTCCGAGACGCTTCAGACGTATTATTACACGTAACAGCCGTACAACCAGATCATATAGCGAGCATGATTTATGTTTTATTAATAACATAACAATTTACCAATATAACCGATTCTGCACGCATCAACTAATTTTCAAATCATGTTCTGATATTGATTGTAAATAATGAATCATTATTGCGTCAGGGAATTTGGCCGAACTCTAATTAAACATAAAAACAACGCAAAAAATCACTGCCACAAAAGTATTATCAGACAAAAAAACCCAATCCAAACAACATAAATAACACTTATAGCAGTATTTGAAACATACTAATATACATTTGCTTTATATTGCATAAGTGCTCCATGGGCAGGGTGCTGGGTCAGAAAGGGCTGTTTTAATGCGCATTGAATGAGTTTTGCGCTTGCAATGGTGCACTTGCAAGGGCCAATGTTTAATTCATAAAGTGTATGTGCTGTTACTACTTTCAATGCTAATGCATGTAGTTTATTATGAAAACCTCAGCTGTTTTCTGAAAAATATGTATATTTATTATTTTTTATACGCGTTTCGACTGTACTTTTAATAAGACAGCAATAAACGAGCGTCTGTAGCAACCAATTGCCACGAAAATCTGCTCTAGCGGCATCCAAACGCGCGGTCATTTACAGTAACCAATTTCGGCCAGCGGCTATTGGAGATGTGTCGATAGTCCATGGTTTATGGACGCTGCAACCCGGCAAGCGTTTAATCACCGTCCATCACCTACATTTCCTCATTTGTCTCCTACTGATAGCAGAACATAGCACACATTTGGGTAGTAATGACGCCGACGTCGTTTGATTTACCGGAAGGGTTATCAGGATGAACGGCTAGCTTAGAAATGGGATGACAGATATACCAAAGCAATATCTGTAGTGAAAACCTATCGTCCATTTCTAAGGCACTCTTCATAACGCTCTACCCATTCCCGAGATTTATTCTTCCGACGAATAACACGAAGTTTTCGGTTTACTTCGGGCTCGCTGAATCACCGGGCTCGAGCCTCACCAGAGGCGTCCATAATTGACACCAGTAACTACTTCTACCTTTAACACGGACTCGATTGGCCTTCAGTTGTATTCACAGCTGAGCATCAAGTTTTAAATTTAGAAACACTTCAATTATGGCATACGTTTTGATACAAATGTTTTATGTTGATAAAAGCAAAATGTGTTTTGGTAAGCTTCGTCCTTGACCTTAAGGGTGAGACCGGGCACCTGTATTGTGGTAAGCATTTAATTCAAGATGTTTTAATTTGGAGGTTCGGTGCGCAAGAGGGAGATAGGGTGTACGCACAAACGAAAAAGGGCAGAAATAAGTACGCAGTCTATAAAATGATACATATACTATTTGGGTCCCCTGGTTTGGATATAAATAATAATGCAATTTTGAATTAAGGGGGTCGGGGAGGGGTATCACACCCTCTACGATGTTCAAATGATGAATAGGTGATATGAAGATCGAATTATTATCGTTGATATGCAGGAATAGGTATGAAAGGTTTTTATCTCCGCCATCAACATTCCATCTTCTAGTATCTAGAAAAATGCAAATGTAAAAACTCGAGAAGACATTATTATTTATGAACACGATATTGGTTTGTGAGTTTTAAAAGTAGTTTTAAAATGCCAACCTCTCGCTGTTTTAATAACATAACCTAATTGAAGACGAACCTTAACACGCTCCGGCCATTAAATGTCTAAATAAATCAATCTATGACCTGTTCAGTATGGTCTTATATCTTGATTCTCCATTCGTATCTCACATAGTTTACAACTTCAAGAGCTAATAGTATATCTGTGGCTTTTAAAGTTTCAAGATTCGTTGCTGATAAGCGCTGCCTTATTGTAAATTAATTTGCTATAAAGAAGTCATGTATTGTTGTTGAACAATATTCCAATTTAAGAACTTGTCACTTAGTCTAAGCCCCATGGGGTGAACTAACGACAATAATATAAATGGTATTAAACGGTGATAATACATTTCGCAATTAAAATGTAGAAGGGGTCGTATTGCAAAACAAACAAACGATGAAAACGTTACCCCATTACCCATCTACTACTGCACACAGCAAATATTGATGTATCGCAAACTTGTTTAAATTCTGACTTTCAAAAATGTCAAAATCCAATCAAAATAATCTTCGAGTGGATTTGACGTATTAGGCACAATGTGCTCTCAAAATCCGCCCGGATAATAGAAAATCTTCTCGGCTGATAAGTATCGTCTTAAATGCACGGGTTAAACAAATAGCGGGGTTAATCTGTGTCAGTCTGTGACTCTGTCAAACAGTCAAACCAACCTTGTAGGGTATCGTCATAAGTTTCCGGGTGGTATTAATTGGAGAAAGCACGAGATTCTCGTGCCAATATGAGAATTCTCTCTTCTTGTCAGTCTGGTTTTATTTAACAATTCTGCTGAAAGTTTTAAAGAAAGTGAAACCCTGTTACACTATTTTTGTCCTAGATTAGGCCCAGGAATGTTATTGACATTCTAATTATGTAATCTCTAATTGAAAGATCTTCGAGACTACTTTTCAAGAGTGTTTATGTGAATAAATGTTGCCACAAAAAGTCACATGATTAAACATGTTTAAACACTGATTACATTGATCTAGAGTGAGAAAAGTTCGATCTTCTACATGGGTTACCCCTCATGGTCACTCAAAATGGGCACCAATACTGGGTTATGCCCATGAAACGGGCGCGGGTGAGATTTTATAAACTGTCAGCTTTCGTCACAATCGAACTTAAAGAAAATGGTATCAATTACTAACTAATGAAAATAAAAACGTTTAAACATTCGTAATTGGAAGGTGCCAGGAGCATGACGAGGTCCAAACGGAAGTTTGTTACATTTGATTTGAGCCCCCTTTCTCCGATGCAGTGCAATAATATTCGGGGACCTTTTAATCGTATTTAATTAGCAAAGAACATAACTCTCCTTTAAAAAAACAACAACAAAATACCCGACATAGCTGATGTGTTTTTGGAAACGTTATTATGCTTTCCTAAGGTCACGATTTGTTCGTCTCTGTCAATGAGTTAAATCAACATTGTATGGTATGGTCGGAAGTTTCCGGGTGGCGTTTATGTAAATACTCCCGTCAAAAGAAGAATATCACATGAATGTCAATCTTGTTTTATGTTGCATTCTCCAGATCTATCATAAATATACTATTTCTGTTTGTCACTATTACTAAAGGCGCTACCTGGTATATTTCGCGTTCTTGTAGAAACTGAAGGATAATTTTAAACTGTGAATAAAGACGTACTTAACGAATGAAAAATGTCCTTTTATTTTTTTACTGAGTGGGTTAATTTGTCGTAGTTTGTAAACGGTGTGAATTCTTTTGTGTCCACGTGTGTGTGGACATAATCGCTCATCGCTCATCGTCCAATATTTCTCATTTTTATAATATTTGCAAACGTAATATAAACAACAAGTTGAGTCAAACCTCTGTACCCAAACATAGGTCATAAACCTGTGTTTCATTCGTTCTTTTCAATTGATGAATGATACACTCTAGTCTACGTTGAGCTCCCCAGCCGCAAATGACTAACTGAATTATGTAAATTATCTTGTTTGAAGCCGTAACGATACACACTTTCATTTTGCGTCCTTTTCGTCCATAAAACAGTAGATACGAAAAGCCCCATCCCTCCCCATTTAGAGCGGTAACTGCAGACGTAAAAGCGTTTATGTCACTCGAAAATGCTTTTTAATACCCAAATTGTATGTCTTGGGTTATAAAGTGATTATGTTGCAGTAAACAAATGCAAAGAAGTGTCTAGCATTGCATACCTTTGTCGATATGGTCGGTCCAAAATAAAGCGTTTGCCTTTTTGGTCACCGTATTGTTTTTCATCGTCTGCGCTGCGTTAGACAATAAAAGTCTGCGTTTTCAAACAGAAGCGCATTTTGTCAAATTAAATGCATTTAATAAAAAAACAACAGTGTGAAAAACCTATTGTATTTCATTACCCTAGATATAAGATCTGACGATACATAATTAAAATGTAATTTAAATAATCTATATCAATGTACCAGCTTACATTTTCTTTAAGGAAAACTGAAATATTGAAATAAAACAAACACAACCAAATCGAAAACATTAAAAGATTATTTGTGAAAATAAAACAAAGGATAGGGTTTACTTTATTGCATTGCCATTCATTTACATACAGTAAAACCCCTTTGGCTCGAACTCGTTTGGCTCGATATACTCTTTGGCTCGAACTCGTTTGGCTCGATATACTCTTTGGCTCGAACTCGTTTGGCTCGATATACTCTTTGGCTCGAACTCGTTTGGCTCGATATACTCTTTGGCTCGAACTCGTTTGGCTCGATATACTCTTTGGCTCGAACTCGATGTAAAAACATTTTATTTTACTGAATGTAATGATTTCCGCATGGCTCGAACTGTTCGAGGCTCGATGTATTTCACCGGTCCATGGGAATTCGAGGCAACGGGGCTCGACAGTAAGAGTTAAGTCAAAATAGTAAGAAATTTCATTCAAATGTAGTTAATAGTATTCAAACCCTTGCATGGAGAAGTACTACTTTAAAGTCATTTAAAACTGTGAAATCATAGTCAATGTACAAACATTATTAGTAAAAATAAGCTATTTGTCTAATATGTCAACCATTGACAATACAACAGCCCGAAATAAATTCACAGACGACGTTTTAGAATTCACATGTGGTTAGGAGCCAACTGTTGACTGTTAATAACCGCATACAATGATGGCAACAATATCTGTCTAGCAAAAACACATAAACGCAAGCATCAAGTTTTAAATTTAGAAACACTTCAATTATGGCATACGTTTTGATACAAATGTTTTATGTTGATAAAAGCAAAATGTGTTTTGGTAAGCTTCGTCCTTGACCTTAAGGGTGAGACCGGGCACCTGTATTGTGGTAAGCATTTAATTCAAGATGTTTTAATTTGGAGGTTCGGTGCGCAAGAGGGAGATAGGGTGTACGCACAAACGAAAAAGGGCAGAAATAAGTACGCAGTCTATAAAATGATACATATACTATTTGGGTCCCCTGGTTTGGATATAAATAATAATGCAATTTTGAATTAAGGGGGTCGGGGAGGGGTATCACACCCTCTACGATGTTCAAATGATGAATAGGTGATATGAAGATCGAATTATTATCGTTGATATGCAGGAATAGGTATGAAAGGTTTTTATCTCCGCCATCAACATTCCATCTTCTAGTATCTAGAAAAATGCAAATGTAAAAACTCGAGAAGACATTATTATTTATGAACACGATATTGGTTTGTGAGTTTTAAAAGTAGTTTTAAAATGCCAACCTCTCGCTGTTTTAATAACATAACCTAATTGAAGACGAACCTTAACACGCTCCGGCCATTAAATGTCTAAATAAATCAATCTATGACCTGTTCAGTATGGTCTTATATCTTGATTCTCCATTCGTATCTCACATAGTTTACAACTTCAAGAGCTAATAGTATATCTGTGGCTTTTAAAGTTTCAAGATTCGTTGCTGATAAGCGCTGCCTTATTGTAAATTAATTTGCTATAAAGAAGTCATGTATTGTTGTTGAACAATATTCCAATTTAAGAACTTGTCACTTAGTCTAAGCCCCATGGGGTGAACTAACGACAATAATATAAATGGTATTAAACGGTGATAATACATTTCGCAATTAAAATGTAGAAGGGGTCGTATTGCAAAACAAACAAACGATGAAAACGTTACCCCATTACCCATCTACTACTGCACACAGCAAATATTGATGTATCGCAAACTTGTTTAAATTCTGACTTTCAAAAATGTCAAAATCCAATCAAAATAATCTTCGAGTGGATTTGACGTATTAGGCACAATGTGCTCTCAAAATCCGCCCGGATAATAGAAAATCTTCTCGGCTGATAAGTATCGTCTTAAATGCACGGGTTAAACAAATAGCGGGGTTAATCTGTGTCAGTCTGTGACTCTGTCAAACAGTCAAACCAACCTTGTAGGGTATCGTCATAAGTTTCCGGGTGGTATTAATTGGAGAAAGCACGAGATTCTCGTGCCAATATGAGAATTCTCTCTTCTTGTCAGTCTGGTTTTATTTAACAATTCTGCTGAAAGTTTTAAAGAAAGTGAAACCCTGTTACACTATTTTTGTCCTAGATTAGGCCCAGGAATGTTATTGACATTCTAATTATGTAATCTCTAATTGAAAGATCTTCGAGACTACTTTTCAAGAGTGTTTATGTGAATAAATGTTGCCACAAAAAGTCACATGATTAAACATGTTTAAACACTGATTACATTGATCTAGAGTGAGAAAAGTTCGATCTTCTACATGGGTTACCCCTCATGGTCACTCAAAATGGGCACCAATACTGGGTTATGCCCATGAAACGGGCGCGGGTGAGATTTTATAAACTGTCAGCTTTCGTCACAATCGAACTTAAAGAAAATGGTATCAATTACTAACTAATGAAAATAAAAACGTTTAAACATTCGTAATTGGAAGGTGCCAGGAGCATGACGAGGTCCAAACGGAAGTTTGTTACATTTGATTTGAGCCCCCTTTCTCCGATGCAGTGCAATAATATTCGGGGACCTTTTAATCGTATTTAATTAGCAAAGAACATAACTCTCCTTTAAAAAAACAACAACAAAATACCCGACATAGCTGATGTGTTTTTGGAAACGTTATTATGCTTTCCTAAGGTCACGATTTGTTCGTCTCTGTCAATGAGTTAAATCAACATTGTATGGTATGGTCGGAAGTTTCCGGGTGGCGTTTATGTAAATACTCCCGTCAAAAGAAGAATATCACATGAATGTCAATCTTGTTTTATGTTGCATTCTCCAGATCTATCATAAATATACTATTTCTGTTTGTCACTATTACTAAAGGCGCTACCTGGTATATTTCGCGTTCTTGTAGAAACTGAAGGATAATTTTAAACTGTGAATAAAGACGTACTTAACGAATGAAAAATGTCCTTTTATTTTTTTACTGAGTGGGTTAATTTGTCGTAGTTTGTAAACGGTGTGAATTCTTTTGTGTCCACGTGTGTGTGGACATAATCGCTCATCGCTCATCGTCCAATATTTCTCATTTTTATAATATTTGCAAACGTAATATAAACAACAAGTTGAGTCAAACCTCTGTACCCAAACATAGGTCATAAACCTGTGTTTCATTCGTTCTTTTCAATTGATGAATGATACACTCTAGTCTACGTTGAGCTCCCCAGCCGCAAATGACTAACTGAATTATGTAAATTATCTTGTTTGAAGCCGTAACGATACACACTTTCATTTTGCGTCCTTTTCGTCCATAAAACAGTAGATACGAAAAGCCCCATCCCTCCCCATTTAGAGCGGTAACTGCAGACGTAAAAGCGTTTATGTCACTCGAAAATGCTTTTTAATACCCAAATTGTATGTCTTGGGTTATAAAGTGATTATGTTGCAGTAAACAAATGCAAAGAAGTGTCTAGCATTGCATACCTTTGTCGATATGGTCGGTCCAAAATAAAGCGTTTGCCTTTTTGGTCACCGTATTGTTTTTCATCGTCTGCGCTGCGTTAGACAATAAAAGTCTGCGTTTTCAAACAGAAGCGCATTTTGTCAAATTAAATGCATTTAATAAAAAAACAACAGTGTGAAAAACCTATTGTATTTCATTACCCTAGATATAAGATCTGACGATACATAATTAAAATGTAATTTAAATAATCTATATCAATGTACCAGCTTACATTTTCTTTAAGGAAAACTGAAATATTGAAATAAAACAAACACAACCAAATCGAAAACATTAAAAGATTATTTGTGAAAATAAAACAAAGGATAGGGTTTACTTTATTGCATTGCCATTCATTTACATACAGTAAAACCCCTTTGGCTCGAACTCGTTTGGCTCGATATACTCTTTGGCTCGAACTCGTTTGGCTCGATATACTCTTTGGCTCGAACTCGTTTGGCTCGATATACTCTTTGGCTCGAACTCGTTTGGCTCGATATACTCTTTGGCTCGAACTCGTTTGGCTCGATATACTCTTTGGCTCGAACTCGATGTAAAAACATTTTATTTTACTGAATGTAATGATTTCCGCATGGCTCGAACTGTTCGAGGCTCGATGTATTTCACCGGTCCATGGGAATTCGAGGCAACGGGGCTCGACAGTAAGAGTTAAGTCAAAATAGTAAGAAATTTCATTCAAATGTAGTTAATAGTATTCAAACCCTTGCATGGAGAAGTACTACTTTAAAGTCATTTAAAACTGTGAAATCATAGTCAATGTACAAACATTATTAGTAAAAATAAGCTATTTGTCTAATATGTCAACCATTGACAATACAACAGCCCGAAATAAATTCACAGACGACGTTTTAGAATTCACATGTGGTTAGGAGCCAACTGTTGACTGTTAATAACCGCATACAATGATGGCAACAATATCTGTCTAGCAAAAACACATAAACGCCGAAGTATTGAAGAATGAAGAATCTTACTGAAGAAAAAACGAAAGTGTCTGGAAATTCCATTAAGCTATACGAACCAGAAAATCATACATTATGGCTTGGTAATTCTCTCACTAAGACGATACTTTTTATACGGATTTCTTTCTCCACAGATGTCTATAAACAGTGACTCAACTGACATAAATGGCAACATGAAACTGTTGACACTTTATTTATTGCTAATTATCTAGGAATATAATTTATATCTATATATGACTTCGTTTGCAAATATATTTATTCTTTAAATAACACCTGAGGCGCTTACCTTCAAGTGCAAACTGTGATATAATTGAATCATAAGAATAACTGTCTAGTAAAAACATATTCAGCGTTAGGCTAAGTATATGCAGTCGAATCCCGTTAGCTTGAACTCGCTTAGCTCGATTTCCTTGTTGGCTCGAATTAGATTTAAGGGACCGATTTCGTCTTATTATATGTAAGCATTTCCGCTTGGCTCGAATTTTCCGAGGCTCGAGGTATTTTCGCCGGTCCCTGGGAGCTCGAGCCAACGAGGTTTCGTCCTCATAAGAAAATTCTCAAATAAAAGTATATACTTTATAACGAACAACTTTAATAAAAAGTAAACTTCTTTTATTACATCATATACTTGATTTAAAAAAGTACTTCTATAGCGCTATTTAATTCAATTCAGAATTTGTTTAAGATGTAAACAAATATTACACGAAGAAACGAACATTTATTAAAAAAATAAAGCATCAGAGTTATTGTTGGCGTCATCATTGACCATGCGCTGGCAGCAATACATTTGTTTGACACATGAATAACCGGTCATGATAATACATCTACTATGAAAACTACAGGGATAAACTCAGTATAAAATGTGAAATAGTTGATGATGTCGCTTAAAGAGCCACGCCTTCGTTTTATTACCTGAATTTGATAAGGTGATTAGATTCCTCAAACACTTCGACACAACTGTTTCCAAAACACTGCGACAAACCTGTTTCCAAAAAAAATGTTTTGTCAGTACTTCATCAGGCGGCGGTTTTGTGAAAAGGGTTGGTCGAAGTGTTTTAAGGAACTAAAGTCTCAATCAAACTCTGGTATACGACCAAAGGCGGGGCTCTGTAAGCGGTGTAGACTGCGCCATGTTTCATTTAAAATGGTGAAGAAATAGTGAAGTTATCTTTGTTTAAAGTGTTAATTTGAAGCAAAATATTGCCTTCCAACGTGGCATTTATGACGTAATATATCAGGTGGTATACACACACTGTCATACATGTGCAAACAAAAACGAGTACAGCCGAAACAATGTTTCCATTAAATTTCCAAGGCAGTAACGGTTTTATAGTTAAGAACGATGACGTTAACAACGTTGTGAACTTTAATCGTTAACTTTCTGAACAATCGGTCCTTTATGGCATTGAGAACCTAGTCGCTCTTATCATAAGATTTTCTCTATAAACATACTCTATTTTAGGACCAAAAAGTTATATTTTCTTATATTTCAAAGGATTTTAATTTCTTTTAACAGGTCGCTGGGTATGTCTGGAGCGGGCTGGGACGTTTTACAAAATCCAAATGCATACATTGTCGGGACGAACACCATGTGTGAACAACAACTCAAAGGGCTTTCACTCGCTCAACAGAAGATGTGCAAAATGTACTATGACCATATGCCGCCCATTGCTAGTGGCGCTAAGATGGCGATCAGGGAGTGTCAATACCAGTTCCGGTTTAGACGATGGAACTGTTCTACGATAGTTGGGGATTCTTCCGTTTTTGGACCTGTCTTGCAAATACGTAAGTTGAATTTTGTTTAAAGGGACTAGACACCAGATAGTCGCAACATCTGCAAATATAGTATTTGCTCAAAACAGGCCTAGAATTATCTATACAAGCTAGTATGAGAACGATCATACATCATTTTACATGATTACAAGAATACTTTGTCGCTATCTCATCTAAGTTTACCTGTCTAAAAATAGCGAAAATCGGGTTCCCTCCCTATAAGATATCTGATGTACAAATAAGCTTAAAATTTTATGGAATTATGTCATTTGTAATAGTGTTATTTTGAGGCCTGGTGACCCCATAAAATTTTGTTATCACATAAAGGGTTATAGTATACTGATTTCATATATGTAAAATACATGTCCGAAAAAAAAAAGATAACTGTTTGAGTTTTAATTCTTTATTTCAACTGCACTCGGACAAGAACTGGCCTTTTTTAATATTCCAAGGGCAAAAAAGTTCGCATGCAATATGTTTTCTGTACGATATTTACATAATCTTTCCCTAGTCATAAAACTCTTTCAAACGATATTAACGTAACATGTGATCGTCATGCATTTAGAAATTCCTATCATTACACATCGGATACATTGACTTTACCGAGTACACTCAAACGAATTCAAATGTGATTTTTTTATAGACAACTGGAACCTTACTGATAATGTAACGCCTATTTATATAGTTATAATCCCTAAAAGGCGTATTTTTGATCATTTACCTTCTTGTATTAGAGTGTAGGCCCCTTAGGCAGTTCCCGGGTGAAATGGTAACAATAAAGTCCCATGCCAAATATTTTTGCATTTGACTGTGCATATATTGGTGGGATATCATAATAAAATGTAATCATTTTCGCGTTACCATGGTAACTTTGATTTTTTTATGATACAATAGGTTTTATTTGAAAGAATGTTCTATTCTCTGTTATTTTATTCACATCTTGTAAGACATCGTTATTGCAAAGAGGCGAATTCCACCTAAACAGCTCTTAAGGTACCGCTAAACTTATAATGATATCAATCAACGTGCAATTTTAAATACCGTCTCTTTTTTGATTGCGTAATATTACTATCAGAGCGCCATCAAATACTAAATGTTTGAAGATACCCGTGAATTCAATGAAATAATTATAAGAGGAATTTGTTCTATTAATATAATCGTGCACTTACTACAATGTCAATTACAAAGATCCCGCCCAAGCTAACCATAATTAAAAGTACATTTCTTGATTTAAGATGTAGGCCAACATTATATAGATAAGTTTATTTTTGCGAGCGTTTAGTTTTTCATAATAAACGCGATTTTATATTGCCATGGGTTCAAAGCGTCGCCAATTAATATATGAAAACCCCAAAATGTGTATACCGGAAGTAACTGAAATCATCATGGCGGTGCGAATCCGAAACCTAATATGATGGGCAAATATTCGGAACACCTCGGCCATTTCCTTCGAAAACAACCTCGGATGTATGCCGGTACATTAGTAGAAGTAGTTCGTAAAATTTTAAATAACATTGTTTAATGATCGTGGTGTTTTAACGTGCATTTCGTATAACTGAGTTTAAATTGATACCCGGTGAAGTGAATCATTGCCTCAATCATTAAGGTTACCGAGAGAAAATTCATTATGTTTAACTGCTTCGTTAAAATTACTACGCGAACTACATGCAGCGTTGTGAAATATAAAGATTTCCGACATTGTAAAAAGTCCATATCAAGGGGTAAATGCGAAAAGGTTCTAAATGAACATTAAATAAAGAAGCAGATAGAACCTCTTCGCGTTCACCCTTCGATATACACCTGAGGTTGTTTTGGATGGAAAAGGACCGAGGTGTTCCGAATGAAGGGGTAAATTTCAAATTCGCGTAAAAGGCGCCTCGAAAACCTATTTTTTTACCAATTTAAAATATTCACTACTGATACAATGACACTGGCGTGTATGAATTAATATTTTGTCATTTTTACACACCTATCAATTATTATACAACACGTAAGGTTATGTATGAGATGAAAAGTGTCCTCATTAGTGGTTTATTTACGACCTAATTACAATGCACAATTAAGTTGATATTCAAATTATATTTCGGTGTCTTTACAAATCGTAGTCATATGCCCAGTTTTCAGCTAGTCTGTTTATCGAAGACACAATGCTGAGATATTGTCATAGCATTGACGTCGTTGTCGGCGTGGTTAAAATCATCACTGTGCAAAGAGTTCAGCCTCGGCCATAACTCAAAAGCCGTTCAAGATATTGCAACATGGAACACATGATGCCAGAGACAACACGCGCATAAATAGCAAGGCGAATAACTCTGATATAAATGTTCGTCGAGTTATGACGCGTATTCGAATGTAGAAAAAACAAACGAATGTTAGCACTCGCTCCAATGCGATTCATGTTCACCGGCCTTTCCTCTCATGTATCTTTAGACTCTTCAACTCGAGCAATGGAAGCGGAGTGGTTATAATGGGGGGGGGGGGGGGGTCTATAATGGCATTTAAAAGCTTTCCGCATTCTCCCCTCGGACTCAACATCCTGTGCTGGTATTCAGTAATTGTCTTTATTGGTTCTAAGAACGATGTAGCTAATCGGATAACTTGTAAATTAATAACTGACCGATAGAGTGAATGAAGTCAACGATGTATGACCATAAGATAAACTTTGTTCATGCAACCTCGTATATTATCAGAAACATATTATTTTTTGTATACTGACTTTTTTTGGTTTATTTTTTTTTATTAGCGTGTTTGTAAATAATTGTTTACGTTTTCATAAATGCCTTTTAATCGTTATTTAATATGAAAATTAGTTAATTTGTAAATACTTCTATCCCCGTCGTTTTCCAGACTAATAACCAAAGAGGAGTGAATTTTTAACATAATTAAAGCACTTCGAAGAAAATACCTTATTTTACTGATTAGGCCATAGTTAGAAAATAATTTGTTTTGGCTCACTCTGCCGTTATTTTGAAGAGAAGGTACCAAGAAAGGTGTGTGGGTGAGTTTACCTTTCTATCCCTTGTACAATATACTTTGATGCAAAACCTTTTTTTAAATCTTAATGCATAATCATCTTAAACGTATTTGATTTTAATGATAAATATAAAAATGCAAATATATAACATATAAATAAAAAAACATAAGCCTTTAACATAAGTGTATATAAATTATCTATGTTATTTATAGCTACGTGGTCACAAATTTTCCATTTAAAAAAGCGCAAAACATCGTTAATATTTTGGGTTGCAAGCATTATTATGAGTTGGTTTTGAAATGTTAAACAAGCTATTTCTTCTCTGTGGCCTTAAATGAAATGATTTATGGTATTTTAATTACCAAAGAATTCGTTATTACAGATAGCTCATTTTATTATATGTTTCATCATTAAGTGTTTTCGATTAAAGCTTTATATATCGAATCACTAGCTTTTGTGATATCTTTTTGCAGAATTTGATAAATGTTGAGTTATTTTGCGTAATAGTCTATTTGCACGTAAACTATTGCTAAACAAAGGTAAAAGTAAGTCTTAAAATTCACATTTTTTTCTTAAACATCCATTACCCAAATGTTAAAGCCCTTTTCTCTATGTTCGTTCTTACTTAAGGCAATAAGTCAAAAAGTAAAAAAAAATCTTAAATTTGACAACATTTTTTTCTTAAACACCTATTATTGCCCAAATGATAAGCTCTTTTCCCTATATTTATTCTAACCTAACGCAAAGAGTCAAATAGTTAAAAAAAATCTTAAAATTCACAACATTTTTTTCTTAAACACCTATTACCCCAATGAAAAAGACCTTTTCCTTCTGTTCGTTCTAACCTAACGCGACGAGTCAAAAAGTCGGAAAAAAATCTTAAAATTCACAACATTTTTTTCTTAAACACATATTGCCCCAATGATAAAGCCGTTTTTCTTCGGAGACATAAGTCATTAACACTGCAATTTGTACGCCTGTCAGATAACAATCTTCGTATATCTATTAAAATGAGGCTTCTTAAATATGCTCACCGATATCTTGAACTTCTTCGTTTTGGCACATTTCTCTCATATAAGATCGGTTAATTTAAAACTCATCAAATATCTATTACGTGCTGTGGTGAAATTAGTGTAATTTCTTGTGCTTTTGTCATGCATTCTGATATATTGGTTACCGTCTTCATATCAAATATCGCATTCATTACAGTGTTAACAGTTAAACAATTTCATATCAGATACTCTTCCGCCAACTTGATCTAAAGTTTTTACATATCGAACAAGCGCCGTTAACATGATTTAAGTAATGGTTAAAGATTGTTTGTACGTATTAACTACTAACTTGCAGGGCCAGCCACTGCTTATTTCTACCGCTTCACCTGATTAAAATCATAAACGACTGGCTGCTACTTTACTGAAATAAATGTACTGAACAACTAGAGAAATACTGCCTGTTCGTTGGACAAAATATAATGTTGATCACTGACAACATATGGAGCTGAACTTTTTGTTAGTAATTATATTCTGTTGCATTCATTAAAATTGTTTACGAAAATCGTTATGTTCATTGTAGCCATTTAATTTCTTAACTCAATTCGGTAGCAAATTGTTGAAAAGATATATGCATATCGTGGTGTGAAAGCGAACAGCTTCTTCTTTATTTAATATCACTTAGAACCTTTTTGCATTTACCCCTCGATATCCTTCGGAGAAAGAAGACGATACCAAAGCACTCGCGCATTGTTGATTTATAGCGGTGGTCCTTAAAGATACTTACACTGCCAAATGTTTTTGATAATAAAAACACAAACAACCGTTGAATTACCCTACAGTATTAGCTCGCAGACTCTCAATAGTTTGGTATATTTCATCAAATTATCTTCAAGTGATTCCCTCTTACGTCGGTAATAAGACTTTGGCACACGAACTGTAACATAGAAACATTAGAAACAATGATTCCAAGACAAGCATGTCTTCTAGCAAGGAATTTTTCACCAACTTCCATCATTAATCAAAGAGAAATCATTTAACAGCAAACACATGTTAACACACTATAGAGCAAATTCAGTCCCTCTATTCGAGTAGTTTTTTTTCATTCTCTCATAGAACTTTTATAGTTTATTTATCTCTTGTCTGATATGCCGGTTATTACGCCGAAACTCTTTTCACACCTCATACCAGTATTAGAATAAATTGCTTATACCTCAGATCCGGAATCATTCTGACGAAGGAGCAATTCCTCAATGATTTTTGCACTAACCAATTAACAGACTATAGTCTACCCTTCAGTTATCGTCAAATTAACAGTTTGCCTTACAATTAAAACCAATTCAACACAAAATAAACAAACTCCAGAGTTGTTTTTGTCTGCTGCATAACTGGAATATTTCTTTTACACATTCTAAACAGAAATCATTGAACGCTGTAGCAGTGTGCGCATACCACGTGATAAATTGCGTCATAAATGCTACGTCGGAAGGCAATATTTTGCTTCGATTGAAGACTTAAAACAATGATAACTTTTCATTTTCTTTGCCATTTTCAATGAAACATAGCGCATTCTATGCCGCTTACGGAGTCCCGCCTTCGGTCTTTTTCCAAATTTTGATTGAGGGTTTGGTTTCTTATATCAGTTCGACAAACCTTTTCACGATACGGCCGTCTGACGGAGCACTGTCAAAACATTGTTTTGGAAACAGGTTTGTCGAAGTGTTTGATGAAACTAATCACCTTATCAAACTCCGGTTATTAAACAAATGAGGGACTTTTTAAGCGACATAGACTGGCCTTTGTTTCCTTTAAAATCGTGTAGTAAGCGAAAAGTTATCTTTGATTAAGTCTTTATTTTCAGCAAAATATTGCCTTCCGACGTAGCATATATGACGTCATTTATCACATGGTATACACACACTGTGTAGGGACAAGCTCAGAAGTAGCTAAAACTGATTGTGTATGGAAAAGGGATCACGCGGAACATCAACAGCAGACACAACATTCGGAACTCCTCGGCCGTTTCACATCGAAAACAGACTTGGATGTATCGGTACATCAGAAGAAGTAGTTCGTAAAGAAAATAATAGTATTAATTACGTCTAGTATTTTAACGGGTAATTTGTATTACACAATTTAAATTGATTGCCAGTAAGATGTTTTATTGCATAAATAATTAAGAATCAAAAGAGTAGTCATTAAGTTGAACTGCTAAATGTAAATTATTACGCGACCTACGTGCAGCGTTGTTAAGTGTAAATAATTATGACCTTGTGAACCGTCCATATACATCCGAGGTTATTTTTCAATGGAACATTACGGAGGTGTTCCGAGAGCAGACATACACGACGACATGTTGTTAACTGAAATATGAAAATACCGGTTAAAGACAAAATGTTTGGTTTACCGGCTTTTAACGGTCAGCGAATCAGTTAAGTTCCAAACGGGGGTTGGGTAAATCCCTGTTTAACTCCGCTCTTCCTAGTTCATCATACTAAGTAATTCTGTAATATCAATCTGTATTTATCATCAAATTTAAAACATAATTGCAAATTGCTATTAAGCATTTGTTTTCATTCGATATGTATTTGCACAAAATATGTTTACAACACCTTACAAATAAACATGCATTTGTATACAAACGCAAACACGTTGACAAAAAAGCGATCTTCATCATCTTCAAAATTCGAAACAGAGCTGCATTCCTTCATTCCTAACCAAAACGCCCATACGGAAGAGGGGGGCAAAGTTTAATAAAATTCTTAATGATTCTCAGAAACCTGTTTGCACGGTCGATAAAAACGTAAACAAAACATTTCCCTATAACAAATGTATCTTCTGCTTCAAGCCATAACAGCTGCCCTAGCTTATCTAAATAGACGATGCCGCTTGAAACGATAAAAAACATTTTACAACGGCCCGTAACTGTCGAATACAGTCTTAAAATTCAGTTTTATATAGTCGTCAAGTTTTTATCGGTCTGCATTTTTGTCTGCTATTTGAATGGAATGATGGGACGCACATGGTCGATCTACGGATGTGAACCTACAGTTTGCTATGATTTTTCAAGCAGATCTAATAAAGATTTTAGAACGCAATTTACTCTTTGCCTTCTAAATACAAACTCTTCATTCATTAAGTTCCTAAAGACATGTATTCATTCATGCACTATTCAGTATTTAATACAAAGGTAAACTGATAGCTATGTTGCTCTTTTTTAAACATACTGTCAAAACTAGCTGTGTCAAGGTCGTTGGGACCACAGGAAATACTTCGACATAACACACTTTCGATATAACCGAAATAAAAATAAATATATAACTAAACCGAATACATTCGAAATAAGTTCGGAATGACCAGAATATCGAGATAACCGAGTTCGACATAGCGACTTTCGACTGTATTATTTCGAACAAAACTGCAGGGACGAGTCCAGTAGCCTAAAATTTTACAAAGATACTGTAGAAATCAACACGTATCCATGCTGAAAAAAACACAAAGGAAGAGACCCAGTGCTATAAGACAACAAAGTTGAATTACTTGTTTGGACTGAAATTTCGTTCTATTTACACATATTAAAAATCTGGTCCCATAGTAAGATCAAAGATAATATTTGCGCATGGTAATGGTCAGGCCCCTTTCCTCCATCCTACCATTGTATTTCTTCATTTTTATCTTGCTCTCAACGTTCCGATGAAGCAACAGTCGTATAGGGCGTGTATGCACGAATGCACCTTAGCCTGACCAAACCGGTGATTTTCCTGACGCTTATCTTGATAATGCGATCGCTTTATATATTTTCACGTTGTGGCACCAGTCGTAAAGGGCGTGTATGCACTAATGTACCTTTCCCCGACCCCACCTATGCCTTTTCTCAGCCATATCTCGATTCCTTGAGACATGGTTACGTTTTAACAACAGTCGTAAAGGGCGTGTATGCACTAATGCACCTTTCCCCGACCCTACCTATGCCATTCCTCAGCCATATTTCAATACCGCGGTCCCTTCATCTATTGACCCGTTCCAGCGAGAAAAAACTCTGTTTAATTGACTCATTGTTCGCCCTTTAATCATAAAATAACAATTTCTTATCTTCAAATATTAATACCTCGATCCCTTCATCTTTTCCCGGTCTGCTGAACAAAGGGTGCACATACACATTAAAACCATACCCGAGCCCTCACAACATCCCCCATCCCTGGCAGCGTAATTGCAGACAAAGGCATCTTAAGTTCAGACCTCTTGTCACACTTACTGATGAACCTTTTTTAATTTACATCTCCACGGGTTCGCCGCCACACTGGTCCAACACATTATTAAGAATAACTTTGTTACAGCATTATTGGTTTGATTCTACGAAATAACCTCTCTAACATCGGTCTTATTGGTCTAGACGATGTAGCAATTTTAAATTTTGCTTACATTTTGATAATTTTGTGGTAGATCTTCCTCACCCAAGTGAACAATGAACCACATGAAAGAGAGATACATTTTGTCAAGTAGTTAACAAATATTTATGAGGTCTATGATGTTGCATTTTTCGTCTATACCCTTCCTACATCAGATACATTGTCTTCAGATGCTGTCGAAACTAGTAGTCTAAAACAAACAATGATTTTATCTTTGTTTTGCAACATTCTTTATTGCCGATCCAAACATATGGCGGTTACAGTTTGGTAATTAAAATGCACCTTAGTGCACATCTTAATGTTTTTAAGTATTTGGTAAAAGAGGTTAAAACTGCATTGTCATGGTTCCCAAAGCACTTATTCTGTTTTGGCACATTCATAAATGATTGAGAGACGAGAAGATAGGCAAAAAAGCTTTATCGAAATCAAATATGTTCTTTTCTTCCACTTCTTACGACAAGAACTACCTGTTTCACGAAATATTTGAGACAAAAACCGCTCAATATTGAATGTTGGAGTGCTCATAATGTGTTATTCAATTTAAGATAAACTGCTGATAGCACTTTCCCATGTTATGAAAATGATGATCGGGGATGGATGTCTTGAGGTGCCAACAAACTGATAAGTCTCGAGTGTTGCCCTCGAGCTTACACATGAACATTGCACACTCAACGATAAGCGATGAGACACTCAGGAATTCTAGATGGGCATCTTTTTTTACAAATTTAGAATTTGCTTGCCCCCTAGGTGTTTATTGAAGACCTTTGAAATTTCCAACCAAACTGATGCACTGTTGATGCATATGGTTCAGATTGTGCTGTTTAGCCTGCTTCGCCGTCGTATGCACATTTTACACCCTTTTTTCGGATGGTACAAGCTCAGTTTGTGCTGTTTAGCCTGCTTCGTCTTCGTATTCATACTTTTGCTCCATTTGTGCTATTTCTTCTGCGTCTGCGTCGTCGTATTTATTTATTTCCACAGTTTTGTTCGGGCAGTATAAGCTCCATTGGTGCTGTTTTGTCTGCGTCTGCGTCGTCGTAGTTATTTATTTCAACAGTTTCGTTCGGGCAGTATTAGCTCCATTTGTGTTGTTTCGTCTCCGTCTGCGTCGTCGTATTTATTTTTTCCACAGTTTTGTTCGGGAAATATAAGCTTAATTTGTGTTGTTTGTCGGCGTCGTCGTCGTGCTCATTATGCTTACACTTGATTTCGGATGGTACTTAAGATATCAAAATAGAAGCATGCACTTTTGCATGCAAGTTTGTTTGAGTACTCCTCACATGTTTAATAGTTTTACACCCCAATGAACTCCTTTGCAATCGGAACATCTCGGCCAATTTCCATCCTAAACAAACTCGGATGTATGCGGCTACATTAGTAGAAGTAGTTCGTGAAATGATAATGATAATATAAATAAATTGTAGTGTTTTATCGTGCAATTGGTACGAATAAGTTCAAATTGATTCCCAGTGAAGTGTATTATTGCACATATAATTAAGATTCATAAGTGCAAAGTCCTTTGGTTTAACTGCTAAATTGAAATTACTACGCGATCTACTTGCAGCGTATTTAAATGAAAAAAATCCGACATTTTTATCTGTCCATATACAAACGAGGTTGTTTTCCGTTGGTAAATGACTGAGGAGTTCCGGTTGCATGTTTTGTTGACCGTTTCATTGCCCACCACATTTTATAATATTGTTACATACTCATGTGTGGCCTGTGTTACAGTCGAAACTCGTTATGTCGAACTCTGTTTTCTCGATATTCTGCTTATGTTATTTTTTTCGAATTGTTGAATTCGGTTATAACGAATATTCGCTATCTCGAAGTATTGTCCTTTTTCTTCAAAATTATGGAGATGGTAAAATACGAAAGCCTGCCTTACGGAAAGTTCAGATCATTTGATGGAATAATGGAGAAACAAAGCCACCACCACTGCCTAAACCTTTGGTCTCCATGGCAAAGGCATGACCACAATCGTGTTCCTGTTAATTTATTTCAACCATTAATACAAGGAAATAGGTGCAAAAATTAATTCTATGATGGAAAACATATTGTACGGATTTTGTTCTTATGAACACTAACTCCACTGCTTTTCAAAATTTCGGGGAAAAGTTCTATTTTGAAAACCATGAAAGAAAGTCAGTAAGCTTTGTTGGAATATAAATGTTCTTTAAAACTGTTTGGAATAATACTAAGGATTAATATGCAGCATTAAGGGGATTTGCTGTAGGAAATTGATACAAAAGCAGACATTCAAAGATGTAAAATGCAGGTGGTTGTTATAAACAGTTCATTTTTTACCACTGGTGGTCTATCATGCATTATTTGAAACATATTTTGAAGAAAACGTGAATGAAAGCATAAATTACACTTAAATTTACATCGAAACATATGGATCAAGTTTTGCAAACAATAAAACGTCATTAATTATGAGAAAAAAAAACGCAACACAGCCTTAGCAATAAATCATGAACGATCACTGCATCTTTAATTTGTATCTTAATGCACTATTATTAAATGCTACGGTGATTTAACAACTCTTACGGAACATAAATTACAAAAAACAAAATATTCACTGTCAAGAGCGTAATATCTCATAAATCATAACCACGCGGAGATGTCGAACGCCAAAATTGAAAGGTGACACGGTTATTACATTAGCAAGTGCTGGAGATCGAATAAACCTGTCCATTTCAGTGTCATATCTCTCACCAATTGACCAGTCTTCATGTTTGGCATGCCTTCGTTGTCATAATAATAATGACTTCAATATGCGTGCATTCCACATATACATCGATTTTTTAAATGTACTTGAGTTCATTTTTGTTTTCTGTTTTTAATACTGCATGGTTCTTCAATGGGACTTACCCAAGGGGGGTCGGGGGTTGGGGCGCCTTTTGGGGGACATTTGTTTACATGCACTTTCTCCCCCTAAACCTCAATATATAAACACATGTATAAGACATTATTGTGGGTATGTGAAGATTCTGGATTCCGCCCACAATTATTGTGAGGTAATCATAAATAAAATGGTGTATTTGAGCGTATTTTATTAAAGAAATTCTCATAATAAAGGTAAGTTGTCAATTTTAAGGCGGTTCGGGAGGGGTGGAGTTCATAATCAGTATCTTTTAAAACGAAAACGGTTTCTAAACTTCATTTGTGTTAGTTTTTTTCAAAAAGCTTCTCTTTTAAATTGTCATCTAATAAAATATTTGACTAAATTTAAATTTAGATAGTATATTCAACAAGAACGTGATGTATTTGATTAAGTTTTGCCAATGGTAGCAGGGGCATGCGAGCTTTATCTTACTCTAACTATCAGTACAGCATTTTTGTGCATCATTTGAATAAGTCTCGCTTACTTTAAATGGTATTTGCCAGTCATCATAATCGATTTTTAAAAAGCCTTTGACCGTATGAAAGTATAAAACAATTCATTCAGATTACTCTTCGAGTGACACACTGGTTGACACTTATTATCAACCCTAACTAAAGTATTCAGTGTTATGACCACGAATAAATTACCTTTCATTTTTGGCGATCGAATTATTCAATCACTTTCGGTTTTCAGTGACATTGAGTATAGTTCTCTATCGCTTGTAGGCACTTCACTTACATGGTTGTTGTCATCGACTTATATAATACAATTTTGATGTAATTAGAAGGGGTATTCGCCAACAATAATGGTTGTTTGTTGTATTATTTTCTGTCTACTTTTCAACGTTTTCTTATTCTACAATTACAACCCTTTAATGACATTTGTTCACACACATTTGTTACGTATACCTTAAATATACGATTCCGAATAGTTCTTTAACCAAAAGATGGATGACAACGTAAATGATATACGGCGTCTAAGACTTGAATTACCGCCGACATTAATGCTGGAACTGCTTATTATAACCACTGGCGAAAAACTATATCTTAGGAGTTCATAATAGATGGCATCTGACTGAACATTTCACGCTAAACCTTGACATGACACTTTAGTCAGACACACAGTTGCAGAATAGCGAATTCACGACGGTTCAACCTTTTTTGACAAAATGTTTTACACAAATATGATGAAATCATTGTCAATTTAAAGTTGAAGTTTTTTTACAATCATCTCCAATGTCATATTATATGTTAATGCCAATAGTTTATACGTTTTAATCGGTATTTGTTTTTGTGATGCGGCGGGAAATATATAAAGCTATTACATAAAATAAAACATATACTTGTTTTGACCATGGCTGCATCAGAGGATTGAACAAGGGTACATTTCTACTGGTTGACCATAACATCAACAATGTACACTTATGTCACATTTTAAGACCTGTTGAACCTAGATTTTTGAGGAAAAATATGTAAATATTAAACCGATTGAAAAATTAGTCATATCACTGCGGATTTCAGTTGAATGAAACACCAAACTGCCATAATGTTATCTGTTATGAATTTTCGTTCTGAGAAGTATTATGATTTTTAATAAAATACAAATACAAATGATATTATGTTAAGACGTATCATATCTTCAGACGAAACACACCATACATCACTCAGTTCAATGAAATTTTAACAAGTTAATGAACATCCGTCAGCATCAATCATTGTGTCACATTGTTTTGTTATCAGATTTTCCGTTCGTGAAATTTCATTACATTTTACCTTCTAAACAGTTTTCAATAGAGTAGACGAGGTAGATTTTCTCGAACTATCTTAAAATCATCAATACACCTGTTGAAAACTCATTTCTTTTTCGAATGTGTCAAAATTAAGACACTTCAGAGTGTTCAGGTATTTTGATAGATCTGATTTTTACTGCAAACAAATGTGATTTTTTATTCACCCCTATGGCGATACTGATTATTAAGAAAGTCTTATGTATATTTTATCTCTTAGAAACACAGAGGAGGTCATTTTAACCTGGCATGGTTCAGACAAAACAATAAAACGTAAATGAAACACTATCAACTGTAATAATTCAAAACTGTAGGGAAAATGTATTGTTAATGTCTTAGCAGTTCCAAAAGGTTCTCCGCCAAATTGCAATAATACAGAGAAAACTACAGGGACACGCCAAGTAGCTAAGAATTAACGAAGGCACAATGCCAGGGTCTGGCAGTCACTAATCATGAGACTTACACCGTACTAGTCAAGGTTGAACTTATTCGTTCTTGTCTTTGCAATCATTTGTGCTTTAAAAGAATACATGTTATGTTCAAAAGTGTGTGTTAGCGGTCCTTTTCTTTTAACACTTTTTGACTTATCATCTACTCACATTTTTATAAGATATAACAATGCAATTGTTTTCTCTTTTCTTTGACGTTTAAGAACACATTAAAGCGTATCTAGTAAACAAATACAACATTGCATTATGAGTTTATCCTACAGAACGATTTCTTTATATCAGTTTGTATCCGTATGTACATGTCAAATTTTGATTAATTTCAGCGAGTCGAGAGGCGGCCTTTACTCATGCAATATCTGCGGCTGGAGTCGTGCATTCTTTGGGACGAGCATGTCGTGAGGGCGAACTGGCCATTTGCGGTTGCAGCAAAGCAATGCGCCCAAAAGACTTAAACAGAGACTTTATATGGGGTGGATGCGGAGACAATATCGAACATGGCTACCAGTATGCTAAGACATTCGTTGATATGAGAGAACAAGAAAAAAATCATCCCAGATTTTCGAACGAACTTGCACGAATGCTTATGAATCTGCATAACAACGAAGGCGGCCGACGGGTACGTAGTGCTGTACTTGTTTCCTCTGTGTTGATTCTTTAAATCCCCAAACTTCACATACTACAAACTCTTTGATAGGTGTCAATGTTAAATGTTTCCCCAAAACATTATCAATCAAAGTTGCTTTTCTATTCCTTTCCTTTCCACTAACAAGGTTACAAACACATCCATTAAGATTATAAGTATCTTCAAAGGCCGAGAGGGTAAGATAGGTTCATTCCAACCCGAGCGTGGGGTGTTTTGCGGAAACGAGGTTTACCGAGTTTCCGCAAAACACCCTGCGCGAGGGTCGGGATGAACCTATCTTACATGAGCGGCTATGGTAGATGCTTTTTTTTTTCATCCATGCATTTTATTTAAATGCTTTGATTATGTAAACATTTTGATGCTGAACTTTAATTGCTTTGCAATAAATTTCAATATAAAACTGAATTCAAGGACGTTGGAAAATACTATACACCATATGGTATAAATTATAAAAACACACATCGTATAAACCGAATTCAGCATTTTTGATATGTACCATTTTGCATCAAAGTGTAAGATGAATTGCATTTGGATTTAAATTGATTGATAATATGGTGTACAGCAGGATCCAACCTCGATGACAATTTAATCCATCAAATACTCCTAACATAACATGAGTATGTTGAAAATTTCAAGGGTTTGAAATTCAACCACTAGATGGGGTTTTGAAGGACTTTGATAAACCAAATATTTATCCGTAGATTTTATAAATGTTCTCAGGTTCACGGGTTAAGGTTGAAAAGCGTCGTTGGAGGTGCCAATGGCAATTGTATTTAAAACTATGCAGGCTGAAAAATAATACTTACATGTGTAAAAATATGCTTCCAATATTTATCATTATATTTGAGTTGAGAAGGAAATATAAATCGAAAAAAAAACACTCCCTGTTACCCAATTTATATATCGTAGAATGGTAACAAAATAATACTAAGAACCAGACATATTTCGAAAATGAAAATGGTTTGAGAATATAATTTAATGTGTTCTCAAACATCATGGTTTCAGTAATCATTGTCTTGGATACATTAAACAGACAGTATACAAAAGAACCCCATCAACGATACTATACGAAATAATAAAAATATAACTATGAAAACTGCTGTGAACCAAAAAACCTTCGAAACATG
Organism: Mya arenaria; assembly: GCF_026914265.1. Classification (NCBI taxonomy): domain Eukaryota; kingdom Metazoa; phylum Mollusca; class Bivalvia; order Myida; family Myidae; genus Mya; species Mya arenaria. The sequence continues at coordinate 40,461,891 of NC_069135.1, forward strand.
CAAATAGTTAATATAATTTAAATTAATAAATGTGCGTACGTCATGGTTGCGAGTTATATTAGTTCGAAATATGAGCCGATCTCTGCTAACTCATATTGCACCTTAGTTTAGAATACGTGTTACCTTTTATAGATGTGTTCAAATGATCTGAGATTTTTGTAAAAATGCATTTGATAAAAAAAGAAAAGAAATTAAAATGATAATTTCTTATCACGAATAGATATAGAGAAAACTCATGCACTAAATCTCACCGTATAGTCTTACACAGTAGCCTCTCTATGTCAACTTCTTGGAAAATCATTAGATCAGTCATGCGTAACGGGTTGCAAGAAAATTTGGTACAGTTGCGGTGTTCGGGGTATACCTATCTTTCACAGACAAGAGAAACGGTATTTCAAAGCTAATTTCCAGCTGTCATCATATTTACGTGATTAGAATAACACGCCTATGAGACTTCCACTTTTTCGGTTGCGATATTTGTAAAATTCATAAACGCTGATTTTTGGCTGCATGGCGCACTTGCAAATTAATGATATAAGCGATTTACAGCTTTCCAGTTATTTTCAGTTTCCAAAACAACATCATGAATTGCATTCATGCGTTGAGAAGATTTAATGAGATTAGGCATTATTTCATATATTTTGGAATCAAATCATGCGTTTAGCACCGGCCTGATGGTAATGCAAGTTTTAATTAAACGGGTGCATAGCATATGGATACTAGTATTTTTTCTTTAGCATTAAAGTCACGCACTATATGTTGATGCAAATATATATATAAAAATAATTTAATGCAATATCATGTAAAACGTATTTGTCTTTAATGATACCCCATGTGATATAGGTTCAGATACAAATACTAGCCTTTAAAAATGTTTTTAACTGATCGCTACGTGGCCACAAATTCCTCTGTAAACAAAGCGCAATGTTTTGATCATTACATTAAACTGAGTTAAACATGATTGTGCATTAAGATAAACATTACAAAATTCGGTGTCAATCTATATCGCGCGCCTTTAATGCAGTTTGATTTTTTACGCATTATTCGACTTAATTCATAGAATCAATGTTAAAATTGCTGATATGGCTAAATATTGAGATATATATCTGAAGAAAAAAGAACAGCGACCTAATTTCTTTACAAAATTTGCAGTGGAAATTATTTCAGATGAGCAAATATCTGGAAAATGAGCATCATCAGTATCGATGACTTTGGACAACAGTACAAAAAGGCCCAAATACCTCTAATAGTTTAATACTACAGGAAACACTTGACAATTGTAGGTGAATCTAAAAGCACCCAATTCCACCTTTCCTTCATTTAACACACTCAGAAAGGGTTTTCACAAATTTACACGGAACCATGCGTAGACCGAAAACCGTATTGCAAAAGCCATCATCTAAATCCGAGGAAACTCATTAAGCCATATATTCTCTCTGTCATTTACAAATAATCAAACAACAAAACCCTGAAATTAAATCTCAATTACCTCTGGCAGATGAGGGGTTTGCTTTAGTAATAGCTGGTCATAAATACCCTTTTAACAATATAACAGAGGAGATAAAAGTTGTATTAAGATTTAATAATAAGGGCGGGGACGACAGAGCAGTGAATGGAATACCTTCGCTTTGTCAGTGTGCTCCATTACTTCCGCTACTTTTACACTTTCCATATCTGTTCTGACATAGGTGATCTCCGGTGACTTAATAAATCAGAAGAAACCGGTAACACGATACCTCTTACAACTGGCGATCTTGTTTCATGTAATCGGGTGCCTTTTAGAGCAAAACAACTAACTGAAATGTTATACAGACTGCATTAAACCCGTAAATAAATCATAACTTATTTGTCAAGCTCGTAAAAGAAGAAGTACAAATGCATAACACAAATGCGAGTTTGTTATTTCGTGATAACCTGCAATTTGTTTCAATCTTTGTTCACCTGTTCTTGAAAAGGGTAGACAGCAACTCCTAAAAAACAACATTTGTGAGTAATTACGCATTTATTACATAGCTAATTACGCAATATTTAGTAAGTTTTCCGTTGCAAGCAAATGTTGAAGTGCGGAATGTAGGCAAGGTATCAACTACTGCAAATCAAAATTATTATGCAAGAACCGTAAAAGAGAAAGTGATGGCGTCATTTGGTACAAATTAATCATGCAGAATTGAGACTCAAAGGAACACCGCTATGCAAAATTCCCATTTATCATTATTTGATTGAGTAAAACGTTATGAAACATGTGTTCCCTTAGTACAATGCTCTTTGCCTTCACTTGCAAATTCTTTATATCAAATGGTTACAATATTTTTTAAAACCCGAAAGACAAAGAAGTTCCAAAGAACTAATGAAGTGGAGAGAAAGGAAGGCATTGTTAAAGAAGAAAATGCTTCAGTTGAACTTAAGGCAGCAGATGATAAGATTATAAAATTCTTTTAGACAAAGGTGTTTAAAAGGTGTTTATTACACTGAAAGAAAGTACTATTTTGAGTGTGGAAATGCGAATAAAACAGACATTGTGGCGTCTAGGCAAACAGCAAAGGCATGGATGATCCCAGGATTTGTGTTTTAATCCCTTAATCCAAGTAATAGTACTTAAGAAAAGATCAAGGGTGATGCAACGGGATTAGGCGTAATTAAGAGCCCCTTGAAATTATAACACTACGCAAGTTCGTTGTGGTCAGATTAATTTGGTATTAGGAATTTAAATAACTCAAAAATTACTTCTATCACGTCTGAAATGTATTTGTTGATTTAAGAGACGTATCTATTACTGAGCATTTGGAATTCAAACAATTCAAATTAACATCTATGACTTCAGCAAGGTCTGCAATGTTAGTGTTGATACGATCGAAGATAAAAAGGGGCCCATATGTAAAAGGAATATTGTCATCAACGATCTTATATACTGTACCTACCGTCGCATTTACTAATGCCAAATGGTTTATCTTGCTCGTGGTCATGTGCTGAAAAAACATTTAGAGAGTATCAGTCAAATATTTACATGGGTGCCTCATGCTAGCTGAAATATTTACTATGAAGACACATCTGTAGATAAGATCAACAAGCTATTTTGGAAAGCTATATCAAAGCCGTCGTTCTCCTTCCTTAACATGTTACGTTGTCTTGCGTCTCAAATGAGACATTTATGACATCATCAACGTCAGCGTTCTCTTGTTAATCCTTATTGTTTTAGTTTCTTTATTTTACCTTCAGTTTGCATACAAAATGTTCATACACCTTTGCCTGTAATTCTGTGAAGAGGCGAACTTTAAAACTTTATGTACTGGTAAAAAGTAGTTAAAATGTCAGACGTATTGGAGGAAAAGGTTTAGGAAAACAGTTAATGTTCTAATAAAATTATTTTCTAGGATAAATTTCAGTATTTCTCAGATATGCTGAAATGATATACAAGAAAATTATATCTTGACAGACTATATAGCCAAACCAGATCAATTGAAGTTCTTACTTGTGCTCAAACATTCGCAAAATAAAAATGCAAAATCGCAAATGATGTTATTTGCAGTAACAACAGGGACATCACGGATTAACGATTTTGTAGTAGATCAATCACTGTATTAATTTCTACAATACCAGCATGAAGTATTGGCAACGTAACGCATCAAGGTATTCGATGTATAATTATAATAATCCTATGCTTGTTATTCGATCAAGCCATTGGCACTATACTTATTTGGGGTGACTGGTGACACCATATATAAACCGGTTATATGAAAGGTATTGCTTGATGATTGATATTATGTAAAAAAACTACTTGCAATAACAAACTATAAAATGAGGATTTAAAGTTAAACACTGAATATCTGGAAGTGGCGAAATTAAACAGAACAATGGACACGATCGGATCAACACATAAAGCGACTTTGGGTGACTGGGCCTTAAAAGAAGTTCCCTATAATAACATTTTAGGCTAAAAAGGTGGTACATTATTTCAACTGGATTTGAACGTGAATTGGCAGTTTTGCCAGTTTTAAGGCCACAAAAGCTTGGTTGGAACATTTGCTTCGAAATATGTTTTTTAATTTTTTTTCTCTACACATCAACCCCCTTTTAAAATACCATTATACTATTAGGCCACATCCAACATTCACGATAGTCCATTGAATACCTTAAGTTCTGGTGATTTAAATTCATTTTTTCTTCCGATCTCGTAATTGAAAACCTGCTTGATTATTATGAATTGTTCGATCAGGACAAACTTCATGCCAAGTAACTAATCAGACTTCAGAATGTCGCTGCACACGACATTTTCCGCTCGCTCGAAGAGCTTTTGGGTGAAAGTGCGACAGATAAACTGGCAACCATAGTGGTATAATGTGACTGTAAGTCTTTGGCCTGGTAGTCTTATAATTAATCAGGTCATTTGGCATGAGGTATTGCGGCTTTGAAAAGAGTGAGGGAAGAAATAAAACATTTCAACTATTTAAGGGCTTGTAAAAGGCATTTGTCAGGTACGACAAATCATGTGCGTTGTCAATACCAAAAAAACTCATTTTCGTTATGTAAGTTAAACAGTAGAAGAAGTATAGGAGTAGTAGTGGTAGAGGTAGTGGTTGGTGGTGGTGGTAGTAGTAATACTAGTATAAGATGTAGTAGTAGCAGTATCAGTAGCAGTAGCAACAGCTGCAGCAGCAGCAGTAGTAGCAGCAGAAGCAGCGGTAACAGCAGTAGTAGCAGTAGTATCAGAAGTCATAGCAGTAGTATCAGCAGTTTAGTTTTAGTAGTAGAAGTAGTAGTGGTAGTGGTAGTGATAGTGGTTGTAGTGATGGTGGTGTTTGTAGTAGAAGTTGCAGTATCAGCAGCAGCAGCAGCAGCAGCAGCAGCAGCAGCAGCAGCAGCAGCAGCAGCAGTAGTAGTAGTAGTAGTAGTAGTAGTAGTAGTAGTAGTAGTAGTAGTAGTAGTAGTAGTAGTTGTTGTAGTAGTAGTAGTTGCAGTAGTGACAATAGAAGCAACAGTATAGTAGTAGTAGTAGTAGTAGTAGTAGTAGTAGTAGTTGTAGTTGTAGCAGTAGTAGTAGTAGTAGTAGTAGTAGTAGTAGTAGTAGTAGTAGTAGTAGTAGTAGTAGTAGTAGTAGTAGTTGTAGATGTAGTAGAAGTAGTAGTAGTGGTAGTGGTAGTGACTGTAGTCGTTGTTGTAGAACAATTATAAGTATCAATCTAAGCAATCTGATAGCGGTGTTAGCGGTTGTACATTGAAGGGTGCACTGATTGTAATCTTATACACTTTAAATGCATATCAAGATTCTTAAACCAAAAATACATTGGCAATAAATTAAACAGCTATCGGAGAATTCGACAAGTAAATCGAGTGTAACCACCGTTTACTCTTTAATACCCCAAACTAAAGATAAATAATTGTCATTAAGGCGCTCCTGTTCAACAGGTGTTAGTGTCTTCCCATTGTTTTCAGGGTCTACATTAACTAGACCATCTAATTCTTCATATCATGTAACCTGTGTGTAATTGATATTAGCCACTAAGTGATTCCTTGAATACCGGTGACGTTAGTGTAAGTTAATTTCAAGGTATCAAGTAATAGACAATTTGCATTTTTTACATTATTCTTTGCATGAAATGCACTTGCTTAAATGGAATAAGAAATCGAATGCTATGCATGGGGTAAATGTTTGGATAGTCCAAATATGCATATACTCTTTCTGTCTTAAAAATCTTTTCAGCATTTATCTAAATGTGTGTTTACAGAACTGATACAAATCGTTTGAATTGTTATTTGATTGGTTTTCACGTTGTAATGTCGCAATAATTAAGTCCAAATTATCAGAGTAGAAAAGAAAGCAGAATTGTTAAGAGCTAGGTTTTCAGTAAGAGTGATTGATAAAATTCAATTAAGTTCGTATAACATTATTGTCAGTTTGGGTAAGATACGGGTACACACTGTATCAGTGCGCCTAATTGTTTAGGAATCTTCAAATATTTATTTTAGATTTATTTTCAAGTGATACTGGCTTTGATTTGTTGACAATCTGATCTTGAATAAATTCAGAATACGTCTCTGAGGGTCATAGTGAACCCTGTATCAGTTTCGAACGTTAATCAAAATAAACATACAATGAAAAACTTGTATCGAGTGTCGATAAATTGAAAATGTAAATTAGACACACACCATACTTATTCTATTTACGTTTCCATGAAACTGTATCATTTAGCTTATGCTTACTTAATTCAGCTTGATTATGAAGATCGCTGAAAGCCGATTAAAATAACTATTGAGTCCGTTTCTTGGGTCACCAGGACTGGCATTCAATATTGGTCTTAATTGGATCTAAGAACGATGTAGCTAATGAGATTACTAGTTAATATTAACTGACCAACAGAGTAAATGAAGTCAACGATGTATAACCATATGATTAATTTACAAAGTTATATATGGAATACCAACCCAGTATTGGTGACTTTTTTGAGATACCATGCGGTAGTATTACCCCTGGTAGTGATCGAACTCACAATCTCTCTTTGATGTGAGGCGGATACCTTCACCACTAGCCCACTCTCCCGAATATATGCATTTATTTTTTACAAAAATGATCCGATCTGCTTACATTTGAAATTACAGAAAATGATATTATTAGTGAGATACATACGATCACACCTGTTGCTGGTTAAGTTATATTCATTGTCATTTTGTGGAGCATATACAGAATTTATAACCGTTTAATGTTTATAAATTACATAAAATATGAAGATAACATCTCAATGCGATAAATATGATGAACATTAGTAAAAATTGTGAAACAGATAAACATGTTAATACGCATTATGTGTTTATTAACTAGTTTTATCGGAACAATAATATTTAAAATCACTAGAAATCAACCACATGTTTACAGTGGTAAGAAAGAAACTCAAAGAAATCTCAATCCAGTCCAGGTGTATTATTTAGCTAGAGATTGCATTAGGGATGGAGATAGGATAGACCCTGAGAAGTATATTCGGTGTGTTCTTATAAGTTTCAACCTCTGAGCGTTTGTCATTTTTTATTGACTTTTAAAAACGCTTAAGTAATGTTAAGCATCACAAAATACCTGTTTATTTTGAAAGTATTGAGTACAACAAACAAATTAGATTGTGTTTTCGATACTACCATAATCAGAGTTTTAGACATGCCTTGATCATAACCATCATTGTCGATGATGAAAATATACAATTTTAGGTATTGGTCAAGGAGCCCCCGTTATACGTCACTGGTATCATTAAAATGATTATAAAATAGTACATATACACACATCGTACATTTGATTGAATTTGTAATGCCAATCGCAATAGATTATTACAGTAATAGGCAGTGAGCTTGGTCAAAGGGATGACCACCCTTAAATACATTATAATTTACTGGTGGAGAAATGAAGAATAAACATTCAGTTCCATCAATTTCTAATAAAAAAATAATACTTTTAATAAAATGTTTTCGTGGTCATGAATGTCGAAATGAAGTTGTCATAACAGTTTGCGGTCATTCATCAGTTAAGGCTGAAAAGTGTCGACCGCACACGAAAAGGCATAATGCTTGATCATATCAGTGGTACTGAATGAACGGGGAGAGTTTCGAAAACATACTTTCTCATGTTTATAATGAAATAAATATCTGCTGATAAGTTTTATTAAGAGTTATATTAACATTTTAATAACTTCTATTTGATGTGGGACACCAGAAACATTAGAATGGATACATTTATTGAAGAAAGGAGTGAACCTTTTTCAGTTTACATCCATTGGTAACCATTAGTAGCTTTTGTTGTAAAAAAAAAACTGAGGTTAAAAGGCGGGCATTGAAAACCACAGTAGGTGTGCTCGTAAAAAAGGTGCATCATTCACAAACGTGAATGAATGAATATGTATGGGTTGTGGGTTATCAAATGTCTTGCATTTGGCAAATTTTACTAGTTTATGTTAATTTATTAAGATGTTTGTACTGGTGGTTTTGAACTCAATTCGAAAACAATCATAACGTTATGCATGTTATTGTTCGTGAACATTACAAAACCAATAAGTATTACCCTTTATTACACCAAAAGGCATTAAACATCATTTTCAATCAAATAAGTGTGTGCATTTTTGAATGTTGATGCTGTATTCATTATCGATGTTTAACATGGTTGTTCAGAACATTTGTTAACCAATCTCTAGTTCAAAATCCAACAAGCCAAGTCTTTGATTTTCCAAGTACAGAATGGAACAGTTACGTATTCGTTTTTTCAGCATCCTGCTATTATACCGTTATAGTGCACTCTGAATTCTTATCCCGGTTGGATTTAATTAACTTTCATCTTGAAACATCATATAATTTAAGTTAAGGTATGCATAAGCGTTCCAATAACCCTTACCTCGAATATTTAGCTTGAGCAGTCTCTCATTTTGCAGCAGTTTTCAAAAACAGGATTATAAATTATGTACCAATTAATTAAGATTATCTACATCGTTCGGTTTCGATCACAAAAATAGTCCTGTAATTAATTGATTGCGTATGATATAACAAGGGGCTTATGCAAAACACACTTTTGTAGTCATATCTCTTTGAAAACTTCCTATTTTTGAATTTATTCTTAAACGGTAATTTCTCAATTATAAAAAAAGTTAAAGCACTCCTACGTCTGCGGTGTTTTAAATGGAAAATCGCAGGAGTTTGTGTCTGTTGAATTAAGAAACGATTACGCATTTTGCGAGCACAAATGAACGTTGGCGTCTAACGTTGGGTTCATCCGTGCGATGTAAATTACATATCAAAGGCAACACGCAGAAATACATCTTATCGTTAAATTTCGAAATGAGCAGTTTTTGGCATACTTTGAAATATGTTCTACTGAAATAGAACCAGTTATCCTTAAGGTAACCATGACTATCAAACCCTGACGCCATGGGGTCCGCCATGTTCTTTTTTTCAGTCACGTCACATTTATTGCTTACGTCACACTTACTGCTTACGTCACATTTACTGCTTACGTCACATTTACTGCTTACGTAACAATTACTGCTTACGTCACATTCACTGCTTACGTCACAATTACCCCTTACGTCAAATTTACTGCTTACGTCACATTTACTGCTTACGTCAAATTTACTGCTTACATCACATTTACTGTATGATTAAGCATGGCTTAAAGCTAAGTACGCGTGACTTGTCCCCAACTGTTTTCAAGAAGTTTTAAAACAAGAAAAAAGCAATTAGATTACAGAACAGAACAGAACAGAATTTATCACACGTAAACTTTACAGTTTTTTTTGTGTGTTTCATATACATATTAAATATATTACAATTACAATTATACAATGTAGTGTGAAATATTAAATAAATATTAGAATCAACTTTTTTAAGGATAAACTGGAATTGTAGATCACAAATCTATCAAACTAAAAAAGTATACAGAACAGAACATATATTATAACACGTAAATTTTACAGTTTTTGTGTTATGTTTTCCTATAAACATATCAACATTACAACTAAACTAAGCTGATAGCGACTAGTATTATTGACATACAAAGGATGCACTGAAAAAAGTGCTATTGCAATCATCAAAGTTAGTACAAGGTTTTTATTTGACATTCGTATATGTATACATGGTGGAACAATCATTTTCAATATATAATTGAATATATGACGACTATAGACTTCAACATCATTACAAATGAGTATATAAGTTGTACATAATGTCATGATCATAATCTTCTCTAATGACCATATGGTGATCTACCTTTATTTCATAATAACAGGACGTAGCCTCGTTTCAGCATCCCCTTAGAAACAATTGGTGACGTAAATACAGAGCCGTTTTCCAAGTGTTAAATTCTAATTAAATGGTTGAAGAACTTAAGTGCTAATAGAATACACGAAATCGTCGATTCGTTTAGAATATTCTAATTTTAAAACTGAAACATGTTCTGCAAAATGCACACACTTTAATAATTACGATTAAAAATGTTTTCCTTTTTTATATTTCCAATGGTACTTGGTAGAGATATCGTAGGGACATTCAGCCAAAACATACGGGCGGACATTAGATTTTACGACATGAATAATTAAGAAATGGACCAGAGATAATGTCTATCACCAGTATGAAAACATTGGATAGGACTTGGATTTTCCAAAAGATCAAAGCATACTGATATCCATTATGTGTCAGATGTAATTTCACTTTCTTCATAAATATGTACCCTGGTTGACAAACAGTTAACTTATGAAATATCTTATAATTTTGTTTGTCAAAGTTTCAAGTTTTTGTGAAATAGATCTCCGACTTGTATCAGGTTGCGGTACACTTTCGTGTCTCGTATCAATTCATCACCAAATTAAATGTTACATAATAGCTAAACAATTTGTAGTTGTATCGTATGATTAACTACGGTGTCTGAATTCTGCCATTCGTGTTTTGAGTTTTCGCAGCGCAAGGGCGAAAATGCAACGATGTGAAAACTCGCTGGCGTATTTTCGCCCAACAAATTTGGCTATTTTCGCGATGCCGCATTTTCGCCCCGACATGTGGAGTGATTCCGCATTTTCACATTGTTGCATTTTCGCCCTTTCGCTGCAAAGAAATATATATGCGAAAATACGACTTGGCAGATTTCAGCTACCAAACATAGCATTCGACGTATAATATTTCATTCATCATATGCGTACAAAGAATTCTCTATTCACATATCAATGTCTAATTTGCATCTGCCTTATTTATGGTATAAATAATTGGAGCGTTGAGTTAAAAAAAAAGTTCATTTAAAAACATTTTCTTTCCCTTTGTGTAGGGCTGTCGTAAATCATATTTCTAATCAGTGATTTTACTGACTGAATTACTATGTATCGAAATGTTACAACAAATTAAATGGTATGATGTTAAATTGTTATTTGACAGTTAATTAACGTTCCATATTGAGCCATTGAATGTAACTTAGCGACATGTTAATTATGTAATACTCAACACTTAAATTTCCTTCGACGAAAACACATTAATAGTTTACTATTTTAACATTTGGATGTTATTCAGAACAGAATTAATTGCTAATAAACTACAGTTTTTTTTGTGTGTTTCATATACATATTAACTATATTACAATTACAATTATTATTATTATTATTTACATTCCGGCAATTTACCAAGAAAATACGGCCACCTTGACAATAACATACAACCACAGCGTACTTCAAACTTTGGAAAATAACCCGGATATTTCTAGGAAAAAAATAAACATTTCCGGTGAATTATTCTAATTTGACAAAAATAGAATAAAAACTCGAAAAAGCGCTATCTTTACGCTACACTTAAACAAATTACTGGAATCCCAAATATAACTTATTCTTGCAAATTTAGCAACAATTATTTGTGATTATAGTTTGAAGCGCAATGTTTGTGTACAATGCACCAATTACGTTGCGTCTCGTTTCAACATACAACAAAGGCTCGATTTTAAGGATATTTTCAAAACAAACAATTGTCAATGGCAATGATGTATAAAAAGACCATTATTTAAGACGGATATACCATTAACTGTGGACAAGTAAAAACACAGTAATTTTTGGCTACAATGTGCATGTCTTATAATTCATCGTTTAAAAATAATACAACATTTATCTAGGTATAATTTCCTACGTGCAATCATTAATTTGTCAATCCAAATAGGAACTTTTTCTATCCCTATTTGACCGTTTTTGGACCATACTTGCATCATTCCATTGGTGTTATTTGAGGTATGTGGCGGATCCGTGGTCTAGTGGTAACGCACTTGACTATCAATCCAGGAGTCGCAGGTTCGATTCCCCGTCGCACCACTAAACAAATACTAATGGTCTTCCGGGAGGGACGTTAAATGGGGGCCCCGTGTGACAGTGCTATACACTGGTGCACGTTAACGAACTAGGGTAGCTCTAACCAGGGTTCATTTCTGTCTGTGCACTATGCTCCAAAGAACCTAAAATGACTAACACTCTTAACTCGCCGAATGGGCAAGGCCCGAGTGCTAGTATAAATAAGCTTACACACACACATTTGAGTTATCCGACCCGCACATCAGCTAGCATACTGGTGGGAGTCGTGACCTTAATGATATTATTCATGCCAGGTGACCCTATATAACTTTTGTATATGTTAAAGTGACACTCTTATTCAAAATCAATACATACCCATGTACAACACACAAAAATGCTTACTTTTGAGTGATAAACCTTTAACTACCTACTAAATAATGCATTTATGGAAAATATTAATCACTGATAGCAAATTTGTTACCGTGTATTTAATAGCAGAAAGCGCAAAATGATTCATGATTTTTTTTCCTTCATATTTTTTTTCGAAACACAGAACTCTTTCAGATGGTCCCAAAATAACACAAAGTCACCAGGCCTCCAAAATTAATCTATATGTGGGTCGGGTTCCTTTAAAACCAGCAATTCCCAGGAACTTTAGCTTATATTTGAGAACAATATTTAATTTGAAGTTTACCAAACGACAGCCTTAACCAATCTGAAACCATTTTTCTCCATAACATAAATATATAAAAGAGATTTCATTAACGCTTAGCCAGCAATAGGAGTAATCCTATAATAATTATATGTCCTTTTAAATGTATGGGAATAATTCGACACTTCACACGCATTTCTATTAATGTTCGACCATTGAGCATTCTGATATATACGTATGATTTTGTAAATACTTTTTTGTTGAAATCTGATCCTATCTGATTGGAATTTAATCGATTTGCATAGATGACTTAAAACGATATGATATGATAATCATAAAGATATCAACACTCCTGGCGACCTCACACGAATAACTTAAGAGGAGCTTTAAAACGAAAATGTTACCACTTTTAATTTGAACTCCTTAGTGTTTGGCGCGAAATGCCTCTACACTAGCTAGCGCGAGTTGGCGAGTTTTTAAACAGCCCATTTAATGAAACCAATTAATGACTAAATGAAAAATTGGCAGTTGTAATCTGCTTCAAGGATACTTGGTTGCCCAGGCTCTCCTAAAATGAATTAAAGTGAATTCGTTCGGCGATTCCATTGGCGAGCCTTGGGCCTGAACGCTAAGGAGGGTTAAAATGAGATAGTCTGCAAAATTTAACTAAAAGTACAAACCCATTTAGTTTTTATTATTATTTTTGAAAGTATTAGATATAAAGACATCATGTTGACATTTTTCAAATAAAGTTTATATTTTAATTGTAACATATTTATTACATAGACAAATCCTGATAAAATCATTTCAAATATAAAAATCTATGACATAAATGTGTCATACTTCTCCTAATTGGTTTCATTCGAGTTGTTACTGTTATGATACATTTTCTTAACTTTTTAACAAGTAGTTGACGCGGGCGTCATGATTTATGAAAACAGACGACATATTTGAGTATACACAAGTTTATTCAATTCAAAACATTTAATTTCACCTCAGCTGCGAAATAATGTCATCTTATCAGTTGAGGTATTTTCATAGTTTTAAATAAATGACACCAAAAAAAGTGAGATAAGTACTGTTAAGCGACGAAAAAACCCACACCCCAATTGAGATAACTTTTCTTTATAGAAAAGGTAATTGATGTATATTACTCTTAGGTGTAAAAAGCACAACATATAGATAGAAAACCCTAAACTGGGGAGGAAAGTATCATTATAGAGGCAGGAAACCCTACTTTGAGGAAGGAAACTATTATATAGAAATAGGAAACCCTAAATTAGGGGAAGAAGTATTATATAGATACAGGAACCCCTAAATTGAGGAGGAAAGTATTATATAGAGACAGGAACCCCTAAATTGGGAAGAAAGTATAATATAGAGTGATGAACCCCTAAATTGGGGAGGAAAGTATTATATAGAGACAGGAGACCCAAAATTGGGAAAGGAAAGTTTTAAAATGAATTAAGAAACCATTAATTGGGAAAGAAAGCATTATATTGAGACTGAGGGAGGAACGTATGATATAGAACTAAGAAACCTTAAAAGGGTGGTAAAGGCTTAGATAGAGTCATAAGACATTGAATTCGTTGAAGGGAGACTAGAAATACGTTATCACAGACGTGTTGAGAGGCACAACACCATGAATAAGCGGACATATCAGTAGTATTTTATGCACAGACAGAAATTCCTAAATAAGGGGAGGAAATCATATTTGAGTTTTTAAACAGTTAAATACTGTAGACCATGTTTTATCTTTCTTCTTGCATTAAATATTGATATAATGCTGATATAATAAAATTGAGACTATATGTTAAAATACATAAGTAATGCTTTTACAAACACCTGAAGAAGAATAATATACACTGCATACATTTTTAAATGTGAATCACATCTTTTAAGCGGAATTTGATAAAACGTTACTGACGACAGCAAGTTAGTCATGAACTAATAAACTCCCATATGAAAAGAAAAAATATATTAAATAAATGTAGAAAGAAAGCTTTCATTTAAATGGCCATAAACTCTTTTCATAAATGTCCCTTTCTTTTTCTTTATTAGAAATACCTATAAAATGAGAAATAAATGAACTTGTATGTATACAGCCTTAAACGAAACATGCATTGAAGGTATTGTTCACAGCCATAAATATTATGATTTTTTATTTTCTATAATTGCTGTGCTTAGATATAAAAATCGCTGATCAAAGATTACAGATTTAAAATCAATTTTAATGATTATTTCGATTCCTTTGAAGTTGTGCCACCTGTGTGAATTAAAGGGTAATTTGTCAAGAATAAACCATTCATTAAACGTTTAGTGAATGAGAAAAAACCTGTTCTAATGGATTACAAAGGAATGGTTTAGACTTTTGTTTTTACATTCTTGAATAAAGTTGATCATCTTCGCGGTTTTTGGTTTCTATCGTGTAATATATTTACTTTTTAACAAACAAAACTTCAAAGCTGTTTTCTGGGAAAATCATGGGAGATCTTTGACTTGATAACTTCTATAATACAAGGGAAACTAGAGAGACACGCCAATCAATCCTTAACCTATTGTTATTTGTTTTATTGACAAACGGATCAAACGCCAAAATCCAAACTAACATACAAAAACAAAGAAAAGACAAAAAAATCATTCTACACATACTTAAATAAACCGTTTATGAGCAATGTTTGGGTTACCAACTTAGAATGGTCAGCGAAATCAAGGAATATGAAATGTGAGTGATATCAAGGGTCCTAGTGATAACAAGGGTCCGGTTTTAGGACAAAACATAAGACGAAAAAATCGTCCCCGCGTGAAATATTTTTTACTAACAATCTGACCAGGTAGCCAAAAAGTCACTGCTGAATTTGCTAGGCAACTTAAATTTGTTCATAAAACCAGACCCCGTTTTAAATTCTAGCTCTCAAACACATCTGTTTTGACAAAAACACGATTATTAGATTTCTTAGAAGCTTTCGATAGAGTAATCAAGAAAAAATATTTAGAAAATTGCGAACAGACATTTGGCCGAGCATTTTCAATAAACAGAAGATTAAACGCACACAGCAGACAAGATAACCACGTTAAGTGCAACTACTCTGTTTTGAATTATTTTGTTCGTACACAGGCGTAGTGCAAGGAATAAAACATGATCCTGAGGTTAGATATCTGCTTTATGTTAATTTCAAAAGAAATTAGTGGGAGTAGGCTGCTTATTAAAGTAATTGTTCAATTTACTTCAAAATGTGTGCATCTATATAAAATACATTGACGTCAAAAGGGTTGATCCGAACTAGTTGCATTGTCTAGGCCCAAATTTCCTGTGCCATATCCACGAGGTTGTGTTCACTTGTGACAGAAAAACTAATTTATGCGAACTGATAACAATGCAAAACGTTTATATTTAAGATCATCAAACAATTGTGAACAATTTGTAATATGGTTTAACTGCAATTGAAATTGGCCAATTTTAGGAGTAATTGTTAAAAATGACACCACATATACATTTATTAATACCGATATCAGATAAAAATCTCAACTTAGTATCAATTTAATATAATTGACAAGATGCAATCAAACTTTGTATTACACTGGTTGCGTCAAAATCATTCTATTCTCACATATTCACGTCGCCAAAGTAGGTTTTATCTATAATTTAATCAATGCTAATGATTTGGTTCCGACATTCAAACGGGAGCGGCTATTAAGAAGTGAAAGTAGAGAAAAATCATTTACATTACAAAGAACTGGCAATTTTTTAATAAGTTTCCTCAGTGCAAACTATACCCAGAAAGTAGGGTCGAATCTCTTGCGGTACATTAGCGCTATTTATGTTTCAATTTTATGAATGATATAATTGTTATTTAAATATTTAAATATTTCACTTTTTAAAATTCATGAGCTGACAAAATCCCACAAACAAATTAATTTGCCTAATATCCAGCAGCTATTATTTCTTATGATGTTCAATTAATTCAAATAAAAGCCATACTCCTTAATTCTTGTTACAGCCAACTGAATCTTATTGATAACAGCCGCAAATTCACACCGACCAGATTATTTGAAACCTATTTTGAATTAAATCCTATTCAAAAACACGCCATGGCTGTTAGTATTCTCAATATCTAACGGATATAGCATAAAACCCCTTACAGATGCCAACCTGATCGGAGTCATTCATATCTCGAACCGTTTCAGACTCAATTCAATTCGTCTTTTCTAACTGGTATCACATCTGAAAGACCACAATAATTTCAACTGGCCATGAACATAATCCAACAGGAGGTCGTTTTGAATAAATATTTGCGATGCTCTTCCCGCAACTATTGCTGAATAAAAGATGGAAATAATGAGCTAGTAATAACTCTAGGTTATGGAATCATATTTCCCCTTTATTGCCAAATCATGTTATTTAAAATCAATACATACAATGTAAACCAAACATAAATTTGAGTGATAAACCTTTAACAACTTACAAAATAATGCATTTATGGAAACGATTAATTAGTGATAACAAAATTGTAACTATGTTTTAATGGCTAATGACGCACATAAAATTTATTGACTGGTGGACCCTAAAAGATTAAAGGCGATCAACTATCGAATCATTAGATAGAAATACCGTGTTTTCTGCACCTTTCCTTCAAATCAAACACAGTATCCTTCATAAGAACCATTGCTATTTAGGATATTTATTCATCCTTTTTGGTAAATTAAAATAATTGTTAATATGGTACATCTTATTTGGTAGTAGGAGTGCACTTCGCATCATTCTCCGATTTGATATTGTTATAGAATTTATAGCGATCTCTTTTGTCCATAACACACGAACGGCTGTAATGTGACAATAATTTATCAACGAAGATCATGCTTCAAAATTGCTGAATTATCATTATCCTCACATCTCTGTAATATGCATGATATTTCATACTTTTTATCTATATTTTCAGGCGGTGTACAACTATGCCAAGGTTGCCTGTAAATGTCACGGAGTTTCCGGCTCATGTAGTCTTAAAACTTGCTGGCAACAGCTACCAACCTTCCGCGAAATCGGCGAACGTCTGAAGGAAAGGTACGACGGAGCCGTTGAAGTGAAATTTAACAAGAGAGGCACACAATTGAAGCGAAAACATAGGAAATACAACAAGCCAACAAATGAAGACTTACTGTACCTTGAGCAATCGCCAGACTATTGCCAAGCTAATAAGGAGACCGGAAGTTTGGGCACTTCCGGCCGTGAATGTAATAAAGGGTCAGATGGTATGGACGGATGTAACTTGATGTGTTGTGGCCGGGGCTATAATACCTTTAAAAAGACTCTTGTGGAAAGGTGTAACTGTAAATTTGTTTGGTGTTGTCATGTAAAATGCAAAACTTGTGAAAGTGTCAAGGATGTGCATGTTTGTAAATGAGATTGTTGTTTTCTCTTTCCAATGTTATTTATTTATAAACAACGAGCAATCAGGTATCTGACTGTAGAAACGATTTCATTATCGTTTATGCAAAATCATACACATACATTGCCATGGTTCACGTTAAATCCATTGTACCAAATGCGCTCATGGACTGGGACAAATGCGTACGATCCTACCTCTACGCTTAAACTGATGACGTGTGCAAAAACTGTGATCTCGAGTAAGACATCTCGCGCAAGGCGATACTTCGAGACCAAATGTGCCTGGAATGTGTTGTTCGCGGAAAGTTGTACGGAATAATGGCCAGTGTTAAGAATAAGCAACTTTTATTTGATTTAGTGCAATAAACAGCGCTTAGATTCCTATTGGATCATTTCGCTCACTTGTAACTGCTCGTTTGTTGTGGTTTCTCAAAGGACAGCACAAGGGAACGAGGGAGTGACTCTAAGAGCCTTGTGCTTAAACAGAAAACCTTGAAAGAGAAACTATGCTGTTTAAAGATCTAAATATTTATTAGCTCATGTTAATGAAACTGCCTTTAATTTCGTTTGCTAAAGGCATTTTGACTCTTTCGGTATATAATCTAAATAAAAACATTGCTAGGCTATTTTTTCGTATTTCTTGGAAGTTAAATACTGAAATAATTGATAACGTTAACCGAAAACTTTCCGAAATTTCATTCAGTTTTGCTGCTTACATAAAAGGTATTTAAGAAGTAAATGTTATACTAATGTGAGATTTTTTGATTTCTAAATGATTATTTGTAAATTGTTTTGTTTATAATTGCGTACATCAATGCCAAGAGTCATACAGGAGTAAACCATGTATATTATTGTTGTTGTAAAAGTGTATATTGATATCATACTATGTTACATATACAAACATCATAGTTATCATACCATAGGTGGTTAAATCAGTTACCATTGGAAGTAGGTTTATGTTGTTACAAATGATGTAGGACAAAGTTTACCAGATTAAAAGCCCCTCAGAAATATTGCATTGATAGACAAACTACCCCATGATTTTAAACCTTCTTCTTCAATGTTGAAAGAAGATACGTTTTAAAATTTGATATTATACAATTTCAACGGAAAGGCGAAAATGGCCAAAAATAATTTATATATTAGCGTCTTTTTCAACCTATGCTTAAATTGGTTGAAGGTGTTTTGACCGGGGAGGATTTTGTTTGCTTCCCTTTTCACAGGGTTATAAAGGTGCTGTCTCATTGTAAACTGATTTATCTTGAAGATAGATTGTAATAATAATTATAATTTCCGTTTTTCGAAAAGGAAACAATAAAATCAAACTAAATTAAATAAGACAACCCCCCCCCCACACACCCCCACACACATATTATACCCTTTTTAAAAAAGTGCACAGCCAAGCTGTTATTTTTAGAGTCTATATAAATGTATCTCCCCCTCTCTGCTATGTCGCCAGGCATTGTAATAAGCAGGAGACTAGATTTTGAACTAAGCTTTTTAAGTATGAAAGAGTTAGCACACATTCGAATAAGTAAAATCTCTTAATAGCTGTTTCAACAAAAGGTGTATGTTTCATTTGGGAAATTCTTTTATACACTTCGCGTTCTTCTGGTCATTTAAATGGTATTTAAAAGAAAGTATGCATATTTAAATCGTTGTTATTTATTTCATTGTTATCATGGTTGACATTTAGCATACTAGCAATAGCACACTCTCATATTAACGACGATAAAAAGCGTATATTTTACATAACAAATCAGTGTTTTGTATAAATAATAAATTTGAATATAAAAATGACCATTTTAAAGTTGATATTTAGTCACAAATTATTATTTAAATTACAGTTATTTTGTTTACAGCCCTGAAACTATTCAAAGACACGAATAGTTTATACACTGTGTGTAGTTTTTATATTCGATTTGTCATACAATTTGAAACATGTTTTTCAGTAGCGCAAGTTCTGGGGGATCATTTCACCAAGAATCATGGGAAAGTTTGTTCCTATGAAGGATATTTCAACAGCACTACTGCACTGTTTTAAATCCTTCATATGTAAAATATTGCTTCGTTGGTTCATATGAATGGTTCTTCATGAAATGCCCCCTGATTTCATATATGGTTTTCAATTACTGTTTAATTGTTCTGTTAAATAAAATCAATTTGCCTCGGTGGGTTACAGGGTATTGTTTTGAATCAAAATGGTACAAATACATCCGCAAACATACATTTAATCTCATCATAGAGCTGTTCAACATATCATCATGTCTTGTTAGTTTTTTCTATATTGTTACGTTGTGATACATTTATTCTATTTCTAATTTTGTTTATTTTATAAAATTAATTTGCCCATAAATACCTACATTGCACTTTTCATAAAATAAAAAAGATAACCATGCAACTCGTCTTGTTCTGTTTTTATTCTTTGAAAACGGGTTTAAGACAAACATATTAATACAATTAAGTTTAATGTTTGATAGCGTGAGGAAACTCCGCTCTGCTCCTTACTTTAAGTGTTTTGATTTTAAATACGTGATTGAAGACGTATTGTTGTAAACAATAACATTCAATGTTTGAGAGTTCAAGGAAAGCTACGCTCCTTCCCTTCAGTGTTTTTGGCTTAAGAAGTCTTTGTTTTACTTAGGTATCCCTTAATCAATTCAGATTAACAAAACAAAACTGCATGACCAAGAGGACATGGTTGTGGGGCACATTCACGAGTTATATGATTTCAACAAACTTAGATGACCTCTAGTCAATGCTTATGCTTCAACAAACTTAATCAATGGCCTCGCCAAAGCATTTGACATATACATCTCAAAATTATTTTTAGATGATAAACAAGAAATACTTTGCTTTTATTTTTTATTCAATCTAAAGATATTTAGACAGACAAATATTGTAAATCGTCGACAATTTAACACATGTGTACAATATATTACGCTCAAAGGAAAGCCTTGTTTCTCAACCAAGGTATACGATATTATGGCAAAAGTATTTCTACTGTGTGTTTGCCAGTATTCACACTTAAAATACATACTACTTTTTTAGTTTAAAATGTATTTAAAAAAACACTTAAACTTACAACAGTAAATCGTTAACAAAAATATCTTCTATTTCAGTGTCTTGAAGTTTTCGAGAAAATAAGTATAAACTATTTATAGACAATGCTTTTTGGGGTTCAAAAAGTGTACTTCCTTTTATCAACCGTTGCCCTGAAAAAATAAGGTTAATTAACTTTACATTCAAAATGCATGTATAAACAACATTTGTGAATACATAAGTTAAATCCACAAGTCAGCATCTTTAATTTAGCTTTATTTTCAAATGTGATGTCAATATAAAATACCTCTCCTTGTCATGGCTGTACAATTCAACAATAACACAAGTGCGAAAAACTACAACTTTACCCGAAAATAGTTTCTGTGATTCACACACGTGACCAAGCCACCCAACCCTTGTTAAAGCACATATCTAGCATCTTCTAGACCTTACATGGAACATGGAGTAAAAGTACAGAAGCCAAATAATTTACAATGACTCAAGGTCGAAGCTCAACAGACACAAAACTAAAGACACCGAACCTACAAAACTTCACATGCATACGTCACATGCAACGAACGCCTTCTTTCATAGCCAAACAAAATTGGATTTTCTAACTCACGACTTGGAAATGCTTCCCAAATCACGCAGGGTAATCTACTAATCTGGTGAATTCAACCCTTTGAGCAGCTTTCAAATAGAAAGTCTATCACAGCTAGCAAGCAGGAATAGCTTCTTGTTTAGATTTGCTTAACCTAGGACTTTAGGCTACATGTTCTCAGCAAGGAAATCTACAGCACTCGCACATATTTCCCAACAAATATTTAGAAATAATTTTCGAAGTAACTCATTAAATTATGCTGGTTAGAAATGATCTATGAGAGTAAATCTCAGCTAAAATCCCTCAAGCATACTTCCCAACAAACAATTGGAAATAGCTTCCCATGTTAAAAATTATACCCAACCCACCATAATATGCTGGATGAGGTAGCCATTAAATTATGATGAGTTGGATATAATTCCTTATGTTTGTCTGGCCTAATCTGACCTTAACTCTCAGCTAATTAAGAACATATTAAGTTTACTCCACTGCCTTGGGTTATATTTCCCAGCCACAAATAAGAATAATTCCCCAAGTGAAAATATAAAACCCTGCTAACCATATTATCCTGGTTATATCTGCTTGTCTGGCATCTTTTAGCCTTGACCTTCCTTTCAGCGAGGAAGTCTTCTCGCATGATTTCAGCAATGAGCTGGTCCTCCGACTGAGTATAAGTAACCTAAAACGAAATACTTTTCAGTAACATTTAAAAAAAAAATGAAATAAATGCAAAATGGTTTCAGCATACTGATTATGGCGCTAGATTTCTTTCAAATGCTTCACCATCAATGTTATTTTCATGTCCTTAGGCATTTGAGGCGTTTATACAAACATGTGCGTATGCTTTTGTGTATATATTATTAAAATAATTCATGTTTTTTTACCACTCTCCTTTACTAATACCATGTAGAAATTGCAAGCGAAAGAGTTCTTACGCAGAAAATAGATTGGTTGTTCCTTGTTTAAAACTAATAATCATATTAATGTCATTAACCTTCGCGTCCTTCACCTCAGCAGACGCCTCAGTCCTAACATCTTTTTGTTCATCTGTCTTCTCATCTTCTGCCTTCTTGGCAAGTTTCCAATTTTGCAGTTTCCTCGCTTTTCGTTTCCGTTCGTTAATGAAATCATCATGGAGTATACCAGCAATGAGTTCCTTTTCATCTGCCGTATAGGTTACCTACAGAGCATGTTATGCATTTAGAAAATGGATGAAATCGGACGAAGAAATAAACAATGCACTGTACATGGTTTAAAAAAATAATGATTTTATTAATGATATTTACCTCCTCCACAGCAGTCGCATCAGTCCTGTCACTTTGTTGTTCATCGGTCGTCTCATCTTCTGCTTTCTTAGCAATTTTCCAATTTTGCATTTTTCTCGCCTTTTGTCTCCGTTCGTTCATGAAATCATCATGGAGTATGCCAGCAATAAGTTTCTTTTCATCTGCCGTATAGGACACCTACAGAACATGTAATGCATTTAGAAAGCAAATAAAATCAGACGAAAAAATAATCAAAACACCTTGTCAAAGATATTAAGGGCATATCGGAATGCATACATTTTACTTGAAGCGCTATGAAAATGAAATTTTAAATTGAGCGGGTTTGTAACGTTATACTTTTAAACTTATAATCGGGGATGCATTGATGCTTAAATTTTCCAGGTGCCCCCGGGGATTGGGGTGGAGTTAACACCTTGACTACACAGTACCTCGAAACACCAAAATGCTTATTCCATTTGAAAAAGTAGTATATGGTACCAACAAATGAAAAAAAATACAGCTGTGAAGAAGAATTACCGCATCGTCGGATTGAGTTGCTTCGTTCTGTCGTGAGGACTTTCTCTTTTCCTTCTTGGCAGACCCAGATGAGACCTGAAACCAGTAAGTTATCAGAATAAGGGATCACCTACGTACTTATGAACACATTTGCGGATGTGTGGTGAACTAAGGTTTGCCCCCAATTATAAAACAGGTTAGTAGTGAATTCACGCATGGCACATCATTATAAAAGACATCGCCATACAAATAAATTTAAAAATAACCACCTTAATCAGCATAACAATTATTATATAATATGACATGAAAAAACCGCACTGTGTGTACAGTTTGGCCATTATAACTCCCGGGTTTCAATGTAGCGTCAACTTCGATAGGCTGAAACAAGCCAAATAATCAATTAAGCCTTTAAATACCGCTTTTGAGGGTCTCTTTGCCTGAAGTGGGGGTAGCCTTCTTGGAGGCACGGCAAGGTTAGAAGACTTATCATCAAGGGTGACGTCAAACGCCACACCGCCTGTGGCCACTTTTGCATCCTGGCCTAAATGGGATAGTTTGATATCCAATTTAACCATTTTTTTTCAATCAATTTCAGTAGCAGGTAATTAATACAAAAAATGTAATTATATACATTGTGCTTTAAACAGGTTCAAAGTGTTTTACTGAAGGATTTGTTGGTGTATAATCAACCTATTTTAAAAGGAACTACATTATATAATAACAGGTACGAATCAATCGCATGGTCAACTCAATTGCCAGTGTCCCGGGGGTCTAGGGTTCGAACCCGGGGCACATGATTTGTCCGTGGTTTAGTTTATTATGTGCATTGATATCTAGAATCGGGTGTTGAGAAATGTGTATTTGTTACAAACTGTGCAAAATTATATCATAATGGATTATTTAATCACCATTGGCGTTTTGTTTGTATGCATAAAGTCAGTTAAATGGACTATGTATAGTCAATAATAAAGATATAAATTTATTCTAATCCATACCTTTGTCAAGGTCGCCAACCATTTCTTCGCCCTTCTTCAACTCCTCTTCCATGTCGCCATATTCCACCGCTGATGACGACGGACGGAACTCAGTATTTGACGAAATAATGACAGAAACGTCATCGTTACGTTTCCTAGGATCAGGACCAACTTTATTACTCTTTTTTCTAAAGCAATTTCCCATATTTTCGCTAGAAATTGATTTTATTGACGAAAATTAATCAAAAGGCAACCTGTCAACAAACAGTCGCTACGCGTCTTTTTGGAAATGACGTTGACGTCAAGGAAACCGGACTGTGTTAACATCTCGCGTTAACTGTTTACCTTTGTGTTTGTTTTTGTTGTTGATGTTTTACCAGTATCTTAGTCTTTTTCATTTACCTTTGTCTATTTATATAAGTTTGTGTGAATAATGAATTTGAATGAGTTGTACAATCGATTAATTATAAACGTATTTGTTTTCATGTTTCACCATACGTCACGTTTGACGTCATGCGATGTGACGTTCATTTAGCTGTCATGCGTTATTTTTTGCTTAAAAAACTATCATTGTAAAGTGCGTTTTTTTTGTATAAGAAATAATTACAGTATACTAAAAACTTAATAACTATGCTGTTGTTTTATGCATGGCGACTGATAGTAGGATTGCTATTGGACCCAGATCGCAACAAATGGACGAAAACCCGAAAAAGTTAGGTCGTAGTAATACAAAAACGTTTTAATAATAGCACTGCATTCGTCTGTTTTGTATTAAATCAATTGAATGTCATTTGCTATCCGAAAATGGTCATCCTCCGTGCTGCAGAGAAATGTAAAGAGCAAGGGAAAAAACCCATGCATTGACAACACGACTGTTGACTGCGGTTAAGGTTATTTTTGACGAAAATGAATTTATTTTCGCGAAAGTAAGGTTTTGATATGAATCTGGTAAATTTTGGCGAAATGTAGTAATTTTTTTGGATATAATAAAATTATTTTCGCGGAAACAAGTTTTGGTAAAAATCTGAAAATAGGGATAATTTTGGCGAAATTAACATTTTTGACAAACATGTAGTTAGTTTATGGCTAAAATAAGTTATTTTCGCGAAAATAAGATTTTGAAAGAAATATGAAAATAGAGTTAGTTTTGGCGAAAATAACATTTTTTCACACGCTCGTGATAACTTCCTGGGTTCAACGACCCACTACTTGGGGTACTCCGGCCGTCAATCGTATTTTCTATGGTTGTTATAATATAAGAAAAAAAAACATATTCCTTTCTATGACCCAAATACTGCATCTAGGAATAATTTATCATTGGATTGTTTGCGTCATTAGTGAATATGTCAAACCTTTATCTTGGCAGAACGTTTTCTTTTGTTTTTTAAGCTTGAATTGCTTCCAACTTACATGGGTTTGGACATGGAGCGTGCGCACGGACCTCTATGTACACTTAAGATCATAATAAGGGCCATAACTATATGGAAAACAGTCCGAGCAAACCCTTCTGATAGCAGGCACCACAGGGTTCATTTTACAAATTGTGCATGGCCAAAAATGTACATGATGCAGATGCTATGTCAATTTTAAGGAGCACATGGGTCATTTTTGTGAAGGCATCAAAAAGAGCAGATTTTAGAGAACAAAAACAAGATAACATGATTTTTTTTCAATGACTTTTCATAATTTGTAATTTAGTGTTATACATCAAACACAAAATAACATATAATTTACTGGTGACAAAATTCTAGTAAAAGCATAATTATACTCCCCTTTCAATGGAAACAAAGAAAACAAGTAAACCCTTACACTTATATTTTCAGTAATGGTCATCTCAATGGAACGTTTAAAACTTTATCTGTAATACAGTTGATCAATTCAATAATGGGTATTTTTATTCATTATATTATATTGTATTTAAAAGTGTTTCATTATAACTCTTTTTTCTCATTATAATTGCATTGATTGAAAAGCCAGTCTGTTAAAATCTCAAAATTGAAGATATCTTATTATGACTTTCAAATTAAAAAAGTTGCAAAACTTGTTCATTTATTTACTGAGATGTTCAGCTACCATCGAACAAATTAAAATGTTGCCATGACAACAACAAAATACAACAAACTTAAATTGTTTAAAAAATAACAAATATATAATTTATGTATTGACAAATCCTAATTATTTTGAAATCATCGAAGTCAGTATGTCATTGTTATAGTATCTAAAAAGTCATACAATTTGGCCTAGATTTCTATTTTTATGAATCTCATCAAATAACTGGAACTTTTCAGAGCTTGTTACCAATACAGATAAACATATTGTTTTGATTTTGTCTTTACATGTTTAAGGGCTATATATATACACAATGTATTGACATGTTGACTGTAACCCATATGTTGACATGCTGTCTGTTATCAATGTTTTGACATGTTGACTGTTATCAATGTATTGACATGTTGACTGTAACCCATATATTGGCATGTTGACTGTAACCCACATATTGACATGCTGTCTGTTATCAATGTTTTGACATGTTGACTGTTATCAATGTATTGACATGTTGATTGTAACCCATATATTGACATGTTGACTGTACAAATGTATTGACATGTTGACTGTAACCCATATATTGGCATGCAGTCTGTTATCAATGTATTGATATGTTGACTGTTATCAATGTATTGATATGCTGACTATAGACAATGTATTGACATGTTGACTGGAACCAATGTATTGACATGTTGACTGTACAAATATATTGACATGTTGACTGTTACCCATACATTGACATGTTGACTGTTACCCATATAATGACATGTTGACTGTACAAATGTATTGACATGTTGACTGTAACCCATATATTGACATGTTGACTGTACAAATGTATTGACATGTTGACTGTAACCCATATATTGACATGTTGACTGTACAAATGTATTGACATGCTGTCTGTTATCAATGTTTTGACATGTTGACTGTAACCCATATATTGACATGCTGTCTGTTATCAATGTTTTGACATGTTCACTGTTATCAATGTATTGACTTGTTGACTGTAACCAATGTATTGACATGTTGTCTGTTACCAATGTATTGACATGTTGACTGTAACCAAATGTATTGACATGTTGACTGTACAAATATATTGACATGTTGACTGTTACCCATACATTGACATGTTGACTGTTACCCATATAATGACATGTTGACTGTACAAATGTATTGACATGTTGACTGTAACCCATATATTGACATGTTGACTGTACAAATGTATTGACATGTTGACTGTAACCCATATATTGACATGTTGACTGTACAAATGTATTGACATGCTGTCTGTTATCAATGTTTTGACATGTTGACTGTAACCCATATATTGACATGCTGTCTGTTATCAATGTTTTGACATGTTCACTGTTATCAATGTATTGACTTGTTGACTGTAACCAATGTATTGACATGTTGTCTGTTACCAATGTATTGACATGTTGACTGTAACCAAATGTATTGACATGTTGACTGTACCAATGTATTGACATGTTGAATGTAACCAATGTATTGACATGTTGACTGTATCAATGTATTGACATGTTGACTGTAACCAAATGTATTGACATGTTGACTGTATCAATGTATTCACATGTTGACTGTATCAATGTATTGATATGCTGACTGTACCAATGTATTGACATGTTGACTGTACCAATGTATTGATATGCTGACTATAGACAATGTATTGACATGTGGACTGTAACCAATTTATTGACATGTTGACTGTACAAATATATTGACATGTTGACTGTAACCCATATATTGACATGTTGACTGTACAAATGTATTGACATGTTGACTGTAACCCATATATTGACATGTTGACTGTAACCCATATATTGACATGTTGACTGTAACCCATGTATTGACATGTTGACTGTACCAATGTATTGACATGCTGTCTGTTATCAATGTTTTGACATGTTGACTGTTATCAATGTATTGACATGTTGACTGTAACCCATATATTGACATGTTGACTGTAACCCACATATTGACATGCTGTCTGTTATCAATGTTTTGACATGTTCACTGTTATCAATGTATTGACTTGTTGACTGTAACCAATGTATTGACATGTTGTCTGTTACCAATGTATTGACATGTTGACTGTAACCAAATGTATTGACATGTTGTCTGTTACCAATGTATTGACATGTTGTCTGTAACCAATGTATTGACATGTTGACTGTAACCAAATGTATTGACATGTTGACTGTACCAATGTATTGACATGTTGAATGTAACCAATGTATTGACATGTTGACTGTATCAATGTATTGACATGTTGACTGTATCAATGTATTCACATGTTGACTGTATCAATGTATTGACATGTTGACTGTACCAATGTATTGACATGTTGACTGTACCAATGTATTGACTGTACCAATGTATTGACATGTTGACTGTACCAATGTATTGACATGTTGACTGTATCAATGTATTGACATGTTGACTGTACAAATGTATTGTCATGTTGACTGCATCTATGTATTGATATGTTGACTGTATCAATGTATTGACATTTTGACTGTACCAATGTATTGACATTTTGACTGTTACCAATGTATTGACATGCTGACTGTTTAAGGCGTAATAAAAATTATGTCCAAGTATTACACATGTCGCTGACAACATATGGCACATGACGCAGACAAAATATAACACATGACGCAGACAACAGACAAAATGTGACACATGACGCGGACAATATATAACACATGACGCTGACGGTATACAACACATGACGCTGACGACATATAACACATGACGCGGACAATATAATTATTACACATAATGCTGACAACAAATAACACTTTTTTTTTAAATATGCACTTTGTACTGTATATTATACAAAGTGCATATTTAAAAAATATATATTTTTTAATATTTTTTCACATATTCGGTATTATAATTTTTAGTAAGGAATTATAAGATTGTTTTTGATTTTTTTAAAAAATGATTCAGTTTGAAAATCCGGTGCCAGTGGGTTCAAGGTAACACATTGAAAGTCATGTCCAGCGGAAAGGATTCAAAATAACAAGGTTATCACATATGGCTAAAATCTTGCCAGGGGAAATAACTGTAATAATTTAAAACTTTATTTCAGTAGAGGTTGTGTTTCTTTTCGTACATTGCCAAGCAGTAACGTTTTGGGGACATCCAATTTTCCCTAAACATTTGCTTAAAAGACATAATGATAAAAAGTATTTCTTATAGAAATTAAACTTTCATTTCTAACTATCATGTAAATCAATCCAACATTGATAACATGAAATGGACATTTGGAAATCCACTTAACGCTTCCATAGTAGCTATTATCTTTAAAAAAATATATTTTAATATGGCTTAAAAAAAGAAAAAGCATGAATTAAGTACATTTGTCAATGTTAATCACAGACCTGGTTTATAGGTTTGTGATGATAATTAACCTTAATACATGGATATGTACGTATACATAGATGTAGCATATTCAGGCTAAAACGTAGATCTATGATATTGTGGAATAATATTCATGAACTTTTGTCTAGATTCACTAAAAGACGATTATTTTTCACTAGATGAACATGTATATATACATTGGACAACATGTGTAAAGCAGATACATGTTTGACCCGTAATTGTGGGTTATCATCACCACAATTGTCACTAAAATGTAGCGTTATCAGAGTGTACGATGGTGTTTTAACCGTTTCTACAGCAAAAAATAGTCCTTCACTTAAGTTGCAATTCAAAGTAGCTGACATCCCTTCAGTATTCTAATAATTGTTATCATTTATAATTGGTTCTGTGATGTTAAATTCATTGAATTCATAGACAGCCTTTGTTTCCCATACATACCGTGATGTAAGTGTATATATCAGATAGGTAAGAACATAGGAACACTTTTGACTGTTTTGTGTGTTTTATTTAACTTTCTCTTCAACAATGCAATAAAATGCAATTATTCTAAAAAAGAAATGTTGAAAAAGAAAACATGCACATTTGTATCGGCTAATTTTACTATGTTTATATTTGAAATAAAGGATATATGAAATAAAGGATATTTCAGAAAACAGCAACTTATTATTATCTTAATATCACCCACAAGCATCCTATGCTATATCCCCCATCCCACAAGCTAGCAATGTTACATCCCCATACCACACAAGCATGAAATATAACTTCCCAATCCCACAAGCTTGCTATTTTATATACCCCCACCAAAAAGGTCAATGTTACATCCCCCACACTACAAGCATGCAATTTTATATCCTAACCCAAAAGTACAATGTTACATCCCCCACACTACAAGCATGTAATGTTATATCCTAACCCAAAAGTGCAATGTTACATCCCACACACCACAAGCATGTAATGTTACATCCCTTCCCAAAAGTGCAATGTCACATCCCCAACTAATAAGAGCAATGTTACATCCCCAACCCACAAGTGCAATGTTACATACCACTACCCACAAGCATAAAATGTTCAACCCCCACCCCAAAAAGTGATATATCATGTCTTACACCCAAAAAGCATGCAAACAAAATTGTTACACCCCCAACCACACAATTTCTATGTTACATTCCTGCCTTTTAAGTATGCAATGTTACATCATCTACACCATAAATGCTATGTTACACCCCTACCCTTCAAGCATGCTATGTTACATTGTTTACCCCATAAGTGGTATGTTACATCCTCTTCTCCTTAAGTGCGAAGTTACACCCCTACCCTACAAGCATGTAATTGGACACCCCTACCCTTCAAGCATGTTATGTTACATCCACTTCTCCATAAGTGCTATGTTACACCCCTACCCTACAAGCATGTTATGTTACATTGTCTACCCCATAAGTGCTATGTTACACCCCTACCCTACAAGCATGTCATGTTACATTGTTTACCCCATACGTGGTATGTTACATCCTCTTCTCCTTAAGTGCTATGTTACACCCCTACCCTACAAGCATGTTATGTTACATTGTTTACCCCATACGTGGTATGTTACATCCCTACCATTCAAGCAAGTTATGTTACATCATCAACCCCATAAGTGGCATGTTACACCCCTACCCTTCAAACATGCTATGTTACATTGTCTACCCATCAGTGGTATGTAACATTCCTCTTTTCAAGCATCACAGTTATGCAACATTGTCTACTCCATAAGTGGTATGTTACATCCCTACCATTCAAGCAA
This sequence comes from Mya arenaria, assembly GCF_026914265.1. NCBI lineage: Eukaryota > Metazoa > Mollusca > Bivalvia > Myida > Myidae > Mya > Mya arenaria. The sequence goes on from NC_069135.1 coordinate 40,493,338, forward strand.
GTTAAGTTACATTGTCTACCCCATCAGTGGTATGTTACATCCCTACCATTCAAGCAAGTTAAGTTACATTGTCTACCCCATCAGTGGTATGTTACATCCCTACCATTCAAGCAAATTAAGTTACATTGTCTACCCCATCAGTGGTATGTTACATCCCTACCATTCAAGCAAGTTAAGTTACATTGTCTACCCCATCAGTGGTATGTTACATCCCTACCATTCAAGCAAGTTAAGTTACATTGTCTACCCCATCAGTGGTATGTTACATCACTACCATTCAAGCAAGTTAAGTTACATTGTCTACCCCATCAGTGGTATGTTACATCCCTACCATTCAAGCAAGTTAAGTTACATTGTCTACCCCATCAGTGGTATGTTACATCCCTACCATTCAAGCAAGTTAAGTTACATTGTCTACCCCATCAGTGGTATGTTACATCCCTACCATTCAAGCAAGTTAAGTTACATTGTCTACCCCATCAGTGGTATGTTACATCCCTACCATTCAAGCAAGTTATGTTACATTGTCTACCCCATAAATGGTATGTTACATCTCTACCATTCAAACATGCTTAAATGTTACATCTGTCTACCCCATCAGTGGTATGTTACATCCCTACCTGAGATAACACAAATTCACATCGGTGTTAAATATGATGCTAACAAAGATTATGACCGAGTCTTTATGAAAATAAGATAAGATGTTGTGGTTTCTTACAGGGTGAAAACTGCATTATTGTGAACGACACCATAAACCTATAAACAAGATATAGTTCCAAGATGACACTGGAATGTCTGAGCACCTGTTCGCCTGTTTTTCACCATTCTATAACTCAGAATTTATCAATGAATAATCTGGCTAAAAATGAACTTAAAGGGAGAAGATTTAAAATTAACGTGGAATAACTGTTAAGTCTATTGAGATTTTGTCATTCAAATCCTGGTCTTCTGTTTTAAAAACAAATATATTAATAACAATAAAATTTAAAGCTAGTTTTCTCTCATAAATAATTTGATATAACACAAAGTATCCTTTAAACGCGGTAGACTCAAAATACAAAACATACAGGTACAAAATTGGTAAAATATGATGTAATCAGTAAGTGAAAAAGGAAGAGTAAATCTTTGTTCTGTGAACACAAGCATTTCCCAAATAAAACAGGAGCTAGGCTGTTATTTAAAAAACCCCATCTCAAGTCATTTCTTAACCTCAGTCAATTTCCTTAATTGTTCATAATCAAATCAAGTGTTTTTAACATGAAAGTACATGTTTTGAAATAAGCTCAATGATAATTAAATTTAAGAAAATGTATAATGAAAAAAATATTATTATCTAGTTATTATATCATTATTATAGATACTTAATAACTTTACAAATGACTTAAAGTTAGGAAATGACTTAACATGTTTTATGAATACGGCCCCTGGTCTAATCTGGAGCAGTTTTGCATTGTCACTTTGTTGGAAAAATGGTGTTCCAGACAGTCCTGACAGATTGGCCATAAGTCGAGTCGGATCAGCTCGGACATTAGCTGTACAAAGTGGCAGAGTTAGAACTAAATGTTCCAGCAGAATGGTTCCATGGGGTTTTAATGTCTGAGACTTGGTCATGTCTAAATTAAGTGCCCCTAGGTTGTGGAACACAGCGAGTGATGCTACCGTTCGTTGAACACAAAATTATCACAGAATCGCTCTCATTTCTAGCCAATGAAGAACTTTAAGCTTCTGGAGAGGTGAAAGATGCTGGGTAACATCTGCCTGTGGAAGAGAAATAAAAGGATAATACCCGGTATACCTTTTTCAGTATGTTTATTTTTATTTTTTTAATATGCTTCAGTCAAACACTGTATACATGTACAATATATCAAAGCCTCCCGGCTTCCTTTGTTTTCCACTTATAATAGCTTAGTTTAAAATAGCATGCAGATAAGTTACCAAGCTGTTCACTTAACCTGCCTACTAGTAATTAAACGTTGTTCTTGACAACACGGTGTCCTGTTTTTTTGGTGATTGAAATCGTACAATTGCACTTAATTAAGTTTTCAATGATATATCAATTAACATGCATTTTCTTAGTGATTTTAGTAACTTTAAAAATAAAGACAAAATAAGTTTAGAAGGACTAAAATAAGAAACACAAAAAAACACGGAATATAACTTATAAATTGTATTTCAAAGTTAATCTTGTTTGTTCCATGCAGAATAAAAGACTCTACTTGTAAATACATAACCTTTGGTATACCTAATGATCCAGCGTATGGAAGATTGGTTCATCTGATCCCCATCTGTGGTACAATATTAGGACTCTTAAGTCAGCTAATACCAGCAATGCTGCTGATCCAGACCTGAAATTTGCCAACAAATTTTGATCAACATGTAATACAAAGCATCATCGCATATAAAACCATATATTTCAACAGTCATAAACTAGGGGAAACACTTTGGTTTTCATTTACATTCTCTTCTATAACAGAATACAAAAGAAGAAAGGATTCGTGTCTTAATATCAGATGATACTTTTATATCAATAAACACAAGCGCCTTGAATGCGTGACTGTTGGGATTTTATTTCAAAAAGAAGGCACAACTGGACTATTATTTAAGAAGGCTATGTGCATATTGCCTATGGCATTATGTGTACCAGGTTTCATTTGAACGTTTTGAACTCTTTTTGAGATATCACCAAAGTTATAGTTTTCCACAGTGATGACGTTAACAACAAGGCTAAACTAAAAATAAAGTATTTTTGGGGCAATATAGACAAACTTAAAAATGTCCATTTAACATGAAACCATTATAAAGTTAATTGTTACAAACCAAGGAATTGGTATCAATGATGTTAATCTAATAAGTGTAGCCAAAAAAGCTTTTTCTGTACTAGATTTAGGTTGTCAGTAAAACACAAACACACTAGTATTTGTCACTGTCACAATCATAGATCAGATCTGAGAAAGATTGTTTTTTGAACTTAAATCTAATTGTTTAAAAATTGATGACTATGCATGACAGTCGTGTCAAACAATATATAAAAATAACAACAAAAATCCCCGATTGTAGCATGAACTTTTGACATACAGACAAGATTCTTGCTCATGCTCAAACATACAGACATGGGTCTTGCACTCATGCTCAAACCTACAGACAGTTTTTTTTTCCTCTTGCTCAAACCTACAGACATGGGTCTTGCCCTGTGCTCAAACCTACAGACATGGGTCTTTCGCTCATGCTAAAACCTACAAACATGGGTCTTGCGCTCGTGCTCAAACCTGCAGTCATGGGTCTTGCGCTCGTGCTCAAACCGACAGACCTTGGTCTTGCACTCATGCTCAAACCTACAGACATGGGTCTTGCGCTCCTGCTCAAACCTACAGAAATGGGTCTTGCGCTCATACTCAAACCTGCAGACATGGGTCTTGCACTCATGCTCATTCCTACAGACATGGGTCTTGCGCTCGTGCTCAAACCTGCAGACATAGGTCTTGCACTCATGCTCAAACCTACAGACATGGGTCTTGCGCTCATGCTCAAACCTACAGACATGGGTCTTGTGCTCGTGCTCAAACCTACAGGCATGGGTCTTGCGCTCATGCTCAAACCTACAGACATGGGTCTTGCACTCGTGCTTAAACCTACATTCATGGGTCTTGCACTCATGCTCAAACATACGTTCAAGGGTCTTGCGCTCGTGCTCAAACCTACAGACCTTGGTCTTGCACTCATGCTCAAACCTACCAACATGGGTCTTGCGCTCGTGCTTAAACCTACAGACATGGGTATTACGCTCGTGCTCGAACCTACAGACATGGGTCTTGCCCTCGTGCTCAAACCGACAGACATGGGTCTTGCCCTCGTGCTCAAACCTACAGAAATGGGTCTTGCGCTCGTGCTGAAACCTACAGACATGGGTCTTGCAATCATGCTCAAACCTACAGACATGGGTCTTGCCCTCGTGCTCAAACCTACAGACATGGGTCTTGCCCTCGTGCTCAAACCTACAGACATGGGTCTTGCCCTCGTGCTCAAACCTACAGACATGGGTCTTATGTCCAAGTATTACACATGTCGCTGACAACATATGGCACATGACGCAGACAAAATATAACACATGACGCAGACAACAGACAAAATGTTACACATGACGCGGACAATAAATAACACATGACGCTGACGGTATATAACACATGACGCTGACGACATAAAACACATGATGCTGACAATATAATTATTACACATAATGCTGACAACAAATAACACTCTCTTTTTTTAAATATGCACTTTGTACTGTATATTGTACAAATTGCATATTTAAAAAAAGTATATATTTTTAATATTTTTTCGCATATTCGGTATTATAATTTTTAGTAAGGAATTATAAGATTTTTTTTTCATTTTTAAAAAAAAATGATTCAGTTTGAAAATCCGGTGCCAGTGGGTTCAAGGTAACACATTGAAAGTCTTGTCCAGCGGAGAGGATTGGCTTTTCAAAATAACAAGGTTATCACATATGGCTAAAATCTTGAAAGTGGAAATAACTGTAATAATATAAAACTTTATTTCAGTAGAGGTTGTGTTTCTTTTTGTACATTGCCAAGCAGTAACGTTTTGGGGACATCCAATTTTCCCTAAACATTTGCTTAAAAGACATAATGATAAAAAGTATGTATTTCTAATAGAAATTAAACTTTCATTTCTAAATATCATGTAAATCAATCCAACATTGATAACATGAAATGGACATTTGGAAATCCACTTAACACTTCCATAGTAGCTATTATCTTAATTTTTTTTTTATATATTTTAATATGGCTTAAAAAAAGAAAAAGCATGAATTAAGTACATTTGTCAATGTTAATCACAGACCTAGTTTATAGGTTTGTGATGATAATTAACCTTTATACATGGATATGTATACATAGATGTTGCATATTCAGGATAAAACGTAGATCTATGATATTGTGGAATAATATTCATGAACTTTTGTCTAGATTCACTAAAAGACGATTATTTTTCACTAGATGAACATGTATATATACATTGGACAACATGTGTAAAGCAGATACATGTTTGACCCGTAATTGTGGGTTATCATCACCACAATTGTCACTAAAATGTAGCGTTATCAGAGTGTAAGATGGCGTTTTAACCCTTTTCTACAGCAAAAAATAGTCCTTCACTTAAGTTGCAATTCAAAGTAGCTGACATCCCTTCAGTATTCTCATAATTGTTATCATTTATAATTGGTTCTGTGATGTTAAATTCATTGAATTCATAGACAGCCTTTGTTTCCCATACATACCGTGATGTAAGTGTATATATCAGATAGGTAAGAACATAGGAACACTTTTGACTGTTTTGTATGTTTTATTTAACTTTCTCTTCAACAAGGCAATAAAATGCAATTATTTTAAAAAGAAATGTCGCAAAAGAAAATGTGCACATTTGTATTGGCTAATTTTACTATGTTTATATTTGAAATAAAGGATATATGAAATAAAGGATATTTCAGAAAACAGCAACTTATAATTATCTTAATATCACCCACAAGCATGCTATGCTATATCCCCCATCCCACAAGCTAGCAATGTTACATCCCCATACCACACAAGCATGAAATATAACTTCCCAATCCCTATTTTATATACCCCCACCAAAAAGGTCAATGTTACATCCCCCACACTACAAGCATGCAATGTTATATCCTAACCCAAAAGTACAATGTTACATCTCACACACTACAAGCATGTAATGTTATATCCTAACCCAAAAGTGCAATGTTACATCCCACACACCACAAGCATGTAATGTTACATCCCTTCCCAAAAGTGCAATGTCACATCCCCAACTAATAAGAGCAATGTTACATCCCTAACCCACAAGTGCAATGTTACATACCACTACCCACAAGCATTAAATTGTCAACCCCCAGCCCAAAAAGTGATATATCATGTCTTACACCCAAAAAGCATGCAAACAAAATTGTTACACCCCCAACCACACAATTTCTATGTTACATTCCTGCCTTTTAAGTATGCAATGTTACATCATCTACACCATAAATGCTATGTTACACCCCTACCCTTCAAGCATGCTATGTTACATTGTTTACCCCATAAGTGGTATGTTACATCCTCTTCTCCTTAAGTGCGAAGTTACACCCCTACCCTACAAGCATGTAATTGGACACCCCTACCCTTCAAGCATGTTATGTTACATTCACTTCTCCATAAGTGCTATGTTACACCCCATACCCTACAAGCATGTTATGTTACATTGTCTACCCCATAAGTGCTATGTTACACCCCTACCCTACAAGCATTTCATGTTACATTGTTTACCCCATACGTGGTATGTTACATCCTCTTCTCCTTAAGTGCTATGTTACACCCCTACCCTACAAGCATGTTATGTTACATTGTTTACCCCATACGTGGTATGTTACATCCCTACCATTCAAGCAAGTTATGTTACATCATCAACCCCATAAGTGGCATGTTACACCCCTACCCTTCAAACATGCTATGTTACATTGTCTACCCATCAGTGGTATGTTACATCCCTACCATTCAAGCATCACAGTTATGCAACATTGTCTACTCCATCAGTGGTATGTTACATCCCTACCCTTCAAGCTTGTTATGTTACATCCTCTTCTCCATAAGTGCTATGTTGCATCCCTACCATTCAAGCAAGTTATGCAACATTGTCATCCCCATCAGTGGTATGTTACATCCCTACCATTCAAGCAAGATATGTTACATTGTCTACCCCATCAGTGGTATGTTACATCCCTACCATTTAAGCAAGTTATGTTACATTGTCTACCCCATCAGTGGTATGTTACATCCCTACCATTCAAGAAAGTTAAGTTACATTGTCTACCCCATCAGTGGTATGTTACATCCCTACCATTCAAGCAAGTTAAGTTACATTGTCTACCCCATCAGTGGTATGTTACACCCCTACCATTCAAGCAAGTTATGTTACGTTGTCTACCCCATAAGTGGTATGTTACATCCCTACCCTTCAAACATGTTTAAATGTTACATCGTCTACCCCATAAGTGGTATGTTACATCCCTACCTGAGATAACACAAATTCACATCGGTGTTAAATATGATGCTAACAAAGATTATGACCGAGTCTTTATGAAAATAAGATGTTGTGTTTTTTTTACAGGGTGAAAACTGCATTATTGTGAACGATACCATCAACCTTTAAACAAGATATATAGTTCCATGATGACACTAAAATGTCTGAGCACCTGTTCGCCTGTTTTTCACCATTCTATAACTTAGAATTTATCAATGAATAATCTGGCTAAAAATGAACTTAAAGGGAGAAGACTTAAAATTAACGTGGAATACTGTTAAGTCTATTGAGATTTTGTCATTCAAATCCTGGTCTTCTGTTTTAAAAACAAATATATTAATAACAATAAAATTTAAAGCTAGTTTTCTCTTATAAATAATTTGATATAACACAAAGTACAGTGGAAACTCACTAAACCGGACAAGGTCCGGACTGGGCAAAATATCCGGTTTAGTGAGGATTCCGGTTTAGTGGGGATTTGATGTACGGGGTAAATTTACTCAAAATAATAACTGAGTTAACCTTTAAAGTCTTTTGTCCTCTAGGGATAGTTCAATTCTCCGACGTTTAAATGGAGGTTGAGACATGATTAAAGCATTTGCAAAAGTGATAAGCATAATTAAACATTTCTGCGTTTTTATAATCATCTTTTTTCCCGAGTCTTGAAATAAAACAACTCGCGTAGTTTAATGCTTGTTTAGTATGTTTGTGATTTAGTTAACGTACCGCTCTAATTTGATTCAATCATAGAAATCTTTAGATAAAACAACCCTCCAAAATGATCACTAAATATCCGTTTCTAGTTCTTTATTTTCTGCAACAAACAAATTAATGTTTCAATCAACTTTCTTTTCACAAGTTTGATTATCGTTTGATTATTGCGCGACAGTGAATCCACAGCGCAATCATCATTATCGAGTTAACACAACATCACAGGTGTAATATTTAACGACGCACCGGCTGTCAAAACAAAGTGACACGCGATTCGCGAATTCCTAATACACAAAATCATTTTGACATGTTTGAACAAATATATGTCCGGTTTTGTGAGGTCAAATTACGTTGACAACTAACAAATTTTCTCGATTTTTTGTCCGGTATCCGGAATTCCGGGGTTCCGGTTTTGTAGGGATTTATTTACATTGAAAATAGAAGGGGAAAACGGGACTCTGAAAAAAGTCCGGTATCCCGAGGATTCCGGTTTTGTGGAGATCCGGTTTAGTGAGTTTCCACTGTATATCCTTTTAACGCGGTAGACTCAAAATACAAAACATACAGGTACAAAATTGGTAAAATATGATGTAATCAGTAAGTGAAAAAGGAAGAGTAAATCTTTGTTCTGTGAACACAAGCATTTCCCAAATAAAACAGAAGCTAGGCTGTTATTTAAAAAAACATCTCAAGTCATTTCTTAACCTCAGTCAATTTCCTTAATTGTTCATAATCAAATCAAGTGTTTTTAACATGAAAGTACATGTTTTGAAATAAGCTCAATGATAATTAAATTTAAGAAAATGTATAATTAAGTAAATATTATTATTTAGTTATTATATCATTATTATAGATACTAAATAACTTTACAAATGACTTAAAGTTAGGAAATGACTTAACATGTTTTATGAATAGGGCCCTTGGTCTAATCTGGAGCAGTTTTGCACTGTCACTTTGTTGGAAAATGGTGTTCCAGACAGGCCTGACAGATTGGCCATAAGTCGAGTCGGATCAGCTCGGACAGTAGCCGTACACAGTGGCAGAGTTAGAACTGAATGTTCCAGCAGAATGGTTTCATGGGGTTTTAATGTCTGAGACTTGGTCATGTCTAAATTAAGTGCTCCTAGGTTGTGGATCACAGCGAGTGATGCTACCGTTCGTTGAACACAAATTTATCACAGAATCGCTCTCATTTCTAGCCAATGACGAACTTTAAGCTTCTGGAGAGGTGAAAGATGCTGGGTAACATCTGCCTGTGGAAGAGAAATAAAAGGATAATACCCGGTATACCTTTTTCAGTATGTTTATTTTTATTTTTTTAATATGCTTCAGTCAAACACTGTATACATGTACAATATATCAAAGCCTCCCGGCTTCCTTTGTTTTCCACTTATAATAGCTTAGTTTAAAATAGCATGCAGATAAGTTACCAAGCTGTTCACTTAAACTGCATACTAGTAATTAAACGTTGTTCTTGACAACACGGTGTCCTGTTTTTTTTGGTGATTGAAATCATACAATTGCACTTAATTAAGTTTTCAATGATATATCAATTAACATGCATTTTCTTAGTGATTTTAGTAACTTTAAAAATAAAGACAAAATAAGTTTAGAAGGACAAAAATAAGAAACTCAAAAAAAACACGGAATATAACTCATAAATTGTATTTCAAAGTTAATCTTGTTTACTCCATGCAGAATAAAAGACTCTACATGTAAATACATAGACTTTGGTATACCTAATGATCCAGCGTATGGAAGATTGGTTCATCTGATCCCCATCTGTGGTACAATATTAGGACTCTTAAGTCAGCTAATACCAGCAATGCTGCTGATCCAGACCTGAAATTTGCCAACAAATTTTGATCAACATGTAATACAAAGCATCATCGCATATAAAACCATATATTTCAACAGTCATAAACTAGGGGAAACACTTTGGTTTTCATTTACATTCTCTTCTATAACAGAATACAAAAGAAGAAAGGATTCGTGTCTTAATATCAGATGATACTTTTATATCAATAAACACAAGCGCCTTGAATGCGTGACTGTTGGGATTTTTTTCAAAAAGAAGGCACAACTGGACTATTATTTAAGAAGGCTATGTGCATATTGCCTATGGCATTATGTGTACCAGGTTTCATTTGAACGTTTTGAACTCTTTTTGAGATATCACCAAAGTTATAGTTTTCCACAGTGATGACGTTAACAACAAGGCTAAACCAAAAATAAAGTATTTTTGGGGCAATATAGACAAACTTAAAAATGTCCATTTAACATGAAACCATTATAAAGTTAAGTGTTACAAACCAAGGAATTGGTATCAATGATGTTAATCTAATAAGTGTAGCCAAAAAAGCTTTTTCTGTACTAGATTTAGGTTGTCAGTAAAACACAAACACACTAGTATTTGTCACTGTCACAATCATAGATCAGATCTGAGAAAGATTGCTTTTTGAACTTAAATCTAATTGTTGAAAAATTGATGACTATGCATGACAGTTGTGTCAAACAATATATAAAAATAACAACAAAAATCCCCGATTGTAACATGAACTTTTGACATACAGACAAGATTCTTGCTCATGCTCAAACATACAGACATGGGTCTTGCACTCATGCTCAAACCTACAAACAGTTTTCTTTTCCTCTTGCTCAAACCTACAGACATGGGTCTTGCCCTGTGCTCAAACCTACAGACATGGGTCTTTCGCTCATGCTAAAACCTACAAACATGGGTCTTGCGCTCGTGCTCAAACCTGCAGTCATGGGTCTTGCGCTCGTGCTCAAACCGACAGACCTTGGTCTTGCACTCATGCTCAAACCTACAGAAATGGGTCTTGCGCTCCTGCTCAAACCTACAGAAATGGGTCTTGCGCTCATACTCAAACCTGCAGACATGGGTCTTGCACTCATGCTCATTCCTACAGACATAGGTCTTGTGCTCGTGCTCAAACCTACAGGCATGGGTCTTGCGCTCATGCTCAAACCTACAGACATGGGTCTTGCACTCGTGCTCAAACCTACATTCATGGGTCTTGCACTCATGCTCAAACATACGTTCAAAGGTCTTGCGCTCGTGCTCAAACCTACAGACCTTGGTCTTGCACTCATGCTCAAACCTACCAACATGGGTCTTGCGCTCGTGCTTAAACCTACAGACATGGGTATTACGCTCGTGCTCGAACCTACAGACATGGGTCTTGCGATCATGCTCAAACCTACAGACATGGGTCTTGCCCTCGTGCTCAAACCTACAGAAATGGGTCTTGCGCTCGTGCTCAAACCTACAGACATGGGTCTTGCACTCATGCTCAAACCTACAAACATGGGTCTTGTCCTCGTGCTCAAACCTACAGACATGGGTCTTGCCCTCGTGCTCAATCCTACAGACATGGGTCTTGCCCTCGTGCTCAAACCTACAGACATGGGTCTTGCCCTCGTGCTCAAACCTACAGAAATGGGTCTTGCGCTCGTGCTCAAACCTACAGACATGGGTCTTGCGCTCGTGCTCAAACCTGCAGACATGGGTCTTGAATTACACTCATGCCCAAACCTACAGACATTGGTCTTGCGCTCATGCTCAAACCTACAGACATGGGTCTTGCACTCGTGCTCAAACCTACAGACATGGGTCTTGCGCTCGAGCTCAAACCGACAGACATGGGTCTTGCACTCATGGTAAAACCTACAGACATGGGTCTGCAAGAAACACATTGTCTTTGCATGGTGAACATAGTTATTTTAAAATAATCTAATGCATGGACAAGTAAAAGGCGGGCTAAACTGGTCAACTTAACACGTCAACATCAAACTGCAAGCGGGCTGAACAAGCCAACATCTGACTTCAAGTGGGCTGAACAAGCCAACATCTGACTGCAAGCAGGCTGAACAAGCAAACAAAAGACTGCAAGCTGGCTGAACAAGCCAACATCAGACTGCAATGATGAATTTTAACCCTGTGGCGGTATTCATAAAACTTCTTTAGTAATTTCCTTACTTAAGTCACTTTCCTAATTTTAGAATCTCTTAAGTCAAATGAAATAAAATCGAAGAATTTCCAAAATTCATTATTGTATTGAACTTAGTGAGAAAAAGAATATATTTTAATGTTCAAAGACACTAATAAATTTAATTGAAATTGACTCTGAAAATTTTATGAAATCAACTTAAGTTAGTCAATGATTGATTTTAACAGATAACTGGTCATTCTCTGGCTTAAAATAACATACATACACATAACATCCTCCCCTTCTCTCACGGCCCTGCTTTATTATGTATTAGGTATACATTAAAACTCACGTATTTAATATAAAAAACAAACAAAAAACGATGCACGGTAAACAACTGATAAATCTAAATATCCGAAATTAGATAATTAAAAAATGGTTGCATTATCAGTAAACATACGCGTGGATTTGATCTGACAAGTATGTATAAGTCATATAGGAATGACATTAAATTATTTTGAGAATTATTTTTCAATAACATGTTCTCAACGCCTGTTTCAATTTATGAAGACATTTGAAATCACACATTGTGTGTTCTCAGCTAGACCTGGTGTGGTTTTAACATCTGATATCCTTTATTCAGGTGACTAGCATTGACATTTTTTTATTTTGTATTTGTTTCCATCTGTTTCTGCAATGTTTGCTGTTTAAAATTGCGTCTTAGTCAACCAATTAAAATCAATGATCAAACACTTTATTATTCTGCTCGATATCACAGAACAGAACGGACCATTTCTTTAGATACTGTCGAACTCCATTGGCTCAATCCAAGCGGGTATGCTTACCTTCAATATAAAAATGGTCCTTAAATCCAGTTCGAGTCAACGAGAAATTCGAGCTGAGCGAGTTCGGGCTAACATCATAGGATGCACAATTGCATAGATAAATTATCGATATCACAAATATTGGTGTTAACTATTCTGTTTGGGTTTTCAATGAATTTTACACGTTTCAATCAAAGACGTGGTATATTTTGGGAGAGTTGTGACAACTATAATACTTCCACTATACAAGTCAGAAATGTCAGCAGTGTAGGTAAAGATGACTTTTAAACGTGTGTCATGTATTCTCCACATCTGCAGTGAATTTATTCAACATCAATTTAACGGGCCTACACCAGATGGCCCCCAAAACAGCAAATACAGTTTTACCTCAAAACAAGCAAAAAATCAATACGTATGAAACAGATTAAAAATAACTTTACATGATTTAAATAATATGTTACCACTGTCCCAGCCTAGTTTACCCGTTTAAAAATAAAGCACACGTGATTAGAACAGATGCGTGTACAGATATCGACACTATTACTTTTTTGGGGTATATACGTGGTAGACAAACGCAGTAAATTTGGAAAAATACGCCTAATCTGCGAAAGATACATGTGTCTTAAGCTATGTGATAAATCAGCAAGTAAAATTCAATGCGTTGTAAACAACCATATAAATTTTATGTAAATTTTTGAAAAATGTTTTTTTTTTCTTGCAATTCTATCATCAGGTTCCTAGTCCATTTAATTGGACATTACTACGGCCAACATAACGTATGGTTCTAAACACGGTTAAATTTTGAATGTTCAACTACTGGACTTGTCCCTGTAGATTTCATTCTATTATTAACGATTTAACCTTGCATTAGATTTCTCAATTCTTAAAATGGGCTTTATAATTTTAAGTTATGAAGTTAAATCAAACGGCCATGATAAAGTATTTCCTTATGTAGAGGTATGGTAATATTGATGACAGTGTCTTGAAACGGTGATATTCCCCGGGCATTCCGTTGGTAATTTATGAATGTAGTGCAGTGTTATTCACTTTTCACTGTACTCCAAGTAAGGTCAAAAAACTATTGCGTGGTTAGAGTTACATATTGACAGTTATCAATAGATAATGAGCATGATATGGAGGGTAGGTACTGTTTTATTATACGGCTTGATGTAAAAACGTTATTGACACTATTGAGGAATGGCGTATAAGCACACTTTGATATAAAGCTTTAACAAACACACATACACGCACACACGCACGCACGCACGCACGCACACACACACACACACACACACACATATGAAGATTCGTGCGTTTATAACAACATAAGTGTTTGTTAACATAATGTGAATATGTTTTGATAATCCTGTGAAGGTTATAGGGTGAATGCGTTTAAAATCACATACGTTTTTGTTAACATAATATGAACATGTTTTGTTTTGTTAATCGTGTTAAGGTTAAAATATACATGCGTTTAGAACCACATACGTTATTGTTAACATAATATAACATGTTTTGATAATCCTTTGAAGGTTTAAGGATGCATGCGTTTAAAACCACATACGTTTTTGTTAACATAATATGAACATGTTTTGTTTTGTAAATCGTGTTAAGGTTAAAGGATACATGCGTTTAGAACCGCATACGTTATTGTTAACATAATATAACATGTTTTGATAATCCTTTGAAGGTTTAAGGATGCATGCGTTTAAAACCACATACGTTTTTGTTAACATAATATGAACATGTTTTGATACTCCTTGTGAAGGTTAAAGGATGCATGCGTTTAAAACCACATACGTTTTTGTTAACATAATATGAACATGTTTTTTTTGTAAATCGTGTTAAGGTTAAAGGATACATGCGTTTAGAGCCATATACGTTATTGTTAACATTATATAACATGTTTTGATAATCCTTTGAAGGTTAAAGGATGCATGCGTTTAAAACCACATACGTTTTTGTTAACATAATATGAACATGTTTTGATAATCCTGTGAAGGTTAAAGGATACATGCGTTTATAACCAAATCAAGTTTATAACATATATAACATATAACATATATAATATTAACATATTTGATAATTATGAGCACTCTATCCTGCAAATGTTAAAGGCTGCATGCATGAGCAAAACGGGTGCTTTTTTAAAGGATAAGTGGATCAAAGCATGAATGACATAACATCACACAAAACACTGTCTATCTTTCTCCGTACAGAAAATTCACATTGTTTCCATGCATCAATCCAGATGTGCATACCAGCTGTTGCAATCATCAGTACATATATTTTAGTGCATAGCGTACTTCTACATATAAATCAAAATGTGTATTTGTGTATTACAAAGTGGAATATACTGATACTATTAAAACATGATAAAGATCGTTAAATTACAGTGTGTGCTATTTTGCGACTTAATAAACACTAAGGAATACGGGTGTGTTTTACAGATTTTCAACTTGAGTCAGATATGCTTACATTTCAAACAGAATACAGGTGTCTTT
Source organism: Mya arenaria (assembly GCF_026914265.1). NCBI lineage: Eukaryota > Metazoa > Mollusca > Bivalvia > Myida > Myidae > Mya > Mya arenaria. The sequence goes on from NC_069135.1 coordinate 40,508,419, forward strand.
GTAATCTTAAAGCTGCATTCACACAGATTGAAGGTTTTGACAACTTATTTTACTTTTGTCTTGGAACGAGCCAGTTTTGCGAATGCCGTTTCTTGGTGTACACGAGGTTTCTGGGTCTCATGAGGTTACTTCATATACATAAGATTACATGGTACACTACTTGAAGAAAGTCGGTGTACATGACGTAACTAGGTACCCACGATGTTAGTAGGTACACATGATGTTTTTAAGTGCACATGAGGTAACATGGTACAAATGTGGTTGATTGGTGTACATGAGGTTACTTGTCTTATGATTCATATGATGTTTCTTGGTACATCAGGTTACTTGGTGTATATGAGGTTACTTAGTACACATACGGTTAGATAGTGTACATGCATTACTTGGTGTACATGAGTTAACCCGTAGAACATTAGGTTACCTGGTTTACATAAAGTTACTTGATGTTTATAAGTTGACAGGGTGAACATGAGGTTACTAGTTGTTTATGTGGTTATTTGGTGTACATGAGGTTACTTGGTATACACGAGGTCACTTGCTGTACATAAAATTACTGGGTGTACATGAGGTTAATGGGTGTACAAGAGGTTACTCGTTGAGGTTATTGGGTACATAATAAATTACTTGGTACACATGAGGTAAAATTGTGTACATGAGGTTACTTGGTATACATAAGGTTACTTGCCGTTACTTGCTGTTCACAAGGTTACTTGATGTAGATTATGTTACTTGGTTTAAATGAGGTAACTTGGTACACAAATAGTTAATTGCTATACGTGCGATTACCTGGCGTACATGTGTTTACTAAGTGAACATGAGGTTACTTGGTATACATGAAGTTACTTGGTACACATGGATTTTCTCCATGTGCATGAGGTGTCTTGACGTACTTGGGGTTACCTTGTATACAGGAGGTTAGTTGGTGTACAAGATGTTACTTTTTTACATGAGGTTACTAGGCAGACATTAAGTTACTGGGCGTACATGAGGTTACTGGGCGTACATGAGGTTACTGGGCGTACATGAGCTATCCGGGTGTACATGAGGTTACTGGGTGTACATGAGGTAAATTGGTGTTTATGAGGTTACTTGGTTTACTTGAGGTAACTTGGTGTAGCTGAGGTTACATGGTGTAGCTGAGGTTACTTGGTGTACATAAGGTTACTGGGTGTACATGAGGTTACTTAGTGTACATGAGGTTACTTGGAGTACATGAGGTTACTTGGTGTAGCTGACGTTAGTTGGTGTACATGAGGTTACTTGGTGTAGCTGAGGTTACTTGGTGTACATGAGGTTACTGGGTGTACAACAGGTAACTTGGTGTTTATGAGGCTATTTGGTGTACATGAGGTTACTTGGTATACATGTTAGGTTACTTGGTGTACATGTTACTTGGTGTACATGAACTTACTTGGTAAGCATGAGGTGGGCTAGTACTCTTATGTTGGGAAGGATTAGTACACAAGTGGAACTTTTTCCAAAATATAAAATGTTATTTGTCGTGCAGCTCAGCACTTTCAAGATATACTTTATAAAAAAAAATATCCGGCCATTTTCTATCGAAAGCAACCGCGGATGTCTTTGGACGGTTTGCAATGTCAGAAATCTTTTTTTATTAAACAACATTTAACCACGCTACAAGCAGAATGCGTAGTAGTTTAAATTGAGCAGAAAATCATAATGACATTACTCTTGTAATCCAATTTATTAATGCCACTAGCGGATCCAAGGTTAATTTCGATTGAAAAGGCCGAGGAATTCCGTATGGATTGTGATGGACAATCGTGATATGTCGGCAATCTTCGGCAAGCTCCTGATATATTTATGTCGTTGTGCATTCCGAGTGTAGAAACGCCTACTAAACAGTCGATAACTACTATTGAAATTGAAGATACCGTACTAAATCTAGGCATATTAAAAAAAGTGTTGAGATTTGGAAAAAACATTATTGTTTATTAAGGATCATTTGGATATTGTGACATTGATCGTAATTTGTGGTTTCTTCGTATCAGTACAAAACTTTATTTCCTTGTTACAAAATAGACAGATGTGACTGAAAGAACATCTATTTGTTTTAGTTCGTGAGTCTTTTTTAAACTCGAGAGGAAAATTGAATATAATTTTGGATCATCAATATCTTCCCATACATGGTGTTGGGGTTCGAGAAGCACTAGCACTCAGTGTTATTGTTCGTGGAAATGGGTCAATTCGCAATGAAATATACAGGAAACTAAAACTATTCGGCAATATCCGGACAACTCGGGTTAGACAATCGTTACAACTCGGCATGCTCCGGGATCGACAATTAACCGAGTGTGGAAAGGCCCACTCAGCATTCGATAATAATTTTAATGTTGACAAAGGAATAAACTACTGCATGATTAAAAAAACATGTTTTGTATTCGAAAAACGATTGTAAATTAAGCACGGTTGTAACCATGCTTATCATTATGATATTGTGTTATATGTCAGTGTTTAATTGATCGCAATTTGTGTTTTCTTCGTAGCAGTTCAGTACAAGATAATAAACTTCCAGTATAAAAAATAAAAAGAAACTGACTGTTTGAACTAGTTTTTGAGTCATTTTTAAACACAGGAAAGAAAATGGCATGTAGTTTCGAATCATCCATTCAGAGGGGATGTGACTTAATTCACGATTTTTCCTGCTCTCCTTGTGAAGACAACGGATTTAACACAGAAGCTCACCATCATTGTACACAATGCAAAAAATATTACTGCAAAAACTGTATTTCAAAACATAACGACTTATATCAGAAGCACGCGGTACTCGGCCGAAAGTACGTGAAGAAATGGGAGACAGCCCTAGGGGTGATGGACGTCCTGGAGAGATGCGGGATGCACCCCGGGGAGGCGCTGAAGCTGGTATGCGGTGACCATGACCAGCTGTGCTGTACTGTATGCGTTGCCATTGACCACAGGTATGTATGAACAAAACATCAATTTACAGCTTCACTCTCACAGATTGGACGTTTTGACAACTTTTTTCTTTTTTGTCTTGGAACAAGCCAATTTTTGCGAAAATGCATGGAAAACAGTTATATAAGACTGTTGACAAAGATTAGATCACTGATTTTTATATTTAAGTACAAAAATTGATGTTTTATGCATTTTTCTAAAACCGTTAGTAACGGTTTAAGCCATAAAACAATTTTCGAATGGAAATATGAAAATCTGTGATCTGATCTTTTGTCAGAAATCTTTTATCATTGGTTTGCAGATATTTACGAAAAGTTGTATAAACGGTATATCTGTGAGAGTGCAGCTTTAAAGGCACTCAACATAAGGTGATCTTTGCTCTTTTTTATAAATTATATTATTTAACTTATTCTACTTTTAATGATTAAAGAAAAAAAGCTGATGATTTTTTGTGTACATTTAAAAAATAAGCCTTTATACATGCATACGGTGTTTTTAATTAATAGCTACGTGGCCAAAAATATCCCAGGTAAAATTGCACCAACATATCATTTATATCGTATTATCTTTTTAATCTGAAAACATATCATACGCTTTTTGTGGTTATGATCATTTAAGTAGAATGAATAACACATTAAATTGCATAAAAATTCAAAAGAAACACTTTTTTTGCATTAACCTATATGGTGCCCCTTCAAGACACTAACCGGTAAATAAGCTATACTTACCAGGGGCGGATCTAAGATTCGACGTCAGAGGTGGCGTGACTCGAGCCACTCCCTCACATTCGAAATTCAATTGGTTTCAAGTGTTTTCATTGGGGTTTGGTCCCCCCCCAAAAAAAAACAACATTTTTTTTTATCCAATTCTAGCCCTGAATGATGCTCTTTAGGGGAATTATAAAATTATCACCTTTTTTCTCCTATATAACATTAAAAAGTAAGCTTGGGCGATTTAAGAGGGGGAGAGTGAGGAAACGGTTGCACCCCCTCCCCTGGAACCGCTATTGGTTACTTGCGTTATATTTAGATCATTTTCTATAACATTTCCCCACAAGGTCATATACAGATTATGCAGATCTTAATACAACTGTTACACAACTTCTTTGTTTCAGACAATGCTCTAAAATCCAACACATTTCAGATGTAGCAAAAGGTATTCAGATAAATATTGAGTTTCAACAAATTCCAATGAAGATCGCTGAACTTCAAAACCAATTCGAGCTGATGAAAGAAGAACGATTAAAGAATACGACATCTCTGAAAAAGACGCGGGCATCCATTTCTGATGAAATTAAAACCATACGTAAAAAGATCAACGAAATCCTTGACAATATTGAGAAGACAACTTTACAGGACTTGGACGGAATGATAGCTGAACATGAAATAAACCTAAAGAAAGATATTGAAACTTGTGATAAAATGACTATCGAACTGCAAAACATAATTGCCGCTTTTCAAACCAAAGCAAAATCAAGCGATTCAAAATCATATATTGCGTACAGAAAGAGCCAGGACATAATTTCACAATCAAACCATCTTCTTCGTGACATATCAGCCATTGAGTGTTACAATGTTACATTTCAAGCCAATAATCTTATAGAAGAACTTTTATCTTCAATAAAGACCTTTTGAGCGAATGAAGAACAAACTGTAATGACCAAACAGCGAAAAGATCCCCTTTCCGATCCAAACCACGTCTTCAGTGTTGCAGAGTACAAGGAGTACAACGTGAAGATGAGTGATGACAAATATAATGGTAGTATCGATGGCGTATGTGAAATGCCTAGTGGAGAGTTTGTCATAGCAGACTGGAATAATTGTAAAGTGAAGCTCCTGGACAAGGAGTACAGGGTGCTCGACCACTGTGATGTCCCGGAGTACCCATGGGACGTGTGCCACATTGACGGAAATGAAGTGGCCGTTTGTGTTAACAGTAAACTTCTTTTCATTAATGCTACGAAAGGCAAACTCGTTACTACGAGGAAGTTAAGTTTCAGCCATAAATGTATTGCCTCAGCTCATCATGGCGGCCAGCTGTACATCTCCTCCGGTATCGCACTTTATGTCTACACGATGTCGGGAAAGAAGGTGAAGAGGCTGTACAAGGACAAGTCTGGGGATAGGACGGTGAGGAAATGTGCCATCAGTAACGACGGGAAGACAATCTACTTTACAAACTACGATGAACATCAACTGATCACCCTAGACAACGACGGCAACAAGCTCACCTTACTCACTGACCCTGATATAAAATTTCCTACCGGAGTACACGTGACACCAGCTGGACACGTATTCGTCTGCTGCTCCGATACAGTGCTGCAGGTTGACAAAGACGGGAAGAAGAAGTTGGCCATCCTGACAAGGGAAGAACACATGGAAGTACCGCTAGCTTTATTTTTCAGCAGCAGCACTTCTTCTCTGATTGTTGGTGGATGGGAAGATACTCTTCTTGTTATCAAGTTAATTTAATACTTAAAACTATCAATGTTTGATTTGGTACTATCGAACTGGGCTCTTTCTAATTGTTGCAAAGTAAATTACAGTATTTTCATATATAATTGTATAGTTTAGACCGCTGGCTATAAGTTATATGACATGAATCCAAAAGCTTCTTGTGAATACTTTATTATTATTTATTTTTATTTTATCTAATTTGGGACAATTTATATAACACAAACCATTTGTAACATTATGTTCTTTCTGATGCATGTAAATTGTTCAATATTCGTGTTTATACATTGCCTATTAAAGAGCATATGAACGTATTGTTTTTATTATAAAACTAGTTCTTTCGTCTATTAATACGTTGGCACGTATTACTTCCAGAACACCAATAGATTGAATTATTGAATCGAACGGTAATGAACATTGCATAATGCAAACACAGTCACGGTGGCTTGATGACAAAGGCTCATTAAAGTCACAATAAATAATTTCAACTAGCCAAAATTATATTTTATACATACTTGAACATATATATTATCAATATAATACATTTGCTATAAACATAAAATGAGATTTGACAAAATTCAAAAATAACCTATACTGTAATATGAAACAAGTGAATAATGTTCGCCAGGCGAAAACGTAAACAAAGACCAATTCTCGTTGAAAATTGTAACTTCTTCGTAAGCTACAAACAAAATACCTGGCTCATAGATGCATTGGCCCGTTATATACACGTTAAAACCGGTATTCTTGTCGAGAGAAACAGTATACGACGAAAATGCTTCAAAATGCGAATTATCACAAGCGCTAGCCAGACATTATGCTATCAAAATGACGTAGTACCCGGCTCGCCTTAATCGAATAGCGAAAGCGGCCGAAGGACGGGAACCATCGGAAAAGAGTTGAGTGTTCCGGTGGCATAGCCGCTGTGTCTAGGTTACTCCTATTCGCGCGAAAACTACATCCACTAAAATATTTCCCTATCTTACGGAAATGGTTGTTACAATTGAATTAATTTTACTTAAAACTCTACTACCATCAACGAAACATATGATTCTTAACATTTATTGAGCCACAAAACAAGTATTTTATCAAAAGCATATCGGAATAGTTTAAATGTTTTTTTAAATTATTCATTTAAGTATTTTTGCTTCTTTTTAATGTGTGTTTTGCAAACCAACTATTGTGAAGGATTTTTTTTTCATTTTTTATGTTGTTTTTGGCTTTGAAAATTGAAAACCGACGGGAAACTTCACACGAGTTCGTCTTAGCATAGCTGCTAATCTGTCCAGCTGCTCAGCTGTTGACGCTGTCAGGCTTCTAGACTGTTAACTCACGCCACTAGGCTCCTAGTCTGCTAGGCTGCTGACTTCACGCTGCTAGGCTGCCAGTCTGCTGGGTTGCTGACTTCACGCTGCCAGGCCGCTGGGCTGCCAACTTCACGAACATCTTTATTGATAAAAATAGACAATGTATATCATTAAGGTATAGATAATAAATATTAGCGATATTTTGGCTCCCTTTTACTTGGTATTTTGTGCCCACGTATGTATTAAACATTTTATGAAGGCTTATATTTCTTATCTTAACACAGAGCACATGCTTTTTAAACATGATAATGCATTTAAATCATTACATTTTATCGCATCAACTTTTATTGTGCGCCTTTTACAAAGTTTTATACATATTATACAGCATACTAATATTATATGCGGATATTAAACCGTCTATGACATGCATCCGTGAAGATTTTATACATAAAATTAATTTAAAAAATAAAATATGCAAGTGTGGTATTTTCTTTTTTTTATATGAAGCAAATATTAAAAAAAAACTTGTTTCTTTTCTACATTGGATAGTAATATATATGTCTAATGTATGCCGAATAGACATGTGTTATTTCTAATTGACATTGAATTGTGTCCAATTGACAAGGTTATACATTTATGATCATTTGGAAATAAAACCATGCCGTTAGGACATCATATCATGTAGTTAAGACATAATACCATGTCGTAATGACATAATACCATGTCGTTAGGACATAATACCATATCGTAAGGACATAACACCATGTCGTTAGAACATAATACGATGTCGTAAGGACATTAAACCAAATCGTTATATCATGTCGTAAGGACATAATACCATGTCGTAAGGACATAATACCATGTCGTTAGGACATAATACCAGGTCGTCAAAACATATTACCATATCGTTATGACATAATACCATGTCGTTAGGACATTATACTATGTCGTTAGGACATAATACCGTGTTGTTAGGACATTATTCCTTGTCAGTGGAACATAATACCATGTCAATGAGACATGATCACGTACAAATTAGACAAATTCACGTGTACGTATCATTTAGACAATTTCACGTATACTTACCAATTAGACAAGTTCACGTATACGTACCGATTAGACAAATTCACGTATACGTACCAGTTAGACAAGTTCACGTATACGTACCGATTAGACAATTTCACGTAAACGTACCAATTAGACAAATTTACGTGTACGTACCTATTACACAATGTCACGTTTTGCATTTGGTCAGCAATACAGCCACCACATAACGGAGAGTCTCTGGGATTATTATTAAACAAATCTGGATGAAGATGAACAGTTACAGTGTATTTCTCATACGTGCGTTCTCCGCAGAGAATAAAAATGGAACCTCAGTTCCTTTATACTGTTGTTGTATTTTTTGCTTATAAATATACAGTTTTTTTGGTACAAATATTATTAATTGGGAATTATAAGTTTTTTTTTAAATGATTGAGTTTAAAATTCCGCCAGTAAAACTCTTAATTTGAAATTCAGCCTTTGTGAAGTTCCACCCGTGACTCAAACTCTCGTCTTAATTTGAAATTCAGCCTTGGTGAAATTCCGTCCGTAACTGAAACTCCCGTCTTAATTTGAAATTCAGCCTTGGTGAAATTCCGTCCGTAACTGAAACTCCTGTCTTTATTTGAAATTCAGCCTTTGTTGAAATTCCATCCGTAACTGAAACTCCCGTCTTAATTTGAAATTCAGCCTTTGTGAAAATCCACCCGTGACTGAAACTCATCGTCCTAATATGAAATTCAGCCAAAGTGAAATTCTACCCGTAACTGAAACTCCCGTCTTAACTTGAAATTCAGCCTTTGTGAAGTTCCACCCGTGACTCAAACTCCCGTCTTAATTTGAAATTCAGCCTTTGTGAAATTCCACCCGTAACTGAAACTCCCGTCTTAATTTGAAATTCAGCCTTTGTGAAATTCCACCCGTAACTGAAACTCCCGTCTTTATTTGAAATTCAGCCTTTGTTAAATTCCACCCGTGACTGAAACTCCCGTCTTAATTTGAAATTCAGCCTTTGTGAAATTCCACCCGTAACTGAAACTCCCGTCTTAATTTGAAATTCATCCTCTGTGAAATTCCACCCGTAACTGAAACTCCCGTCTTTATTTGAAATTCAGCCTTTGTGAAATTCCACCCGTAACTGAAAGTCCTGTCTTAATCTGATATTCCACCACTAAGTGTGTACATATGTAGAAGACCTAGCACCACATATCTCCACTGACACCAATATGTTGTTCGAACAGCTGCAAACATATCATTGAAAGGTGCATATGTCAAATCGCAAAACCGTTGTACAACATTTTTCCTGTATTCACACACAAACATAGTAATAATAACATATTTATACGTATCAAATAACATTCTGGTTGAAACATTAAACTCAGTGGCTAACATGTGCTCTCGACTATAGTTTCCTACTGTACGACAACGATAAATATTCAGTGGGGACAACGTTGGTCCTCGTGTACAAACCTGTTTGCGTCAGACCCTGAGACAACCCATGCGCCTCGTGTACAAACCTATTTGCGTCGGACCCTGAGACAAACCATGGTCCTCGTTTACAAAACTGTTTACATCGGACCCTTAGACAACCCATGCGCCTCACCCACACTGTCCGCATAATAAAGAAACTTACGACTTTAAAGGATGTACACGAGTGGCAGCCCGCATTTGAAAATTTCCGTATTGTAAAACACGATAATTTAAAATAAAAGTATTATCATGTTCATTATGTTTATGTAACGTTAAATGCCCCCGTCCTTTTTTGTTACATGATACCTCCGTTTTTAGTAGCGATGGCAACTAGTAATAAAATTTATACTCGATTACTCGGACGATCGTTACTCGAGTACTCGATTATTCGGAAAAATTGAATTTGTGTTCGCATAGACAAGATTGTGTATACATGTATCGGTAATGACGTATATTGTGCGTTGGTCGTATTATTGGTTATTTTCACCTTTAAAGTAAACTTCCATTACGTATTTTAACAAAAAAAAATGATATAAAAAGAAAACAAATCTTGTTTCAGGCTTTTAAATTGTCTTATTCGTTTCATTTTATACAAGTATGCTCTGCAGTAATGAACAACATTCAGAATTACAACGAACGAAAAATAATAGCATACATAAAAATAGTGAACAAAATTCATTACGAAGTTCAATACATTACACACATATCTAAATAATAGCAAAAAGCAAATTCGAATAAATAGCACTACGTTGTACATTCCATAATTTTTCTTATTCGTCAAGCACTTCAAACTCGGGGACAATGTTCTTGTTCAGTAAAATGATGTTGTCTACTTAAGACGGTGACAGGCGGTTTCTCAACTTGCTAACGAAAATACCGGCCGTTGAGAACACTCGTTCCGATGGCAGAGATGTTGCCGAGATGCAAAGGATCTGTTTTGCGACAACGGCAATCCGAGGATACTTGGACTCATTGTCCTTCCACCATGTAAGAGGGGACACATCAATGCATTTCTCCAGCAAATAGTCTTTTAGTTCGTCGTCACACTTTCTGAAGTAAACCTGAGGAAATCCAAGTCATCGGTGCGAGCTTTCTTAGACGTTGGCTCTCCGTTGTCGCTGTTTAGTAGCTTCAACGTGATGTCTTCGACACGGGACTCCAACGCACTTTCTGCTGCTAAACGTAGCTGTGGTGTCAGGAACGGTAGTCGTTTATATCTGGGGTATTGGAAATGATGAGGCAGCTTCTTTGGCGTTGTTTCGGATTCATGCTTCAATCGCAGGCGGTTTAATATGCTTGTAGTACCGCCATGATACGCTAACTCGACACCACACAGCGTGCATTTACACGACTTGCCGTCGGCTGCTTTTTTAAAGTAATTCCACGCTGTGGACTTTGGGGTTGCATTTTTAATTGCGCTATATGTTTAGTTGTTTACTCTACAAAATATGTTTTAAAATGATAGTTTTTCCTACTGTGTAATTGTTGTTTACCTCATTAATAATCATAATTCTTGATTTAAAATATCAACTAATCAATTGTGATAATCATTGCAAAAATAGTTAAAATACGCCCATTAAGAAATCAATTCTCGTAACGGTCGATACTATTTCGCTCGTTAGCGTCCATTGCTTTGTGAAAGGTCTTGTGAAATTGGTATACAATAGAATTGTGTTGGTAAAAGTACCGCTATCAAAACTTCGCTAATTGACATCAGTGCTAATTTGAAATAGGGGTCCTTTGTTGACAGTTTGCAACTATCACAACAACTATTAACTAATTGATTGAAGTCACAGCGGGGATTGGAGTGACCGTAAATTGTCCTCTTGGCAACTAACCAGATCTGATATTTTGTCTGTACATCGTGTATTTGGTGATTTGTATAGAAACTTTTTAGAGTTGACGCCCAGTTCTTCTACTTAATCGACGCCCGCCACTTCACATCCACTTGCACACCAGACCAGACGCCCATGTCTTCCCCTCAAACGACGCACGCCACAACAACGGGGCCTCGTCCACTTGCACACCTGACCAGACTCCCATGTCTACTTTTCAGGCAATACCCGCCACAACAACAGGGTCCACGTCCACTTGCGCACCAGACCCGACTCCCATGTTTACTCCTCAGGCGTCGCCTACCACTACAACAGGACCTACGGCCATTTGCACACCATACCTGACGCTCATGTCTACTCCTCAGGCGTCGCCCGCCATTGCAGCAAGACCCACGGCCAATTGCACACCAGACCTGACGCTCATATATTCTCCTCTGGCGTCGCTCACCACTACAGCAGGACACAGAGCCACTTGCACACCAGACCTGACGCCCATGTCTACTCCTCGGACGTCGCCCGCCACTACAGCACGACTCCCGGCAACTTGCACACCAGACCTGACGCTCATATGCTCATATATATGCCAAAATATATCCTCCACGTATGATACTTTTAAATCCACTATCAGAATAAAAATATAACTTCTGAAACTGTAAGTTATAAATGTAGTTCACTAACAAAATTCTACGAGTTGTAGAGTTATTTTTACCCACACAACCCCTGCGTTGAGTTAAATTAAGTCTGTCTCAGTTAATTTTATGCTTTGATTATTAAAACAAAAAATACGACCTATTTATTGTTTTGTATAAGGTATGTAGAGGAACACCATATATAGGCCAAAAGAGTATCTGTACAGCCCCCCTAACCCCAAATCCTGGATCCGCCCCTAACTTGGTGTTTGTGTTACGCTTGTGAACGCTTAAGGTTACTTGGTATACACACGGACCTATAAACTATGGTTCATGGGTCCGTGGTATACATGAGGTTGATTGGTACCCTAATGTTGATAAGGATATGTACACACTTCGAACTTTCTTCCGAAAAATAGTATGTCGGGGTCATTAAACACAACCAGTAAGTGTTAATTGTCGTGCCAATTTACGATATAATTTATAAGAAAATTATTTAGTGTTGTGTGACCCCAACAACTCGGCCATCTCCGGCAACGTCGGGATCATTAGAAACATCTTGGCTCTTTTCCGTCGAAAAACAACTTCGGATGTATGTGTTCTGTTTACAAAGTCATTTAATTAAGCTGCAAGTAGATCGAGTGGTAATTTCAATTTAACAGAAAAATGACTTTACTCTTGGAAATACAAATTGTTATGCAATAATACACTTCACTGGCAATCAATTTAAACTCATATATACAAAATACACATTAAAAACTACACTTAATAGATATTATTACCTTAAACCTAACGAACTACTCCTACAGATATACCGGTGTATATACTTTTTTCGTTGCGCGTTCCGAGTGAAGAAACGCCTACTGAACCAGAAGTTGTTGACTACCATTGAAATTAAATCTCGGCATGTTTAAAAGTGTGTTTAGATTTGGCAAAAAAATATGATTGTTTATTAGGCATGGTTGAAACAACGCTTATCATTTGGATATTGTGTAATTTGTCGGAGTGAAGTTGATCGTTATTTGTGTTTTCTTCGTATCAGCTCACATCGAAACAATTTACTTCCTTGTAACAAAATAAACAGACTTGGCTGAATGAACATCTATATTTGATATAGTTCGTGAATATTTTTAAAATCAAGAGAGAAAATGGAATCTAATTTTGAATCATCAATATCTTCCCATAGGTGGTGTTAAGGTTCGAGAGGAACTAGAACTCAGTGTTATTATCCGTGGAAATGGGTCAGTTCGCTATAAAATATAAAGGAAAAAAAGTCCTTCCTACAACTATTCGGCAATCTCCGGTCAGCTCGGGATAGACATTCGTTACTACTCGGCAGTCTTCGTCGCGCCCCTGGATCGACAATAAATCGAATGTGAAAGGCTCACTCGACATTTGATAACTAGTTTTAATGTTGACACATGAATTAACATTTTTGGATTTGAAAACTTATTGTAAATTTAGCACGGATGTAACTACGCTTATCATTTTGATCGTGTTATATGTCAGTGTTAAACTGATCGAAATATTGGTTTTCTTCAGCTCAGTACAACATATTAAACTTCCTAGTAATAAAACAAACATAAACTGACTGCTTGAACTAGTTTGTGAGTCATTTTTAAACTCAAGAGAGAAAATGGCATCTAATTTCGAATCATCCATTCAGAGGGGCTGTGACTTCATCCATGATTTTTCCTGCTCTCCGTGTGAAGAGAACGGATTTAACACAGAAGCTCACCATTATTGTACTCAATGCAAAATATATTACTGCCAAAACTGTGTTTCAAAACATAACGTTTTATATCAGAAGCACGCGGTGCTCGGCCGGAAGGACGTTAAGAAATGGGAGGCAGCCCCAGGGGTGGTTGACGGCCTGGAGAGATGCGGGATGCACCCCGGGGAGGCGCTGAAGCTGGTATGTGGTGACCATGACCAGCTGTGCTGTTCTGTATGTGTTGCCATTGACCACAGGTATGTATGAACAAAACATCAAGTTAAAGGCACTCATCATAAGCTGTTGCAAATACATATATTTTTTATAAATTATAATATTTAACTCATTCGACTTTTAATGATTAAAGTAAGGAAAAGTTTATTATTTGTGTACATTTAAAAAAAAACACCTTTATACATGCTTACGGTGTTTTAATTAATAGCCACGTGGTCATAAATTCGCCAGTTAAAATGCGCCAGCATATCATTTATATCGTATTATCTTTCTAATCTGAAAACAAATCATACGCTTTTTGTGGCTTTGATCATTTAAGTAGAATTAATAAAACATTATAATGCATTAAAATTAAAAAAAACAACATTTTTTGGCATCAACCTATATTATGCGCCTTTAAGACAATTACCGGTAAATAAGCTAACTTACAAAGGGCGGGTCTAATGCATTAAAATTAAAAAAAACAACATTTTTTGGCATCAACCTATATTATGCGCCTTTAAGACAATTACCGGTAAATAAGCTAACTTACAAAGGGCGGGTCTAGGATTCGACGTCAGAGGGGGTGTAACTAAGGGGCGTAGCCGTTTGACTTGCGCCGCTCCCTCAGAACCGAAATTTAATTGCTTTTAAGTGTTGTCAAACAATTATTGGGTCCCCAAAGAAAAAAATATCAATTTCTAGCCCGGAATGGTGCTTTTTGGTCGTATTATATTATCTTTTTTCTCCTATATATCATTAAGAAATCAACTTGGGCGATTTAAGAGGGGGTAGGGAGGAAACGGTTGCACCCCCTCCCCTGGAACCGCTATTGGTTACTTGCGTTATATTTAGATCGCTTTCTTATAACATTTTCCATCATTAGCAAGGTCATATACAGTTTATGCAGATCTGATTACAACTGTTTCACAACATCTTTGTTTCAGACAATGCTCCAAAATCCAACACATTCCAGATGTAGCAAAAGGTGTTCAGAGAAATATTGAGTTTCATCAAATTCCAAAGAAGATAAATGAACTTCAAAAGCAATTCGAGCTGATGAAAGAAGCACGATTGAATAATACGACATCTCTGAAAAAGACGCGGGCAGCCATTGCTGACGAAATAAAAACCATACGTAAGAAGATCAACGAAATGCTTGACAAGATTGAGAAGACAACTTTACAGGACTTGGACGGAATGATAGCTGCACTTGAAAAAAACCTAAAGAAAGATATCGAAACTTGTGAAAAATGGACTATCGAACTGCAAAACATGATTGCCGCTTTTCAAACCAAAGCAAAATCAAGCGAGTCAAACTCATATATTGCGTACAGAAAGAGCCAGGATATGATTTCACAAGCAAACGATAATCTTCGTGGCATATCAACCATAGAGTGTTACAATGTAACATGTAAAGCCAATAATCGTATAAAAGAACTTTTATCTTCAATAAAGACCTTTGGAGTGATTGAGGAACAAACTGTTATGACCAAACAGCGAGAAGATCACCTTTCCGATCCAAACCTCGTCTTTAGTGTTGCAGAGTACAAGGAGTACAACGTGAGGATGAGAAACGACAAAAATCGATGTGCTATACAAGGCGTTTTTGAAACGCCTAGTGCAGAGATTGTCATAGCAGACCGGGATAATTGTAAAGTGAAGCTCCTGGACAAGGCATACAGAGTGCTCGACCACTGTGGTGTCCCGGGGGAACCATGGGACGTGTGCCACATTGACGGAAATGAAGTGGCCGTTTGTGTTAACAGTAGACAGACTGACACACGAGGATTATATTTCATTAATGCTTCGGATGGGAAACTCGTAACTACGAGGAAGTTAACCTCCACCCATGGATGTATTGCCGCAGCTTATCATGGCGGCCAGCTTTACATCTCCTCCGGTACCGCCCTGTACGTCTACACGATGTCGGGACAGAAGGTGAAGAGGCTGTACGATGACATTTCTGGGACTTTCACGGTGATGAAATGTGCCATCAGTAACGACGGGGAGACAATCTACATAACAAACTACACTGGACATGAACTGATCACCTTGAACAACAAAGGTAAGAAGCAAGCCTCTCTCACTGATCCTGACATGAAAAGTCCTATCGGAGTACACGTGACATCTGCTGGACACGTGTTCGTCTGCTGCTCGAGCTCCGGCACAGTGCTGCAGGTTGACAAAGACGGGAAAAAGAAGTTGGCCACACTGGCAAGGAAAGAAGACGGAGTGTGCCGACCGTATAGTTTATTTTTCAGCAGCCGCACATCTTCTCTGATTGTTGGTGGAGAGAAAGACACAGTTCTGGTTATCAAGTTAATTTAATACTAAAAACTATTCATGTTTGATTTTGGTACTATCGACTAGGATTTTTTCCTTATTGATGCAAAGTACATTGCGGCATTGTCAAAGATAATTGTTATTTTCAGACCCCTGGTTATAATATAATATGGTATAAATCCAAAAGCTTCCTGTAAATACTTATATTTGATGAAATTAGGGACAATTTTATATGACACAAACTATTTGTAATCATAATGATATTTTCGATTAATGTAGATAGTTTAATATTCGTGTTTATACATTGCCTATTAAAGAGCATATGACCGTATTGCTTTTTTTTAATATGCTGTCTCCTATTTATAGAATCATTGAAAAAGAGGGAAATAAACGCTTTATCAAACTAATCCTGGCGTCTTATAATACGTTCGCACGTATTACTTTCAGAACACCATCAGATTGTATAATTGAATCGAACTGTAATGAACATTAAAATGAATATTAATGCACACACAGTCAGGTGAATTGCAATAAATAATAATGAAACAATATCTTTATTCATCTCCAGAGCACATACCCAAAACACAAAATACATCGAACGTATAACATCGACAGTCTCGGTTAGATTTAGACTTAGATTTTACGTATAACATCAACAGTTTCCTCTGGTCTGAGGCTTACATCTCACGTATAACATCGATAGTCTCGTTTAGATTGAGACTAACGTATCACGTTTAATACCAACAGTCACCGTTGGACTAAGACATACATCTCACATATAACATTGACACCCCGGTTTGATTTAGACTAACATTTCACGTATAATATCGTAAAACATTAACATTCTCGGTTAGAATGAGACTGAAATCTAACAGTCTCCGATAGAACGAGACTTACCTCTCACATATAACATTAACACACCGGTTAGGCAGAGACTGACATCTAACATATTACATCGACAGTCTCGGCTAGTTAGAGACTTTCATCCCCGTTCAACATCGACATTCTCGGCTAGTTTGAAACTTACATCCCATGTTCAACATTGACTATCTCGAAAATATTGGGCCTTAGATATGACGTATAACTTTGGCAGCCTCGGCTATATTGAGATCTACATCACACGTCAAACATAGACAGTCTCTGTTAGATTGAGAGTTGAGAAGTACATCTCATATATAATATCAATAGTCTATGTTGGTCTGAGACTTACTTTTCACGTACAACATCGGTAGTCTCGGTTATATTGAAACAAACATCTAACGTATAACATCGACAGTCTCGGATAGACCGAGACTTACATCCCACGTATAACATTGACCGTCTCGGTTGGATTGAGACATACTTCTCACGTATAACATTGACCGTCTCGGTTAGATTGGTTGAAATTTCGGTTTCAGCTGGACTGCGATTGCTGATACACTGTAATAGTAAGTGCATCTCATTCCACATTTGAACGCTAACGCCATTGTTTTTGTTACCTAAACGTATACAATTTGGTAAGAACTGAAAAATAAAGATATAACATATATAAACATAATATGTTTAGAATAAGATCGTGTTTTATTTCACGAGTGGTCACAGAAAAAAATATGAAAAAAATGTTTTATGTTACCATGAGTAACTGCGGCATAGCCACTGTGTCGAGGTTACTCCTATTCGCGCGAGAAGTACGTCCACTGAAATATTTCCCTACCATATGGAAATGGTTGTTGCAATTGAAATTAATTTTTGATAACACCCTATTACCATCAACAAAACCTATTAGTTTTAACATGTATTGAGGCCCAAAACAAGTATATAATCAAAAGCATTTCAGAAATAAAATAAGATATCGCGTAGAAATACATGTGAATGAAACTGGTGCATGTGGCATTGTTTTGAAATTCAAGAGCAATTTCAACAGATTTAGATTATATTTTTTTTCCTTATAATGGTGTGTATGCGTAAATCAACGGAAGTCTATATTCAGTGTTGTACGTAGTGTTTATATATTCACTGTCGCTCTCAGACTCGGGATCTTACAGTATTTTTTCGGGCGAATTCATGCTGTGCAGCCGAAGGGTGTTTTGTTGGGGAGATAACGAATTAGTTTCAAATTTATTCAAGTTAAATGCCACGTTTCCGTTAAATGTTGGGTTTACGAAAACCCTAGAACAAAATGAGGAGGATGTACCCGAAATGCTTTTGAGAAGGATGGAGCGCAGACTATGGAAGTTTTCTCGACAAGATGTAGGAAATCGAAATGGCCTGGTTGGTTTTCAATCTGCTATAATTGTTCAGTTTATTATGGCCGATGAACTGAAATATTCGATGAGGCGGGACACCTTTATCGATCAGCTTTTGGACACGCCTTTTCAAAGCATTAAACTATTTTTTTTAAACTAAAACTATATTGATGAACTGATGAAGGTAAACTGTTGAAGGAAATGAGTCAAATTCAAAATGCGTGTTCATACATGACCGCGGTAAGAGTTTGTAGGTAGAAATGCACATGTGGCCAAGTTGTTATTCAACCGATACCTACCAAGCGTGTAAATTGTATCAGTATGATCCATGAAATAGTTCAAACATAAAATGGTTAATTCTTTTTTAATAGTTAAAGTAACTCGCTCATGGTTTGTAACATGCACTTTTTTAAATAACGAAATTGTGTGGCAAATCATAAAGACTGATAAAACAAAATACCAAAAGCTGGAACCGTTCAGCAAATTTTGATATTTGCTCAAATATCGTCTTTGAAGACCACAATTTTTCAATCGCGTTATTTACATAATTACGACTGGGGTGTTGCGTGATTGGTTGATTGTAATAATATTATCACGTGATGTTATCAATGTATCGTTAACAGGTCGTCAGAATCTTCAGTATCTTCAGTAATAATAAAAGTCCCGGTAGTTAGCAGGACTAGCAGGCTGGTTTTTACTTTATGTTTTTGACTTTACGGGCGTAAGTTCGAACCCCACTAAAGCAAAATTATTTTTGTTGCTAAAACTGTATTTTTTTCTGCAATTTTGAAATCATAGAGTAAAGTATTGATAAAATAAGTGTTTTCAGATGCACTAGCGGGATAACTAATTGTTTGTCCAAAAACATGAGCGAGTTACTTGAACTCAATCGAAAAAAAATGATATAGACAATTCTATACGATTCGGCCAATGTGTCTATTACTGCACTTCAGACGGCAACACACACATATACTCTACTTGTTACATATATGTATTTTTTCAAGTCAATGGAAGCAAATCTTATAAAACATTGAACAAGTAGTCCCAAGTTGTGAACAAGTAGTCCCACAGAGTGAAATGATCAATTGTTATCATTTTACTTGAGCCAGAAATGTTATTTCTTTCCTCGTAGATCAATTTTACATGAGTTATGAAAAAAGTTCAAATTATGACACAAAAGTGAATAAATAAAACCTATCCTGATAACCTACTTCGTTAAAATTTCCAACGAGGAAGTAAACTGGGATACTAGTTAGTTTGTGTCTGTTCAAATATGCCGATATAAGCTGATGCAGAATGTAAAAATTGTGAGCTATAGGTTTTTATTTTCTTTTCAATTCAATTTATAAAATGTGTAAATGATTATAACACAAGTGACAAGTAGAACCTTCTTCCGAAACATTTGATGTTGGCGGTCGTGAAACATTATAATGCAGTGTTATTTGTCGTGCAAAGCGGCAAATCACCAAAATAGTTCATAAGAAAATTATTAAATGTTGTGTGACCCACACTACTCGGTCATCTCCGGCAAGCTCTATTTGGAACACCGCGGCCATTTTTCATCGAAAAAAACCTCGTATGTATTTTGTATAAGTGAATTGCATTCAATTGCCAATGTGATGTATAATTGCATAAAAGATTAAGATTTCCAAGATAAATGTTATTTCATTGCTGAGTTGAAATTACTACGCAATCTTTTTGCATTGTAATTAAATATAAAGATTTCTGTAAACCGTCCATATACATCCGAGCATGTTTGCGATTGAAAATTGCGGAACGCGGAAACCTCGGGATCAATCGGAACGCCAATATCCAACATAATTAAAGCTTACCGGAGATCGCCGATTTGTTACGAATGGCTCGGAATAGGCAATCGTGACTAATGAACAGTCTATGTCAAGCTTTGGATATACCTATTTTGTTCACGCTGCGAGTGTAGGAATGTCTGCCAACTGACAGTATTTAACTTCCTCTTAAGTTAATACTGGAATACATCTCTACAAGTTTAAAAATATGCTAAGATCTGAAAATGGAGTAAGTTGGTACACATGAAGTTACTTGGTATACTCAAGGTTATTTTGTGTGCACGAGGTTAAATGGTGTGCACAATATAACTTAATGTACATGAGGTACTAGGCGGACTCGAGGTTACTAGGTGATGATGAGTTTACTGGGTGTACATGAGGTAACTTGGTGTGTGTGAGGCTACTTGGTGTACATGAGGTTACTTGGTACATATTATGTAACTTGGTGTACATGTTACTTGGTGTACAAGAACTTTGTTGGTAAGCATGAGACGGATTAGTACGCTTATGTCGATAAGGAGTAGAACACAAGTGGAACTTTCTTCCCAAATATATAATGTTATGGGTCGTGAAACGCTACAACAAAGTGTTATTTGTCGTGCAACTCGGCTCTTTCACAATATAATTCATAAAAAATAGTGTTGTGTGACCTCAACTACATGGCCATTTCCGGCCAGCTCGGTGTCATTCGGATCATCCGGCCATTTTCTAACCAAAACAACCTCGGATGTATTATTATGGTCGGTTTACGATGTTGGATTTTTTTCTAAACAACATATAACTATGCTGCAATATCTTGTAGTAAGTTCAATTGAGCAGAAAACCTTAATGAATACCTTTGTAATCCAAATTAATGTCATAAGCTGACCCCCCCCCCCTAAAATCGTCCAAGTTTACTTTATATTTCATTATCAGAGAAAAAAGTAATGAAATACGCACAAAATACACCATTTCGGGCTAAAAATTGGTAAACAAATGTTCGCAGAGTACCCCCAAACACCCCTGCACACTTTAAACCAAATATATCAAAAGGTTATGCCTCTTAGTTACGCACCCTGAGACATCGAATCCTTGATCCGCCCCTGAATGTCATAATACACTTCACGGGCAATCAATTTAAACTTACAAAATACGTATTAAAACACTACACTTGATTATTTTATTAAAAACTTCACGAACCTCTTTTAATGATGTACCGGCATACACCCGAGGTTGATTTTGACGGAAAAATGCCGAGGAATTACGAATGGCTCGGGATGGACAATCGTGACATTTCGGCAGTCTTCGGCAAGCTCGGTATATACTTATTTCGTTATGCATTCCGAGTGTAGAAACGCCTACTTAACAGTCGATAACAAATGTGGTTTTACTGAATATATCTACATTATTTACAGTATGAAATTATTGCAATTTATAATCATCATATTAAACTGAGTTGTGTTTGTCGAAGAAATGTATGATAGTGATAGTGTGAATGTATGTTTTGTATGTTGCTTAATATGTATAGTACATGTGTTTTTGTAATACTTTTTGTGTGAAGGCCATGCTGGAAATAAGTAGTATGTCTGTAATGATTGTACACTTAGTATGTAACCTTCGTTAAATAAAGTTGTTATTATTATTATACTATTGATATTGATACGGGACTAAATCTTGGCATGTAAAATGTGTTTAGATTTTGAAAAAAAAAATGTTTATTAAGCACGGTTGTTACAACGCTTATTATTTGGATATTGTGTTATATTTCAATGTGATATTGATCGGAATCTGTGGTTTCCTCATTCCAGTACAAAACAGTTTACTTCCTTGTTACAAAATAGACAGGTGTGACTGAAAGAACATCTATTTGTTTCAGTTCGTGTGTCTTTTTTAACCTCGAGAGAGAAAATGGAATATAATTTTGGATCATCAATATCTTCCCATACATTGTGTTGGGGTTCGAGAAGCACTAGAACTCAGTTTTATTGTTCGTGGAAATGGGTCAATTCCCTATAAAATATAAAGGAAAAGTACTTCCTACAACTATTCGGCTATCTCCGGTCAGCTCGGGGTAGACAATCGTTACTACTCGGCAGTGTTCGGCAGGCCCCGGGATCGACAATTAACCGAGTGAGGAGAGGCCCACTCAACAGTCGATAACTATTTTAAATGTTGACACAGGAATAAATTACGGCATGTTGAAAAAACATTTCTGGATTTTAAAAAGATTGTAAATTTAGCACGGTTGTAATTACACTTACCATTTTGATATCGTGTTTTATGTCAGTGTGAAATTGATCGAAATATTGGTTTTCTTCGTATCAGCGGAGTACAAACAATTAAATTCCTAGTTACAAAATGAACAGAAACTGACTGTTTGAACAAGTTTGTGTCATTTTTAAACCGCAGAGAGAAAATGGCATCTAATTTTGAATCATCCATTCAGAGGGGATGTGATTCTGTTCACGATTTTTCCTGCTCTCCGTGTGAAGAGAACGGATTTAACACAGAAGCTCACCATTATTGTACACAATGCACTAAATAGTACTGCCAAAACTGTGTTTCAAAACATAACGTATTATATCAGAAGCACGCGGTGCTCGGCCGAAAGGGCGTGAAGAAATGGGAGGCAGCCCCAGGTGTGGTTGACGCCCTGGAGAGATGCGGGATGCACCCCGGGGAGGCGCTAAAGCTGGTTTGTGGTGGCCATGACCAGCTGTGTTGTTCTATATGCGTTGCCATTGACCACAGGTATGTATGAACAAAACATCAATTTTAAAGGCACTCAACATAAGCTGATGCAAAACTATATTATTTCTTTTTATAAATTATAATGTTTAACGACTTCGACTTTAAATGATTAAAAACAATCTTACCATTTATGTACATTTAAAAAAAAGCCTTAATACATACATACAGTGTTTTAAAGTAATAGCTACGTGGCCATGAATTCCCCAGTTAAAAATACGCCAACAAAACATTCATATCGTATTTATTTTAATCTGAAAACAAATCTCTAGCCCTGAATGATGCTTTTGGTCGTATTATATTATATGTTTTCTCCTATACAACATTAAAAAGGAAAACATTGGCGATTTAAGGGGGGGGGGGCGCCGGTCGCACACCCTCCTCTGGAACCGCTATTGGTCACTTGCCTCAAATTTGAATCATTTTCTATAACATTGTCCTACACAAAAAAAGTTATATACAGTTTATGCAGATTTGATTACAACTATTTCACAACTTCTTTGTTTCAGACAATGCTCCAAACTCCAACACATTCCAGATGTAGCAAAAGGTGTTCAGAGAAATATTGAGTTTCAACAAATTCCAAAGAAGATCGCTGATGTTCAAAAGCAATTCGAGAAGACTAAAGAATCACGATTGAAGAATACCTCATCTCTGAAAAAGACGCGGGCAGCCATTTCTGATGAAATCAAAACCATACGTAAGGATATCAACGAAATCCTTGACAAGATTGAGAAAACAACTTTACAGGACTTGGACGGAATGATAGCTGAACTTGAAAAAAACCTAAAGGAAGATATTGAAACTTGTGATAAAATGACTTTCGAACTGCAAAACATGATAGTCGCTTTTCAAACCAAAGAAAAATCAAGCGAGTCAAAATCATATATTGCGTACAGAAAGGGCGAGGATATGATTTCACAAGCAAACGATCATCTTTGTGGCATATCAGCCATTGAGTATTACAATGTAACATTTCAAGCCAATAACCTTATAGAAGAACTGTTATCATCAATAAAGACGTTTTTAGAGATTGAATAACAAACTGTTATGACCAAACAGCAAAAAGATGCCCCTTTCGGTCGAATCCACGTCTTCAGTGTTGCAGAGTACAAGAAGTACAACGTGAAGATGAGTGATGACAAACGTCAATGTATTATCTATGGTGTATATGAAATGCCAAGTGGAGAGTTTGTCATAGCAGACGGGGGTAATTGTAAAGTGAAGCTCCTGGACAAGGAGTACAGGGTGCTCGACCACTGTGATGTCGCGGGGAGTCCATACGACGTGTGCCACATTGACGGAAATGAAGTAGCCGTTTGTGTGAACTTTATTTCATGAATGCTACGAAAGGAAAACTCGTAACTACGAGGAAGTTAAGTTTCAGCCATGTTTGTAATGCCGCAGCTCATCATGGTGGCGAACTTTATATCTCCTCCGGTACCGCCCTTTACGTCTACACGATGTCGGGTCAGATGGTGAAGAAGCTGTACGAGGCATGTCTGGGGGTAGAACGGTCGAGAAATGTGCCATCAGTAACGACGGGAAGACGATCTACATTACAAACTACAATAACCATCAACTGATCACCCTGGACAGCAACGGCAACAAGGTGGCCTTACTCACTGACCCTGACATAAAATATCCTACCGGAGTACATGTGACACCTGCTGGACACGTGTTCGTCTGCTGCTATGACTACGGCACAGTGTTTCAGGTTGACAAAGACGGGTAAAAGAAGTTGGCCACCTTGGCGAGGATAAAAGACGGACTGTACGGACCGCTAGATTTATTTTTCAGCAGCCGCACTTCTTCTTTGATTGTTGGTGGATATAAAGACACACTTCTTGTTATCAAAGTTAATTAAAACTAAAAACTATCAATGTTTGATTTGGTACTATCGAACTTGGATCTTCCTTATTGTTGCCAAGTACATTGCAGTATTTTAATATACACTTATGTTTAGACCGCTGGCTATAAAGAATATGATATGAATACAAAAGCATCATGTACTACTTTTTTTTTACATACTTTTATTTTATCATGTTTTAGACAATTTATAGCCAACAAACTATGTGAAATATTATATATATATATATGTTCCATTTGATGAATGTAGAATGTTAAATACTCGTTTGTATATAGGTTGCCAATTAACAAGCATATAAACATATTATTTTTATTATGCAATTTCCATTTTGTAAACTCATTAAAAAAGAGTCGAATAAACACTATATCAACATCGTTTTGGTGTCAATAAATACGTTTGTATTTATAGCTTTCAGAACACCATCAATATGATTTATTTAATTGAAAAATAATGAAGATTTACTTTTATAAATCACACACAGTCCGGTGAATTGCAATAAAAATAATAAATCTCATAATTCAATGTCGGTGTCGGCACAACATACATATCACGTATAAAATCGAGAGTCTCGGAAAGATTCAGATTTATATCTCACGTATAACATCGAGAGTCTCGATAAGATTGAGACTTACATATCTCACGTTTTACATCGAAAGTCTCCATTAGATTCAGGCTTACATCTCACGTATAACGTCGACAGTGTCGGTTGGATTGAGACTTACATCTAACATACTAGTAAAACATTGACAGATCGGTTTGATTGAGACTAACATCTAACGTGTAACATCGACAATCTTCATAAGTTTGGTACTTACATCTCACGTTTAACGTCGACAATTTCGGTAAGATTGAGACTTACATCTCACGTTTTACACCGGCAGTCTCTGTAAGACTGACACTTACATCTCGGGTTTAACATCAACAGTCTGAATTAGAAAGAGACTTACAACTCACATACTATTACAATATTGACAAACAGGTTTGATTGAGACTTCCATCTAACGTGTTACATCGACAGTCTCCGTAAGATTGCGACTTACATCCCATGTGTTCCATCGATAGTCACTGTTAGATTTAGACTAACACCACATAAACACGTGTTACATGGACAGTCTCGGTTAGTTTGAGACTTATTGCCCACGATTCACATTGAGACTATTACTAACAAAGGCGCTAACCGGGAAACCTAAAACAGAAGCTGACCAATGTTGCTATTGTATATAAAAAATTTTGAACATCCCAAAGGCTTAGTTTTAATATTATGTTTGATACGTCTAATGCTTATATATAATTCTTACTGTACACATAACTTCCCTTGAAATGATGCCTAAACAATATGTGATCATCTGGCCGTGATTTCAGGAATGGAGACCTTATTTCAGGAAGAGACACATGATTTCAGGAAGGGACAGGTGATTTCAGGAAGGGATACTTGATTTTAGGAAGGGACACATTGTTTCAGGAAAGGACACATGATTTTAGGAAGGAAGGCACAGGTGATATCAGTAAGAGACACATTATTTCAGGGGGGGACACCTGATTTCAAGCAGAAACATTTGATTGCAGGAAGGGGCACATGGTTTCAGGAAGAGACACCTGGTTTCAGAAATCAGGAATGGACACATGATTTCAGGAAGAGACAACTGCTTTCAGAAATTGACACATGCTTCCAGTAAGGGACACATTATGACAGGAGGGAAGTCATAGTTTCTAAAAATAACAAATGCTTTTAGGAAGAAACATTTGATTTTAGGAAGGGACACATGGTACATGATTTCAGGAAGGGAAACATTATTTCAGGAGGCGCCACATGATTTCAGGAAGGGACACAGTGACACTTGATTTCAGGAGGGGACACATGGTCTTAGGAAGTGACACTTGATTTCAGGAAGGGACACATGATGACGTACACGTTATTTAGTTATATATTTATATAGGCGCGACGCAGTATTTTCCATTATGCCATTTCAATGTATAATTATTCTTTTTCAAAGAATGTTTCCTGAAAAATTCAAGCTTTACTTTTATTTTATTATTTTAACTTTAGTTTTTATTAAAACTTCACTCTCACAGATTGGCCGTTTTGACATTTTTTATTTATTTATTTTTTGTTCTGGAAAAAACTAATTCATGCGTGAATATCTGAACAACGGTAATATAAGACTACTGCCAAAAGATCAATAAATTATTAACACTTTTCTTGTATACGTCAAAACAATGATGTCTTATGCAGGAAAAGTCATTATTTTTGAAGCGTTAGTAACGTGTTTACCCAAAAGGCATTAATTTTCGAATGTACATGTAATGCGATGGTATTCAACATGAACTTTAGGTCAATATTATGGTTATACATCATTAATCCACTGTATAAGTCCGTTATTTATACCTAGCAATCCGATTAACTAGATCGTTTTAAGACCCAATTAAGACCATGATGGATTTCACCCCCTTCGCGGTATTCATAAAACTTCTTTTGAAAGTCATTTTTTAACTTAAGTCACTTTCCTATTCAAGAATCTCTTAAGTCTTATGAAATCAATTTCCAAAATTCATTATTTCATAGAACTTATTGAATAAAACAACAAACTTTAATGTTAAAACACATGAATAAATTTATTTGAATTAAATTTGAAAATGTTAAGAAATCAACCTAAGGTTTCAAGTTAGGAAATGATTGATTTCAACAGATAACTGGTCATTTTCTGGCTTAAAATAACACACACATTTACTCCCCTTCTCTCGCGACACTGCTTTAGTATTTATAACGTATATGTATATATACATTTACAACTCGCGTATTTATTTAAAACTGATGCACGGTAAACAACTGATAAATTTAAATATCCGATATTAAATTATCAAAAATATGATTGCATTAATCAGTAATCAAACGCGTAGATTTCATTGAATCGTACCACTTCAATATTGAATTCGAATTCAGAATCTTGCAAACTGTGAAAACACTGAGAAGGTGCGTATTTTTGAGAAAACAGTCAATGTAAGTGATTAATTATTTCCTTTCAGAAAAAGCAGTAACACTCAACCTCAACACTTCCGACGTAGCATCTATGACGTAATTTACCACGTGATATAAACGCACTGTTTAAAACGTGTTATGTTACGTGTCAACTTAATATCACTGAAAGTGCACATTAGATTGATAGTGAACGCTTAAAGTAGGCTTAATGATTTTACATAAGTAAGTTAAAATAACCTGTCAGGATAAAGTACTTCCTGATATATGGTAAGCGTTAGTCATCTAGAGGTATGGTAATGTTGATGACAGTGTCTCGAAACGGTGATATTCCCCGGGTATTTCGCGTGTTAATTCATGGGTGAAGTGCAGTGTTATTTTTCACTGGGTTACGTCTTGTCCAAAAACAGTTAGGGAGGCTAAGTATTTTTCTATTATATTTTATTTTTCTAAAGCTCAATGTAAAAACGTTATTAACACTATTGGCGAATGACGTAAAGCAATCTTCAGTATAAAGCTTTTTTAAAACTACGTTTTAACACATACGCACGCACACACACACACACACACACACACACACACACACACACACACACACACACGCACACGCACACGCACACGCACACGCACACACACACACACACACACACACACACACACACACACATGTCCTTGTACTCGCTGACGTGAGAGGACTTAAACTTGACCGCACACCAACACTTCGAGGACTTTTTTTACTTCCGAGGACTTTTGGCATGGTCCTCACAATGTGTTCCATAAATCACTTCAATTCGAGGACTATATGAATTTCATTCATGTTTTAAAATGTCCTCGAAATGTCAGATACCAATCACGCACACACCTTCTATACACAATTTACCGGTTATCACGTGACAAGAAGTGCTTAAAAGTGTATAGATAGACCAATCAGATCGAGACATTAAAAAGTATCTCGACCAATCAGTTTCAGCTAAACCGGTGTTAATATAAATTGTTTCTACGTCCTCATATATGTGATTGTACCAGAATTTGTGTGACATGTCCTCTAATTGTTCTTAATTGTAGAACTGTGTTAAGATTCAATACACACTAACAATATATGTTTGAATAGGACAGGTTTTTTAAAAGGGCATGTGTATTCTGCGGTCGCTGTCCTTTTGAATCCAATTACAAAGAATACGATGCCGTAAACGAAACTGAAACAGTTTTGATCAAGTTCAAGAAAATGTGGCAAATTCTCAGCATAAAGGCAAGTAATTTTAGTGATATTTGTTTAGCCATTTTGTGTTAAAAAAAAGTAGGGTTGGATAGATCATATAAGAAAATAGGTCAGTCTGTCATAGTTTGTGTGGTACGTATCACAGTATTTGGTGAAAAACATGGTATAGTGTGGTATTTTGTTCTTTGCTGTACCCAGCTCTAGTTAGTATAATTCTTTTAAACTCGACTATTGGCAGAATATGGAGAGCTATTAGTCACCCTTGCGTCGGCTTTGCCAGCTTGGTTAAAGTTTTGCATGCAAGGCCTTTTTTTAAAAAACATGAACCCTAAAATTTAACACACTTATCCCAGGTCATCACATTACCAAATTGGACAAGTCCCATAACTCTAGATTGGATTTTGAGTGAATTAATCCCCGCTTTTGCACCTAGAAAGTTTGGTTAAAGTTTTGCATGCAAGGCCTTTTCTAAGAAACCATGTATGCTATTGCCCTGAAACTTCACACACTTATCCAAGGTCATCACATTACCTAGTTGGACAAGTTCCATAACTCTAGATAGGATTTGACTGAAGTATTCCCCCTTTTTGGACTTAAAAGTTTTGCATGCAAGGCTTATTCTAAGAAACCATATATGCTATTGCCATTAAACTTCACACACTTATTCGAGGTCATTTCATTATCTAGTTGGACGAGTCCCATAACTCTTGATTGAATTTTGACTGAACTATTCCCCCTTTTTAGCTCACCTCATTATGCTCAGGTGAGGTATTGTGATCAGTCTCGTACGTTGTATGTTCACTTTTTAAAAAAAAATCTTCTCCAAAACTGCTGGTCCAATTTCAAAATAATTGCACAGAAATGATCCTTTGGTGGACCTTTACCAAAGTTGTTCAAAGAATTTTGATATGTTAAAAAAACATGACCTCCAGGGGTGTGGCCAGTTTTCCTTTTACAGCTATATAGATTCAATTTGAATTCTTTCTAGTTTTCAGCCAGTTCTCGCGAAAGAGTAGAGTGTCGTATTTTTAGACACAGGCAACATCTAATACACTCTAATTGTCTCGCGGGACCGAGTACGATGTAAACTATATTCATATGACATGTTTTACAGAACGCGGCGTGGTCTGTGAATTAGTCCTTGTCTTTGTTCTAAATTAAATGTCTAGTCTAGTCTGTCCAAAAGAAATATCGGAAACAGAATCTATTTCGCATTACGACCAGCGATTCATGGTCAATTGAAACTCCAAATAAAGTTGAGTTCTCTACGTCCACATGAGAGGAATAGAGTATACACTAGATTTTTAATGTCACTCATGGAGACGGTTTCACTTGGAGTTTGACTATGTTGGGATTTTCCGAAAGTAGCCAAAATTTGCTTAATTTCGGATCAATTTATTTGGACTTTTATCTGTAACCATAATAGAGAATAAGAATGCATGATCGCTTTAGTTAAATACAAAATCGACATTGCATAGCCTGCAGAAAACTAAGAATGCATGATCGCTTTAGTTAAAATCAAAATCGACATTGCATAGCCTGCAGAAAACTGAAATAAGGCTTTTTTATAATATAAACATAGTGTTCATAGTATTTAGTACTAATAAGTCTAAGTAAATTAATGAAAAGTGAAACGATGAAATAGTGTGTATGTGTGTAGAAGAAGTTTCAAGGACATGGTTACTTTCATGAAGTTTCAAATTTCAAACAAGCTCTATCACTAATGTCATAAAGAACAGACCAAAAATGAAATGTCTCCAGTTGAACCAATCTGAAAATACTTCACACAGTTTTACACATTATTTGGAACATATTATTCTGAGTAATCATATACAGATGTAGATCCATTTATAATAATGATTTAGATGTCAGCAAGGAATTGTCCTGCCTGAATAAATCATCAGAAGAAGGTGAATCTAATGAGCTAAATTTTCTTTTATAGAAAATTGAGAGCTTGCGAAATTATTTCTGTTTTAGTAACTTGACCTAATTGTCTATTGTTGAAACAGTTCTCTCTTTAACAAGAGAGCCATTTAGAATGAATATATGATAAAAAAAACAATTTTTTGATTCAAAGTATTACATGTATAGAATTCTGGTGTACCGTATATAATCTTACATTATATTTTGGTCTGGTAAAAATTGGTCCGGTCTGGTAAAGCATGCGAGTTTACCAGACCGACTGTCTGGTAAACTCTGAGCTTCATTCGTATAGACTGTTGTTCAAAGAATTTTGATATGTCAAAAAACATGCCCTCCAGGGGCTAGGCCAGTTTTTTCTTATATGGCTATAAAGTAAACTTTGAAATCTTCTTCTCTAAAACTGCTGGTCCAATTTCAAAATAATAAGTTCTGCTTGACCTAGGCCAACCAATTTTTATGCCCCCACCACTTAAAGAGGGGGGCATATAGATTTGCCATTGTCCTTCTGTCCGTACGTACGTCTGCCCCGAAAAGTTTGTGTCTCGGATAACTCTAAAGTGTTCATATTACAGACTTGAAACTTCATAGATATATTATTCAGGGTGTGAACTTGTGAACCTGGATATTTTCATCTGCCCAAAATTAATATTTATTGAGTAATGGGCCTTTATTGTGTGAAAATATGGCATTTTTGACAAAGCGGAAGTGGGGGCATCTGTGTCCTATGGACACATTTCTAGTCTACGTAAAAAAAATATTTATCCTTGTTTGTCTGATTACAATGGTTTCACTATACTTAGATCTTTAATATTGACATTACAATCAAGCAAAGAAACTTTTATGAGTTGTTAGGTATAAATGCCACTATTGTCTACCATGTGTGTTGCACACTTATTCGGGCGCATTTGCCCCGCTTTGCCGAGCTCTTGTTTGATTTAGAAAGTTTGGTTAAAGTTTTTCATGCATGGCCTTTACTCGGAAACTATATATGTTTTACACACTTATCCGATGTCAGCATATTACCAAGTAGGACAAGTCCCATATCTCTTGTACTTTGAATGAACTATTCCCCCTTTGAGTCAAAGTGCCAAAAAGTCGAGCTTGCTGTCTTACGGACAGCTCTTGTTTTGTCATATAATGTATAAAATCATTCAGCACAAATTGTTTGTATGTTTCCAGTCCACTTCATGTGGCATATAGAATTGTCTGCCTGTCCTGTTCGTCTATGAGTCAGGAAATTTGTGTCATGTCTTCAAAAATTATATTGTAACTTTACAACAACCTTGATCTATTATGGACCAAGAATTAATTAAAATGGGCATTTTCCTTTCTATTTAGGTAATGGGGTTTTTGTGAAAGAGTACATTCCAAAGGGATTGCAACTTTTGGAGTACATGGGGAAGTTGAGAAGCTGCAGTCCTAGTGATGGTGAGGAGGATGAGACTTACAAGTATTATTTTCATAACAACGGGAAAAAAATGTAGTGAGTATATTATACATTAATTGTGTAGTTTTAGGAGACATAAAAACGTAGCACAAAATATTTAGTCTTGTGTAATATTTTTAACTGCATTCTGTTTTGTTTTTCCTATCATTCTAAGGCAAAAATAAATTCAGTGTTCCCACTCGTATTTTTTTCTGGAAGTAAATGCACCCCCTAGAGTGAATTTATGGGGGTGCAAGAGCATTTTGGGGGTACAATACTTTAGCAGGGCTTGATTTAAAACACACTCATTGTGTACTGAATTTTAATATCAAGCTCTTTTTAAAAAGAATGAATTATGTTTCTTTATCAAGCATTGGCAATTTGGAAATTTATTTTGTTTTCAATTGCCTTATTTTTAGCTATACTGGCCAAAGGCCAGAGAGCTTATGCCGTCACGCGGTGTCTGTTGTCCGTCCGTGTGTGCGTGCGTCCGTCCGTGCGTGCGTCCGTAAACAATTGTTTGTTTATGCTTTAAAGTATTTAGTTATGATCTAATCTCAATCAAACTTATACAGAAGTTAGATATCCATAAGAGCTCGGTTCCATTTGAGAACCAGCCAGATCTGCCCATGCATGACTGGATTATGGCCCTTGAATTTGTCAAAATTACAACAAAACAGCTTGTTTATGCTCTAAATTCTCCATTTCTTATCTGATCTTCACCAAACTTATGCAGTCGATAAATATGCGTATGAAATCAGTTTCTTCCGAAACCATTTAGATTCGCTTATGAACAACTGGATTATCTCCCTTGAATTTGTCGAAATTGCTATAAAACAGCTTGTTTACGCCGTTTAATTAAGCCTTCATTTCAAATCTGATCTTCACCAAACTTTTACAGAAGTTACATGTAGATATGCATTCGTAGACCATCCAGATTGGCTTAAGAATGACTGGATTATCTCCCTTGAAATTGTTGAAATTGCTATTAAACAGTTTGTTAATGCAAAAAAGTCTACATTTCAAAACAGATCTTCACCAAACTTGTACAGTTGTTAGATATCTATGAACAGGACTAAACGAACCAAGCCAGTAGAGCACAGGCCCTCATGGGCCTCTTGTTATGGAGTTCCAAGACATTTTACCTCCCATACTATAATGTAATACGGTATGCTTGTTTAGCTGTATATACCTATCATTTACAATGCAGGAATTGAAAAAAGTCTGAAATAATACTGGTTCCCATGATACCGAACACATGCCGGTGCCTGAGTTAACCTAAGGGTCGCGAGTTTTACCATACCTAAACGCCCGGTATAATTATGCCCCATCATATAATGGCCGGGGCATATAGTGTTACCCCTATCCGTCATTCCGTCATACCTTGTCCGGAGCATACCTCCTGAACCACAACATTTAATACTTCACAAATTGGTATGTGAATACATCTTGGTGAAGTCGAGTGTCTGAGTACCAAAATTAGGTCACTGTGACCTTGATCTTTGACCCATATCATAGAAAAACTTTGTCCGGGCTATATTTCCTCAACTATATGCCCTAGAGACATTAAACTTGGCACACTGATACATCTTGGACAGCAGTAGTGTCATGTACCAAAATTAGGTCATTGTGACCTTGACTTTGACCCATATGATAGAAAAACTTTGTCCGGGCTATATTTCCTCAACAATATGCCCTAGAGACATTAAAATTGGCACACTGATACATCTTAGGAACACGGTGTGTCATGTACCAAAATTAGACCACCTTGACCTTGACCTTTGACTCATATAATAGAAAAACTGTCCGGGCTATATTTCCTCAACTATATGCTCTAGAGACATTAAACTTGGCACACTAATACATCTTTGGAAGAAGGTGTGTCATGTACCAATATTAGACCACTGTGACCTTGACCTTTGACCCGTATAATAGAAAAACTGTGTTGGGCATATCTCCTGAACTATAACAGCTACTACTCCACAAATTGGTATGT
Organism: Mya arenaria; assembly: GCF_026914265.1. Taxonomy (NCBI): domain Eukaryota; kingdom Metazoa; phylum Mollusca; class Bivalvia; order Myida; family Myidae; genus Mya; species Mya arenaria. Next base: position 40,542,472 of record NC_069135.1, read on the forward strand.
GAATACATCTTGGTGAGGCGGAGTGTTGCATATGAGTCATTGTGACCTTGACCTTGACTTAATAGAAGATCTAATAATGGTGTGTCTAACTTTTGATGGAGTGATGACCCTATTTTAAGTTCAGCATACAGCGGGACATTTGTGTACAATGGTCACATTCTAGTTTTTGTATTATTTCCTGTGTAGATAAAACATGACAGCCATGTTGAGTTCTCCCTGTTTTCTACTATTATCGCTAAATCTTTATTGATATTTGTTTGTTATCTTTGTTTATGCGACGGAGGGCTCTTTTGACACGTTAGACTGGGTTTTATAAACCAATCATGTCGTAAACCAGTCTAAAGGACTACATCATTACGAGTACAACCAATATCAACCTTGAGAAGTAAATTATATAGCGCACGTCATGCTCGGCTATTTCCGACAATGTTCTGATAGAATATGGAATATTCCACTCCAACCAAGTGCTCAAGCATGCCCACAATTACCAATCAGAAACGTGACACGTTTTTAGGAATCTGAAAACCCTGTTAAGGTGACAAGATAATTTAAAAAGTAACTGCTGTGATTTATGGCTGAAACCAGTAGCCTGCTATAGATGGTTTACATTTTTTTATGGGTAAAGATGCATATTACTCTGATAATGCTAAGATTTGGAAAAGCACCATTATCATTCTCAAAAAGGGGGGAACATATTCCTGGCATATTTAGGGGATATTAATATATTAATTTAATATGTTATGACTTTGCATAATGACTTTGCAATAGTGAGGTAATTTGAATAAAATAGCATTGTATACATGAAGGTCTTTACCTATGTACTTTTAACAAATCTATTCAGTCCAGACAATGAAATATGTTTTAAGAACAAATGTTCTTATAATACTCCAAACTTGAGTACTTATCAGCACAACCTCTGTAATATATTGATATGACAATATAACATAGGATTTGTTTGAGGGAAAAAGATCGGCATAAGTACTTACAATCGAACCTGTTTAAGTGGCCACTGAATACTGAGGCATTTGGTGGTCTTAAAGACAGATGGTTACTTAATACATAATGGAAGTAATGCAGAAAGCTCTCAAAAGCTTTTCAAAACTTCTTGTCTGCATTAAGCGGTCACCTGTCATTAATAATCGATGCTGTTTTTAATGGCCACTCATGACAGGTTTGTATTTCTTTTTATATGCCCATTCAACTATTAACAAACATTCTGTCTTGATGTTAACTGTTTGCCTTTAGAAGTTCCCTGTTGTAGGACCCTAGACAAAGATTGGTAAAGCATTCATCACAAAAAATAGCAATTCAATTAACTGGAAGATTGAATATATGTTCAGTGTTGCATAAAGTAAAAAAAACCTTTTTGTTAACATAGATTACATTGGAACTAAACTGTTCTTTCAGTATTGATGCAACTAACACCAAAGGTCTTGGCAGGATGGTTAATGACTCGGCTAAACCAAACTGTAAGGTAAAAAAGATCATGACTGACAAGCCACGGTTGTGGCTGTATTCCATAAAAGACATACACCCAGGAGAGCAGCTTACCTTTGACTATGGTGTAAAAGATGCTCCATGGAGAAAGCGAAAGGTAATGACATTTTATTATCTTGGAAAGAGTTTGCTAGCAATCTAAAATACCTTCCCATATATTGAGTGTTTTTATTGAGGGAGCAAAGACATAGCCGTCCTTATGTCTGTTGAGTGTATGTGTGTGCGTCCATGCGTGCCTCTGTGCGTCAGACCGACCTTGTGGGGGCTGTAACTTCCTTGCTGATTGAAGGATTCTTAAATAACCTGGCACAAATGTACACTGTCATTATCCAATATGTCACATACAATAACCAGGTCTCTACCTACCAGGTCAAGGTCCCAATTGAGGTTAAAGGTCGAATTTGAGACAAAAAGCCTTGGCCAGTCTGTTACTTCCTTGCTGATTGACTGTTTCATTTTGAGGACTTTAAGAAGCACACCAGCTGGTAAGTCCTCGTGATGTTGCCATTTGTGTGTGTTGTTTAGAGGACTTAATGCAACTAGTTTGGATATAGATGCAAAGTAACACTCAGATTGAATGTTTAAACAAATAAAGAAGAACATTGCAAGAATGAGTGAAACGATATTTTGAACAATGCAACTACCACAAACTATGGGTCTAAACTGTTCTTAATCCTTTACTTCATGAATATTTATTTTGATACTCTACCCACTAAGATAAGGCCAGTTATATTTATGACAGTAAGAATAGCCTAAGGTGCAAAATATCAAATACTCAAACATTGTAGACCCTGATCAGACAGCTCCTCCAAAATCTGGATCTATTTTGTTTGCAAAAAAGCATAACAAGACATAGGCATTGAATGGAAGGGTTAAAATAAAATTTCAGACAGTGACTCTGCCCCCAAAGTAGATGTAGGTCATGATGACAGTGATGATGGTGACGATGATTACGACCAAGATGACAGAGAGGATGACTTTGGAGTACGTAAGAAGAAACTAAAGATGGCTTCTACAAGTACGTCAAAACCAACAGTAAAACCCAAACTGGCAGCAGCAAAAACAGAAGGAATGGCAACAAATACCATTACTACAAAGCCAACAGGTAAATATAGTCTAAATTTGTCAACTCAAACACTGGTTGCTTAGGCATCCTTAGTAACTCAAACTCAATTTGAGCAAATGCTCCATTTTTATGCCCCCTACCACTAAAGTGGGGGGCATATTGTTTTTGCCCTGTCTGTTTGTTTGTTTGTGTCCAACTTTAACATTGGCCATAACTTTTGAAATATTACAGGTAGAGAGTTCATATTTGGCATGCATGTGTATTTCATGAAGCCTCACATTTTGCGTGCAAACATGTCAAGGTCAAGGTCATCCTTCAAGGTCAAAGGTCAAATATATAGGTCAAATTACCAAGTTTAACATTGTCTTTAACTTCTAGTCTAGATAGAGACTTCATAATAGGCATGCATATGTATCTCATGAAGCCGCACATTTTCAGTGCAAACATGTCAAGGTCACCGTTCAAGGTCAAAGGTCAAATCAAGGTTAAACGTCATTTTTGTGACAAAACACTGTGGGGGCATTGCTGTTTCACAAACACAGCTTTCTTGTTCCCATTAGTTTCAAAAGTCGTCTGCTACAGAGGCGTGAAAAGGCGTTTCTATGTGGTGAATGGTTTAAACAACAACTGCCAAGATAATTACTTTAAATAGTGCTTACACAAAACAAGACTGTTTCATTTTGAGGACTTTAAGAAGCACACCAGCTGGTAAGTCCTCGTGATGTTGCCATTTGTGTGTGTTGTTTAGAGGACTTAATGCAACTAGTTTGGATATAGATGCAAAGTAACACTCAGATTGAATGTTTAAACAAATAAAGAAGAACATTGCAAGAATGAGTGAAACGATATTTTGAACAATGCAACTACCACAAACTATGGGTCTAAACTGTTGGTTTGGAAGCCACAGTTCTTAATCCTTTACTTCATGAATATTTATTTTGATACTCTACCCACTAAGATAAGGCCAGTTATATTTATGACATTAAGAATAGCCTAAGGTGCAAAATATCAAATACTCAAACATTGTACACCCTGATCAGACAGCTCCTCCAAAATCTGGATCTATTTTGTTTGCAAAAAAGCATAACAAGACATAGGCATTGAATGGAAGGGTTAAAATAAAATTTCAGACAGTGACTCTGCCCCCAAAGTAGATGTAGGTCATGATGACAGTGATGATGGTGACGATGATTACGACCAAGATGACAGAGAGGATGACTTTGGAGTACGTAAGAAGAAACTAAAGATGGCTTCTTCAAGTACGTCAAAACCAACAGTTAAACCAAAACTGGCAGCAGCAAAAACAGAAGGAATGGCAACAAATACCATTACTACAAAGCCAACAGGTAAATATAGTCTAAATTTGTCAACTCAAACACTGGTTGCTTAGGCATCCTTAGTAACTCAAACTCAATTTGAGCAAATGCTCCATTTTCCCCATTAGTTTCAAAAGTCGTCTGCTACAGAGGCGTGAAAAGGCGTTTCTATGTGGTGAATGGTTTAAACAACAACTGCCAAGATAATTACTTTAAATAGTGCTTACACAAAACAAGACTGTTTCATTTTGAGGACTTTACGAAGCACACCAGCTGGTAAGTCTTCGTGATGTTGCCATTTGTGTGTGTTGTTTAGAGGACTTAATGCAACTAGTTTGGATATAGATGCAAAGTAACACTCAGATTGAATGTTTAAACAAATAAAGAAGAACATTGCAAGAATGAGTGAAACGATATTTTGAACAATGCAACTACCACAAACTATGGGTCTAAACTGTTGGTTTGCAAGCCACAGTTCTTAATCCTTTACTTCATGAATATTTATTTTGATACTCTACCCACTAAGATAAGGCCAGTTATATTTATGACAGTAAGAATAGCCTTGGGTGCAAAATATCAAATACTCAAACATTGTAGACCCTGATCAGACAGCTCCTCCAAAATCTGGATCTATTTTGTTTGCAAAAAAGCATAACAAGACATAGGCATTGAATGGAAGGGTTAAAATAAAATTTCAGACAGTGACTCTGCCCCCAAAGTAGATGTAGGTCATGATGACAGTGATGATGGTGACGATGATTACGACCAAGATGACAGAGAGGATGACTTTGGAGTACGTAAGAAGAAACTAAAGATGGCTTCTACAAGTACGTCGAAACCAACAGTAAAACCCAAACTGGCAGCAGCAAAAACAGAAGGAATGGCAACAAATACCATTACTACAAAGCCAACAGGTAAATATAGTCTAAATTTGTCAACTCAAACACTGGTTGCTTAGGCATCCTAAGTAACTCAAACTCAATTTGAGTAAATGCTCCATTTTTCCCATTAGTTTCAAAAGTCGTCTGCTACAGAGGCGTGAAAAGGCGTTTCTATGTGTTAAATGGTTTAAACAACAACTGCCAAGATAATTACTTAAAATAGTGCATACACAAAACAAGACCGTTTCATTTTGAGGACTTTAAGAAGCACACCAGCGGGTAAGTCCTCGTGATGTTGCCATTTGTGTGTGTTGTTTAGAGGACTTAATGCAATTAGTTTGGATAAAGATGCAAAGTAACACTCAGATTGAATGTTTAAACAAAAAAGAAGAACATTGCAAGAATGAGTGAAACGATATTTTGAACAATGCAACTACCACAAACTATGGGTCTAAACTGTTGGTTTGGAAGCCACAGTTCTTAATCCTTTACTTCATGAATATTTATTTTGATACTCTACCCACTAAGATAAGGCCAGTTATATTTATGACAGTAAGAATAGCCTTGGGTGCAAAGTATCAAATACTCAAACATTGTAGACCCTGATCAGACAGCTCCTCCAAAATCTGGATCTATTCTGTTTGCAAAAAACATAAAAAGACATATGCATGAATGGAAGGGTTAACATAAATGGTGTTGTTGCCATTTGTGTCTGTTGTTTAGAGTACTTAATGCAAATAGTTTGGATATAGATGCAAAGTAACACTCGGATTGGATGTTAAAACAAATAAAGAAGAACATTGCAAGAATGAGTGAAATGGTTCCATGATGTTTTTATGCGTTGCCATATAATGGCCTGGGAATGTAATGTTACCCCTATCCGTACTTCTGTCTTTCCATCGTTGTACCTTGTCCAGAGCATATCTCCTGAACCACAACCACATCATTTATGCTTCACAAATTGGTGTGTGAATACATCTTGGTGAGGCAGAGTGTCGCATTCCAAAATTAGATCACTGTGACCTTGGCCTTGACCTGTGACACATTCTAGTTCTAAATGCATTTTCTACTGCAACAGTTCTGACCCAGATATGTATATTGTCAGAAAATTCCAGACAGATAACATAATAAGCAAAAACAAATGTGTAATTGTTATCACAAACGTCGCATCTTCTGGCATATATGCCAGGGTGAGGAATCACGTGACTTCAACGGGGTTCTCACATGGTTCATAACGGGACAAACGCCGTGTAAACAAACGGGTAAGTGACGTTTATTTCTAAATAACTTTTTTTACAGAAAAGTTATGAAAATATTTCTTAGCCTATAAAAGACTACTCTATTTTGTGTTTCTACACTTGTAAAATATGTTAGATTCTCTTGTATATTAACGATGCAATTCTTGGCCAAATTTTCGACTCTACAGGATTTTGTAGATCGATGCGACGCTGTTCGCGCCGTGAAATAGTATTTTTATTGAAATTATCATCAATTTAAACATTTGCGCAGAACGCAATGCATTTGACACATTTAATTATTTATACTTCAACTTGTTCAAAACAAGGTTCTCAAAGAATTGACGTTTAATAAAAGCACGAACTGATTTACAAAATTGCTGTGGTAAACGTGAAAATTATGTGCATGAAATTCCATAAAAAATCATGTAATAACTGATCAAATATCATAGAGTTACCGTTTATTAAATGAAACGTGCTTATGCGTATGCCCAACATGACAATCATGTAATAACTGATCAAATATCATAGAGTTACCGTTTATTAAATGAAACGTGCTTATGCGTATGCCCAACATGACAATTCCAGTTAAACGTACTGGTCTTAGCTTACACAATATGATGCTTAAATCGTAACTCTTATCAAACGAATTAACGTGTATTTCATATTGTAATAGTTAGCTATAACCGAATGTAAGAAATAGATACAGTAAGAGATTGGGCCGAATCGAGAACATCTACTCTCACTCACACTTTAACCACATTCCCGAAAGGGACACTCAAGTGACCACTTGAGTGAAATAAGGGGAGTGACAATTAAGTTATCTGTTCGTATTCACACTCCACGCTAACACTCAACTTCATCATGTGATAAATACAGTACAAATACATACATGTTTTCATGGTCATATCTGATTATCTGTTTGACTATGGTGGTGTTTACACTATACAATGTAAACATATGTTTAATTGAGATTTGAGCACATTATTGTTAGATATGGCCACAAACAAACGACAATAATTATTATTCTGAAACTGAAATGAACATTCTAAAGCAACTGGTTAATAAAAACGTAACATTTTGTATTGTAAATAACTGTTGCAAAATGCGTTAAAATGCAGGTTTTTGTAGTCTTTTTAAATATGTAGCCGTTTTCAATTGTATCAAGTGATTCAAATACGTGTTTGTATATAAACTTGCTTTTGCAGTGCGAAAAAAGCAGAATTAGCGTTTAAAAATAAAAGTTGAAAACACGTAATAAAAAAGCACATGGATATAATTAGTCCTCGTCCAATTTTTCTTCTTTTCATGTTCATTTATCACTCACACTTTTTTAATTCGTATTCACAACCAATCCTCGAGGGCGGTTCAAGTGGCCTAGCCGAGCACTCACAAATGTCCCACTCACGCAAAACACTTGAGTCTCACTCACATCCAGCAGCCTCCCAAAAGGGAGAATTACTGATATTCCCTAAGGAATGTGAATTTATGAATATAACATTTAATTTATCATTATTTTGTTTAGGGTTTTGAGAAATGCAACAAATTTAGGCCGCTAGGCATATGAAGCAGCTAGGCCGCCAGGTCGCTAACTATACGCCGATAGGCCGCTAGACTTTATGTACACGGTTTTACGCAATGTTTATTTTCATTTCAGAGCGTGGTCAGATAAATGATATGTTTTTTCCAGCCTTTATTCAGTTGGATCATCATCATCATCATCATCATCATCATCATCATCATCATCATCATCATCATCATCATCATCATCATCATCATCATCATCATCATCATCATCACCAACAACAACAACACCAACAACAACACCAACAGCAACACCAACACCACCAAAAACAGAATTATTGTTATGCTTATTATTATTTTTATTATTATTATAATAATTATTATTATTATTATTATCATCATCAGCATCATCGTCATCTTCATCCAATTTCCCCTACATGTCATAAGTTGTTTTTCACGCAGAGGTGCAATTTCCCCATAAGAGGTAGATACGTTCGCTAATTTTATCAATGTGCTATTTTTAATTCAGTGTTTTCAACATTCATATTTTTTGTCAAACGTCAAAGACCGCTTTATCCTGAATAAAAAAGCAAGATTATATACCATTACATATTTAAATCATATGATACAATGGAAAACGGCTACATATTTAAAACAGCATCAACAAAAAAACATGCATTTCAACGCATTTTGCAACAGTTATTTACCATCAAAACGTTTATATTTATTAACCAAATGTTTTAAAATGTTAAGTTTCAGAACAACAACTATTGTCATTTGTTTGTCGCCATATCTACCAATAAGGTGATCAAATCGCAAATAAACATATGTTTACTGTAAACATCACCATAGTCAAACAGATAATCCGCTATGATCATGAAAACATACATGTATTTGTACTGTATTGGTCACTTGATGAAGTGGAGTGTTCGCGAGGCGTGTGAATACGAAGAGATCATTTGAGTGTCACTCCCCTTATTTCACTCAAGTGATCACTTGAGTGTCCCTTACGGGAATGTGGTTGGAGTGTGAGTGAGAGTGGATGTTCTGAATTCGGCCCTTAGTACGTAAATTAACAATGTCAAGTTTGTTTGATAACTTATTGACATCTAAAATAGTAAAGCATAGTAAAGTGTGTGTGTGCGTGTGCGCGCGTGTGTGTCGTGCGTGTGTGGGTGGGCGTGCGCGCGCGCGCGCGCGTGTGTGTGTGTGTGTGTGTGTCGAGCGTACGTGTGTCGTGCGTGCGTGTCGTGTGTGCGTGCGGGTGTGTGGGTCGTGCGTGTGTGTCGTGCGTGCGTGTCGTGTTGTGCGTCCGAGCATGTCGTGCGTCGTTAACGAACCTTAAGTTTTCCTAAGTTGGTTCATATTTCAAGAAGTTTATAGATCTCGGAAACAATTTTTAGATATTTTTTATTGATTTTGCAGATCACCATGTCTGTTCATCTTGTGGCAAAACGTTCAAACGGAAGGCAACGCTCGTCGAACATGAGAAATTTGTGTATCAGGGGAAAAAAGGCTCTTTTCAAGTTGTGGACAGTGGTTTCGGAAACCGAGTTACTTCAAAAGACATCAGTGTAGTGTTCATGGGCGGGAGAAGATTTATTCGTGTGAAAATTGTGGAAAGACTTTCGCCATTAAAGCAGATTTGAATAGGCACCTCCGCCTGGAAAGTAGAACGCGGTCAAACAAATGCAACCATTGCGACCAATGTTTGAAAGCAAACAGAGGCTCAAGGATCACGAGGGTATTCACACTGGGGCACCCGCAGCTCACCAATGCCCAACCTGTTCAAAGTTTTTCAGGTTTAAGTCGGATGTAGCACGTCACCGTAAAGTGCATGTGGTAGACGACTGAGGACACACCGGTTGACGTGCACCATTTTGCACTTGTGTGACTGTTTAAGATAGCGATAAGTGTCGTCGGAATGGCAAAGGAAGTTCAATGGATACGATATATTGTGGTTTAAGAAATTGGCAATTGGTTTTATTGTTTCATTTTTGTCAAACAAATACAAGATTGTATACTTCGAATTCTATCATTATGAGGATATACTTAAAGTAACACAGTCGTTTATTTTATCAATCTTATTTCATTTAAATAACCACACTTATTTTTGATAAAAAATTTAATGTACATTTTTAGCATTGTAAAACTATGCATGTATGCAAAATTCCATACTGAGTCATTACAGTTCCAGCAATTTCATTTAAATTAGCTATATTCTAATTCTATCTGGTTTGTATGTGTTCATGTAATTGCTAATGTAATTACAACGGTGTCGTTGGTGTTATGCATAACTTGAACGTTGAAAATGATTTAAACTGGTAAAAGAACGTTAATATGTGTAGGTTTGTTGCTTGTTATTAAGATATTTTATAGGTTTGTTGCCAATTGTGTAAAGGTTATATCACATTTTTATCTTTATAAAGACATGCATTTTTTCTTAATTGAACATAATTATTGACGATCGCCTGTCTAACATTGCAGTTTATTAATATATTTTGTCTAAATTCAAGTTTAAACATTAAACGTCAATTCAGAACACATTATAGCATGGAAAAACTTGCCTGCTAAATTGCCTGTTTTCAACTGTAGCTGTGTTTGAGCATTTTAATGAAACCAAATGTGTTTCGTCATTACAATATTATACAACTCGTTTTATAGCTTTTATTCCGAGATTAATTTAACTTGGTAGGTGGTTTCGTCAATGTTTGAAGAAAATACTTTTTTGGCAAATAAATATGTATTTGATGTATTTGATACTCTGAATGTTTATGCGTATGCGAGATTTATTTCTGTACTTCGAACGACATATGCTACAGTTAAAATGTGAAATGTTGCTCTTAAAATACTCGGACAATAAATGGTAACACCTTTTTTGTCAGGATAAAAGCATTTTTCAGGTAATTTATGTTTTATGAAAATGTTTTGAAATGAACTGGGTATTATGCTAGTTATGCTAAAAATAAATAGTAAACAGCGTAGTCAAACTTAGCCTCGTCTGTTCGTCCGAATATTTTACTATCGCTAGGTTTTATACTATACAATGTAGCAAGAGAACCATGATATGTTCATTTCTTTAAAGTCGTAGATCCGTCGGATCGGATTATGGTGGTGAGATCTTTGACTGTCAATCCACGTGTCGAAGGTTCGATCGCAGCCTTAAAATAAATGTCCTTGAACTTTTTTATCGGGATGGACTTTAAACAGGGCTCTCCTGTCAAGTTCCTCTAGTTAACTCTGGCGCACGTCATAGTACAGACTTGCTCTAAACAGGGTTAAAGTCTTTTTGTCTACTTCGCCCCTCAATCTAACAAGACTGATATCATTACAGAGGTCGACATCCATGTTGAATAAACGTGCATATCAACGTGGCTGTTGTGCAGCCTAACGACTTGAAGTTAAATTATTGGCGGCCAGTGTAATAACAAATGAACACCTAAGCAATAAATGCCATCAATCAATGCAAAAGAAAGATGTAAAATAGACGCAATGAAATTCATATAACACTCGAGGTTTGGTAATAAATTGTATTGAGTGTTACAGTATATCTTGCAGTTCATCTTGATCCGCTTCTGTATTGTCAAACACCATCCAGTGTGGTATTGTATTGACATGCCATGCAATTTTACGCTATCAGATTTTATCCATAATCGACATTTCGTAAACACACACAAACTAATTTATTTTTGATCTGAACCAGGAAGTAGTTTATTCCGTGTTAAAACAAATATGAAGAACAATATCATTCATCTAATATTAATAATATATTCCGACATATGTTTACATATTGACTTCAAAGCATCAATTCCTATTATATCCATATTTTGATACAATGAGCTCATTTTTTTTGTCGTGTCTGCGTTCGTCTTTGGGACAACTAACAGTGGTAACGCGTTTTCTTTCCAATATGACTCGCTCAGAGAGCACACCAATTCTTTCCGAAGGTAATGGAAAACTGATACCTCTTAAAGCTTTGACAAGCCCTTTACTTGACCCAAATGGCAATTTGAAAATCTTTCACTTTTGAGGCCGACGACAGGTATGACATTAAAGCACCTGACGGCAGGAACGAAGGGTAGAGCTTGTTCCGGCATTTTAAGATTTGTACATCAACACAAGGTATAGATGTTTTGTTGAAATCTGTGAAACTATTTCTAAGTATTCTAAGGTTATATATAATTAAGATTCTATGTATATTAAATCACCAAAGAGTTGGGGTTCCAACACGGGACACATTGCATGTATTATTTATCGTTATTTAAGAGGTCTTTGTAACGTTTTCACGTGCTTATTCACTAGCGTATTTGGGGTTCAGGGGAGGGGTGCAACCGGCGCGTTTTATGTCAATATCGAAGAGAAATAAGAACACCAAAATGTAAAAACTGAATAACAATAAATGCCAAATAAGTAAGGGAAGGACTCCCTTATCAGCCCCCGCCGCATTCTCCATCCCCTTAATATTTAAACGAATAATTTCCAAAAAGGAGATTTGTTGCAAAAGATATGATAACACTACCCGCTCTCTGGGATGACAATGTCAATGAGTTCATGAGAAGGATGGACGAAGAAGTATCGTATTTCTCTTTTCACTAAAGACTTCTACTGATACCATATTTTATATAATTAAAAAGCATATTGAACGTCAAACAATACCATGCAAAGCGCGTTGCATCAACCAAACCTAATTATTGCTTTTTAAGTGCGATGTCAGGGTGATCGAAGATGGGTACATTAGATGGAGTGCGTAAATTAACTTTTTTTTTCGAAATCACATGAACTGTTTGTATAGTAATACTAATATAGATGTCTACGAGAAGAATTAGATGGCACGCTGAAGGAAATCCACAAGACAAAATGTTGGACAATTGGATAGCAATCATCTTAAATTCTAAGAATTTATTTTTGGTGGAGAGGTTATTAATGCCCTTCAAGCTAAAGAAATTTGTGAATATCTTGACCTCATTCGAAATTTTGAAACAAAGAAACTGGGAGCCGTTTCATTAAAACACAATGTCGTAACCTTTACGATATCGTAACTCGGAAGGTTACGAAAATACTTGCGACCGTTTCAGAAAGCTTGCGATCGTAACTTTACGATTTTCTTTCAGGTAAAATAGAAGTTAACTTGTTGACTGCGCATTTGTTTACTTCCGGTTCGTCGTCTGCTGAACTTTGGACCAGTAAATATCCCAACTTTCAGCTTCACTTTCAGTTAATTTTTATAAGGAAGAATGAATTAAAATTATATTTGAATTACAATTATTTCAATAAGCAAAGCATGACTGTTTGAGTATCCATGGTCATTGGACCTGGGCTTTAGCTTCACTCCGAAGGACAGAGTAACGTTAAAACTATCGGAACATTTGAGAAAGCTTTTTGAGAAGTACACCGAAAAGCAATTGAATCACACTGGATAGCAACTGCTTCAGGTGGTTTTCAATGTTCAATAACAATGAAGACATACCCTGCGCCCAAAATAATGAAATAGATAACTACTCTATCAACGAAATTCGGGGCATTTCCTTTACAGCCGCCATAAAGCACAACTTATGAAATAGATAACTACTCTATGAACGAAATTCGGGGTATTTCCTATACAGCCGCCATTAAGCACGTTACGACATTTGCAGCGAATGTTAATTAAGTCTGAAAGAAAGGTCATTCTGAATTGCAGAACAAAGTTAAAAATAGCAGTCTTATGGGTTCTAGTCAAGCATTAAGATTTCACATTGGTCCAAGGAACTAGCGATTTTTCATGTATAAATAATTGCGTCGATGAAATTTACACAAAGATGTAAATAGTTGTACTGTTTTTATTCTCACATTTCAATAAAATTATTAACTCAATCTTAAATCTAACTTTGTATGGATACTCGTATTGTGACTTTTTTCAAGTATTACCTTCTTTCTGTCTGTATGTCCGAAATATTTCGTGCCCGGGCTTTAACTTACTTATGCATTGAGTGACATTGACCCGTGTCCATACCTCAAAGGGCAAGGTCACACAAGGCATTTAAAGGTCAGAGTACACATGCTCGTGTCCGCGTTATAATGTACATTTGCATTGATGTTTTACCATACAACTTGGTACAAATATCGTCCTCATTAAGACGGTGTGCAGTGACCTTGACCCGTGTCCATATCTTCAATGTCAACGTTACACGAGACATTTAAATGTCAGAGTACACTTGCCCTTGCGCCCGCTTAAACTTACTTATGCATTGATGGATTACCATATAACTTGGTTCAAATGTTGTCCTCATTGAGGCCATGTGCAATGACCTTGACGCGGGTCAAAATATCAAAGATCAAGGTCACACGGGATATTTAAAGGTCAGAGTAGTAATGCTTGTGTTCGCGCTATAACTTACATTTGCATTGATGGGTTACCACATGATTTGGTTCAACAGTTGTCCTCATTTAGACGATATGCAGTGACCTTAAGTCCATACATCAAAGGTTACGGTCACACGAGACATTTAAAGGTCAGAGTGCACAATTTAAATTGTTTGTTAATTGAAAGTGTTAAAACAAGTTGCACAGATTGATACTTTGCGCACTCTGCCGGGCATTATCATTATGTGAAACCAAGTTTAATATCTTAATAAACAATGGACACAATTGTGATAATATATTTATATCATGTGTTTTCTCTTCAAATGCAGTAAAACAATGTCATGACTTTACCACAATATACACAAACATATATTTATATTACTTTATCGAAAAACTTAAGACTTATTAGTTATTTCATCGATGTAATAAATCAAAGACTCATTTTCCTTCCTTTTTAGGCCATTAAAACCTTGCCATTGATCTTATCTACACTACACACAATCTGAATTATTTTAACAAGTATTCTTTTATAACATGTTCATATTTCCAAGAATGTTTAGTATACCACTCAGACAACTTGTATTTCCTATATTCCCACTCTTGACTAATGGTAGTATACAATTTCGGTCAGAATTAACGTACCAGTCAGGTTCAGAGAAAAACTTTTATAAAAAAAAACGGTAGGGGATATAGCCGCCCTTTGGACTACATTGATAAGAAAATAAAGATTCAATGCTTAAAAGTTACACTAAAAGAACGCTTTATGTGAAGAAGCTTCTGATTTGTGAGTTTCAGTGTGTCCAAGAACAACCATAATTTAAAACCTGATTTTCCGCCCAACTACAATGACTGCTGACATATTGTATTGAAAAGAACATAAGACATAATGTTAAAGCTAATGTCACTAACGTATGATATCAATATATGTATTTAATACCATTCTTATGAGCTTAGACTACCATGTTACTTTTCAGCAAAATAGTTTATGTATTTAGATATTTGCCTCTATGCATAAATGTCGTCAAACAAACGCAACATAAGACAAAAAATCAATCGGAATATGCGATACTTTTCCAGTGGCTTTCTCGGTACATTCGACGTCTATTTCCGTCCCTCCAAATATCATTCTTACTAAAACCTCGCGCCCACCTCTAGTACCAGTCATTGAAATGTCACATTGCGCAACCTTTCGGCATCCAGGATCAGTTACTAGTACTGTAGTTTTATTGACTGTTGCAAAAACCTCTATTAGTACAGTTGACGTGTGGCTGGGTCTTGTGACATATGTTTGTTCAGACTGGGTCTCTCCGACCGTCAGCGACTGTCCGGCTACTACATGCTTATCAAAGAAGTTCTGACATCTATCCACACAGTCAGTGTTAGTGAATTTAGCTGATTCTGGATGATTGATAGGATCAAACTCAGGATGCAATGCAATTCCATACGTATATTTGCTTATTTGCTCGGTAACTCCTCTGGGTTCATGTCCAAACATCATGGCTCCCTTAAGAACTGCCAGACCAGCTTCATCAGGGACGATCATCTTTAATCCAAGAAAAGTTTGTTTTACTGCCTTGTTGAGCATTTTCGACTCAGAAAACCCGCCTTCCATCAGTATTGCTTCAACGCCTCTGTTTTCTCATTTTTTCTCAAAACATCTTTCACAAGTGCTAAATTGCTTTCGATAGACTCATTAAAAAAGCTACGAGCAACTGTTGGGTTGATTTCAGTTTATCCCCAGTTAAGAATACCTTTAAGAAAGAGGAAGCACAACTTAAAAGTGTTGTTTTCATAGCAATTGAACTCATTTAAATCTTTGACTTCAATTCAGTACGTTTCTAAATAAATAATAGGTGTCAAACAATAACCTACAAATCGCTACGTCTGTAATTGTCGAAATAACATCTTATTTTAATAACTGGAAAAACAAAAAACCAGCATTTTATTTTCTAAAATGTAAGTCACGTGCAGAAAATTAAACTGATAATAAAAGAATAAAAATCAGCAGTAACATACCGATTTTTTATAGGATGACTTTTTCACCGCTTTATCAAAGTCTTTGTGTAGTCGTTTCTTAACAGTTGTAAAAAAGGCAAGTGGGATGCTCATGACCATTTTAGTAGCCTTGTCGGGATAAATGTCTCTCTTTTTAACCTCACACCGTCTTAAAACTTCTATATAATCATCCAAGTGGTTTTCTTTGAACGACACTTTTATCCACAATAGACACTATATGTGAATAGAGGCAACCATGAAAAGTATAAGCAATATAAATAAAAAATAAACCAGCACGTTATGTTTGTGTTTTTTTAGAAACACACAACGCTTTATATTTAAACGTTTCGGCGTCAACAAGTATTCATCAGTAGGTAAATAAACAATCATAGGGAGGAAGTGACGTCAACGTCATACACTGTTTAATGACGGCACGTGCCAAAGCAGCAAAACCAATGACGTTCAACAGAAATATGATATGGACATAAAGGTAATGAGGATCACATGTTAGTTAATAGCCTATTAGAGGGTGTGTAAAAACAAGCAATAATAGGCATACATAGTTTATTATTACAAATATGTGACTCTATTAAATTTCATATATAAATTTATTATTGAGAATGTCCGGGAGCATAGTTTTTAGTTTATGTATCCAAAATGTTTCCTTTGAATAAACGGTCTAGATTGTTATAAATTACATCTTTTGAGAGAAAAGAAAAATAAGACAGTGAATATTTATGATTTTAACACCCAAACTCTAGGTGGGGGTGGGGGTGGGGGTAACATGAGAAATTAAATTGATGAAACATTTTTATATCAAAATAATGTGAATTCTTTTAACGGGAAGCATTTTAATTAGTTTGCCCAACATATTCCTTATAACATTTATTGCATTTAATAACGTATAGGACAACACGTGAAGATCATTCTACATCAACATTCAAATAATATGATAAACCTGTGACGTAACTGTTACATTGGTAACTTATACTTATATTGCCACAATGTGTACATCGTCTTCTATAAGATTTATTGGGCGTTAATGATTTAGGAACAACGTACTTTTATCTTGTCTATTCTTAGGACGTTTATGCGCCAAAGTAGGCTTAACATGGTGTAAAGAATTGACACTTTATTTATCTGACAATTTAAAAAGGTCCCAATGTCTATGTACTGTACCAATAAGGGGCAATGATGTAGTTAAACAAAAAGTAATATGTATAACTGAATTAGTTATATTCGGACAGTAGCTTAGGTGTCATCCTGTGACAAATTTCTCAAATATCAATCTTAAATAAAAATCTTTAAGTATAAATTTAAGTATATGCATATCAAACAGACATCTGTTTATTTCTCTCTCTTTGAATGGTGTTCTTTTTATAATTGAATACTTTCAAACATTTTGTGTGTAATGTTGAATACAATTATTTAACTTAATAGCAAGTTGTTTCATTACGACCTTATAATACACACAATTGAATATTATTAAACTGAACTACCTGTCAAACAAGCTAGGAATTCTTCAAAGGAATCATCGACTTTTGTCCCACCACAAGCGCCACCACTCGCCTTGTACAGTTCTTTGACGCCACCAGATGGCGTTACTTCGTGAACCGTTACGTCGATGGTTCCTCCTGTTCATTGATATACACTTTTTTATAAAATTTTGTAAGTAAACATGAATTAAGGTACATGTGAAAAGGGTTAATTTAACTGACGGTTTATGTGAGAAAGGTTATCGAAACCGACGGTTAAAATGGGAATGCTTTGTAATGAAAGAACGTAAGGATATGTTCAAGAAGATAATTACAAAGAGATAGTTTAAAAAATCGAATACGTATGAATGGTTAGCACAAAAAGAGCTCGTGTCAAAAACGGCATACGGGGGAATATTAGCGAATGAGTGTATTTTAGAACATCAAACTAACTGAAAAGGGACAAGCATGGTTTACCTTGTTTCCGATTTAATATAGCCATCATGTATTTTTCTATTGTACCCATGTGTAATATAAAATTGCTCTATTTCTATTGGTCAGAAAATATATCACTCCGCATGTTTGTAAACATATTATTGCTGATATTCTAGCAAGTTATACGTTTAATTCGAACTTTGTATTTATGATGAAAATTTATCTGAATACAGCACTCCGTTTCCTATCTAAATCTAAAGAGAAAAGCACAGTATTTCGCTTTGATTTCATTAAAAACAGTTTTACAAACGGCCTTAACTAAGTGTAAACTGGAAATTACGTCTTGAACATATCACAAATTATGATATGACGTCACAATTTAAAAAAAGCAAATTCTGTCAAAGATATAGTGTTTTTGTTGTTATTCTAAGTGGCTTTCATCTTTGTATGAACTCTACTTCTAAACATGAAAATTATAGGATTTACATGTGGTTTTAAATTATTCCAGGTATTATACTTCTGCAATGCATATAGCGCGGGAAACTACATTGCTTTGTGGTATTCGGCTCACCACTAAAGCAAGTTACATAGGTCGGCCATTTTTGCTTTCTTTACTGGAAAAAAGCATGTGATATAAAGAAGCTGACACTCGTCATCATATAATACACACTTCAATTCAACTCGTCCAGGAAATATGTTGGTAAGCTCGCCAAAGTACGAGTATGTCAATTGTCACCCAGACAATTAAATCACCTTAAGGGCCGACCACAATGCAAAAAGATATTTCCGGGTTACAAAAATGCATATATCTTTTTTTTAAATACCTGCAATCAACACAAAGCCCCACGACATTTTTGATTGGGCAGTTCCGATAAATCTGCCTCAAACACATATTCTTTTTGTATTAAGACATATCCGGGAAATCGTAAATGCTTTTTTATTGGGAATCTGATTAAATATTCTTTTGTAAAAATTGCTCAACTCCTATGACCTCAAAACTAAAAAGAAAATTTTGGTCCTTCTATCGACTTTTGCATCGCTGCCGGCCCTTTATTGATATTATGAACATTAAAATAATTGCAACAAACCTCCAGCATTAAGTACAAGATATTGTTTTCCAGCTCGCAGAGATGCCAGGGAGACCTGATCCCCACTCTTTTCAACCGGAAGATGACGACAAAAAAGCGATGCAGCTTCCGGCTCAAGTGCAATAGTCAGCATCTCCGATTCTATTTCCGCCTTTATATCAAGTAAGATGGACAAGTTATCAAGTTCTTCCTATGTCAGGAAAGGAAATTCTGCGGAAGAACATTCTATACCGGAAGTATGGAACCAGCAGATTAAGTTTCATTGGAACTTTTTTATAACAACAGTGTCGCCATTTGTCTGTCTGTAGGTGCAGTTGTTACATCATGTCTTTTTCTCACCCAAATCAAACTTTGAACACAACATTTGAACATTACTGGTAGTTTATCATAACTACCTCTTCCGCAGCTTCCCGCATGAACTGTTTTGCTGCATTGTCCCAAATGGCAGGAACTATCAAAACCCAGTGTATTTCGTTTGGTAACGCGTCCGGAATTCGGTCATTAGAAACAACCAATAGGTCTTCCTTAAGATATCTATTTAAACAAAACAATAGCTGCAATCGCTACCCTCTACAGTCATAATGAAACTATATTTTACTGTTATATATGACATATGACTTACAGTTGAAACATACTTGGATATTCTTCATCCTCAAAAGCAGATCGATATCAAAATGAAATCTATAGGGACAATACTACAATGAAAACTACAGGGACTAGCCGAGTAGTCAAACATCAAAAATAATCCATGTAAAGAGGCAAAAGTCATTAACAACATTACACTAGAGGGACAAACATATAAACACCACGTACACAAATACACCCCCCCACCACCACACACACACAACGAACAGACTACACACTCATCAAAATAGCTTTACCGATAAGTAATTGGACGGTCAGTGAAACAAGCGTTAACTGGAATACGAATCTACTGGGCGCTTTAACTAGTATGTATGGCCAACACCCCACACTTGTTTCAACATTTATCCATTGTTACACAATTAAAAACATAAGCTTCAACAGGACCATCCAATCAAAAATAAAAACCTGTTTAGAGTCACAAGAAATGGCTCAAATCGAAAATGAATAAGATACACAAACGTATTAACACCACAAACATACTACACATGCATCAAATTAATTTTACCGATACATGATGGGATTTACCGTCATTACAGATGGGCACACGAATTTACTAGTTGTATGGCCAAAACCTCACACTTGTGCAAACAAGTCAGTTTCATAAAATGTGTCAGTCATTAAAGGATATGGTATACACATAATGTAAAATATATCTCGATATAAAAGGTATTTGTCCAGTTTATTACGATGGTACCCCGTAAAGGACATACTCTTACTTTATGCACATAGCAAAAACGGTTCTTGCCAATAGCTTCCGACCATTTTCATCCTCCAACATGGAATTTCGATTGAGCTTCTGAAAGGAAGGAAAGTGTACACGCAATGATGTATATTGATATTCAAATTTTAGTGTAAATCTTGAAAAAACTAATCTTATTGTCATTGTGTTTCTGTACCGAGTACCTGTCCATTTGAAAAACAACAACAGCACATCTTGCTATATTTAATTAGCTTATTGTTACATTCCAGTGTTTGTGTCCGATCCCTTGACATGCTGGTATGTGTGTTAATCTGGGATTATCTTATACAATATTTAATGGAGGTCTTTTAGTTTTATACATCATGATTCTTGAATCTTTATCTTTCAACTTCAAGCTTTGTCTGTGTCACTCTAGATGTAGACTACTACGCTTATTGTTTGGCTACTCATTCAGTCACTCGTTTAAGTTTCGGATTGGGAAAGTCTACGATACCCGACGATGATGGTAAGATAGTTGGTTTGTCTTTGAAGATTAAAAATTTCACGCTTTTTCTTTCTTTGTTAAACTTTGTACCATGCTTTTCAGTAAAGTTACAATCGTATTTACTAAATAAGAACCATACTAAAAAGTTCATTGATGTTGATTATCGTACAAATAACCGAATCAAAGGTTTTGTAAAATATCATTAAAATATATACAGTATAAAAGTATGTGTTACGATACAAACGTGTCAATGAAGGTTGTACCTGTTGCCATTTTAAACCTTCTAAAGAAGTACCAGTCTTTATGTTTGTCTTCTTCAATAAGTTCGGCGTATTTGGCTTCAGCATTAAACGCGAACGTATGCAGTGTTTTCCCATCGGGCTTGATTAGAACACAAGTAGAGCCTGAAAATAATAATTGTGGTACGTTGTCTTGTGGTGTAATCAATAAAAGTGCATTACAAATTTAACCCAAGGTCCATTATGTATGAAGGTATTCTCATTTCTTTTTTTACTTCAGCCTACATCGAACTCCAGTCAATGTATTTTAAAATGACATTTATGCTGTCTACATATTAAACGCTAAAATAAAATTCAAAAATAAAATGTACCTTTTAGAGATTCGTGTCCTTGCCACTGTTTTGCAGAGACTTTAGTCGGGTCGCTTTCATAGTCATACCTGAGCGAGAACTTGAATATGTTGTCCCGAAAACGATGGCTGCGACCAAAACGTGCTTTGAATATATATAAAACAAACATCTGAAATATCCTGTTATTTATGAAATGAGTGTATGCTTGATGAATCGCCTATTGTATGTTGCCGTGTAGTAGGGAAACAGGAATGTAGAACTAGTAACACACCAACAAAAGCAGCAACACAAACATTTATTATGGAAATGGAGTTGGCTTTGACCGTGGAAATTATAGGTTTGGCTTGACCCTGTCCATCAACATGACCGATACTGTTAACAGTAGCATGACAACACTTTCCTTTTCGAAAAAAAACCAGACGGTCATTCTTTGTAACGGAGTAACCTTGTACTGATATAAGCCATGAGGAAGTATTACTAAGGCTTACACCACCTTAACTTAATATTATTTATATAGCCATTCTGGCTTTGGGAATAGCAAATTGTGTCACATATTTTGCTTTTCCAATTTTGTTTATGCAGGCGTTAATTCTCGTTATGGGAAATGAGTTCGTATAAGTCACATAGTTCACTATACGGTAATCTGTGCACATTCGCAGTCAGACTAGTTCATGGTACAAGAATAGACAAAAAACAACAACTGTAATTGATTTGACGCGTTTCGTTTTGAGTCATTATCCAACAAGTATTTTACTTCCTCCTTAAGGTATTGCTGTTTCAAAAGATTCATTTTGCATGCATGTTGTTGAAGTGGTCTAATATCCTCCACATCATCATTAATTATAAGCTGGAATATCAGGAAACAATTGCTTATATTTATGTATTGTAAGAGTAATCCGTTATACCCCTTTTATAACATGTAAGAGAGTGACCCCTTTTTAGTCGTTAGTCTGTGAAGGTTAATTATTGTGTACGAGAATAAAAATACGAAAGTATTTTTAAACGTTACTTTTTTATTTGTTATAATAAACCAACAATGTAGCAATATAGTTACATTTGCGACGCCATCCGTAGAAGTCTTACAGTAGTGTTAGTTAGTAGCTGTTAGTTTTACGTATAAATTTCGATGTTGTCAGGACTAAAGTAATGCAAAAAGTGAACCCTGGTCATCTGCCCGTTCCTTTTTATATCCCGCTCTTGGATACATCTTCTGCAGCCACAATAGGAGTATTTTGTCAGCTCCCACCAATGAAAACGCTCGATTCGCCAATTTCTCTCTTCTGAGCCAATCAAAAAGACGCGCCAAAATTCTTCTTCCATGTGTCAGTCCGCGGTCCAAGAAATTGTTATAGGCCGAACATTATAGATATTGCTAATTTCGATATCTTATATACTTAAACTGATCTGCTATATTAATACTTAACTATATAATCATAGTGTAAATTAACCTTACATAATTTGGTGTGTTACTTTGCAAATCTCACGAACCAATATCTCATAAACAGACAAGTTAAGATGGCGCCACATACAAGTGATACAAACACTATTTTCTAATGAAATTATGACGTTACCAATGAGATACGAATAGTGTAAGATATACTTTGTCACAAGTGACAATATATTTTATAGTGATATATGCATGAAACCTTCTTCAATGCTTATTTACATGCAAATGTCATATAATCCGCGACCTGTCAAAACTGTCAGAAACTTGGCACATAGAAATCTATAGATATCGTGGTTTATGTAAGTATGGTTAAAGTTATTGTTCATCGTTATTGCCAATTCATGTCAGGAAGCAGAACCAGTCCCTCACATTATAGTATCAAGTGTTCTTATTCAGTATCCGTGATGGTTATATGTGATCTGCTTTCTAAGGTTCTGGTCTATATTGTTCAAAATGAATGATTTTTCAAGCTAGGCTGGGCCAGGATCAGATTTATCAGTATCATGCATGTTTCCTGTGTGACAGAGTTGACTACTGACACTGGATCATTAAAAGAGCTATCTCTGTATATGCATTCTTTTAAAATATTAACATGACACATTTGTTTTGTTAATGATATCCAGAAGTGGTTACAACACCAATAAGACCATTTCTTGTGAACAGTGTATGCACAAAAATAAATAGACTGAAATGATATTCCGGGTTTATGCAGAAGCCAAGTTTACAACTCCTCACATTAGAACTATCATCATTAAACTTTTGTTTCATCTTGCACTGTGACAGTTTGACCCCGTATGTTTTTGATAACTTCTTTCTAAAGCTACACACGGAAGCAAATTTACTGAAGTTTTATCGCCTGACAGGAATTCTCTGACGGAAGTTTAAAGGGTCCATGAATAGTATCGCCAAAACCTAACTCAAAAGTGATGAAATTAGACACACTATTGTACAGATTCTCTTATTTAAATTGGCGGCCCTTGTCCTATTATGTTTCAGTGTCAAAACAATTATCGTACCATATTTTAATTTTTAGTGAAATATTTTAATGCACCTTGACTTTTAAGATGAAAGTCTGAATACCTTTACCATTTACTCGTAAAATAACCTGTTTGAAAATGACAGACATGAAGTTTGATCACTGATAAAATTGAATTGATTTAGGAAGTACAGATTTTTATAATAATGACACAAGAGGCTTACAGAGGTCTTGGTTGTAATATTCCTTTACAGAAAAGCTTCATGGAAGCGTGCTGAAGCAAACATGATTGTTACAAGGCAATCAGTTGAATCAGACTAAGGTTCAGATAAGGGACCAACATGCTGTATAGACATTCTACTCAAAAGATGCAGGAATAGACTATAAATGAGGGTTTGGTATTTTCTGGTTAGGTTTCACTTCTATAATAAATGAATATATTATGACAAATGAGGACAACGAATTTTCTTCTTTGTTTATAAAATACTTACATTATTTTCTTTTTTCTTTTGTCAGCGATACCATAATATAAAAATGTTAATACCGAACCAAATGAATTTTATGGCGTTTAATTTACCTCTTACTTTGTTTCGGACATGTATATTGTTCGTTTGTAGCGATAGACATCATTTAATTTGAACGAATGGCAATTTCAAATTTCCATCCTCGTTTGCCAATAACTCGATACAAATGAACTCAACCCATACTTTTAAGAGAGTACTCATAAAATTTAATTTATTATTAAAGAAACACATTTATTTATGATGCTTTCAAGGGATTTAACTCATTACGCAGTAAAAGTACCGAGTTGATAGTATTATTCAACCGTCTCGTCTCGCTGATCTCACTGCATACTAATTTCACAGATAATTTATGCAAACTCGGATTACGCAGTATTTTCACAAGCTTTTATTCCCACCCTACCTCACCCAGTATATAGGCCAGTTCGTTTTACCGTATTATACCTAATAAAGTCCTTTCAATTTTCGCCTATAAGCCATGCCTGTTTGTGTTTATAGTATTTTAATCATTTTATATTCATGTTGTACATATTTTATTGTTTACACTATCAGTCATGCTTTTTTACTTTTTCTATACTGTTATCTTACCATTTGTCTTACATCATGTATTTTGTTTCATTTGATAGATTCATTTGGAGGGCGTTTGATTTACCTCCAACTTTGTTTCTGAAATGTATATTGTTCGTTTGTAACGATAAACGTCATTTAATGTGAATAAATGACATTTTTCAATGTCCATCCTGGTTTGTCAATTATTCGAAACAAATGTACTCAACTCATACTTTTAAGAGAGTACTAAAAAACAACAACGCTTTACCGGCAAATAAAGTGATTTAAAATCATAAATGTAATGTTACTCACCATTTCGGCATCCATCTGTAGGAAATAAATAAACCTGTCATAAAATGGATACTATTTATATCGAGGTTTAAGGAATGCGATATCATATAAAACAAGTGCATATCATCTTAAAAAAGCTAATGATATATTATACTTTAGGATGTATTATTTTATTTATTACGGTTATACTAATATCATTAATAGGTTTGAAATCTGACTCATTGTAAATAACAAATGCATGTGATAGATAGATAATATAAAATCATTGTTTATTGTGTATCGAATTAATTAGACGAGTTCTTTTTAAAACGATAAAAAAGAGGCTCAATTGACGAATTTGATACAAACTTAATACGAGTTTGAGCTCCTATTTACAACATTACTAATGTTTGTTCGAAATCTTGGTCAAAGTTTCTTAAATACACATTATCGTGTCCTTGTGCAAGAAGGGTGTTAAGAGGCTGCTACATTCGCAGGAAATAGCCACACGCAAGACAATTAATTAACAACAAATATAAATCATGTCTGAAGTATAAACCAATTTTTAAAGATTTTACTGAAAAAAACAATAACAAATACATATTTCAATGGTAGGAATGTACGTCACGCGCACCTGTTGAAACTCAAAAGAGCAACTAACTACTCTTTATTCACTGTGTACACGGTAATGGCTCAACTCTGAAAGGGTGTAAGGAGCTCTTCGTAGAATCGTGAACATTGAATTTATGTTTTCATAGAAAGAAATCTATGCGTACGGATTTATACGTCCTTACTAAATGTACAAAAACACGATATATATTTATTCTCTGAGGCAAAATCTCGCTGAGATGCTCTCTGGATCTTGTGAAATGGTTGTCGGACATGTTACGCTGAAGACCTAAATAGAACAGTTCGATTGCCTAAAATGATTCTAACCGACGTGTTGCCATATGAAGTTCCAGACGGACACAAATGTACCTTACTCCTTATTTAAGATTTAATAACTATCATGTTTTAATAGTGCATGTTATGCTCAATGTCATCGATTGACTCTTTGGCGTCGATAAAATAATTCGACCGACGCCATGTTTCTTTACATTTTTGACAATGCGAATGAAAACATTTTTCTGAAATGTGCATAGTTATTACGCTTATTTAAAGAAAATTGGTTCTAAAAATGCATATGCGTACATTAAAGGTTCATGTTTTTAGATGCTAACAAAGTGTAAAAACTATATAATGATGTCGGATATTACGTAATATGACGCACGTCCAAATGAATTCATACGACACGTATTTCACATTTTAAACTTTTATCTTCACGGATAATTTAAGGAAGGAATTGCGGGGTTGATGACATTATCGGGGTATGGATGCAATTGGGTTGGTCACAGTGTGTGCAGTCCGATAGTTCATTATTTCATTCAAGAATTGTCAAAAAATAATTATTTTCATTCATTGTCATGCGAATAATTTCGATCCGAACATATTCGAAAATGATGAATTCAGCGATTGATAAACGCAATTGCCGAAAGAAAGTACATATAAGGAATAGAAGTTGAGGTGTTAATATTCTATATTGAGGGCAACGTAATGTCAATATTACTTAAGTTTATCAGGGTTATATCCACCGTTCTCCGAAACGCATGAACTTATAGTTTTCAACATTTCAAAGAAGTGCTCATTTCTTGATGAATGTTGTATTTCTCAATGATATGTGTATACATTAATATTCTCATATCATATATAGCTTACTCCGTAACAGTTATTGTTTATTTTTGCATTGGACATAGTTTAGAGAATCAAAATGATATATATATATATATATATATATATATATATATATATATATATATATATATATATATATATATATATATATATATATATATATATATATATATATATATATATATGTCCATCGGCTTTTACGCTAAAATGCAAAAGCTTTTTTTTAACCAAAACTCGGATAAAAAAAAATTTCATATAATTTGCTCAACATCTTATAACCGCAACATGTGTTGCAGAGGATGTTTGTTATCCTCCTGAAACATATTATTTCTCAAAACTTACTTAAACATTTTAATTTTTAGCCATCCCCACCAAATTGTGCATTGTGGAAGGCCCATTAACGAAATAGCAGTCATTGTGGAGTGTATTTAATGAGAATTGAGCCGACGATTACATCATAATCATAATATACTCAGCAAAATAGATCATGCGACAACGTGTTCCCTTATTCATCAAAAATGGTATTTATTTTGTGAAATTACTTTTTATTTTTTACAACTGCATGTATATAAAAGATTATCTATTAGTCATTCACTTAAAGATAATATCGTTAAAAATGCGTATGGGTCTACAGTCAAAAGTCACAAAATGCACGTCTTTTTCAGATTTACGGAGAAATTGCATAACTTGTTTTGTTCGCAAAATTGGTTCTGTTTTACCTTATGAGAATTTCATTTTGAATTAGGCACAAGTTGTTTTAACTGTGTTCGTCCAAATACCATTTTTGGTAAAAATGAATCGTAACCATTTATCCGTAGTCGACCGGTTACGTGCTATCGGATTTAAAGAAGCAGGATGGAACGTTGAAAACATTGCAAGGCGCTTCAACGTTAACCGTGCAACGATTTATCGCTTAGAGATTAGAACAAGTTTTGTGTTTGTTGACGGCTCATTGAGCCGTCAACGGTATCGAGACAAGATTCTTGGACCGCATGAGATTCTGGCAATCTATCAAAATGACAAAGCTTGGCCCCATAGGACTGCTTTTGTGAACCAGTTCGTCTAGGTAAATGGCATACAGCACATGAACTGGCCCGCAATGTTTTTGGACGCCGCGTTTCTCTTGGTATAACGCCACATAGCACCCTAGTGGACCTTCAAATGATTGAATGCAGGGACAATTTCGGGGAATATACACATTACTTACGTGTCAAACGAAATATAATATGCCTTTATTAACAAGATAAATTGAAATAAGGCTTTGAATTCATGTGATATTCTGTTGATACTGTTGACTTTTCATGTTTTACATTGTTTTTGTTGATTTTGTTACTGTTTGTTACAAAACGGTTATACGCCCAAAAGAGCTATATTGTGACTTTCACCCTGACCCCTATACTGATCAAATCGATAAAATGCATTGTGTACAGCAATAAACTTCATTAACATTTGAAATAAACGATTGTCCTTGGTTATGACATAACATATTTCTTCAATACGTTCAAAGTTATATACCATAATATACCTAGTCGCATGACTTTTTTGCCGAGTATATATCATAATTGTGAAAGGCTTAATATAAAAAATCAAAGATAAAATCGAGTTTAAACACGGAGCTTGTTAAATAGTACAAATGTTTGAAATAAGTTGTATTGTTTGTCTGGAATCCAATCAATAGTTTGCTTACTCATTGTATTGTTTTGAGCACAATGAAACTAGCAAACATTATTATTTAATCCAATAATAATTATACTTTTTGCAACAGTTCTTGAAAACGTGATAATATTGTGCATATCAATGTAATACGTACACTTTCTTAAGCTTCACAAGCTCATCATCATGAATATCTACGACAAAAAGTCAATATTGATATGCGATACATTGCCAGTGGCTATCTCGGTACATTCGACGTCTATTTCCGGGCCACGAAATATCATTCTTACTAAAACAACGCGCCCTGCTCCGGTACCAGCCATTGGAATGATGTATTGACCAACCTGTCTGCATCCTGGATCATCAACAAGTATTGGTGTTTTACATTTTGTTGCGTATACCGTAATTGTCAAAGTTGACGTGTGGATTGGTGTTGTGAAGTATTCTTTTACAGACTGGGCCTCTCCGACTTTCAGCGACTGTCCCGTAATAATATGTTTATCAAAGAAGTTCTTACATCTATCAACACCTTGAGTGTCAGTGAACTTTGCTGATTCGGGGTGTTTGCTAGAGTCGGAACGAGAATCCTTTGCAATTCCGTACGTGTATTTGCTTATTTGCTCGTTTTTTTCTCTTGGCATTTGTCCAAATATCACCGCTCCCTTAACGACGGCCATTTCAGCTTCGTAAGGGACGATCATCTTTAAACCAGGAAAATGTTGTTTGACTGCATTTATGAGCATGTTCGACCCAGAAAACCCGCCAACCATAAAAATGGCTTCCACGCCTTTGTGTTCTTGTTTCCTTAAAACATATTTGACACGTTCTATTGTGCTGTCGATGGATTCTTTAAATAGGTTTCGAGCAACTGTTTGGTCGATTTTCAGCTTAACTCCAGATAAGGACACCTTTAAAAATAGAGGTAACAGTAAACATGACTTGTAAATGCTCTTCTGTAATTACATACGGGTCATTGCCAAATTTGGACATTATTAGGCTAACAAGCTAACAAGCTATCAGCGCTCTCTATCGATTTTTTTATCTAGGTGCAATAGTAGCGTTGACATAGGCTAGTTTAGAAATATTTAATCTATTGGACCCATCGCTTGAATAAAGCAGATAAGAAATACGGAATTTATTAGGTTCATAAGGATGACCAGTCTTTATAGTATACGTTTCGATGGAAATTTTTTTTAGACGATTTGAGATTTAGCCGTAATCAATTTTGCAGCGGAATCCTTGGTTGGTTTACATTGATAAAGTACTGAAATCCAAAATCATCTCTAATTATCTTTCTAGTTTTACACTTTATAATCCGTGTCTCTTTAAAATCTGTAATTATTTGTAATTTAATAAGCAATAGACAAGGCCCGAGTTCGGGTATAAATAAGCTTTCACACACACTTAATAAGCTTACACACCACCTAAAATAATCACTCTTCTGTCAACACTTGGACTGTTTATTGCTCATTGTGAAAACTCATAGTAACCGACCTTGCATATAACATGAGGAGCATTTGCGACTTGTTATTTGTTGAGTGTCTAGTCAATATAGTGACTGCTGCCCGGACTATTCAACATACACACAAAGTTGGCTTAGGCACATATTCGCTGAGGCAAAAGCCGCGGGGAAAAAATGTGCCAGTTGCTAGAAAGCAACGAAGTATAAACGTCGCCTCTGAGACAAGGTACCAGACGGATTTTGTAGGTAAAATTTTCTTTTGATTTCTGTTAATGCGTATTTAAACATACATATTTGTAAATCATTTGTTGAAAAAACAATTGAAAGTAGTTAAAGGATAATGAACTTCATTAACACATGCTGCCAATTAGACGCTCCAGAGGTAGCCACACGTTACAGAAGATAGGAAACAGTCACAAGGAGTTTTAGAAATGAACTGCTGTAAAACGTTTTCTTTAAAGTAAACATAAATGTATGAATTATGTGTGTCCTACAATCACATAACGAAAGGGTGCGTGTGTGCGCGCACGCCGCCATATATTTCCATGGAATTAATCATCAAATATAAATATTATATTTTTATTTTTAAAAATTGCTCACGTGCTATAAATTCTATGATTAATAAAAAAAACATACCAGTTCCAAATAGGATGAATGGTTTACAATTTCACTGAAATCTTTGTTAAGTAGTTGTTTGACAGTTTTAAAAAAGGCATATGGCATGCTCATGACGACTCTCGAGTCCATGTCCGGGTCAATGTTTCTCTTTTTTACCTCGAATTTGCGAAGCAGATCTAGGTAATCATCCAAGTAGTTTTCCTTGAATTTGTTGACGACAGTTTTATCTAAAATGTCCATAATCCCGGGCATGCACAAAAGCGTTACATAAAACAGGTATTTTGGTTAATTTGCCATAGCTATCAATTTATACAATTGTAAACTATTTAAATATAAGGGTATATGTATTGGTTCATATTTTTGTTTATCTCGAAAATGTGTTCAACAAGCCTTTGGCCAAAAAAGGTTCACATCTCTTTTTAAAAACAGGTATGGTAGTAGTGTTTTTATAAGAACGTTATTGGCATCATTGGAGAATGGTCATATTCTATATACAATTTTAAAGGTTTTTAAACTACATCTTTAAACACGCACTTATTTTCTCTCTCTTAAAAGTACCTGTCAAACAAGCTAGGAGTTCCTCAAAGGCATCATCAACTTTTGCCCCAACCCAAGCGCCACCACTCGCGTTGCACAGCACTTTAGCGCCACCGGATGACGTAACTTCGTGAAGAGTAATGTCGACAGTTCCGCCTAGTATGTATTGAAATACCTCATTATCAAATAATTTATATGTGTGTGTGTGAGTTGTGGTTTTATGAAGAGACAGATCGCTTAAGAATGGCTAGTGTACACAACAGCTTACATGCAAAGAGTAATAATAAGAACGGTTACAGGAAAAGGGTTAGCGTAGATTACAATTCCCATGAAAAGGATCAGCGAAATACAATGTTAATGCACGTCAGAAGAGTCTTGTTCTTCGGTTCTTAAAACTACATCAGTAGTTGACCTGTTTGTTGAATTAAGGTGCATCAATGTGAAAAGTAGGAACAGGTAAATTTGCAAATTGCAGTGCACATATCAAAATATGTAAATTATTATCCACACCGTAACGTCGCCCCTAAAGAAGATGCAACGAACCTCCAGCATCAAGTACAATATACCAGTTTCCTTCTCGCAACGATGCCAAAGAGAGTTCATTCCCACTCCTCTCAACAGGAAGATGTCGACAGAAAAGTGAAGCAGCTTCCGGCTCAAGTGCAATCGACAGCATACCCGATTCTATTCCAGCCTGTGTACCAATAATCTTATTGCAATTTATCAGGCACTCGATTTTATGATATGTTATTGGTATTCAATAACCACTTCTTAAGTAGGAAACAAATATTACTGCCGCACAATACTTATCAGACATTGTTAAATTTTCCTAAATAAACGAGACTGATAATTGATTTCAGAAACGTTCTAAGCAACTCAGGAATAATTAGTTTTTTTATATCAAATAGTTTTCCAAAGTAACAAAGAAGTAAATGAGAAGGGTTCAGAGAATATCTACCTTATTTTTTGCTGCTCTTGAATGTATTTCACTCTAATGTGAGAGTAAATAAGGTAAACACCCTCTTTATTATTATTCTTAAATTCAATCTGTTACACAGTGATTAACTTACGTCTTCGGCAGCTTCCCGCATAAACTGTTTTCCTGTATTACCCCATATGGACGGGACAGTCAAAACCAAGTGTATTTCTGCGTCCGACATTCGGTCATGGCTAGAGTCTTCCATTAGATACCTTTTAACACAAAAAAGGTGAAGTTATACAATGGCAATGTTTCAATTCGTTGAATAATGCTGTCAGTTATGAGACTGGACACACTTTAATACAAAGTAGCCCTGAACTCTGATTAAATTTTTAAATGATAACCAGTTTAAAAATGATATAAAACATGTATTGTTAAATACATTTGGCGGGGTAGAGAGGGTGTTATATGGGGTCCAAAGTTAGAGCGTGCGCTTTGTCTCCACGAGAATCAAAGAATTCGGCTCAAAACTTAGTATGGGTAAAACAAAGTGGCTATTTATAGCCTTAAATGGTGTGTTTTAGTGTAAATTATGCATTTCTTTTTATACAATATTGATTTGAAAGTTCACTTTAACAATTTTAAATGAGGCACCACACCCTCTCAATGTTATACTGAATATTTGCAACTCGGCTGTAGCTGGACAATTACTTACTTTATGGCTAAGGCAAAAACGGTCCTTGCCAATAATATCCGACCATGTTCATCTTCAAGTAACGAATTTCGAATAAGTTTCTGAAACCAAGTACGGATAAATATCAAACAGAAGCTTGATTGTAAATATAGTGCTTACTCTCCGTTTTCTTGCTCGCATGTCTGTTGCTATACCTACAAACAGTAAGTTTTCGGCTACAATGTCAGTCCCTATTGTTGAATACTTTTTTCAGTTAAAGCAAATCGATTTTTTATTATAGATAGTCGAAAGAATTATTTTAAAAGATATTCCAAAGTATTTGTTTAAGTATAGATTGCAAGTTTACATAATGCACCAGTCAATTGTAACCACGGCCCCCAGGTCCGGGCAATATCGGGGACATTGGCTTTCAATCCAGGCAAGCCCGGGTAAAATCCCCACCCTGCGGGAACAAACTGCTGGTAAAATCCCCGCAAAAGCTCCCCGCAGACAGGGACCCTAGGTAAGGCCCATTCCCCGCTATTTTTCGCACGAAGACAAAACCACCGCATTCACCCGGCACTGTGTGGTCACCTGGAAGGTAAAACACGGCCCATTTCCCCGGCTATCCCCGGTAAACCACCGGACCTGGGGGTGGGGCGGGGTCGTGTTTACAATTGACTGGTGCATAACTATTCAACTCTTGATAAGGAAAGGTGTACCTGATTCCATAGCTTCATTTTGAACCGCCTGAAAAAGTACCAGTTTTTATGTTCCTCATCTTGTTTGAGTTTTTCGTACTTCGTTTCAGCATCAAAACCGAACGAATGTAATGTTTTCCCATCAGGCTCTATCAGAACACAAGTAGGGACTGAAAATAATAATGGTATCCTTAAACCTTTTAGGAATACAATTTAAACAATCAAAATGTTCATGTTTTATTTTACTGCAAACATCATAAACCCATGTGACAACTTTGTAATCAATACTTTAAAGATTAAATACGAACTTGTCTAAATGTTCCCAGTGTAAGATCGTTAATTAAAGACAATATAATACCATTTGATAGGTCCGCTTAATATACATGTACTCTCTGTTCTTTAGTTACTTCAACGTATATCGAACTCCAGACAATATGTTTTGAAATTAGCTTAAAGCTTTTGAATGGCAAATGCGGCAAAATGCATTGAAAAATGAACCACCCAATATGATCTTTCATAAGCCTTTGAATGGAGGCATACATGTATACGCCAGAACAATTATTTTTTTAATAATACCGCAAAAAAAGAATTTATACATGATGAAAAAAATTCGAAACAGTTCGAGGTTTCAGTATTTATACATGACAAACTATAGAAACAATCCCAGTAGTTTAAACATAAGCCCCGTTTAATGGCACAGTGTAAACGTCAAAGACATAGAACACGCAACTAAAATCACAAACAAGAAACATGGCCCAATAGCACAAAACTCCACAAACAACACAATACATAATTTTATGCCATATAAAAAACTAGAGGTGTTTTATCAAGGGTTGTTAGGTACCGCCTTTGAAGGGTTATTAAAATTTATATTAAAAACTTGTCTTGGAAATGATAACCGAAGTAAAATTTTGAAAGAAAGAGACGTCAAGCGCTGATCCATTCCTAACACGCCAAAACGGTTTTAAAGATAACATAAACCTGCAAAAGTTAAATAAAATCAAAGCGCTGAAAGTTTTGTTTTGTAAGGACGCCGTATTCAACCATATTTTTTCTATGAGGAATTCATAATCACAAACAAGAGGGCAAGTATTGCCGTTATATTCATGGTTTAAATAAGATTTAAGCAATTCATTGATTCTATTTGCCCAACTAGCTGCTGAAAACATTTTAATTTTACGAATTTCCTTTTAAATATCACCATAAAAATCGGGATTAGATATACTTTTAGCAATTAGCGGTTTAAAACTACTATTGTACGTTGGTATACTATTATAATGAACATTACCACAGTTTTTCCGTTATAGGTTTACTGCGATAGCTGATGTTGTACCTCATATTCAAGCGAATTTCATCAATTATGCAATTAAAAAACACTATATGATGGTGAACTATGAACATCTCCATCTGAAGTAGGGTAATTAATTATTTTGAAATTAAAATGATAACGTTTATCATAAAGATTGATATTCAATTTATCTTCTCTTTCTTCTAGTTGAAGATCTAAATAAGATGCTTTTAGGTTGGATGTATTAGATTTATCAAGTTGCAATTGTGAAGAGTATATCGGGTTAATATTATCTGTAAATACCGGATTATCCAAACTTAGAATATCGTCAATGTATCTAGAAGTGTTATTGAATTTATCAAAAAGGGCAATTTCTGCACACTTAGATATGTTCAACATATATTCAATTTAATAGCAGTATAAAAAGGTCTGCAAGAGAGGTGCATAGTTAGCATAGTTGAAATGCCTATTGTTTGCCTTTTGACTCTTTGTTTATATGATAATATTCATATCTCAAATCATTTATGATATCCTAAGATTAAGCATTACATAGGTCCGCCTATTATACTCCATATTCTTAAAATCTTTACCTACATCTAAATCCAAATCATGTGAATAATGAGCTCATGTCACACAATAATATTCAAAATGCCTTGGTACCTTTTCTAGACCTGTAATTGGCGAATTGTTCCCTCGGGGCGCTGTCAAACCAATCAGTATAAGGGAGTACCCATCTGGAGTACGATGTCCCGAAATCGATCGCTACTACCAAGGGGTGTTTTGACTATTGAAAAAACCCCATAGATATCGTAATTATTTATGTCACTTAATAATTGTTTTGTAATTTGCGCTTTTGAGATGCAAAACATGGTCGATAGGTAATATCTGGGTAAAATATGACAACGAGTTTTAATGAAATGATTAAATAAAATTAATAAAACAAACTCCCTACTTACCATTTCGGCATTCACCAGCCGAATGAACGTCTCGTGTCTTGTAATACCATGAACACAATTTGTATCTGGGTTTGGAGAACGCACTCAGAATAAACAAATGACAACACTTTATTGCGTGCAATCTTAAAATAGCTCAATTTCTGAAAGAAATTATACTCTTTTACTTATAAATCAAAAGAATACGCAGGTTTGCAAACTGATTTTACTGATGTATAATCTATTTTTATGTCGGATACTAATTTGGCGATCGTCCAAAAATAAATATGACTCGTGGTTCCTCTGTTTGTAAAGACTGATTATTGTAAACCGGTGCCATTATATCAATATATTTTAATGACTTCACCTATATCACGCAAATGTTGAACAGCGTAGAACAAACAGCCATTTTTATATATTGCAAAGTTTGAAATTATATATTGTAGAGTCTACTAAGTACGATATATGAGAATGTTATGATATCGTTTCCGACTATTTGTAGCTATGCTCTTATTTTCCTTGTTTATGGTTTCATTTTTAATAAAAGGCTGTGCTATTTTGTTATAACTCTAGAACGCTTTGTTTTACTCTTTTTTATACTCATTTATGTACATATTTTGCAAACATGTTGGTTAATTATGCATTCTTACGACGTCAATTTTGTTTTTGTTATTGCATTGTACATATTTAATCATTTTTATTGTGCATTTCGAAATAAATATTTCTCAAATGAGATTTTCTTATTTCAGATTGCTTTATTCCTTGCTTTTAATACAAACAATAGATAGTACATTGGTCCGATTAAACTTGACAAACTACTCGAAATCAAAGAATCTTCCTGTCAGTTAAATGACGACAGTCTTTCGCTCAAATGGCATGAGTATAAGCCATCATCACAGGCATACTGCTACTTATAATACAAGTTCATTCATTCCATTATGCGTCATATGATTGTTCAGTCGACTTGGGTCAATTTATTAATTATTATTTCAATAGAATCATTAATTAACTACAGTTTATCTTTACCTAAATTTGTGAAAGAGGTAAGATTATTTGTGCTTTAGCCAAGCTGTAATTACCGAAGTCCCATGTGTTAAAGATCCATTAGCTGCAAAGTGCACACAATCAGATGTAATAACCTTTTGGAAAACTGTAAGCAAATAGTGTATAATCAGTGGTATGAGAGTCCTGACATAATACAAAATGGAATATTTATATATAAAATCCGGATCGGATCGGAGTATCATGGAATCCCTCTATTAGCTTTCATCCATTTTGTCTTTCTTCTTAAACATAATATGCCAATGTTTCAGGTAGGTATTATGCCGCTCATTTTCAGCCTACTAAATGTTCGATTTTTAGCACATAAAAAAATAATTGTAATTATGCAGGAGATCATAATTAGATATTAATGGCATTTCCTCAAATACTGAGATATTTCATTTAGGACACCTAAGTAATAATTATCACTTCTTACATCTCTAAGTTTGAGACAGGGTCCAAATAATCATTTAATGATCTTTCAGTAATTGACATTATTATGTCATTATTTTGCTTGAAGACAAATATTTTCATTTTTTGATAATCACATTCATCACCTGTCATATTTTATCAAACTCTGTATCACGTTTAAGGAGTATATAAACATATACATGTTTTCATTAAAATAGTGATGATTTAGTAATTAATAAGGCAACAACTTTGTGTAACTTTGTGAAAGACATTATACTCTATGTCTCTATGTGTAAAACTTTGTGCTTTATACTTTGTGTGCATCTTAAACTGTGTGAACATTCTAAGTGACTCAATTTAATTGAACGAGCTAATAATTAGACTTCTATATTTAAGTTAAACTATTCATAATACTCTGTTATTTGTTACTGGAATAAAACGTGAAAACAACATGGCGCTGCCCGTTACTTTTTGTCGGAGTAACGTTATGTGGCAGACACACGCAATGTCGTGTTGCGGGTGTGAGGCGCACAATGCCTTGCACCCGAACTGTCGCATGAAATAGGTATTAATATTCAAAACATAGAACATTCAGATGCAATTTTTATATATGCGTAGAAAAGGACCGCAAAAATTTAATTTATTCGAAGTTTTACCCATAACTCTTTGCTAAAATATGTTATTTTTGACGAAAACCAGATCAGAATCGGAAACGCTCGGATACACTTTAGCCGTGTACGATATCTGGAAATAACATCTATATGTACCGTGATGAGAGGCTTAGGAGTTAACAAGTTTAAAATGAATACGTCTATTGATTTATAGCGATTAGTTCATAAAGGAC
Organism: Mya arenaria; assembly: GCF_026914265.1. NCBI lineage: Eukaryota > Metazoa > Mollusca > Bivalvia > Myida > Myidae > Mya > Mya arenaria. Next base: position 40,580,314 of record NC_069135.1, read on the forward strand.
TGAAAGCTTCAGAATTCTTCAACATTGTCGCTTCAATGTAAATATAGGTTGCCAGTAGAGTTAAAGATCTTGTTTCCCAGTTGCAATCTATCGCGCTTAGCTGTAAGAAATAATGCACCAGTCATTTGTAACTACGGCCGCCAGGTCCGGGGAATAGCGGGGACTTTGACTTTCGGTCCAGCCAACCAAGGCTAAAATCCTCGCCCTGCGGGGACGAACAGACGGAGAAATATATTTCACAGCAAAGCCATGCAAGAACAGATGTCAGGCCTGGGAATGACTTGGCCTGAAGTTCCTCAAATTGGGAGGCCCTGAAAGGATTTTGTAGTCATAAAATGTTTAATACATGTAAGGCATAATTTGACTTCAGCGGTTGACCAGATGAAAGCCATGCAGAAACAATTATTCTTTGGCTAGGGAATGGCCTCAAGATCTTAAGTAGGCATTTAAAGCTGAATTGGAGGCACTGATTATTTTTTTACAATGTTATATGTAATAAACGTATATATTATATCACCAGCTGCTGACCAGATCAAGGAGCAGGAGCAATTATCAGTTCAGTAGATGGCAGGACCTCGCAGATTAAAATGCAGATCCGCAGAAGGCACAACAAAATGGGAGGCCATGATTGTGTCTTGAAGTCAAATAATTGAATATTTGTTATATTATATTCTTTTCGTGGCTGACCATAGAAGGCAATTAAAGTGGAATTTGAGGCCCTGCTTTTATTTTATGTTCATGAAATAATATGTTTTTGTATATTTAGAAACAATTCTCCGAAGAGGGAATGATAGCACATCTGGATCCACAAAAAGCCTTGTATTTATTTTTAAATTTCATGAGATGACAAACAATAAATTATAATTATAACCTACAGCTGCTGACCAAACCAAAGCCATGCAAGAACAGTTCTCGGGTCATGGAGTGGCAGGTCCTCAAGATCCTCAAAAGGCATTTTAGGCAAAATGGGAGGCCCTGGAGATAACAAACCACACCTGGGCTCTGGAGGGGGTAGAGGAGGATGTCACTGGGCAGATTATACCACCAGAGACCATCTATATCAAGGATAAATTTGCATAAGAGATGATGGTAGTTTACGGCCAAGTTACTAAGGATATACCACCCGAGGCCATCTATATAAAAAGAAAAAAAAGGCATAACAATTAATGTTTTGTGTAAGATTTGTTGCTTGTTGCTTGAAGTCATTTTTTTGTCATTTGCCACCCAAGATCATGTTCAATTGCATGTTTTTCAAATACTAGTTTCCATAAGAATTGATCAAATGGAGGTGTTGATTTTTGGCCTATTATTTTCAGTATTGAATATTAATTGTGCCCTAAATGTCTACAAAAAGTTCATGTTCATATATATATATACTTTTCTTTTTGGCAAATTATACCACAAGAGACTGTCAATATCATATAAAATTTCACTTCTTGCTCTTTCCTTTTTGTAAATTTTCATCCAAACTCATAATGCCAAAATGGAAGATTGCATCATATTTATTGACTGTTGAACGCACACTATTCACGTGTTGTAGTAAAGATATTTGAATCTGAAAATTTAAGAAAAATCTCTCAGTTTCTATGAAAACCCTTTTGTGAATTCAGATTAATATATCACAAATTGCTCAAATGTCTTACTTTTGATAAACTTCAATCTAGTTATGAAAGTTTGTCAAAACTGCAGGCATTGTGTCTGAGTGACCAACATGCTATCAAGTAGAGTCACAGCAAGTAGATTGTTTGATGCTTAATATTATGTAAATGTATAAAGTTGTAATAAATACTACCTATAAGAATAACAGATTTATTATGGTATTATTGCAAATGCATTGTATTGTGCAATATATGTCATGTGTCAGATAAATAAAGACCTGCAATCAGCATTCTTATTATTTGTCCGTCCCAATATTCAGAAAACATGCCCATATTGAATGCCTTTGTAAGAATTCGGTCACACTTAAATGTGATGATGTATGGCCAAGTTGCTTATTGAATACCACCCCTGTACCCTTATACCACCCCTGTACCCTTATACCACCCCTGTACCCTTATAGCACCCCTGTACCCATTCACACTGAGCTGGTATTCAGTATTAGTCTTAATTGGATCTAAGAACGATGTAGCTAATCGGATTATTTGTTTTTAATAACTGACCAATAAAATGATTGAACTCGATGATGTATGACCGTAAGATTAACTTAATTTAATAGTGATCTTAATTGGATCTAAGAACGATGTAGCAAATCGGATTACTTGTTATTAATAAATGATCGATAGAATGAATAGAACTCGATGATGAATGACCATAAGATTAACTGAATTTGAATATTGAATACCACCCCTGGATCTTGCCTAACAGACATGTGTTTCCGTATAACTGAGTCTGGATATTACAACTCACAGGCAACAACGCGCCATCTCTTGGATAATGATACACAATTAAAAGCACGGCATGAATGATATTTAAGTAGGGATCTGTCGGTACAGTATATTTAATAAAATTTGACCAAATCGATAACTTGACCGTTGTTTTGAGCTTGAATGCTATTATTTATGTTGAAAGGCCATGAGTATGTTCCTCTTTAACAATTGCATTTATTTTAACAGTCAGAAAAGTTTCCAAGTGTTTCAGCTTAATATATCAATTTTGATTAAATTCGTTACATGTGCTTCTGACACCGGTTTTATAAAATTGAACAAGTAAGGTTTAAAATGAAAAAAAGTTTATTGGTGCTGAATTTTAATCGGGGGTGGGGTGGGGTGGGGGTCATACTTAACGCCCATGATCTTTGCAGATTCGGATTTCACATGGGGCATTTATCTATTTCACCAAACATATGAAGGATCGGTATTGGAGAATTGCATGTTTTTCTACTTTAGAAGGAGCAAGTTCCTATTGATATGAGGAATAGAACAATCATACCCACTTAATTCCGATATCGATAGGTCATCATTTAGATATATATGCTTAATATTTGGATATAGCACCAATGCAGTCGACAACCCAAGCCTCATTAAGATAACAAATCAAAATCGCTAAATGTGATAAAAGGACACACAAATACAAACATTTGAATTTATGATTTTACCACTTACAGGCATTATGAAAAAACAACAACACAGAAGCTTCTAAAAAGTGCATACCTGGCAGATAGACATGCTAAGGAACAAACAAGTGAAACCTAAATATTACTAGTCTACAGTGCCGTAGCTAGACTTAAAAATACACCGAGGCAGAAGGGTTTATGGGGGTCCAGAGGCATGCCTACCCCCTTGCATTCTGGAGTATCTTTTGTCAATGGTTTGTGTACATTGAGGCGAATGAAGTAAGTCGAAAAGAGTTATTTTTAGAGCTATAGAAATTGTTATATGCCCCACAAAACACACCGAGGCACTCGAGTGTAGCTACGGCACTGCTAGACATCAGACGATATAATTGCAAGAAAAAAAGAAATTGTCTACAACTAACATACAATTGACATCGTAGTGTACAACGCATTGAATCTTTTTTACTGATGTGTGACATCGCTTACGACACATGTATCTTTCGCATTTTTTTTCAATTTGAAATTTACTGTGGTTGTCTACCACGTAAATCCCAGTTAGTCTAAAAATAACGTCTGTATATTTATCTGAACTCATAAACAGATATGATTTAAACTGGGAAACCATTATGCGCTATTGTTAAACGTAGACACTCAGATGAGACAGCAACATGTATGATGCGTTTAATCTTATAATTAATCTTATAATCCCGTAAACATGTATTATCGGCTTCATACAAGCGCGCATTGACAATTATAGGCTTGTTTTGAGAAAATACTTTACTTGCCGAATTTTGGACCAGCTGGTGTCCAATCCCTTTCAACAGCATATTTTGATAAACATTAGTATATTCTCTGGTTACACGAAATAGCACTCATTGTCGAGAGTATTAAATGAGAAATGAACCGACATAAGCGTAGTATACAAGCTTACATTTGTGTCAAGGCTTATCATCTAAATACAATCAAATATTTACAATGTAGTTTGTCTACAGTGAGTATATAATAAAATCGACTTTCAGCACAAAGAGGTCTGATATAACATTGGGAATCAAATATTTCAACACGCAGCTTGTTAAATAGTGCAAATTCTTGGAATAAAGTTGCATTGTTTTCTTGGAATCCACCCAATAGTTTGCCTCGCCATGGTATTGTGTTCTAGCACAATTAAATTAGGATACAACATTATATTATTTAATCCAATCATTATGATTTGCTTGTCTGATGCAGTATACGTACTTATTTGAAAGCAACAGTTCTTGCAAACATAATACTGTAGTGCATGTACAGTGTATATTGTAATATGCACACTGACTTAAGAATTACAAGCTCATCGCCATACATTTCTACGACAAAAAGTCAATCGGAATATGCCATACATTGCCAGTGGCTTTCTCGGTACATTCGACGTCGATTTCCGTGCCACCAAATATCATTCTTACTAAAATTTTGCGGTCAGCTCCGGTACCAGTCATGGGAATGTTGCATTTGCCAACCAGTCTGCATCCTGGATCAGTAACAAGAAAAGGAGTTTTACTTTTTGCTGCGAATATCCTAATTGTCACAGTTGACGTGTGACTTGGTCTTGTGACGTATGTTTGTTCAGACTGGGCCTCTCCGACTTTCAGCGACTGTCCGGCTACTACATGCTTATCAAAGACGTCCTTACACATATTAACACCGTCAGAGTCAGTGAACTCCGCTGATTCGGGGTGTTTGCTAGAGTTAAAACGAGAATCCTTTGCAATTCCATACGTATATTTGCTTATTCGCTCAGAAATTCCTCTCGGCTCATGTCCAAACACCACGGCCCCCTTAAGAACTGCCAGACCAGCTTCATTAGGAACGATCATCTTTAATCCAGGAAAATTTTGTTTCACTGCCTTGTTGAGCATTTTCGACTCAGAAAACCCACCAACCATCAAGATTGCTTCTACGCCTCTGTTTTCTCGTTTTTGCAAAACATCTTTCACATGTTCTATCGTGCTATCGATCGAATCTTTGAAGAAGTTTCGAGCAACTGTTGGGTCCATTTTCAGCTTTTCTCCAGATAGGGACACCTTTAAGAATAGAAGTAACAATAATCAGGAGTATAGTTTAACTTGCAAATGTACGCCTGTAAGACGTGTTCTCCAAAACGTACGTTGCTGTTTGAATTACTATGCATGACCTACAATCACAAACCGATAGGCCTGGAATTAAGAGATATAAAGTTTTACTTTTTATATGTTTAATATGATTACGTGCTATATACTATAGAGTAATAAAAGAAAAACAAGCAATTTACCATACCTGTTTCGAGTAGGATGAATGGTCAACAACTTCTTTGAAATCTTTGTTAAGAAGTTCTTTGACAGTTGTGAAAAAGGAAAGCGGCATGCTCATGACGACTTTTGAATCCTTGTCCGGGTCAATGTTTCTTTTTTTCACCTCAAATCTTCGAAGAAGATCTAGGTAATCATCCAAGTGGTCATCTTTGAATTTTTTGACAACAGTTTTATCTAAAATTTCAATAGTCACAAACATGTTTTAGAGCTTTTACATTGGAATAAAATCTGGTATTTTATTTGGTGGAATTACCGTAACTATTCATTTAAACAAAATTAAACTGTTTTGTATATTCATTGGTTCATATATTTTTTTATCTTAGCAACCAAGTAAGTACTTCCTGACATCCCTTGAAAATGTGTTCAACCAGCTTTTACAAAAGGCCAAAAAGGCACTTGCTGGTAGGTAGGATATTTTTAGGCTTTATGTAAGAACGTTATTGATATCATTGGCGACATGTGTTAAAGTCATCTTCTATACAAAGCTTTAATAAATGATTTAAACTACATATTTAAACACGCACTTATTTTTCGTTTTAATTTCTTAAAATACCTGTCAAACAAGCTAAGAATTCCTCAAAAGAATCATCAACTTTTGTCCCACCCCAAGCGCCACCACTCGCCTTGTACAGCTCTTTGACGTCACCGAATGGCGTAACTTCGTGAACCGTTATGTCGACAGTTCCACCTATGCATTGTAGTAATACATTATTAAATAAATGTTATGTGTATGCGTAAATGACGGTTTACGTCCAGGCGGTTAAGAGGAAAAGACAGTTCGCTTGAGAATGAATAGCGTTCACGAAACTTTACATGCGAAGGGTAATAATAGGTAATAATAGGAACAGCGGTTTACAGTGAAAAGGATCTGCGTAATGAACTGTTTATGCACGTGAGAAAAATCCTGACTTCGTATCTTAAGATTACATCAGTAGTTGACGTTTTTGTTGAATTTAGGAAAATAGGAAAAGGTAAATATACTTTTCAGTGGACCTAAAAATGAGTATGTGAAATGTCACACACACCGTAATGACGTATCTTTAAGACGTTGCAACAAACCTCCAGCATCAAGTACAAGATACTGTTTTCCTGCTCGCAACGATCCCAAAGAGAGTTCATCCCCACTCCTTTCAACCGGAAGATGTCGACAGAAAAGTGAAGCAGCTTCCGGCTCAAGTGCAATAGACAGCATGTCCGATTTTATCCCAGCCTATGTACCAATATAGTAATGAAAATTTATCAGGCACTTGATAATGATTATAAGTTTTTGAGGCACTACTATTCCATTATCACTAATTTAGGGGGAGACTGACACAAATAGTGCAGCCACCAAATAATTTTAAGATATTGTTAAATTCAAATTTCCACATTGAATTGTTTCATCAGCTATGATTTTTTTCTATAACCATGGTTAATTCCACATGCTCGAGACTGACCACTGAATCCTGGAATTTTCTCAGAAACTTAAGAATAATGAGGGTCTGATATCAAATAGTTTTTCAAATATCAAATAGATTAAAGCGTTACACAGAAGTAAATATAATGGCTTCTGAAATTATACCGTATATTTTGCTGCTCTTGATTGATTTTTTTTTCACTCGAAGGTGAGGGTAAATAAGCTAAACACCCTCTCCATTTGGATATTCCCTCTTACCTCTTCGGCAGCTTCACGCATAAACTGTTTTGCTGCATTGTCCCATATGGCAGGTACTGTCAAAACCCAGTGTATTTCTTTTTGTAACACTGCGTCCGCTATTCGGTCGTTGGCCACATCCCATAAATCATCCTTCAGGAACCTATTAACACAATAAAGGTGTAATTATACAATGCCAATATTTCAATTTGTTGAATAATTCTGTAAGTTATGGCACTGGACACGCTTGAATACAATGTAGCCTCCAACTCCGATTAAATATAACAATGATAACCGGTTTGTCAAGTAGACACATGAATAAACATGTATCCTATGATATAAAACATTAAAAGCATTGTAAAATACATTGGGCGGGTTCTAGCGCACTAAGGTGTCCGAACTTAGAGCGCGCGCCCACTCTCTCTTCTTGGAATCAAAGAATTAGGCTCGAAACTTGGTAAGGAAAGAGTAAAGTGGCTAATCATAGCCTAAAATGGTACATTATAGTGTAGTTTCTGCATTTATATACTATTGCTGTGAAAAAGTCTACTAGAACAAATTAAGGTGAGGCGCTGCACCCTCTTGCTGAGCTTCTATAATATAACATATAACATGTAACTCGGCTGTAGCTGGACAATAACTTACTTTATGGCCAACGCAAAAACAGTCCTTGCCAATAATTTCCGACCATTTTCATCTTCCAATTTCGAATTTCGAATGAGTTTCTGAAATGAAATGAACGTGTGGATTTATATTGATTATTCTTTTTGATTTGTGAATATCTTTAACAGCAATAGAAAATTCTGTAAAGACTGAGTACTGAGTGCAGGCTTAATAAAGTCACAAACATTCAATATTGTAAACGTAATAAACATTTTGCGTAAAAAAACAAACATGTAATGAAGTACTGTTTTTGGATCAAATTTGTACTCTCTGTTGTTTTTTTCTTGTTCGTTTGTTTTGTTGATATTTTCCATTGAACAAACATTAAGTTTTTGACTACAATGTCTATCCCTATTCGTGGAACTAGTTTTTCGGGTAAAGCAAAGCAAGTCGATATTTTTACGTTAGAAGATCGCAAGGAAAAAAAAAAAAGGTATTCCAAAGCATTTGTTGAAGTATAGATTGCAATTGTGCATAATTTTACTATTCTTGTTAAGGAAAGCTGTACCTGATTCCATAACTTCATTTTGAACCTCCTGAAAAAGTACCAGTCGTTATGTTCTTCTTCTTCAATAAGTTCGGTGTATTTGGCTTCAGCATCAAAACCGAATGAATCCAATGTTTTCCCGTCAGGCTTTATCAGAACACAAGTAGGGCCTGAAAAAAATTGTGCATGGCAAATGCGGAAAGATGCATTCCGAAATGTGATATTTTATAAACCTTTAGCTTTTATACGCCAAAACAATAAAACGATTAATAATCTCAAACCATTCAATATATGCTAAGATTTACCTTTACCTAGGTCCGCAATCTATACTCCTTTTCTTGAAATTCTTGACCTATATCGAAATTCAAACCATGTAAAATAAGCCAAACAATAACATAGCTGAAAAACAAATATTGGTACCTTTTTGCGACTCATGTCCTTGCCATTGCTTGGCGGATACTTGCGTCGGGTCGCTGTCATACTCATGCTTGAATGAGAACGCCCAGCTAGAGTACGTTGTCCCGAAATCGATCGCTGCTACCAAGAGGTGTTTTGACTATTGAAAAACAAAATCAAATAATCTTAAATTCTCCAATGTTTTGAATTTAATGCAGAGACAAGAATGGAAGACCACCGTACATATCGGAACAGAAAACGACAGAAGAAAAACATACATAGGGTTGGAATATAATTGTTGTCGATTTCCTAATATCATTCATGCAAATTTTCTAAAAACAAAATATGAATAATGTAGAATAGTTCTAGAATGTCACTATTATTTATGTCAATTAATGTTTGTTTTGTAATGGCGCTTTTGAAATGCAAGACATGTCTCGACTCGGCATTAAATTCGCCCAAACACAGTCTTATTTTCTGAAAATGTATTTACTTCCTTGTTAATGGAATAATAACTAAAGTCTCTTTTTTCTTTTTCAGTGTTACAAATATGATAAAAAGTCCTATACTCAATAACTGCGAAAATATATCACAACGCATTTTAATGAAATGATTTTATTTAATGAATAATACAAAGTCCCTACTTACCATTTCGGCATTCACCTGCGGAATGAATATATCTCGAGTCTTGTTATTCCATGAACACAATTTACATCCGGGTTTGGAGAACGCGCTGTCAGAATGAATAAATGAAAAAACTTTTTAAAAGTGCGCGTAATCTTAAAATAGCTCATAAATTATATTTCAGAAGGAAGTTATACTTTTTGAATATTAAATGAATGCGGACGTTTACAAATTGAGTGTACTGTAGTTTAATAAAACTATTATGATGCCAATGAATAATTAAGATGACGCTCGTTCACATAAATAATATGACACTTGTGTCATCTGTTTGTACAGAATGTTTATTTGTATACCGGTGCAATGATATTGATATTATCTTTTATGAATAAACCTATAGATGCAGATGTAAAACAGCGTGGAAGAAACTGCCCTTTTAATCTTTTGCAAAGTTTGAAATGTATGTTATTGTACAAATGTCGTCGTCTCAGTGCTGTATTGTTTTATCTGCTGAATGCGATACATGAGAATGTTATATTATAATATCCAGCTCTTTCTAGCTATGTTGTTTTATCCTTGTACAGGTTTTTTTTGGACAAGGGCACTTGTGGCCTAGTTCATAGCCATAAACGCGATACCTGCATTCTCAAGCCGCATCTGGGGGTTCACTGACGTAATGTATTCATACGCTGTATTTTGATTGGATTGCGGTTAGCGAATTTGAATAATCAAAGTAGTACAAGAACTGATAACAATGAAAGCATCCAATAATAATAGTTCTCCTAACAATTCAAGCTAACTGTATGTTCTTTTAATGAAGCACAAGAAATGCATACGTAGCGAGTGAGTTAATCGGGTCAACTACATGAATGTTCTTGCATAGGTCAGATTATATGCAATAAGAATATGAACATATTGGAAAAGTACGCATCGAAATTTTTCCGTTCAATGCTCTGTATTGATAGACTGGTACCCTCTTTCTCTTTTATCCGAAATGAAACCAGTATCAGCTAACCGCGGTGCCCGTCGCGCATTCGAAATGTCTTGTGAATTCATACGTAAAGCGAATAAAGCGTGCGGTCTAAGTAGAAAACAACCAGGGAAGTTGGTTTAAAAAAAGTATTGTTATCCTTTGTATATAGAATGTTTGTATTCCGAAGTCGGTCCCTGTTCTTTTTTTCGACATAATTTGCATGTTTCCGTGATATTTTCTTTTCGATACAAAGTTTTTTTAACTAATCATCGCATGGCACTTAGCTCATTTTTAAATACAACATGATTTTTGGTATTTATTGTTCAAAGTAACTGCAAAACAAGTCCAGATGTCTAGAAAGACTATGTCAAACCCTGACCAGATATAATTTCTTGTCTTTTTAAATTACCAACTTGGCAATGGTTTTATCATAACATAGGATATTGGTTTTAAAGAACATTATGTGGAATGAAATATCATAAGTGGCACTAAATTGAACATTATTTATAGTTCTCATTGATATTACACATAGCCCCAAGTACATGTTGATCTAAGATTTAAGGCTTGGATGGAGTCAGGGCAAGAAAAATGCATGTTAATACATTGTACTTTCCAACCCAAGAACTGTTTGTATATTCAAGTAAATAAAGCAATCCCCACACCAAGGAACTGCAGTATTGCTTAACCAGCTTAATTGACATTATGAGTTGGAGTTCAAATTGCTGCAATTAAAGGCACATCTAGTTTACAGAAGTATTCAAACTTTGATTTAGCAACCTTAATATAGTTATATGAACTACTTTTGCGAAATGAAAGCTTTTTTAGATTTACAAGGACGGGTGAAAAGTATTTGCCAAATGTACTGCAACACCTGATACCTGTTGACTAGGAATCCAACAAATTCTTGGCACTTCAAATGTTACAGTACTATTCAATTTGGAGTGTCTGAAAAGAAAGCTTTTTGATTCTACATTCAACATCTTCTTTCTGTATGACATATTGGACCAGGAGAATCATGAACCTACAACCTTTTGCATCTATTGAGATAGGGAGCGTTCAGGACAGTGACAGAGGACAATACAAGAATGGCCAACTGCTGCATTTATTGAGTTATCTAATGCATACAAATTAAGACGGAGAAAATAATTCTTAATTTTTCCAAACTACTTCCTTAAGCATCTTGTATGTAGTTGTCTTTTACAATAATTGTTCAAAGTTACAATGGCCCTGTGGATTAAAGATGATCTGTCCACGGGCTAACATGTTTTGTACATAATAGGGTTATAAGTACTGCATTTTGATCCAGGAGGTTGTATTCAACTCAAGTAGATTTTTGCAGATTTGAAAAATCAAAATCTACAAAAAAACTACCAGAATCAAATATGACATTCGGCCATATCCGGATCAAAACGCAGTACTAATAACCCTTTTATTATATACATTACTGATAAGATCACTTAGAAGCCACATCTTTGCATAATAAATTTCATTTTAAGGATGCACTCATTGCTTTAATGACGTCAATTTAATATTGCGCAACATACTTGTTATGACGTGACGTCACAAGAGTGGTATATATGGCCGTATTGCAGTGGAGCGGAATATGGGTTAAAGTATTTTGTGATATGTATTGCATGTGGATTGATGATGGGTATATAATAAAGAATAAAATTATGTTTGGTATTCCATTCTCACTAGCAGTGTGATTAAATGCTGACACCATGTTATGAAATTTGATGGTCAAAGTATTTAAAAGACATTTCAATATTTCATACTTTAAAAACGATATTCATCTCATCTTAGTCTACTCAACTTGCTTTGCTATGTACAAACGTCTGCAGCAGTAATATGAATAGCATTAGACAGAAAGCAGTGCTTAGTATTCATCAACAGCACTAAGTTATCATGGTAACATGTTATATGAATTGAATACCAAGCACAAATTAAGAGGGAGAAAATAATTCTTCACTTTTTAAATAAAAACTACTTCCTAATAGCATTGTGTAGTCTGACATAGGTGTAAAATGTAGATGTATTTTTCAAAGATTGTTCAAAGTACGGCCCTGTGGTTTAAAGCTCCCCTGAAAAAGCTTTAGCCCCCCCCCCAAGACACACACCCCCTCACTCTACGCACACTTAACTAGATTTTTCAAATTTTCTTTGCAGCTTGCAAGCAGTTTTAGTCTGAAGTTTAAGCTAGCCCATCAAACAGTGACCCCTTGTGATGTGAGCCGATTTTGACTATGCTTAGAACATGGTTGTCAACATTCCCCTAAATGAAGCCCTAGTCTATCAGTGCCTTCAGCATTTTGATTTAAGTAATAGGCTATGCTATAAGTTTGTTATAGCTCCAAAACGTAGTTGTTTTGGGCGCGTAAGTGTATGGAGGCTATTCGTTGCCAAAAGTCCAGACGTGTATGTGTGTATTTTAGGTTTGTTACATTGATGATTTACCAATTTACATTTTACAACTGCCAACTCATCGGTTGTATGTTTACATTTTACACCGATTGGAGTTTTATTCTCGTTGCATCTATTCAACAGACGATTTATTTGTGTTTATAAAGTTGTGTACAGTTGTTTGGGGTATTCCGGATCTTGGTTAGTTCCGGATCAAAGCAGGTGAAAACAATCAATTATGAAAATTGTAATAAAAATTGTCTTAAACAGTTAGTTGATATTGGAAGAGTTAACCTTTTTAAAGAATTCAAACAATTATTTGTTTACAAATTGCGACGTTCGTGACCTATTTTTTTTTGTGTCAGACAATCGGACATGCGCACTCGCTCTTTAAAAAGTACGGGAAAATTATGGCGTTTCAATGAAAACATCGGAGTCTTACCAGTAAGTATTGTTTAAATGCATCATATTTATAGATCAAAATGTTCACAAATATGTCCTTTATGACCCAAAATAAGCCAATATTATATCGGCCGCCTGTGTAAATTGCCACATGTTACGATATGATATTGATCGTTCAGGTAGTTACGGATCACGTGACTTCCAAATTGATATTCAATGGGGGATTTTCTCAAATGTATTTTGAGCTGTCAAACAGCTTTTATGTGTTGTATTTTTCAAAAGAAATTGAATATTTATGCTTATTTTCATTTTAATGTTTAAGTGAATTATTTGAATGATCATTTAGACATATCCAGGATATATCTATGATAGTTTTGTTTAATGGAACTTTGGATTGAAAATTATAAGCTTTAAAAAACAACTTATTTACTTGAACTTAGTCTTGTGTCTTGAAATACATGTAATTTAGTTGAATTGTTATTTTCAGAAATGGGAAAACCAAAACATCAAAGCCCAGCTGTGAAGAAAGCTAAATGTATTAAAAAGAAATACCAAAGTGGATCCCCCAGGAAAGCCCTGAGATGTAGGCGAGCCATTATCGCAATCGAAATAAGAAAATCTTCAGAATTTTATGGTGTATCCTATGGTTATTTACACAGGCGGCTTTCTGGAGAAGTTGATTTAGTTGATGTTTCTAATAATTACCAGTACATCTTGCACATTAATATTTTGTTCATCTGTAACTGCCTTGAAATTGATATACATGTACATTTGTAAATATAGTGAATCTTAAAAACAAATACACTTCACCTGTTTTGTGATATTCAAATTCAATTTCCTACTAAAAACATAAAATTTAGTGAATATACCTAATTTAATTTTGATCAATTAAATACTTTCTGTTTCAGGTAAAAACCAGTGAGCCAGTTCCTGGTCCTTCAGGCACAACTGATGCTACTTTGTTGAAGACTATTGTGTTGGAGAAAAGTGTTATTAAGGGATACCATGTCTACAAGATCAAGCCACCTATTACGGATCCGCCTACTAAACTTAGGGTGGACTGTGAATACACTAACATCGTAGACAAAGAGGCATGTCTTGTGGCTGCCAGACCTTGAGACATTTAATGAACATATTCATGACATGGTTACAGACCTAAGTAGACAATTGAAATTATCCGACATTGCCGGCCTTCCCATTGGTCATGTACCAAGAACATTAGCAGGGTTTTTCAGAAGAGTTCTTGACGAGGAGGGAAGTATTTACGCCATTACAACTGGTGAACCATGTCCAAGCTTTCCTCCCTGGCCAGCACTTAACGGGAAAGGAGGGGGTGCTGTTATCCCATGCTCCTATTTCATCTCCTGTCCATCAAGAACATTTGAAATGTCTGTCTCCCTGTTGCGCTCAGCATTGGAAACAATGCAAGTAGGTTCAGCTATGAACGTGTCATTTATTAAGTGAAAAGAACAGTTGTGTAATTGATGCTTAATGATACTGGTTAAAATCTTCCAAGTGTGTAATCATGTTTTTTAAATGTGATTTTTTTTATATAAGTCTAGTCAAACTTTGATTCGTTTTGTACACCTGGTATGTGATGTTATAAGTGTGAGTATTTGTTAATTGATGCTTGATGATACCCTATTGACAGGGTAAAATCTTCAAGTGTTTTAAAAATGTGATTTTATAAGTCTAGTCAAACTTTTATTGTTGTGTATACCTGGTATGTGATGTTATAAGTGTAAGTATTTGTTTGTATACCTGGTTTGTGATGTTATGAGTGTGAGTATTTGTTAATTCCTGTCTTATAACTGGAATCTTAATGAATGTATGTTCTAAAGTTGTGTTAGTTTGTTATTTAATCCTAACATGTATGTTTAAAATACAATCTAGTTAAATCATTGTTCTCTTTTAAAATGCCCCCTTTGTTAAATTTGAATATGACATGTCCACAAGGCATATATAGGAATACATTGATTAACTGGTACTAATGTATGCCCCAACTTCTTAATTCAATGTGAAACACATTATATACTTCTAATTTAGTGAAGTGTAACCATTTGACAAAGTTTTATAACTACTTTGAGAACTCCCATACTTTGATCCGAAACTGCCCAAGGTGAACCGGAAGTAACCAAATTGGTAAGGTTATTCAAGCGTGTAAATATCAATAAAAGCCGTAACATTTTGTTACAAACAAGTTTGGTTCAACTTAGGAATAGTTTGTCTTTCATGTTATTTAAAAAAAAAAAATCATACCAATGGATTTGAACTAAAAATACGCGAAAAGGTTGTTACTGATCCGGAATACCCCAAACTACTGTATGTTAAACACACGTCATTCTGTGAAAGTCACATGCCGAGTTTTAAATTGCGGTGAGCAGATGACAGAGTTCAGTTCATAGTTCTACAAAGTGCATTGTATAGTGGTGACTTTTCATTCGCAGTTGACCATGTTTACGAGATGAATTTAATTTTATTTATAGATAGCTTCGCCTTAACCATGTCTTAACTCCGCCTTAACCATGTCTTAACTCCTCCTTACGTCTTTCGGAAATTTCCGCTATCACTCGGCTCTATTTTAACCAAATTTGGACCATTGACATTGCGAACCTTATTATGGACATTACGAATCATCTATATTATGACACTATGGACTATGATTTGGAAACAGGATGGATTATAAATTATTTCATGCCGAATAAAATAATATATGATATTACTACATGTTTTTGTCTATATAATAGTAATTAATACGCACATATGACATGAAATGAGATGTATGCAAAATGATACTTGACTCAAACACAACAAAATGTAAGTCATAAGCATTAAATTATACTTCAAGAATGAAAAGTCCCATCGTCTTATTTTTCTTTTAAAGCTGCATTCTCACAGATTGACCGTGTTGACAACTATTTTTATTTTTTGTTTTGGAATTAGCCTATTTTTGCGTAAATGTCTGCATACCAGTGGTATAAGACTGCTGACAAAAGATCAGATACAGTTTTTCAGTTTTACGTTCGCAAATTGATGTTTTATGGCTAAAAGTGATACTACAGTAACGTTAAAAAAAGAAAAATGTCGGCAGTTTTCCAAACAATTTAGATCTGTTTTATTGTGAGTGATCTTATTATTTGTATAGAAAGCATTGCTGCCAAAATCAGCCGATTCTGGAACAAAAAAAGGTTGTCAAAACTGTCAATCTGTGAGAGTGCAGCTTTAAATTACTATAAACACTATTTTAAATTCTACCATTAGAGGACACTTTCTTGCCTTTTTGCAATGTTTAAGATTGCAAGTAGTATAAGATGATTTAAAATTTACGAAGAAAAAAATCTAAATTTTTATTAAGTTGAAATTATTCACTAAGATGCCCCAGACGTTTATTACCTGGTAGCTAGAACTGTATGGATAAAATACACTAAGATTACAACTTCATATAACTCGTACATTATACTGTAAAGAATATTATTTAATGGTAATTAATGAAGTATTTTAATGATGAAGTCATTGCTAATAAACAATTATTACTTGCTGCTACCTTTTATACACCACCCACACTCAACAGCCAGGGCTTTTTTTCACATTTAGGTGAATCCATAACTGGGGGACACAAGTGGGTTGGAGGGCTGTTCTTCCATCCACATGGATATTTTGTTTCAATGATGTATTGAAATTAAACGTTTACACCATACATGCTTATTAAGATAGTAAATGTATAACATCAGACAAAACTAGGTGGATATCATTATGATGTCCATCAAAGTTTCGTGGGTTTGCTGGAGCAGGTTTTGAACAGGGACTTGCGTTAGAGGGGCGTTACTTAGGGGCACAACTTTTTGGACATGATCCCTCGAGTGGGCATGACATTTATATGTTTAAAATGTGGGAAGTGGGGTTTAGGGGTACTCCCCCTAGAATTTTTTTAATATTTTTAGTCTGAATTGGTGCATTATGGCGTAAATAAGTACTTTGAATTGGTGCATTATGGCGTAAATAAGTACTTTTTTCTGAAAAATATATCTCCCCCCCCCCACACACACTGAACGACCCGCCCATGGTCCACTTGTAAATATAAAATAAATGAACAATTTTTGCTTGCTTGGGTATATAGGTAAAAAATAAACTGACAGTGGCAGTATAAATCTTGGTCCGTGAGCCCAGCTCAGATACACCCAACTGCAATTGACTAAATAATATGGTGATTTATAACCCATTTAGGAACATTGATCGTCAAAATAAAATAAAAATGAAGTTAATTTTAGTTTTTATTGTGAAATAAAGAGAAAGTACTCGGACTTACAACCGGGAATTTACAGGAGGTAGGCGAAGATGTTACCCCCCTTGCTTGATTGTACGGAAATAAACGAAAGAAAATCTGATTCGTTAGCTCCGCCCATTCACCTTCGTTTCTTTCGGTGACATTTACCATATAAGGTATAGGCGCAGTCTGTACGAAAGTCATTATCACATTGCAGGACACGAGGTCCTGCAATACAGTCTACATTGCAGGACCGGACTAGTTTTTGCAGGACCAAAATTTTTATGTACATCTTAGTGAAAGTCAGAGCTTCCAACTGGGTCTAAAATCCAAGTCAATGACTCTTGAGATCTGATTTTCAAGAGTCAATATCAGATCTCCAAGTGTCATTGTTCTTTTTTTCTTAATACTTGGTCTTTCTTCATAAATTATAGTTCTCATCTGTCATAAGATGGCATTGCAAGGTACATGATTATCCATACGTCCAAAACTGAAATAATAAAAAAAAACAAATCCAGTGTTTTATTAGGATCAGCTGTATTAATCCACTTTTCATTCTAGAAAAATCGTCTATCCTTGTAATTCTGAACTTGTCAATTCACTTTTGTAAACATGGACTTGTTGGACTGCAAATGTTCATTTTACGAATGCGAGTGTCGACTGTACGATTTCAGTTTTACATTTGCATGATTCGGCTTTCTAAATTACATCATCATATTGTTAAAGGCAAGTTATATACGATCTATGTTTTAGTGAGTTTATACAGGGTAGATATGACAAATATACATTTTGACTACTATAATGACAAATGACAAATCAAAACGGAAAAACTGACGAATAGAAACAACAAATAGCACGTGACAAATGTAAGAGATATTTAGTACGATTAAGAAGCACATTGTGGGAATTACACGTCTGGACTTTTGGCAACGAATAGCCTCCATAGAAGTGTTCTTCATCAGTCAAGCAGCGATCCTTTATTGTGTTGTTGAACCAAATGAATGATGAATTTGCATTGTCATGTGCAATCAAATTGTTTAAAAATAAATAACAACACAAACAGTCATTTATTATAAAAGTGTAATACAATACCAACATGTTCTATCTCAAGCCTCTTCACCGAAATTGAGCGGTTTCGTTATGTTGACCCCCATAATCTATAATACCACGACACCCGGTCATTATTCTTAAGAAAAAGTGACTCATTTTCTGTAAAAGAAATGACAACCCCTCCTATGTAATATTGACTCTTGTCTAAAAAACAATGACCCCGCCCTACAGAACCAACTATTTAATATTATCCTTTAGATAAACATAAACAAGCATAAGTCTTATAACTACAATTGTTACGACTGCAGCTATTGCTATTTCTACTATTACTATTACAACTAATAGTGATAAGGATGATGATGATGATGATGATGATGATGATGATGATGATGTTGCTATCCCCACTACTACTACCACTACCACTACCGCTACTACTACCACCACAACCACCACCACCACCACCACCACCACCACTACTACCACCTACTACTACCACCACCACCACCACCACCAAGAGCGATATAGCTTGTTATATAGATGTTAAATATTAAGCAGTTGAAATGTTAGCCCACGTCAGCGCGCACAGGTCTGGGATACAATTTCAACGACTTCATTGCCAAAATGACGTTACGTTCGCATACAATTTTGCGCGGTTTTCTTGAAAAACAACAATTAAATGTCATTTTATACCCTTTATAGGCATATATTAAACAAACAATTATCGTCTACATAAACCCAGACAAATAAAAATAAAAAAACCCAAAGTAGACGAGAAAGAAACGAACCATTTTGAAAAGAAATAAATCAATTTGCACAACTGACATGAAAATAAATGATTATTTACTATTATTTCATTCAGTTAACGCAATGCAGGCGATTGATCTGCGCACAGTGTGCACGTTTTTAAATTCAAGGCTAGGAGCCCATGCATAAGATTTTCAAACTATGTATTTATAGTGTTAGGATAAGCCATTTACCAGATTTCCTAACCGATCCCATTTTTTGCACTTGACCTAACGTTTTGTATTTTCACCGGACATTTTGTTCTGACGACATTTTGTTATCATTTTGGGCATATCTTATCAGTAGCATCGTTAAATAGTTGTACACACCCACGCGGCGGTAGTACAATCAAATGAAACTCACACTGGTTCTGATGTCATGTCTTATAGCATCGTTGAATAAACATACACACCCACGTGGCGGTAGTACAGCCGATGGATAACTCACACAGGGTCTGATGTCATGTCTTATGGCATCGTTAAATAAACATACACACCCACGCCGCGGTAGTACAGCCGACGGACAACTCACACTGGGTCTGATGTCATGTCTTATGGCATCGTTAAATAAACATACACAACAACGCTGCGGCGGTAGTACAGCCGACGGAAATCTCACACTGGGTCTGATGTCATGTCTTATGGCATCGTTAAATAAACATACACAACCACGCCGCGGCGGTAGTACAGCCGACGGACAACTCACAGTGGGTCTGATGTCATGTCTTATGACATCGTTAAATAAACATACACAACCACGCCGCGGCGGTAGTACAGCCGACGGACAACTCACACTGGGTCTGATGTCTTGTCTTATGACATCGTTAAATAAACATACACAACAACGCCGCGGCGGTAGTACAGCCGACGGACAACTCACACTGGGTCTGATGTCATGTCTTATGGTGTCGTTAAAGAAACATACACAACCACGCCGCGGCGGTAGTACAGCCGACGGACAACTCACACTGGGTCTGATGTCATGTCTTATGACATCGTTAAATAAACGTACACAACCACGCGGCGGCAGTACAGCCGAATAACATGGAAGCAGTGGTGGCGGTGTTATAAAATGACCCCCTATTAGTTATATGAATTTGCAAAAGGACATAATTTAGTTCATATTCTACTCAAGTTTTTGTTTGACAGCAGTCTCTTGTTAATGCTTAACACGATACTTATCATTATATTGTCATCGTTTACGGTTTAAATAAAAATAAGTTGATATCAGTTATCTTGGCACTATTTCAAGATTTTACCTATCGACACAGACACACTTATTTGTTATTTATCTGAAGCAGGAAGTTATTCATTCAGTGTAATGCCACTCACGACAAATCAAACAATTATCATCGAGTAGTGATAACAGTTTTTGGAATATGTTTTTATGGCATTTAGTATTCACTTATTAACTCCTATAGTGTAGGAGAATGGCGACTGGAACATCGTCTCTTCTTGTTGCTGCGTTCGATTTTGGGACAACATATAGTGGTTATGCGTTTTCCTTCAGAGATAACCCGCGTAAAGTACAAACTAATCACACCTGGTATTCGGGAGGGGCTGGCAAACTAATCTCTCTAAAGACACCGACTAGCGTGCTTCTTAATCCAGACGGAGAGTTTGATTCATTCGGGTTTGAAGCTGAGGACAGCTATGCGAGTAAAGCGGAAGACGGCGAACACGAAGGATGGAGATTGTTCCGGCGTTTTAAGATGGTTCTGCACAATAATCAGGTGTGTATAATAAATAAGTATTTGTAAGAGAAATGTGATAAAAATCTGGGTCTTATCGATATACAAAACATCTGACAATGCAATTAAGATAATAGGCAAGAAGTAATAAATATGGGCTAAAAGAAAATATCCGTCCAACATTACAATTAATTGTGTATCTAAAATACAAAAACCTCTTATAACCAGGTTTTCCTTTGCGTTTACAAGTTTTAAAATCAAGGAAAAGGGTTTGCAGTCTTAGTTCATGGTGTTTTAATTAATATACATGCGACTATTTACAGAACCTTTCGAGAGCTACTACTGTTGAGGACTTAGAAGGCAATACTCATCCTGCAATGCCTATTTTTTCCATGTCGATCAAGTTTCTACAGACACACTTGCTAGAGTCGGTCGCAAAACAGATCGTAGGAATACGAGAAAGGGACATTTCGTACATTATCACTGTACCCGCTATCTGGGATGACAATGCTAAAGAGTTTATGAGGATGGCTGCTGAAAAGGTAAATCCACTTGATCCCAGCGAAAGTGTATCACCTATGGTTTAACAATACTTTTTTCTCCTAATATGCGATAAAAATCATAATATTATAATATAAGTGCCAGTAAACAATAGGAAAATCTTATCACTGTGTAAGTTCGATTTCAGAGCAATACATGTGCTTGGCTTATAGCCTGACAATAAAACCAACCTTTCTTTTGATAACTAGTGTGAACTTTAGTGTTGTAATCGTGTTGATTCATTACGAAGTGAAAATTTAACATATTATTTAAAGGCGGGTCTTGATGGAAATCGACTGAAACTTGCCCTGGAACCGGAAGCTGCCTCGGTTTGGTGTGAAACTGGCGGTGTTGACGCCAAAATTGCTGATCCAGGAACTAAGTTTATGGTTATCGACTTGGGAGGTGAGAAATTGTAGTAATACCAAAAGTTCTGACAGCATATGCAAAAATATGAAAGCATATATTATGTAATTGTTGAATATTTGACGAAAAAGAAAAGAGGTTAGAAAGAACTAAATCTGATTGATACTTTAGGTGGCACTGCAGACATATCCGTCCACGAGAAAAAACTCGACGGAACTCTGAAGGCAATACACAAGGCGAGCGGTGGACCATGGGGTGGCGTATATGTGGACGCTAACTACATCAGATTCCTTGAAAGGGTATTCAGTAGGAGGGCTATAGCTGATCTCAAGAAAAAGGAAATGTCCGACTACTTTGACGTCATCAGAGAGTTTGAAACAAAGAAACGTTGCTTCAGTGAAAAGGTGAAAAGCAAAATTACGTTCAAAATATCGGCGGCAACGAGGACGCTTTCAGAAAAGTATACGGGACAAAAGCTAGAGCAGAGGATAGAATACCTTGGGTTTGGTGATTCAGTTGTGTTGAAGGGTGGAGACAAGTTGCGGGTTGAACCAGATATCGTCCAAGCATGGTTTGACGACCCAATCAACAGACTCGTTGTCCACTTAAACAACATACTCTGCTTACCAACAATGAGGGCTATTCAGACCGTTGTGTTGGTTGGTGGTTTTGGAGAGAGCGCGTACGTACAGGAGAGGCTTAGAGCTGAGATTCCGGTCACGCGATTATTTGTGCCGGGTGAGGCAGGCCTCGTCGTGCTGAAAGGCGCCGTCAGCTTTGGACACAACCCATCGATTATTTCATCCAGAGTGATGAATTACACGTACGGAGTTGCTGCCAATATAATTTATGATGAGAAAATACATAGTAAGGACAAAAGGTTCTTAGCAAACGACGGACATTGGCGTGTACATAACGGAATCGCCGTTTATGCTCGTGTAAATACTGAAGTGCCCGAAGACCAACAAATTACGCAAGAGTTCATCCCTAATAACTATATTGTTCAAATTCCAATCTATCGAACAACACGGGAGAACCCTTTATACGTGACCGAGTCAGGCTGTGATCTTCTCGCTGAGTTGAAAACTTCCCTGCCACGGGGGATTCCTCTCTCTGAGCTTAGATACAAAACTACATTTATGTTCGGTGGGACGGAACTCGTTGTAAAGTTTCGCGTAAAGAAAACTGGACAGGAGGAGATATTGAAGTTGAATTGCTTGAAATAAGACATTTTCAATCAATTAATTCTGAATAATGAAATCTTGAATAAGGCCTTTGAATCACGCCATCTAATTTTATTCCATGTTTGTGTGTTGAGGTTAACAAGTGGACTTAGTCTTGTATTCTTCTTTGAAGAGTTAATAACGGTCTTTACTTGTCCAAATGTATGCTCGACGATTTACAGCATATTTCAACATGTATGTTAAGAATAAATGACATCATTTTCGATGAGTAAGTTCTTGGAAGTGACCGGTTTAAGGTTTATGCAGCATTACCGGTCATGGAAGAGTATGGATTTGTTAACCTGTCCCAATCAGCTCAATGTACAGTATAGAGCCGATGACCCATAACCATCCGTAGTCCGCATCTGTATTACGCATCCGCATTTCAAAAAGGAAACAAATGTCAATTTGTCTTAAATAGAAAAGGAATATTGTATTTCAAAGTGATATACAGTATTCAAATAGTAATTTGTTTAAAAAAATAAAAAAGTGTTTATTCATATTTACATATACATATATTTGATATGCAGTTTTACGTCGGCCTTATTAATGGTTTTTCCATGTAGAAAACAATCCGTTCTAAGTGACCACTGCTATATTTAAAAGTCTCATTCTATGTTTGCATTGCTTAATCACAAAGCACACTGCTCGATGCTTGCTGATGTGGAACAGATGCGCATGTATGAAAATAATAACTAGCAAGTTTGTTTACACATTTCATGATTAAATTATTCCCCTTTTATTCATTATTAACGTGTTTAGGGTTGGTTATGGAGACTGACCCCATTCCCCCCCCCCCCGAAAAAAAATGTTCACAACGCCGGTAAGGCTTCATTCACAAGCTCTGTAAGACTACTCCAAACTCAATAAAGTGGTACGCGGTGAGCAAAAACATAAAATGAGTCTAATGCGGTGCGCAGAAATCACCAAAACATGTTTCGGTTGAATCGGATAGAACATAGCTGAGTTAACAGTACGGAATGGGACGGTTGCTAAAGCTCGCTACTGTAAGCTTTTACATTTGCTTGAATTCACAAAGCTGTGGACTGACTGATTCGTTTAAGAAGCTTCGAGCAACTGTTGTTTGATTTTCAGCTATTTCGATATGAATAATGGGTGCCCAATGAACGTAAAAAGATATAATTTATTTTGAATGGATAAGTCAATGTGTCGCCGTATCACCCATGAATGAAGTAGAAAAACACATATCAAATTTGCTAAAATTGTGTTTTACGTCCTGAATTTTATATGTGAACCTAAGGTATAACAATGAATTTCACCGTACCGATTTTGAACACTAGGATTATTTTTTCTACCGCTTTACTAATTTCATAGTGTAGTCGTTCTTTAACTGTTGTAAAAAGGCACGTGCCATGCTAAAGACGACTTTTGTACCCTTGTTGGGATCAATATTTCACTTTTTTGACTCAAACTGTTTAAGAAATTCTATATTATCATATCATCAATGTGTTATCTTAAATGGATACAAATATGAAAACAAAGGCATGCAACATCACATATATTATGACAGATACGTAACGCATATAAAACGAATATTTATTTATATAAAATACTTATACAAACATATATGTTTAACATTTGTTCATTTTGTTTTATATTAATGGTTATGTTTTATTCGGGGTTTTTTTATTTGAATTTTTATCAAAGCAAGTTTGTTTTACTATCTCTTTTACAATACAAAGTATTGACTTCTTTATGCAATAGTAATAGTTTTTCACTAGATTACCTGTCAAACAATCTAACAACTCAAAAGACCCATCGACCTATGCCCCACCCCTAGGTCCATCATTCGTTCAGTTCTTTGATGTCACCTGAATCCGTAACTTCGTGCACCGCTATGTCGACAGTTCCACATTGCCATATAAATATTTTTTTATAAAATGTTTTGTGTAAACGATTTTTTTTCGTATTTGTGTTATCCCCTCATCAATGAGGAGGAATATGTATAATGTTTGTCGGAATGATCGTCTGTTATTAAGTCGGACGGTAGAGCATGTCTGCAACTTCCGAACAATAAATATGCCGAACGAACGAACGAACGATTGAATTAATGGATGAATGAAAGAACGAATGAATGAACGAACGAACGAACGAACGAACGAACGAACGAATGAATGAAAATGAATGAATGAATGAATGAATGAATGAATGAATGAATGAATGAATGAATGAATGAATGAATGAATGAATGAATGAATGAATGAATGAATGAATGAATGAATGAATGAATGAATGAATGAATGAATGAATGAATGAATGAATGTAACGTCCGGCGGCTTAAATTCAATAAACGACAAAATCTCTTGCGGCTATTCGTATCATTAACGTTGGCCAATTGCATGACATATCTGAAGTTCTACACCAACATCTAATTCTTATATCGACGATGAAACTTTTTGAATATAAATTAGCAATGTATATATATATATATCTTGTGCTTACAACTTTCACTCTCCCTTCTCATTGGTTAATGAAACGCACCTAGTGAATATACATTTGTATATTTATGAAAAGGCGACCTTAATTTCATCGTTTCTATTCGTGTCATTTTCGTTTAAAGATTAATAATTTAAAGTCATGCTTTCCTCAAAGTTGTATTGAAAGTCAATAGAAAATGACAAAACTTTCACTGGTGAAATTGGAACACAATAGGAACATAATCGTGACAAATATAAATAA
Source organism: Mya arenaria (assembly GCF_026914265.1). NCBI lineage: Eukaryota > Metazoa > Mollusca > Bivalvia > Myida > Myidae > Mya > Mya arenaria. The sequence goes on from NC_069135.1 coordinate 40,605,881, forward strand.
AAAACAACATAGACAAGAAGGAAAGGAATCATGTTGACAGTTAAAATCAACTTGCCCAACAAACTTTGAAATAAATACACTGAATGATTTTATTTAAGAATTTTTAGAAAGTGGACGGTCATGTTTAAAGCTATAAAAAGCTTTATCAAATTCCCACTGTTTCATTCGCAAATGACTCAATCAAAAAACGCATTGACAGACAATCGATTTGCGCACAGTGTGCACTTTTTGAATTCAATACTTTAGCTGGGAACCCATGCATTCGTTGTTCAAAATATGTATTAAAAAAGTTAGGCGTAGCCAATTTTTTTTCCGATTTCCTGACCTACCACATTTTTTGCATTCACCTCGAAAATTTGTACTTCCGCCGGTAATTTTGTTCTGACCTTTATTTTTTCTCATTATACCCAAAAGGATTGATCTTTCTTGCACTGTAAAGAGGTGTAGTGTTTTATGAATCTTTTCGGTTAAAGTTGACTCAGACGACAGGGTGACAATTTCCAGTGTGAAAATGATATTCAGATAAAGTATAAATTAGTATATACATTATTTAAAAAATCCTGATCTTCACACCCTACTCATTTTTTTGTGAAAATCAAAACCAAATTATTTGTTTGGCCTGATGGGAGAAACCACAATTTGTTTTATCTAAGAGTTGCTATTTACGCCGTCGTCCCAACTTATTAAGTATTCAACATTTAAATCCGTCAGGTGTGAGTTTTGTGTCAAAATGGGAGACTGTAAACGTTTCTGTAAAATAGTTTCTGTGGTTCTTATCTTAGTAGACATCGCAGTTGGTTGGCTGAAATTCTATGAACTATTTCTCGAAATTGATGAAATTCAGAAAAATAGCACATTGCATGGTTTGGAGATACCTTGTCAAAATATAAACGCATATTGGAAATTGACAATTCCGTTAGAATCTCTTGGAACCATTCTCAATTTTGTGGAGATTTACTACGTAGTTCGCCATACGAAAGAACGGAAAGAAGAGAAATTCAAACGCATGTTCAGCTTGATTGTCGCAATTTACATACTTTCCGTTTTTCCTTCTTCTAGCATCGAAATTGCGTACAGGACAAATTGCGTATGCGCGGCACCTATAACCCTTACAGGATGGAGGAAAAACGTCACTGATATATTTAGAGTGCTTCTCAGCGGAGTAGGAGTCGTCATCCTACAGTTGATTTTGCAGTTCGCGAACATCTTCGCTCGTCTAAGAAAGACTTGCAAGCTTTGCAACACTGCCTGTTTGTGTTGCGAAGTAGATGACAACAACCAAGATAGAGGCTGCTACATTTTCTTCAGTGTGATCCTGTTTCTTGTGTATCTTGCTTTCTTTACTGCAGAAATTATCCTTATTGCGTGTGGATAATTAGTTCGGGAATATTTACCAGAGGAGCTTAATATGTTGTGTAATGTAAAAAACACACTAAACAAATGATATACACTAAGTAGGTCAATATTTGTTCTACTCTACTAACTACGAACGATTGAGCCTTTTATTTATTGGTTGTTATTTTGGCTACCATGCTTGATGCCAATTGTCAACCGTTGCTAAACTTTCTCAACACAAATATACGAAGAAACACTATTGACAAGAAATGAACACTAAAACTGTTTGGGAATAGACTTTCATTTTATAACATTCAAACAACTGTTGATTTGTCAAATAAATATTTACAGAAAATAATTATGTTCATGGTGATTTATTTTTGTACCTCGAACAAAATATGATATATGTAACATTTAAAATGTTGCTCTTTTGGACAATAAATTTGAACATTTTTTGTTATGATATAAACACTTCTTTTAGATTAATGGAAACGTTTTTAAATCAATCGTGTATTATTAGACACTACTAGTTAAGCTAAAAATAAAAAAGTAACTAGTGTAGTCAAATTTAGCCTCGTCTGTGCGTTAGAAATTTAACTATCGCTACGAGATTTTATATTATACAATATAGCAAGAGAACCATGGCATGTTCATTTCACTTTCTTTAAAGTCGTAGATCCGTCGGATCGGATACTGGTGCTGATATCTTTGACTGTCAATCCACGTGTCGAAGGTTCGATAGCAGCCTCAAAATAAATGTACTTGAACTTTTTTCCGGGAGGGACTTAAAACGGGGCCCTCGTGTCAGTTCCTTTAATTAACTCTGGCACGCATCCAAGAACAGCCTAGCGCTCACCAGGGTTAAAGTATCTTTGTGTACTTAGCCCCACAATCTAACAAAACTGATATCATCACAGGGGCCGACGTCCATATTCAATTAACGTACATATCCACGCGACAGACGCACAGCACAGCCTAACGACGTTATAATATTGGCAGCCAGTGTAATAACAAATGACCGACTTAAGAATAAATGTCCTCGATCAATGCAAAAGAAATATTAAAAATAGACACAATGAAATCCATGAAACACTCGGAGTTTTGTAATGAAATGCATTTAGTGTAATACTCCGTAGTTCATCTACCACGGTCTCAAGTGTTATTGTATTGCTATCTCATGCTATTTTGCGTAATCATATATCTGGACTCGAATTCAAATTTTTATATAAAATCGACATTTTGTAAAAACACACAAACTAATTTCTTTTTAATCTGAACCAGGAAGTAATCTATTACGTGATAAAACGAATGTGAAGAACAATATAATTATCATCTTATATAACTAATATTTTCCGATCTGTTTACATAATCACTTCATATCATCAATTGCTATAGTGGAGAAACATGGCTACATTGAACTCATTTTTTGTCGTGGCTGCGTTCGTCTTTGGGAAAACTAACAGTGGTTACGCGTTTTCTTTCCAATATGACTCGCTCAGAGAGTGCACCAATTCTTTCAGAAGGTGATGGAAAACTATTACCTATTAAAGAAACGACAAACCTTTCACTTGACCCAAATGGCAATTTCAAATCTTTCGCATTTGAGGCCGACGACAGGTATGACCTTAAATTACCTGACGACAGGTAGGGATTTTACATCAACACAAGGTATAGATGCTAGCGTATTGGGGTTCAGAGGAGAGGCGCAACCGGCGCGTTATGTCAAAATAGAAGAGAAATAAGTACACCAAAATGTAAAAACTGAATAAAAATAATGCCAAATAAGTAAGGTGAGGACTCCCTTTTCAGCCCCCGCCGCATTCTCCATTCCCTTAATATTTAAACTAAAAAATCCAAAAAAGGAGATTTGTAACAAAATATGTGATAACACTACCCGCTCTCTGGGATGACAATGTCAATGCGTTCATGAGAAGGATGGACTTAGAAGTATCGTATTTCCCTTTCCACTAAAGACTTCTAGTCATGGTACCATATTTTATATAATTAAAAAGCATATTGAACGTCAAACAATACCATACAAAGCGCGTTGCATCAACCAAACCTAATTATTGCTTTTTAAGTGCGATGTCAGGGTGCTCGAAGATGGGTACATTAGATGGAGTGCGTAAATTAACTTTTTTTTCGAAATCACACGAACTGTTTGTATAGATATACTAATATAGATGTCTACGAGAAGAATTAGATGGCACGCTGAAGGAAATCCACAAGACAAATGTTGGAAAATTGGATGGCAACCATCTCAATTCCGAGAATATATTTTTGGTGAAAAGGTTATCAATGCCCTTCAAGCTAAAGAAATTTGTGAATATCTTGACCTGGGCTTTAACTTCACTGCGAAGGGCAGAGTAACGTCAAAACTATCGGCACATTTTAGAAAGCTTTGTGAAAAATACACCGAAAAGCAATTGAATCACACAGGATAGCAACGGCTTAGGTGGTTTTCAATGTTCAATAACCAAGAAGACATACCCTGTGCCCAAAATTATGAAATAGATAACTACTCTATGAACGAAATTCGGGGTATATCCTTTACAGCCAACATTAAGCACATTACGACATTTGCAGCGAATGTTAATTAATCTGAAAGAAAGGTCATTCTTCATTGCAGAACAAAGTTTAAAATAGCAGTCTTATGGGTTCTAGTCAAGCATTAAGATTTCACATTGGTCCAAGGAACTATCGATTTTGCATGCATAAATAATTGCGTCGATTTGGTCCCATTAGGACGATATAGAGTGACATTGACCGGTGTCCATACCTCAAAGGCCAAGGACACCCGAAGCAATTAAAGGTCAGAGTACACATGCTTGTGTCCGCGCTATAACGTACATTTGCATTGATGTTATACCATGCAACTTGGTACAAATGTCGTCCTCATTTAGACGGTGTGCAGTGACCTTGACCCGTGTCCGTATCTCTAAGGTCAACGTCACACCAGACATTTAAATGTCAGAGTACACTTGCTCGTGCCCCCGCTTAAACTTACTTATGCATTGATGGATACCATATAACTTGGTTCAAATGCTGTCCTCATTGAGACCGTGTGCAGTGACCTTGACGCGGGTCAAAACCTCGAAGGTCAAGGTCACACGAGACATTTAAAGGTCAGAGTAGTAATGCATATGTTCGCTCTATACCTTACATTTGCATTGATTGATTGCCATATTATTTAGTTCAACAGCTGTTCTCATTAAGACGATGTGCCGTGACCTTAACCCGGGTCCATATATCAAAGGTCAAGGTCACACGAGACATTTAAATGTCAGAGTACACAATTTAAAGTGTTTGTTAAATGAAAGTGTTAATACAAGTTGCACAGATAGATACTTTGCGCACTCTGCCGGGCATTATCATTATGTGAAACCAAGTTTAATATCTTAATAAACAATGGACACAATTGTGATAATATATTTATATCATTTGTTTTCTCTTCAAATGCAGTAAAACAATGTCATGACGTTACCACACTATACACACGCATATACGCATATATTTATATCACTTTATCGAAGAACTTGTTATTTCATCGATGTTATAAATCAAAGACTCATATCCCTTCCTTTTTAGGTCAATAAAACCTTGCCATTGATCTTATCTACACTACACACACTCTGAATTATTTTAATAAGTATTCTTTTATAACATGTTCATATTTCCAAGAAAGTTTAGGTTACCGATCAAACAACTTGTATTTCCCTTTTCCCCACTCTTGACCAATGGTAGTATACAATTTGGGTCAGATTTAACGTACCAGTCATGTTCAGAGAAAAAACTTTTATAAAAACAACGGTGGGGGATATAGCCGCCCTTTGGACTGCCTTGTTAAGAAAATAAAGATTCAATGCTTAAAAGATACACTAAAAGATCGCCTTATGTGAAGAAGCTTTTGATTTGTGAGTGTCAGTGTGTCTACAAGAACAAACCATAATTTAAACACTGATTTTTCGCCCAACTACAATGACTGCTAACATATTGTGTTAAAAAGAACATAAGACATAATGTTAAAGCTAATGTCACTTACGTATGATATCAATATATGTATTTAATACCATTCTTATGACCTTAGACTACCATGTTACATTTTAGCAAAATAGTTTCTGTATTTAGATATTTGACTCTATGCATAAATTTCGTCATACAAACGCAACATAAGACAAAAAGTCAATCGGAATATGCGATACTTTTCCAGTGGCTTTCTCGGTACATTCGACGTCTATTTCCGTCCCTCCAAATATCATTCTTACTAAAACCTCGCGCCCACCTCCAGTACCAGCCAATTCGATGTCGCATTGTCCAACCTTCCGGCATCCAGGATCAGTAACTAGTAGGGGAGTTTTATTTTCTGTTGCGAATACCTCTATTTGAACAGTTGACGTGTGACTAGGTTTTGTGAAGTATGTTTCTTCAGACTGGGCCTCTCCGACTTTCAGCGACTGTCCCGCTATAACATGCTTATCAAAAAAGTTCTTACACCTATCAACACCGTCAGTGTCAGTGAATTTAGCTGATTCTGGATGATTGATAGGATCAAACTCAGGATGCAATGCAATTCCATACGTATATTTGCTTATTCGCTCGGTAATATTTCTGGGCTCATGTCCAAACATCACGGCTCCCTTAAGAACTACCAGACCAGCTTCATCAGGGACGATTATCTTTAATGTTGGAAACGTTTGTTTAACTGCCTTGTTGAGCATTTTCGATTCAGAAAACCCGCCTACCATCAGTATGGCTTCTACGCCTCTGTTTTCATTTTTTCTCAAAACATCTTTGACAAGTGCTATTGTTCTTTCGGTTGACTCTTTAAAAAAGCTTCGAGCAACTGTTGGATCGATTTTCAGTTTATCCCCAGTCAAGAACACCTTTAAAAAATCAAAACCACAAATAAAGAGTGTTGTTTGCATAGCGATTTTACTTATTTAGGTCGATAACTTCAATTTAGTACGTTTCTCGATAAATAATAGGTGTCATTCGGTAAACTTCAAATTGATTCGTCTGTATTTGTCGATATAATAATTTAGTGTTATTCATGGTAAACACAAGCGTTTCATTTTCTAAAATGTAAGTCACGTGCAGAAAATAATATTGGTTACAAAAGGATAACAAGCTGCAATACCATACCGAATTTGTATAGGTTGACTTTTTCACCACTTTATTGAAGTCTTTGTGTAGGCGTTTCTTAACAGTTGTAAAAAAGGCAAGTGGAATGCTCATGACCATTTTAGTATCCTTGTCGGGATCAATCTCTCTCTTTTTAACCTCAAACCGTCTAAGAAGTTCTATATAATCATCCAAGTGATCTTCTTTAAACTTTTTGACGACACTTTTATCTAAAATGGACACTTTATATATAGAGATGCAACCATGTTTTTTTAAGCTTTAGTAATATATAAAATTAAAAAAAAACACGTAATGTTTCAAAATAAAACGTTTTATATTTAAACGTTTCTGCGTCAACTGATATTTATCAGTAGATAAATAAACACTCATAGAAAGGAAGTGACGTCAACGTCATACGCTGTTGAATGTCGGCACGTGCCAAAGCGGCAAAAATGACATTGATAAAACATGCATATGATATAGAATCAAAATTATTATCATAGAGGTAATATAGATCACAAGTGATTTAATAGCCTATTAGAGGGTGTGTAATAACAAACATAGTCATAGACATACATAGTAAATTATAACATATATGTGACTCTATTTAATATCATATAGAAATGTATTATTGAGGATGTCCGGAAGCATAGATTTAAGTTTAGGTGTCTAAAATGTCCTTTGAATGAACGGTCTAGCTTGTTATTAATTACATCTATTGAGAGAAAAGAGGTATAAAACTTATGATCTTAAGATGCAATGTGTGTGTGGAGTGTTAACATGTGAAAGTGAATTGATGAAATATTTTCATATAAAATATGTTTGCATTTATTGTACGAGAATCATTTTGATTAGTTTGCCGGACATATGTTTAATTACATTTGTTGCATGTAACAACCTAAGGAAAATTTGGTTTATGAGCAGAAGTAGGCTTATCATAATGTAAAATTGTAAATAACTGACACTTCATTTATCTGACAATTTCAAAAGGTCCCATTATTTATGTACTGTTCCAATGTTTGGTATTAATGAATTTAAGCATACAGTAAAGTTTATAACTTAATTATTTATTTGTTGTAGTAAACATGGGTAATCCTCTGATATATTTCTCAAGTAAAATGTTTAAAGTATAAGTTTTGCATATGAAATAGAAACTTATTTGTATTTGTTGCTTTCTTTTTTAAATTAACGTGTTCTTTTTATTGTGTATTAGTTCTTAGCATTTTATATATTCTATGTTTTATGCTGAATTTATTATTAAAATTTGTTTCATTACATTCGAAAAAATATACACAATTGAATATTATAGAACTGAAATACCTGTCAAACAAGCTAGGAAACTTTCAAAGGAATCATCGACTTTGGTCCCACCCCAAGCGCCACCACTCGCCTTGTACAGCTCTTTGACGCCACCAGATGGCGTTACTTCGTGCACCGTTATGTCGATGGTTCCTCCTGTTCATTGCAAAAACTCTATTCCATATATTATTATGTGTAAACATGAATTAAGGTACAAGTGAGAAGGGTTAATATAACTGACGGTTTATGAGGGATAGGTTATCAAAACAAACATACGTAAGGTAATGAAGAGAACGATTTATGTCAGAAGAATAAGATTGAAAAATCGGATTTGTATGAAAGTCAGATAAAGGGTATACAACGATTTACGAAAGGACAACTAGCGAAAAGTTGCAGTTTAGAACAACAGCCTGATTTGATAGGAGTAAGGGCGGTTTGTTCACACGAACGTCTCTGCATTTCATGCTAAGATCACCATAACTGATATTCAAAAAATGCAACAAACCTCCGGCATCAAGTACAAGATATTGTCTTCCAGCACGCAGAGATGCCAGGGAGAACTGATCCCCACTCTTTTCAACCGGGAGATGACGACAGAAAAGTGAAGCAGCTTCCGGCTCAAGTGCAATGGTGAGCATATCCGGTTCTATTCCCGCCTGTATATCAATTAAGTATCATCAAGTACTTCCTATGCCAGGAAGGGGGATTCTCCGGAAGAACCATATATACCAAAAGTATGGAACCAGCATACTAAGTTTGATTGAAACGACGATGGCACAATTTTATTGTTTTCACAAAAAGATACAAACGCGTATTTTTACCCAGAAAACGGTCAGAAAACTTTTTTTAAAATACGTTTGTAGGTACATTGTATTAGCAAGCTTGTTTTATTTCCTTTATTCCCCAAAAAAAACATGTTTGCAAAATAAAGATAAGTCGGTCTATCTGTTGATTCTATATGCGGTTATTAGATTATGTCTTCCTCTTTGAACACGACTTTGAAACGTGACTTATATTACATCATACTACCTCTTCGGCAGCTTCACGCATGAACTGTTTTGCTGCATTGTCCCAAATGGCAGGAACTGTCAAAACCCAGTGTATTTCGTCTGGTAACACGGTGTCCGCTATTCGGTCATTAGAAACAATCCATAGGTCTTCCTTAAGGTATCTATTTAAACAAAACAACAAACTTGCAAATATACAGTTAATATAATAAAAAACCCACTTTATTCTAATTGGATGAATTGGGCTGTATAATATGACATTTAACTTGCGGTTGAAACATACTTGAATGTTCTGCATCCTCCAAATTAGATCGATATCAAAATGGAAACTTTAATACAATGAAAACTACAGGGACAAGCCAAGTAGTCAAACAATCAAAGATAATCCCTGTAAAGAAACAAAAGGCAAAGGCCTTATGGCATAACACTAGAGAGACAAACGTTTACACACCACATACAACAATTATGAAAAGCAACAGAAAGAACATATTACACACTCATCAAAATAGCTTTACCGATAAGTGGTCGGACGGTCAGTGCAATACGAGGCTACTGGAACACGAATCTACTGGGGGCTTAAACAGTTTGTACGGCCATATCCTCATACTTGTCTCGACATTTATTCATTATTACAACGAAGTAGATACACACACGTATAAACACCGCATACACCAATCCAAACATCACACACATACTACGCACGCATCATAATATTCATAATATTTTAAATGATGGTATTACTGCATTATTTTCCGACATTACAGATTGGGGGGGGCAGGAATCTACTGAGTGCTTAAACAAGTAAATTGTAATTTCACATTTGCCCCGACAAGTTAGTTTGAGAACAGTAACCATTTTATCATTTTTTAAGTCATTCAGAGATATGATATAAACATAATGCAAAATATACCTTGATAGAATAGGTGTATGTCTAGTGTGTTACTATGTTACCTTACAAAGGAGAAACCCTTACTTTATGGACAACGCAAAAACGGTTCTTGCCAATAACTTCCGACCGTTTTCATCTTCCAACATCGAATTTCGATTGAGCTTCTGAAAAGAAAAATGAGTGAATGTACAGGCAATGATGTAAATTGTTCTTCGTCTTTTAGTGTAAATTTTGAAAACCACTCGTATTGTTGTCATTGTATAAGTGTTCCGAGTACCTGTCGATTTAAAATAAAATAGAACCCATATTGCTGTATTATTAGCTAATTGTTACATCCCAGTGTCTTGTCTGATCCATTTTCATGCTGGTATGTGTGTTAATCTGGGACTATCTTAAAAATTTGATGGAGACCTTATAGCAAATGAATCTTGATTTTTGAATCTTTATCTTTTAAACTTAAGCTTTCTATGTGTCACTGTGTGCAGACTACTATGCTTAGTTTTGGCATTACTGGATACACTTGCTACCTATTCCGCTGCTCGTTATTTTTTTGGAATGGTTAAAAACTGATATTCGATATTTGGTTTGTGTTTCGCAAATTAATAATTTGATTCTTTTCTGTTTTTTTGTTTCACTTAGTACCATGCTTTTCAGTATTTTCGAAATACGAACCAAACTAAAAAGTTAATTGAATTTAAAAATCGTACAAATCACCAAATTAATGATAATGTTCAAAAACATTAAATGTAAACACTAAAAAGTATGTGTTACTACACACACATGTCAAGGAAAGTTATACCTGTTTCCATAACATCATTTTAAACCTTCTGAAGAAGTACCAGTCTTTATTTTCGTCTTCTTCAATAAGTTCTGCGTATTTGGCTTCAGCATCAAAACCAAACGAATGTAATGTTTTCCCATCAGGCTTGATCAGGACACAAGTAGGGCCTGAAAATAATAATGTTGTTACGTTGTGTTGCTGAATATTTGATAAAAGGGCATTGCAAATTTAACCGAAGGTCCATTATGTATGCATGCACTTTCATTTCATTTATTACTTCAACCTACATCGAACTCCAGTCAATGTGTTTTTAAATGAGCTTAAAGCTGTCTACATCTGAAACGCTTAGATAATATTCAAAATAAAGTGTACCTTTTGAAGATTCGTGTCCTTGCCATTGTTTTGCGGAGACTTTAGTTGGGTCGTTAGCATAGTCATACCTGAACGAGAACGCCCAGCTTGAATAAGTAGTCCCGAAATCAATGGCGGCTACCAACAGATGGTTCGACTATAGAAAATAAGATAAACTAATTTGAAATCTCCAAAATGATTGATGAAATGTTTGTGTGCTTGATTCATTTCCGAATTATTGCCGTTGTTGGGAATCACAAATGGTTCAAACAATTTCCATATAAAATTTGAACAGAAATCCGAAAACCATTAGTCCGAGAAGAAAATATACACCCGAAGTGTTAAAGCCCATTTTACATTCAACCTACTGTGATTTTGTATGGAATTAGCGAGGCTGAAACAGAGGGGGCCGACATATGTTTGGAACAGGTGGATATGAAAGTTGCATGGAAGAGTTCAAATATATTACGACCACCGCACGAAATAGCGAACAACATTTATTAACTGTTTTACATGGACGTTATGCGACAAATCGAACACCTAGAATAAAGAAGAATATCCAAACTCAAAAAAATAAAAAAATATCTATATATATCCAGTTATTTTCATTTGTCTATATAATTTAATCCGCATGAGATATTTAACACAATTTATGAGCACTATTTAAAACCAACATCACTTTCAGAATAATGTTCACAGAAAGCTAAGATGTAATCCTCAACTATAAATTATTTATCAAACATTTTATCAATGTCCGTACACTGGTGAACAATTTTTTAAGGAAACTTCAATTTTATCAAAGACTAATGATGCGAATGAGTTTCTCCTGTGTATCAAATAAGAATGTTCCAGAACATATTGAAAAAATCAATAACTTTCTCTAATGTTTTAATCTGTTTTCTTAAACTGCTATTCGTGGTATAAACAAAAAATGCTAAATTTTATTAACAAATCATGATAAATTAGGAAAAAAATTCATACTACAGATGTTTTTTTAAATATACATGTTATAGAAACGAATATTGAGAATGATTGAAGCAAATACTTTAAGTATCAATATTAAAGATAAACATATTTTAAGTGTGTGTAATAAACCGTGGGGAGTGTATTCACTGAAGTAAAAGATAAATGAATATGAAGAAGTCGAGTAAACTTCAAAATGTTGAGAACAAAACAAGACACATTTTCTTTAATGATGAGTCATTTTTTTCCAGCTGTGTTAAACTTCTTAAAAATGTAACACGCTGGTTGTTCAACACAATTTTGTTCTCTTCTATCAATTAACCAGATGCATCATCGTCACTGGGATCTACAGCCAACTTAAAATAGTTGTCGACGTCTGGTGTCAAGAGAACTTGTGTACTCATAAATATTGCTTTCAGTCTGTCAAAGTCATTTTGACAGTTGTCATTTCAAATGAACTTAGATCTTTTCATAGGCCAATTTGACAAAGTTTTATCAAATACTTACAAGTTATTACCGATTTCTGGTAATAACCAGTAGCATGACAAAATAGCATCAGTTGTCTTAAACATGTCTTAAACGGACCTGGAAAATCAGAAATAGCTTTTACCTTGGCAATGATAGGTTTGACTTGACCCTGTTCCACAACATATCCAAAAATGTTACATTAGCATGACAAGGTTCACTTGTCATTGTACAAGCGTTTATATATAGGTTACAAATAAGATAAAAGAAAAAGATTCATTTAGTCATTATTAATAAACATAACTGATATATTATACAAATGTCTCATGTAGTTTAAAAATCTTATAAATTTGCAAAATGGTTAAATACAGCATCTAATAAAAGGAATTCTTCATGAAATGGCATTTCACATAGGAGATTATGAAAAGATCAAGTACACTTAAAGTATATGTCTATATTGATACTCAAGGATCAGTGATGTTTGCTTACATTTTCTCAATATCAGCAGTAGTTCAGTTTAAAATATAACAATGGACTACCAGCTTTAATAAACAAATACATGAAATACCGAAACAATGTTACATATTAGATTAAAGATATTAATCATTGAACTCTTTAATGAGAATCAATATTTTACGAAGCTCCATGCATCATTTCTATGACAAGTTGAAATTTACTATAAATTCCTTAAGTGTCAGCGTGAGAAAAACGGACGATGCCATTAAATTTTATTCAAAGATATTTTTTGGTATTTTGTTTAAGCAAGTTTATTTTTTTGTCAGTTTATTTTTGTTTTTAAATTATTCAGATATATTGTGCCATTATTACTTGCATATTATTGCAATAATGTTCGCATTTTTCTGCGGTATTCGTTGACCGTTTTGTATGAAGTAATGAGTAACAGCCCTGAATTCAGAATAAACCTACCTCTTAAAGTGTTGCATGTGTTTTATTGATTTGCCACGGAAGTAACTTTTATAAATTTTTGTACTATTTTGTTGAATATTTACCATGTAACTTGTTGGACCGATTTCATAAAATATGTCATTAAATCTGCCTTTTAAAAATGATACAAACAATTTTATTAAAATGAATTGTGGAAGTTCAATTTTTTTTATGAAAAAATACCTCCAATCTGACAGCTGTGCGGGAAAATGACGTCACTTTATTGCATTATGGGACAGTTTGGTAAAATTTACCTGGGTAAACTTTTACCCTAACCTGGTAACTTTACCGCCTTGGTAATTACTTTTATATAAACGCATTTACCGCCATGGTTATATTACCACGGAATTTACCGGTGGTTTTACTTACCGAGGTAATTATTTATCATTGTTTATACAATTGGATGTAGGTGTTACAAAGGATGACATCTTGTTAGATCGATTTATAGGCGAAACTAGCAAAAACCCTTTTAGAATATCAAAGTTTGTCACATATTTTGCTCTTCCATTTTGTCTATGCAATCATAAATACTCTGTAGGGGAAATGAGTCACATATTTCGCTATACGGTTATCTGTGCATATTCGTTATTGCATTAACTTGATTAGATTAAGTTATTATCCAACACTTATTTGTTTATCTTTGCCTAAAGCCCTTTCAAACACAGTTGTATTTTCAGGATCATGTGTTTGTTTCCTGCATTAATTTGTGACTTTGACGAGAATGAATTATATATATTGCAAAATATATAGAAAAAACAACAGCTTTTTATCTGAGTCTTAAATGTCAACAATCCTACTACATTAAATGAGATGAGATTCGATGCCCAAAAGACAATCTCAATTTAAAAAACATTACATTTCTGACAGCATATTTACTTCCTTGTTTTTAAAATAATCATATCATGTTCTTGTTTTCTTTTGTCAGGGTTAACAATAATTCAAATATGTTAATACCTAACTATAAGATTATAAACGTTTTATCGCGAAATAAAGATATTTAAAACAAAATAATGTAATATTACTTACCATTTCGACAACTAACTTTCCGAACTAAATACGAGTCTTGTCATGTTATTCAATGGAGACAATTTACATCGAGGTTAAGGTAATGCGATATCATATAAAACAAGTGTGCGTTATCTTAAAATAGCTAATATATATATATTGTACTTTAGTATGTAAACTTGATTATGTGTGTAAACATGAAATGTATATGTTTAAAATATGACTAATCGTTAATAAAAAATGCATGTTAAAGAGAGAGGATCTCAAATCGTTGTTTATTTTTCGTTTTTAGATGACGAGTTTAATAAATTTGATGTAAAATGAATACGAGTTTGAGATTCTATTGATCACATAACTCATTTTTGGCCAAAATCTAGTTTCTTCAATACACATAATCCGCGTCCTTGTAAAATTTTACTTTATGTGTTAAATTGCTGCTACATCCGCAGGAAGGAAAATAGTCCCACATAAAAACAGTTTATTTACAACCAAAAACATTTTCAAAGTTTTCGTTTAAAAAAGAAAAAAAAAAGCTTCTTTATCAACTGCAACGGGATGTGAATACTATTTTATACTAACCTACAATAATTAAAGTGACACTCTTATTTAAAAAAAGTTAAAACACATGTATAACAAACATCAATTTTGATAAACCTTTAACTACTTACTAAATAATGCATTTATGGAAAAAATAATTACTGCTAACAAGATTATAACCGTGTATTTAATACCTGAAAACGCAAAAATATTAAATGATTGGTGAAAGCTAAAAGATTTACTGCGGTCTACTATAGTCTCACAAGGTATAAGTACTGTGTTCTATGATCATTTATTTCAAATTAAGCTCGGTATCCTTCAAAAGAACCATTGCTTTCGATATTTATTCATCTTTTAGGAATATTAAAATTATATTATTAATTGTGGCTTATCTTATTTGGGAGTAAGAGCGCATATTAAGTTATTTTAAGAAGAATTTTTCAGGTTCTCTTCTAGGCAAGCATTGTTTATATAAACATATACTTGTTGTAATTGAAGAACTGAGCTTATTCCAGAACGCATTCACATCCAGGCGCTGTTGTGTAAAAGAAATTAAATAGTGTAATGTGAGTTAAAAGCCATGAGCAATGTATACAAGATTGCGCTTTTTCAATTCTCGTAAAAATATAGGATGGAAGGTTTTCAATATTTTCGTTATTTGAAAATATCTGTAAAAAATAACATAACAAGACTTTGTTTGTTTGATGGTCTTAATCATTCGGCCACAAACGCATTTATTGTCAAAGAACTGTATCGTGTAATGTATCGCACTGCGCGCGTTCACGTTTGTTTTCCACAAAGAAACATGCTAAAGTAAGAGAAACAATAAAATTATATTTTGATAAACACCTTTTTTCAAACGGTGAGTTTATCAGGGTAGTTTAAAGACACTTGATTCAACAGCGTAAACATACATAACACAAAGAAAAACAGAAGCACATGTACAATCTAGAGAAAAGGATATGAACGAAAAATAAACTGACTTTAAAAGGTCTTCTCCAAACCTTAGCAAAAGTATATAGTTAGTGACGGACATGTACAGTGTACAGCTTACAGTGAAGATGACACGATGATATTGATATTGTAGTGTTATCTAAGTTAACTGTTAAACATGATTTTGCTCTATTTAATATTTTTAGATATTTATAGAGAACTTATTTACAGACGACGTACACTGACAATATAGTTGTTAAAATTTAAACATTTTTGTGTAATAAACAATGTTAAAGTTATCTTAGTTTATTTTCAATAATCGAATACAGAAGTCGTTGATTCTGCTCGAGAATAGAATGAGAAAGTTAAAGAGGAAGAAAGGGGAAGAAGTAGGAAGTAGGGTAGGGTGTAAATGAAATATTTCCAGTGTCAAATCTTCTACTGAGTCCTGATTAATTATGTTGAATATTACATATTTACAGAAAGGAGACAATTCAGGGTGGGGGTGGCTAAAAGTAGTTGGATGTGACTCTTCAATGCCTATCAAATCTTTTTGACATTTGAATAAACAGGTGAACTGCATCGAACAAAGTCAAGTCTTATTTTGCTCTTCTGTCAGGGCAGTTTCACCGTACAGTAAATTGCGAAGCGAAGTCTCCTTTGATTAGATTAAAGAAGACATATAGGAAGATAATGATACGTTGTCTCCTGAGTTCCACACGAACAGAGGGATGAGGGAACAATATTTTTAATTCAAAGCTGATGGTTCAATGAAATGTATTTGTTCTGTAAGAGAGTGCGAATGACCTGTTATCGACGTTTTCCATAATTAAACAGATTATTTGGTTTTGGATTATCTGACTAAAAGTAAATTGCCAATTCCCTTCATCAGAAAGAAAAATACCTAAGTGTTTGTGAGATTCAACAAACGGGATATCAGTGTCAAACATGTGCACAGGCGGATGAATGGGTTTGTTCCGATTCCCAGATGTGACCATTGATTCAGATATATTGGGATTGGACTTTACAAGCCACTTATCAGTCCAAATAGATTGTTGTTGATGTCTGTCAGTAGTTTTAAAGCTTGAGTCTGGGGGGGGGGGGAAACTATAACAAATAGACTTGTATCACGTATTTAATATATCGCCAATACAAACAAGAAACAAAAGAGGGCCCAAAATTTAGCCCTGAGGAACTCCAGCTTCGATTGATTTTAATGCTAAAGTGGCTCCCGGAATTACCACACATTGGCACCTATTTTCTAAGTAGTTGGTGACCACAATGGCTTTGAACTGAATTTTAAGGAAATGCATGGTTGTCATATATGTGAAACGCTAGAATTGCATTTTTCCAATCTAGAGTGTTCACATGGAAATGTATATGGAATAAATTAAAACTGATTAGTAAATGTTATACTCATAAAAACGAAATTCAAACTAGCTCGAAATAAAGAAACATAATTTAATTAAAAGCCGCTTGTTCACCAAACCGTCCGTCAATGGGAATCATAAAACCACACAAAACGGTAAAACAATCAATCATTTTAAAGAAAAGGAAATATAAAACAACGCTTTAAGATCGCTCATATAAGTGATTTACTATCAAAATAGTTATGCTTGGGAACAAAATGGAACCCGCGAAAAATCAAGTTGAATATTTTGATGTGCATTCGAATACACGTTTACAAAATTTATTGTCGAAAGGATGACATGAAATTGAGCCGACTTGGCATTACAATGATCTCTGGCAAAGCGTCTGAGCACGTTCACAGAGAGATCCGATCTTACATTGGAAACGAAATATTAAAACGAACTGCTTGTTCATTTTCACAAATGCTTAGAAGAAATATGCATTGTATACCTTGAATACACCCATCTTTTTGTGTTCAAACGCAATTTAACAAAGTTAACGTTCTGAAATGATAAGTATTTGCTTGTCTCATACAGTAAACATGTTAGCAAAATTTATATTTAAAAATTGGTAATAACGTGTTATCAGAAATAAGATGACGATAGTACCACTTGCACACACAGAGGCTAACATACATATGACAAAAAGTCAATCTTTATATGCGATACATTTCCAGTTGCTTTTTCGGTGCACTCGACGTCTATTTCAAAGCCACCAAATATCATCCTTACTAAGATAGGTCGCCCGCCTCCGGTTCCAGCCATTTCGTGGGTATATTTTCCAACTTGTCTGCATCCAGGATCAGTCACAAGAACTGGAAATTTATTTTCGGTTGCAAATACCTCAATTAGCACAGTTGACGTGTGGCTTGGTCTTGTGACGTATGTTTCTTCAGACTGGGCCTCTCCGACTCTCAGCGACTGTCCGGCTAGTACATGTTTATCAAAGAAGTATTGACATTTATCTATTCCATCAATGTCAGTGAATATTGCTGATTCTGGATGTTTGGTAGAGTCAAAAGCAGGATGAGTTAAAATGCCATACGTATATTTGCTTATTCGCTCGGTAATTCCTCTGGGATCATGTCCAAACATCACGGCTCCCTTGAGAACTGCCAGAGCAGCCTCATCAGGGACGATCAACTTTAATCCAGGAAAAGTTTGTTTAACTGCCCTGTTGAGCATTTTCGACTCAGAAAACCCGCCAACCATTAAAATGGCTTCCACGCCACAGTTTTCACGTTTTCCCAAAATATCTTTGATGTTCTATCGTGCTATCGATAGATTCTTTAAAAAAGCTTCGAGCAACTGTGGCGTCGATTTTCAGTTTATCTCCAGACAAGGTCACCTATTGGAATAGAGGAAAACTTATAACGAGTACTTCTTTGCGTTACATTTAAAATGCTACAGATAGTTTTCTTTAAGTAAGATTATTTTTGTATGAAAAAAAATATCAAAGGAGCATACATTGAGGGAATTGAAATTGATAAATTAGCATGTGTTGCCATCTTATTCCATGCTAATTATTTTGAAATCGAAGAGAAGCATTTTCTTTTCTAAAATATGAATCAAGTGCAGAATAAATTATTAGTTATAACGAGCATCTATACCATAAAGAATATGAAAAGGATGACTTTTACACCATTTATTAAAGTGTTATGTAGTTTAAATTGGAATTGATCAGTTTGTATATTGTTTCATGGTTATGAGTGGAAAATCAAAGGCTCAAGTATAATTCACAATATAATTTGAGAAAAAAAGGGTAACAGATGCCACACCGAATTCGAATAAGATGTCTTCTTGACTGCTTTATTAAAGTCTTTGTGTAGTCGTTTCTTTACAGTTGTTAAAAAGGCAAGTGGGATGCTCATGACGAGTTTTGTATCCTTGTCGGGATCAATTTCTCTCTTCTTAACCTCGAACCGTCTAAGAAGTTCTATATAATCATCTAAGTGATGTTCTTTGAATTTTTTGACGACACATTTATCTAAAAATCAAGAACACGTATTCATAAGATGAGTAACGCATATAAAACTGACATTTTTTGTATTAATTACTTTTACATAAATACCTATTTACGCAAACTTAAATATATCCTTTTTAATAATATTGATTATCTATTATTTTTGTGTGTTCTGTTCTAATAAGTGGTTTAACTGAGCAAGTTTGTTTCTTAAAAAATCCTTAAAGGATTTCAAATACACATTTAAACACGTACGTTTTTATCTATTTATTAATATCTTAAAAATACCTGTCAAACAAACTAAGAATTCTTCAAAGGAATCATCTACTTTTGTCCCACCCCAAGCACCACCACTCGCCTTGTACAGTTCTTTGACGCCGCCAAATGCCGTAACTTCGTGCACCGTTATGTCGACAGTTCCTCCTATTTATGAAAGTAATTTTATACTATAGAATAATGTAAACATGAATTACGATACACGTTAGAAGGGTTATTATAATTACGGTTAAAAGTAGGAGGGTTATCGAAAAAGGACGGTTATTTTGGAATGGTTTTGTTATGTAAAAAAACATTTTATATGGTAAGTTTAACCTCAAAGGGCGATTTTCGTGAGAAGCTTATTTACATGCACGACGATTTATGTGAGAGGGGTTAACGTAAAGGTTCGGAACCGTATGTTAATATAAAGGATCGGATATTTATGAAAGGTAATCGTCAAAGATCGGATATTTAATATGAAAGGTAAGCGTCAAGGATCGGATCAGTATGAAGGGTTGGCTTAAATGATCGGATGTATTTGAAAGGATTGTATACATATCAATTTTTGGCGTAAAGGATCGGCTATGAATGAAAGATTAGCTTAAAGGATTCGATTCGTCGTAAGAAGTAGAAGCGTAAATAATGGTTTACGGTAGGACGATTGGCAAATAAGAATATTTAGAATATTTATATATTAATATTTTTTTATAAACAAACCTCCGGCATCAAGTACAAGGCACTGTCTTCCAGCTCGCAGTGAAGCCAGGGAGAACTGATCCCCACTCTTTTCAACCGGAAGATGACGACAAAAAAGGGAAGGAGCTTCCGGCTCAAGTGCAATGGTGAGCATATCCGATTCTATTCCCGTCTGTGTATCAATTAATTAATAAGTATTTATCAAATTGGTTATGTCTGGAAGGGGTATTCCTTTACCGTAGTAAGGCAACGGTAGTCTCAGTTTGATTGAAACTTGTTAATATCAGCGTTGCTCTTTTTCACAGTGCTTCCAAATTAATACCTGTTATGCAGATGTTGGTACCCATCAAACAGACTCTTAAGTTAAACTCTATCGTGTGTATCAGATTAAGTTCCAATCAGGCTAGTCTTGTTAATCTGAAATTACTATTTAAAACACGTTTGTTTTATGCCCACATCAGTTAAGATGGGCATGCATGTTTGCAATAATTATATAATTTCTGTCGGTCTGTCTATCGGATGGTGCGTAGGACGTTAGATCATTTTTTCTCCGAGCTATTACTGTAATTAAAAACGGTTTGACCAAGGACAAAGAATTATCACTGTTATGCTTCCAGTACTACCTCTTCTGCAGCTTCCCGCATGAACTGTTTGCTGCATTGTTCAAAATTGCAGGTACTGTCAAAACCAAGTGTATTTCGTTTGGTAACACGGCGTCTGCTATTCGGTCATTAGAAACAACCCATAGGTCTTCCTTCAGATATCTATTTCAACAAAACAATATCAACAATCATATTGCTATCGAGACATTCTACAGTTTAATCACACGTTTTACATTGTTTCCAGTTAATATTATTCATCACGTATTATTCTGAATAGCACATATGTAATAAAACAATATCACCCAGCAAGTTTGTAAATTCAATTCAATTCGAAACATTGCTTACTTGGTAAAAGTCCAGCAATACATCCCTTAGGATCTTATTTTGTTGTACATACATTTATGCATTTAGTTGAATGAAGACGTTAATTTAAACATTTAAATCAAAAGAGGAATTTATATATCCTCTTGATTTAAAACCCCCCAAACAAACAACAATTAGTACGTTTTGTATTTAAACAATAAATGCGTCACGAACATAATATAAATATCATATGACAGCATGTGTGACATTGATATTGTCACCCGAGAGCAGAATGTTACCCGATGCGCTATTATATTTATTTTATTATACCGAACAAAATTAACAATAAGTAAATAAAAAAAGTTTTAAAATGTTTTTAATTCATTTAATAAAACAAGTATAACAATGTAAACAAAATATAACATAATAAAATAATTATATCTAGAACAAAATTCCACCGTTAATGTTTTGTCGTCTGATGTTTTTGTGTACACATTAAACAGTGATGTCACTACTCTATGTGTATAAGGGAGGCAATCACGTCATGATTTTGCTAAAATATTGAAGCAGTTATTTGCCCTTATATGACATTCAAAATGTCACTGCGGTCACATGACCTGACAGCGAATGTTCGCTTGGTCACGTGTCAAAAATGTTGCAAATGTTTCTGACAGTCAAAATATCTCTTTTTCCGGTAATGGGGTTTTACCGTTGAGGACAAAAGTGAGGTATAATAGATAATGATGTCATCTTACCGGTTGTGACGTCACTCTTTTCATTAAAAGTATAGAGTTTATGTTGTGAAATCATCTCAGTATTCACTCTACATATAAGCGCACTTTAAAGCGCTTGGAATATGTATTTGTTTTAAAATTTTCCGGGTACTACATTTCTGCAATGCATGTAGCGCTGGAAGTGGCATTGCTTTTTTGTGTAGAGCTAATCATGAGCGCAGTTCTTTTTATTTTTGTTTTAACTGGGAAAAAGTGATAAAATGAATCTAACACTCTAATCATATAACTCACAAATGTATTCACCACGTCTTTGAATTTTGTAAGTCAGCTCGACTGTGTAGTATATGAAAACTCGCTCAGGATCCTCTATATAACAAAACTTTAATCCGATGGTATCAATTTTGCTGTTGTCAAACGATAAAACATTGGACACTCAGTTAAAGTATAATTTGATATTCGGTATCTTCTAAAATAGATAACGTTTTAAATTGTGAGCCTTATAAACTATCTAGCCCGTAAAATATGTGAAAATTAACCTAATGCAATATATACCTGGATGTGATAGGTGTTTGCCCGGTTTAAAAGTATGCACCTTATAAATCGACGAGGGACAAAAACTTACTTTATTGACAAAGCAAAAACGGTCATTGCCAATAATTTCCCACCATTTTCATCTTCCAACAACGAATTGCAATTGAGTTTTTGGAATAAAAGTGTACAGGCAGTGATGATTTTAACCTTCATTTTTTTAGTGTAAATCTTGCAAAAACTATCGCCTTGTTTTGATTGTATTACTGTATTGAAAACCTATCCACATTATTTAAAAAAATGCATCGTGCTGTATTATAAGCTAATTGTTACATTCCAGCATTGTTTGATCCCTTGTCACCCAAGTATATACAGTCGAACCCCGTTGGCTCGAATTCGCTTGGCTCGAATACCTCGTTGGCTCGAATTAGATGTAAAGGACCGATTTCATTGATATTGATGGTAAACAGTGCCGCTTGACTCGAATTTTTCAAGGCTCGAAGGTATTTTGCCAGTCCCTGGGAGTTCGAGCCAACGGGGTTCGACTGTATGTTTATATGAGTTTCTCTGATAGATGTGATGGAGCTCTTATAGCAAACCTATTTTGATACCTAAATCTATATCTTTGAAAATGCTCAGTCTTCAACACCTTTAGATACCCACGTGCGACCCATTTCATTACTCTCGATTCAGCCTATGGATGGAGCCTTTCGAAATATGTCAGACGTTAATATCCCACGATGCTGGATAGACTGTAAGTTTTTATCTTGATATGATTCTTTACCCTTTCTCCATGACTATATCTTCGTTTGGAAAAATTACTATGCTTGTCAGTGAAGTAACAATTTGATTTTCAAAATACAAACAAAACTGAAACTTTTAAGACAATACGAGATTTTCTGACTTTGTAAAAGTGCAGTAATTCATGGTTATTTATGCTAGATAGTTGGTAGGGGTGACCCCTTTGATGAATCTGAAGAAAAAAAATATTTTAGGTTATTTTACGTTAAATGTCACTAAATTTTGTAAAGGTCAAAATTCAGCTCATTCCCACCAAATCGCTGTGGACTTGACTTGGACTGCAACTCTACCAGTGTAAGGGTGGGTGGGGAAAGGGGGGACAATTCAACATAACTCGACCTTAAGTGAACCAAAGACAACCCGTTCTAATATGTTTTAGTAAAGATAAAATGTGGATCTGTCGCGGATCGCGTTGAAACAGAATAAAACCTACTACTTCTTTTGAATATAGAGGGACTGGCAGGAACTGGTCACATGGTATCATCGCACGCGCTTCAAAACTAAGGGTAATAACTATTGTTAGTGTTTTAAAGTGCTGACGACTTAGCTGACGATGAAGAAATGGAAGAGAGTTGCTGACCAATTGCTGACCATATAGACAAAGAAGGGGGAAAAATTAAAGAAATAATTTGAAATTAAAGATTTTTCAAGACTTATTTTGTTTAATTTATCTTATATACTCCTTACAGTGTAAGTATAGACGGATGTGTGTGTAGTTTTCTTGAAAATGGCATTCCATTGAAATGAATTGAGTTATATTGTTTTGCTGGTTTGGTGATAGTATGGGAAAATATCACGAATTTAATTACCTTTTTAGGTGTTTCATTTACAATTGTTTGAATATTTTTAATTTTAATTGTAAATGTAGCTTTAAATGTTAGCCTCACTTAGTCACTATCTATGGAAAACTACATGTATCTGCATTACATCAAAGAACGATCAAAATAATGTTGTTTGCCAATCCCCTATTGGTCATTTTTATTAAGAAATTATTCATTTATTTGTTCGAAGTTGTTTTGTAAATAACAAGGCAAACACATATATATCATTTTATTGGTTAGGAATATCACTTTCATATTCGTTGCATAGTTAACGCAGAAAGATTGCTATACAGTAAATTCAACTCTTTAACTGTATTTGAGTGATTCTATATAAAGATTTAATTATAAGGATGTTATCAAGTGAATTTGCGTGCTCATATAGTTTAATATGGTGAGTTATTTTTTTTAACTTGACTTGTAACTTTGTGTTTTCTAATAGTTTCATTATGGCTTTAATTGCTGGACATTCACAGGCGAAATACTTAGGCAATTTAACCTGTGTCCTGTATTTTCATACTCTTGATTTAAAGCAGGTAATTTACTTAATAAAAGTTTGGATTTTTACCAGTTGGTGCCAAAGCAGTCGGTTAGTGAAAAATATGATTATATAATCATGTAATATGTGTAATTACAAATCCTTTAAACGAAATGTTATTGTGACTTGTTAAAACTTCATTGTCTTTTAACTTACTTAATGAGCCCATAACTTTTACTAAATATAAGAGAGGAATTCTTATTTCTTAGCTAACCAATGTTAAATAAAGGGAAAATCGATATTGGAGAACTTGTTCTGTTTCTATATTTGTCAATCAACTTCACGGTTTGCATAGTGCTGACGAATTTAATGTAAAGGGAAACTCGATAGTGAAAAGGTTCTGACCAATTTCTAAGCTGACCAATGTAACGTATAGGGAAACTCGATATAAGAGAAGTTGTACTCAGAAAAACTTATAATTTCAATAATATGTTTTTCCATTTGTCTATATGTTCAGCAATTGGTCAGCATATCACCTCCATTTCTATATCGTCAGCTAATCGGTCAGCAGTTTAGCACGTCCCTTAAAGAAAGTCAAGGTCAAAGAAGGTCAACTTATAATGATTGTTCAAACGATTATTTTGGCAATTATATACACAGTGACCTCCCCTATTAGGTAATCAGGGGCATTGCTTCTTATATAATATGAAAAGCGTGGCATTCACTGTGTTCTTGAAAAAATATGAAGAAATAAAGGTCCCTAACATATAAATTTAAAGTTCTAAGGCCACAACAAATTGATCATTTGTTCTACGGATTTTGCCCAAAAAAAAGTAGGAGCGAGCGAGCGAAAAAAAAAATTATTTTTTTTTGAATTTAAGGCAAATCAGAGGCGAGCGCAAGGCGTAAAATTAAAAATAAAATAAAAGTATATTTGTTACCAAATTTATCATACAATTATGTCAAGAAATGCTTTTTAATTGCAAACATATGTTCAGTTATTAATGAAAAGGTTTTGATTGTATCACAGTGACATGAAAATCTCTCTCAATATTTAACAAATGGCAATAAGGTCCAGTGCTTTACTATTAACTTCAATTTAAACGTGGATTATTGTAAAGACAACATTCCTCATAGTAACATACAATTCACTGACAAGCATAGTAATTCATGATTTGAGCATTTCTAAATATTGGGTCAGGTCTAAATTTGAACCTCTTGAAGCACATGATTAAATTGGTGTCAACTACTAGTGACTTTGACATTTCAGAAGATTGAAAATGTAAACAACACAGAGAACATATCTAAAAAAGACACTGTGGATTAAATTGCGGGACAACATAAATGAAGCAGTATCAAACAAATCTGCAAATGTGGCACCAGTCATTATATTAGAGCAGGTGGTGGAATAAAGATATTTCCCTTTAAAGAACCCGCCTTTACCCCGAACCTATGGTTTATAGGTCCGTGCCTTGAAAATGAATATCATGTAGGCCTCCATAGCTTCAATGCCCATAAGAGGGTGAGAGTGGTCTAGTGGTATAGGTGTCCGCCTCTCACCTAAGAGGTTGTGGGTTCGATCCCCACCAGGGGTACTTTCTCATAGCTTCTCAAAAAAAGGACACAGTACTGGTTTCTGCCCAGGAAACGGACTCGAGAGTGATTCTATAAGCTATCAGCTTTCGTCACAATCGAGCTAAAAAAATATAGTATAAACCAATGCCCATAAGAAACAGGCCACTTTAATTACAGGCCATTTTATACAAATGGATCAAAGAAAACAAGTGGATAAAAACGAAGAATTGAGAAAATTAAAACAGTCATTTTACTTATAAAAGGTTTTATTTTCTGATTTTACTGATGTTTTTTTATACTGTCCATGTGTATGTAATGCACTAGTCAATTGTAACCACGCCCCAAGGTCCGGGGAATAGCGAGGACTTTGATTTTCAGTCCAGCCAACCCCGGGTATATCCACTGCATTCACCCGGCACTGTGGGGCCACCTGGAAGGTAAAAACTTGGCCCATTTCCCCGACTATCCCTGATATACCCCAGGACCTGGGGGGGGGGGGGGGAAGGGGGCGTGGATTGACTGGTTCATAAATTCAATGTACAGGCTGTTTCTAAAACATTTACAAGTCCTACTATTTTTATCTGTTTATAACGATTATGATTATATGAAAACTGAGAAATGCATTTTAGAAAATTTAAAAAATAACTCACCAAAACATGTTCAATTGTGTTAAGTCGTGTGTCCGTGTATTTTAATATAAGTTTTGCACTCAAAATCCGATTTAGTTATTAGTTAACACAAAATTTTGAGTACAAAACAATGAATTACTTAAAACACACATAGATAATTATTGACTTCGACGCTGTGAAACTCTTGTTGTTTTACTGAAGACTGTAATCCATTGACTTTGACACTGATTTTCATTTAAAACGTGTGTTTTACATTACGAAAACTGAAAGGTACCCGAAAATTAATACCGGAAATAAATAACAACGGTGCGTCCTGCAAAATATTCCCGACAAAAAAGACTGTCAACAAATATCGGCTGTTTTGCGGTTACCCGGACCTGATTTTGTCCTGACACGAAGAAATTTTGCTCGCGAAGAATGTAAAGCATGGACATACCTTCAAAAAAGGCGAAGTTGACGTTGAAGGATTAAATTCTTAGTAAAATAACTTCAGAAAATAGAGGAAATTCAGAAGTAAACAAAAAAAATAATATGCGCGGCCAAATAGTAAGTGCGGGCGCAAAAAAAAAGTTTTTTTTATTTTTTTTTCGTTTTTCGAATTTTAGGTGCGGCAAATCCGACGAACAAATGATCAATTTGTTGTGGCCTAAAGTGTAAAAGAAAAAGAAATATTTGTACATATTTTTATCCAATATTCTAGCTGTTTATTTCCAGGGGCATGTCCCGAATTCACATAGAAATCGACATATGTATCGTTTCAAGCCAAACAACGCACTTTGTTAACGCAATAGTATCGCTGCGAAGGTAGAAACATTGATAGTGTCAACATTCGCGTAGAATTCCTTGCAAATTTTCTAGTTTATTTCGGCTAGGCCTCCACACCTGCCCTATCCCTTGCATTTCAAATACCCCAACCTTTTCTATCTGAAACCCACGTAGCAAATAAGAGTTAACTAATTTGAGAGTCTACGTACCGAATACTTCCAAATTGTTAGTTTCTACGTTACCCGTTCCAAGGGCACTAAATATCGCGTACAAAAAGCGGGTATCAGCCTCAGTATTCGTCGACGTGGTAAGACTAGAGTCCTGCAATCAGGTATTGTAGGGCAATGATTAGCATGGCCGTTATTATACAATAAGACGATGTTTTAATGGCAAGTGTACTTCTTGGAATACTAAACAAATGAAATTGGCGCATCCATGTTTGAAAATCATGAATGGCCCGATTGTTCAGAACTTAGTTAGTTTAAACTAGGGATGCAAACGAATGGCAAAACTGATATTCGAATATTCGGTAATTCTTTCGATCGAATATTCGAATATTCGATTACCAAAATGAATATTTAAGAAATGTAGTAAACTACTGTTATTGTTCGCTACAGTAATAGCCGGGGCCTTTGATATAACCGGAGCACGCGACGGACCCTTATTTTCCCCAAAATTATACTAAATAAATCCAACAAAAAGCAATAGATTTTGAACAAACAAAAATCCAAAATAATTTAAATTCCACAGCAATTATATTTGTTAACAAGGTCATGATCGTAAATTCACGGTTGAATGTCGTAATGCACCAGCGGATGGTCAGTCTGTAGGACGCGCAGCCTCGTTCTTGGATTGATCTCTACTAAAAATAACAATTGAAAAAACCAAACCTACTCGGGAATTATTTAAATGATAAAACGAAAAAAAACCCTGAACATTTTACTCATCTTTTGTACAATAATGTTACACTTCAAAGCGCGGACGTTATAATGAAACATGGAAAATAGTAAAGAGCACATGACTAACACATGTCATTCATATCATTACGGCGTTTTGGGCAATATTGCAAAGCTTATTTAGCAGCCATGACACCACTTTGTTGGCTGATTCCGTTTATCCTTTATTGGCATGGTCATTAGAATTTACCGAAAATAATTGAAACTTGTTTGATGTCACTTTTCTAATAGGCAATTTTCGTAAAATTTCGGGTACTGTTTATAGTCGCGACGAAATGCCTCTAATTAACATATAATGCATGTATAGTGTCATGTCTCACGCCTCTGGCATTAGGGATCAATCGTTGTAAAAACAAGACAGGCGTATATATACAACACATTTGCAGGCAAAAGGTTTAATAAAATATCAAACAAAAAACATCGAATATTCGAATACCGATTTTGACATTCGAATATCAAACGTTCGATCGAATATTCGAATATTCGTTTGCATCGCTTTAAACTTTAAACATATTTTATTCAGTTCATAAAAAACATAAATAACGGTACAGCAATAGTATAATTAAATGGATTGAAAAACAAGCAATGTAATGGCTTATACTAATTCCTTTCCATGTAGCAGTGTACAGTTACGAATTGCATAGAAAATCAGTGAATGATGTGTACAGTATGACGAAAATTATTATAATAATTATTCAAACTGTTACTGTATTCACATTTAACTTGAACTTAAAGTTAAAGTTAACACCATGATTAACGACGTCGTTGTTACCTGTTAAGGTAAAATATTTTACGATGTGCTCAATTAATTTATAAAGCATAGAAAAACGCCAGTTTGTAAATGAATCCGTGAAACTTCCAAAGCAATACAGATTAAAAAGTTAACAACGATGACGTTAACAACTTTGTTAACTTTAACAAAGTTCTGAACAATCGCCCAATCTTGGGTTTCAAGAAAACCTGGTTAGAGTTGCGTTTGTGGCAACTAGAGCAATGACATCCATTCGAAGGGTAAGGTATTGTTACAGCTGCACTCTCACAGATTGCACGTTTTGACGACTTTTATTATTATTTTTTGTCTTGGAACGAGAAAATGTATGCGAATATGCATTTAACCAATCATATAAGACTGCCGACGAAAAGTTAGATCGCAGATTTTTATATTTTAGTTTAAAACAATGATGTTTTATGCATTTTTCTTTAACCGTTAGTAACGCTTTTAGCCATTGAACATTAATTTTCGAACGAAATTATGAAAATCTGCGATCTGATCTTTTAACAGCAGTCTTTTATCACTGGTTTCAGATATTTACGAAAAAGTTGCTCATTCAAAGACAAAAAAAGTTGTAAAACGGTAAATCTGTGAGAGTGCAGCTTTAAGCTACGGTTACACAGAACACTCCAAGAAATGTTATCCGGACATTTGTTTCTTTAGTTAGATCGCAACACATGTACAGGATATTATTTTTCCTTGATTTAATAGTGTTATAATCAAAACCACATGTTGATGTATGTTATTTTGGATAGCATTTTTAGAAGCATACTTTTAAAATACATGTAACCATTTTAAAAAGCAATGCTTCTGATATTAAGATTGAATGTATTTTCTAAAGGGTATATTCTAAATCCTTTTATTTATCTCATCGTAGCTATTTCCATAGATTAAGTGCTGATTTTTATCATACCCAAATTATGTATTCATGCTAAACAGATATCAGTGTCATAGTTTCTATCGTCAGTGTTGTCGATTATGCCCTGGTTCTGTTGAGCGGATATATCATTTAATGTCACCATTTAATTTGCAGGTGTTGTAAAC
The DNA here is from genome assembly GCF_026914265.1 of Mya arenaria. Classification (NCBI taxonomy): domain Eukaryota; kingdom Metazoa; phylum Mollusca; class Bivalvia; order Myida; family Myidae; genus Mya; species Mya arenaria. The sequence continues at coordinate 40,635,843 of NC_069135.1, forward strand.
CTTGAATATACTATTATATTGAATGGAAATTGTGTTTCTAGTTTTAAAAACATCGGCCTCAATTGACCTTGATCTCACCTGCCCACAAATATAACCCCAAGGTGCCTCCTAATAGGAGCATGCTGTAAACCATATTTCGACGTAATTAACGTTGACATTAACCCCCCCCCCCGCACACACACACACGCAGGCATGTACGCGCAAACATCACATCACACCACAACACACCAAACCACACACTACCACACATAAACACACAACATCACGCCACACCACTGCACACCATACCACAGCACAACACACCTCAGCTCACCACATCGCATCACACCTCACCACACCACACCACACACTACCACATCAAAGCACTGCACAGCACAACACATCACATCACAGCACACCACACCACAGCACACATCAGCTAACCACAACACACCACACCACAGCACGCTACCAAACCACATCACACCGCACCACAACACACCACGCCACACCACATCACACCACGCCACACCACATCACACCACTGCACACCACACCACACCACTCCTCAGCACACCACACCACATCACACCACACCACACAACATCACACCACAACACATCACAGCACACTACATCACACCACTGCACACCACATCGCATCATATCACATCACATCACATCACATCACACCACACCACACTACACCACACCACACCACATCACACCACACCACACCACACCACACCACACCACATCATATCACACCACATCACATCACACCATACCACATCACACCACATCACACCACATCACACCACACCACATCACATCACACCACATCACACCATACCACATCACACCACACCACATCACACCACACCACACCACATCACATCACACCATACCACATTACACCACACCACATCACACCACATCACATCACATCACATCACATCACACCACATCACATCACACCACACCACACCACACCGCATCATATCACATCACATCACATCACATCACACACCATCACACCACACCACACCATACCACACCACACCACACCACACCACACCACATCACATCACACCACACCACACCACATCACATCACATCAAATCACACCACACCGCACCGCATCGCATCGCACCGCACCGCACCGCACCACACCGCGCCGCACCGCACCACACCACACAACACAACACAACACAACACCAAACCACACCACATCACACCACACCACACCATCTTCGCGCGTCTTTGAAAGACTTGCAAACTTTTCGCCGCTGCTTGTATGTGTTGCGAAGAAGTTTCTGTTTCTGGTGTATCTTGTTTTCTTTACTGCAGAAATTGTCCATATCGCATGTAAATAATTTTTTTGGGAATATTTACCAGAGGTGATAAATCTTTTGTAAAAATGTAAAAACAAAACAAAAGATATATACAAAGTAGGTCTTCAATATTTGTTTTATCCACTTACTAGGAACAATTGAACCTTTTATTTATTGGTTGTTGGCAAATATTTACAGAAAAAAGTCATGATCTTTGTGATTTATTTCTGAACTTTGACCAAACAAATACACTTTTTTCGGATATTTTTTGTGTGATTTCTTTATTGAACTGTGAATTAAAATACACAAGTAGTTATGCTAAAATAAATATAATCAGCGTAGTCAAACTAAGTTTCGTTTTCCGATATTTAAACTATCGTTACGAGTTTTTTATATACAATAAATCAAGAGAACCATGGCATATTTCTTTCGTTTTTCTTTAAAGTAGTATATCCGTATGATGTTGTTGAGATCTTAAGTCTGTCAATCCAGGTGTCGAAGGTTCGAGCGTAGCCTCCAAATAATTGTCTTTTTCCCTCTTCCTGGAGGGACTCTAAACGGCGCCCCTTGTGTAAGTGTTTCTAGTTTACTTTTGTCCACGTTGAAGAAAAAGGTTGCATTAAAGTATTTTTGTGTACTTTGCCCCAAAATCTAACAAACTGATATCATCACTGGGACCGATGCCATGTTTAATTTACATACGCAATCACGCGGCAGACGTACAGCCTAACGACTAAAAGTTAAAATATTGGCAGCCAGTGTAATAACAAATGAACACCTATACAATAAATGACATCGATCAATGCAAAAGAAAGATGTAAAACAGACGCATTGAAATTGATGTACCACTCGAGTTTTGGTAATAAAATGCATTTAGTGTAATACCTCGCAGTTAATTCAACACGACCTCAAGTGTTATTGTATTGCAATCTCATTTTACGGTTTCAGATATCCTGGCACGAATTTAATATACTATTTATAATTGACATTCCGTAAAGTAAACAGACTCATTTCTTTTTTAATCTGAATCAGGAAGTAGTTTATTCTGTGTTAAATAATTGTGTAGAATATAATAAGAATTAATATCTAATACTGATCACATTTTCCGACATATGTTTACATACTAAATGACTACTATAGTTTAGAAACTTGGCGACAATTAACTCCCAAGTTGCCGTTGCTGTGTTCAGGACAACTTTGAACAGTGATTACGCGTTTTCTTTTCGATATTACCCGCTCAGAGTGCACACCAATTCCGGGGGAGATGGAAAACTGATATTTTATGAAACTCAGACAAACCTTCTACTTGACCCACCTTACAAGTTCAAATATATCGCATTTGAGGCCGATGACCCCATGGCGATTTATATCTACAAAAAAAGAAGCGCTAGAAACCAGGCAGATGGAATTCCAACATAGGGGATTTGTCACGCACGAAGAGCACCCGATGTCTTGGGTGACAATGCAAAGGAATTCAGGAGAACGGCGACGAAGAGGTATCGTATATCACATATAACAGTAACTACTAACTAACGACTACGCGTCATGATAAAATAATTTTGATACACTTAAGAAAACAAACTGAACGGCAAACAATACCTGGTGAACCACTTTGCACTTTTATCACTGCTTTATCACTGAGTACACATGTCTTAAAGAAGAGTATTTCGCGAACAAATGAAACGTGTCAACGGGGTGGATAATGCAAAAATGCAATAAATGTTAGTTAGTTTGTACTTCCCCACCCGTGAATCAAAGTGTCCATGGACTATTATCTCAGTAGGTAATTCTTATATTCAATCATGTAAAGCAGATGTACGTTTAAACATTAAATTTTAACAAACTAAAAAAATAAATGTTAAATCCTGGGGCCCATCAAAATTAATCTTTATATATACGTTTGTCTCAAATCATTTTATGTTTTTTAGGTTTGCCACCTTATAAAAATGTCTTCTAGAAGAGAGTTGTGGCACGCTGAGGGGAATCCACAAATCAAATGTTAGATAACGGGGTGGCATCTATGTTGATGCTAAGTAGCTCAAATTTCGAAAACATGTTTTGGAGGAGGAAGCTTGTAATGCCTTACAAGCTAAAAACAATTGTGAATAATTTGACATCACAAGAGAGTTCACTCCGAAGATAAAATAAGGTTAAAAAATATCGGCACATTTTAGAAAGCTTTGTTAGAAAACACCGAAACGGAATTTGAATAAAGACTTGTCGAAATAGTAGTCCGCCGTCCATTTTCAATAACGATTGGTATATACAACAACGTCCATGCAGGACAGCACCGGCTTATGTGGTATTCAATGTGTAATACTCGCGGAGACATACCCTACGCCCAAACATATGAATAAATAACTACTCTATGGACAAAATACGGGGTATTTCATTTACAGCCGCCACAAAACACGTTACGACAAATGAAGTGAAGGTAAATTAAGTCTGGAAGAAAGGTCATTCTGATTTACAGAACAAAGCCAAGGTATGAAAAAAGCAATCTAATGGGTTTTGATCAAGCATTTATAACTCACATTGGTCCAAGCAACTAGTTACTTTTTATGTTTAAAGAATTGCGTCGATGAAATATACACAAAGATTTGAATAGTTGTATTGTTTTTTCCTTACATTTAATTGAGGTTATTATCTGCTACTTTAAGTCTGAATTTGTATAAATGAATGTAATGTGACTCTTTACAAGTATTACTTTTGATGAAATAAAGAATTAATGCTCTAAAAGATACACTTCCTATCGCCTTATGTGAAGGAGCTTTTGATGGGTTTTTTCCCAATTCAAACGCTTTTATATATTGTACACATATATGGTTATAAAGGCGACCGTAATCCGGTTAAAACAATTGATGTATGTAGGAAAACATACAAGAAACATAATACTTTGAATAATTATGGGCATTTATTCCAAATGGCATTAAATCAAATCAAATTCAACAAGAATAAGTTGACAAGTTTTACGTTATGTTTCCCGATTAACAATATCTGGGTGGGTAAACCGCCCCGGTACATGTTACACTGATGCACAGGGAAATTGAAAGATGTAATTAGCGGAATATTATGGCATAACATGTATAAGACAGGTAAATAATACATTTTGAACTATCAAATTCCTTTTCTCAAGATAAAACAGATGTGGAGGAGACGGAGGTGGTGGTAAGTTGAAAAAAAATAAACAAATTGTCGAACACTTCTATTTTGCTGAAATAAACAAAGAATATGGCTGAAGCATTCTGATTGGTTTACAGAGGGCACATAAGAGGCCATGTGACCTGATGGACACCGCGTGCCCTAACAAATCTCCTGATTGGCTAATCGCGGTCAGCTGACTAATGACGCGCTCCTTAATTTAATATTCGTTGCACATTCACATTAAGAATTTTATGTGTGCATAAACTTCTATAAGAGACACCATCGCTTACAAAACGACGCTTGAATGAAGAAGTCAAGATATGTTCCAAACGTCAAGGCGAAATCGAGAGCACGTACAAACAAGAGTTCAAACACTGATTGTACGTCCAACTTCAACTTTTACTTGTACGGACACCTTTTTTTGTTTGAAAAAAATAAATATATATATTAATAAAGTTAACTCTGTACCACTTATACTTAAGCAGCTGTACATATCTATTGTTGTGTTTATATGCCGAACATTATATGCCATGGGGCATATTTGCTACCGAGGGCTAATATACACACGTCGTAAAGTTTGTAGTAAATATAAATTGATGGAAATTGAGAAAATTGAGTACCTTTGGTAAAATACTAACATTTTGTGTTGGAAAGAGCATTAGGCATAATGATGAAGCTAATGCTATTAACGTATGATATCAATAACTGTATTAAACACCACTTTCATGAACTTCGACATATTATATTGTTGTAGTTTCTAAATATATTTTATATATTTAAAAAATGCCTCCGCACATAAGACTCGTCACATAAACGCAACATAAGATAAAAAGTCAATCGGAATATGCGATACATTTCCAGTGGCCTTCTCGGTACATTCGACGTCTATTTCCGTCCCTCCAAATATCATTCTTACTAAAACCTCGCGCCCACCTCCAGTACCAGTCATTGGAATGTCACATTGCCCAACCTTCCGGCATCCAGGATCAGTAACTAGAAGTGGAGTTTTATTTTCTGTCGCGAATACCTCTATTTGCACAGTTGACGTGTGACTAGGTTTTGTGAAGTATGTTTCTTCAGACTGGGCCTCTCCGACTTTCAGCGACTGTCCGGCTATTACATGCTTATCAAAGAAGTCCTTACATCTATCAACACCGTCAGTGTCAGTGAATCTAGCTGATTCTGGATGGTTGATAGGATCAAACTCAGGATGCAATGCAATTCCATACGTATATTTGCTTATTCGCTCGGTAATATTTCTGGGCTCATGTCCAAACATCACGGCTCCCTTAAGAACTGCCAGACCAGCTTCATCAGGGACGATTATCTTTAATCCAGGAAACGTTTGTTTAACTGCCTTGTTGAGCATTTTCGACTCAGAAAACCCGCCTACCATCAGTATAGCTTCTACGCCTCTGTTTTCATTTTTTCTCAAAACATCTTTCACCAGTGCTATGGTGTTTTCGATAGACTCTTTAAAAAAGTTTCGAGCAACTGTTGGGTCGATTTTCAGTTTATCCCCAGTCAAGGAAACCTTTAGGAAAGAGGAAGCACAAATAAGGAATGTTGTTTGCCGAGCAATTGTACTCATTTAAGTCGTTGGTTTTAAGTCAGTACGTTCCTGAATAAAAATAGGTGTCAAACGATAAACTACAAATTTATATGTCTGTATTTGTCGAAATGATATTTCATTGTAAATAATTGAAAATCGAAAAAACGGCGATTCATTTTCTAAAATGTGAGTCACGTGCAAAATTTTTTATTATTATAAACAAGCAGCAGTACCATACCGAATTTGTGTAGGATGACTTTTTCACCACTTTATTAAAGTCTTTGTGTAGTCGTTTCTTAACAGTTGTAAAAAAGGCAAGTGGAATGCTCATGACCATTTTTGCATCCTTGTCGGGATCAATGTCCCTCTTTTTAACCTCAAACCGTCTAAGAAGTTCTATATAATCATCCAAGTGGTCTTCTTTGAACTTTTTGACGACCCTTTTATCTAAAATGGACACTTTATATTTAGAGATGCAACCATGCATTTTAAGGTATAAATAATATATTAAAAAAAATCACATAAACACGTAATGTTTAAAGAGAAAACGTTTTAAATTTGAACGTTTGGCGTCAATAAAGATAAATATACACTCATAGAAGGAAGTGACGTCAACGTCATACGCTGTTGAATGACGGCACGTGTCAAGGCAACAAAACCAATGACGTTGATACACAGCATTTCCACATGCTTATAAATCAGACACCTATTTGTATTAATAACTTTCTTTTTAAAACTTTTTAACGTCTTCTTTTAATTGTGTATTAATTTCATACCTTTTGTATGTTATGTTGAATTTGTTGAATAAAATTATTAAAATTTCTTTCATTACATCCTTAAAATACACACATTTGAATATTGTTGTACTGAACTACCTGTCAAACAAGCTAGGAAATCTTCAAAGGAATCATCTACTTTTGTCCCACCCCAAGCTCCACCACTCGCCTTGTACAGCTCTTTGACGCCACCAGATGCCGTAACTTCGTGCACTGTTATGTCGATGGTTCCTCCTGTTTATTGTAACACTCTTCCATATAATGTAATGTGTACACATGAATTAAGGTACACGTGGAAAGGGTCAACAGAACTGACGTTTTATGTGAGATGGGTTATCCAAACAGACAGTATTAATGGGAAGGTATTGTTATGTTAAAAACCTACGGTAATGAAGAGGGCGATGTATGTGAGAAGAGTTAGCTTGAAAATTCGGATGTGTATGAAAGGTTAGCATAAGGTCAGATTAAGCGATTACAATGGTTTACGGAAGGACGACTAGCGAATAAGTGTAGTTTAGAACATCAAACTGTATTGATAGGAACACGGAAGATTTGTTCACACGAACGCCTCTGTATTTCATGCTCAGATAATACAACAGTTTTTGACAAGAACACATTATGTCATTTATTATCCACACAATTAAATTACCACAATCGATATTTAGAACTTTAAAAAAATGCAACAAACCTCCAGCATCAAGTACAAGATATTGTCTTCCAGCTCGCAGAGATGCCAGGGAGAACTGATCCCCACTCTTTTCAACCGGAAGATAACGACAGAAAAGTGAAGCAGCTTCCGGCTCAAGTGCAATCGTGAGCATATTCGGTTCTATTCCCGCCTGTATATCAAGTAAGTATCAACAATTCATCAAGTATGTCAGGAAGGGGGATTCTCCGGAAGAACCATCCTTACCGAAGGTACGTAACCAGCATGCTAAGTTTGATTCAAACTATTTGATAACAACGGTGGCACCATTTCATTGTTTTCGAAAATGGATACCAACGCATATTTGCACACAGGTACAAACCACGTTTGTAGGTACATTGTATTAGCAATTTTGTTTTATTTATTTTATTCCTCGAACAAACATGTTTGCAAAATAAATGTTAGTAGGTTTGTCCGTCGATTCGATATGCGGTTGTTAGATTATGTCTTCTTCTTACCCTAACCAAACTTTGAAAACGACATCTTAACTTTACTGGCTGTTTATCATAACTACCTCTTCGGCAGCTTCCCGCATGAACTGTTTTGCTGCATTGTCCCAAATGGCAGGAACTGTCAAAACCCAGTGTATTTCGCTTGGTAACACGGCGTCCGCAATTCGGTCATTAGAAACAACCAATAGGTCTTCCTTAAGATATCTATTTAAACAAAACAATAAACTTGCAATCGCTACACTATACAGTTATAATAAAACTATAATTTTGCTATTATATATGACATTTGACTTACAGTTGAAACATACTTGAATACTTTTCATCCTCAAAATCAGATCGATATCAAAATTAAATCTATAGGGACAATAATACATTGAAAATTACAGGGACTAGCCGTGCAGTCAAACATTCAAAAATAAACCCTGTAAAATGCAACAGCAAAGGATTTAACGACATTACACTAGAGGGACAAACGTACAAACACCACAAACAAAAATAACACCCCCCCTCCCCCCCCACACACACACAAATGACTGATCAAAATAGCTTTACCAATAAGTGATCGAACGGTCAGTTAAATACGAGTCTACTGTAATACGAGTTGTCTCAAAATTTATTAATAATTACAAAAATGAAGTAGAAACACAAACGTCTTGACACCACATGCACCAATCTACACATCACAAACGTACCACACACGCATCAAACTCTTTTAATTGATGGGATTACCGCCTTATTTACCACCATTACAGATTGGGCACAGGAATCCACTGAGTGCTTAAACCAGTTTGAATGGCCATAACCTCACATTTGTCCCGACAAGTTGGTTTGAAAGCGGTAAGCATTTGATAAACTGTGTAAGTCATTAAGGGATATGATATAAACATAATGCAAAATATACCTTGATATAATAGGTGATTGTCCGGTTTATTACTATGGTACCTTATAAAGGACAAACCCTTACTTTATGGACAACGCAAAAACGGTTCTTGCCAATAACTTCCGACCATTTTCATCTTCCAACATCGAATTTCGATTGAGTTTCTAAAAGTAAAATGTACAGGCAATGATATAATGACCTTCAACTTGTGTTAGTCTTGAAAAGCACTCGTCTTGTTGTCATTGCATTACTGTTTCTAGTACCAGTCGATTTAGAATAAAAGAAAATTTATCTTGCTGTATAATTTCTTATTGTTACATTCCAGTGTTTGTGGCTGATCCCTTGCCATGCTGGTATGTGTGTAAGTCTGAGATTATCTTATGAAATATGTGATAGAGGCCTTATACAAAATGAATCTTGAACCATTATCTCTGACACTTAAGCCTTCTCTGTGTCACTGTGTGTAGATTACTATACTTATTGTTTGGCATTGTTGGACGTGCTATCTATTCCGTTACTCGTTAATCTTTCGGAATGTGTTTGGCTAGGATATTCGACGTTGATGGTTTGATATTTGGTGCGTGTTTCGCAAATCAATAATTTCATTCTTTTCTTTTTTGTTATACTTAGTACCATGCTTTTCAGTACAGTAACACTCTTACTTTCTAAATATGAACCAAACTAAAGAGTTTATTGATTTTAGATATCGTACAAATCACCTAATTAATGATAATGGTCAATATAATTAAATGTATACACTATAAAAATCTGTGTTACTAAACAAACATGTCAAGGAAGACTTTACCTGTTTCCATAACATCATTTTAAACCTTCTAAAGAAGTACCAGTCTTTTTGTTCGTCTTGTTCAATAAGTTCTGCGTATTTGGCTTCAGCATCAAACGCGAACGAATGTAATGATTTCCCGTCAGGCTTGATCAGAACACAAGTAGGGCCTGAAAAATAAAAATTGTGTTACGCAGTGTTGTGGCAAATTCGATAAAAGGGCATTTTAAATTTAACCCAAGGTCCATTATGTATGCATGTATTATTATTTCATTTATTACTTCAACCTTCGTCAAACTCATGTCATGTGTTTTCAAATGAGCTTAGAGCTGTCTACATCTGAAACGTTCGGATAATATTCAAAGTAGTGTACCTTTTGGAGATTCGTGTCCTTGCCACTGTTTTGCGGAGACTTTAGTCGGGTCGTTATCATAGTCATACCTAAACGAGAACGCCCAACTTGAATAAGTAGTCCCGAAATCAATGGCGGCTACCAACAGGTGGGTTGACTATAGAAAATAAGATAAACTAATTTGAAATCTCCAAAATGATTGATGAAATGTTTGTGTGCTTGATTCATTTCCGAATAATTGCCGTTGTTGGGAATCCCAAATGGTTTAAACATTTTCCATATAAAATTTGAACAGAAATCCGGAAACCATTAGTCCGAGAAGAAAATATACACCCAAAGTGTTAAAGACCATTTCTCATTCAACCTACTGTGATTTTGTATGGAATTAGCGAGGCTGTAACAGAGGGGTCCGACTTATGTTTGGAACAGGTGGATATGAAAGTTGCGTGGAAGAGTTCAAATATGTTACGACCACCGGATGAAATAGCGAACACCATTTATTAACTGTTTTACATAAGAAATTTCAATGACGTTATGCGACAAATCGAACACCTAGAATAAAGAAGAATATCCAAACTCCAAAAAATCACAAAATATCTTTATATATCCAGGTATTTTCAATCGTCTATATAATTTAATCCGCATGAAATATTTAACACAATTATGAGCACTATTTAAAACCAACATTACTTTCAGAATAATGTTCACAGAAAGTTAAGATGTAATCCTCAACTATGATTTATCTTTATCCAAGATTTAATAAATGTCCGTACATTGGTGAACTATTTTTAAGGAAACTTCAATTTTACCAAAGACTAATGATCCGAATGAGTTTCTCCTGTGTAACAAATAAGAATGTTCCAGAACATATTGAAAACAATCAATAACTTTCTCTATTGTTTTAATCTTTTTTCTTAAACTGCAATTCGTGGTATAAACAAAAAATGCTAGATTATATCAACAAATCATGATAAATTAGAAAAAATGCATACTACAGATCTTTTTTTAATATATACATGTTATAGAAATGAATATTGAGAATGATTAAAGCAATTACTTTAAGTATCAATATTAAAGATAAACATATTTTAAGTGTGTGTAATAAATCGTGGGGAGTGTGATTTCTCCCACCTCAGATAAGTAGATCCATTAATTTAACCATGCTAGAAAATTCTTATCTTGACCACGGGCGAAGATAAAATGCCCGTATGGAACTTCTTTTAATGGTCACCACATTGTTATTACTTCCCTTGTTGAAGACTGTCGTCTGTAGCGCATCATGGAAACCTTGTCTGGTGGCAATATTTAGAACGCGAGTTAATTATTTCTCGCTTCAAATGTCACCAGAAAACAGTTTTCACGCACCTTTCAAGATATAATGCTTCACTCTTCTTAGAACTATTTAAAGACCGATCAGACCATTTACATACTCTGAATCACTGCGCGAATATCCATGACAACCACGAATTATTGCATATTCGTTAACCTCGTTTCCGCAAAACACCCTACGCTCGGGTCGGAATGAACCTATCTTATACTCTCGGCCATGGAAAATACTTATACACTGAAGTAAAAGATAAATGAATATGAAGAAGTCGAATAAACTTCAAAATGTTGAGAACAAAACAAGACACATTTTCTTTAATCATGATGAGTCATTTTTTCCAGCTGTGTTAAACTTCTTAAAAATGTAACACGCTGATTGTTCAACACAATTCTGTTCTCTTCTATCAATTAGCCACATGCATCATCGTCACTGGGATCTTCAGCCAACTTAAAATAGTTGTCGACGTCTGGTGTCAAGAGAACTTGTGTACTCATAAATATTGCTTTCAGTCTGTCAAAGTCATTTTGACAGTTGTCATTTCAAATGAATTTTTATTATATAAACGATTTCTGGCAATAACCAGCAGCATGACAAAATCGCATCAGTTGTCTGAAACATGTCTTAAACGGTAATGGAAAATTAGAAATAGCTTTTACCTTGGCAATGATAGGTTTGACTTTTTGCTTTTTGCTTTTTGCATATATATTGACCCTAATCCACAACATATCCAAAAAATGTTACATTAACATGACAAGGTTCACTTTAGGCAACTTCGCAATTGTTAGTCGATTGAAGAAAGCCTTGTTTTTCTAAAGATAGCCATTCCATATGTTTGAGTACATTATGACATCATCGATGTATGCGTCACAACCATCGGGACCAGAGATAACTATATTAACAAGCAGTTGAAATGAAGCTAGCGAATTGTTCATCCCAAATGGAATTACCTTGTACTGGTAAAAGCCATCAGCAGCCAATTGTATAAACGGTTTTACCCAGGGTAATTTTTCTGTTAAATTGGTGGTAAGCAATTGTATAAAACAGAATAAAGATTTTACCGACCTTTTTACCGCGGTAATATTTACCCTGCCCCAAGAGGTGGGTAAATTGATTTACCGTCTCAGTTACCAGAATCAAGATGGCCGACCAGACATAAACAAACGCTCGATTCACAACTCATTTTGTCGATTTTTAAGACAAATTGAAACTTAATGAAAAGAAAACTGTTCCATTTCATGCGTATCAATAGAAGACAGTAATACAGAGGTAAGAAATCGCCAATAACCACTGTGTGAACAAATTTATGCTTTACAAATATTCCAAGGCACAAATTTCATCTACAAAAACAGTGATTCAAGAAATCTGCAGTTTTAGAATGCTTACCTTGTTTCGCGTTAAAATAATTCCAACATCTTTCAAAAATCAATGCAATGGATCGAGACCAACACTTGTTTGCAGGCCTTTACCTTATGTGTAGAAATGTTTCCCACTTCGGACATATTTTGAGTATTCTGCTCATAAATATTTACGATCAAATGTAACCCCCTGTAAACATTGAACAATTGATGACAGCTATGACGTCATTTCTATGAAAAACACCTCAGTCTATACCATTAGTCTATTTCTACAGATTTGTTTTATATAAAGGCACCCAATGGGGGGATTGCTAACTAGATACTGTACAGTGCCTTAATAATGTAAAATTATACTGTAAATTTGATATTAACAACAGCTGTGGTATGACAACATACCAAAGTATGATTTTTGTGTTCAGTTGAAATGTAAATATATACTGTTGCATATACAGTTCTTCTGTGATTAATATGTCACGTTTATGTTCAATTGTACACAACCACTTTAAATTTGTGATAATGATAATAAATAATCATTTTAGGCTTTTCATCAGCGAAAGCCAGCAGAGCCAGTGTGATGTTAGGACATATTACAGGCACCAGATTAAAGACACCAAGAGCAGTGAGGTAATAATAAGGTGATTATTTTTTTCCTGTGAAATATCAGTAAAGAAAGTAGTATACTGTCATTTGAATGAAAGCAATATATTTATAACTGGTTTGTTTATTGTGAAAGCCATCATCTTTTTCCAACACTCTTGTTAACTTACCTTTCAAATTTATAGAAACATTTGCCCTGAGGGGAGTGCCGTCACCCATTAATCAGCCATTTAAGATGTGACACAATTCTGATTTTCACAGACAAAATATTTAATTTTAATGATTATAAATTATTTTCACTTTTCTTTAGATTGCAACCAGTGGAGGACCAAGGTGATATGACAAATGTACAGTCAAGAAAACATCACTAAATGAGCTTCCTGGAGCTGCTATTGTATTATAATTTTATGCTGTTTAACATTGCTGATTCTGGTTATTGGTATCTACATAAGAGTTGACTTGGATTTTGATTTTTAGACCATTTAAAGTTCAATAAAAATAGAAAATAAAAGTTTCACTCCATGTATATTGACTTTATGCTCCTAAATTAAATATGGTGACTATATGTATAAGTACTTCTAACACTTAAATTTGACATCCACAATGGGACAGCTTAGTATTAAATAGTTAAAAAAATATTATTAAATAGTGCTTACAATAACTGAAGAGATAATGTTTCATTCTATTTTAAACAGAAACAATGCTGACATAAAAAGCACAAACTAAAATAATTTCATTAAGTTAATAATACATAATTGCAATTTTAGTAATTGAGATTACTCCAAGCCAAGGGGTATAAAAATAATTGTACAAGCGTTTATATATAGGTTACAAATAAGATAAAAGAAAAAGATTTATTTAGTCATTATTAATAAACATAACTGATATATTATACAAATGTCTCATGTAGTTTAAAAATCTTATAAATTTGCAAAATGGTTAAATGCAGCATCTAATAAAAGGACTTCTTCATGAAATGGCATTTCACATAGGAGATTATGAAAAGATCAAGTACACTTAAAGTATATGTCTATATTGATACTAAAGAATCAGTGATGTTTGCTTACATTTTCTCAATTGCAGCAGTAGTTCAGTTTAAAATATAACAATGGACTACCAGCTTTAATAAACAAATACATGAAATACCGAAACAATGGTACATATTAGATTAAAGATATTAATTGAACTCTTTAATGAGAATCAATATTTTATGAAGCTCCATGCATCATTTCTATGACAAGTTGAAATTGACTATAAATTCCTTAAGTGTCAGCGTGAGAAAAACGGACGATGCCATTAAATTTTATTCAAAGAGATTTTTTGGTATTTTGTTTAAGCAAGTTTATTTTCTTGTCAGTTTATTTTTGTTTTTAAATTATTCAGATATATTGTGCCATTATTACTTGCATATTATTGCAATAATGTTCGCATTTTCCTGCGGTATTCGCTGACCGTTTTGTATGAAGGAAAGAGTAACACCCATGAATTCAGAATAAACCTACCCCTTGAAGTGTTGCATGTGTTTTATTGATTAGCCACGGAAGTAACTTATAAATATTTTGCACTATTTTGTTTTCCATGTAACTTGTTGGACCGATTGAATAAAGTCTGTCATCAAATCTGCCTTTTAAAAATGATACAAACAATTTTATTAAAATGAAATGTGGAAGTTCATTTTTTTTTATGAAAAAATACATCCAATCTGACAGCTGTGCAGGAAAATGACGTCACTTTATTGCATTATGGGACAGTTTGGTAAAATTTACCTGGGTAAACTTTTACCCTAACATGGTAACTTTACCGCCTTGGTAATTACTTTTATATAAACGCATTTACCGCAATGGTAATATTACCACGGAATTTACCGGTGGTTTTACTTACCGAGGTAATTATTTAACATTGTTTATACAATTGGCTGCAGGTGTAACAAAGGATGACATCTCGTTAGATCGATTTGTAGGCGAACCTAGCAAAAACCCTTTTAGAATATCAAAGTTTGTCACATATTTTGCTCTTCCATTTTGTCTACGCAATCATAAATACTCGGTAGGGGAAATGAGTCACATATTTCACTTTACGTTATCTGTGCATATTCGATATTGCTCTGACTTGATTCAATTAAGTTGTTATCTAACACTTATTTGTTTATCTTCGCCTAAAACCCTTTCAAACACAGTTGTATTTTCAGGATCACGTGTTTGTTTCCTGCATTAATTTGTGACTTTGACAAGACTGAATTATATATATTGCATAAATTATAGAATAACAGCTTTTTTCTGAGTCTTAAATGTCAATGATCCCACTACATTAAATGAGATGAGATGAGATGCCCAAAAGACAATCTCAAAATAAAAAAAACATTACATTTCTGGCTACGTATTTACTTCCTTGTTTTTAAAATAATCATATCATCTTCTTTTTTTCTTTTGTCAGGGTTGACAATAATGCTAATATGTTAATACCTAACTAAAAGACCATAAACGTTTTACCGCGAAATAAAGATATTTAAAACAATATATGTAATATTACTTACCATTTCGACAACTACCTTTCCGAACTATATACGAATCTTGTCATGTTATTCAATGGAGACAATTTACATCGAGGTTAAGGTAATGCGATATCATATAAAACAAGTGCGCGTTATCTTAAAATAGCTTATATATATTGTACTTTAACTTGATTATGTGTATAACAATGAAATGTATATGTTTAAAATATGACTTATCGTTAATAACAAATGCATGTTAAAGATAGAGGATCTAAAATCATTGTTTATTTTGAATGAACAAGTTAATTTTCGTTTTTAGATGACGAGTTTAATAAATTTGATGTAAAATGAACACGAGTTTGAGATTCTATTTGTCACATAACTCATTTTTGGTCAACATTTAGTTTCTTCAATACACATAATCGTGTCTTGTAAAATTTTACTTTATGTGTTATACTGCTGCTACATCCGCACATAAAAAAAAACATTTTATTTACAACAAAAAACATTTTCAAAGTTTTCGTTTAAAAAAAAAAGCAAAAAAAGAGCTTCTTTATCAACTGCAACGGGATATTAATACTATTTCATACTAATCTACAATAATTAAAGTGACACTCTTATTCGAAAACAGTTAAAACACATGTATAACAAGCATCTATTTTGATAAACCTTTAACTACTTACTAAATAATGCATTTATGGAAAA
The DNA here is from genome assembly GCF_026914265.1 of Mya arenaria. Classification (NCBI taxonomy): domain Eukaryota; kingdom Metazoa; phylum Mollusca; class Bivalvia; order Myida; family Myidae; genus Mya; species Mya arenaria. The sequence goes on from NC_069135.1 coordinate 40,652,276, forward strand.
AAAATAATTACTGCTAACAAGATTGTAACCGTGTTTTAATTACCTGAAAACGCAAAAATATTAAATGATTGGTGAAAGCTTAAAGATTTACTGCGGTCTACTATAGTCTCAAAATGTAGAAATACTGTGTTTGATGCTCATTTCTTTCAAATTAAACTCGGTAGCCTTTATAAGAACCATTGTTTTCGACATTTATTTATCCCTTTAAGGAATATTAAAATAATATTATTAATTGTGGCTTATCTTACTTGGGAGTAAGAGCGCATCTTTAAAATATTTTAAGAAGACTTTTTCAGATTCTCTTCTATGCAAGCATTGTTTATGTAAACATATACTTGTTGTAATTGTCGAAAGTTTTGAAGAACTGAGCTAATTTCAGAACGCATTCACATCCAGGTGCTGTTGTGTAAAAGAAATTAAATAGTGTAATGTGAGTTAAAAGCCATGAGCAATGTATACGTCATTGCGCTTTTTCAATTCTCGTAAAAATATAGGATGGAAGGTTTTCCATATTTTCGCTATTTGAAAATATCTGTAAAAAATAACATAACAAGACTTTGTTTGTTTGATGGTCTTAATCATTCGGCCACAAACGCATTTATTGTCAAAGAACTGAATCTTGTAATTTATCGCACTGCGTGCGTTCACGTTTGTTTTCCGCAAAGAAACGTCCCAAAGTAAGAGAAACAATATAAATATATTTTGATAAACACCTTTTTTCAAACGGTGAGTTTATCAGGGTAGTTTAAAGACATTTGATTCAACAGCGTAAACATACATAACACAAAGAAAAACAGAAGCACATGTACAATCAAGAGAAAAGGATTAGAACGAAAAATAAACTGACTTTAAAAGGTCTTCTCCAAACCTTAGCAAAAGTATTTAGTTAGTGACGGACATATGTACAGCTTACAGTGCAGATGACACGATGATATTGATATTGTATTGGTATCTAAGTTAACTGTTAAACATGATTTTGCTTTATTTAATATTATTAAATATTTATAGAGAAATTATTTACAGACTGACAATATAGTTGTTAAAAGTTAAACATTTTTGTGTTATTATCAATGTTAAAGTAATCTTAGTTTATTTTCATTAAGTGTCAAATCTTCCACTGAGTCCTGATTAATTACGCTGAATATCACATATTTACAGAAAGAAGACAATTCAGGGTGTGGGTGGTTAAAAGTAGTTGGATGTGACTGTTCAATGGCTATCAAATCTTTTTGACATTTGAAGAAAAAGGTGAACTGCATCGATAAATGTCTTATTTTGCTCTTCTGTCATGGCAATTTCACCGTATAGTAAATTGCGAAGCGTTACGTCAGTCAAAGCTTACACAGAGTTGAACATAAATCTCCTTTGATCAGTATAAAGAGGACAGATAGGAAGATAATGATACGTTGTCTTCTGAGTTCCACATGAGCAGAGGAATGAGGGAACACTATGTTTAACAAAAAGGTGATGGTTCAATGAACTGCATTTTTCCGTAAACGAGTGTGAATGACCTGTTATCGACGTTATTTGGTTTGGGATTATCTTACTATAAGTAAGCTTTGATACCAGAAGCAGTGGCAATGGTTTGTGCTTCAGCTGGGAGACTATGGAATGCTGAAATAGTCGAAGAAACGAATGATTTCATATAATTATAATGGCGTGTCGTAAGAAGGCTAGCAATATTGGACGAGTTTCTAAGTGATATTGCTAAGGCTTAACCTACTGTCTGAGGAACCTTAAAAGAAAGTTAGGAGACAGACGATTTTTCATTTTGTAGAAGAGTAAAAGCTTGTGTTTTTCACGCTTTTTATCTAAGCTCTCAGAGCCAGATTCAATGTGCAGCAGTCGCAGAGTAAAAGCCGAGTAGAACCAGTAATCATACATTCGCATTCGTTTTGAATTTTGTCAAGATTGGCTTAATAAAAGAAAGATAAATTACTTTCAGAGACCTCCTATCCTGTTGATAGCGTAGACGTTTCATGATGTTAATTCTAGACTAAGCTTTTTCTTTAATATAATTAATGTGAGACTGCCAATTCCCTTCATCAGAAAGAAAAATACCCAGGTGTTTGTGAGATTCCAAAAACGGGATATCAGTGTCAAACATGTGCACAGGCGGGTGAATGGGTTTGTTTCGTTTCCGAGATCTGACCATTGATGCAGATTTATTGGGATTGGACTTAACAAGCCACTTATCAGCCCAGATAGAGATTTTGTTGATGTCTGTCTGTAGTTTTAAATCTGGAGTCTGGGGGGGGGGAACTATTACAAATATACGTTTATTATCAGCAAATAAGTTGATATTTGAATATATATCGTTTACTATATCGTCAATGTAAACAAGAAACAAAACATGACCCAAAATTGAGCGCTGAGGAACTTCAGCTTCGATTGATTTTAATGCTGAAGTGTCTTCCGGAATTACCAAACATTGGCGCCTTCTTTCTAAGTAGTTGGAAAACCATGACAGAAGTGACCACACAGGCTTTGAACTAACTTTTAAGGAAATGTATGGTTGTCATATATGTGAAACGCTAGATTTACCTTTTTAATCAGAAGTTTTTACATATTCATTGAAATGTATATGGAATTAATTAAAACTGAGTAGTTGTTACCTGTTAGTAGTTGTTAACCTTCAACAATATATGCTCATAAAAGATAACGAAATTTAGACTAGCTGAAAATAGAGAAACATAATTTCATTAAAAGCCGCTTGTTCACCAAACCGTCCATTAATGGGAATCATAAAACCACACAAAACGGTAAAAAACAATCTTTTTAGGGAAAAGGAAATATAAAACAACGCTTCAATATCGCTCAAATAAGTGTTTTACTAGCAAAATAGTTATGCTTTGGAACAAAAAAGAAACCCGCGACATATCAAGTAGAATATGTTGATGTGCATTCGAATTCGCGTTTACAAAATTTATTGTCGAAAAGATGACATGAAATTGAGCCGACTTCCTCATAAGCCTAGGTTATGTAAAATCCTAATGGTGAAATGTATGTAAACAAATTGCAATCAAATACTTACAATATATATTATAAGCTTTACCGTAAATACAATTAAAAGGAATCATAAACATATGTGAAAAGCATGATAAAAGTAAGTGTTTTAACTTTTGAATGATTCAAAATGGTTTTATGTGTTCTTATGTGTATACTATGCCTGTATATAGTGCTTTTATTTAATAAATTTAGATTAAATATGATCATCAGGATCCTTGGCATTACAATGATCTCTGGCAAAGCGTCTGACGCACGTTCAGCACAAAGAGATCCGATCTTACATTGGAAACGAACTGCTTGTTCATTTTCACAAATGCTTGGAAGAAAGATGCATTGTATACTTTGAATACACCCATCATATTGTGTTCATACGCAATTAAACAAAGTTAACGTTCTGAAATGATAAATATTTGCTTGTCTTATACAGTATACATGTTAGCAAAAATTATATTCTTTTTAAAAATTGGTAATAGCGTGTTATCAGAAATAAGATGACGACAGTACCACTTGTACCTATATAGGCTAACAAATATATGACAAAAAGTCAATCTTTATATGCGATACATTTCCAGTGGCTTTCTCGGTGCACTCGACGTCTATTTCCGTGCCACCAAATATCATCCTTACTAAAATAGGTCGCCCGCCTCCGGTTCCAGCCATTTCGAGGGTATATTTTCCAACTTGTCTGCATCCAGGATCAGTAACAAGAACTGGAGATTTACTTTCGGTTGCGAATACCTCAATTAGCACAGCTGTCGTGTGGCTTGGTCTTGTGACGTATGTTTGTTCAGACTGGGCCTCCCCGACTTTCAGCGACTGTCCGGCTATAACATGTTTATCAAAGAAGTATTGGCATTTATCTATTCCATCAATGTCAGTGAATTTTGCTGATTCTGGATGTTTGGTAGGGTCAAAAGCAGGATGAGTTAAAATGCCATACGTATATTTGCTTATTCGCTCGGTAATTCCTCTGGGATCATGTCCAAACATCACGGCTCCCTTAAGAACTGCCAGACCAGCTTCATCAGGGACAATCATCTTTAATCCAGGAAAAGTTTGTTTAACTGCCTTGTTGAGCATTTTCGACTCAGAAAATCCGCCAACCATTAAAATGGCTTCCACACCACAGTTTTCACGTTTTCCCAAAATATCTTTGACATGTTCTATCGTGCTATTGATGGATTCTTTAAAAAAGCTTCGAGCAACTGTTGCATCGATTTTCAGTTTATCTCCAGACAGGGTCACCTATTGGAATAAAGAAAAACTAATAACGAGTATTTCTATGCGTGACATTTAAAATGCTACAGATAGTTTTCTTTAAGTATGCTTATTTTTGTATGAATAAAATATCAAAGGAGCATAAATGGAGGGAATTGAAATCGATAAATTAGCATGTGTTGCCATCTTATTCCATGCTAATTGTTTTGAAATCGAAGAGAAGCGGTTTCTTTTCTAAAATATGAATCAAGTGCAGAGTAAATTATTAGTTATAACGAGCATCTATACCATACAGAATATGAAAAGGATGACTTTTACACCATTTATTAAAGTATGTTTGTAGTTTAAATTGGAATTGATCAGTTTGTTTATTATTCCATGGTTATGAGTGGAAAATCACAGGCTCAATTAAAATTCACAATTGAATTTGAGAAAAAAGGATAACAGCTGCCATACCGAATTCGAATAAGATGTCTTCTTGACTGCTTTATTAAAGTCTTTGTGTAGTCGTTTCTTTACAGTTGTAAGAAAGGCAAGTGGGATGCTCATGACGAGTTTTGTATCCTTGTCGGGATCAATTTCTCTCTTCTTAACCTCGAACCGTCTAAGAAGTTCTATATAATCATCTAAGTGCTGTTCTTTGAATTTTTTGACGACACTTTTATCTAAAAATCAAGAACACACGTATTCATAAAGATAAGTAACGCATATAAAACTGACATTTTTGTATTAATTACTGTTACATAAATACCTATTTACGCAAACTTAAATATATCGTTTTTTTATAATATTGATGATATATTATTTTTGTGTGTTTTGTTCAAATAAGTGGTTAAACTTAACAAGTTGGTTTCTTAAAAAAACCTTAAAGGTTTTCAAATACATATTAAAACACGCACGTTTTTATTTATTTTTTAATATCGTAAAAATACCTGTCAAACAAACTAAGAACTCTTCAAAGGAATCATCTACTTTTGTCCCACCCCAAGCACCACCACTCGCCTTGTACAGTTCTTTGACGCCACCAGATGCCGTAATTTCGTGCACCGTTATGTCGACAGTTCCTCCTATTTATGGAAAATAAAATTCTATAGAATAATGTAAACATGAATTACGATACACGTTAGAAGGGGTATTATAATTACGGTTAAAAGTAGGAGGGTTATCGAAAAAGGACGGTTATTTTGGAATGGTTTTGTTATGTAAAAATATTTTATATGGTAAGTTTAACCTCAAAGGGCGATTTTCGTGAGAAGCTTATGTACATACAGGACGATTTATGTGAGAAGGGTTAACGTAAAGGTTCGGAACCGTATGTTAATATAAAGGATCGGATATTTATGAAAGGTAATCGTCAAAGATCGGATATTTATGAAAGGTAAGCGTCAAGGATCGGATCAGTATGAAGGGTTAGCTTAAATGATCGGATATATTTGAAAGGATTGCGTAAAGGATTGTATACCTATCAATATTTGGCGTAAAGGATCGGCTATGAATGAAAGATTAGCTTAAAGGATTGGATTCGTAAGAAGTAGTAGCGTAAATAATGGTTTACGGTAGGACGATTGGCAAATAAGAATATTTAGAATATTTATATATTAATACTGCCATGATCTGGTAAATATATGATTTTGGATAGAATATGTCAACACTATAAGTACAAAGAGGTTGTTTGTCATCCACGCAAATATAACACCAAAATCAATATTTTTTTTATAAACAAACCTCCGGCATCAAGTACAAGGTACTGTCTTCCAGCTCGCAGTGAAGCCAGAGAGAACTGATCCCCACTCTTTTCAACCGGAAGATGACGACAAAAAAGGGAAGCAGCTTCCGGCTCAAGTGCAATGGTGAGCATGTCCGATTCTATTCCCGCCTGTGTATCAATTAATTAATAAGTATTTATCAAATTGGTTATGTCTGGAAGGGGTATTCTTCGGATGCACATCTTTACCGTAGTAAGGCAACGGTAGTCTCAGTTTGATTGAAACTTGTTAATATCAGCGTGGCTCTTTTTCACAGTGCTTCCAAACTAATACCTGTTATGCAGATGTTGGTACCCATAAAACGGACTCTTAAGTTAAACTCTATCGTGTGTATCAGATTAAGTTCCAATCAGGCTAGTCTTGTTAATCTGAAATTACTATTTAAAACACGTTTGTTTTATGCCCACATCTGTTAAGATGGGCATGCATGTTTGCAATAATTATATAATTTCTGTCGGTCTGTCTATCGGATGGTGCGTAGGACGTTAGATCATTTCTTCTCCGAACTATTACTGTAATTTAAAAAAGGTTTGACCAAGGACACAGAATTATCACTGTTATGCTACCAGTACTACCTCTTCTGCAGCTTCCCGCATGAACTGTTTTGCTGCATTGTTCCAAATTGCAGGTACTGTCAAAACCCAGTGTATTTCGTTTGGTAACACGGCGTCCGCTATTCGGTCATTAGAAACAACCCATAGGTCTTCCTTCAGATACCTATTTTAACAAAACAACAACAACAATCATGTTGCTATCGAGACATCCTACAGTTTAATCACATGTTTTCCTTGTTTCCAGTTAAAATTATTCATCACGTATTATTCTGAATAGCATATATGTAATAAAACAATATCACCCTGCATGTTTGTATTCAATTCAATTAGAAACATTGCTTACTTGGTAGAAGTATAGCAATACATACATTAGGATCTTATTTTGTTTTACATAAATTTATGCATTTATTTGAATGAAGAAGTTAATTTAAACATTTAAATCATATGAGGAATTTATATTTCCTATTGATTTAACCCCCCCCCCCCCCCAACAAACAACAATCAGTACGTTTTGTATTTAAACAATAAATGCGTCACGAACATATAATGATGTCATCTTACCGGTTGTGACGTCACTCTTTTCATTAAAAGTATAGAGTTTATGTTGTGAAATCATCTCAGTATTCACTCTACATATAAGCGAACTTTAAAGCGCTTGGAATATGTATTTGTTTTAAATTCTTCCGGGTACTACATTTCTGCAATGCATGTAGCGCTGGAAATGGCATTGCTTTTTGTGTAGGGCTAATCATGAGCGCAGTTCTTTTTATTTTTGTTTTAACAGGGAAAAAGTGATAAAATGAATCCAACACTCTTATTATATAACTCACAAATGTATTCACCACGTCTTTGAATTTTGTGAGTCAGCTCGACTTTGTATTATATGAAAACTCGCTCAGAATCCTCTATATAACAATTGTTCTGAATTATTAACCAGTGTCAATTTTGCTCTATATAGTTTGATATAGTATAATTTGATATTCGGTATCTTCTAAAATAGATTATGAGCATTACAAACTATCTAGCCCGTAATATTATGTGAAAATTAACCTAATGCAATATATACCTAGATGTGATAGGTGTTTGCCCGTTTTAAAAGTATGCACCTTATAAATCGACGAGTGACAAAAACTTACTTTATTGACAACGCAAAAAACGGTCATTGCCAATAATTTCCGACCATTTTCATCTTCCAACAACGAATTGCGATTGAGTTTCTGAAATAAAAGTGTACAGGCAGTGATGATTTTAACCTTCATCTTTAAGTGTAAATCTTGAAAAACCAACGTCTTGTTTTGATTGTATTACTGTATTGAAAACCTATCCACATTATTTAAAAAAATGTATCTTGCTGTATTATAAGCTAATTGTTACATTTCAGTATTGTTTAATCCCTTGCCACCCAAGTGTATGTTTATATGAGTTTCTCTGATAGAAGATGTGATGGAGCCCTTAAAGCAAACCTATCTTGATACCTAAATCTATATCTTTGAAAATGCTCAGTCTTCAACACCTTTAGATACCCACGTGCGACCCATTTCATTACTCTCGATTCAGCCTATGGATGGAGCCTTTCGAAATATGTCAGACATTAATATCCGACGATGCTGGATAGACTGTAAGTTTTTATCATAACTATTTACCCTTTTTCCATAACTATATCTTCGTTTAGAAAAATTAATATGCTGACCAACATCAAAAAAACTCACCAACATGAAAGAATAATTATTTTCATATATACACTATTCATTATGTCAAGCTAATCAAACTGTTAAAGGAGAGTTGTACCTGTTTCCATAACATCATTTTAAACCTTCTAAAGAAGAACCAGTCTTTATTTTCGTCTTCTTCAATAAGTTCTGCGTATTTGGCTTCCGCATCAAAACCGAACGAATGTAATGTTTTCCCATCAGGTTTGATCAGAACACAAGTAGGGCCTAAACATTAAATAAGAGTGCATTAAAATAAACCCCATGGTTTAATCTTTTTTTATTTGAATCTTCAAGATATAATGTTTGAAAAACAAACAAAAAACATCATGATACAACCATGATAACATTGTAATCAATTTTAAGTCATTATTTGACTCAATGTTCCCAGCGTAGGATAGAAAGCCAACAACATACACATGCATGTTTTCTTTTATTACTTTAAACTACATCGAAATTAAGCCCATGTGTTTTAATGAAAACACTCAAAACTGTCTTCATCTTAATAACTAAGATAACATTCAAAATAAGGTTTACCCTTTGTAGACTCGTGTCCTTGCCACTGTTTTGCGGAAACTTTAGTTGGGTCGCTATCATAGTCAAACCTAAACGAAAACGCCCAGCTTGAATACGTTGTCCCGAAGTCAATGGCTGCCACCAAAAGATGCTTCGGCTATAGGAAAACAAAATAATATAATCTGAAATATCCAATGTTATTCATGAAATTATTTTATGCTTAATGATGTATGTTGCCGTATAGTAGGAAAACAGGAATGGTATAACCATTTTCCGTATAAATTGAAAACCAGAACCTTTACTTCGTGAAGAAAACACCCAAATTGAAGAACATTATAACTGCCTTCTTAAAGCCCGTTTTCCATACGACCTATAGTTTGGTCGCACTTCAGAGGGGGGCTGGCAAAAGTTTATTTATAACAGGTAGATTTGAAAATCTCGTAGTACAAAAATGTGTTTAACGACAAAGTAGAAATGGAAAAATAGTTCAAAGTTGTTGCAGCAAAACCTTGCGACTGCCATAAGATATAATTATTGTCCTATGATTAACCCACGACGGTCGCATAAAGAAGGTTCGATGGTGAAACGCTGACAGTATTATGGTGGACTTGTCGCGGAATCGTAGGAATATCGATGCACATTCATAGAGGCGTCGGATGACCTATAGCGGAACCAACAATCGTACGAAAATCGTAGGTAAATTGTAACACAGTCGAAGGGCATCGAACGACGGACCTACAAAATGGGTCTGACGTCAAGAATTACCTACAAGACTGAACTATATATTATTTTGTTAACCACTCAACTAGAAAGGTCTTCGACAACATTAGCTTTGGTAAAAAAACACTTGATTTCCGTACGGCACTCCAACGGCTGTCCAAGTAATTGTCCCAATACTTATGTCGTAAACATATCATAAACCTGTTTTATACCTGTAGTAAACCTGTTTTATACCTGTTGTCGTAAACTTGCGTATGCTGGCTGTGCAGTGTTTATGAAAGAGACTACATTATGTGCATGCAATAATAGATACAACAATATTGAAAACTTTTTTTCTAAAACAATAGTTGCTTTCGCTGTCTTAAAAGTCAACGTCACGTGAATCTCGTGACTTTATCAGTAGGACGCATAAAATAGTCTTGATTTCAAAAAAAATAATTTCAGGCCATGAATTCACTTCCTTGTACTTAAAAATATATATGTAATATCACAACGCATTTAAAATGGCTTAATAACATGAAAGGAATTCGCTACTTACCATTTCGGCATCTACCTATAAGGAATCAATGTGTTTCTAGTCATGTTATTCCTTAAAGACAAGATAAATATCCAGTTTTGATCAATGCGATAAATGAATGAATGAGATATAAATCTTAAACGCGCGCTATCTTTATACAACTATTGAAGTATAAACGAACAAAAAATGCAAGGAGTAAACATCGGGTATAACCAGCAACTATATTTCATTGAATATTTGCGTTTACCTCTAATTCTTTAAATACACGTCTATAGTTTGGAGTCGTATAAACTGTGAAATCTGTAAACTGTATAGTCTGTGAATATAACCATGGCGCTAAAGTAACAATCTACGTAGAAACAGACATCTAGTGCCCCTCCTTAGCATTTATGTCTACCTCCATTGACGAACCTGAAAAAAAAAACATAAATAGGAAGTGTAAACTGCAGGTATTTATTAAATTGCAATGTTAATTGCAAAGGACGAGACAAGTGTCCAACAATCTGTTAGGGTGAAGTCCTTAAATCGTTTTGAGACCATACGATATGCATTTTTTTAATCGCGAATAATCATTTGAATATTTGCGTTGCCTTATTGCTTGAAATACACTTTTTGTTTGGAGCCGCATAAATATGTTATCCGACAATTGTAATTGCAAGGCAAAGTTGAAACTTAACACTTTCGATACGCAGTGCACATATATTCCTAAATGATTAAACTTCACTTGTTAACAGTGAAGAAGAATAAATTATGTGGTTTTAGGTAAATCCAGTCACCAAGAAAGGGCTTCTTTGTGCAATGAGACGAAAGTCCAGTCTTAAAAAACATCGTGAGTGTGCGTGTGCCTGTGTGCGTGTGCGTGTGTGCGTGTATCTACGTATGTGTGCATGTTTGTGCGTGTGGGTGTATGTGCGTGTGTGCGTTTATGAACGTTTGTATGCAGGTTTGTGTGTTTGCGTGTGGTTATATGTGCGTGTGGTTGTATGTGTGTTTAAGTTTGTGCGCGTGCGTGTTGTTGTGTAGTCGTGTAGTCGTGTTGATGTGTACATGTGGGCGTATGGGTGTGTGTGAGTGTGTGCATGTGGTTGTATGTGCGTGTAATATTGTTCATGTGCATGTGGGTGTGTTGGTATGTACAAGTGGGCGTGTGGTTGTAAGTGCGTGTGCGTTTGTTCATGTGCGTGTGGTCTTGTAGGCGTGTGGTGGTGTTGGCGTGTGCATGTTGACGTGTAGGAGTATGTGGGCGTTGGTGTGTGGGCGTGTGGATGTGTATATGTGGGCGCGTGGGTCTGCGTGTGCGTGTGTGCATGTCGTTGTATGTGCGTGTGCATTTGTTTATGTTCGGGTGTGCGTGTGGACGTGTAGACGTGTGGCCGTATGGGTGAGTGCGTGTGGGTGTATGTGCGTGTGTGCATGTTGTTGTATGGGCGTTTGCATTAATTTTTAGTATGTGCGTTTGTGTTTTGTTTGTGTGTGTTTGCGTGTTGTTGTGTGTGCGTTTGCGTTTGTGTATGTCCGTGTGGGCGTGCTGTTGTATGTGGGTTTGCGTTTGTGTATGTGCGTGTGGGAGTGCTGTTGTATATGCGTTTTCGTTTGTGTATGTGAGTGTGGGCGTGTTGTTGTATGTGCGTTTGCGTTTGTGCATATGTACCTGTGTGCGTGTTGCTGTATGTGCGCTTGTGTTTTTGTTTGTGTGTGTGTGATTGTTGTTGTGTGTGCGTTTAATTTTGTGTATGTGCGTGTGGGCATGTTGTTGTATATGCGTTTGCGTTTGTGTTTGTGCAAGTGGGCGTGTTGTTGTGTGTGCGTTTGCTTTTGTGTATGTGCGTGTGTGCTTGTTGTTGTATGTGCGTTTGCGTTTATGTGTGTGGGTGTGTTGTTGTATGTACGTTTGCGTTTGTGTGTGTGTGCGTGTGGGCGTTCTGTTGTATTTGTGTTTGCGTTTGTGTGTGTGTATGCGTTTGTGTGTGTGTGTGTTTGCGTTTGTATGTGTGCGTGTGGGCGTGTTGTTGTATTTGCGTTTGCATTTGTGTATGTGCGAGTGGGCGTGTTGTTGTATGTGCGTTTGCGTTTGAGTGTGTGCGTGTGTGCGTATTGTTGTATGTGCGTTTGCGTTTGTGTATGTGAGTTTTGGCGTGTTGTTATATGTGCGTGTGCGTTTGTGTGTGTGTGCGTTTGCGTTTGTGTGCTTGTGGGCGTGCTGTTGTATGTGCGTTTGCTTTTGTGTGTGTGTGTGTGTGGGGGCGTGTTGTTGTATTTGCGTTTGCGTTTGTGTGTGTGCGCGTGTGCGTGGTGTTGTATGTGCGTTTGCGTTTGTGTGTGTGCGTGTGGGCGTTCTGTTGTATCTGCGTTTGCGTTTGTGTGTATGTATGCGTTCGTGTGTGTGTGTGTTTGCGTTTGTGTGTGTGCGCGTTAGCGTGTTGTTGTATGTGCGTTTGCGTTTGTGTGTGTGCGTGTGTGAGCATTGTGTGTTTGCGTTTGTGTGTGTGCGTGTGCGCGTATTGTTGTATATGTGTTTGCGTTTGTGTATGTGCGTGTGTGCTTGTTGTTGTATGTGCGTTTGCATTTTTGTGTGTGCGTGTGGGCGTGTTGTTGTTTGTGCATTTGCGTTTATGTGTGTGCGTGTGTGCTTGTTGTTGTATGTGCGTTTGCGTTTGTGCGTGTGGGCGTGTTGATGTATGTACGTTTGCGTGTGTGTATGTGCGTGTTGGCTTGTTTTTGTATGTGCGTTTGCGTTTGTGTGTGTGCGTGTTGTTGTATGTGCGTTTGTGTTTGTGCGTGTCGATGTGTTGTTGTATATGCGTGTGCGTTTGTGTAAGGGCATGTTGGCGTGTGGTCTTGTGATTGTGCTTACGCGTTTGTGTGCTTGCGCGTGCTTTCGTTTTCGCTCGTGTGTACGAACAGTGTTGTTGTATCTAGTTGAAAGGTATGAATTATTTGATCACAATATATATTCATCATTTCCAAAACGCTGTATCGAGTACTTTACCGCGTACGTGAAACAGTAAATAATACATGTATTTGATAACTCATGATTTGTTAAGGTGGTTATTTACAATAACAATTATTCATAGATGTTTGCCAAGTTTGTTTAAATTGATCAACCACAACTTGTTTGACCAGTTTCTGTAATGTTTTTGTAGTATGTGTATACGTGTTATTTCAAACATGAATAATCAAATTAATTCAAAATTGATTTCACATGTTTTTAATAATTTGGAGGTGTAATATGTGGATCAAAGATATGGACGTATAGCATACACAACTAAGTTTGTACCTGTGATTATTGATCTCCAGTAGTAAATGCTTTTTGATATGATTTAAAAACTTTCTATAGGACATCTTCCGGTTTTTCCATAAAGCATATACATGTATCTTGTTTTAGTAATTATGCACAGAAAAGACATATGTACACATGCATTTTCTTTATCACGCTCCGGTTTTCATATCCCCAGACTTCAGAGGCGTAACAAAGTATTGGCGAAACTGTTTATCTCGAATTACGTTAATAACAGACCAACTTATAAATCAATAGATTGTATTATTCTGCATTGAATACATATCATTTGCTTGTAAGATAAGTTGTTTCTGTGAATGTATAACAAGCTACTAAAACAACCCATACCCAGAGATATCTATATTTATTTGTAGTCTCTTATCCTTTATCGCCTAAATAAAAAAGAGTCTATTGAAAGAGTATTTTAGCCGAATATAACTACTTTTCATCTAGCTTTAAGAACCGAAGTAAATAGTTTTCCCAGGTGGCTCAGAACAGTAGTAGGTCTGTATTTTTTAAAATCAAGTTAACTTTTCTCTCTTTGATTTTGAAAATGGGGTTAATAATTTCTAGTAACCACACTTTTGGAATTAAACCCGTTGTTGAAATAATATTAAATTACTTTTCATAATGACGCACCATTAGATTTGGGGAACTCTTTATTTACACGTTTATAACCCCGTCAAACTTCGATGGACATTTTCCATTATTAAGATTTTAATATTTCACTTTGCGAAACAGGGTAATTGATTGTCTCACTCGTTTTCGATTGGAATTGTGCTACTTTCCGTTTTCATTAATTTAAACTTATTACATAAATCTGTTATGAGTGTTGTAAGGCTTCTATTTTTAGTTTCTAAACAGTTAAGAGATAAGATAAGACCAATATGACTTTGGTTTATATCGTTTTGGCTTATTTGAATATTAAATAGGTTTTTTTTATAGTTTGTACCTTTAAAATCAATGATGTTTAGAGTCAAGTCGTATTTATTTATATTGTACTTTTTATGTGCTTTGTTGTGTTTTACACGTCCATTATTAAGGCATTTTCCGTGTGCTTTGAAAAGATGTATGGTGCACGTTCAGAGAATAATTGAGCGATGTCATGTGTTATTGAATCAAGATCATTTTTGAACGGTTGACTTGTGGCATAAAATATTTGAACTATTATATCAATATTATATTATATATGTCTGTAGTCAATATTGTTTTCAAACTGTTTTTATCGTTCGTATTCTATTTAGGATAAGAGTAATTTGAAAGATCTGGGTTAGATTACAGTCACCTTCGTTTACAAGTTAGATATATACTTTTTGTTGTCGACCAATTATTTCCGACTGCAACAGACAATGGCCATCAGAAACTAATTAATTGTTGATATTAGAATCAGGATGAAATACAAGAGCGCCTGATGTGAAAATACTTCGTGGTTTTTAACGCGCTCGGTGTAAAGCACCAATACACGGGATACATTTTTGTTGGTTGAAATAGTTAACCATTTCGCAGAACCACACATTATATGTTGAGAAACGGGAGCTACCGGCACCATATTTTAACGACTTTCGGTTTTGACTCGGCCAGGGTTTCAACCCCCGACATTTCGCTTCCGAAGTGAACGCTCTACCACTGAGTTATCGGTGCGGTCGAATGGCACATACTAGAGTTATATCTAGTATTATACTTTAACATATAGCTTATTGTACCCTGTGATTATTGTCGTTAAAATGTACGACAGGTATGCGCGTGAATATCAGCAATTTTCAAGCACAGTGCTTTCCCTTGGCAAAGCGAAATAACAACTGCTTCTGACTGGCGACCAATCATAATCAGAAGCATGAAACTAGATTTTATGTTTTTTGGTATAGCGAAACATCATTTGTGCGGACAATATTTTTCAAAATTTGGCTCTCTCAATGAGTGTTGTTGGCTAATTGTTTGTTTTAAAACGTGTAAATTAAGCTTTGAAATTTTTTAAATCTAAAAAAGTCAATCAATTTCGTGTTTTGGCAAGTATATCCTTTTTATAAAGAAATGAATTAAACGTTTATTCACAATAGTGAAGTGTATTCTAGCATGCTCATTTTCTAGCACGACGTGTATATAAATTGCTCTCATAAAAAATAAATATTTCTAATATGACTTGCAAAATAAAGAGTATTGAAACAAGAACACACATGGAATAAAACGTTGTGGCTTTGACCTTGGAAAGGTCAACGAAATATAAGTGTTGAGGGGTTTGACTTTGTAAGTACACATTTCCCAATTATTTGCAAACTTAATTTAAGAAAAGCATATTGCAAAATGTCGATGGTATGGACCACATTTTAAGAGATAATGAAATGTTTAATTATATATGCTGATAAATACCGTGTGATAATTGTGTGAAGTGTCAAAATACATTGGTATGATTTGTACGAAACGTCAACAATATATAAGATTCATGTTTCATGGTACGAACCGTCTAAGTTTCATCCTCGAGAAGTAACGAGCCATTCACTCGAATATACATAAACGACACACATTCTCAAAATAACATTCGAAATATATACATATACAAATATATAATGTATAAAGCAGTACAAATCACCTTCCAGCAGTACTTTCAGTTCTTTGATTCAACCGGTGAGTTAATCAGGATACTAATTTCCAGCTTACCTCCGAAAAGCATAAATTTAGGTATTATGTGTTAACGGAATTAATAACATATTATTCGTATAACTTAATTCATTTGGACAACTTACATAAAAATAATATACTAAAATAGTATTATTTAGCAGGTTTCAGAAAATAGACTGGTATTAAATATTTAAATTCCCAATGATTTTTTGGAAAGTATTTCGTTAAGTTCACGCATTGAGAATGGGTATGCGCTTTGTTGCTTTAAACCTTTTTTAAACTCAATAATGAGGTTAGGAATCCATGCAATTTATCTTATTTGTACTTTAATACGCTTTGTTTATTATATCTGCGCTTTTAGTAGACATCGCAGTTTGTTAGCTGAAATTCTATGAACTATTTCTGGAAATGAATGTAAACGAATATTGGAAATTACAATTCTATATCTATCATCGAAATTGCGTACAGGACCTACTGCCGTGCTTTCTTGGCACTCTGATGTCACCGAAATATTTCAAGTACTTCTGATCGGAGCTAGTGTCGCCATCCTAGTTTATCTAGCAATCTTGCGTTCTGTAATGTAGAATTTATACTTATTGGGAATACGAATCAATCACGTTACATCATTTGTGAAAATGTACCAAATATAACATCAACTATTTGAACTATTCAATATTAGTTTTACTCAAGTTACTGGCTAAATGAGGTATATGTTTACGTTTTCTGTAGTGCACGTACTCATTTATCTTGTATTGATAACAAAGACAGCTGGATACTGATATAAATCACTCTCGAGTCCGTGTACTGGGTAGAAGCAGACTGTGATGTTTTCGAGAGGCAAAAATAACGTACTCCTGGTTAGATGCGTACAACTAAACACTAAACCACTCTAAGCCCCAAACTAATTCGTAATAAGCTTTATAAAAAAGTTAAGTTATAAGTGATTTAAATAACATTTGAAATGAATGTCATGTTGAATATGACTTATATTAGTGCAATTTATGTTAAAATCTTCAGTTACATAAATGTTTGTAAAAAAAGAAAAACAGACCTTTATGCTTTATAAAATGAAGTGTTTAGTTCAAATTTCACTAGGACTACATAGAACTGATATTAAATTCAATTAAAATTACACGTTTTGTTAAGGTAATTAGCACCAGGACCATGAACATGACACATGCCTTTCTATTCTTGAAAACGGAAGTGTTCCTTCCATCGGATTCGAGGTCTGGTGGTAAGAACTTCTCCTTAAACCTAGGGGTGGCAGGTTCGAAAACCCGCGTCAAAACAACTTTACCGTTTTACGGTAAACAGGGATTGGGGGAGGGTTGTGTGCCATAACTAAACTCTTGCGCACGTTAAAGAACATGGTTCTCTAACCATGGCTATATGCACGTGCCACATAATCTTACATGACTGATACTTTCACTTGGGTCGGCGTCAATTGATAATTCGACAGAATACGTGTAAGTCTTTTCAAAACACATGATGTAGGTCTTTTTAATTTGCTATGTGTTTACTATAAATAGACAGCACACCACTCTATGATGATTAATCATCTGGCTTCTAATGCAACCGTTCAAAAATGGTTCACATCGTACAGAGGAAAAGAAAATTCGACCCTGCTCTTGGCATGAATGTGTCCTACTCCAACATTTTCAACAATGGAAATTTAGGTCTGTTATCATCACTGTGAACAAAAAATAGTAAAATGAAAGCAGACATATTGTTAAATGATGGGATATATTGACGGGTTGCATCATACTGCTTTTGAGGCGCTTTATCGTATCTTTGTTATCGTTTTCAACCGTGATGTGTTTCTAAAAATGTCCATATAAGGATGTGTTTAACGATTGCTTTGTCTTGATCTATTTATAGTTAAATGACGAAGAGCAAGATATAGACTGTAGTGTTTGATAATTTAGGTATTTTAACCTGATATACCTATACTATAAAACTTGGCATGTTTTCGTCATTTCGTCGATCATAGGTGAACAATGATACAGACATAGTTTGAAGTTCCATGTACAATTGATACTGAAAAAAATTGTAACTTCTTTCATCATTGTCAAACCGTGAACATTTTTTATCGATTTTACAAATATCAAACATTCGGTTATTTTTGCAGTTATACATGTATCGTTCTTTCGTTGGCACATTTTCCTCTTACCGTTTAACATTTTTATTGGATATGCGTGGATCCGTTGCATCCTATGCTACGTGGTATGACAATTCGGTTCAATTTATTGTAAATAAGACACTTGACAATCATTCCAGAGATTGCAGGTTCAATTAACCGCATAAACATTTAAAACTCTTTATTGTCTTCCGAGAGGGACGTAAACACAAGTGATCAGTTGTACAATAGGCGCGTATATCACTTTACTTTGACGCACGATAAGGAACAGGGAAGTACTCCGCAGAGTATAATTATGTATGAGCGTTATGCCTCACAACATTATATGACTGCAAGTCTCACTGAGACCGACCTCATAGTTTTAAAGCGTCGTTATATAGACTTACACACATTTAAAAATGGTGAAAGTAATGTTGACATATGATTGACATAGTGTCCGCTTGTGGTTACTCCTCTCATGTCGCTTTCAAACAAATGATGAATATCGCTTGAGTTTGCTTTATGTTTGCTCATCAATACCAGACAGTACATATTCGACCATATATTAGCTGTAACATGTCAATTGAATGATGTGAACCAGTAGGTATAAAGCGTTATTAGCTGTATGCTTCGATATGGGTGGTCATATTTACTGCATGTTATTCTTTCAGATTCAGATTTTACGAAGGGCAATTATGAGAATTTTTCCAGCAAGCATATGAAGGATATAAATTATGTTTGGATTAGAAAATGTGCTTATTTTACTGGTAGAAGGAGTGAGTTCACATTCATTTGAGGGATATAACAATAATTCCCACTAAAACCCGTTATGGATATGTCACTAATCACATGTGCTTATTAGTTGGACCACAGTGCAACCCACGTGCCAAAATGGCAAAACAAATCAAAATCGATAGGAATAAATATACTACGTCAAATTAAAACTATGTCACCTGATCGCCACTCCGCTTGTCAAGTGTGATAAAAAGAGCAGTTGGAAGTACCATCATGATTTTACGCTTAAAAGCATTATGACAGAAAACGAAAACGGGAGCTTTTAAAATGTGTTTCACTGGCCCAATGTATATGCTAAAAAATGAAACACCCGAATAGAGAAACAGCACAATTTGATATTTGTGCTTACGTTCATACTCTAGTTATACGAAAAAAAGGTTATTTTCAAATGCATTACATGGAAATTGGGCCGTATACGGAAAATAATCCAGTATAAGAAAAATCATTTATGCCTATGCAATCAAGTATTAACAATATAGTAAGGCCTCATGTGTGAATATCATGAAATGCAGAAATCTAAGTGAAATATGTAAATGGAAAAAAAACACAATAATAACAACAACAACAACAACAACAACAACAACATCAACAACAACTTCAACAACATTAACAACAGCGTGCGTATAGTGTAGAAAACAAAAACAAAACAGAACTAACGTAATTTCTCAACAAAAACAACAATGATAGTAGTGTTGAAAAGACATAATATAACTAACGTAACGTAATTTCCTAACATATTGTAATTAAGTTTCGAATCTTACAGTTATGTTATTTTAATTGTTCAGTATACATTACATGTATTATTATAGAAAGCATAAAAAGCAAACAAAAGAACGTTGGTGTCAGTTAAAAGCACAAATGTGGTTAAAAACATGACTATTCATTGAAAGCTCTTTTGCAAGAAAGTATTCAGTAATATTACTTATTACTATATGTTTAATTATAATCATGTATCATTTTATTATGTGTTCAAATGAAGTTATGACTGTGACTGGTGCAAGCGATGGCAGCACACAACTTGTGAAACAGGTAAGGAAGTGTGTGTTTTTTTCGTGAAAATATTTTTATGTATAACTATATGTATTTAGACGATGCATAAATGTATAAGTCTAATAAACCCTCTGTTTTGAGCTGTTCATGAACATGACTGTTGCTAAGTTACTTTAAGTGCTGTGTTACTTTAATTGTAGTGTAATAAACGATAATGTATTGCCACGTGTCAGGGATAGAATGTTACTTCAATATTGATGCCGCAACCTGCCAAAATACAAGGGACAGGGACGCCAAAATTCCATGTTTCACATTATTTATACTGAAGTCAATATTCGAGTTCAGTATGTATTTAATATTTTTTTACAATAATACATGCATTTAACACCGCTATTTTCAGGGATCTCACAGACCGCACACAGACAGGCACAGCTGTGGAAAAGGGTTCGATAGTTTGCAGTTTGTCAAATGATTTCGAAGATCATCCACTTATTACTGTTTGAATAAATTTTGAATGTTTCTTTCAAATAATTTATTTTAATTTAATATTGCTGTTTAGAAACTTTATATTTGCAATTGCACATTAATTAATTTTTAAATGGCTCGTTGTTGCGCCTGACTCATTTTCCATAGGGTCTGAAGGTCGATTTTCCCAGCACTGGTCACATAACCTGTTGCCCGGTTTGCAAGAAAACGTTTTGTAACGCAAGGAATAATATTTACTTGTCTTTTTCATTGTACATTTTCTATAAGTCAAGATATGTTTTGTCATTTTTTGTTTTGAATAAGAATATACAAATACATGCTCATGTACCACTTGTACTTAAATTACTGTTATCTACAACAAAAAGTCAATAGTGATATGCGATACTTTTCCAGTGGCTATCTCGGTGCATTCGACGTCAAATTCCGTGCCACCAAATATCATGTTTACTAAAACTTTGCGCCCAGCGCCGGTGCCAGCCATTGGAATGGTGCATTGCCCAACCTTTCGGCATCCAGGATCAGTAACAAGTACAGGAGATTTACTTTCTGTTGCGAATACCTCTATGTGCACAGTTGACTTGTGGCTTGGTGTTGTGGCGTACGTTTGTTCAGACTGGGCCTCACCGACTCTCAGCGACTGTCCGGCTATTACATGCTTATCAAAAAAGTTCTTACATTTATCAACACCGGCATTATCAGTGAACTTCGCTGATTTGGGGTGCATCCTAGAGTCAAAATAAGGATCCATTGCAATTCCATACGTATATTTGCTTATTCTCTCGACAATTTCTCTGGGCTCATGTCCAAAAATCACGGCTCCCTTAAGAACTGCCAGACCAGCTTCATCAGGGAGGATCATCTTTAATGTGGGAAACGTTCGTTTGAATGCCTTGCTTAGCATTTTTGACTCAGAAAACCCACCAACCATCAAGATTGCTTCCACGCCTCTGTTTTCTCGTTTTTGCAAAATATCTTTCACATGTTCTATAGTGTTATCGACGGATTCTTTAAAAAAGCTTTGAGCAACAGCTGGGTCGATTTTTAGCTTGTCGCCAGACAAGGACACCTTTAAGAAAAGAGGAAATACTAATTAGTATTGTTTGATCTGCAAATGCAATCATATAAGTCGTTTTCTTCAAAAATGTACATTTAAGTACAAGTAGTAGGTGTCGAATAAGTACGAATGGAATGGATAACTTTTTATGTTATCGCACTGTAGTGAGTGGAAAACAAAGAGAAACGGGTTTTTTTTTCTAAAATATAATTCACAATATATTTGAGTAAAATAAAGATAACAGATGCCATACCGAATTCGAGTAGAATGACTTCTTGACCGCTTTATTCAAGTCTTTGTGCAGTCGTTTCTTAACAGTTGTAAAAAAGGCAAGTGGAATGCTCATGACGACCTTTGTATCCTTGTCGGGATCAATTTCTCTCTTCTTTACCTCAAACCGCCTCAGAAGTTCTATATAATCATCCAAATTGTCTTGTTTGAACTTTTTGACGACACTTTTATCTAAAATTGATTCTTCCATTTATACAAAGACAATAAAAAAATCATGTATTTATACAGTATTATCTGGTTTAAAACCCAAGTAAATTAACATTTTACTGACCTTTCCAAGGTATCAAATCTTGATAAACATACCTAGTTTTTTATATAGTATATGTGAACTGTGTTGTTAATGAAGTTTTGTGCTGTTGTTCCATGTTTCTTGTTTGTGATTTATTGTTTTTGTGTTCTATGTTTTGGCGTTTACCCTGTGCCATTAAACGGGGGTTATGTTTAAACATTTGGGCTAGTTTCTGTAGTGTTTCACATAAATATTGTCTTCTAAAAACTAAGTACGTAGTTTTCTAAACATTAATATATCGTTTTCTTAAATTGTTTAATATTTATTAGTTTTGTGTGTTACTGTTTTCATTAAACTATTTTACTGTGCAAGTTGGTTCCACTAAAACCTTAAAAATACACAATATGGTTAAAAATTTAAACGAAATACCTGTCAAACAAACTAAGAATTCTTCAAAGGAAGCATCGACTTTTGTCCCACCCCAAGCGCCACCACTCGCCTTGTACAGCTCTTTGACACCACCGGATTCCGTAACTTCGTGCACCGTTATGTCGATGGTTCCTCCTATGTATATGTATAACGGTAGTAATGTTAGCGGGAAGGACGCCTACTATGGAAAGAAGTGGTAATGCAAAGCACTGTTTAAGCGTTAACTAAGTTTTTTTGTGAGAAACATGTTAACGTAAAGGTTATGTGTTTATTTGCTTAAATGGTCTTAAATGTATGAGGGTAAGCATATTTAACAACGATATAGTGGGACAATGAGCAAATTGTTGACCTATATATAGACAACAAACTTATTGGATAGGGACAATAACGGTTTGTTAACGGTAATGAAGACAAACTACAACATTAGTTGACCTTTATTTGGGTAAACAATGTAAAAATGGTTAGAATTGGTAGGTACAATGTACATGATTTCTCTTTGAAAATGTGAACGACATAAGTGCAACGATGTTATTAGCCATCACTAAAATATTTCGAAATAGATCTTTCAGAAAATTGCAACAAACCTCCAGCATCAAGTACTAGATATTGGCTTCCAGTTCGCAGAGATGCCAGGGAGAACTGATTCCCACTCTTTTCAACCGGGAGATGACGACAAAAAAGCGAGGCAGCTTCCGGCTCAAGTGCAATAGTCAGCATATCCGATTCTATTCCCGCCTGTGTATCAATTAGGTCATAATAATTCACCAAGTACGTCTTTTGTCAGGAAAGTGGATCACAAACTATACCTAATGTATTTAACCAGCAGTCTTAGTTAGACTTAGCTGTTTAAGAGCGGGGGCTCTTTTTCACTGTCTTTAAAATGGATACCCACACTTGTTGTTACTTAAAAAACGGACTCCATTTTTAAGATTTATAAGGTGTGGTGACAATCAGGCTAAAATAGCTAAGAATAAAATAACCATTCTCAAACACGTGTTAAGCTTTCGGTTAAATTGTGGGTTGCGCATTCACTTTCGAGAATAGAATAGAATAGAATAGAATAGAATAGAATAGAATAGAATACAGAGTTTATTGGACTTTAGCATATAATTTATCATTCATCAACATGATTTGAAAAATATATTAATTTTAAAGTCAATATTAAATATCCAATATATATATAATATTAGCCAAAATGAAATTAAGAGCATGCATTCAGACATTTTATCAAATGTTCACATAATTAATATTGGTCTGTCTGTTAGATGGTCGGTTGGTTGGTTCGACGGACGTTAATGTATTCCTCTCCGAAAAACTATTATAATTTGATTGAGAAAGATTTGACCAAGTTAAATAACACCTCGGTGGTAGGTTAGCAGAACTACCTCTTCTGCAGCTTCGCGCATGAACTGTTTTGCTGCATTGTTCCAGATGGCAGGTACTGTCAAAACCCAGTGTATTTCGTTTTGTAGCACTGCGTTAGCTATTCGGTCATTAGAAACAACCCATAGGTCTTCCTTTAGATACCTATTTCATCCAAACAATAATTTTGCAATAACTATAATTATAATAAACAGAATAATATAAGTGTAGGCATTTTGCTAAAAGGTGTGACTTTTTGACACACAGTTAAACATACATTAATATTTTGCATCCCCCAAATCAGATAAAGTTTGAAAGTATTTAATGAAATATCGAAGCCTTAAAAATAATTATTATTAACATAATGCACTATATATCTACATATAATAGGTGTCTAGTCCCCTGTCCGGTTTATAATTATGGTACCTTATAAATCTTCGAAGGACAAAAACTTACTTTATGGCCAACGCAAAAACGGTCCTTGCCAATAGTTTCCGACCATTTTCATCTTCCAACAACAAATTTCGATGGAGTTTCTGAAATAATGTTGTACATGCATTTATGTATATCGACCTTCAATTTAAGTGTAAATCTTGAAAAACACTCGTCTTGTCATTGTATTATTGTACCGAATATTTGTCGAATTTTATTTTAAAAAATGCGTCTTTCTGTACAATAACTTAAATGTTAGATTCTAGTATGAATGTATTATCCCATGTCATCCATGAATAGATCAAAATCTAGAGTTCTCTGATAAAAGATTTGCTGGGAGCCTTAAAGTTCAATAACTCACGGTTCTTGAAACTATATCTTTGAAATTGGTACTTTCTCTGTGAAACTATGTTCATTATTTGACATTTTCGGATACCCACTGGCGACCCATTCAATTACTCTATCTCCAACTAATGGATGCAGTTTTTCGGAATGGATCTTTTCGTTAATATCCGAAGATGTTGGTTTGCTTGTCCGTTTTACTTTACAAATCAATAATTTGATTATTTACGCGTTTATTTAAACTTGGTACGTTTTGGTTTTTTAAAATATAATCAAAACTGAAAAAGTATTAAAATTTAATTTTATAACAAAGAATCACCTAAATAATATACATTTTCAGAAGTATTTGTTCCATATGTAAACAATACATATTGTTTAATTAAACAGAATTTGAAAGTGAAAGTGTACCTGTTTCCATAACATCATTTTAAACCTTTTAAAGAAGAACCAGTCTTTATGTTTGTTTTCTTCAATAAGTTCTGCGTATTTGGCTTCAGCATCAAAGCCGAACGAATGTAATGTATTCCCGTCAGGCTTGATCAGAATACAAGTAGGGCCTGGAAATAATATTTATGTTGCATGGCATATTCGATAAAATTGCTTTGAAAATTTAACCAAGTAGGGCCTAGATATTCAATAAAAGTGCATTGAAAAATTAACCCCATAATCTAAGCGTTTATTAAATCTTCAACGAACGGAATCATACACCTAAAACAGTTTTTATATTATTTAAATCAAGTTGAAGTCCTTATTTGTTTCAATGTTTCTAGCGTAGAATCATTGACAACAAAATACATATATGCATTGCATGTAGTCCTATTTGTTTTATAACTTCAACGTACATTGAAATCCAGCCCTTGAGTTTTAAAATGAGCTCAAAGCTTAAAAACTAAGACAAAATTCAAAAAATACTGTACCTTTTGCGGACTCGTGTCCTTGCCACTGTTTTGCGGAGACTTTCGTTGGGTCACTATCATAGTCAAACCTGAATGAGAACGCCCAGCTTGAATACGTTGTCCCGAAATCGATGGCTGCGACTAAAAGGTGCTTCGCCTTTGGAAAACAAAATATAACAATCCGAGATACCCAATGTTATTCATGAAATGACTGTATGATTGATGATTTGCCGATTGTGGGTAACACCATTTCCCGTTTAAATTGAAAACCATTACCTTAAGTCCACGAAGGAAACACCCAAACTGAAGAAAATTATAACCGACTTCTTAAAGCCTGTTTAACATACAAGCAACTCTTATTTGTCGAACGACAGAGGGGGCTGGCGAAGGTTTATTTATAAGAGGTTAATTTGAAAGTTTCGTGGTAGAAAAATGTGTTAAACGACAGAGTTTAAATGGAAAAAATAGGTCAAGGATGTCGCCACGGTCGCTTAAAGAAGGTTCGATGGTGAAACTCTGATAGTATTATCGCGGACTTGTCGCGAAATCGTAGGAATATCGATGAAAATTCAAAAAGGCGTCGGACCACCCAAAAAAGAAACCAACAGTCGTACGAAATTCGTAGGTCTATTGTAACACAGTCGTAGGGCATCGAACGACAGACCTTCAAAAAGATATGACGACAAGAATTACCTACAAGGCTGAACTATATTTGAACATTTTCAACACTTAGACAAGGGTCTACGACATTTTTTTCTTTTGTAAAACAGTTGAATTTCGTACGGCACATCCACGGCTGTCCAAGGAATTACCTAAAAACTTATATCGTTAACCTGTTGTTAACCTGTTTTATACCTGCTGTGCGACGGATATGAAATAATAATAATAAAAATATTGAAAACTATTTCTAAAAAAATAGTTGCTATTGCAGTCTTAAAAGGCAACGTTACGCTTAACTTGTGACTTAATGAATGAAGACGTCTAAAGACAGTCTTGATTTCAAAAAAATAATTTCAGAAAATGAATTCACATGCATGTAAAACAATATATTCTTATTTTTCTTATCTCAAGATTTCAAATAATATATAAATATATGAATACATGCCTGGTTAACTTAGAAAATTAATTTAAAAAAGTGTATTTATCAACGCATTTTGATTGATTCAATAACATGAAAGAAATTCGCTACTTACCATTTAGGCATCTAACTATAAGGCATCAATGTTTTTCTAGTCTTGTTATTCCTTAAAAACAAGATATATATCCAGGTTTGTTAAATGCGATACGTAAATAAACGAGATATAAATCTTACACGCACGTTATCTTTATACTCGTAAAGCTTCTAAAGTATAAACGAACAAAAAGCAAGGAGTAAACATCAGATAAAAACAGCAACTATATTTCATTGAATATTTGCGTTAATCTTTTTTGCTTTAATTAAATTGAAATAGAATAAAAGGTTAAATCTGAAAACTATAAAGTCTACGAACTGCATATAACCATAAAGCCAGTGTAATGTACTACGTAAAACAGACATTTAGTGCTCATCTTTCGTTTTTCTGTTGTTGTTTTTACCTTGACGAACCTTTATTTATTACTGCCATGCATAGATACAGTTACTGCTGTTCAATATCAATATTCATATATGAAAAGTGTAAACTGCAAATCTTTATATTATTAAGGATATGATGGATATTATAGGACAAGACTAGTATCATAATTGCTATAATAACTAACTCCTAAAATGTATTTATACCATACGAGGCAATTATTTTCACAATCGGCGAATAACATGTAATACACTTTTATAAACTCGATCTTCTTTTTAATTTTTAGGTTTATATGATGATTGAATTACAACGCTTTAGTTCAGAGTCGTAAAAACTTGTTATCAAACGTTTTTGTTTTATTGTGAAGCAAAGTTGACACACTTTCGAAATGCAGTGCTCATGAACTACTTATCGGGCCTGAACACTTTACTATGTTTTTAGTTAAAGGGAATATTCATTCAGACTCTGATGAAAGAAGCCTATAATCGAAATAATTATATTTTTCTCCCTACTCAGATAAATAGATCCAATAATTTAACCATGCTAGAAATTTTTATCTTGCCCACTTGCGAAGATAAAATGCCGTATGGAACTCCTTTTAATGGTCGCCACATTGTAATTACCTCCCTTGTTAAAGACTAGCGTCTGTAGCATCATGATAACCTTGTCTTGTGGCAATATTTAGAACGCTAATGAATTATTTCTAGCTTCAAATGCAACCATAAAACAGATTTAACGCACCTTTCAAGAAATAATCTTTCGCTCTCCCTAGAACTTTTTAAAGACCGATTTGACTATTAAAATAATCTGAAACACTGCGCACATATCCATGACAACCACGAATTATCGCATATCCATATGCAATTATTTTCACTTTCGGGTGTTAGTTAAGAGAGTAAGAAATGTTAGATAAAAGAAAGCAAGAAAGCAATGTGAATTAAATTGGGTGAATTAAATTACATTCTTACATTGCGGTGTTCAAGAATTCAGCTTGTTAAGTACTAGGATCCATCTACCATGAAACGTTTGCAATTTATTTTTGGCCATAGCTATTATCTTTTCTGTTGGCAGTCTCTTTGAGAAATATGAAACAAACGCCTCAAAGATGGGCGTACTTCCTTCGTACTTTGATTTAAAGATAACGTATTTTGCAAGAAGTATAACAAATTCAATTGCATATTCATAATTCCCGTTTAATGACTTAAAGTTACATAAAGTGACATCACTGTGATTAATTGTCGAAATATTAACCTTAAATATGCTTGTAAGAAAGCGTGTTATTTTTGTTCCAGAATATTTGGGTGGAATGGCATTCCCAAAACTTTTGTTTGTTCGAATCTATCTTCATTGAGCAAAAATCACAAAGACTGCAGGAACTAATATTGTATCAATAAAGTTTACTATTAACAGGCAGTATTCTAAGAAGAAATTTGTACTGAAATACTCTTGAGTTGGTATCAATGCAAAGTTTGAATGATTGGGTATAAATATTTTTCCAATTTTTACTTAATTTTGTTAAACTGAGGTGGAAGAAAAACATCTATCATAGCCGCTCGTGTAAGATAGGTTTATCCCGACCCTCGCGCAGGGCAGTTTTGCACACACCCTACGCTCGGGTCGGAATGAACGTATCTTACACTCTCGGCCATGGAAGATACTTATAATCTGGTATTTCTTTTATTTTCTGTATCAATGTGTGGTACTTCGAAATGCATAACATGTGCACTGCTACAAATATAGTTTCTATACTGGGCGAGTACCTAAATCGGAACAGTACCTAAATATGGAACACTCATGATAAAAGTGTTTTTCCGATCGAGATCAGTTTATTTACGATTTTAATCAATAAAGACATTTGTCTTAGATACAAATTCCAAATAACACAATTTTCCGGTAAGTATTTCAAATACTGCTATCATTTAAAGTTTTTCATGTTCAAATGTCAATACATGGCCTACGGGGGAAAAACTTCATGCTTGCCAAAATCACAACGTACTGGTACAGCCTGTATTTTATTGAGACCATTAAATTTTACTGACAAAAATGACAGAAAAATTAACAAGCTGGAAATAACATAAATTATTAATTTACCTAAACAAATCATGGAGCAATATTTTTTAAAGAATACATAAAAATAAATAACGAATTAAAGCTGTTCAATATTTAGGTACTCCGAGGACAAAAATGGCAGTCCTTAATTGTGTGGTTAATGAAGTACTTTTCAAGCAGATTGGTAGTATCTTGAAAAATGCGATTCATATCAACCAATTGGTCTGGAATCCTAGTATGCTAATGGAAAATTTTGTGGTTGTGGTGCAAGTCTAACTAAAAAAAATTCAAAAATAGTGCCGAAAGTGTTCCGATTTAGGTACTTGACCAGTATAATTAATTGTTCCTCTCCAAATTGATATTTTAATTCTTACGCTATTATGGTAACCTTGTTCCTACATAAGATTTCAATTAACTTAATCCGCTTCATGTTTTAGGGCAAATTACACTGATTCGGACTTATCTGCTCATTGTTGCATGCATATAAATTAACACATGTTAGTGTTTCAAAGCAAAGTGATAGCATCTCAACCCGTTGGCTATTTTCCTTGTTTATATGTTGTTAAGCTGATTCGTGTGTGTTGATTACTCTTAATTTTCATAGCATTCTTTGATTTCATTCACAGGATGTGGTTATATTACCGCAAACACTGTGGTAACGTTCAACCAATTTAATTTTCGAATAAGAAATGGATCATTTTAACGTTGTTTTATGTAAATTACACAAGTGGGGACCTTCTCCCTATATATTATGCTTGTGTTCGTGAATGACAAGAAATCCATGTCATCCTGCGTGTAAATTGGTCAATTGACTATAGAATATATAGAAAATTTATTTAGTGGTGTCTGACCTTTAGACAGAAGTTATCTGCCATCGTAATTCCATCTCCGCCCAGTGTATCATTTAAAAATTACGAATACAGACGAAAGACAACAAGATTTTACTACCAGTTTACGCATTTTCTGACGGTCATGAACTCGTTTTTATGTCCAATAAATACTTTTTCTAACGGAATAAAAATGTATTGTTTAGTTAAGACATTTTCTGATGAAATGTGAACAGCAACTTTGATGTTCTTTTACACAAACCTTCCGATTGTGTTGTCACAACAACAAGCATACTCTTTCTATCAACAGTATTATAAACTCCATACAAAAACGTTTGCAAATATGTAAATTGCTCCGCACTGAAACTTAAACTTTCTATGATGACAAGTCGTTAGTGTCTGCTTCTAGGACTCTGACTATGACTATGTGTTGCAAGTAAACAATGACGAAAAAAGAAAGCTGGGCACTGTTCGTTAACGGAGATGGTGTGAAAGACAACATAGCCTTGTTTTGTTCTGCAGCCGTACCTACTTTCAGCTTGGTGGTGGATTCAGAAGCAATGTTCTTGTGATCATGTTGCGTTCAATAGGAGAAAAAATCTCGGATATCTTTAAATAGTTAAAACTGAGTTGAGGAAAAGTAAATGAAAGGGAATCCACACTCGATTAAAATGAACTTCAGTCATCCCGAGCACCTTATATACAAATGAACGTTCTGGACAAAAAAATGAACACTCGTACCTCTAGGGGATAGATTATATATTGTTAAAGCATGTTAAATTTTCAAAACAAAATAACAATAAAAAACAGTTATTTTCATTGTTAATTATTTATGTACATTATACAACATTATGATATGCATGACATGTAAAATGCGGCTCCAAAATAACAATAAATGTGAATATCATTATTATGTTATGATAATATAAAAAAACCTTTCTATTTGTATTTTAGATAATTTATTTGATGAAAATGTTTTGAAATGAGCTGTATTTCATTATACCTAAGATGTTACACTAACAATAAAAATAACCAGCTTAGTCGAGCGACGTCCGACCGAACGTTAAGGTATTGCTACGCTGTGTTATATAAACACATTGCTTGAGAACCATGGCATATTAATTTCGATTTTTTTAAAACAGTTGACTGTCAAACCAAGTTCGATCGCCGCCTGAAAGTAAATAAGTTTTACACGCATCAAAACGGTTATTGATGACAAATTTTAAGTAAAGTTGAATAAGAGTTGATATCATTAACAAATCTCCTTTTTTCATAACTAAAATTTATCCGTAAACACTTCCCCATTGACAATTGCAAACATGTATCACTATAGACGCGTCCAGGCCGCGTCTAATAAACCAAATCGAAGAAAAGTGAATCGGATCTCTGCTACCGACGGGACTTGATTTATTTTCTTACTAAAGCTGTTTGTAAATATAACAAATATGTTAACAATCTTTTTATAGCTAAGCCTTGTACTTATAAATTGTGTCTTTAACAATTTTCAAGAAAAAAACACACTACTGAACTTTCCTTCGGATTGGTGTATAATAGCTCCACCTTGTTGTTATGAAAAACCTACTTAAAATGCAGGTGCAGGCGTTTCTGCGCGTTTGCCGCCCTCGAGTTACCACTGTTAGTTGTCACAAAGTCGAATGCAGTAGAAGACAAATGATGAGTTAACTATTGTGATTTTGTCACTATTAGAGCTGTTCAGTGAGTATTCAAATCACATATTGATTTCATTTGAATCTAAGATGATTATAATATTATTCCTGAGGTCGCAAAGTCCACTGACATACTGTAACCCTGATTAGCGCTACCCCGTAGAACTGACACCCGGGACCCTGATAAAATTTTAAAGTCAGTAATGTTTATTTACTTTAAGGCGGCGATCGAACTTGGTTTGACAGTCAACTATCAAAAATCGAAATTAATATGCCATGGTTCTCAAGCAATGTGTTTTATATAACACAGCGTAGCAATACCTTAACTTTCGGTCGGACGTCGCTCGACTAAGCTGGTTATTTTTATTGTTAGTGTAACTTCTTAGGTATAATGAAATACAGCTCATTTCAAAACATTTTCATCAAATAAATTATCTAAAATACAAATAGAAAGGTTTTTTATATTATCATAACATAATAATGATATTCACATTTATTGTTATTTTGAGGCCGCATTTTACATGTCATGCATATCATAATGTTGTATAATGTACATAAATAATTGACAATGAAAATAACTGTTTTCTATAATTATTTTGTTTTGAAAATTTAACATGCTTTAAAAATATATAGTCTATCCCCTAGAGGTACGAGTGTTCATTTTTTTTGTCCAGAACGTTCATTTGTATATTAGGTGCTCGGGATGACTGAAGTTCATTTTAATCGAGTGTGGATTCCCTTTCATTTACTTTTCCTCAACTCATTTTTAACTATTTAAAGATATCCGAGATTTTTTCTCCTATTGAACGCAACATGATCACAAGAACATTGCTTTTGAATCCACCACCAAGCTGAAAGTAGGTACGGCTGCAGAACAAAACAAGGCTATGTTGTCTTTCACACCATCTCCGTTAACGAACAGTGCCCAGCTTTCTTTTTTCGTCATTGGTTATTTGCAACACATAGTCATAGTCAGAGTCCTAGAAGCAGACACTAACGACTTGTCATCATAGAAAGTTTAAGTTTCAGTGCGGAGCATTTTACATATTTGCAAACGTTTTTGTATGGAGTTTATAATACTGTTGATAGAAAGAGTATGCTTGTTGTTGTGACAACACAATCGGAAGGCTTGTGTAAAAGAACATCAAAGTTGCTGTTCACATTTCATCAGAAAATGTCTTAACTAAACAATACATTTTTATTCCGTTAGAAAAAGTATTTATTGGACATAAAAACGAGTTCATGACCGTCAGAAAATGCGTAAACTGGTAGTAAAATCTTGTTGTCTTTCGTCTGTATTCGTAATTTTTAAATGATACACTGGGCGGAGATGGAATTACGATGGCAGATAACTTCTGTCTAAAGGTCAGACACCACTAAATAAATTTTCTATATAGTCTATAGTCAATTGACCAATTTACACGCAGGATGACATGGATTTCTTGTCATTCACGAACACAAGCATAATATATAGGGAGAAAGTCCCCACTTGTGTAATTTACATAAAACAACGTTAAAATGTTCCATTTCTTATTCGAAAATTAAATTGGTTGAACGTTACCACAGTGTTTGCGGTAATATAACCACATCCTGTGAATGAAATCAAAGAATGCTATGAAAATTAAGAGTAATCAACACACACCAATCAGCTTAACAACATATAAACAAGGAAAATAGCCAACGGGTTGAGATGCTATCACTTTGCTTTGAAACACTAACATGTGTTAATTTATATGCATGCAGCAATGAGAAGGTAAGTCCGAATCAGTGTAATTTGCCCTAAAACATGAAGCGGATTAAGTTAATTGAAATCATATGTAGGAACAAGGTTACCATAATAGCGTAAGAATTAAAATATCAATTTGGAGAGGAACAATAAATTATATAGAAACTATATTTGTAGCAGTGCACATGTTATGCATTTCGAAGTACCACACATTGATAAGAAAATAAAAGAAATACTAGATTATAAGTATCTTCCATGGCCGAGAGTGTAAGATACGTTCATTCCGACCCAAGCGTAGGGTGTGTGCAAAACTCCCCTGCGCGAGGGTCGGGATGAACCTATCTTACACGAGCGGCTATGATAGATGTTTTTCTTCCACCTCAGTTTAACAAAATTAAGTAAAAATTGGAAAAATATTTATACCCAATCATTCAAACTTTGCATTGATACCAAATCAAGAGTATTTCAGTACAAATTTCTTCTTAGAATACTGCCTGTTAATAGTAAACTTTATTGATACAATATTAGTTCCTGCAGTCTTTGTGATT
Source organism: Mya arenaria (assembly GCF_026914265.1). Lineage (NCBI taxonomy): Eukaryota > Metazoa > Mollusca > Bivalvia > Myida > Myidae > Mya > Mya arenaria. The sequence continues at coordinate 40,685,967 of NC_069135.1, forward strand.
TTTGCTCAATGAAGATAGATTCGAACAAACAAAAGTTTTGGGAATGCCATTCCATCCAAATATTCTGGAACAAAATAACACGCTTTCTTACAAGCATATTTAAGGTTAATATTTCGACAATTAATCACAGTGATGTCACTTTATGTAACTTTAAGTCATTAAACGGATATTAAGAATATGCAATTGAATTTGTTATACTTCTTGCAAAATACGTTATCTTTAAATCAAAGTGCGAAGGAAGTACGCCCATCTTTGAGGCTTTTGTTTCACATTTCTCAAAGAGACTGCTAACAGAAAAGATAATAGCTATTGCCAAAAATAAATTGCAAACGTTTCATGGTAGATGGATCCTAGTACTTAACAAGCTGAATTTTTGAACACCGCAAGTTTACACCAATGTAAGAATGTAATTTAATTCACATTGCTTTCTTGCTTTCTTTTATCTAACATTTCTTACTCTCTTAACTAACACCTGAAAACAGAAAAACCAAAATATTTTTTCATGATTGAATTTGGTACACGACTTTTGTATACTTTATGAATATACGTATGTATAATGTACATGTATAATTGAGAAAATAAAATTGGAAAAAAAGATAAGTAAAAATGTTTTTTTTTACTTGAACTATTTTGTGCCAAGTGAAAACAATTGCATATGGATATGCGATAATTCGTGGTTGTCATGGATATGCGCGCAGTGTTTCAGATTATTTTAATAGTCAAATCGGTCTTTAAAAAGTTCTAGGGGGAGCGAACGATTATTTCTTGAAAGGTGCGTGAAATCTGTTTCATGGTTGCATTTGAAGCTAGAAATAATTCATAAGCGTTCTAAATATTGCCACAAGACATGGTTTTCATGATGCTACAGACGCTTGTCTTAAACAAGGGAGGTAATTACAATGTGGCGACCATTAAAAGGAGTTCCATACGGGCATTTTATCTTCGCAAGTGGGCAAGATAAAAATTTCTAGCATGGTTAAATTATTGGATCTATTTATCTGAGTAGGGAGAAAAATATAATTAATATTTCGGTTATAGGCTTCTTTCATCAGAGTCTGAATGAATATTCCCTTTAACTAAAAACATAGTAAGGTGTTCAGGTCCGATAAGTAGTTCATGAGCACTACATTTCGAAAATGTGTCAGTTTTGCTTCACAATAAAACAAACACGTTTGATAACAAGTTTTTTACGACTCTGAACTAAAGCGTTGTAATTCAACCATCATATATACCTAAACATTAAAAAGAAGATCGAGTTTATAAAAAGAGTATTACATGTTATTCGCCGATTGTGAGAATAATTGCCTCGTATGGTATAAATACATTTTTAGGAGTTAGTTATTATAGCAATTATGATACTAGTCTTGTCCTATAATATCCATCATATCCTTATAAAGATCTGCAGTTTACACTTTTCGTATATGAATATTGATATTGAACAGCAGTAACTGTATCTATGCATGGCAGTAATAAATAAAGGTTCGTCAAGGTAAAAACAACAACAGAAAAACGAAAGAGGAGCACTAAATGTCTGTTTTACGTAGTCTATTACACTGGCTTTATGGTTATATGCACTTCGTAGACTTTATAGTTTTCAGATTTAACCTTTTATTTTATTTCAATTTAATTAAAGCAAGTGAAATATACCAATATCTTTTCAGCTGCAAATGGAAGATGATCGTCTGATATTTCTATGAGTTATATGTGAGCTCACATTTGAAGCCGTTTCTATTTTAGCATTCTTTGCCAAATAGTCATGCCCAATTAGCATCGCTTTGTTCCTTTTTGTAGACGTTTATAATTATTCAGAACACCTCGGCCATTTTTCAACCTTAGAACGATTTAATATCAGTGCATTGCATTTTTGCTTAAATCAAAAAAATCCTGAGTAAAGTCATTAAGTTTAATTGCTTAACTGATATAGCTTCGCGATTTACTTGCAGCATGGGTGTATGTAAGGATTTCTGACAATTTAAACCGTCAATATGTATTTGAGGTTGTTTTCGATGGAAAATGCCGTGGAGTTACGAATGATTAACTCTTTATTCCCTTAACGCGTCGCGTTGTATATCTGTGGTTGATTATAATCATGCCCAAATAGTGTCGCTTTGTTCTATATTTTGATCGTAAATGGGGACAGTTGAGCAAGTTTAAGATTATATATACAGGACCTTGATCCTTTTTATCAAGATATGACCACGATTTTGATAATAACACATGGGTAATCTGTAATTTTGTTTGCAGAATATCAAGCAGTAAGATTGTGTTACTTCGTTGTTGAATTGATAAACAAAAGGTTACGTAAAAGGAAATATTGTGAGTACTAAATTGCATTTTAAATGGTTAATTATAGACTCATTCATCTAATATCTCAATTACATGCTGTACATTATAGAGTTTAAAGCAAAACAAAAGCGATATATTTGGAGATAATTAGCTAATGAAACATGCGGGACAACATCCCACACCGAACAACGAAGTACTATATACGCCTCACGAGCAACAAAACTTTTGTTGAATTTCGGTGTAAGGTTTGGATTAGTTTCATTTGCGATCAAAGAATACTATATAATGACAATATTTGAAATATTGCTATCTGCGTGTACACCAAAATTTAACATTTGTTGAATTTCGGTGTTAGGTTTATATTAATTACAGTTGCGATCAAAGAATACTGTATCACGCCTCCAGCATAAATGACGCATCGCCATTGGTCCAGGACCTGTCACGCGGTGACCCCATATTTTTCCATATTGAGTAACCAAATTTATGTCGTACCAAAATGGCGTCTATTTTCCGATTCCGACGAATACATGAAACATTTAAACATGTTAACAGGTTGTCGACGTGATATATACGTTACGGGTTAAAAGGTGACCCGGTATCATTTAATATTATAATAATAGTTGAAATATTGCCATCTGATCGGACATTTAATGTACTTTTCCTAATATCCGTTTTTTAATTATTTTTAGGGAAAGACATCAACAGTAAATAGATAAATGTCGAAATGGTAAGTATGCGTTTTCGTATCATTTGTATTATATTATTGAAATGCGTTTCGATATAAAACAGGTCGTTGCAGTATTATATTCGATTTGAATACTTCAGTAAAGAGTTATTTATAAAAAATGTAATACTATCAAACGTTTTTTATATCATAGAAAGTATCGAGTCCTGACCCCAATTTCTCGAAACTTCTTAAGTCCCATATAACAGGATTTAGCTAATCTCACTATTTTTGTTGTTCTATAAAATGTGTTATATTTACGTCTTTAAAAATTTTAAAAATGATGTAGGAATAATCTGTATGATTATCAGAATAAACCATTTTTCATTTATCAAAATCCATGTTCAGTATGTATTTTGGCTAATTGAAATAAGCGACTTAAGCTTAAGAAGTTTCGAGAAATTGGGGCCAGTCGTGTTGTTGCCCTGTGAGACCGCAAATACAAAAAGTGACATCTGTGATTGTTAGATTGTATTAGCATTTGCAATGTTATTACGGATCAAGTAAAACCTCTCTTCAGTGTTTTTCTCGGGCAATTGGTATTTGCTTTCCTTTTCCCCTTTTTTATAAAAAAATGTTTGTTCAATACTTGTTTCCCTACCTGAGATGCCATTGGCAACTTAAAATAAGAACATATATCTATTTCACTGAATGTGACGTTGGAGAGTTTCAGATTAATTTATTTTGTGCTTCTAAGTCGAAGCACATTTTAGTCGCAGCCATTGACTTCGGGACAACGTATTCAAGCTGGGCGTTTTCGTTCAAGCATGATTATGTCTGCGACCCGACTAAAGTCTGCGCCAAGCAATGGCAAGGGCACGAGTCGCAAAAAGGTAAACGTATGCTTAGACATATAAGATTGCCACAGCTTTCAGTCATTTTTGCGCATGGACTGAATTTCGATGTAGGTTTAATCCGAATATTTAAAGACGTAGAAAAGGACTTTTAAAAGCGGGTACATCCATGCTGCGTGATTTGGCTATGATTAACGATTTGACGTACAACGCAAATACAGAAGTGAACTCAAACTAACTGATAATAAAGCTGTTGTTTGCATTATCGCTATATTTTTGTAGCACTATCTTTGGTAAAATTGGTATATTTGAAATAGAGTTTTTGACTGCTATATGTGAATAAGTCAATTCGTTCAAGTGTTTTAGAAGCATTTATTTGTTCAGTTTTGCAGCGCATTATACCGTGTATGCCCATTTCCATGCAACACATTTTCCAGGCCCAACTTGTGTTCTGATTAAGTCTGATGGGAAAACAGTTGATTCGTTCGGTTTTGATGCTGAGACCAAATATGCAGAACTTATCGAAGGGAAAAAACATAAAACCTGGTACTTCTTTAGAAGGTTTAAAATGACGTTATGGGAACAGGTACAACTTTACTAAACATGTTGAATTATAAATCAAAATAATTTCACTCAGCAATTTTTAATTTTGAAGACACAATTGTAGCAAAATTAAACAGCTAAAGCACTATGGATTATGGGAAATGTGAAAATATATAAAATACACACGAACTCATTATACTTCACAATCATGACATCTATCGGGCATCAATTAATATTTCAAATTCTGTATAGGATATAAAACAACCAACCAATTATACAACATAATAACTCCATAATATGTGCAGCATAATATTTTCCGTCGGAAGGTCCGTTCCTATTCTAAATGAAATTCAGCATGTTCACAGTACAAGACGATTGTTTTTCAAAATTTCCAATAAGAAAGGGGACAGGTCAATAATCATTAATGCATGTACACTGTATTTGTTTCAGAAACTTACTCGAAATTCATCGTTGGATGATGTAAATGGTCGGAAGCTATTGGCAAGGACCGTTTTTGCATTGAGCATCAAGTAAGTCAGTCTCCTTTCATGGATTATAAGCCGCCAAATATTTAACAGAACAAATACATATTACACCAAGGTATATCAAAATTATGACATCATGTTCATGATCATATATTTTAATGCCTGCGATATTTAAAAGATAAAAAAACACTTACCGTTCTAACACTGAGTTGGAAACTACAGAATATTGAAACCTGCTTAAAGGTTAAATTTGTATATTGTAGTTAATACAAATATATTGTTATAGGTATCTGAAGGATGACCTATGGGCTGTGGCCAATGACCGAATAGCGGACACCGTGTTAATGGAAGACATACACTGGGTTTTGACAGTACCTGCCATCTGGAACAATGCAGCAAAACAGTTCATGCGGGAAGCTGCAGAAGAGGTAATTCTGACATAATAGAAGGGCAACCTTCCAGTAACATTTTACTGTCCTTTGTCAATGTGTTGTTATTAGAAGTCATAGCATGATGGAAACATGAGCTACCGACCGACGAATCATCAGACCGACCTTTCAACAAATCGACCGGCTGACATTCATTTTGCAAACAATAATGCCCTCTTCCAGGATGGAGGCATAAGGAAATAAGAACAAATTACACCACATTAGATGACAATAGCAACGGATTGGTAAATAGAAATATTAAAGAATGTTCGAGCATTCGCATTGTAAAAAGTTGCGCAATCCATAAAACAATTCAAACCTGTAAACGTATTTTTAAAGCCAGTTTATTCTAATTCATTTAAGCGTTATTGAAGCAACTTTCGTGTTCATTTTATTGGTATCAATATGTGTTGGTATTCGTTTTGGGGAAGCATTGATAAAGTGCTCTTTGTGCTAGGAGATGGCGTTGCTGTTATCGTTATTGTTATTGAATAGATTTTACCAAACAGACTCTGTTGATTTTATATTTTAAGCATATAGTCTGTTCATATGAATATCTTATTCTGAAATAATAAGTACTTGATACATTGTTATTATTGATTGAATTGATAAACAGGCGGGATTGACATCGGATATGCTGACCATTGCACTTGAGCCGGAGGCTGCATCGCTTTATTGTCGCCATCTTCCGATTACAAAAAGTGGGAATCAACTATCTCTGGCATCTCTTCAAGCAGGAAAGCAATATCTTGTACTTGATGCTGGAGGTATATTACAGTAGTTTTAAAGTTCTAGTAGGAAATATTGATTTAGGTTATGCGGCCCGTAGCCTAGCAAATAAATGATGAGCGGCCTGATTTTCTAGTGGGTTCGAGGGCTTGTTCTCCTGCGTTGTTTTTTTTAAATGCAAGATGGGTTAAAATGCGTGTTCTTCTATAGCACATTCAAACTCGCACACGTATACACACGCGCACACGCGCGCACAATCAAACACACACACGCACGAACGCACGCACGCACGCACGCACGCACACACACACACACACACACACAGGTGTACATCCACATACACACGAGCACACACACACATATACACGTCTACTATCAAAATAACGCTTAAATGAAAAGTTATGAATACTCTTACCAGAAGTAAACCCCTTACCCTTCCGTTTTTGAAAAACATCATTTTTACAATTCATCTACAAACTTGGACCTACAGTGCCTTCCTTATTAATAAATATAAATATAGATTCAGCTGTTACTTGTAGTGTTTTACATTAATTTGATAAAAATACAGTTTTTCGTTTCATCTTAGTTTGTGCTTTAAGTACAGGTAGGTACAAGTTCGATTTCATTACCGCTAACCATAATATGTAGTCCATATCCAATGACCTTGCTTTCCCTATTTAAACTGTTCCATACCTACGTTCATCAAAAATACCAATTTGCCATCTGATAGGGGGCACTATCGACATAACGGTGCACGAAGTTACAGCATCTGGTGGAGTCAAAGAACTTTACAAGGCGAGTGGTGGCGCTTGGGGTGGGACAAAAGTCGATGATTCCTTTGAGGAATTCCTAGTTCGTTTGACAGGTATTTCGCGCAGTAAACATTTCATTTGAGATCATAGAAAATTGTTACAGAAGGATCTAAAGTTGAATTCCATCTTGTCCTCAAATTTGACGAATGCTTTTCTGATTCTTAAAAGGAACTCGCTCATGGTTTGTAAAATGCATTTTTTATAACGAAATAAAGTGTGGGAAATCATACATGTTTAAATAAAGATACTGACGTTAGGAACCCTAGCAACAAGTGCTGTTATTTGCTTAAATATCTTCTTTGAATACCACAATTTTCAATATCGTTTCTAACGGGTTTCAGCGATTCGTTTTGCGTGATTAGGTGGTGACACAATAACGTGATGTTATCAATGCATTATAAAAAGTCAAAATATCAATTGTTTTGTTTATAAGTTATCGTGGTATACTGGTTAAGATGTCGGTTCAATGTATTTTATACTTAAATAAATAGTAAAATAACGATAAAATAAGTTTTTTTCAGATGCATTACCGGGAAATCTAATTTTTGGTCCAAAAGCGATTCTCTTTAAGAAGTAAAGAGTTCTGTTGAATGCACACTTCCAGATTAAAATATAGAAACATAACACTTTGAAATTATATATATACCCAAGGCACTGAATTTTTCAAATAAAACAACAGTTTCAAAATCGCCACTTTTACATCATTGTAAATCCATACTCCGTAATACAACTCTATTAACTGTTAACTTCTATACGTTTTCAATGAACTTCGGTTAAGTACAAATCTCGATTGTATTAAAATTGCTTTGATAAACAAATATATTAAACTAATAGATACACACACTGTCATATACATACGATACTATTATTTAATGATAGCGATTCATAAGGGTATAAACAAATTTAAAAATAGGTGAAGGACACAATAAAATGTGTGCTGTAAACTAATGCTTAAGTTTTATGATATGCACATATATGGTGTTCATTATTATTGTATAACTTGTCCAAATTTTAGATGAAACTGTCGTCAAAAAGTTCAAAGAAGACAAATTGGATGATTATATAGAACTTCTTCGACGGTTTGAGATAAAGAAGAGAAACATTGATCCCGACAACGACTCATCAGTCACCATATGCATTCCACTTTCCTTTTCCGAGACAGTTAAAAAACGTACACGAAAAGACTTCCCTAAAGTTTTGAAAAAGTCATCCTATTCAAAGTCGGTATGGTTTTAAGGTTATTAGCTTGTTTTCCTTTGTTTGCATATATTTCACTCAGCATGGTGACCACTTTTGTTTTAAATTTATTAAGCAGATTAAATGGACTCAATTTGTGGCACATGCGGACTTAATTGTTTTTAAAATACCTTAATTTTGACAAGATAAAGGAAGATATAATTGATTATATTATAACATTTGAAAGATAGGTTAGGACAAATGTTGTGCATAGGTTTTCGATATCAAAAATCTTTGTACCCAGTGACATCCAAACATCAACTTCTTATTTTTTGTTTGTGCAAGAAACTATTTTGGACCAGACAATTGTTACGCATGTCCCATTCTTTAAGGATAATTAATCATGGACTTCCTCGATTTATCTTGTAATCACTTGTTATCATTTCAATACATTCATGTGAAGACAAGCTGCTCAAGGATTGACCAACAATTGGCCGATGTTTGTTTGAAGCGAATCTAGTGCAAACTTGTTAGAATGATAATCTTAAAGAAACGCGTGTAAGTAATTTGACAAGCTGAGGGGTAAAACTATCAAATAAAACGAATGTTCACACATTTTGTTAAAACAAACCTTCTGATAGACAACGCCCTAAGCAATACGTTAATTTTAAGCAAACACGTGTTATAAATCGTAAACTAAACGGTTCGAATTCGTTTTAATATAATTGAACATCGGCAGTGGATATTTCCATAAAAATCTTTTGTTTTATCTGTGGCCCTTTAGAAGATTGTTCCCACATTGTCTTGATCATTTCATTGCTAAAAAAACAGCATTATTTAAATTGGCAGGATTGGTTTTTACATTGAAATAAAACATACGAGGAGAACGTTAGTCCTTAAGTATAGTTGACATCATAAACAATGTATAGCCTTTATTTTGTCCTAAAGATTTCACGCCAGCTGTCCTTTTCTTAACAGTCATATTGCCTCTATCTACGAAATAATACGAATTTAACATTTAATACACACAATCACGACACCCCTTTTATTTACATGATGTTAAAGAATGACGGTACACTTTTCTTCGATTTCAAAATAATTTGCACGAATTACGATGCTAATTTATCTATTCCAAATCCCTCAATGTAAGCTCCTTTGCTATTTATTTTTCATACAAAAACATACTTACTTAAAGAAAACAATCTGTAGCATTTCAATTGTAAACCAAAGAAATACTCGTTAATAGTGTAATCTTTATTCCTACAGGTGACCTTGTCTGGGGATAAACTGAAAATCGACGCAACAGTTGCACGAAGTTTCTTCGAAGAATCCGTCAATAGCACGATAGAACATGTGAAAAATGTTTTGCAAAAAACAGAAAACAGAAACGTCGAAGCAATTTTGTCGGTTGGCGGATTTTCTGAGTCGAAAATGCTCATTAAGGCAGTCAAAAAGACCTTTCCGGGAATAAAGATCATCGTCCCTGATGAAGCTGGTTTGGTAGTTCTTAAGGGCGCTGTAATGTTTGGACATGAGCCAACACAAATTGTCGAGAGAATAAGCAAATTTACGTACGGATTAAGGATGAATCCTGCTTTTGATCCTACGAAGCACCCAGCATCAGCTAAATTCACTGACAACGACGGTATAATTAAATGTAGAGACTTCTTTGATACGCATGTTATAGCGGGACAGGCGCTAAAGGTCGGAGAGGCCCAGTCTGAAGAAACATACGTCACAAAATCAAGCCACACGACAGATGTACTAGTAGAGGTATTCGCAACCAAAAGTCAAACTCCCGTTCTTGTTACCGATCCTGGATGCAGGCAGGTTGGGAAATACAACCTCGCACTAGCTGGTACCGGAGGCGGGCGCTTGGTTATAGTAAGAATGATATTTGGAGGCACTGAAATTGACGTCGAAATCACAGAGAAAACAACTAGTAAAGTTTCGCATATTTCTATTGACTTTTTGTCATAGAATTCAACAGTGGCATTCGTACAAGTGTAACTGGTGTTTTCTTAATGTAAATAACACCTTATTATTAATTGTTCAACAAATTAAGTTAAAAGGAAAGGGGCTCCATATAAGCCTTTGGCTTATATGTATGTTGTAAAAATATTACAAGTTACAATACTGTTTAAACCAAGTACTTTAGATCAAATGCTATATTGGATCTCTTTGTGAAAATGTGTGGCAGTTTTTGAAAGTGAACATTTTAATGCCAAAGAAGATGATGATTATATTTATGTAGGTGATCTATTTGATTAAAACACTGTAGTTAGGGATTGAATACACATAGGAACATAATATTTCAATATAGAACACAAACAAATGACAAAATATCTGAATAATATTAAATAAAAAACCCATGTATGTATGACTACCTTTAAAAATAATCACAGTGCAGGCTATATATATATATATATATATGTGTGTGTGTGTGTGTGTGTGTGTGTGTGTGTGTGTGTGTGTGTGCGTGCGTGTGCGTGTGCGTGCGTGTGTGTGTTTTTGATTGCATTTTGTAAGTAACCGTTTCACTTTTATGTCTTATATATCAGAGGTTTATGCAAATGCTTAATTAAATGTCATTCTCGTCCATGAATGTTGTTAGCGTGCGCATACATGCACATCAAACTATGCTATTTTTTTATATTTAAGGATTTCTGTTTTGCAACACTAATTTTCTAGTAAACCACTCATAGAAGCATTCGTGAAGTTCTTTTATAATGCTTTCAACGGTAAAATAAAAAACGTGATTTTTGTCGTTTTGTGTTGCTTTTTATACCCAAAGACGGACAGTTTGGCGTGATGAAGCCATTCAATTTGCTTTCATTTCCGGGCGAGTCTGATTTGTTTTTTTGTTTTATCTTTTTGAGCATATGGTATTGAAAACTAGTTTAGAATTTCGACAAGGGAACAATTAGGTAGGGGCTTTTTCCATATGCCTCAAATGAGTGTGAATGTTGCTTCTCCGATTGCGTTGATTGAAGAATATGTTCCTGAAAATATAACCGACTTGAAAATTAAGTGAGAAGATCGAATGGGACTCTTACACTAGTTTCCACTTTGCAGCTTCACTATTGATTAGAAAATAAACATTTTAAGATTCTCATTTTTTTACCAATCGGATACAAATTAATGTTAACTAAAACTAATGAAATTAACTTCGTTGTTCGGTGTGGGATGTTGTCCCGCATGTTTCATTAGCTAATTATCTTCAAATATATCGCTTTTGTTTTGCTTTAAACTCTATAATGTACAGCATGTAATTGAGATATTAGATGAATGAGTCTATAATTAACGATTTAAAATGCAATTTAGTACTCACAATATTTCCTTTTACGTTACCTTTTGTTTATCAATTCAACAACGAAGTAACACAATCTTACTGCTTGATATTCTACAAACAAAATTACAGATTACCCATGTGTTATTATCGAAATCGTGGTCATATTTTGATAAAACGGATCAAGGTCCTGTATATATAATCTTAAACATGCTCAACTGTCCCCATTTACGATCAAAATATAGAACAAAGCGACACTATTTGGGCATGATTATAACCAACCACAAAAATACAACGCGACGCGTTAAGGGAATAAAGAGTTAATCATTCGTAACTCCACGGCATTTTCCATCGAAAACAACCTCAAATACATATTGACGGTTTAAAATGTCAGAAATCCTTACTTACACCCATGCTGCAAGTAAATCGCGAAGTTATATCAGTTAAGCAATTAAACTTAATGACTTTACTCAGGATTTTTTTGATTTAAGCAAAAATGCAATGCACTGATATTAAATTGTTCTAAGGTTGAAAAATGGCCGAGGTGTTCTGAATAATTATAAACGTCTACAAAAAGCAACAAAGCGATGCTAATTGGGCATGACTATTTGGAAAAGAGTGCTAAAATAGAAACGGCTTCAAATGTGAGCTCACATATAACTCATAGAAATATCAGACGATCATCTTCCATTTGCAGCTGAAAAGATATTGGTATATTTCACTTTATAATCTCGAGATGCTTCCGCAAAAACCGAAACTGGTCTATGAAATTACCGAAACACCCTCCCGAGGCGGTTCCGCTGTTCGTTCCATCCGAAAACTAGTTCATTTAAAAAAAAACACAAACTGACGTACAGTAATCCAACACGTGTCATGAAACACCATTTCGTTCAAACAGAAAAACGGCAATCTACGTTATTATTGATTTTAAGAAACATAGAAGCAATGGCTACGTACAGAAGCTCCACCATGTGTTTCACCAATCGTTCCAAGGCGGTACCTAACAATTCTTGATAAACATACCTAGTTTTAATATAGAATGTATGCACTGTGCTGTTGTTGGAGTTTTGTGCTGTTCTCCTATGTTTCTTGCTTGTGATTGTGTGTTTTATGTCTTTGGCGTTTGCCCAGTGCCACTAAACCGGATTTATGTTTAAACTTTTTGATACGGAGCTTGTTTCTGTAGCTTTTTGCATAAATAATGTTGTTAAAACTGTTCACAATACCATTCATTTGCGTCAAGCAAATCCTTCGAAACAAAAACTGAAACTAGTTTGGTATTAACAAAAACGCACTTTAAGTCCGTGAGGCAGTTTTTTCCAGGTAAACAATGCCAGACATTAACCACTTTATATTGAAATGCCAAAACTCTTCGATATTTCATAAAAGAAAAAAACGTAACTGACTTCTAAAAACATGGAATGAAAACTGCAGGGTCAAGCCCATTGATCAAGATTTCAGATATAAACCCTGTATTTATGTAAAATCGTACGTTTCATGTTAAATCGTTGTCTTCCCATTTTGAACGATTTATCGACAGTGGTTGGAGATATAACGGTTAAAACGTCTTAAAAAAGTTAATGCATCAAACAACATCAGCCGTAAATTTCAGATGTTGGTGCTTCTACATAGTAAAATGATAATTTTAATTGTATTTTGCGAAAGAGTATCGTGAAAAACCGCTCAGGTATGTCGACCACTGTGATGTTCCCGTGTAACAACGATATGTGTCCTAGCAGCTAGGGTATCGAAAATGACTTAGCTGTTTGGTTACATACACGTATACATATTTACTTCATTTCATTTACGCTGCATGCTAGTACTTCAAAGAGAAAATAAAGTTTTACCCATAGATGTCGCAGTTTATGACGGAAGCCGTTTTTCAAGTCTCCTTCTAAACTGTTCTGTATGTTTAGACCTGGTGCGGAAGGTGTACGAGCACAGGTCGGGGAGTAACACTGCTGATATGTTTGTTATATTTTACATCACAACCCTGCCTAAACATCAATTGATCATCCTGGACAACAGCAGCACCAAGCTAGCCAAATTTACTACGCTAAAATGATACGACCTGCTGGAGTATACGTGACATCTGCTTGACAGTTCACTGTCTGATGCTGGGACACTGTGTTTCATATAAGCAATTACGGGAAGAGGAAGATGGCCTCACTGGCCAGCACAGTAGACATTTACATATTAAACATATCATTTCATCAGCCTTACTTACTTCCCGATCAGTGGTGGATTCAAAAACACAATTCTCGTACTCCATTTCCACTGACTTATACCGATGAACTAAAATCGAATAGCCGGAATATATCTAGGATATCTGCAAACAGCTAAAATGAGTTCAGAAAAAAGGCATACATAACTGTTTTTTTTTTTACTTTTATTCAACAATAACCCACACAACCGTTTCACTGTATTAAAAAGGTCGTCGTATACTTGTGCATTAAGCTTTTCCAGTTATAAATATCAAATTATGTAAGAAACCAGCTAGTTTCTGCAACGACATGGAAAAAAATCTAAGCAACCAGTGTTTACTAATCTTACTTATATAAACAATATTTTTTGTATAAAACATTTCATAACGTCACGTATTTGAGTTGGTATATAGTATTCCACATGACAAGAACTTCATATACCATCCAGGTAAAACTGAAACTTAATTATAAAATAAAGCAAGTCTATATTGCAATTGGAACTGTTTGAAACCTATTGACGTTTTAAATAACTTATTCATTGTTGCGCAATCAGTTCGGTTCATTGCGGCCAACTTAAGAACTATGGATTCTCTTATCTAGGTTTTGGTGATAACATATTTCCTTCATAGGTGAGTGGATGCACTCATAAACAGCAATGGCTAAGTTTCTTAATTTGTTGGTGTTGATAGATTGTCTCTGTAATATACGCTCGAGTTATTTCGCAGCGGAAGAACAATCAAGAGATATTAATACTTATGTGAAAAATGTTTAAACTTAAACGGTCCCGGTTTAATGTCTCTGACGCCAAAGACATAGAATACAAAAACAAAAACAATCACAAACAAGAACAGCACAAAACTTCACAAAAAGCACAGTGCATACATACTATATATAACAAATAGGTATGTTTATCAAGGATTGTTAGGTACCGCCTGGGAACGGTCAGTAAAATATAAATTTACTGGGGATTTAAAACAGTTTAAGTGCACAAACCTCACTCTTATCCCTACAATCCAAAATAAAGAATAAACGTAAAAGGTAAGTATTATCAAGTTTGTATTAACTTGAGGAAACTTAATAATAAAACAAATAATAATAAACTTATCGGCAAACCCCAAGTACTTCTATAATAAGAGATAGATACCATGCAGTCATTTTTTGAAACATTTTAAGCCAAAACGTTATTGTGGTTATGGTTACATCTTGTCGTCTTAATGTTAAAATGTTATGATAATTATTGAGTAATGGCATTAATGTACTCTTCAGTATTAAGTGTTTTGAGGCTTTAGTAGAATAGTTACTCCTTGTAAAATTTTATTGTTCAAAGATTAGCTGACCAACAGTGTATACCTTTGTTTGGGGGAGTAAAATACCCATTATTCTTCACCTACTGAACTTTAAACATTATGGATCGGGTTATTACGAATCTATCAAACAGGTCAATGGAAACAGCTTGAATTATTTTGGACTAAGAAATGCATTTATACAATTCGAAATCGTAATTATATGAAAAAGTAATACAAATACACCATACATCAGTGTTCAATATATAAGTAGAGTAATAAATCATTGTTACGTTATAAATCCGATCGTTTTCAATTTCTAAATTGTTCGATCTTCTGAACAGCCATGGCAAGTTTTCTATTATTGCTGCGGATGCTTTAAGGGATAATTTGGTAATATCTAATCAGATCAAATCGGCGAAACGGTTCTAATTTAAGTACACTAATGCTTTTTTTAACTTATCTAACCTATACGATTCAAGGCATCACAGTGTCGTGTTTGAACGTTGTCCCAATGGATCTGTCAGGCACAATGACTCGTGCTACATGTTTTCACACGAACTTGCAAACTGGGCTGAGGCCATGGTGAGTGTAGTAAAAAATTAAAGTGAATACATGTATTGTTTTGAATTCCATTTTAGCAGTTCGGATCTCTGAAGGTTTATATTGTTTCGGGAAGGATGTAGAGTAAACTGTACACACTGTAAGTTATCCTATAATTTTCCTAAATTAAATATGTTTTTAAATATTCTTGATGTCGTTTAGCCAACTAGCCCTGATGCATTGGCTTTATCAGGTGTACTGCACTGCTCACGGAGGCCAGCTAGCTTTTATTCAGTCTCCAGAGGAACAAATGTGCATCCAAATAGAAATGAAACTATTTCTTTGTGAGTTACGAAAACACCATTGTAAGAATACAAAAGAAAATACAGTTTTGGTTTAACCTTCGGGGCATGAGTCAATGGAGACAGTTTTTTTTTTTTTTAAATGCGTTACACATTATGATTTTTAATGTAAGTCGAAATGGCATGAATGTATTAAGGTTCATAGATTGCACGTTTATTTCTTTGATGTCTTAATGTATGGGTGTTGTATGATAGGTTTTAAACTTTTGTTCCTGACTACATATCGGCAATGGTCATGGCAAGGATGCCGATGCCAGTAATACAAGGATAATACTGTGACTCGAAACAGACGCGCTTAACCAAAACTTTGGCCCACCAAATACTCAGACTGACATTGACCATTACTACTGATAAGGCAGAAAGGACGCCGTCCACGGGGACTCAGACTGGTCCTACATTGTTGAGAAAGCATTGATAGTAAAAACATATAGTTGTGTGTGGTTTCCTATGTTCACAGACGGATACAGGCCATTACTACTGCCTAGGTGGGACGGACGCCGTCTCGGAAGGGGAATAGTATTTGGCCAACATTGTCGAGAAAATAATGGTAGTAAAAGATATGTTATATTCTCCTTGTTCAAGTGCACGTTGATATAATTCGGTAAATAGATAATAACCTGACATAATTTTTTCCTCCAATTAATTTGCACCTTGTCAATATTTTTATGGCACTCGGTCTATATTCAAATTCATTCTACAAAGTTTTAGTGAACTCTGTCGATCCACGTGTTTAAAAATGCCCTGTCAATATTTTAGTACACGAATTGGAAACAAGGGAAACCAAATGACGACCACGCCCACACAAATCATCACCAGGATTGCCTGGCTATCTAGAGTCAGAGCGGACTCTGGGATGACGGGTGGTGCGAAACCCAGCACAATTTTATCTGTGAATAGAGTGAGTACCGTTTTGTAAAATGTCGAATTGAACAATAGGAGGTACGTGCCAACTATGTACACTGAGAGCGGACTTTGGGGTAAGGGTTGTGTGAAACCAACCACAATTTCATCTGTGAAATACAGTGAGTACCGTTTTGTAGAATGTCGAATAAAAACAATAGGAGGTACGTGCCAGTTAGTACAGTGACAGCGGAGTTTGGGGTGATGGATGTTGCGAAAGCCAGCTGCACAAATTTACTTTACACTGTGTATGGCTGTGTTTTATTTCGAAGATAAACATTAAGAGATACATCTCTGGATATGTTCAGTTAGTGCGATGGTGTGGGCAAAAACAAGCACAATCATATCTGTGATATATAGTGAGAAATGTTGAGTAGCAGTTTGAAATGTATACAGAAATCGAGAGGGAGAATTGTCTGTAGCCTACAATACTGATCATGGTTTTTGTTTTTCATTAATAATTTCTTTCTGTTTTATTCTTAATATAAAGTTTGAAGTTAAAAAAAACATTGCAAGTTTAATTATATGTCTGAATATCCAGTTTTGCACCAAAATTACTATTAAAAGAACACACCAGAATCGATTTTAAAAACGTTTTTTACCAATAATATTAGTATGTCTTTTGTAGATTGAATGTGGAAACCTCTCAGATAATTGGAAAATAACAAAGCAGGCTAAGATATACATATTCAGTTATACGACATATTCAATCTTTAAAGTCAAAATATAAAAGTATTATTGCACAAACGCTAAATTGACAGACATATTGCAAAGTAAATGAAGTTGTGGTAAACTCCATTCAATGAACACACAGTTTGTCTTAAATTCTGCCATAGATACAAAAACAATATAGCACACCTTTTATCACGCAGCATAATGATTTCATTTTTTATTACTTGTCTGCACACATAGAGTACTGCCATAATATGAATATTACAGTAGCTTTAATAAATCACTCCATGCATGGTCACTATTATTGTACGGGATGTTGTGATGTACAAACATGGGTTGGTGGTTGAGTTAGGTTCTGTTGAACTGGCATGGAAAGCAATGTCGAGAGAAAGGGTGAATGCTACAAATTGGGCAAAATTCCGGAGAAAAGGGCTGAAAAATTTGTCCCAACCTTTTCAACACATCCTATTGAGATGTTGAAAATGTATACCAATTTTCTAACACTCGTGACCAATCCTTTAAACGTTTGATACGTAAGCGATTCCATCCGGCTTTGTTCTACAAGTTTATTTGTCACAACTGTTTTCACTGTCGCATACACAGTGACCACGATAGGAATCACGCAATAAGTGAGCTATGTTAAATTGTCAAAGTCGACAATAGCCGCATGAAGACATATGTACCTGCTTTAGCGATGCGTATCATGCAACTGGGCATGAACGTACACGCTTAACGTCACATGCTTTCTTTTGTTTGCCGACACCAACAATTTTAATTCAGTTATTGCTATTGCACATGACTCTGTTTCTTTATATTCAAGTAGTAAGTATGTAAGGAATTTGAAGTACCGTTTGCATTTTTCATACAAGGCCACCAGTCTTTAAATACGCAGCAGGGTCAGAGGTGGAGCCAGTTGAATATCTTTTGGTCAGGAATAGTGGCATTGAGTGCAGTCAGTCAGACTATCGATGGGATCATGATGTGTATCTTGTGCTTGATCAGCCCAACATGGTTTTCCCGTGTCAGAAAGGATCTGTGCAGGGGTTCTGTGAAAACGTTTTATAGGGATTTGTTTTTGTAGCGTCCTAGTATTCCTTGTATACAACTGATGTGAGCTTTACTCTAGTGATGATGTTGGTTCCTGCTCGGGAATGACGGTGAAATTCTCTGGCGGTTGTAGTGTATTTACAAATGTGTATCGTCAGTCTTTTCATTGTTTGTATATTTTTCAATTTCACTTTGATTTCAATTTTCGCCCTTATCAACTTTAACTTTCACTTTCAGTTCATGTTTCACCTTTAACCTTTGCATGAGGAATCCATGTAGTTGTATCAGTCTTATAAGAAGACAAAACTGTTTGTTCTGTTGCCATTGAATTTTATTTTGCGTGACTATTTCTCTTAAAGTCAGCACGCCTTTGTACCACGACATTAATTATTGACATCATATAGCATATATTATTTATGAAACAGAAGCGTAAACATCATTTGAATTAACATGACGCGGCCTGTCAGTCAAATTGGCAAAACTACCCGACTGAACAATCAGCGTCCAGATTGAGCGGGGCTTATCAGTTGCCCGTTGCTATCCGCCATTCCGCCATGACTTCCGTCAATCTGCACTTTTCAACAGTAGTGTAATTACTCTGTTTTCTATAAATTAAACACAAAATATGTGTTTTATAACTGAGAGATAGTAAAGAAAAGGAAATCCATAATACTGAAATTTTCCCTTAGTTCTGCTCCAGTTTTTTAAATAATGCATTTATTTTGGAAAAATGACCTCTCGGTAGACTATTTCAACTCTCCAAATTCTTAATGCGACCGTACATATGATAATATACGCATCTTTTTCGTTAGTTTGAAAACAAGAAATATCATTGTGAGTATTAGTGTATAATATTGACGACACCTTGCAATTTTTAGTTTTGTTCTCCTTCTTGTGCGTTTTAAATCCGAAGCATATACATTTGCTTATAAATTAGTTTAGACAAACATTTGGTGAAAAAGACAATTCAGTTAATTTGGGTTACATTTTGCTATCAAAATTATATAAAAGATCAAATATCATATAGCTAAAGGTCACAAAACGTATAACCGTATAGATAAAACAAAATCATCTTCGTAAATGACGCAACTTAATGTATAAACCTGTGCATTGATAATGACTATTCATTCAGAAAAAAACGGTAGTTATATCAGTAATGATAATTCACTAAACGTGTATAAAAGGTGATTTTTAGGTTGTACACCGCTAGGCTTGCAGACTTTTATAACCGTATCGCGGAAATCGCATCGGCAGATCGACATAACATTCTTAATTTTGGCGAAATAATGCGCGCACGGTCGTTTCAGCCCAGGCGCAGTTAGACCTGCGGTTGTCACCGACCTAATTTACATTAACATTTACATCGAAAATACCTAATAAGCAATCTGCTCTAATAGCTACGGACTGCGTTCTGCATATTAATTAGCTTGCTATGAATAGTGCTGAAATGAGTTTTCAATATATGTTATGCGCTTAATAAAGTTCGAATAAGCTGCGTTTTGCGTAATATTACGCAATTGAAATTGTACAATTATTTTGATATCGGCGAGTTACAGAACGCAATACAAAAAGCAGAATCCGCAAAAAGATTCAAAATGGACGCATACTAAATCAAATAAATACATATATTGTTGTATAAACCTGTGTTTAGATTTTGCTTCGACCGGGGACCGATAATCTCTACATGTACATTGTTGTTAAGAATAGAACGTTGGTCATCGTATCGGACAGGTTTATTCCTCGGATATACACTCTGAGAAGTCATTAAAACCCGGAAAAATATCGATCTTATTATGATGCAATCAAATGCTACTTAGGCGTACAATATCAATTCATAGTGTTTTAAAGGAAATTATAATACTTTATTTTATCCTACAATCAGTTGTTTATATATTATTTTTTTTATATTTTAAATTGCCGAACTCGAATTTTATACTTGAGATATTTTATTAAGATTGTTAGTTTTAACTTATGTTTGTAAAATGTGTGTCCCATAAAATCATACTCTTGTGCAAGTTCATACTTACAACCTTTTAACCATTACTAAATGAATATTATACGCTTTTACCATTGAAATAAAATAGCGTAAAACGTTGACAGGCTATCGACCTGCTACAGTTTGTGTCATAGTCATGTGATGCCGAATGAAACGGAAAGTATGTGAATATTTTATATTAGTCTCAGTAATTTCAGTCCAATATCTTGAGCATGTAGCATAATGCATATGCATATTAAAACAAAAATTGATATAAATCTGTTCATTTTTTCCACGATTGACAATGTTGAGGGCATTATTAAGATACATGTACATCAAACATACAGGGAATAAATAATATGTGGGTGATTCGATCCAGAGTGATTTAGTGCTGTAGAAAGAAGCCCTAAACATAATCCTAATAATATGTCAAATGCATTTTGCTGGGATGCATTGGGTTTAGCTGACATACCCTGCTAGTAAATTAAATACGCCTACGTCAAGTTTGAAGTGTAGAATATATATGTCCAATGTATTTTGTTGGTTTAGCTGGCATACCCTGGTAAGACTGGTAGTAAATTAAATACGCCTAAGTTAAGTTTAAAGTGTAGAGTAGATTTTACTAAAAATCCTTAATGCTTTATCCGTAACAGTGCATTGTTAATGAAACTAAAGCTCCGGATAAGGTTTTATATGATATTGAGTATTACTCCATACCTTATAAGTAACTATTTGATGCATTCCACATTTCAAGTGACTTATACTTCATGATCTCATTGAGAAACAACATTAAACTCTAAACGTTTTCGCGAAGGAAATTAAGAGCGGGCATATTTTAGAGATCGAGATGTTTATGTTAATAAATATGTTTTTACATTACATGACTATACTCATAAAACGTTGCAAGCCAAAAGCCATTCATGCTTTAAGCGCTTTGAATAAAGATACACTTTTACTCCCAAATTAGTTTTACCACAATTAATACTATTGTTTTAATATTCAAAAAGGATGAATAAATATCAAAAACAGAGGTTATTATGAAGGATACTGAGTTTAATTTGAAAAATAAATCCGCATACAACGCGGTATTTCTACCTTATGAGAATATAGTCGACCACTGGAAATCTTTTAGCATTCTCCAATCATTAAATATTTTTGCGCTTTCTGCTTTTAAATTCATGCTTATAATCTTGTTATGGGTAAATATTATTTTCCATAAATGCATTATTTAGTAAATAGTTAAAGGTTTATCAGTCAAAATTTATGTTGTTATATGTATGTATTTATTTTGAATAAGAGTGTCTCTTTAATGGTGAAAGGAGAAAAAACAGCAAAATCCATTTGATCTAAACAATTTTTAAGTTTATATTGATCTGAGGGATATAACTTTATTCCTTATCTTAATCCAGATAACGACAAGATCGTTGAGATATTATTTATTTTGAATATGGTTCAAAACAGAGGCCCCAAAAGCAATAGACAAAGAAACCTTTTTTAAAAATAGAAAAAAATCGGAATTGCTGGGAATCGGGAGAATACATCACATTAGTGCCGCCTGCTCGCTAAGCCGTAGGTCAATGCTGATCACAAAACAACCCAAATACAATCGTTTTAATAGTTGATTTTACTACTATAAGGTATTAAGAACGGAACAACAACACGGAAGCTTTAAAAAATGCTTCACTGTCAAATAGATATGCTAAAGAAAAACAAAAAAAGGTTCAAAAGGTGAAGAGCATTGGAATAATATTGATCTAAACTATTCGTATGTGTATTATATACGTATTCATCGTGCTTTGTTCATATAATTACAAACAATCTTAATAATCATTTTTGTTCAAAGGTTTACTGTCAAACTCAGCTGCCATACGTTCAGTTCAAAGACATCAGATTTTACATTTGAAATCAAATATTTCTACAAGGAGATAACTATATATATTGCAAGTACTTGAACTTATGCTTCGTTGATTGCCTGGAGTCCTTTCAATACTTATTGCTTTGCCTGTTTTACCTTGTTTCCGGATAAAAGCTGCACTCTCACAGATTTGCCGTTTTTACAACTATTTTATCTTTTGTCTTGGGAAGAGGAAATGTTTACGTAAATATCTGCAAACCAATGATAAAAGACTGTTGACA
Organism: Mya arenaria; assembly: GCF_026914265.1. Lineage (NCBI taxonomy): Eukaryota > Metazoa > Mollusca > Bivalvia > Myida > Myidae > Mya > Mya arenaria. The sequence continues at coordinate 40,708,355 of NC_069135.1, forward strand.
AAAGATCTGAGCACAGAATTGCATATTTCCACTCGAAAAATAATGTTTTATGGCTTAAACCGTTACTAAATGTTTAAGAAAAATGCATAAAACATGGATTTTTGAACTTAAATATGAAATTCTGCAATCTAATTTTTGTCAGCAGTATAACACTGTAAACCAATGATAAAAGACTGTTGACAAAAGATCTGAGCACAGAATCGCAGTTTTCCACTCGAAAAATAATGTTTTATGGCTTAAACCGTTACTAACGGTTTAAGAAAAATGCATAAAACATGAATTTTTTAACTTAAATATGAAATTCTGCAATATAATTTTTGTCAGCAGTCTTATAACACTGGTTTCCATGGATTTTCGCAAAAATTGGCTCGTTCCAAGACAAAAAATAAACAAGTTGACAAAACGTTCAATCTGTGAGAGTGCAGCTTTAATATAGCAATCTTTTTCTGTATTGCTTTATTTCTAAATTCAGATATAGATCAGTCCGCATGTTTGTACGAAAGTTAGTTGACAAGAAAAACTGGTTATTTCTTATTTTGTATTCATGATTAAGATTGATTTAAATACAATACCATTGTCCATCTACATGGTAAGAGTAAAGTGCGGTATTTCGTCTTGATTTTTTCAAAGCACAAATACGTTCGCTTATTAATATGCTTAAACAGAAAATGATGTCGCAAGAATAGAGCTAATTATAATGATATTATACAGGATATGACGTCATTATTTTAAATACAGCAAATTTCGTTAAAAGGATAATATTTTGATGTTTTTACTACATGATATCTAAATGTGCATTCTTCTTTTAAACATAATTAAAACGATCGGATGTATCAGTGGTTCCAAAATATTCTTGGGACAACATTTCTGTAATGCATGTAGCGCGAGAAATGGTTTTGTAGTATTCGGCTCATAACTAGAGAAGGTTAAACGATTATTTTTACTGGGAATAGCATGTAATATAAGGATCTGACACTCGTCATCAAATAATACATATTTGTATTCAAATCGTCAAGGTATATGTAACTAACGCCAAAGGTTTACTTACTTACATATTTCCTGAACTCGTTGAATTAAATTGTGTATTAGATGACTCGTGGCAGAGCCTGTTTTTTATAATATTTTCTTTCAAGCACAACTAAACTTACACACAGTTCTATTATAAAATGAGAGATATTTGCTTGTCTGTTGCAGTGTACATTTACGGAACAAATGATATACTATAAAATGCATGTTTATGTAATATGTACACTGACCTAATTATATAACAAGCTCGTCGTCATTCACATACACGACAAAAAGTCAATATTAAAATGCGAAACTTTGCCAGTCGCTTTCTTGGTGCATTCGACGTCTATTTCCGTGCCACCAAATATCATTCGTACTAAAACCTCGCGGTCAGCTTCAGTATTGGCCATAGGAATGCTGCATTGTCCAACCTGTCTGCATCCTGGATCAGTTACAAGAACTGGAGTTTTACTTTCAGTTGCGAATACCGTGATCACCGCTTCATGGTTTTGAGGTATGGAGTATATTTCAACAGCTTGGGCCTCTCCGACCTTCAGCGACTGTCCCGCTATTACATGCTTATGAAAGAAGTTCTGACATCTATCTTTACCGTCAGTGTCAGTGATCTTTGCTGACTCAGGGTGAACTTTCTCATCAAATAAAGTATGAACACAAACACCATACGTATATTTGCTTATTCTCTCGGCTATTTGACTGGGCTCATGTCCAAACATCACGGCTCCCTTAAGAACTGCCAGACCAGCTTCATCAGGAATAATCATTTTTAATGTTGGGAATGTTTGTTTGACAGCCTTTTTGAGCATTTTCGACTCGGAAAACCCACCAACCATCAAAATGGCTTTCACGCCTGTGTTTTCTCGTTTTTGCAAAACATCTTTCAAATGTTCTATAGTGCTATCGATGGATTCTTTAAAAAAGCTTCGAGCAACAGTTGGATCGATATTTAGTTTATCCGAAGACAAGGACACCTGAATGAAAAAAGGAAGCACGCATAAGGGGTATTGTATGCTTTGCCAATGAACTCATATAAGTAGTTGTCTTCAAGCAAGTTGATTCCTGTGTACGTACTATGTATCCAAAGAGCACAACGTGATATTCTCGGTATTATTATGTCTGTATGTGTCGCCATATTATAGGAGAAGCAAAAGCAAGCACTTTATTTTCTAAATTATGATTCACGTGCTTAATAAAATAAAAGTAATAAAATGAGAGCAAGCAATTATACCATACCGAATTTGAATAAGATGACTTTTTGACCGCTTTTTTAAAGTCTTTGTGGAGTCGTTTTTTAACAGTTGTAAAAAAAGTAAGTGGAACTCTCATGACGAATTTTGTATCCTTGTCGGGATCGACGTCTCTCTTCTTTACCTCAAACCGTCCAAGAAGTTCTATATAATCATCCATGTGGTCTTTTTTGAACTTTTGGACTACACTTTTATCTTAAATGGCCAATACATGTGTACCAAGACAATCAACAACACGCATTTATAAGACAAATGCCGCATATGCAGCAAACATTTATTTGATTTATTTTCCTATACGTATTTTGAAAACATTTATTTATCGTTTTCTTATATTATGATAATTTATTAGTTTGGTGTGTTATAAGTTTCATTTAGTTGTTTTACTTAGCAACTTGGTTTCACTACATCCTTAAAAATACATACAACTGGATAGTATTGAACTGATATACCTGTCAAACAAGCTATGAATTCTTCAAAGGAATCATTGACTTTTGTCCCACCCCAAGCTCCACCACTCGTCTTGTACAGCTCTTTGACTCCACCAGATGGCGTAACTTCGTGCACCGTTATGTCCACAGTTCCTCCTGTGTTTTGTTATAACATCATTTTGTTAAATGGTACAGGTAAATATAAATAACGGTTAACGTAAGAAGGCTTAGTGTATTGACAGTTTATGATAGAAGCGTTAAAAGAAAGGTCGGTTTATGTGGGAAGGATTCGTAATATGAAAGACGGGTTTTCATGAGAAGCGTATGATCAGAACGGTTAATGTTAGAAGATCCAGCTCAAATGATCGGCTACATATAAAAGGTTGGCGTAAAGAATCGGATATGTATGTGCAGCTAGTGTAAATAACGGTTTTCGGTAGTAGGGTGAGTGATTAAGTGTACACGAATGGTTTGTTAAAGGTAATAATGACAAGTGCATATTTGTATGTATTTATAAATATCAAAATATTTGACCTTTTCTCGGTTAAAGATTGATTATACGATGTAATTATATCAGAAACTGGTAAATACACAATAAAAATGAATATCTTAACATTAACAGTGCAAAGATATCATTTTTCATCCATACGTAGCTTAAATTAATATTTTGAACTATTATAATGTAGTACTTAAAGAAATTGCGACAAACCTCCAGCATCGAGTACAAGATATTGGCTTCCAGCTTGCAGAGATGCCAATGACAATTGATCCCCACTCTTTTCAACCGAAAGATGACGACAAAAAAGAGAGGCAGCTTCCGGCTCAAGTGCAATGGTCAGCATATGTGATTCTATTCCCGCCTATGTATAAATAAAGTATATTGCAATTTATCCCCAGAACTTCTTATGTCCGGAAAGGGAAAGGGAAATCTTCGGAATTACAAATTATATCTAAAGTATATAGGACATTGTAAAACAGAACAGAGTAGAATATAATATATCTGGATAGCATAAAACTGAATAGCATAAAACTGAATATTATAAAATAAAAGAGAACAATATGCAATAAAATACTATAGCAAACTACATACATGTATAAACAATAGCATAGAAAAGAGAAGTGTAGAGAAGAATATGATATAGTTAAATAAAATAGCCTTAAACATAATAAAATAGAACAGAGTGGATCAAATATAATAAAAATATAATAGAATTGAACATGATGTAATAGAATAGCAAAGAACAGAGTAGTTTAAACAATGCTTAAACATATTCATTATTCAACAGCATGATATAAAACTAAACTAACCCAAAAGTCAGTATTAAAATATCAAAAATATATTATATTAAACAAAATGTTATTGGAGCATGTATTCAAACATACTATCAGTGTTATGCTACATCAATTTAGATAGTCATTAATGTTCGTAAAAAGTAATGTTAGTCAGTTTGCATGTCAGTGGTTGGTCGGTTGGTTCGTCAGTCGGTAGATCATGTCTTCTCCGAACTATTACTATGACTTGAAAATGGTATTAACAATGATTAGCATAACTACCTCTTCCGCAGCTTCCCGCATGAACTGTTTTGCTGCATTGTTCCAGATGGCAGGGACTGTCAAAACCCAGTGTATTTCTGTCGGTAAAACAGCGTCCGCTATTCGATCATTAGAAACAGCCAATAGGTCTTCCTTCAGATATCTATTTTAACAAGACAGTACATACAATATACAGCTATAACAGACACTGGATTTTAATGCAATTAATATACTAATTGCTTTAGTATATGCCATTTGACTTACAGCTGAAAAATACTTAAACTATAAGGATAATTATACAATGAGATCTACAAGGGGCAAGCCCTGTAGTCGAAAATTAAAAAAAAGCCTGTTAATAGACACACGGCAAATGACAAAATGACAATAAACTAGAGGCAAACACGTGTTATCATCACAAACAGACATCAAAATAGCTTTACGGATGAATGATCGGACCGTCAGTGTAACACGATTTCACTATTAGTGAGTATAGCCGTAAGCTTACACGAGTCCAATTAATTATCAATAACACCAAAATTGAAAGTGTAAGCCTCATCGTCCCAATTAATGTGTTAGAGGTACTAGGTATGGACCAAAATAGTAAAAACTAGATACACAATTGTATAAACATTACATGATGCAATACACACACCACATACATTCTACGCACGTTTCAAAATAGCTTTACCGATAGATGATGTGTTTACCGCCTTATTAACTGCCATTAAAAGCGGTCTTGAACTAGTTTTTCTAGCACACCGGATAGGCATTTCCGGTGAATTTAGCCGTGCTGAAAAACTCCATCTGGCACCCCCCATGCCAGATGAGTCACGCGCTGTGACGTAATAATTTCAATTTCTTTTATAATATACGTTATGTAATCATAATTATGAAATTTAAATAGATGAGTTCCATTTACATTAACTTGACAAAAATAAACTTTAAAAAACAAAACAAAATAACCCTGAAAAGACGTAATGTCGATGGAACTTATTGACGTAAGCAGTGAATACAAATTACTGCGCGTCATGACGTCAGTAAACATCATCGCACGCGCTTTTTGATGATATGTACAAAAATGCGCCTTTATATATATTTTCTTCACAAAATATGTAATTAAATGTATGCTAGAAAGCCTCGTTACCTGGCAGCGCAGGTGCCTTCGGGTCGGATTTTTCTATCCGGAACGGAAACACATGACAGATATTGTTAGTATGGTTATAACCCAACAAAAAGGTCTGAAAATCACAGGCGTTTTTTTATCAAATGTGTCAGCCATTAAAATATGATATTAAAATAAAAATATGATATTAAAATAATGCAAATATACCTGGTAATAATAATGTTTGTCGGGTTTATATATATGATACCAAATCCATGAAGGACCAAACCTTACTTTATGGACAACGCGAATACGGTTCTTGCCAATAACTTTTGACCATTTTCAGCTTCTAACATCAAATTTCTATTGAGTTTCTGAAAGAAAAATGTACAAGCAAAGATGTAGATTGACCTTCACCTTTGCATTTGTATTGTTGTCATTGTGTAACTGTACCAAGTAACAGTAGAAATTTATTTAAAATATGCATCTTGCTGTATATTTAGATAATAATTACATTCCGGAATTTTTGTCTGATCCGTTGTAATGCTTGTAACTGTTTAAATCTGGTATTATCTTATCAGTGACCTGATTAAGGCCTTTTAGAAAACAATCTTGATTCTTGAATACACATCTTCGAAACTCAAGCTGTCTCTGTGTCACTGTATGTAGACTTAAATGATGATTGTTTGGCATTGTTGGATACAACATTTTGTTACTCGTAATGGGTCAGTCATTGATATCCGACGAGTATGATTCCTTAGTCCGTATGTCTTTCCAAAATTAATAATTTCATTCGTTACCCTTTTGGTTAAACTAATGTTTTGGGATGTACTATGCTTGGTCAATGTGGTGTGAATTTTGTTTTTAAAATACAAACAAAACTGAAACAGTGAATTAATTTTGAATGAAATGAAAAATCACCTAGATTATGGAAAACATCACTGCCATTTATTGTAGATGTGTACACTTTAAAAGTATTTTAAAATATTCAACGTTATAAGGAAAGTTGTACCTGTTTCCATAACATCATTTTAAACCTTTTAAAGAAGTACCAGTCTTTATGTTTGTCTTCTTCAATAAGTTCGGCGTATTTGGCTTCAGCATCAAACGCGAACGAATGCAATGTTTTCCCATCGGGCTTGATCAATACAGAAGTAGGGCCTAGAAATAGTTATTGTGTTGCATGACAAACGGCATATTCGAAAAAGGGCATTGAACATTTAACCCAATAATGTGAGCTTTCATTAAACCATCAATGAATACAACTTGAACAGTCAGAATTTAATGTTTAGTATTACGGCAAACATAATATCCCATGAAAACTTTAAAGCTTAAAACTGTACTGAGCACAATGTTCCCATGTTAAGATCTGTAATAAACGTCAATGAAATACCATTCGATATACCCATTAAATATGGGTTTTTTATGCCTGTCAAATTCCTTCTCAGTGAAAAGCAGTGAAAATACAGTACTATATTGAAAAATCCGTATCATGATACTGTCGTTTTCTGTCGTATCATGCGAGTACAATGTGTAATCTCAGAACTACTTTCGCGTTGCTAAAAATAGAGTGACCAAAAAACTGGTAAAACCTGTCAACTTTTAAAAACATTAAATGATCTAACTTTACTCACGTTCCAGAAGCATGTAAATATTTAAGAACATGGTTCTCATCTATCTAGACAGCTACTTCAGTGGACTAGTTGTTCATTTCGAAGTTCATAAGTTGTTGCATTATGCACCGTTTATTATCATAATATAGGCAGCTCGCCAATACAATAAAGAAAGCGAATTCGCGTCATAGATAGAAATAGCGATTGAGTCACGAACTTCCCTCGATTCTGCATATTATGATCGTCAAAATTATTTACTTTGTTAATAATGGCCACGTTTTGTTTACAGGAAACGACCATAAGTGTAAACACGTAAAATAAGTACCGTTTTGTTGTTGTTTTTTGAGCTGTAACATTTACTAATTGTTTTCGTATAAGAATTTGTTAATTTTGCTAAACCTCAAAATATTTTGTTCTTATTTTGTTCAATAAAGTGAATTCTGTAACTTCTGTCTTCGTTTCGCTATAGTAGCCTCCCTTGACTCTCATTACACAAACACATTCGAATTCATACGCGCATTTGACAGACGGCGGTAAATTTAAATCAAATTGAAACCGAAGAATAAAAAGAAAGAATAAATATGCAGGTACATAATAAATAGAATTTTACGATAAAACGCTTTTTCTGGTGACCTGTATCACGACTCGTTCGGTAAGTAAACATATATCTGTCTCGACCTGCGGTCTCGACAGAAACGTGTTTACACACCGAACTCGAAGTGATGCAGGTAACCATAAAAGCGTCCTATCATGATATACCCTATGTTCTCTCGTTTCTTTTTTTATTTCAACCTTAATCGAGCTCCAGTCAATGTGTTTTAAAACAGCTTAAAGCTGTCCACATATTAACTACTATGATTAAATTCAAATTAAAGTGTACCTTTTAGAGATTCGTGACCATTCCACTGTTTTGCGGATACTTTCGTCGGGTCGTTATCATAGTCATGGCTGAACGAGAACGCCCAGCTTGAATATGTTGTCCCGAAGTCGATGGCTGCTACCAAAAGGTGCTTCGAATATATAAAAAGAAAATCATTTGAAATATCCAATGTTATTCATGAAATGACTGTATGCTTGATGAATTGCTTATTGTATGCTGACGTATTTATGGGGAAACACGAATGGTAGAACTATAAACACACTTAAGCCTCCAAAACCAACAAAAGCAGCAACAATTTTTTTATTTAATACCAGTTCTAAAAAAATCGAATAAGTTATGCGACAATTTTAATAATAAAGAATAAAGAAAAATGCTCAATTGCAAAATGTTTACAAATTGCATTTATTTATCCGGTTTTTTTTTTAATTTTCCACAGAATATATTCCACATAAAATATGGTACACAATCTATGAGTATTATTCCAATCCAACAACACTTTCAGAATATTTCCCACAGAAGGTTTAATAATTTATTTTATACCAAGATTTTCTAAATGTCTTTACACAAGTGATTTTTGACAAAGGCTTAGCTTTTCGAAGAATCTTCGACCAATGATCAGATTAGTTATCCCTTGTATAGCAAATAAAAATTTACAGACCATACATCAACAATTTTAACTTACTTATATATCTATTTAGAATATGGTTTGTTCTAAAACTTCTACTTGTGGTATCACTTACATGAATATAAGGCACTAATAATTAAGCTTCTACATTTTTAAACACTGCACTAAATTGAAAAAATAAATTACTTTTTATACATGTAATACTTTGCCTTTCTAAGAAATGAAAAGTTTAATAAATATCAGAAAAAAACGAATGTTTTTTTGTTTATTTGACAATCAGATTAAAATGGTGCTATACTCTTTTTTCAAACGCATTTCTATCACATGTATTTTTAAAAGAAAGTTATATTACATACAACATGTGATAGTAATGCGTATGGGAAATGAGTAAAGCACATTTTTCAAGAGACATTATTGAACCATATGACGTCAATGCTATGTAAATGAAACATTAATAGGCATAATCATATTGATTAAACAAACTTCAAACGGAACAGAGAATCTGCAATTAGATTAACTCTTTCCTTCATATGTTTCATTTGAAGATTATTTTCCTGCAAAATCAAACTCTCAGCAACCTTTAATTTGTTTCAATAAGTGTAAGAAACTGAGGGGATTGTGATCACTAAAACAACAATGGATGATTGTGAAATAGTCAAATAAACTTCAAAATGTTGAAAACAAAAATAAGTACTCTTTTTTAACGTAGCATCTGTTTTCGGATATTTGTTTAACTTTTTTTATAAAATAAGCTGGATGTTTAACTCGTAAATAACCTGTTAGAAAATGTCTGACATAAAGCTTGACCTTTAATCGGACTGAAATGGTTTTGGAAGTAAAAATGTAAACAAATAACACAACAACCTTTAAAAAATTCTTAGTTTTATTATTCTTTAGCGGAATAATTTCAGAGAAGCGTGTTGAAGCACACATGATTGTCACAAGGGATTCAGTTGAATCAGACTTAGTTCCAGGTAGGGGACCAACACACTCTATAGTGGTTCCACTTAAAGACACATCGAATGCAGGAATAGACTGTAAATAGGGTGTTGTATTGTCTGGTAGGTTTCTCTACCCTATCGCAAGTGGGGCATAACTTGCAGTTACTTGAAACATCTGCTTTGAGACAGAAGTTGCTAAGTGTTTTATAATAAAGTCTTCTTATCACCAAAATGATCTGACATGGTTGTTCCATGCGCTTATCTAGACATTTGCAGGTTATATGATTTTCGGACCACAATTTGGTAGTTTACAGTCCACTAATCTTCAGCGGTGGCCGCCATTTTTATCATTAGAATCCCATTCCTTTTATAGTTACAGGCTGGAAACTGTGACGTTTCATCTTCACATAAACAAAATTGTAATTTAAGGATCATTTGTTTAGTTACTGCATAATTCTGTGACTTTGACGAGGTCAAATTATATCTGACTATGTTTTACACTCCAGTACAAGGGTCTACCACATCATTTTCGGTCGAAAAACAACAACTTTACTTTTGACTTGCACTACCGCGTATGTCCTAGTTATTTCCCCAACATTTACCTGTCGTATACCTGTTGTATATTTATTGCAACGTAGGTGCAAGGGGATAATAATTGCTAGAATAATAGTTTTGTTATTAAAGTATTAAATGACAACGCACCAAAATTCGTCACTAAATGAGCGAAGATGCCACAAAGACACTCACAGTTTAATTTTAATCAATTAATTTCTGACCACGAATTTACTTCCTTGTTTTTAAAATAGTTACATTATTTTCTTTTTTTAACTTTTGTCAGCCTTAACAATTATATAAAATTGTTAATACCTAACTAAATGACTATAAACGCTTTACCGGTTAATAAAATGATTTATGCCATAAATGTAATATTACTTACCATTTCGACATCTATCTATGGGGAATAAAAAGCCATGTCATCAAATGAAAACCATTTACATCGAGGTTTAGGGAATGCGATATCATATGAAATAAAAGCGCATAATCTTAAAATAGCATATGATATATTAAAATTAAGGAAGTAAACTTCAAATTATGTATATAAAATGAATTAGTTTGAAATCTGACTCATCGTGAATAACAAATGCACGCGAAAAATAGAGGATATCAATTCATTGTGTATTGTGTGTCGAATTAGTTAGACGAGTTCCTTTTTAAACGATATAAAAAGGCTCTGCTGACGCATTGATGCAAAATCTTTAAGAGTTTATGATCCTATTTATAACATTACTCATGTTTGGTCGAAATCTAGATCAAAGTTTCTTCAATATATATTATTATCGTGTCCGAAAAAGGGTGTTAAGACTAATTCCCCTCATATCTCTATAAAACGCAATAGAGAAAGGAAGAATCGTGTTATTGCTGCTTTTATGCGGAAAAATCTCGCTGAAATGCTGTCGGAATCTTGTGAAATGGTTGCCGGATATTTTTACGCTGAAGATCTGTATAGAACAGTTCAATTGAAAATGATTCTAACCGACGTGTTCTATAAGGTTCCCGGCAGACATAAATATACCTTAGTCATTATTTAATATTTCATCATCGGTAATGTTTGAAGAGTGCATGCTATGTTCCTTGCAATCTATTGACACAGTGGCAAAAATAAAAGATTCGACCAACGCCATGTTTCTTTGACAGTGTGTATGAAACATTTTCTGTGAATAGGTTACTAAATTTGGATAGTCATTACACTAATTTTAAAAAAGGGTAAATAACACTCTTGCACCGTAGGCTATGTTAACAACATGCAAATGAGTACATTGAGGTCAAAGTTTCCGGATGTAAACAGAGTATAACTACTATGTAGCTAACATGTCGGACACTAATAATATGATGCACGTCCTTATACATACATACAACACGTATTTCACATTAAAAACGTATATTGACGGCAAAGTTATGTAAATAGTTTTTGTGTGTAACAGGGTAATATCAACCGTTCTCCGAAGCATGAAATAGTATTCTGTAAATTTTCCAACATTTGAAAGTAGCGTACATTTATTGATGAATTGTTGTATTTGTCAATGAACTGTGTATACATTTATATACATTTATATTCTCATAGCATATACCTTACTCTGTAGCAGGTATTTTTTATTTTTGTTTGAAACATTGTTTAAAGCATCAAAATGAAATAATAACTAACTGTGACCGCGAATGTCATACTCTACATACTCTACATACGTTTTTAAATAGTTCGCTTAGTAAACACAATAAATGGCTAAATGGAAATTTGACTGTTGTTTTCGTCAGAAGCTTTGGAAAGATGTATTGATGCATATTCAATGTATTTACGAAAGGTCTCGAGTCGAGTTAAACTCGCGTTCTAATTGAATATCTTGATGCTAATGTAATTTTCTTTTAAAAACACTGTTTAAATACCACACCACACAATAACAGAATATATCAAACCATACATTGCAATACAAAACCAAAACATAGCATAGAATAGCGCAGCATGGCATAGTAAAGTACAACATATCATACCATATCACACAAAACCATAACATTCTAAGCTATACTTGTATAGTCCCATGAATATCAACTATTGAATATTGCAGCGTGTGACATGCTATATTAAATTACGATAATATTTTAAATATGGTTAAATTCTTTCAGAAATTTAAAAGCAAATTTACTCCATCAAATTTATTGAAAATTCTTTCATTTAGTTTTTGCATTGATCGAAAATTGATTTGCTCGCAATTCGATGGTTTGTAACATTTTTCAACTGAAAATTCAGCTTGTAAACCATTGCATTTTCCAAACATATGTGCTTATATAATATTAAAGCAAGTTGTTTCCATTGTTTTCGAAACAAACCGCTGATGTTGCATTAATCTCAACTTCAAAACTATTCGATGTTTTCATCTGCCATGATTGATTTTTGTTTCAAAATGGGCTACTGTAAAAGTGTGTATAAAATAACTTCTGTGTTTCTTATCCTAGTAGACATCGCAGTTGGTTGGTTGAAATTCTATGAACTATTTCTTGAAATTGATGAAATTCAGAAAAATAGTGCATTGCATGGTTTGGAGATACCTTGTCCAAATATAAACGCATACTGGAAATGAACAATTTCGTAGAATCTCATGGAACCATTCTCAATTCTGTGCAGGTTAACTACATCGGTGGCCATACGAAAGAATGAAAATAAGAGAAATTCAAACATATGTTCAGCTTGATTGTCACAATTTGCATATTTTCCGTTTTCCCTTCTTCTATCATCGAAATTACGTACAGGGCCAATTGCGTATGCTTTGCACTTATAACCCTTACTGGATGGAGGAAAACGTCAGAGATATATTAAGAGTGCTTCTTAACGGAGTAGGCGTCGTCATCCTACAGTTGATTTTTGCAGTTCGCGAACATCTTCGCACGTCTACTTACAAACTTTGCACCACTGCCTGTTTGTGCTGCGAAGTAGATGACAATAACCAAGATAGAGGCCTCTACATTGTCTTCAGTATTATCTTGTTTCTTGTGAATCTTTCTTGAAATTATCCTTACCTCGTGTATATGATTATTTCTGGAATATCTACCAGAGGTCAAAATTGCGGCTATCCTCACACAGATTAAGCATTGAAAGAGGTAGATGGAATAGACCGCAATCAACACCATTAAACGAACGCATATGTAACCATTTGTAATTTATTAGAAGACGAGTATCATTTTGTTTTAGAGTGCACATTATATACTGAACTCAGAGTTAGATATCTTCCTAGGTATTATAGACAACGTCCCAGTATGCATAAATTAATGGAACTTTTTAATGTCGAAAATGAAGCAATTTTGAAAAATTTAAGTATGTATATTTTCAAAGCATTTGAATTAAGAAATACTACGTTGAATCCCATGTAATGTGTTTAGGTTTGTTGTAATTGTCGTCTATTTGTTTGTTAAGAAGTACACAGTGTTAGTGCACCCCTCTATATCTGCATAAGTATGTATTTATTTATATATGATTTATTTATATCAATTCTTTTTCATAAATTGTGTTATTGCTGCTTTTGTCGCCATTGTGTATGTACATGTTTTGCCAGATGGGTCTATGACCTTCCTGGAAATAAATGTTCTGTTCTGTTCTGTTATAACATACAAAAATCTGTTGATTTGTCCAAATAAATATAGTTAAGGAAAAAGTCGTGTCCATTGTGATTTATTTCTATACTTTGAAATACATTTGATATCGATAACATGTAAAGTGTTGCTCTTAAAAAAGCTCTGACAGTAATTATTAACTTTTTTTTTGGATAAAAACACTTTTTAAAAGTCGTAGATCCATCGAATCGGATAATGGTGTTGAGATCTTTGATTGTTAATCCAGGGCTCGAAGGTTCGATCGCAATTTCAAAATAAATGTACTTTGCCTTTTTTCGGGAGTGACTTTAAACGTGACTCCCTCGTGTCAGTTCTTTTCGATTATTCTGGAGCACGTCGAAGAAAAGGGTAGCGCCAACCAGGATTAAAGTATTTTGTGTACTTTGCCTCACAATCTCACTGGACATATATCATTGTGGCCGACACCCATGTTTAATGAACGACAATATCTACTCGGCAGACGTACAACCTAACGATTTGAAGTATAAATCTTGGCGGCAAGTGTTATTACAAATGACCACACATAGAATAAACATTCTCATTCATCTGGCCCCAATTTTTCGAAACTTCTTAAGCTTAACAGGCTTAAGTCGCTAATTTCAATTAGCCAAAATACATATTGAAAATGGATTCTGATAAATGAAAAATGGATTTTGATAAATGAAAAATGGTTTATTTTGATAATGATACCGATTATTCCTACATAATTTCTAGCAATTCTTGAAGAAGTAAATATAACACATTTTATAGAACAACAAAAATAGTGCGATTAGCTTTATCCTGTTATAAGGGACTTAAGAAGTTTGGGGCCAGAGGTTTAATTATGATAAATCATCACTCTGGTGAACGCGAATGAGAATATACGACATCAATCAATACAAAATAAAGATTTAAAATAAACATGATAGTGAATAAAGAATCACGCGAGATTTGGCAATAAAAAGCATTTAGTGCAATACATCTCAGCTTATACTGCTCCTATAATTGGACAATTTTCCGTGCACACCAATTCCGGAGGTGATGAAAAACTGATATCTTTTGAGCTCCGACAAGCCTTTAACTTGACTCAAATGACAATTTTACATCTTTCGCATATAAGGCCGATGCCAGGCATGACATTAAATCAGAAGACGGCAGACACGAAGGATGGCGCTTGTTCCGGCATTTTAAGATATTTACATAGATACAAGGTAAAGTTGTTTGATGAGTTTACTGCTTTACTGAATTAAAAACAAAACAACAACAACTAGGACACTTTAAAATACGCTTTACTATAAAATAGATATGCTACAGAAATAAATAGCAACCTCCACATAAACACGGCACATTCTGTTAAACAAATGTATATAATCAAGTTAAACGAAAAAGCAGTTATAGTCCAGTGCATTACATAAAAACTGAGCCGACTCCCTGATAACCACAGCATTTAAACTCATTATTTTGACAAGCTTTTTAGCAAAATATATCAAATATTTATAATTAAGTTTGCCTTCAGTGAAAAATAATTAAAACGAATACCAAATACATGTTGATGGTGTCAATAAAACATATACGAAACTATGGTGTATGAGGTAAAATGCTTGATATCATTCGGTCGACATTTCCTAACCTTTTAAAGGTTTCGCCTTTTTCAGCTATATATTGTCATTTTAACTGTTCTAAACAATTATTGTAGAAAGTTAAGTAGAAAAAGCAAACCAAAAAACATAAGGTTTAAGCGTAAAAAATGTTGGAATTCTATTAATTTAAAATTGAAACTATGAATTATATTCGCAGGCCTTTGTTCATATGACAACATACAATCATTAGGATCTTTGGTGTTCAAAGGTTTACTGTGAAACTTATCTGCCACACGTTCAGCTCAAAGGCATCTTATTTTACATTGGAAATCGAATATATGTTAAAGGAGTAATTACTTGAACTAATGTTTCATCATAGTTTGCTTGGAACCCATTAAGTATTTATTTTTTACAAGTTAAACCTTGTTTTCGGTTAAATATAGCCATCACGATTTTTCAGTATTTCTTATGGTTTGTCATATATCCCTCCACATGTTTGTATGCAAATAATTTGGAAAAAATAAATATTTCATTGGCAATATTCTAGAAAGTCAAACGTTTATTTTGTATAAATGATTAAAATTTATTTGAATACAAAAGTACATTGTCCATCAAAATGGTAAGAGGAGTGTACATATACGCAGCAATCGAGATACTCTATAGTGCATGTTTATGTAATATGTACACTGACCTAATTATAACAAGCTCGTCGTCATTCACATACACGATAAAAAGTCAATATTAAAATGCGAAACTTTGCCAGTCGCTTTCTTGGTGCATTCGACGTCTATTTCCGTGCCACCAAATATCATTCGTACTACAACCTCGCGGTCAGCTTCGGCACTGGACATTGGAATGCTGCATTGACCAACCAGTCTGCATCCTGGATCAGTAACAAGAACTGGAGTTTTACTTTCAGTTGCAAATACCGTAATCACCGCTTCCTGGTTTTGAGGTATGGAGTATATTCCAACGGTTTGGGCCTCTCCGTCCTTCAGCGACTGTCCCGCTATTACATGCTTATGAAAGAAATTTTGACATCTATATTTACCGTCAGTGTCAGTGATCTTTGCTGACTCAGGATGAACTTTCTCTTGAAATAAACTATCAACACAAACGCCATACGTATATTTGCTTATTCTCTCGACAATTTTACTGGGCTCATGTCCAAACATCACGGCTCCCTTAAGAACTGCCAGACCAGCTTCATCAGGGATAATCATCTTTAATCCAGGGAATGTTTGTTGGACAGCCTTTTTGAGCATTTTCGACTCGGAAAACCCGCCAACCATCAAAATGGCTTTCACGCCTTTGTTTTCTCGTTTTTGCAAAACATCTTTCAAATGTTCTATAGTACTATCGATGGATTCTTTAAAAAAGCTTCGAGCCACAGTTGGATCGATATTTAGTTTATCCCCAGACAAGGACACCTTAAAGAAAAGGGGAAGCACGTATAAGTGGCATTGTATGCTTTGCAAATGAACTCATATAAGTAGTTGTCTTCAAGTAAGTAGAGTCCTGTTTACATAATATGTATCCAAAGAGCCCTACATGATCTTCTCGGTATAAATAAGTATGTATGTTTCGCCATATTATGGGAAAAGCAAAGACAAACACTTTTCTAAATTATGATTCACGTGCTTAATAAAATTTAAGCAATAAGATGATAGCAAACAATTATACCATACCGAATTTGAATAAGATGACTTTTTGACCGCTTTTTTAAAGTCTTTGTGTAGTCTGTTTTTAACAGTTGTAAAAAAAGCAAGTGGAATTCTCATGACGACTTTTGTATCCTTGTCGGGATCAACGTCCCTCTTCTTTACCTCAAACCGTCCGAGAAGTTCTATATAATCATCCAAGTGGTCTTTTTTGAACTTTTGGACTACACTTTTATCTTAAAGTGACACTACATGTGTACCAGTGCAATCAAAAAAACAGGTAAAAATCTGTTAAGCATATTCAGCAGACATTGATTTGTATTAACTGCATTAATTTGTATTTTGAAAACATTTATCTCTCATTTTCTTATATTATGATTATTTATTTGTTTTGCGAATAATTGTTTTACTTAGCATATTAGTTTCACGTTATCCTAGAAATACAAGCAATTGAATATTATTGAACTGAAATACCTGTCAAACAAGCTATGAATTCTTCAAAGGAATCATCGACTTTTGTCCCACCCCAAGCTCCACCACTCGCCTTGTACAGCTCTTTGACGCCACCAGATGCCGTAACTTCGTGCACTGTTATGTCGATGGTTCCTCCTGTGCATTGTATTATCAATATCTCGTAAAAGGAAAAAAAACATCTAAACATCATCAGTGCACATATCGTTTGTTTTTTTCATCTAGGCATTACGTCGCAAAAATCATTATTTGAACTAGTACTTAAAATATTGCGACAAACCTCCAGCATCGAGTACAAGATATTGTTTTCCGGCTTGCAGAGATGCCAAGGACAATTGATCCCCACTCTTTTCGACAGAAAGATGACGACAAAAAAGAGAGGCAGCTTCCGGCTCAAGTGCAATCGTCAGCATGTGCGATTCTATCCCCGCCTGTATGTAAATAAAGTAGTTCAATTTATTAGGGGTGCAAACGAATATTCGAATATTTGAATATTCGAGCGAACGTTTGATATTCGAATGTCGAAATCGGTATTCGAATATTCGATGTTTGGTATTTGTTTTTAAACCTTTGGCCTACAACTGTGTTGTTTTATATATTCGCTTGTCTTGTTTTTACAACGATTGATCCCTAATAGGCGTGAACATGATGACACCATACACGCGTCACATAAGGGATACATCGTCGGGGACTATAAGCAGTACCCGTAATTTTACAAAAACTGGCTATTAGACAAGTGACATCAAACAAGTTTCAATTATTTTCGGTATGTTCGATATAAATGACCATGCCAATAAAGGATATAAGGAACCCGCCACCAAAGTGGTGTCATGGCTGCCAGTTAAGCTGTGCAATATTGATCAGATTGCCGTAATGATATGAATGGCATATGCTAGTTATGTGCTGTAAACTGTTTTCCATGTTTTAATATAACGTTCCTGCTTTGAAATTATTAACTGTTTTCCATAGCGTTTTAGGATATTGTTGAGATGAGCCAAAAGACAGGGTTATTTTCGTTTTATTATTAAATAATTCCCGAGTAAGTTATTCTATAGTTATATTTAGAAGAGATCAATTCCAGCACGAGGCTGCTCGTCTTACAGAACGACCATCCGTTGGTGCATCACGGCTTTCAACCGGGAATTTACGATAATTGCCTTGTTTATAAATATCAATGCTGTTTTACTTTTTGTTGTTTATTTATTTTTGCAAGGCTAATTTTAAGACGCTAATTTTGGGGAAAATCAGCGTCGGTCGCGTGTACTGGCTATGATGAAGGCCCCGTCTATAACTGTAGCAAATACAAATAGTAGTAATTGAATATTCGGATATTCGATCGAAAGAATTACCAATGGTTTGATTTCCAAATTTTGCCATTCCTTTGCATCTCTAAAATTTATCCAGAACTTCTTGTGTCCGGAAATTCAGAATCACAAACTGTATCCAAAGTTTATAGAACATGGTAAAAAAGAACAGAGTAGAACAGAACATCACTAAATAGCATAAAACTTAATATAATAAAATAAAAGAGAAAATAATACAATATAATACAAAAGAAAAACATATAAATTCGCAATTCGCTTTGTCGACATCTGATATCTCGATTTTCCGGTTGTTTATTTTTTATTTGTTTAATGCGCCATCGGTTTAGATTAATGTCATTAATGTTTGAAGTGTTAGTCGATCTGTTTGTTTGTCAGGTGGTTGATCGGTTGGTTCGTCAGTCGGTAGATCATGTATTCTCCGAACTATTACTCTGACTTAAAAATGGTTTTCCCAAGTACAAGCTTAACATAGCTACCTCTTCTGCAGCTTCCCGCATGAACTGTTTTGCTGAATTATTCCAAATGGCAGGAACTGTCAAAACCCAGTGTATTTCTGTCGGCAAAACGGCGCCCGCTATTCGATCATTAGAAACAGCCAATAGGTCTTCCTTCAGATATCTATTTTAACAAAACAGTCAACTTGCAGTCACTACAATGTAGAACCTGTAGAAACTGTAGGAACAAATATACAATGAAAACTACAGGGACACGCCCTGTAGTCGAAAATTCAAAATTTAAGTCTGTTAAGAGACACACGGCAAATGCCAAAATGACAATGAACTAGAGGCAAAAACGTGTTAACATCAGAAACAGACCGCACATACATCAAAATAGCTTTACTGATGAATGATCGGACAGTCAGTGAAGCATGATTTCAGTGGAACATGATTCTTCAGGGGTCTTAAATTAGTGAGTATGGTCGTAACTTCACACGCGTCCAAACAATTATCAATAATAACAAAATTGAACGTATAAGCCTCATCGCCCCAGAACTCGAACAGTGCATGTGTTTAGAGACACTAGGTATGGATCGAAACGGCAAGAACTAGATACACCGACGTAAAAACATCACATGTAGCAATACACACACCGCATTATTACTACGCACGTATCAAAATAGTTTTACCGATAAATGACTGGCTTACCGCCTTACATACCGATAGGAACACGTGTCTACTGAGGGCTTAAACCAGTTTGTATGGTTTTAACACGACAAAAAGGTCATATGCGTTTTTATCAAATGTGTAAGCCATTAAAGATTATGATATGAACATAATGCAAAATATACCTGGATATTATAAGTGTTTGTCTGGTTTATAACTATGGTACCTTATAAATCTATGAAGGAAAAAACCTTACTTTATTGACAACGCAAATACGGTTCTTGCCAATAACTTTTGACCATTTTCAGCTTCTAACATCGAATTTCTATTGAGTTTCTGAAAGAAAAATGTACAAGCAAAGATATAACTTGACCTTCTTATTATCTTATCAATTATCTGATATAGGCCTTTTAGAAAACAATTGTGGTTCTTGAATGTATATCTTTGAACCTCAAGCTGTCTCTGTGTCACTGTGTGTAGACTTAAATGCTGATTGTTTGGCATTGTTAGATACCATGTTCAGTTACTCGTTAGTGGTTCGGAATGGGTCAGTCATGGATATCCGACGATGATGGATCGTCAGTATGTCTTTCGAAAAATAATAATTCCATTCGTTACCTTTGTGGTTTAACTAATGTTTTGGGATGTACTTTGCTTGGACAGTGTAGTTTTAACTGTTGTTTTTTTCAAAATACAAACAAAACTGAAACAGTGAATTAATTTTGAATAAAGTGAAATATCACCTAGATAATGGAAATATTCGAAGGCAATTATTGTAAATGTATACACTCTAAAAGTGTATTAAACTATACAAAATTTTAAGGAATGATTTACCTGTTTCCATAACATCATTTTAAACCTTTTAAAGAAATACCAGTCTTTATGTTCGTTTTCTTCAATAAGTTCTGCGTATTTTGCTTCGGCATCAAACGCAAAAGAATGTAACGTTTTTCCGTCAGGCTTGATCAGGACACAAGTAGGGCCTGAATAGTAAAATGCATTGAAAAATTAACCCCATAATCTAAGCTTTCCTTTATTCTTTAACGAACTGAATCATACACCTAAAACAATTAAAAAATCATATTTGAAAAAAAAAAACGTTTTGATACAACGATAAAAACTTGTTATCAAGTTGAAGTGCTTATTTGTTTCAATGTTCTCAAAGCAGGATTGTTGATAAAAGACAACAAAATACATATATGTGCTTGTACTCCGCTTTCTTGTATTACTTTGACCTATGCCGAAATCCAGCTTATGTGTTTTATAATGAGCTCAAGCTGTCTTCATCTTAAAATCAAAGAAAACATACAACATAAAGTGTACCTTTTGAAGACTCGTGTCCTTGCCACTGTTTTGCGGAGACTTTCGTTGGGTCGCTATCATAGTCATACCTAAACGAGAACGCCCAACTTGAATAAGTAGTCCCGAAGTCGATGGCTGCGACCAAAAGATGCTTCGACTATAGAAAACCAAAATATAATAATCTGATATCTCCAAAGTGATTGATTGTGTACTTGACGCGACGCCAATTAGATGTCTTTGCAGGGAAACACAAATGGTGAAAACATTTTCCATATAAAAGGGAAACAGAATACGAGAATGAAAACATACACCCACAAAAAGAAAATTGTTATTATCTTCTTAAAGCCCGTTTCCCATTAAACGTTCTGTGTTTTCGTCGTACGCTTATAGTGGGCTACGCCAGATGGGTCTGTCGCATGTTTAGAAAAAGGTGGATTTGAAGGTTGTGTATTACAATCAAATGTGTTGTCTGTTGTTGAAAAAAGTCATGGCTGTCGCAGTCAAATAGTGCGACTGTCGTTAGATAATATTATTATTAATATAGAAATAACCATTGACAGTCGCAGAAAGAAAGTACGATGGTGAATCTTTGGTAGTACTATCCTGTAGTGTAGGTCTATTGTAACAAAATCGTAGGGCATCGAACGACAGACCTACAATCTAGGCCCGATGTCGAAAATTATTTGCGAGGCTGAATAATATTTGAACATGTTCAACACTCCACGAAAAGGGTCATCGACAGATTTTTTTTTCGTAAAACCTTTATTTCGTTCGGGAAACTGTCCTAGATTTTTACTTTTTTCTGTTAGGGACCTGTTGTATAGCTGTTGTGTGAGTATGTTAAAGAAACTTAGTTCTGTGCATGCAATAATGATAATAAAAACAATATTTCTGGAATTTTATTTTGTTATTGTAGTCTTAAAAGGCAACGCTACGTTGAATTCGTGGCTTAATAAGTAAAGACTCCCTAAAACAGTCTTGGTTTTCTGACAACAAATTCACTTGCTTGTTCTTAAAATAGCTATATTCTTATTGTTTTTATTTCAAATATTATAAAAAAAAACATATAACAACATGACTTCGGAAATAAATTGAAAAATATATGTGTAATACAGCAACACATTTTAAATGATTTAATATCATGAAAGAAATTCGTTACTTACCATTTCGGCATCTAACTAGAAGGAATCAATGTGTTTCTAGTCTTGTTATTCCTTAAAGACAAGATATATATTCAGTTTTGATCAATGCGATAAGTGAATAAATGAGATATAAATCTTGTATGCACGTTATCTTTATAAAGCTACTAAAGTGTAAACAAACAAAACATGCAAGGAGCATCGGTTGAAAACAACGACTATATTTCATTGAATATTTGCATTTGCGTTTATCTCTAATGCTCTAAATACACGTATTTTGTTCAGATATTAATCACAAGGTTAAATATGTGATTTTAACCATGATGCCGGTGTTATTTGCAAGTCCTTATTAAGATACTAGTAGCCAAAAAATCTGTTTTGCTAACGTCCTTTAAACGTATTTAAACCATACGATAAACTTATTTTCACAATCTGCGAATAAATGTGTAATACCCGACAAAAATTTGATCTTCCGTTCAATATTTGTGTTTACATTATGCTTGAAATACACTTCTTTTATTTGGAGTCCTATAAAACTTGTTATCAGACATTTTTATTGTGAGGCAACGTTGAAACATAAAACTTTTGATATGCTGTGCACATGAACTACTAAAGGGCCTGAACATTTACTACATATAAAGTTAAGAGTTATACCCGTTCAGATTCTAATGATAACACCGATAATCGAGTCGATGAATAAGAGCGTATTCTGGGATTTTAGTGTAATTCTTTCTCCGGTTCAAGATTAAGTTACATCATGTGTACGTGGGCGTTGGCATGTGTATGGTGCATGCCAGCTATACAAAGAGATTTGAGCAGTTTTGGAACATTACAAAGCGTGCTTCTGTTACTCGTGTGCATTTACCAAGTGCTTCAGACATAAATGTAGCCGGGACCAGTAGCTATTCTTGTCTTTAAAAACGCCTTTGAACCATAGTCTTTCAAATCTATCATAAAATAGTGAATGGAAATCGCTTATATAAACGTTAATTTAGGAATCATAAATACATCTTATTGCTATATAAACTTATTAAACATTTAGATACCGACCAAGTTAAACTTTTGTATATAACCTATGTTATTCGTAAGCAATTTAAAGCAAATCATTATGCATTAAGAATTGTTGTAACCCATCGCTTATCTAAAATTGAAATTGTTGCGCAAAAAGTACGTGTCGCAGAAATCGCTCTTAATCTTCGCGTGGTTTGAGACAGAGTGCGCCCAAACTCCCAGCGTACAAGCTCGAGTTTTTAAGTCTTAACTGGCAGTGGCTGACAAGTTCTTTGATCATCCTGGTGGTTTCCATTTTCTGGTTCGTACGCTTTCACTTTCTCAACGGTGGTAAGCTGCATTTACTATGATTTATCGTTCCGGAGAGAAAGGATCTTTGCATGGGTTGTGTAAAAACGTTCTAACGGAAGATTGTTGTTGCCGTTTTCTGGTATCCCTAGTATCCTTTTTATGATAGTTTGGCTCGACGGATAGTGTTGGTTCCTGCTGTGAATGGTACTGCTAACTGGTTGCGTTCGGGCATGTCGTAAGATGTTGCAGATATGTGAACCTTAGACGGCTTGATTGAGATATTTTCTAAGTCATTATTATTTTACTGTAACATAAACATATTACTATGCTTATTGCGTTCAATTTAGGACCTTCACTACATATAGATGTGACGGTTCTAGTGTACTGACATATGTGTATCGTCAGTCTTTTCATTATTTTTATTTTTTTATTTTCACTTTTATTTCCATTATCGTCCTTATCAACTTTCACTTTCACTTTATGTTCATGGTTCATCATTCACGCATCCGCGCATTTCTGTTAGACTTATAAGGAGACAGCATTGTTTGTTTTGTTGTCATTGATTTTTGTTTTGCGTGACTATTTCTCTCAAAGTCAGCACGCCTTTGTTGGAAGCCGTAAGTACCACGACATAAGTTGTTGACATCATATAAACCATATTATTTATAAAACAGAAGCGTAAATAAAATTTCATTAATATGAGGCTGCCTGTCAGTCAAACTGGCCGGACGATACCCGACTGACCAAACAGCGTCCAGATTAGGTGGGGCTTATATGTTGCCCGTTGCTATCCGCCATGACCTCCGACAATCTGCACTTATCAACAGTAGTGTAATTACTCTGTTTTCTATATATTAAACACAAAATACGTTTTTTTAATAACTGAGAGATAGTAAAGACAAGGAAATCCATAATACTGACATTTTTCCTTTTTGCTGCTCAAATTATGCATTTTTTTGGAATTTGTTTGATAACAAAGTGACCTTTCGGTAGACTATTTCAACCCTCCAAATTCTTAATGTGACCGTACATATGGTAATTTACGTATCTTTTTCGTTAGTCTTAAATCAAGAAATACCATAATGAGTATAAGTCGATAATATTATGAAATATTACTCCATTGTGTGCGTAAAGTTTTAAAGCATTTACATTTGCTTTTAAGTTTGTTTGGACAACTTGTTAGTTGCAGTTAATTTGATTTACATTTTGTTATTAAATTTAGATTAAAGATCAAATATCATATAGCTAAAGGTCACAAAACGTATATACTTATAGATAAAGCAAAATCATCTTCGTAAATGACGCAAATCAAATGTATAAACATGTGCATTTATAATGACTATGGTCACTTCTAACTCCTACATGTATGTTCCTTGTAGGAACAGTTTCGCATTTCATTTAATACGGATATTAATTCATTGAGAGGAATATACCGGTATTTGTATTAACAATAATAATTCACAAACTTGTATAAAAGGTTATTTTTTAAAGATGCATCCTTACTCCCAAATAGGATTAACCACAGTTAATACTATTGTTTTAACATTCCAAAAAGGATGAATACATGTCAAAAACAGTGGTTATTATGAAGAAGAGTTTATTTCGTATCCAAAAAGCTTTACGGCCCATGAGGACAAACGCAATATTTACAAATATTTACAATGTAATATACACATACATGCTTTGGAGGAGGCACACAATAATTATTTAAACGATGCTCTAAAGAAAACAATGTTACTTTATAATAGTAAGTTGTCTAACATCGTCAATACAATCTTATTATTATTGTACTATATGCGTCAGACTTGAAATTATAACAAAGGAAGGCTACCAAGTTTAATTTGAAAGAAATGAGCATAAAACAGGGTCTTTCTACCTTATGAGACTATTGTAGACCACTGTAAATCTTTTAGCATTCACCAATCATTTAATATTTTTGCGCTTTCTGCTATTAAACTCACGGTAACAATCATGTTATCAGTCATTATTCTTTTGCATAAATGCATATTTTAGTAAGTAGTTAAAGGTTTATCAGTCAAAATTTATGTTTGGTATACATGTGTATGCATTGATTTTGAGGACGAGTGTCACTTTAATGGAGAAATGAGGAAAAGCAGCAAAATCCATTTAATCTAAACAAACGTCAACAATAAATTGACTTTCGTAAAGGAAATTAATACATGTTTTGTTTCCCTAAATTTGAGGTTTACAATAGAGACTTTCTTTCTACTGAAACAAAATTCCGATGTTATTTAGATATTAATTATTAAGTTTAGACAATTAATTATTTCTACCTGAATCAAGCACTGACTTTAACTCATTATAATAATTACATAATTTAATGTTAAACTAGCTTTTATTGCTATGTTTTAACATGTTTCATGCAATTTTTACCAGATTGTCAGGTATAAATTCTGTATAATTATCGTTTGCTTCTGTGTTCATGTCGGAGGACCCTACTGAGGGGTCACGTGACACTGTAGGCGTAGCCTTATCGTAATCGGCGGCGTGTCAATTATTATTGAAAACCATTTGTATAATGTTTGTTTATTGTTGGTCAAGGTCATTAGTCACTCACAAGTATGACGTCATGTTTCTGGCTTAAGTCATTATATCTAAAAACAACAACTATTTCTGTCTGTTGACGTCCACATGTATACAACAAATATGTATATGTTAATGGCGTGACAGCTGTTTATAAGGGTTGTTTGCACAGACTCAACTGAGCGTCTTGATAAATAGGTATGAGCTGCATGTGAGATATATAATATCCCCTTAAATAACTAACTGCCGAATGGGCAAGGCACGAGTGCGAGTATAAATAAGCTTACACACCACAACACCACCACCGTGATATATCTATCAAGCTGATGCGGTAAGTAGCCAACAGCGGACATGCAAACTTTATCAAATAGAGATGTCCAATGACGTTGTATTTCTACAGTTTGCGGTCGTTTTGAAGACGGTTGAGCACGTAAAATGTGACATATGATGGGTTTTCATACTTTATCATCAATGTTCACATGTGGCATGTACGTTACGATAATGAAAAATAAGTATGTTATTTTGTTCGCAGATTATCAAACAGTCAGTTTGTTTTATTTCGTTGTTAGTTGTTTACAAAGGGTGGGGGGTAAAAGAAGAAACATTGTAATTACTGCATTGGATATTATAATCATCAATTAGCAATACAATGTATTGATAATTCGTTTAATAACTTTTATATCAACGATTTCCGGTCACTATTTTAATGTATATTTTAAGGTATACTGATGCTTAAAAGAGGTTTTTGTGAAGGTTAAAATAGCTAACCTTCCCTCACTACAGTATTTATAAATATTTTAAGGTCACATGTGCATTGGCCTTTGAATTTTAGCCAAATGTATGCACAACTTCTTAAAGTTTTATACGATTTGCTGCAACTGTTTTCCTATACATATCGTTCTTGTTTGTATTGGTGTTGTACAGCAATAACCGTATACACGCATTTCAGTAATCTCGGTAGTTTCGTTAAGGAACAAAAACACACACAACTTAATAATCCTGTAAAAAACACAAATACATGTACTGAAAAGAGACAACCTCCAATGTCTCTTTCTGTGTCGTCTTTCACACGTGCGTCATTGTATCATTCATTAACTAGATATGAATCTAAAATATTATTTAGATAACGTTGTGATCGGTATACGAATAATCTGTATGTAAAAACTAATAACTAGACGTAGAATAACAAGCCATATATTTTTTGCCGCGCATCATATTACGAAGTATCCGTCATCATAAATATATAGTTTGTATTGTTGTAAACATCTAAAAACATAATTCTTAATAACCACAATATCTCAAATGCAAGAACAATTGTATACATTTGTATTTTTGTCATTTGTTTGTATTGACATTATAAAATTACCTGATACCTGCTATAACCTTTACCGGCTAGTTAAACATAGCGCACACAGATTTATAACTCATTTATTCAGTTTCGAATCCTTCATAACAGGATGTAATTTTTCTCCATTGAATGACAGAGACATATTTATTTCGAATATTTACATTTTGAAACGGTAAGTAGGTAGTTTCTTTAATGTGATTAAATCATTTAAATCTTGGACCATCACTATATATAGTTTGGCAGTTGTAGTGAATTTATATTCGTATATCATCAGTCTATCTTTTCAATACTTTCATTCACTTTCACATTTATTGCGATGATCATTCTTATCTACTTTCACTTTTTATTCATGTTTCAGCTTTCACCTTTCCATGAGGAATCCACGCACTTTTATATTAGACTAAGAAGGAAACAGACGCGTTTTTATGTCGTTAATTTTTATTTGCATGGCTATTTCTCTCTCTTGTACCACGAGTGCCGCAACGTAGTTTGTAGGCATCATACGAAATCCATTATTCATCGAACAAAAGTGATACAGCATTCCAATTATCATGGAAAAACGACATTATTAACCCCATTTGCATGAAGTATGTTTACTATTAGTCCCAGCCATTTAACACAAGCAATTATGACGTCATTTTTTCGCTTACTTCATAATTACTATGAGACTTGTTTCTGCCTCTCACTTGTATAAATTCTTATAAGGGCGAATCAGGTGACTATGGAAGATGATTAAACAGTTTCAACCAAATGTCTTGATATAGTAGTGAGTTACATGTCAGAAATACATGTTAAGCTGTTGTGGTACGGAGCCGACAACGGATATGCATAATTAACCCTATGATCATGTCCAATTACATTGCGTTTTTTTCTGTTCACAATCGTTTTAAAGACAGTTGAGCACATAAATGGTGATATGAAGGGCTTTCATACATTTTATCTATGTAAACATGTAGCATGTATGTTCCAATAATGATAAATAGGTTATCAGTTACTTGTTTAACTTAGTTGTTAGTTTGACAAACATATCAGAAGGTAAAGGAATAATTGTTTTAAGTATTTAATCAGATATTATATTGATAATTACAGAATCCGCTTTCTTAACTTAAAGCTCAAACACCTATAAAGAGTTCTCAAAAAACAAAATAATTTGTTGCAGAAACATGAGCGACAACTTGCCACACCAGACAACAAAATTGTTGTATGCGTATACGCCTTACGATTTCGGGCCACTAAATGTGATAGATACGAGGCAAATCAATAATTTTGAAGGCGGAAAGTACTACTTGACAACCCCAAAGGAGCCTATCGTCGTCTACCGATTGTATGGAGGCAATGCACGAGAAGGGGGTCAATACTGGACCGTTGAGCCACGTGACGGCAACTTAGGTTATCGTATGGACGCGGCCGTAATGCCACAGTGGAATTCATTGGAGCATGCAACTAAAATGATCATTCCGCCTGGCGTGTTGTTATTCGAAGGCCAGGTTGCTAGGCAGGTCACTAGGGAACGATCCTTGCACGGCGGCGGTTGGCAAGTCTTTATCCCAGGAAATATCATCAACAACCTTGCCGAAATCCAGCCAGGCAAGTTAAGCGGAAGAGCCAATGAGCAAACCGTCAAAAGATACTTGGACCGAATTAACGAAGACCAAGACAAGCTTATGAAGCGTTTTGAAAAGGAATTCAACGAACGTTTGCAACAAAGAGCGACGAGCAATGGAAGCGAATTGCGACGATTGCCAGGTCGAATTCTGAAATTCATTCAAGGCAGCGACGGAGGCCAAACGGGAGATAAAGTTGAAGCAGGAAAGTACCTAGTTCACAAGGAAAGTATTCCTGTCATGGGAGGCAAAAGGAAAAATGTTTCGGTGTCTGTCCGAATTGAATTTGTTCGCTCCGAGATGCGAACATACCAGAGTGGGAAGACCATCGTTAACGAGACGACTAACTACTACAACCGAATTACAGAAATAACAGAAACATACTCATAAGACTCATTGACACTAAAATAATTTATTCGAAACATCGAACAACATAATTGTTTTATGAAGACAGACTATTAAAGTGTCGACTTGCTTAAATGTTTTATGAAGACTGTCAAAATGTCGACTTTTTTGATTATTGATTAAATAGTAATTGGTTTTGTTTATATTTGGATTTTATTAAGATAAATCAATTTTAAAATATTTTGAAGAGAGATTATCATTTTATGTTCCTTGATGAAGTCATGTTACACACCCAAATACAATTATTATGTATCAACCATTGAAATGCATGTTTGTTATGACAGAAGGAAATTTATTCGATCAGAGAAAAATGTATTAAATAAAACAGTCGCCAATAACATCGACTGTGTATTAACTTACGAGGGCCGTATCGAATGAGCGTATACTTGTTATCTGTAAAGAGACAGGTAAATATGAAAATGAAACTAGAGCAGTATTGATAATAATCCCATGCACAGAACGTTTATTATGTTATTGACAAGATGTGTCGAGTTAACGCCCACACCACAAAAACGTCGGATCAGACATTGTATCTGATGTTACCAATAACATTTTCTTTTGCAGTCAGTAATATTTTTTTATCTTCTATTAGAGTCAGTAATCAGTTAAATCTACCATAAGAGTCAGTTATCTCAATAACCTTCTCTATTTATCATATCATTACTTACTTATCAAGTGCTTGAAATTTAGAAATATCAATTGTGCAGGCCGGTATTTAGGCGGTTTTGAGCAATACTGGAAGCTTTATGATTCTTTGGTGCATTCTCACGAATAGTTTGTCAGCCATAAATGTAATTTCATTCATTAAGGTTACACACCACCATTGTTTTTCCCTATATAATTCAATGTAAAATTATAATTTTTAGACAACATTTAAAGGCATTTCGAGCGAATGCAGGCTATGATAACCCCATATATTCTTAAAGTACAAGCTTTAAATTACATTTTAAGCCAATAAAAAAGGGGGGTCAAGTTATTCCTAAGAAAAATCACTCCCCTTGAAAAACAAACTCTAAAAATTGCACCGTCCGCCATGACAGTTCTTCCAAAATGACCTTTCAACTATAGGGCAGCGGTTTATGCTTTAATCTCTACTCTAAATGATAAATCAAGCAAGAATAGATACTTAAGGTATAAAAGTTTCAGGAATAATGATAGTTTTGATTTACAGTGTATTGAGCATGTGAAAACATGTCTATCAATCATAAGAACATTTTATTTTTTTTGAGAATTTTCCACAAAACGGAAGTACATATGACGTAATGGTGACGTCATTCCTTAACCGTTTATCTGGATACAAGTTAGTGAGTTATTACAGCAGAACGTGCCGCAATCTCAGTTTCGACACAATGAACTGTTGGTGTTTTTGCATTATTATTTTTGAAAGCCGTCATTGCAAAAATGAATAATTGTCACGTGAATTCCTTCATCACCAGTACTGGGTTGTTGACCACTGTGTTGCGAGGAATGAAACGTGTGCTACATTTGAGGAAATAGAGTGGCCATCTGTTTTATATCAGTTTTAATTGTAAACAGAAGCATCATTTGATTAGTATTTCCAATGGAAATCGTGTGTTTGAAAGAAAGTCAAGCTTTATCCAATGAGATAATGCGGAGATTATGGACATGTTGCTGTGTTCTTCAGCAGGCGGACGTCCTAACTGATTGCTGGCGGACTCGATGAAACACTTATCGTAATCGGATTGGATAAACTTATACATACAAAACCTTTGTAAGTTGACAAAGTCGGATAGAACCTCTGTTTTTGTTACAGCCTTTTCTCTTGGCTTGTTTTTCGTACACCAAATTTAAGTTGTTTAACTTAATGATATTTAGGCAATTCGAGATGTTCTGCATTGTTACACTCAAAGTTGTTTTGTTTTTAAAATATAGTTTGTTAGGAGGGTTTAGTCTGAAAAAATGATTTGGTTAAATGTCACTCAATTTTCTACAGGTCATATGAAGCCAAACCACTATGTAATTCCGAACAAACTTCTGTGGTTTTAACACTTCTTATAATTGGCCACACATGTTTAGTCATACAAAGTGCATTTTACAAAAATATGAGCGAGTCCCTTTAAAATATGCCACACAACACTTTCATTCTACTTCAAGTAACAGGAAACTGTGAAATCATATTTCCCGCTTTCGGCCCATGATCTATTTCAGCTGGTTCATCTATTACGAACCATACTAGATTTTATTTGTTTTACATATCATCATATCACCTGTTGCCAAAATGAAAATAAAAACATAATTCTCAGCGTCCCGTTGGAATTGTTTATAATTATTTTCTTGTGCACCCGTGAAAGTTTATATAAGCATCTCTGACCGTGTAAGTATTTTGTTCTGGTCAACTATATATACAGATAAAAAGGAAAACATTTCATTTTAAAACACCTTTGCAAGTTTGCATTCTTTTCTTTACGGATATATTATAATTTTGCTTTTGACCCCATGATTTATTTCTACTTATTTTCTCATATACACAATAATTTAAAATATTGGAAAACCCGATCAAAATAATTGTTATGCAGACTTACTTGATAAACACTTATTTATACTTAATAATCAGTTCGGTTTATTGCGACCAATTTAAGAACTATGGATTCTCTTATCTAGGTTTTGGTGATAACATATTTTCTTCATAGGGGAGTGGATGCACTCATAAAGAGCAATGACTAAGTTTCTTTATTTGTTGGTGTTGATAGTTTGTCTCTGTTTACCGGGATATTTAGGTAAGTATATCTGTTCTACTAAAGCCTCAAAACACTTCTGGTTCGGGTTAGCCGACAATTACTTTGATAAAGGCACCGAGACTACCGTTTTTATACCTACCTACCCAGGTCGAGACATTTCTTATTAGACCATCTTTAAACAATGTTTAAGCAGTTATCTTACATAGTATTCGAAACGCAAAGTGACTAGTTTTAGTCCTTTAGTGATATGATATTGTTCTCTCGTTCGGAGTCAATACATTTTGTGACCTAGTAATATATGCTCGAGCTAATTCGCAGTGTAAAAACAATCAAGAGATATTAAGCCAAATCGTTGTTGTGGTACCTTACATCTTGTCAAAAACAGGTAGGGAATGAAGTCTATGTTTATAGTTTATTTTATTTTTAATAAGTATTAATGTTAGAACGTTATAATAAAAATTGGGTTATGACATTAATTTACTCTTCAAAATAAAAAAAATTCAAACTACATATTGAAAACAAACACCCATTTTTATTATGTTTTTACCAATGGACTATAAAAACGGTAGTCTCGGTGCCTTTATCAAAGTAATTGTCGGCTAACACGAACCAGAAGTGTTTTGAGGCTTTAGTAGAATATTTTCCCCTTGTTAAATCTTATTGTTCAAAGTGCAGCTGACCAGCAGTGTACACCTTTGTTTGGAGGAGTAAATCACCTCTTATTCTCCACCTACTGAACTTTAAACATTATGGATCGGGTTATTACGAAACTATTAAACTGGTCAATGGAAAAAAACTTGAATTAATTTGTACTAAGAAATGCAATATATAACTCGAAATCGTCATTATATGAAAAAGTAATACAAACATACCATACATCAGTATTCAATATATAAGTATAGTAATAAATCATTGTTACGTTATAAATCCGATCGTTGTAATTTTCTAAATTATTCGTTTTCTGAACAGCCAAGGCCAGTTTTGCTGCGGATGTTTTCAGGGATAAATTGGTAATATTTAATCAGATCCAATCGGGGAAAAAGCTCTAACTTTCAGACCATTGAAAAAAGTGCTGATTTTAAAGAAATATTACCTGTACGATTCAGGGCATCCCGGCGTCGTTTTTGAACACTGTCCTAATGGATCTGTCAGGCACGATGACTCGTGCTACATGTTTTCACACGAGCTAGCGAACTGGGCTGAGGCCATGGTAAGTGTAGTAAATAATTAAAGTTAATATCTGTATAGCTTTGAGTTATATTTTTAGCAGTTCGGATCTCTGAAGTCTTATATTGCTTAGGGAAGGATGTGGAGTAAACTGTACACACTGTTATGTATTATATTTTCTCCTTAAATCAAATCAACTATGTTTTTGTATACTCTTGATGCCGTTTCCTTGGTGAGAGACATGTAGGCACTAGTTGGCCACCTAGCCCTGATGCATTGGCTTTTCTTTATAGGTGTACTGCACTGCTTACGGGGGCCAGCTAGCTTTTATTCAGTCTCCAGAGGAACAAGTGTTCATCCAGAATGAAATGAAATTATTCCTTGGTGAGTTACGAAAACACCACTGTAAAAGTACAAAAGAAAATACAATTTGGATTTAACCTTCGGGACATGAGTTAATGGAGACAGTTTTCAATAAAAAATATACGTTACGTCAATTTTTAATGTTAGTCGAATTGACTGTATTTTAAGGTTCAGTGATTGTACGTTTATTTCTTTGATGGCTTTATGTATTTGCGATGTGTGATAGGTTTTCATCTTTTGTTCCTGACTTCATGTGAGTCCTAAGATTTTGCACATCGGCAATGGTCATGGCAAGGATGCCGATGCCAGCAAGACAAGGATAATACTGTGACTCGAAACAGACGAGCTCAACCAAAACTTTGGCCCACCAAATTCTCAGACTGACATTGATCAGTACTACTTATAGGGCAGAATGGACGCCGTCCATGAGGGACTGGGACTGGTCCAACATTGTTGAGGAAACATTGGTAGTAAAATACATATATATAGTTGTGTGTGGTTTCCTAGGTTCACAGACGGACTCAGCCCATTACTATTGGCTAGGTGGGACGGATGCCGTCTCTGAGGGGGAATGGTATTGGGCCAACATTGTCGAGAAAATAATGGTAGTAAAAGATATGTTATATTCTCCTTGTTCAAGTGCACGTTGATATAGTTCGGTAAATAAATATTGACCTGGCATTAACCTTTCATTCAATTAATTTTGCACCCTGTCAATATTTTAGTGGTCCTCGGTCAATATTCCAATTTATTCTACAAAGTTTCAGTGAACTCTGTCGATCCGCGTGTTTAAAAACGCCCTGTCAATATTTCAGTACACAAATTGGAAACAAGGTGAGCCAAATGACAACCACGCCCACACAAATCATCACCAGGATTGCCTGGCTATCTACAGTGAGACCGGACTCTGGGATGATGGGTGGTGCGAAACCCAGCACAATTTCATTTGTGAAATACAGTGAGTACCGTTTTGTAGTAATTTCGAACACAAACAATGGGATGTAAGTGAGAAATGTTTTGTAGTAGTTTGAAATATATACAGAAATCGAGAGTGAGAGTTGTCTGCAGCCTAAAATACTGATCACGGTCTTAACTTTTCTTCAATAATTCATTTCTGTTCTATTCTGAATATAAAGTTTGAAATTAAAAAGAAACAAAGCAAGTTTTATTATATGTCTGAATATCCAGTTTTGCACAAAAATTACTATTACAGTTTAAGAACACGCCTGTATCAATTTTGAAAACATTTTCTACTTATAAAGGTATTATGTCTTTTGTAGGTTGGATGTGGAAACCTCTCAGATAATTGGAAAATAACAAAGCAATCTGAGCTAAACATATTCGTTTATACCACATTAAAAAACTTTTAAGACAAGATAGAATAATATTATTGCACAAATACTGAATTGACATAATTATTACAGAATAAACAATTTTGAATGGTAAACTCCAATGAGCACAATGTTGTTGTTTTTTTATAAAAATGCTCCTATAAATACAAAAAAAACAAACATTATAGCATACCTTTTACCACGCCGCGTAACTGTTTTAATACAAGTCTGCTCATATAGGGTATTTATATATTATGAATCCTACTGTAGTATTAATAAAGCACTCTATGCAAGTCTATCATCTTCTTTTTAATAATATAAATGACAATAATAGCTTGAAATTAACATATAAACATGCATTCATTATAACAAATAACGAATACAAGATCGAGAAGCCCAATTTGTACTGACCTGACAGCGGCTTTGGACAGTCAGTTTCAGCTCGTTTGTCACTGCGCCGTTCTTGCTAGCGGAATAAGTCAGTTAAAGAGAAAATGCTGTAAACGATGGTTTGCGGTAGATAACATGTAGAAGTCTGTGATACGTGAAGTACACTCCACGAAATATTGCTGTAATAAAGTTTCAAAGCACAACGTGATACATTTACCAAAGACATATAACGATACTTCGGCCGGAAGGACGTGAAGAAATGGGCGGAAGCATCAGGAACGGTGAAAGCCGTCTGAAACATGCGTGGGGCACCCAAAAGTGGCGCTGAATATGGTCGGTGGCGACCAGTACCGGCGTTTGTGACCTACTTTTGTGTCGCAGAGCTAAATGGCTACAACGCGAATATAAATGACAATAGAAATCGGAAGGCGTACGTTAACTGCCTGCTTGACAGTGTTTTTTATCACAGACTATTTTCACATTAAAGTGGACATCTTTGGCCTTGAGGGCAGAGTTTTCGACCACCATGATATCGGCGGAAAGAGCTTTGCCGTAGTTCATCATAAAAGCAAGCAGAATATATCATCGCATATCACCCTTTACTTCGATATGATTTCAGGATATTACTTCAGAATACTATGCACGGACATGTCGTAAAGCATGACAATGAATAAACATCACATCCATATTGACATGCAAACAATTTTCACGAATAGGAAAATCGCGTTCGCTTTTAAAAGGGGGACGAGGGCGTGAACCATGTTTTCCGACTCACGAAGTGAGGTGCTTATATGTAATCGTGGACAACATTTAACAGTTTCATTAAAAACTTATATATATATGAAATATAAATGGCCGTATTCCTTTTTTATTTACAATTCAAAATCATAAAAATGTTTCCTTTAAACAAAAGCATTAACCAAAAGGGTCTGTATTATGAAGATTACCATCTATTCATAGTTAATAAGCTTTTGCGAAAACAAATGACAATTTATATTACGATTAACCCTGATTATGGACTTTATATACGGCAGTATCTAGTTCTTAGGGTACTCCAAAGTGCATCGACGATTGCTGACCTCGTGCGTCAAACGACGCCATAAAATTAACAAATGCAAACGTTCGTATCTGTATACATTTAAAACACATCTCGTATACATGTATCAAAATAATATGATAAGAAACCAAAACAAAAATGACAGCACATCACTTGTATTTATAAATGGATGAACATTACATATTTCAACAAATATATGTTGCATAATTTCTAAAAATAAATAAATGCATAAAACAACACACAAATACAAAATAATAAAAATCTAATAAACAAATTGTACAATCTAGAACATAGTAGTTCTTTCCATAATCAGTAAACGAGGTAATTCAAAAACGCACATCACTTTGCTTTGGACATCCGGTGGAAGACAAGCTTCACCATTTAAACCGCAGGCTCCTCGCTGAATGTTAAGCCAGACAAGCCAGAACTGCTGGGAGGAGGTTTCGGATAAACCTTCACGCATCCGCTACCACACGTGCGAACATTGTTTGGCAAGTGACCTTTACCGCCGCAGTTGCTCGCTTCGTAATATGGTATAAATCTCTGTGTACCCGCAGTACTCGTGCATTCGCTGCTACATGCCCACGTGGCAACGGCTGCGTCACAATGCTTGTAACAGTTGTCAAGCTGTCCACACCCGACCCGCAACCAGTGGTGATGGGCGTCAACGGAACCGAGGTATTTTATTTCTTTGAAGCCATTGCCTTTAGAAACCACTCGGCAGAAACAACTGAAATAATCAAAAGGATAAAACGTTTAAGGCAAGACGTTTTAATTGTTATCTGAAAATACAACATACGTCTGAACATATGTAAACGTCAGTCTTGATTTAATTCAAACTGTGTCTTAACCTTACAAATGCAACACTGTCAACGCCGCGTGTTGTTTTCATCAATAG
The DNA here is from genome assembly GCF_026914265.1 of Mya arenaria. Lineage (NCBI taxonomy): Eukaryota > Metazoa > Mollusca > Bivalvia > Myida > Myidae > Mya > Mya arenaria. The sequence goes on from NC_069135.1 coordinate 40,745,576, forward strand.
CATCATCATGAAAGCTACAGGGACAAGCCCAGTAATCGAAAATTCAAAACTTCATGCCCCGTTTAGGGGCTTAAACAAGAGCTCAAACTACAATGAATCAGAAACATAACGCTATAAACACAACATACACAAATACAGACACCACAAACAGACCAAACAACTCATCAAAATAACTTTGCCGATAAACGATAACATACCCTCATTGGAACGGTCAATGAAACCAGATCACTGTACCCGAGTCTACTTGGGGCTTAAACTAATGTTTATGGCCATAACCTCAAACTTGTCCCAATATTTATCAATAATTATCAAAATATAAGCCTCATCAGAACACACATCAACATGAAATAAATGAATCTAGTAAAAAAATAAGGTATAATCTGACAAATTGGTTTCAGGTACTCAACAAACGGATGAAAACATTACTTGTAAACGAACTAAGTCGAATTATCCCATTAAACGAATTACATCATTAAGTCGAATTCATGATCCCATGTAAACGAGTGACACCGTTAAGTCGAATTCATGATCCCATGTAAACGAGTGACACCATTAAGTCGAATTCATGATCCCATGTAAACGAGTGACACCGTTAAGTCGAATTCATGATCCCATGTAAACGAGTGACACCGTTAAGTCGAATTCATGATCCCATGTAAACGAGTGACACCGTTAAGTCGAATTCATGATCCCATGTAAACGAGTGACACCGTTAAGTCGAATTCATGATCCCATGTAAACGAGTGACACCGTTAAGTCGAATTCATGATCCCATGTAAACGAGTGACACCGTTAAGTCGAATTCATGATCCCATGTAAACGAGTGACACCGTTAAGTCGAATTCATGATCCCATGTAAACGAGTGACACCGTTAAGTCGAATTCATGATCCCATGTAAACGAGTGACACCGTTAAGTCGAATTCATGATCCCATGTAAACGAGTGACACCGTTAAGTCGAATTCATGATCCCATGTAAACGAGTGACACCATTAAGTCGAATTCATGTTCCCATGTAAACGAGTGACACCATTAAGTCGAATTCATGATCCCATATAAACGAGTGACACCATTAGGTCGAATTCATGATCCCATGTAAACGAGTGCCGTTTCTTTAATCATCTAAGTTCAACAGTTACCATAAGAAATAAATATTTATAGATTGGTTATAGGTAACGGTCCTCTTATAAAACATAAACATATACACATCAATTCAGCGCAGTGTTGCGTTGACGGTATTTACATCCGGAGCTCTTTGGCCATTTTTTTTCAAAAACAACCTCGGATGTATTTGGACGGTTTACATACTCAAAAAGTGGTACGTTTAAGTCCGCTGCAAATAGATCGCGTACTAATCTTATTTAGCAGTTAAACTTCATGACTTAACCCTTGAGAATCTTAATTATTTTTGCAATAAAACACTTCTCTGGCAATCAATTTAAACTGAGATCAATAAATATAACTCTTAACAACTACATATACTATTCAAAAAATTACGAACTACTTCAACTGATGAGATTGTTTTCGATAAAATGGCCGAGGAGTTCCGGATGCGTTAGTTACTATCCGACTATTTTACGGCTGCCAAGATTTTAGGTCGCATTGTTATCACGAACATGCATAACATTAACATAACATAACATTAACTCCGATACAGACAAATGTATACATATACGTATATAGATACGAAAATACGCGCTGTATATCGCTTATGAATCTTCACGACCTTATATTTACATCTTTGATATCTAGGAAACTTTCAAGAAAAACAAAAACATATTAAAAAAGTCGACCATTTTGTCAAATAAATGTTATAAATATTATCAATACTAACAAGGCTAGTTCACAGAACTTACTTTTTCGTGTCTCCGTAGACTGAAGTAAATGTTGATACCAAAACACAAGCCAAAAATGAAAGGATGACTATGGATTTCATTATGTACAAACTTATAATTGAGCTTTCGTCTAAGTGCTCTGTGTTGTGCTGTATTGCTTTAAACGTGTTTTCTTTTTTGTATTTATACCGTTTGGAACAGGACTTCACCACGCATCAATGACTGTTGACGCTTACAAATGCTTACGTCAATAATTTTGTTTTTTATGACTTGTTTATCTTTTCTACCAAATTAAATAGTGGGTTAAAACCATTACAGTGGTGTGCAGTCGCTGTTGGGTTAAATTTAAAGTAAAATCATTGTAGCCAATCGATGGTGTATAAAGGAGTGCTCAAACTTAAAGTACAACAAGTTTATTCAAATCAGTTTATCGATAGCTTCGATCCCCGTCATTTGATCGTTAAATCTAGGGATCGGTTAAATAGTGTAAAATACACTGAATTCTGAGAATATCTGATCTTGAAAAGATTTTATGTATGCTACTAAGTCATTTTATTTTTACTTAATTTGAAAAGAACGATCACGAATCGCGACAGATTCTCAATTAAACATACTTTTTGTGTCGCCTGAAAAGACGACATATAGGGGTTACTTTTGTCGGCGTCGGCGGCGGCGGCGGCGTCGGCGGCGGCGGCGTCGGCGGCGGCGGCGGCGGCGTCCGCGTCCGCGTCCCATTTTCGCTTGTCCGGGGTATATCTCCTAAACTATTAGTGGTATCAACTTGAAACTTCATATGTACATAGATCTAATTGAGGGCAAGTGCAGTGTATAAGAACTGTTACTCTTGCTTCCATATTTTTAGAGTTATTGCCCTTTGTTATTTTTCATGCTTAAAGTTTTGTCCGGGGCATATCTTGTAGAATATAAGCGGTATCAACTTGAAACTTCATATGTAGATAGATCTCATGGAGGGCAAGTGCAGTGCACAATAACAGTAACTCTTGCTTTCTTAGTTTTAAAATTATTGTCCTTTGTTAATTTTCATGCTTAAAGTTTTGTCCGGGGCATATCTTGAAGAATATAAGAGGTATCAACTTGAAACTTCATAGCTAGATAGATCTCATTGAGGGCAAGTGCAGTGCACAATAACAGTAACACTTGCTTTCTTAGTTTTAAAGTTATTGCCCTTTGTTAATTTTCATGCTTAAAGTTTTGTCCAGGGGATATCTTGAAGAATATAAGAGGTATCAACTTGAAACTTCATAGCTAGATAGATCTCAATGAGGGCAAGTGCAGTGCACAATAACAGTAACTCTTGCTTTCTTAGTTTTAAAATTATTGTCCTTTGTTAATTTTCATGCTTAAAGTTTTGTCCGGGGCATATCTTGAAGAATATAAGAGGTATCAACTTAAAACTTCATAGCTAGATAGATCTCATTGAGGGCAAGTGCAGTGCACAATAACAGTAACTCTTGCTTTCTTAGTTTTAAAGTTATTGCCCTTTGTTAATTTTCATGCTTAAAGTTTTGTCCGGGGAATATCTTGAAGAATATAAGAGGTATCAACTTAAAACTTCATAGCTAGATAGATCTCATTGAGGACAAGTGCAGTGCACAATAACAGTAACTCTTGCTTTCTTAGTTTTAAAGTTATTGCCCTTTGTTAATTTTCATGCTTAAAGTTTTGTCCGGGGCATATCTTGAAGAATATAAGAGGTATCAACTTGAAACTTCATAGCTAGATAGATCTCATTGAGGGCAAGTGCAGTGCACAAGAACTGTTACTCTTGCTTCCATATTTTTAGAGTTATTGCCCTTTGTTATTTTTCATGCTTAAAGTTTTGTCCGGGGCATATCTTGTAGAATATAAGAGGTATCAACTTGAAACTTCATATGTAGATAGATCTCATGGAGGGCAAGTGCAGTGCACAATAACAGTAACTCTTGCTTTCTTAGTTTTAAAATTATTGTCCTTTGTTAATTTTCATGCTTAAAGTTTTGTCCGGGGCATATCTTGAAGAATATAAGAGGTATCAACTTGAAACTTCATAGCTAGATAGATCTCATTGAGGGCAAGTGCAGTGCACAAGAACCGTTACTCTTGCTGCCATATTTTTAAAGTTATTGCCCTTTGTTAATTTTCTTGCTTAGGTTTTGTCCGTGGCATATCTCGTAAACTATAGGAGGTTTCAACCTGAAACTTGTTCCGTAGGTATATCTGATTAAGGGTTCAAATGCCACCTACACTTGAAAGTTAAATGGCAACATCATTGTCTATAAATGAATAAAATGCCAATATAACAACTATAATGTCGACAGTAAATCATTCGTCAGGCGACACATCCGACTCGTGGAGTTCTAGTTGTATATTCTAGCTTAAACATATTATTCTTTTTTGGCGATTTGTTTTTAAAAAGCCATGAACAAAAGTATGTTGTTTGATCTTTTAAATACCATATTATGTTATTGATATTCTGTCTGGTGGCATATTATAAGTGTAAAAGTATCCCAGCACATACACTCATTTCATGATCAATGTTTAAATAACTTACCCTATTTGGGCTTTGTAAATGAGATAATTCCCTTCAAGCAGTATGCTCCTGTATAGATTTGTAACTTAGGCATGGTTGCTTATTATGTATTGTTTCAGGGTGTATATATCAAGTTAAATTCACGATCAAATGACTGCTGTCTTCGTGTTTAGAGATGTCCAAGCTTATGCTTGGGTATTTGATTTACATGGTACTAATGGGAGAATCGCCCCGCCTTGTCACTGTTCGGAGGCTGCTTCGAAAAATCGATTTGATTTGATTATGAAAGCATATATGCTATTATGTGTTATGCTATTTTTCATTTACATTTTATTTCAATTCAAAATTGGTTATGTAGCGAATAGCGTCATGTTAATCGCATTTAGACTGATTTATGTGAAACTAAGCAATTTTAGTAATAATTTAAGCAATTCCATTATGTGTCTTTCATTGATCAGTTTAATTACTTTTGAGTTATTATATACAGTTTCAAACTTTCAATATCTTAACTCTTTCCTGCATATATGGATTGATTATATATAGTCATTAGTTGACACTGATATTGATATAATTCTCAAAAATAATGTCACGTAAAGTAAGTTTACTTTTAAAAACCTTGTAATATAAACAGCATTGAACCTTAGCGCATAGATACATCAAGCAACCGAAATAAAAGAGGAGTGACGGAGGATTGAAAAGTACTATATAAATGGCTGATTAAAAGATTAAATACAAGGGATGGGGAAAACACCGTGTTATGTCACATTGCATCTGATATTGCAATGCACATACAATGTACGCTCTTTTTTATTAAAGTCAGTAACTTAAATACAATCCAAACTTCTAGGTAAAGTTCATGTCGAATTGGAAAAACACCCAAATTGTGGTTATTGTTCTACTTATCAACTATGTAATACTTTCATGATAAACAATAAACAGTTATTTCATGGTCACTTTGGTAACATTCAAAAATGCTGTCCCAAGGTGGAAAGGATAACATCTGAACCGAGGGCGTCAGTTCGGAATGTCATCCCCGACACCAAGGCACAACAGTTATATTTGTTACTTAATAAATGAAATAAAAGAACTGTTATGTGTCAATGACTGGAACAGCCCATGGTACTTTGAAGAGAGGCTTGCCACGACAATGATGAGCGGGATCCATTGAGAGACTATAAGTCATAATTATTGACAAAGAACAAGTCTTATAAGCAACATTTTACAATGTCAAAACCTAGGACACACTTTATCTCATTTATGTCACTTAATATTATAGTATGGAGTGTTCGGGGTATTATGGCATCGGCATGCTCTCTCTCGAAACTACTTGATAACAATACGATTGGTGACGCCCTGCCTGTGCATAAGTTGTTACCTCACTTATACAGCGTTTGACCGAATTATACCTCATACTACACCATTGATGATTTGCTGGGCCATCTAAATGTTTTTAAATGTTGTAAAGGAGGAACAGCACTTCTAATAAGGAACAATATTGGTTGTGAAATAAGTAAAATTACAACCATAGATAATGATAGAAAATCAGCGGCCGAGATTATTTCTCACAAATCAACGTATATTTTCTTCATATATATGCCTTTTTGTAATGATATTGAACTATACAAGGAGACCCTTTAAGCCGCTTTCTATTTTTGTGCATATATCATTTGTTTTCACTAGCGGATTTAGAGGGGGGCGCATCCGGCGCGCGCCCCCTCTAAAATCGTCAAAGTTTACTTTTTATGTCAATTTAGGAGATAAAAAATAATAAAATACGCCCATAATGCATCATTTCCAACTACAAATTGTTAATTTTTCTTGATTGCTTAACCCCCAATCCATATGCAAACAGTTTATGCCATACACTTTCGGTTCAGAGGGAGGGGTGCATGTCAAAAGGTTGCGCCCCTAAGCTACGCCCCCTCTAACGTTGATTCCTGGATCCGCCCCTGGTTTTCCTTTAAAATTGCCACAGTACGCTCTTATAACTTAATTATAACTGTTCTTAAAATTTGTTTAGCGTAAAATTGTAACTTATGTTATAACTGTTAAAATAGATAAAGTTAAAACCAAAAGGACGTAGAATATATTTTATTTAATTTCCGTTTAAAATCAAAATTTATCTTACCAATTAATTGATTACAAAAAGCAATGTTTTCACTGGTACTCAGTGGTACCTGGTGACTACCAGTAACACTAGTGAAAAAATGATTATGTGATCCCGAGTTAAAACACTTTAGGATTTTTTATTTATGCTATAAAGTTAGAAAAGAGTCAATTAGAATAAAGGGCAATAGTTTGTTACAGTGTAAGGTGTATTTTTCACCGTGTGAAAATCAAAAGCTATATTTCACAAGTGGCGTAGACATAAGTGAAGTATAATCTGTGTACTTTGTGAAGTGTACTTTTGTGTTGAACTGAAAAAAAATCTTAATATACATACAAGCCTAAAAAGGATATCAAATGCTAGTTTTATTGTAGGGTTTTCAAAAAAGTGCCATATTGTCCACATCTTGTTTTGTGTGCACTGCAGTTATACAGTACGTAAAAGGGGCTAACATGCATAAGACAGTGAAAATATCAAATTGAATTTCTAATGTTTAAGTAAGTGGCATATCGTTTTATTTAATTACGAAATCTCTATCAATCAGCGGAAAGCATATTATATTTGGTGTTAATTGAGAAAATCGTGTTAGGGGAGTTCACTGCGTATCATATTAAAAAAATGGTGTCATGTAGCCATTTGCAAGTTTCACGACATAGTCAATGTCTAAACATCTGTCCGAATTTCAAAGCGAAAGTAAGGAAACAAGATAAATTTCCTGCTGTAAATACACTGAATCCTGAGAATATCTCACCACAGAATGCCAACAAAAGGACAAAGAAAACATGCGAAAGTGGAGGATAAAGCTGTCACTCTCTTTAGAGAATATTTGAGGATCAAAACTGTCCACCCTGAGCCTGATTATGGTAAGGTCATCAATTCGGACGTCAAAACATCCTCAACTGCCCAAGGAAATACAATGATTATTGAGAGTTGAGATGTGAACGAAACAATAAACATGATGAAAATAAAACAACAATAACGACTGTGTACCAAAGTCAGTCCCTAATTTTAATGAATCATTCCTTTCAAGATTGTAAACTTATTTATCATCCTTACTTTAGTATATATATATATATATATATTACAGAATGGTCAGTGTCCTACATGTATAAATTTGTGTTACCATGGCATACATATTGAAACAATGTATTGCACCCCCCCCCCCCTCCCCCCTTAAAATTGGCTAAGCTTACTTTTTCATTCAATACATGAGTTGTTTATGTTTCATTTTAGGTATATTTGTTTACTTACTGTAAGTTGTTAAACTAGGTTGTTCAAAATTTTTGGGAATGGTGACTTTTTTTCTGTCCAGTTTGTATAAGCCGAATCATAAAGTCATCACTAATATTCTACATATGGTGCGTTTAAAACCAGCAAAAATTGGGAGGAGGTCTTTTTACTTTTGTAAAATTTCCAGTTGGGAAAATTTAACAGGGTTTCGTGTAAAAGCTTCAAGTTAGCAACGTGACATCCTTGTTAACTTTTAAACTTCAAATTGTTTATGATACTTGTATGCTCATGAGACAGATATTTATACAAAACAAGCACAGCTGAAATAGCTGTCTCAAAGCTTGTTTCAAATACTAAATATTTCAAGACTTAGTACATCTATTGCAGAGCATTAAAGATTTGAAAGTGAACAGCAATAACGCTAAGAAGATTGTTTCCTTGAACAAAGTTCTGAACAATCAGCACAACAGAATTCAAAGACAACTATTTTAACATCTGCACAAACAAGATTTCTATTTTGTTGTTTTTTATTTTAAATTTTTGGGAAACAAGTGACTATAGATTTTGCAGAAATATTCTTGTTTAGCAAAACTACATGTAGGTAAAATCATACAAAACACATTATAATTCAGGATCTGTTGTGTTTTACAGATGGAGCGATTGCGTTTCTTGAAAAGATGGCGAAAGACATTGGGCTACCAAGTAAAGTAGTAGAGGTAAGTATAACGCGAACCTTGGATGAATAATTAGAAACATTCGTGCCAGAATGAACATGTAAAAAATTTGTTAATGTAAATAAAATGGTATTATAACAATATTCATTTTCATGAAGGTACATGGGAAGGAACAGTTTTGTTTAACCAACAATCTTGTTGACCTCTCTAACAGAGAGTGCTGAATACAGGACACCTTTGCCTTTACATTTATTACAAGAAACATTTATGTAATTATGCAGGTCCATGAAGGAAGAAAGATTCTGATAATGACATTGGTGGGAAAGGAGCCTGGATTGCCAACCATCTTATTGAACTCTCACACAGACGTGGTGCCAGTCTACCCAGTAAGTGGATGTTGTTATTAAAGTGGCATAGTCATCAGTTCTGTTTTAAAATTATATATAGTTTGTTTCAAAGTGTTAAGACTATTTCTTGGCTGCCTTAAATATAACTTGAAAGTCCCAATGATAGTGAAAATATTGTTGCAAAAGTAGATTAAAGCTACAATGATTGATATTGTCTTTATTAAAAGTATAAAACATGGCAAGTGAATGTTAAATCATTATAAGCTCAACTGTTTAAAAAATATGAGAGCTTCACTACTCAAATTGACATAGGCGTCGGCGTCTCATCCTGGTTAACATTTTGCATGTAAGCACACGAAAGTCAATATCTCATTAACTTCTTGACGTTTTCCATCAAAATTTATTCAAGGTTTTTAACATTTTTGACCTTTGTTATTAAAGCTGCACTCTCACAGATTTACTGTTTTTACAACTTTTTTATTTTTTGTCTTGGAATGAGCAAATTTTTGTGTAAATATTAGCAAACCAGTGATATAAGACTGCTGCCAAAAAATCAGATCCCAGATTTTCATGTTTCTGTTCGAAAATTAATGTTTTATGGCTAAAAGCGTTACTATATACCCGGTAACAGTTTAAGAAAAATGCATAAAACATCATTTTTTGAACTTAAATAAAAAATCTGGGATCTAATTTTTTGTCAGCAGTCTTGTATGACTGGTTTCCATGGATTTTCGCATAAATTGGCTCGCTCCAAGACATAAAATAAAAAAGTTGTCTTAAACGTTCAATGTGTGAGAGTGCAGCTTTAAGGAAAACAATTATTGTGAAAGCATTGGTGTCATCATCAACGGTGATGGGTGTGGCATGCAAGAACCTTGGCAATATCTTAAAACCTGTTCCTCTTGCAACATCTTATGATCATGGGTGAAAGTTTTCAGTATTAATACTGAATTCAGTATTTTGTTGTATTGTAAAAATGGCATTTCCCTATGCAAACACCCTATTTTCAGTATTTTGAAAAATTCAAACTTTCACCCATGTATGATTCATAAAAGAATCTCATTTGTCAAAAAAATAACATGTATCTTTACAGAAAGAGTGGAAGGTTGAGCCCTTTAGTGCAGATAAGATGGCAAATGGTGACATCTATGCAAGGGGAACACAGGTATTAGAATTATTGGAAAATTAATACAAAGGAAAACAGGTATTAGAATTATTGGGAAATTAATACAAGGGAAAACAGGTATTAGAATTTTTGGGAAATTAATACAAGGGAAAACAGGTATTAGAATTATTGGAAAATTAATACAAGGGAAAACAGGTATTAGAATTATATTGGCAAATTAATAAAAGGGAAAACAGGTATTAGAATTATATTGGCAAATTAATACAAGGGAAAACAGGTATTAGAATTATTGGAAAATTAATACAAGGGAAAACAGGTATGAGAATTATTGGAAAATTAATACAAGGGAAAACAGGTATTAGAATTATATTGGCAAATTAATAAAAGGGAAAACAGGTATTAGAATTATATTGGCAAATTAATACAAGGGAAAACAGGTATTAGAATTATTGGAAAATTAATACAAGGGAAAACAGGTATAAGAGATATTTGAAAATTAATACAAGGGAAAACAGGTATTAGAATTATTGGAAAATTAATACAAGGGAAAACAGGTATTAGAATAATTGGAAAATTAATACAAGGGAAAACAGGTATTAGAATTATTGGAAAATTAATACAAGGGAAAACAGGTATTAGAATTATTGGAAAATTAATACAAGGGAAAACAGGTATTAGAATTATTGGAAAATTAATTCAAGGGAAAACAGGTATTAGAATTATTGGAAAATTAATACAAGGGAAAACAGGAATAAGAAATATTGGAAAATTAATACAAGGGGGAAACAGGTATTAGAATAGTTTGAAAACAATTTCAAGGGGAATACAGGTATAAGACTAACTGGAAAAAACAATGCTATTTCTTGAACATATTATTCTAATTTCAAAATTAATTAAGGTAGTCTGCAAAAGGGAACACAGTCTGCGGCACAGGTATTAGGATTATTGGAAAATCTATGCAAGGGGACCACAAGTATAAGAATTATTGGAAATCGATACGGGGAGGGGGGGGGGGGGCAAAAATACAAGAAGCATTGAAAAACCAGCACAAGGGGAACGCCATAATTAAATTGATTTTAAAATCAATGCAATGGGGACACAGATATAAGGAAATTGTTGGAAATCAAAACAAGGCAACGCAAGCATTTGAAAAAAACAAAACAAAGAGAATACAGATCTTAGAATTAATGGAAAACCCAAACTATGTTTTGATACATAACTCTAATTTACGAAATAAATTACAGTAGCTTGCTAAAGGAAACGCAGGTATTAGTGTTATTGGGAAATCGAAACAAAGGGTACAGATACATAGGCATTACTGGAAAACAAGTAAAGGGTGGACACAGAAATTAGAATGATTGGAAAATCAATGCTCTTTCTTTATTTCATTAGTCTTATTTCAAAATTAATTACAGTTGTTATCAAAACTTTCTAGCCAACTTCAATCATAGTTCTCATTAGGAACAATCGCAGTTTCATAAAATGAGTATTGGTCTATAGTGCTACACTGTACCTTTCATAACAGAGTAAGCTAAATGCATTTAGTGCACAGCCATTTATTATTTTAATATATAAACCTTCGATTTTAGCGTTTTGAACATGTGTTTTGACAAAGGTTGTCCTATTTGTTTCAGGACATGAAATGTGTAGGCATTCAGTAAGTTTGTTTTTCATCTTTCTGTCTTTGCTCATATTTTTTATTGAGTGGATTGTTGTACATGGCTCATCCAAAGGCATTTGTTAATTAATTTATTTTTGCTTTGAGCGACTTGTGATAATTCGGTTCTGTTTTATGTTTAAGGTATTTGGAAGCAATCCGGAAACTGAAAGCCAAGGGATTGTCTTTCAAAAGGACCATACATCTCACGTTTGTCCCAGGTATAAACTTATTCAGATTACATCATCATCAGCATCAACACCATGCAAATAGGTAGGTGAATAGTAGGCCATGTTTCGGAGGGGAACTTTTAAAGTATCTTTGCCAGCAGTGATGTTTTGGGGAGGAATCAGATCTATACCCTTTTTTTTTCGATTTAACATGTCAATATATTTTCCAATATCTATCGGTGACCGGGGTAAAATGAAAGTCTGGTGACATTTGGCAATTTTCCTGTATTTTGTCAAGACGAGGGTGTTTATTTTTACGCTGAGATCCAGATATTCCAGTATTTTCGGCTATATTGATCTAAAATGAGTTCATTTTATTATTTTATTCACCACCAGCTTTTGACCAGAAACCAAATTTCCTATGTTGTCTCTGAGTGTTATTGGGATATCCAATTTATTTGTAGGTTTCTGTAAGAGAAAAAGTTTAATTGTCGGCCAGAAGTCCTTAGATTTGGGTCCTCCACTACATTGTTCTTGGAAATAAACAGCTATAGATTATTTTTTGATCTTGGTTAAAGATTTCTAAACTTTGTGTAGTTTAACCAGCTTTAACTGTAACAGTTTTAATGTTCTGATGTCTGCTATAGGTGTTTCTTGCTTGACGAGCCTTGTAAATAAATTTACGTTACCTAGAATTCATGTAAGGAGGTGCATTCCTTTTTGGGCATTTTTGTTTTACTGGGGCATGCTCATCAATGACTTGTTTCAATAGATGTTCGTGAGCCCCAATATATATCGTCTATGTCCTCAAAGGTATGGGCAAGCAAGATGGAACGGTTCATGGGAAATATGTTCGTTAAATGATTTGTTGGCAAAGTTCTAAACCTTGTATGACCTGAAAGTGACATTCCTTTTCATAAATGGCTCACATTGTTCTCTTAAAATAGTTGCTCTTGGGTTGTGACAGTCGCTTAGGCCGCAGTTTAAGCTGACAGTCATGTCTTTAGCCAAAAATAGAACCATATCAAGAATATGCATGTGTATGCTTTAAGCGCGGGATAATAAGCAACTGCAAAAACCTTGGTTTTGTGCAAAAACTTTAAAACTTGGCCATTGTTGAAAGAAGCTTACAGGTTAAACAGGCAAATTACACCAACTCAGAAGTGCCTACTCATTGGATTGTGCTTTAATTCACACATGACTGTTTATGAAAGCATGGTTATACCAGCTCTATACCATCAGCTTACTTCCATCTGTATACGTTTTGAAGCTGAATGGCTTGTGATTTCAAAAACGGGCTGAGCATGCTGGATCTACTTGATCTACTTTTTGTTAACATTTTTATGGCATTGATTTTCCTCACACATTACCGTGGTTACGTTCAGTGGTTACGTTCAAGCACTTTTTTCTTTTATGAAACGTAACTAATATTTCTTAAGTTGTTAAGTACACATGTGAAGCTTTCTTCCAAATATAGTGTTGAGAGTCGTCAAGGCCTTGAATTTAGTGCTATCTTGAGTGCAAATTGGTACATTTACTATAGAATATATAGGAAATTTATTTAGTGGTGTCCGACCTTTACCTTTGACTTTAAGTTTAAATGTATCGATGTCTATATCTTTGGCTTTACTAGTCAAATCTTGCCCTTTGATCAATTTAATGAAAGACGACAACAGTTGAACATTGGCAACCACTTTTTGTGCTTTTGTTACTGTTTTACGTCTGCAAAAATGTTTTGAATAAAGTAAGTCTAATGGATTAGCTTACTCATATACACATGCATTTTTTAAGAAAATTCATTTCCATTACAGATATTACGAACAAGATATCAGTGTTTCTCTTGAATGAAATGCTTGATGTTATAGTGTTGTGTTTGTTTTCAGATGAGGAGATTGGTGGAATACTCGGAATGAAGTTGTTTATCAAGCATGAAGAGTTCAAGAAACTCAATATTGGCTTCGCCCTCGATGAAGGTATGTTAACTAATGCCTGCAAATAATCATTGAATGTAAATATCAGAGAATATGTAACTTTTTATTGAAAACAATCACGGCCATCCTAGATCAGTTTGACACATCGTTGATATACTTTCTAAAATTATATATTTCAGAACTTATCCTGATATCAGGATTAAAGGCTTATAACTTAAAGGGGCTGTCTCACGTATGATAAAATAGCGAAAAAAAAAAAAGAAAATTGTCGAAAACTGACATAAACTTGGCATCGATGTGTACAATGCATTGAAACTTACTAACGGGCATGAAGTAACACATAGTTTACAATTTATTTAAGTTTAGCAGTTATTTCATATTTTTCCATTAAAAAAGATTACTGGGTTTGTCTACCAGGTAGATTTCATTACTTATGCGTGATTGGCTATTCGGTGTTATCACGTGTTATTACCGAGGTAGGTGTATAGCTTAATTGTGTCACCCAATTAGAATAAGCCTTTGTAGCGCAGTGAGTAAGACGCTGGACTACAATTTTGGCGACGCGGGTTCGAACCCGGTCTCCGACACAATTTTTTTTTACATTTTGGTACCTTTTTTAACAATTATGATATCAAAGCGTAACACATTCTATTAGATAATTGTCCTGAGGTTTGTTACAGAAAAAAACTTTTTTTGGTGCCAATCTGTGACACAGTCCCTTTAAGACTATTTTACAGAGGAAAAGATTCTCTATTTGTGAGAATATTTTCACCAGAAGCTGTAGGAAATGCTTTGATTTGATATTATCCTTTAAAACCATTCCAAACGTTGTCTAAGCCCCTTTAGCCTGCTTTAGACATGAAACTCTCACGCTTAAATATATCCCGGCGTTTTTACCGCACTGACAATTATAAACTGTTAGAATCCCTAATATATATACGTACATGACATAAATGTCGAAGATTCTGGCAGAACAATCCTTCAGAAAGGCAAATATGCATTGTCTTGCACACTTAGTAATAACTTACCTCTTCAAAATGATAGAATCCCTGATATATATATGCACGTGACATAAATGTCGAAGATTCTGGCAGAATAATCCTTCAGAAAGGCAAAATGCATTGTCTTGCATTCTTAGTAATAACTTACCTTTATAAAATGATTTCAAACTTGCAATGCATAATAAAAATGAGTTATAATTACATGCTGAACCATTTATTATGTAGAATAATGTGCTTTATTCTGGACCTTTGTAGGACTTGCAAACCCAACTGATGCGTTTACTGTCTTCTATGGCGAGAGATCTCCTTGGTGTAAGTTAAGATAGAAGTACAAGTAAATGTACCATGTCTTTTTTGAGCATTGTTTCTTAATATATATTTCGTTATTCAAATTGGTTATTTAACCCATTTCCAGTACACTGTTTCTATTTTTTGAACGTTTTATGTGTGTGAAACTGTCTTAAACATTAATGTAAAATTATGGCTCAAGATTTGATTTAAGTGAAAATTTCATTTCAGGGGTTATGGTTCGCTGTCGTGGCAACCCTGGCCATGGGTCAAGATTCATTGAAAATACAGCTGCTGAGAAACTGGTATAAATGATTGTATTCCACTTCTCTTTTGAATTAAAAAAAGTAAACTAATTTAGGTTTAGGAAATTAAGTTCTAAACATACAGACCACAACATGATTCAATTCAATTCATGTTTCCTTTAAAAACATATTGTAAAACTAGTGAAATGATGATGTGGAATCAGAGAGAAAAACAAAATATATACATTTAGCTAAATTTGGAAACATAGTTATTTCTTGACACTAAAATTGTTGAACAGATAAGTGTTAAAGCTGCACTCTCACATCACAGATTTAACATTTTTACATTTTTTTTTTATTTTTTGTGTAGGAAAGATCAAAGTTTTGCGTAGATATCTGCAGATCAGTTATATTAGATTGCTAACAAAAGATCAGATCGCAGATTTTCATATTTTCATTCGGAAATTAATGTTTTATGGCTTAAACCGTTACGGATGGTTTAGGAAAACTGCATAAAACAGCAATTGTTGAAATTAAATATAAAATTTGCGATCTAATTTTTTTCAGCAGTCTTATATAACTGGTTTCCATTGACTTTGCGCAAAAATTGGCTCGTTCCAAGACAAAAAATTAAAAAGTTGTCAAAACTTTCAATCTGTGAGAGTGCAGCTTTAAATCCAATAGTTTTTAATCTGTTAACTTGCTAAATGCAACTGCTTTACTCTTCACAATTGTTGAAAAATATTGTTTTTCTTTTTAATTTGTTAATGAGGTAGTTTTAGAAAGGCAATAGTGTTTACTCTCAGACTGTTAAATTGTTAAATGCAACAGTATTCAGTCTATTTACTCGTTAAAAGGAATGCAGTAGTGTTTACTCTATTAAATTATAGAAATCAAGTGTTTAGTCTGCAAAATAGTAGAGTGCAATAGTGTTTAGTCTGTAGAATAGTAGAGTGCAATAGTGTTTAGTCTGCAAAATAGTAAAGTGCAATAGTGTTTAGTCTGTGAAATAGTATAGTGCAATAGTGTTAAGTCTGCTGAATAGTAGAGTGCAATAGTGTTTAGTCTGCAGAATAGTAGAGTGCAATAGTGTTTAGTCTGTGAAATAGTATAGTGCAATAGTGTATAGTCTGTGAAATTGTAGAGTGCAATAGTGTTTATAGTCTGTGAAATAGTATAGTGCAATAGTGTATAGTCTGTGAAATAGTAGAGTGCAATAGTGTTTAGTCTGCAGAATAGAAGAATGCAATAGTGATTAGTCTGTGAAATAGTATAGTGCAATAGTGTTTAGTCTGTAAAATAGTAGAGTGCAAGTGTGTATAGTCTGTGAAATAGGTAGAGTGCAATAGTGTTTAATCTGTAAAATAGTAGAGTGCAATAATGTATAGTCTGTGAAATAGTAGAGTGCAATAGTGTTTAATCTGTAAAATAGTAGAGTGCAATAGTGTTTAATCTGTAAATTAGTAGAGTGCAATAGTGTTTAGTCTGTAAAATAGTAGAGTGCAATAGTGTTTAATCTGTAAAATAGTAGAGTGCAATAGTGTTTAGTCTGTAAAATAGTAGAGTGCAATAGTGTTTAGTTTGTAAAATAGTAGAGTGCAATAGTGTTTAATCTGTAAAATAGTAGAGTGCAATAGTGTTTAATCTGTAAAATAGTAAAGTGCAATAGTTATTAGTCTGTAAACTTGTTAAATGCAATAGTGTTTACTCTGTTAACTTGTTAAATACAATAGTGTTTTAAGACTGTTAACTTGTTAAATACAATAGTTTTTAAGACTGTTAACTTGTTAAATGCAATAGTGTTTACTCTTACTTATATTACAGAGAAAGGTCATAAACAGCTTCCTAGATTATCGAGGAATGGAAGAGAAAAAGTAAGGCATGATCAACAGAAATTAAATTTGGTCATAATAATATTATCTGTTATAATTTTGTAATATCAAGCAGTTGACAATATATTCACATACCTTTAAACAATTAAAACTCCATAATTTCCAATGTTTTGTCACCTATTGCAACATTGCAGCGTTCATCAGTGCTTGGACAGACAGATATAAATGTAAGAAAGTTACTGCACCTATTACTGGAGTTATTGGAATTATAAATAATGTATGCAAACAGTGAACTATGTATTGTTTCAATATCTGTTTAGTTAAGTAACTGTTGTGTACCCTTATTTATTGTCAAGTTTTATATTGAATAAGTGTCGTTTGTATATTTAAGTATTACCTTTATTTATCTGCACGCTAATTATTGCATGGAAAGAGGTGGACTGGTTATATATCTGATATGAGAATTGATCATTGAACGAAAAAAATGGACACAGTCGTCGCCAATATGGTACATGTTGTTGTCGTTTTCAGCAACATTATTGCTAATGATAACGTTCTTTTGGTTGATATAAAACTGGTGTATCCTACTTCATGCCTTCTCCATAAGTTCATTAACATGTGTGTCTATCCTTCTTCTATTATCTTCAGACTGAAGAGTACTGGGTGCCTTACACTCGGTGATGTTACTACAGTCAACCTTACCCTGTTGGAGGTGAATGATTTTGATACACTTGTGTTGTTCTGTAGCATTAGAAAAACACCTTCACAAGTAAACAGCATGTAGTACAAGAAGTTTTACACTGTTTGGGCTAGCACAAATACCTGAACACTGTGCAGTCATAGATGCTCTCTTTTTTATATTTTTGGAAAAGTATCTAACTTATTGAAATAATGTACTCATAATTATCTTCAAAAGAATAAGAATAATGACTGATTTTCGAAGAAAAGCGTCGGGGTATTTGCATAGCCTTCGCATCGTTTGTGTCTTCGGTGACGTTATAGTGGAAACTTATTAACCTTGGAAATAAACACTTTTCAATCAGTTCAAATGAAACTTATTACACATGTTGCCAGAGACAATACACTCAAGAACAACCTAAAAATATGTAATTTCATACTCAATAAAGTGTTCGTTTATATGTTTGGCGAACATTATTCTGTATACTTCTTTTATTTTCCAGGGTGGAGTGCAGTTCAATGTTGTGCCTAATGAACTTTCTGTTGGTAAGAATGTTGTGGATGGAAAACATTACATCCTTACTCTTCGGGATGTTTGTATAATTTCAAAATAAGGAGATAGCATGATTTCATATGAAATTTCTAAGACGAAGCTTTGCCCTTTACATTTTTAAACGTAAGGGGTGGTATTCAATATTCGACTTAAGTTAATCTAATGACCATACATCATTGACTTCATTCACTCTATTGGTCAGTTATTAATAACAAGTAATCCCATTAGCTATATCGTTCTTAGATCCAATTAAGACCAATATTGAATACCAGTCAAGATCTGTGGCAAAAGTTCAATCCTGCCTCTGTTAGGTAAAGTGCCAGGAATATTTGAGTTTTGCTATTAAGATATAAATCCTGCATCAATTTCAACTTTCTTGTGACTGTTTCGGCAGAACTAGTACTTGCTTCATTGTATTAACCAAAAGTATCATAATTATAGGGTTCGACATAAGAATCACGCCGACACAAAATCTGAAAGAGTTTGAAAAGAAGATAAAGACATGGTGTAAGGAGGCAGGAACTGACGTCACGTACACTTTCGCACAGGTATATCAGAATAATGAAGGTTTAAATACCATAAACTACGAAATGAATATCAGTTTTTATTTTGCACATTCATAAAATTCACGTGTCCAACAAAGAGAGGATGCAAGTTTTCGTTTAGTTTTCTTGGAATTATATATTTGTCTTTATTTATGTTCGACGTGTGTCATATTTAGCTCGTCGTGCTTTAATAGTTTTTGGTGCCAGCTGTGTTGTCATACAAAAAGGTCAACCTTTCCTGCAACTCAAAAATCACTCCGGTAAAAAATGGCACATGGTTCCACTGACAAACTGTTTGAACTCTGACTTAACAATTGATAAGATATGTCCCATGATCGAACGAGGAATATGTACTTGAGTTGGCAACTGATGGCGGTGCTTTTGTAAACTTCTTGTCCTTTCAGTTACATTCAAAGACCTCTTGGTGAATTTCGTCTAACAAAAGTTTTTCAAATTCAACCATCGAAGATCCACTCACAAAATTCTGTAGTTTTAAATTTGTAGTTTTAAAGAGCAACAGAAGAAGAAAATAAAAACATCCCTGCCATAAATAACATTTGTTACTAGGCTAAGTTACCATATTAGAATATTAATGCTGGAAAATATGCTATTTTAAAAAGATTGAATATATTGGATATGAATAACCTTTGCAGAAAAACATGGATCAGACGTTAACGAGCACTGAAGACTCGGACCAGTGGTGGAAGGCCTTCCATAAAGCTTGTTCGGATATGTGAGTTTGGGTCTGGCTTTGCACTTTGCAACTGCGAGTGTTATACCAACTGAAGATCTAACCTGATATATACATTGGATATGTATTTGATTGGCTATGCTATGGTAGTTGGACAAGTGAGCAAACTTTCCTGGGAAATGAAAAGAAAAGTTTCAGTGTGTTTACGATTTACATCAAAAGCGATGCAACAGTTTAAATATCAAATGAATTTCACATTTCAAATTTTAACATAATTTAAACATACAAAACGCTAAACAAAAAACAAAAATACAAGAATTGAAATGTATCAATACATATATTAAAATATATTGCTCTTGGTAAGTTTAGGAAATAGAACAAGTTTACACAATATAAAACAGCTAAGTTTCAGTTCGTTGAAACTGCTTTTTACAATGAAAAAATGAAATGAAAAACGGATAAAGTATCTGTTTAACAAAGGATTCGGCAAAATAAAAGTTATAAAAATTAACATTCAAGAGTTTAACTCTTTATGAATAAAGAACATGTCTAAAATGTAAAAGTTAATGAATTTGAAAAATCGTTGGCAAGTTAAATATAGAAAATGAAAATATTTTAATTCTGAATAAACATAACCTTCGGAATGTGAAGTTTTTAGCTGTACTGGCCAAAAAATATCCATTAGAGCTTGGTTCCTTCGAAAACCAGCCAGATCCGCCCATGCATGCCTAGATTGTGGGCCTTGATAGTATGAAAAATCAGTGTGTCTGTTAACAATTCCTTGTTAACACGATACTGCCTTCAGATTTGGTTGTATCTTGATGAAACTTGTACAGTATCTAGATATCCATTAGAGCTTGGTTCCTTTCGAAAACCAGCCAGATCCGCCCATGCATGCCTAGATTATGGGCCTTGATAGTTTAAAAAATCAGTGCGTCTGTAAAAAATTCCTTGTTAACACAATACTGCCTTCAGTTTTGGTTGTATCTTGATGAAACTTGTACAGTATCTACATATCCATTAGAGCTTGGTTCCTTTTAAAAACCAGCCAGATCCACCTATGCATGCCTAGATTATGGGCCTTAAAATGATTAGATTATGGGCCTTGATAGTATAAAAAATGCTATTGTGTAAAAAATGCTTGCGAACATGATAACAGTCTTCAGTTTTGATTGTATCTCGATGAAACTTGTACAGTATTCAGATATCCATAAGAGGTTGGTTCTTTTCGAAAACAGTGATGTTGACCACACTAACCCAGCCAGTAGAGCATAGGCCCTTTTGGGCCTCTTGTTTCATACAAAAATGATGTGTAGTTCGTATATAAGGAAAATGCTGTTTTGAAACATTTAAAATAAATTAACATTCAACGTTGTTTTTTTTCAGCTGTGGGAGTTCTGAGATACAATTGTGACAGCCCATAATTGTTATCATATAATGATTATTTCAAAGACAGATTAACTTTTGTTGACAAAATTCTTAAATTTTAGAAAGGATTATAGGAATTACCCTCAGAAACGCATTCAAAAGTAATTAAAAATTTCAACGTATATTTTATCACCCCTCGAACATATGTACATGTAGCCTTTGTTTCCAGGGGAATGAAGTTGGAAAAGGAGATCTTTCCAGCGGCTACAGACAGTCGCTTTCTTCGGGAGGTATGTGCATATCTTAAAAAATAGAAGTTGGATAATGCAACATGTACTTCTTTAAAAGAAATACGTTTGTATGTTAAATGTTTTTCCTATCATTATGTCTGATGTAAAACGTTTCAAAGAAATTCATAAGCCTGTGAACTGTTTTATATATAGTTTATTTGTTTCATGTTCAAATATGAGGGTCCTTCAAAGAGTTTATGTTAAATAACATGAATACAATTCCAACTCAACATCCACTACCATCCCCTTCAAAGCAGCAACTGTTCTACAGTCAATAGTTTTATGACATCAAAAAAACGTTAACATTATTGGAACTTGACAACTATCAACTCCTTCCGAGCATCAACTTGCTTTACAGTCAACAGTTGTATGCCATCCAAAAAAACGTTAATATAATTCACACTCGGCTTCTTCTACAAACTCCTTCAGACTAGTAACATGCTTTACAGTCAACTGTTGTTTTGCCATTCATTACGGTGACAATTTTATACTTGATAGACCAGCTATAAATTCCTTAATCTATGTTTTATGGACGCCATGAATGTCAGACAACTCTTCATACATATTCTTACGTTTACATTAATGGAATAGCAAATTCTCTTAAATACATTTTAATGACACAAGTGCTTATTCCATTACAAAGTCTTAATATTGACC
The DNA here is from genome assembly GCF_026914265.1 of Mya arenaria. Lineage (NCBI taxonomy): Eukaryota > Metazoa > Mollusca > Bivalvia > Myida > Myidae > Mya > Mya arenaria. The sequence goes on from NC_069135.1 coordinate 40,767,331, forward strand.
AGTGTATACAACAGGGGGTATACAACTTCAAAATTGAACCACTCTTTGTTTATACATGTACACCAGTTCCTTGATATATTCAGATGTGTGAACAGACATGACATTATTTTTGAATGATTATTTTTGGATGTAAATTTTTAAGTGAAATGGAATATTATTTGTTATTACAAAACTTTTTGAAGTGCCGTTGTATTCGATGAAAAATTATAAATGCATTTTGTGTGTGAAATGTTCATAAAAGAATATTTCGTTTAAATTATTTTAAATAGGTACATATGTATGTGAACTATTAAATACAGCATTATTTATGTAAATTATGTGAAATAAGATTTTTATGATGATATGATTTTAAAGAAGACAAGAAAATGCTATAGATCCATAAAAACGATAAATATGAGCAAAAATGTACCTTTCAGGCTGGCTATCCCGCAATCGGATTTTCGCCGATGAATAACACACCGATTCTCTTGCACGACCACAACGAGTTTTTGAACGAGGATGTGTTCATGAAAGGCATCGATATTTACTGCGGGATCATTCCTGCTATGGCAAATGCTTAGCTTGTCCGCTGAAACTATGTGACACAGTAATCTTGATCAGTTTGAACAATATTCGGCCACGGACTTGAGTAATGGTGTGATAACACTATTTATAAGTTAGTTGTTTGATAAACTGAGTTGTTTGATAAACGGATTGTTCCTCTCCACTATCCCAGCAAGCTATATACCAGTGTGTGTATACCACGTGATAAATTGCGTCATAAATGTTACGTCGGAAGGCAATATTTTTCTTCGGATGAAGACTTTAAACAAAGATAACTTCACTATTTCTTTACCATTTTAGATGAAACATAGCGCAGTCTACGCCACTTATGGTGCCCCGTCTTGGGTCTTTTAACAGAGTTTGATTGAGAGTTTAGTTTCTTAAAACACTTCGACAAACCTTTTCTCAATACGGCCGTCTGACAGAGCACTGTCAAAACATTATTTTGGAAACAGGTTTGTCGAAGTGTTTGATGAAACCAATCACCATATCAAACTTCTGTAATAAAACGAAGGCTGGGCTCTTTAAGCGGCATAGACTGCCCTTTGTTTTATTTAAAATGGTGTAGTAAAAGAAAAGTTATCTTTGATTTAAGTCTTTATTTTAAGCAAAATGTTGCCTTCTGACGTAGCATATATGACATAATTCGTGGTATACACACACTGTGTACGTTTTATGTACCGAATCACATTTTCATTAATACAAGTACTAGTGTTCATGCATCAGGAAAAGGAACTTTTTTCTGGCTTATACATCTCAATAAACTGATACTCACATCTATGTATGCAAGTATATGTGACTCATTCTGCTATCACATTATCGTCAATCAGATATCTCGTAAAACTGTGTGTATTTTTTAATATGATTGTTTTTAGACTATCAACGAATAATAGAGGCCAAACTCTCTAAAAAACATCAGATTGAAAGCATCAGATCCACATGTCTAAGCTTAAAGTATCAGATTCACAGGCCTATACTTGAAAGCATCAGATTAACACCCTATGCTTGAAGCATCAGATTCACAGGCCTATGATTGAAAGCATCAGATTAACACCCTATGCTTGAAACATCAGATTCACAGGCCTATACTTGAAAGCATCAGATTAACACCCTATGCTTGAAGCATCAGATTCACAGGCCTATACTTGAAAGCATCAGATTAACACCCTATGCTTAAAAGTATCAGATTCACAGGCCTATACTTGAAAGCATCAGATTAACACCCTATGCTTGAAGCATCAGATTCACAGGCCTATACTTGAAGCATCAGATTAACACCCTATGTTTGAAGCATCAGATTCACAGGCCTATGCTTGAAGCATCAGATTCACACGCATTTGCTTCAAAGCAACAGATTCACAGGCCTATGCTTGAAAGGAATGATGCAGATTCATTGAGTATTAATCCTGTCAACATAAAGGCATAGTTTGTTTTTTATGTAATGGAATGAGTTATTTCGCCACGAAAAAATCTCTATCACAAAATAATAAACAGTTTTATAATTATGCGATGCGAATTATCACAAAATGTTTTGGTTGGACTTGAAACTCATATGTGTGTTCATTGCTTTGGGTTTAATTCCATATACGTTTATTTTGTCTAACAATGTGCAATATAACAACTGAAATGAAATATTTTGATTATATATCTAACAGCGTAAAAAATAATTCCAAAAAAAGAGAAAAAAACTCATTTTATACTTTTTACACATTGCCACGTGTTCGTTAATTATATCTCCATAAAGTGTTTGCAAAACTGTATGCCTATTTTTAAGCAGATAATGCTTTATTTCGAATAATAAAAATTAAAAGTTTTATTGAATTATTTACTGGTAGTATCATGAGCTAAATAGTTGAAATTCATAACGTAATGCTACTGTCCTGGTCTCAGTATCTCGAAAATACTTAAGTCATATCAACCTCAGACACAACTTTACTCAATTACATCATGGTTTATGTCAAATCATGTATTTACTCATTTTAAAAGAGCATTCTTTCAAATATGTTTATTAAAATCTTTGGTCAAGATTCCAAAAAATTGATTTGACAGCAAGAAAGGTAATTGAGTACAACTCATTGTTCTTGAGCAATTACTCAAAGACAGTTTGTGCTCTAGAATAAAGATTCTTCGGCATATTGACTGAAGGTCTTTATCAAAACATTATATGGGAAAATATGCTTTTAAAAACGTAAAAATACAATTTTAAATAACTTTGGATTGTATATGTTAAAATAAGTTGTGATTAAGATTTGACATGAGTATGTTTGTAATATCGGGGCCTAGGCTCGGTCTGTTTCAGACTGTCATGACTTTTGCTACTAATTGTGGCAATATCATAGGGAAGTCGACGAGATGTTCCTTTATTTCGTTTGTATAGTAAAGTGAGAACAGTTCGGACAAGCTCAAATGTCAGAACATGTAATAATACCTGCTTATATGTACAAAGAAAGGGCCAAAATGACAATTCACGACTAGCATGAAACGTACAAACACCAAACAGATCTCACAGATATTAAAGGCACACTAGAGGTTAAAAGGGCAAAATACAAGATTAAAGGGCACAATATTTGTTGAAAGGCCACAATATAGGTTGAAAGGGCACAAAAAAGGTTGAATGAGCACAAAATCGGTTGGAAGGGCACCCTATAGGTGGAAGGAGCACAAAATCCGTTGAAAGGGCATACTTAAGGTTGAAAGGGCAAATCGTAGGATGAAAGGGCACACTATAGGTTGAAAGGGTTCAGTGTAGGTAGAAAGGGCACACTATTGGTTGAAAGGGCACAATATAGCTTGAAATGGCACACTATTGGTTGAAAGGGCACAGTATAGGTTGAAAGGGCACACTAAAGGTTGAAAGGGCACACTATTGGTTGAAAGGGCACAGTATAGGTTGAAAGGGCACAATATAGGTTGAAAGGGCACAATATAGGTTGAAAGGGCACAGTATAGGTTGAAAGGGCACAATATAGGTTGAAAGGGCACAGTATAGGTTGAAAGGGCACAGTATAGGTTGAAAGGGCACAATATAGGTTGAAAGGGCACAATATAGGTTGAAAGGGCACAGTATAGGTTGAAAGGGCACAATATAGGTTGAAAGGGCACATTGTAGGTTGAAACAGTACAATATAGGTTAAACAATACATTATAGGTTGAAAGGGCACAATACAGGCTGAAAGGGCACACTTTAGGTTGAAAGGGCACACTATAGGTTGAAACAGTACAATATAGGGTGAAAGGGCACACTATAGGTTGAAAGGGCACACTATAGGGTGAAAGGGCACAATAAAGGTCGAAAGGTTACATTGTATGTTGAAAGGGCACGACATAGGTTGAAAGGGCGCAATAAAGGCTGAAACAGTACAATATAGGTTGAAAGGGCACAATATAAGTTGAAACAGTACAATATAGGTTGAAAGGGCACAATATAGGTTGGAAAGGCACAATATAGGTTTAAAAAGTACAATACAGGTTGAAACATTACAATATAGGTTGAATGGGCACAATATAGGTCGGAAGGGCACAATATAGGTCGGAAGGACACAATATAGGTTGGAAGGGCACAATATAGGTTGAACAGTACAATATATGTTGAAAGGGCACAATATAAGTTGAAATAGTACAATACAGGATGAAAGGGCACAATATAGGTTAAAACAGTGCAATATAGGCTAAAACAGTGCATTATAGGTTGAAAGGGCACACTATAGGTCGAAATAGTACAATTAAGGTTGAAACAGTACAATATAGGTTGAAAGGGTACAATATAGGTTGAAGGGGCACAATATAGGTTCGAAGGGCACACTGTAGGTTGAGAGTGCACAATGTAGGTTGAAGGGGTACAAAAAAGGTTGAAAGAGCACATTATAAGTTGAAGGGGCACACTATAGGTTGAAAGGGCACAAGGTAGCTTGAAAGGTTACAAGGTTGAAGGGGTACAAATAAGGTAGAAAGAGCACAATATAGGTTGAAAGAGCACAATTATGGTTGAAAGGGCACAATTATGGTTGAAAGGGCACAATTATGGTTGAAAGGGCACAATATAGGTTGAAAGAGCACAATTATGGTTGAAAGGGCACAATTATGGTTGAAAGGGCACAATATAGGTTGAAAGGGCACAATATAGGTTGAAAGGGCACAATTATGGTTGAAAGAGCACAATTATGGTTGAAAGGGCACAATTATGGTTGAAAGAGCACACTTATGGTTGAAAGGGCACAATTATGGTTGAAAGGGCACAATTATGTTTGAAAGGGCACAATATTGGTTGAAAGGGTACAATATAGGTTCAAAGGGCACAATGTAGGTTTACAATATAGGTTGAAAGGGCACAAAATATGTTGAAAGGGCACAATGTAGGTTGAAAGGGCACACTATGGGTTTAATTGGCACAATATAGTTTGAATGGGCACAATATAAGTTGAAAGGGCACAATATAGGTTGAAAGTGCACACTGTAGGTTGAAAGGGCACACTGTAGGTTGAAAAGGCGCAATAAAGGTTGAAAGTGCACCATATAGGTTGAAAGGGCACAATATAGCTTCAAAGGGCACACTCTATGTTGAAAGGGCACAGTTTAGGTTGAAAGGGCACAATATAGCTTCAAAGGGCACACTCTATGTTGAAAGGGCACAGTTTAGGTTGAAAGGGCACAATATAGCTTCAAAGGGCACACTCTATGTTGAAAGGGCACAGTTTAGGTTGAAAGGGCACACTGTATGTTAAAAGGGCACAATTTAGGTTGAAAGGGCACACTGTATGTTGAAAGGGCACACTGTATGTTGAAAGGGCACAGTTTAGGTTGAAAGGGCACACTCTATGTTGAAAGGGCACACTATATGTTGAAAGGGCACACTGTATGTTGAAAGGGCACAGTTTAGGTTGAAAGGGCACACTCTATGTTGAAAGGGCACACTGTATGTTGAAAGGGCACACTGTATGTTGAAAGGGCACAGTTTAGGTTGAAAGGGCACACTCTATGTTGAAAGGGCACATTGTAGGTTGAAAGGGCACAATATAGTTTGAAAGGGCACAGTTTAGGTTGAAAGGGCACAATATAGCTTCAAAGGGCACACTCTATGTTGAAAGGGCACAGTTTAGGTTGAAAGGGCACAATATAGCTTGAAAGGGCACACTCTATGTTGAAAGGGCACAGTTTAGGTTGAAAGGGCACACTATAGCTTCAAAGGGCACTCTATGTTGAAAGGGCACAGTTTAGGTTAAAAGGGTACAATATAGCTTCAAAGGGCACATTCTATGTTGAAAGGGCACAGTTTAGGTTGAAAGGGCACAATATAGCTTCAAAGGGCACACTCGATGTTGAAAGGGCACAGTTTAGGTTGAAAGGGCACAATATAGCTTCAAAGGGCACACTCTATGTTGAAAGGGCACAGTTTAGGTTGAAAGGGCACAATATAGCTACAAAGGGCACACTGTATGTTGAAAGGGCACAGTTTAGGTTGAAAGGGCACAGTATAGCTTGAAAGGGCACAATATAGGTTGAAAGGGCACTATTTAAGTTGAAAGGGCACACTATAGGTTGAAAGGGCACACTGTAGGTTGAAAAGGCACAGTATAGGTTTAAAGGGCACAATATGGGTTGAAAGGGCACAATATAGTTTGAAAGGGCACACTAGGTTGAAAGGGCACACTTAGGTTAAAAAGCACAGTATAGGTTGAAAGGGCACACCATTAGTTGAAAGGGGACACTTTAGGTTGAAAGAGCACACTGTAAGTTGAAAAGGCACACTGTAGGTTGAAAAGGCACAGTATAGGTTGAAAGGGCACAACATTAGTTGAAAGGGCACATTGTAGGTTGAAAGAGCACAGCATAGTTTGAAAGGGCACACTTTATGTTGAATTGGCACAATATAGGTTGAACGGGCACTATATTATAAATTACGGGGCTAGTAGTTGACCCGATATGGGATATAGGAAACCATTTCGGTTGAGAGCGAAGCGTCGACAACCTGTTTACGTGTCTAAATGTTTCATTTATTAATCGGAATCGGAATATAGACGCCATTTTGGTACGATATAAATTTGGTGACCCAATATGGAAAACTATTGGGTCACCGCGTGACCAGTCCTGGTCAGGACCAATGGCGTTGCGTCATTTATTTTGGAGGCGTTATATAGGTTGACGCAAGAAAACAAATATTTTAATGCATTATATATGTAAATGCCTTAATAAATGTGTGTTTTTTAATAATAGCTACGTGAGTACACAATCCCCAGTAAAAGAAGCGCCAAAACATCGCTTATCTTTTTTATCTGTATATTAATCCTGCGCATTTTTGTGATGATCATTTAAGTCAAATGATGTAAACACGATAATGCATTGAAAAAAATCAACCTATAGTGTAAACCTTAAAAAGCTTTATTTGAATGCCATAAGAGTTTCCACCGCAGTGCTCTTGTCTTCTAAATTTCAGCATTTTAAAGCTTTTTGCAATTTTGAATAATCCATTCTTTTTTTAGACTATTTGGAGATTATGGTTTGCCGTTCAGATCTCAATATCGGAAATTTATTTCATATAATTCTCAAGAGTTTATGAGAAGAAAGTACCAAGCGACATATATATTACATTTTAATTCAATATTTATTCCCCCGAATGAGGGCATATTACAATCGCACCGTCCGTCCATCCGGATTTCTTCTAGCTGATAATATCAATAAATGACGGGATAACCACATAGGAACAGTCAGTAAAGTCCAACTAGTTTTTTCATAAAATATGTCTTTTTAATCTATATACAAATATCTCTGCCCCTTTCGTTTGAACGAACCTCACAGGAAGCACGTATGTTTCACAACTATATATAACTGCGTACACATTGCATACGGCCTCCGTAATCTAGTTGTTACGGTTCGAGCGCCACAGGAGTCCAGGGGCGTAGCTTCCTATAGGCCGTGTAGGCCGCGGCCTACACAATTTAAAAAAAAAAGCCAAATCTGCAATAAAAATTTAATTAATATATCTGAAACTAGGTATTTCAAATCAATCGTTTTCCTTTTCACTAAAATACACATTCATACGACAATAATGTTACGTATATAATTTGTCGAAATGTGCATACCAGTAATCTGCGCTTTGACGCTGTTCATTACATACAACATTTATTTAAGGTAAAACATAATGATATTGATATCGTTACTCTCATTAATGTTTTTACAACAAAGAAATAAACGCTAAAACGCACCACCTAGCTAAAACGAAATCCCGGGGATGCATGCCCTCGTGACCCCCCCCCCCTCCTCAGTAAGTGGCCTACACATATACTTTCGTCAAGCTACGCTCCTGGAGTCTGTTCTGGTATGGCCGTTCGCTGACCCAGCAGCTCAGTATACGTATACAGGAACAGGAATCGGGGGTTATAAAATGATTAAAGTTTATTAATCCAGGTGTCTCATAAGTCAAGCGGACTTGCCCTTGATTGGGAGGGCTGAATTATAATTAAACACTGCTTTGCACTGCCATTTTTCTTGTGCTCCCACCTATTCACGTCGACAAAATATTAACTGCCGAGTCATTACAAAATGTGCAGTGCACCGAGTGACAAATAGCATGTACATCCTGGTGCGACATAGGGTTCGTTGTGATGGCGGATACACCACGACGTTCGAGTGTGTTGTGTTCTGGGTGAAGGCGGATCCACTATGACTTTGTGTGTGTTGTGTTCTGGGTGAAGGCGGATCCACCATGACTTTGTGTGTATTGTGTTCTGGGTGAAAGCGGATCCACCACGACTTTGTGTGTATTGTGTTCTGGGTGAAGGCGGATCCACCATGACTTTGTGTGTATTGTGTTCTGGGTGAAAGCGGATCCACCATGACTTTGTGTGTATTGTGTTCTGGGTGAAGGCGGATCCACCATGATTTTTGAGTATGTTGTGTTCGGGGTGAAGGCGGATCCACCATGACTTGTGTGTATTATGTTCTGGGCGATGGCGGATCCACCACGACTTTCGAGTATGTTGTGTTCTGTGTGAAGGCGGATCCACCATGACTTGTGTGTATTGTGTTCTGGGCGATGGCGGATCCACCACGACTTTCGAGTATGTTGTGTTCAGGGTGAAGGCGGATCCACCATGACTTGTGTGTATTGTGTTCTGGGCGATGGCGGATCCACCACGACTTTCGAGTATGTTGTGTTCGGGGTGAAGGCGGATCCACCATGACTTGTGTGTATTGTGTTCTGGGCGATGGCGGATCCACCACGACTTTCGAGTATGTTGTGTTCATGGTGAAGGCGGATCCACCATGACTTGTGTGTATTGTGTTCTGGGCGATGGCGGATCCACCACGACTTTCGAGTATGTTGTGTTCTGGATGAAGGCGGATCCACCATGACTTGTGTGTATTGTGTTCTGGGCGATGGCGGATCCACCACGACTTTCGAGTATGTTGTGTTCTGGATGAAGGCGGATCCACCATGACTTGTGTGTATTGTGTTCTGTGTGAAGGCGGATCCACCACGACTTTCGAGTATGTTGTGTTCTGGGTGAAGGCGGATCCACCATGACTTGTGTGTATTGTGTTCTGGGCGATGGCGGATCCACCACGACTTTCGAGTATGTTGTGTTCTGGATGAAGGCGGATCCACCATGACTTGTGTGTATTGTGTTCTGTGTGAAGGCGGATCCACCACGACTTTCGAGTATGTTGTGTTCTGGGTGAAGGCGGATCCACCATGACTTGTGTGTATTGTGTTCTGTGTGAAGGCGGATCCACCACGACTTTCGAGTATGTTGTGTTCTGGGTGAAGGCGAATCCACCATGACTTGTGTGTATTGTGTTCTGTGTGAAGGCGGATCCACCACGACTTCCGAGTATGTTGTGTTCTGGGTGAAGGCGGATCCACCATGACTTGTGTGTATTGTGTTCTGTGTGAAGGCGGATCCACCACGACTTTCGAGCATGTTGTGTTCGGGGCGATGACAGATCCACTAAAACTTTCTAATGGATTATGGTCTAAAAATAACAAATATGTTTTAGTGTGTGTTTTATACTGGATAACCATGCATAAGGTATACTAGTCTTTGCATTTATGTTAAAGTTAGCATTTAGAGGTTTGAAATCATTGAATAAACGCCCAACCCACCAAGTTTATTTCGAAATAAGTGAAATATTTAAAGCCTGTCAATCGACTTCACGCACATAAGAAGTCGATTGCCGGTGTCAGTAAATTTGCGTATACTTTTACGCATCACGTTGTACTAAATTCTGAAGAAGCGGGCATGATACCCCCGTAAAGCATCCATAAATTTACAGTGCCAGAGTGTGTATGTCACTTGATAAATTGCGTCATATATGATACGTTGGAAAGCAATATTTTGCTTCGAATGAAGACTTTAAACAAAGATTACTTCACCATTTTAAATGAAACATAGCGTAGTCTACGCCGCTTATGGGGCCCCGTCTTCGGTATTTTACCAGAGTTTGATTAAGAGTTCAGTTTCTTAAAACACTTCGACAAACCTTTTCACAATACGGCCGCCTGACGGAGCACTGTCAAAACCTGCACTATTCTGGAACTGGTTTGACGAAGTGTTTGATGAAAATAATTACCTTATTGAACTTTGGTAAAGAAGGCGGGGCTCTTTAAGTGGCATAGACTGCACTTTGTTTTATTTAAAATGGTGTAGTAAAGAAAAGTTATCTTTGATTTAAGTCTTTATTTTAAGCAAAATGTTGCCTTCCGACGTAGCATATATGACGTAATTTATCAGGTGGTATACATACACTGAGTTTACATTGGATTCACTTCGACACACCAATTAAAAGATAGCTTTACATTACGATTGCAAAAACGACGCGGTTACGGACGCTTTTTTGAGAGATGAAACATTCTATTCGAAGCCGCCTTTGGGCGGTACAAACTGACCGTCTTTTCGATGCGAAATGGCCCTTCGATCGTGATTTGTGTAAATAGTTGACAAGCACACTTAACTAAATGCATTTGTAGCTTAGCAAAGTGGATTATAATATCCGAGTTGAAGTCAAATACTTGTAAAGTTCATGGTCATTTGTCATTCGGAACTCCTCGGCAATTTTCCATCGAAAACAACCTTGGATGAATATGGACGGTTTACAATCTCAGAAATCTTTACATTTAATACACTGTATTCACATCGCTTAGTTAGTTCAATTTAGCAGTTAGACATAATGTCTTAACTCTTAGGAATCTTAATCATTTGTGCAACTATATACTTCACTGGAAACTGCATTTAAACTTAGACATAATAAAACACGTTAAAACACTACTACCAATTAATATTTCAATTAAAAAATACGAACTATTACTACCGATGAACCGGCATACATCCGAGGTTATTTTCGATGGAAAATGGCCGAGAAGTTCCGAATGGCTCATTTGCGTATGTGGTCCAAGGTAGTATGTGCAGTAATAAACAATTGTGTCAGCTGAAAACAGACAGAGACTGATCGACAGACACCGTTCTGCTGGGTAACAGCAGATCTCGTGCGAGAACTCTTTTTTTCCAGCTTATCTTTTGGCTTTGATACGCGGTTGGCCCTGAAATCAATTGCTAAACCACATTAAACTACTCCCCATAAAACAGGATGGAAATACATTATAAAGGGTTATCGCGTTGAAGTGTTCATAAAGAAAACAGTAACACATCTTGCATTTTGTGCACATTCTGCAGTGATAAAGAACGATTTGCATCCAACTATCGAAAAGCTAAACCCTTAGAAAGAGGACCGATGTCACTGAGTCACTTCTTTTCAAGTTCTGTTCTAATCATCGAATCTTTCGGGCAGTGTTTAAACGCTCCTTGATTTAATGCGGTAATTTTGTTTGGGAAGAAGTGATTATTTCTCACATAAATCTGTCTATAGTTTTTGAAATCCTTCGCTGCTCCTATAGTGTTCGATACATGCGTATAATCTGAAAACCGAAGTAGATAACATTATACAGTATGGACATAAAAATTCCATAGCGATTGACGGCACAATTCAAAGCCGCGGAAAGAAGTTCAAAATCAACATTTAAGAGATGAATTTTCACAAGTTGTCGTCAAGTGGCCACGTTGATAAATTCACTCCATAGGCGTAAAATATTAATTGTTTATTGTTCCCCTACCATGCCAAAAAACTTGAATGGACCGTACTTTGGTATGCCCCCAAAGGAGTGGGGTGGGGGCCATATACTTATCGCACTCTTCATAAGCCCGTCTGTCTGTTCGACCTCCGTTAACACATTGTCTCAGCAAAGACTTATGTCATTATGAATTGAAACATCACAGAATAATATAGCTTCGTGAGGACATGTATCACCGTATAATACTGGCAATGTTGCGACTTTATAGCAATAGTTGGGTCTATAACGTTGTAAATATTCATGGGATTTTATTCAAACTTTACAATGGAAGGTGTTTCGCCTATAAAATTCTGCTCTTAAAGGTACAAGCTCATGTTTTTGGACCAAAAAATAGTGTTCCCGGTATTGCATCTGAAAACAATATTTTATCACTGTATTATTCTCTGATATCGAAATTGCAGAAAAAATTAAGCATTAACTTTATATATATATTGGTTTAAGTGGAGTGCAAACCCAGGCCGGTAAAGTCAAGAAAAAATAAGACAACCGACGCCATAACCACAAGGCCACAAGGACTTATATACAACAGAAATGGATATTTTACCTTAAAACAATACATTGATAACATCATGTGATAATCTCAATCAACCAATCACGCAACAACGAAATCGCTGAAAGCCGTAAGTAACGCTATTGAAAATTGTGGTCTTCAAGGACGATATTTAAGTAAATATCAACATTTGCTGAAGGGTTCCAGCTGTCAGTATCTTAGTTTTAACACTCCCAATGATTTGCTACACTTTATTCCGAAATAAAAAAGTGCATTTTACAAACCATGAGCGAGTACCTTTAACTCAAAAGGCAATTTCATACGTGGATAGCAATGTTGCCGAATTTGAATTTCGTAGCAATAGCTTTACTGTATTGTGGAATTCGTTTCGCAAAATATAATGTGCTCTAATTTCAAAGGTCAATGTCATACATGGAGGTCTGTGTTAGTCTTTATTTGGATTTGGTGTCCCAGCCATAACTTCGTAACAGTTATTGATTGGATTTTAGACAAATTCCACTAAATTGTACTGAGCACCAAGATAAATTGTATAGCGCATAAAAAATCCAAGCCCTCATATCAAAGGTAAAGGTCGCCGACTTAACAGATTTCATGTAACCCTAAACAAACAATTTATTCCGTTAAGCCTTTTAGACATAGGTCTTTTTGGACATAGATATTTCCCCGGGCTCGTATATCAGCCTAAATATTTAACTATGTAATACATTAATGCGTGCATAATTTAAACGTTTATTTTATATACCGTATGGATATCAATGGTAAAATCAAATTAATTACAACTCAGATTATCTATATCTCTTTATAAGGCATTGTATTAACTTCGGTATCGGAATGTTTTTCAAAGTCAAACTAGATGCAACTTTCTTTTTGAATCATTTTATCAAAGTCTAAACACCTGCAAATTGTAAATTTTCTTCGCTATTTCAAAACAGTCATGAATATGCAAAAGAGCTTTTTCGCTTGAGTCATGTAGTCTTATTCGAAATGTTAATTATGGACACATAAGCTGTGCACTTGTGGACTGATTTAGGTTTACATATCTTTGATTAGATGTTACGCCGACAGATACTTATCTCACGAAGGTAAGTTTTTTGCTTATTGCGATATTGTGTTTGTTTTCATTAAAAAATGGTGTATTAACTGGATTAATAATTTCTTGTATACAAACCAATTCATTTTAATTCAGTTCTATCGTTTCGAAGTATTTTTGTGTGGATGTGATTAATTTATAAACGAATTTAATTAAGTCTACGACCAGAGAAATGGATCGATTGGCATATATATAGGTACAGTTACAACTTGACTTCGAAGTCTACGAAGAACGGGATGTTTTCGGTTTGAACTTCGGAAGTGTATTGATTAATACTAGTACGCTTAGATTTACCTATACAACAAATGTATTTTTGTTAGCCTCGAGTCAAAAGCTCATCTGAAATCAATTTTCACGTTAAGCTTTACTGCTGGAAACTAATGGCCACAGTTAAACTAGTCTGTATACCAGAGTGGCCGTAATCAACAGTTGGTCCTTCCTTTAATTAAAACGTTGCAGTACTTCGTATTTTTCCAAACAAAACCCAACTAGAACTTTGCAATATTCGAACATTGCCAACTAAATCTTTGTGTTTTTGCGTGCACTGGCAACTAGAACTTTGTAGTATGTTTACACTGTTAACTGGAATTTGCAGGGTTCGTACTTTGTCATCTATAGCTTTGTAATATTTTTTAAATTGCCAACTACAACTTGCCAGTATTTCGTTCATTGTCAACTAAATTTAAGCAGTATTTCTTCAATTGCCAGATATGATTTTGCAGTATTTCGTGCATTGCCAAATAGAGCTAAGCAATATTTCGTTCATTGTCAAATATGACTGCAGAAATTCGTACATTGCCAACTATAACTTGGCAGTATTCGTTCACAGCCAACATGAACTTGGCAGTATTCGGTCACTGCCAACAAGAACTTGGCAGTATTCGTTCATTGCCAAATATGACTTGGCAGTATTCGTTCACTGCCAACAAGAACTTGGCAGTATTCGTTCATTGCCAAATATGACTTGGCAGTATTCGTTCATTGCCAAATATAACTTGGCAGTATTCGGTCACTGCCAACAAGAACTTGGCAGTATTCGTTCATTGCCAAATATGACTTGGCAGTATTCGTTCATTGCCAAATATGACTTGGCAGTATTCGTTCATTGCCAAATATGACTTGACAGTATTCGTTCACTGCTAACAGGAACTTTGCAGTATTCTGTACACTTCGAACTAGAGCTTTGTAGTATGATTATACTTCCAACTTCAGTTTAGAAGTATTTCATTCATTGCAGTTTTCGTTCACTACATTTGAGGTATTTTGTACATTGCCAACTATAACTTCGCAGTATCCGTTCACTGCTGACTGGAACTTTGCAGTTTTTCGTTCACTTCGAACTAGAGCTTTGCAGTATGATTATACTGCTTACTGCAATTTAGAAGTATTTCATACATTGCCAACTATACCGTTGCAGTTTTCGTTCACTGCCAACATAAAACAAGAGCTGTCACAGTATGACGAATGCCCCCGAATGTGACATTGACCTATGCACAAGGTCAGTACATGAAAAGATGATTTCGCCTTTACGTGTCAAATACATATGGCAAGTTATTTTAAATTGCCTCTGAACATAAAATAATACCACCCATACTTGACAACCTACATTGTTATGTCCTTATATTCAGCATTCCATTGAGATTAAACACTAAGTGTATCTTTCACCTTAGAGGTAGGGACATGGGTCTTGTACGCGTCACCTCGTCTTGGTATGTCAAACACATGTGGCAAGTTATTTTAAAATGTATCCATACAAGAGAACGTTACAGCCCGGACACGACAAACTATACTCTGTGTCCTTATATGCAGCATTCCATTGTGAATAAACACTAAGTGTGACCTTGAACTTAGAGGTAGTGACCTGGGTCTTGCACGTGACACTTCAGCTTGGTATGTGAAACACATGTGGCAAGTCATTTTAAAATCTGTCCATACAAGAGAAAGTTATAGCCCGGACACGACAACCTATACTCTATGTCCTTATATATGCTGCATTCCATTGTGAATAAACACCTAAGTGTGACCTTCACCTTTGAGGTAGGGACACGGGTCTTGCACGCGACACGTCGTCTTGGTATGTGGAACACAAGTGGCAAGTTTTAAAATATGTCCATACAAGGGAAAGTTACAGCCCGGACACGACAACCTATAATCTATGTCCTTATATGCAGCACTCCATTGAGAATAAACACTAAGTGTGACCTTGACCTTAGAGGTAGGGACACGGGTCTTGCACGCGACACGTCGTCTTGGTATGTGGAACACATGCGGCAAGTTATTTTAAAATCTGTCCATACAAGGGAAAGTTAGAGCCCGGATACGAGTTATTGAGCCGGACACACGGACGGACAGACGGACGGACAGTGCGATTTTAACATGCCCACCTTCGGGGGCATACAAATGAAGAATTTCGTACATTGGCAACTATAGCTTTGCAGCGTTTCGAACAATGCCAACCTAAACTTTTGAGTAGTTCATACATTGCCAACTAAAACTATTAAATGAGTATGTTGTACACTGCCAATTAGAACTTTTTCGTACATTGAAAATCAAAACTTTGGAGTATTTCGTACAATGCCAACTAAAGCTTTGAGATATTTTGTACATTGCCAACTAAAACTTTGCAGTATTCGTTCATTGCCAATTGGAACTGGAAAGCATTTCGTATATTTCTACCTAGAACTTTGCAGTTTGTTTACATCCCCAACTGAAATTTTGCAGGAACTAGTACATTGTCAACTGTAGCTTTGCAGTATTTCCTACATTGCCAACTAATATTTGGATGTTTTTCGTACATTACCAGCTTAAACCTTGCAGTATTTAGTTATATGACTTTGCATTATTTTGTACATTGCAAACTATGACTTGGCAGTATTTCGTGCGCTTCTAACTAGAGCTTTACAGCATGTTGACACTTCCAACTGCAATTTTGCAATAGTTCAAACTTTGCCACATGTACCTTTGAAGTATCCGTTTACTGCCAGCTAAAACTTTGCAGTATTTTGTATAAAGCCAAATAGAGCTTTGCGATAATCTTTCACTGCCAACTAAATTGTTGCAGTATGTTGTATATTGCCAATTATAACTTTGCATTATTGACTCACTGCCAACTAAATCTTTGCAGTAGTTCGTGCATTGCCAGCGATAGCTTTGCAGTATTTAGCTCACTGCCAACTGGAACTTTAACCATTTGCCAACAGGAACTTTAACCATTTGCCAACTGGAACTTTAACCATTTGCCAACAGGAACTTTAACCATTTGCCAACTTGACCTTTAACCATTTGCCAACAGGAACTTTAACAATTTGCCAACTGGAACTTTAACCATTTGCCAACTTGACCTTTAACCATTTGCCAACAGGAACTTTAACCATTTGCCAACTTGACCTTTAACCATTTGCCAACAGGAACTTTAACCATTTGCCAACTTGACCTTTAACCATTTGCCAACAGGAACTTTAACCATTTGCCAACTTGACCTTTAACCATTTGCCAACTGGGCCTTTAACCATTGCCGACTGGAACTTAAACCATTTGCCAACTGGAACTTTAACCATTTGCCAGCTGGAACTTTAACCATTTGCCAACTGGAACTTTAACCATTTGCCAACAGGAACTTTAACCATTTGCCAACTTGACCTTTAACCATTTGCCAACTGGGCCTTTAACCATTGCCAACTGGAACTTAAACCATTCAGTTCATTTCTTACAAGAACTTTGCTGTATTCGATCACTGCCAATTATTACTTGCTGTATTTTTTAACATCATTTCAATAATGATATTTCAAGTCATACTTGATTTTTCAGGCAAACTGGTTATATGTATTTTTGTTTGGTGCTCTAGCTTTAAGTTGATTATCATTTTGAAGTGGTGTTTCAGTAATAAAAAGGATAATGGTCCAGCACAGAACAAATTCAATAATTCCAAATATAATGATTCATAAATGTGTCATATTAATTGAAAATTAAATATGACATACGCATATAAGGTTTTCCATTCATAACTTTAGTTTTTCGTTGTTCCTATTTGACCACGTTTGACACAAAACTCATTTATAATACTACAACAACATCATTTTTTCAACAAGTTGTATTTTCGATAATCAGAAACAATGTACGTATATTTAGATATAATCGCATTGCATGCTATCTTTATGACAAATGTCTCAATATAATGTAATATGTATTGGAGATTAGTGCACCAAGGTCACCAAATATAAAATATATGTATTCATGATATTCAATTTCATATTATTTCATTAGTTGTAAAGTCACCATAAATTATAATTCACAACCACGTCAATGATAAAATGTGTCTTTCATAAATCATCATAATCTATACTTGATACTAAATAATAACTAGCAATAATACTAAAGCAGTGCAGCTGTCTTGTTTACTGGATATAAATATCCAGTATAAAAAAAAACATGAGGCCAAACCAAATTGATTCTCTGTTTAGCATCAGGCTCCAATTCCATAACCTAACTAAGGCCAAAAAAGAGTAAAAAAATGGTTCCATATTTTTTCTCTCGAAATAATTTAACTTTTTTCCTATAATTCATATGGAATATTTCTTGACTCCATAATTTACATTTTCATTATCTAAGCTCTATAAAATCATACTTCTTTGATTAAGTTCGATTTTGAATTATTATTTTTTTTCATTCTAAGGACCTACCCGCCCGATAATGATAAACATAGAAACAATTTTGCATGGCCTTAGAAGTTAGTTGAAGCTCCAATATAACAAAATGAGAATTATTTAATTATTTCATTGATGCATAGTTCTTCATGCTCTTAAATGTCTCAACAATTCATAGAACCAATATAATAAAATAATTAAGAAAAATCTCTATCTCAACTTTTTTATTCCCATTAAAACTGCACTCTCACAGATAGAACCTTTTGACAACTTTTTTATTTTGTTGTCTTTGAATGTGACATAAATATTAAAAACTGTGATCTGATCTTTTGTCAGTAGTCTTATATCACTGGTTTTCAGATATTTACAGCCCGCAAAGAATGGCTCATTCCATGACAAAAAAATAAAAAGTTAAAACAGTACATCTGTGAGAGTGCAGCTCTAACAGCATGACATACATGTATATTAAAATCATTAATGTTTTACTCTTTTGAAAAGTGCACGATCTCAACATGATGCTAATAAACATCATTGATCAATATTCAAAATAAATTTATCTTTAAAGCACAAAATGTACTCAAAAATTAACTGAAAACCAATAAATTGGACTCAAGTACAATTTTTGCTCTGAAATTAATTGTCTTTTATTTACCAAATATTGAATCAACATAATCTTTGAGAAAATGCTTTTAAAAAGAGTATTACATAGATATTTTTTAATCATACTATGACTAATAAGTGGAAAAAATGAGCTGAGATTGAGGATGGACATTTTTTTAAATATTGAGGTCCATCTTTAAATATTCTGTTACACATAAGTTTAAGTATTGATACTGAAAATACAGTACACAGTGATCAAAATTATACTTAAATAACACTTTTGAATGAACTAGCCTGAAACCTTAAACTACTGTTAAGCATAACAAATTGTCAGAAAGCCCTGCTTCATGTATAAAAAATCCAGAAATTGAGCAAGCCCAAAAATTATTACCGTATACCAGTGCAGGGTTTGCACGCTTGTGCTAATTTCATTCACTAAATACTTACTGGGATCAAAAATTAAATCCTATTCCCAGATACTAAAAACAAATGAAAACTGCTAAAAAATCAATTCCCACCGTGTAACGTTTTGCTACATACATAAACATTTAATCAGGGCTTCCATTTAAGGAAGTTTGGAAGTATTTCACTCTCTAAAACTGTGCCAAAACTTCTAAAATTGAGTCTTTGGAAAGTACAAACACTTCCTCTATTTAGGAGAAAACTTCCAATAGTAAAGGCATGGAAGTTAAGAATATCAAAACTTGGTGTCGATGTTTCTTTATGGCCACATTCTTGAAAAAGTCTTGAAGTAAAATGAATTCTTCAAATACAATTTGATGAAGTTCGCAAGTTAAAGTTATGAATTATTTAACATTTAAATTATTTAATTGGACAATAGTGGAAAGGTCTTAGGAGTTCCAGTGGCATAAACTTCAATATTTCAGTGAAAAACTTTGTCAAGTTCATACTTCCAGTTTCAAATTTTTAATGGAAGCCCTGCATTTAAGATTATATGTTTTCAAATAAAACTAAATGTAACTCATATTTAACAATAACCATCTTTGTTCACGTAAAATAAATTTTGATATTTTTATAGAAATCAAGGCAAACAAAACTGCTACATGTATATCAATAAAATACACAACAAAAGAAATAAAATATCAAACTATAACCAATGTAACAAAATATCTTGAATACTCAACATTAAAATTTGTATATTTACTAATAAAACTAAAGAATATATCATTTTCAAACTGAACACATGAAGGTTGATGCATTTAAATGAAACGAACTTGGCATGTTGCAAAATAAAAAACACTATGGCAGCATGAAAATAGGCACCATTAACTATACATTATAGCTATATGGCAAGTTGCATATATATTCTAGTTATACTAAGCACAATAACTGTTGATGTACTTTAACGAAAAACATATGTAATTAATAGACAAATGTAAAACTTATGTTAAGATGAGGTTTACAAGTTTTGGCACATAAGTTTTGGTAAAAATATAATTATACTTATAAGATATATTCCAATTTTGAATGTCAGTTTCATGTTATTATAATGAAATATATGACCATTTTCATGGACAGCAATAAATTATAAAACAACTATCAAAATAATTTCAGTACATATAAACACAACAGATCTTAATTTTCTTACACATCAATAGCAATTTATTTTATTCATGTATGATGGTTTCCATTGCGGATGCATTTCTAATTTCAATAGTTACATATATTCTCTTAATTTTACATTCACACAAATAAGTTATCCACCTAACAGAGTTTTGATCTGCATAATGGTATCTTTGATGTCCTTTCAACAGATGGTTAGATACAGTTTCAAGCGTTCAACATCTATATTTCTTCTTTCCTGTGCCATAATCCAAGGTTCAAAGTATTCAAGCAAGGCAGTTTCATAATTTTTTCTAGACCAAATGTGGTTATTCTGGTGCAACCGTACAAATCGATGCTTTTCAAATGTTTCCATTTTTCTCCTATAGCGCATAAACTTTTGTCTGTTATTTGACCACACTGTCCAATATCTAGAGTTATAATTTCATGCAGAGTATTTACCACTCTCAGGAGTCCTTCGTCAGTGATATTACATGTGCCAAGTGATAAATGTCTCAAGCTAAACATTCCCTGTGCAAGAAAGTGAAGTCCTTGATCACCAACGTTTTCACAAAAGCTGACATCAATCGCCTCAAGCCTAGAGCCACCTTCGGATAGGTACCCAAGAGCAGCATTTGTAACATTATCACAACTTCTTAGGTTAAGATCTTTCAGACTTGGCATCTTTGACAGGAATTTAATCCCAGAATCAGTGATTCCTCCGCAGAAACTTAGGTTCACCTGTTTCAGATTAACAAGTCCACCACTCACATGTTTCATACCTTGGTCAGTAATTTTCTGACAGTCTTGAAGACCAAGAAACTCAAGCTCAAAGTTACCAGGCACTGGTCTTGATTCAAGCGCATTTAACTGGCTTGAATTATGCACAACACCACACAAGTGTCCGATTCCAGGATCCGAAACATGCCTGCAACTCCGAAGGTTTAGCACTTTCAGCTTCTTAAGGCCCCAAGATATCAGCAACAGACCAATGTTGGTAATATTTGAACAACCACTGAGTTCTAGCACTTCAAGATTCTTCAAACATTGAGCAATTTTTTCAAGACTTCTGTCTGTAATCTGCTTACAAAGGCTCAAGTTCAAATTCTTCAACGAAGGAATTTCTCGGGTCAATGCATGTGAAATTGATGTGTCGTTAATGCTGAAACAACCGCTGATGTTGAGTGACTCAATATTTTGAATACCAACTATGACATCCTTCAAAGTTCTACGCAAACTCAACACTTGTATTCGTCTAATACCACGTTTTACCAGACTTGGAAACAAAGACGGGTTAGCACGTTTCAGATGAAGCTTCGCCTCGACGCCTTTCCATACTCTACGATTGTAAGCGGCATCCCGCCAGGCCACACAAACTTGGCACGCTCTCCCCTTGTCTCTAACATCTAAATGAGTGAATATAATGGTTAAAATCTCAGGGAAAAGGCTTGAAATATGGAAATTTCGCTTTTCAAACACGTCGGCCATTTTAACTTGTCACGTGACACGCATGTGCTTTCGACTTTGTAACGAGTAATTTGATTGGCTTCAACTGAAGGTTGCGTTATACTAAATGTTCTTGTTTTTACGGGGAGTAAACACTACTGCCTCTTTTTGTTTTGTTTCGACATAGGTTATGTCCCTTTGACTGGTAAAGAATATTTATTATGTGAATATTAAGAAAATAATAAAAAAAATAATAATAAAAGTTTAAAAAAATAAGATAACATTAATAATATGGCGAGTCTTGGATTACTTGAACTTCAAATGAAACTTATTTGAAAATCTTGAGATCGTTTGAAATAAACGCATGTGCAAGTACCGGTTTGTTATTAATGTCTAATTTTCATAAACCATTTGCCATTGGCCTACTAAGCAAACGTTTAACGTTTATGAAATTGGTGACAGCAGAATCCCGGAAAGCATGCGAATTGTTAGTTGACTTAAGGGGGGGGGGGGGGAGTGATCTTTATAACTTGTTAGTTAAAATGTAAAATGTATCCGGGGGAGGGGGGTGTAAATCTTAGTTAAAATGGAACCGGGGGGTGGGGAATCTTTACAACTTGTTAGTTAAAATGTACCCGGGGTGTGTGGGAGGGAGGGGGAATATTTACAACTTGTTAGTTAAAATGGAACGGGGGGGGGGGGGGGGAATCTTTACAACTTGTTTGTTAAAATGGAACCGGAGGGGGGGGGGTAAGGGGAATCTTTACAACTTGTTAGTTTAAATGGAACCGGGAAGAGGGGATTTTACAAATTGTTAGTTAAAGTTTATTCCGGGGGGGGGGGGGCGGTCAATCTTTACAACATGTTAGTTAAAATGTATCGGGGGGGGGGGGGTAAATCTTTACAACTTGTTAGTTAAAAAATGGAATCGGGGGGAGGGGGGGGTTACAAATTGTTAGTTAAAGTGTATTCCGGGGGGGGGGGGGGTCAATCTTTACAACTTGTTAGTTAAAATGGACCGGGGGGGGGGGGGGGGGGAATCTTTACAATTTGTGAGTTAAAATGTATCCGGACAGTCAGTAAGAGATAGATTTACTTGGCGTGAAACTCTTCTCCCCCATTCCAAAAGTATAGGCTTTTCATTTGATGCTGTTGTCCTCTCCCAAAAACAATTGGCTGATAGCTTCATTGCCATAGACTGAGTTCTCTATGGTATTTAAGGGTGGGGACACCCCCTCCCCCGTCTACACACACACCCATATTTAACCCGCTAGTATAAACCATGCATTTCTTTTACCATAAAAAAACCTTTAGAGACCGCTTTCATCAGAATCTTACTATATGACTAAACTAGAATCTATCTGGCCATCTTATTTCCAGACACATGCACGTAAACACTATATACTGTCCTTGTCAGGAAGCAATGTTCACACTCATCATGTTTTCTTTTTTCAATGAGTGGAAACCCGAAAGTTATTATACATCAAAATCGACATTAATCACCCCAAAAGTGTTCGTACCTAGATGACTTCGAAACAAAATGAGAAAATTTAACAATTATGTAGACGTTAAATACTTAGGGCGTTAATAATGATCATGCATTTTACCAAAAGCACCCATTTGCAGACATAATATCAAAGTTGCAAATGCTTTATGGTAGCTTTGAACATTTATGTAATTGTTGAAAGTGATTTTTTGCGACGATTAGTGTGCATAGGGAAATAGGGAAATAATTCATTCACAAAATGTTTCAAGCGATTTTAGGAAGCGTCTGAGCATAACCGAGTTAAAATGTCGTAAGATGCTCGTTTCGATAAATCAGCTTGAATGTGACACGTTTACCATGTTTGATATCATTTGAAGATTTATATTGAACTTATAGAGTGTTTTACCATATTAAAGTGTTTTCTTCGTTCTCATATGCAATAATTTTCATGTTTTTGTATAACAATGATATTCCAATATATCACGCCTCCAACATAAACACAACATTTTTTTCCATATTGTCAGCAAATTTATATCGTACCAAAATGGCGTCTATTTTCCGATTCCGATGTATAAATGAAAATTTAAACACGTAAACAGGTTGTCGACGTGATATATACGTTACGGGGCTAGTAGGTGACTCGATATGGGATATACAGGGCGCAGAAAACCACATTCGGGTTCGAGCTTCGCTCTCACCCGATATGGTTTCCTTTGCCCCGTATATCCCATATCGGGTCACCTACTAACCCCGTAACTTTTAATATGCACGCAACTTATATACGTTACGCGGTTAGTTGGTGACCCGATAAGGGAAATACGGGGCGCAGGGAACCATATTCGGGTTCGACCTTCGCTCTGGACCGCTATGGTTTCCTTTGACCCGTATATCCCATATCGCCTACCAGCCCTGTAGCTTATACTATGGTTCAAACACAGTTTCGACACCCACTACCCTCAACTCGCGCTTCGCGCTTGTTATGTACAATTTCAATAACTCAGGTAGCGAGTGCACAATATTACCTGAATATGTATACATTTCAAATACTAACAATTCATAGAACCGTGCTCTTTTCAGCTTAAGCACATTGTTGCAGCCATGCTGGTAATAAGACTATTTATGTATGATAAGTTTGTCCGAGATCACTGCCACCGAATGTATGGTTGGTAGATGTTGGTTTTTTAATAAAGTGATACTCGTATTTATAATCGATATAAAAACAACATTAATTTTGAGTTATAAACATTGAACTACTTACTAAATAATGCATTTATGGAAAACATTAATTGCTGATAACAAGATTGTAACGGTGTATTTAATAGTTGAAAATGCACACATATTAAATAACAGGTGGGTCCTAAAAGATTTTCAGTGATCATCGATCATCTCATAAGGTAGAAATACCTTGTTCGCTCTTTCAAATTTAACACGATATCCTCCCATTCGGAGCTCCTCGGCCATTTTTTTTCGAAAACAACCTCGGATGTATGCCGGTACATCAGTAGAAGTAGTTAGTAAATTTTTGAATTATAACATGAATTAAATGTAGTGTTTTAGCTTGTATCTATTGATCTAAGCTTAAATTGATTGCCAGTGAAGTGTATTATTGCAAACATAATTAAGATTCACAAGAGTTAAGTCATTAAGTTTAACTACTAAATTAAATTACTACGCGATAAAGCGTTAAAGCGGTCTTAAACAGACCGATTTCTGCGTATGTAAGTCCATTTACATCCGAGGTTGTTTTCGAGAAAAAAAGGCCGAGGAATTCCGAATGGGTATCCTTCATAAGAACCATTGATTTTTTTTTATATTTGTTGATCCTTTATGAAAACAATTATACTAATTGTGGTACTGCTTATTTGAGAGTAAGAGTGCATCATTAAGTAAAGTTGTTTCTTTATAATTATTATTTGCACTCTGAAAACCAACCATCGCCATTGTGTCTATGGACTATATTAACGCCTCGTGCACGTGCACGTAACTAACGATCATTTATCCTAGAAGAAAATTCAAAAACAAAAAAACACTTTCAGATTCTTATTGTCTACTGGCAACATCAAAAAATAGAAATCGGGTGCAAACTATAAAAGTATGTAACAAACATTTGTTTAGCTACGCCTTAATGGTGCACGTTATTAGTTTCAGTCAAAGAACAAGGGAAAAAATCAAATGAGCCCGACTTTGATCAGTTCGCTAATAAGATTTAATCAACGTTTATCAGACGTGCAGTAATATTTCCCACCAATCCTATGTCTATACCAACCTTGCAGTATGGCATAATTTCCACTTAAAAGGTAACTGAGACTAAGTAATGTAATTGTGTGAACTGTCTGATTCCCATTCACTTAAAGCTGCATTCTCACAGAATGACCGTTTTGACAACTTTTTGAAGAAAAGAAATGTCTTAGAATAGCCCATTTTTTTGCGCAAACGTCTATAAAACAGTGTTATATAACTGCTGACAAAAGATCTGATAGCAGTTGTTCATATTTTCGTTGAAAAATTGATGTTTTTTTTATTTAACTTAATATTTTTACTATCGCTTTGAGAAAACTGAGTTGCTCGGCATTTTCCAAAAAGTTGATACCTTTTCTATTGCGAGTTATTTTAAATGACTGAATTGAAGGCATTGATACAAAATCAGCTGATTCTGGGACAATAAAATAATAATGGAAATACATTGTCAATCTGTGAGAGTGCAGCTTTAAAGTAACCATTCATTGTGACTCACATTTACTACTTTTAACACAAACGAAAACGAACAAAACATATGATAAAAGAAGAAGTATTTTATTCATTAGCGGTTCTAAATTGTCCAAAATACCTTTTCGTTGTAATTGCGTACACCAGAATTCATCATTGATCACTAAAATAAGCCAAATTTCTTAAAGGAGACCCAAATCTCCCAAAACCACGTTCAGCGTCGGTTCCTTTGGAGGGAGCGGACTTTAAAAGTGGCGCCAACCAAGCGCGCATCTCTAATGTCAAATCATGGAACCACCCCTGTCTTTCTACGTTTCGTTTTAAGGGACTAGCTGTATTTGGATAAAAAACTATACAGATGTCAAATTTATCCGAATTAAAATGTCTAGATCGTGCCTACCCGAATTTGCGCATTCGAAACTTCTTGGCCATATTCCACCGAAAACAACTTCGGATGTATGCCCGTTCATCAACAGAAGTAGTCCTTCAAATTTTACTAGTATAAACTTTTTATAATTTTAACGTGTTTTTTGCATTACTAAGTTTTAATTGATTGCCAGTAAAGTGTATTATTGCATAATACTAATAGAAAACATTCTCTGGAGAAGAGACATTCAGTTTAACTGCTAAATTAAAATTACTACACGATCTACGTGCAGCGTAGTTAAATGTTAGGATTTCTGACATTGTAAACCGTCCATATACATCCGAGGTTGTTTACGATGGAAAGTGACCGAGGAGTTCCGAATGTGCTGGCACAAGTAAATGATCGTCGCAAGGCTGCGAAATTGACGCCACGGACATGTTTAGATATAATTCTACCGTTTTGGTGAATGAAGGTGTGTTTGTTTGTTCGTTTCTTTTTAGTTCCAGAATGGAATACACAAGAAGTTGCTTTCGCTGTCGGATAATCGGAATATTGCAGATCTGCGCACCAATATAATTTCTTGGCCCCATGGGAGTAAATTGATCGAACCTTGTTAGTCAGTGATGAATAGCTGTATATACGATTTTGTCACCTAAAGCAATTATTTTGCGATTAGTTACCCCAAAAATGAATGAAATGTGTGCATCACTCAAGGATCCTTGCTCCATCTACCGAAATAATAACAGCTTTCTTACCCATAATTTGTGGTCGTCTAAATGCCCATCGCCACAGTTGCAAAGCAATCTGGGCTCATTTGTCGTAATAAACCCACAATTTTCACTGTCTTATAAACACTTTTTTGGTGACAAACGGCCTACTGTTTGGCGTAAACGCGAAAATTATTTTGGTTGAATAATTTGTTTTATTTAATATATATAACCGTGTTTCTGTACAAATATTCAGATCTGTTTCGTACTTGTGAGAAATTTCGAAATTGGAAATTTGTGTTTCCCTTATTGCGTATGTTAAATATTTTTGATTCATAATCGGCATTTTTTCTTTTGAAACAAATAACTTTAGAAGTGCATTATTGTTATACAGTTCTCATGTCTTTTTTAATTCCTGGAGATATTTAAATCATTCGGATATACCTTAATTTACAGTACGTTGTAAATCATGTGTTTGTTTTTGCAGGATTTTAACATAGACGGACGGGAAGCCGCGACGAATTTTATATGTAAGTTTTTTCCTACACATACATATAATTATCATTCTGCATGTTTAGCTCGTCCATTTTCGGGAAAAAATGTCAATGTATTGTGATTGCCTTGGTGTCGTCTTCGGAGTCGAGCAGAAACTAAATTATTCTCAAATATCTAAAACAACAAACAAAAAAAACATTTAAGATATTCCAATGAAACTTGGTACACATGTTGTCAGAGACAATGCGCACATGCATAGCAAGGCCTATAACTCTGGTTTTAATAATAACAGACGAGCGTTTGGGGTTCGCTGCGCGGCGCTCTTGGGAAATAGTCTTGACATGCTTATATAAACTAAAATGAAGTTTCTCTTTAAATATTATACGTATCTGCAGAGAAGTATGTACACATATAAGGAAGGGGTCGTATCCATAAAGCATCTAGTAAAAAATCATCTTAGTGAAATGTTTTATTTTTTCTAAGTTGAGTTTAAAGAGCTTTTCTATGTGTTTTGAACCAATTACATTATCAACATGAATAACGATTAAACTAAAACTGAGAAAAAAATATTCCAAAAAATGAAAAGACGCGAGATAAAATAAAACAAAACAAAACACATAGTAAAGATATAATAAAGGCATACAAATCTGATGAAAATAGAGAGTATTGAACATTTTCAGTGTTAAAAATCGAAATATTTCAGTTTAAATTTAAAGATGCACTATTACACCTAAATAAGATTTACCACAATTAATACAATTGTGTTTAATATAACAAAAAGGATTAATAAATGTCGAACACAATGGTTCTAATTAAGGATACCGAATTCAATTTGAGAGAAAAGTGCAGAAAAACACGGTATTTCTGTCTTATAAGATGATATTAGATGACAGTAAATCTTTAAGCACTCACCAATCATTTTTTTTGCGTTTTTAGCTATTAAAAACACAGTTACAATCTTGTTATCAGTAATTAATATTTTCCATAAATGAATTATTTCGATATTAGTTTATCCCTCAAAATTTATGTTTGTAATACATGTGTATGTATTGATTTTGAATATTAGTGTCACTTTAAAAAAAAACAACAATAAAAGCTTTATGAATACGACTCAGAAGAGCAACGACATGTTCGACATCATAATTATTTGAGGCCATTAAAATCAGTTTAGTAAGAATTATAGGATCGGAGATTTTATAATTATGAATCGTTCTAAAATATTCATGAACAGTCTATAAATTACTTCATTAAGACTTAACACACAGGTGAGAAGTTACTAAAACAAAACAGAATGATAATTGATCACCAGTTTGTCAATCCTAATAAATTATGTTATGTGCCTCGGCACGATTTAAAGTTAAAAAAAGATTAATCACTATTCGACGTTCTCTCCCACAGTGAATTTTAGTGACAATTTCGTCAGCTATTTTGTCAAGTTTCGTTCAAATCTGACAACTGGTGATCAATAATAAACGCATATACACTCAGCTAAAACTTAAAAGAGAATGCGGCGAATAGCACTTTAAACATTGATCTATGTTTTACCAAGATGTCCTGATGATTAATTTAAAATATTTAAAGTCATGAATCAAGCGTTGTTTTAGGTGAAATAAACAATAGCCTTGTATGGTTTTATATCTTATTTAGATATATTCCTTGCATATTTTATATATTCATCATGTCGAAACAATAACTATAAAAAAAGATACATCATTTGTGATTTTAAAAACAGCTTAAAAATTGTGAGTGAAACATTGCATTTAAAATCTTATAATTTATTAATTCATTGATGAAAGCAACACGTTATAAGGCAAGCGAATCCACAAATCATGTTTTTACGAGTGGTAAAATGTGATAAAATGAAGGGGCGGTAAAAGATGATGGTATTTAGGGGGTGTACTTTAGGGGACGGTCGGACCTTGGGGGTGGGTGTACTTTAGGGGACGGGCGAACCTTGATGGGGTGACCCGTTTCATATGAGCCCCTTTTCTCCCTATGTTTTTGTTATTATTTTTTTTGACATGAAGCCAAATAAGCGACACCGCATGTCAGATATTCATTTATTTTGTAAAAGCTGCGATTGAGTTTGTGAAACGTTCACGAATGTGAAAGTCGTATGTTGGGAAATGTCGGTGCAAATTTCTGTTTTCTTCGATTTAAAAGCGTTGTGAACAAACATTTATACGTTGTACACAACTCTAATGAACAAACAGGTAAATGTTTATATAACTATATGTACACATCCTGTTTTGCTAGACCTATGTTTCGCGAGACGTTTGGTTTGATGTTGTTTGGGGAATGTAGAGTACTCGGCCGACTTAAAGTACAATTGGAGAACCTCGGCCATTTTCCCTCGAAATCAACCTCGAATGTATATTGATAGTTTACAATGTCAGAATTCTTTACATTTAACTACGCTGCAAGTAGATCGCGTAGTAATTTCAATTTAGCAGTTAAGCCTGATTACTTAATCAATGGAATCTTAATTATTTATACAAAATTTATAACACATTGTACATGTAATCGATGTCAACTTAGTAATAAGAATAACACGTTGGAACACTTCAATTAATTATGATAATAATAATATATTATTATTATTATTATTATTATTATTAGTATTAGTATTTTTATTATTATTATTATTATTATTATTATTATTAATTATTTTTATTACTATTATTATAATTATTATTATTATTATTATAATTATTATTATTATTATTGTTATTATTATTATTATTATTAGTAGTAGTAGTAGTATTATTATTATTACTATTATTATTATTATTATTATTATTATTATTATTATTATTATTATTATTATTAATATTATTATTATTATTAATTATTTTTATTTTTATTATTATTACTATTATTATTATTATTATTATTATTATTATTATTATTATTATTATTATTACTATTATTATTATTATTATTATTATTATTATTATTATTAATATTATTATTATTATTATTATTATTATTATTATTATTATTATTATTATTATTATTATTATTAGTTTTATTATTATTATTATTATTATTATTATTACTATTATTATTATTATTATTATTATTATTATTATTATTATTATTATTATTATTATTATTATATACATAGTAAAAGTTCTCCAAAACCATTTTTAGGCCACACAAAAAACTGAATCAGCACAAACCAGCATTGGCACTGACGAGCTTTGATTCACAAAAAACTTTTGCGTAAATATGAAACAGCATTAAAGATTTTCTTCTCAGAATAATACAATTATGTAAATGCCTGGCCAATTGTGCCCACCATATTCATTGTCGGATACAAATGAATAATTTTATTTTTGATCCTGAAGTTTCCGAAAGGCGATTATTTCGGGTATCAAAACCAGACCGGCGTAGCCGTGGTGAAAATAAGTGCCCTATAAGAACTAGCTGACTGTTTGACATATACTGGTTGACATACATCGTCTCTTTATCGGGGTTTGAGATCCCGGAATCAATCCTGGACCTCGCCGTCCCGAAAGTGGGTAAACAATGATGACGGTAGCTCCCTTGTCTGGCGATCGGCATTTGAGGGAAGTAATAAGAAATTGGAGTACTCAATACTGGTTAAAACCAGGAAAGGTTGTCTCCAGTGTATCAGTGCTTTATTACGGGTAATACCGTTATGGTAGGTTAAGTCGAAAGGAGTTAGCGGATCACACACGGATCTCTCTGGCGGATCTCATCCTGTTCCTTCAACTCGGCATATATCTGGATGTGACTGTGAATTACAGTAACTTTTACCCCATGTCAGGTGTGGATTTTAAAAAATACTTTAAGTCATGATGGCTTGGAGGTGAAGGCAAGCCAGAAGAGTGATGGTTTCATGGTGGGGTGAAGCCAAAGTCGTGATGGTTTCATGGTGGGGTGAAGCCAAAGTCGTGATGGTTTCATGGTGGGGTGAAGCCAAAGTCGTGATGGTTTCAAGGTGGAGTCAAGCCAAAGTCGTGATGGCTTCATGGTGGGGTCAAGCCAAAGTAATGATTGCTTCACGGTGGGTCAAGCCAAAGTCGTGATGGCTTCATGGTTGGGTGAAGCCAAAGTCGTGATTGCTTCACGGTGGGTCAAGCCAAAGTCGTGATGGATTCACGCCGGGGTCAAACCAAAGTCATGATTGCTTCACGTTGGGTCAAGCCAAAGTCGTGATGGATTCACGCCGGGGTCAATAGACCAAAGTCATGATTGCTTCACGGTGGGTCAAGCCAAAGTCGTGATGGCTTCATGGTTGGGTTAAGCCAAAGTCATGATTGCTTCACGGTGGGTCAAGCCAAAGGTGTGATGGCTTCATGGTGGGGTCAAGGCATTATGCAGCCAACTGGTGCAGTGAGACCTTCATAAACTCTAATAAATAAACAATGTCTCACCTCTTCAAACCGTGTGCCTTGAAACAACCTTTAATGAATGATCAATTCTTACTCATATTAGATTACTCATCACTGACTATAGGGTCATACCTGATCTTGGAAAAAAACAATAACAGACACAATTTATTGCCTGATTTCTGTCAGGATTCCTGATATATTTTCTAATCAACGAAAGGCCTTTACTGTAATGGATGCTCTGAAATTCAATAACGAATTAGTCACATGTGATTGTCATTCGTTTTGACTCAGGCGTAATTCTGTGAATAAGCTGTCGCGTTACGTAACTTTTCGTTTTATTTTGATCGTTATTAATTCCATTGAGTCAGAACTTTTGTAATGACTTAATCCGGCGTTGAATACAGAGTTGGCAAATCTGCTAGAAACTAAAATGTTTTAATGCAATATGTATTGTTTAAAGCGGCACTCTCACAGATTGTTTGGAGAGCTCAATTTTTCTCTAAGCGTTAGTAACGCTTCTAGCCAAATAACTTTTTCGAACGTAAATATGAATTATTATAAAATATCTCTTGTCAGCAGTCTTATATCACTGGTTTCCAGACATTTGCAGAAAATAGATCGTTCAAAGACAAGAAAAAGAAAAGATGTCATAACCGTCAACCTGTGAGATTGCAGCTTTAAGCTAAATTGTAACGGAAGGGTGCTGCACCAAGTTTAAACCATTAAATACTTTAATTAAATAATTGTCTAATTTATAACATTTAAGTAATTCACAGCCAAAATACAATGTGTCTATGCCACCTTAAGCATACTGTCCTTTTTGTGCAACACCCTGCCAGTTACAAAAACTGGCTAAAACCCAATAAACATTTTTTATTTCAAATTTAATTTAAAAGTACAATGTAAAAGCGTCTTGTATTTATTTAAATGTTGTTTTGAATCCCATCCTAGTTTGAAAAACCATGTTCGTACCACGATTTCTTTTGCATTTAAAAAACTAATTTAGGTAACCCTTTGTGATTTTGGTGAACGCTTGGTTACTTGGTGCATCGGAATAATTCTTATTTAACAGAACACCACACCCAGTGTTGTTATAGGTACTACCTTAATTATCTATAATATACATTCACATACTACATCAAAGTTCTGGCTGGTTTTCATAAAACATTGGTTCAGTTGCTTAACATCCCCCTCGATTTGTCGGGGGAATGTCATGTCCGGTTCTTGTCTTGTCCGTGCATTTTCATCGCGGGCAATTGTCATATCGGGGTCTTTATATAGCGGGGTATTGTCATGACGGAGTATTGTCATGGCGGGCAATTGTCATGTCGGGATCTTGTCATGGCGGACAATTGTCATGTCAGGGTCTTGTCATGTCCGGGTATTTTCATGGCGCGATCTTGTCATGTCAGGGAATTGTCATGGCGGGGGCGGGGTTTTGTCATGGCGAGCAATTGTAATGTCGAGCAATTGTAATGTCGGGCAATGTCATGTCGGGGTCTTGTCATGGCGGGCAATTGTCATGTCGGGGCAATTGTCATGTCGGGGTCTTGTCATGACGGGCAATTGTCATGTCAGGCAATTGTCATGGCGGGCATGTCGGGGTCTTGTCGTGGCGGGCAATTGTCATGTCGGGGTCTTGTCATGGCGGGCAATTGTCATGTCGGGGTCTTGTCATGGCGGGGTCTTGTCATTGCGGGGTCTTGTCATGTCGGGGTCTTGTCATGGCGGGCAATTGTCATGTCGGGGTCTTGTCATGGCGGGGTCTTGTCATGGCGGGGTCTTGTCATGTCGGGGTCTTGTAATGGCGGGCAATTGTCATGTCGGGGTCTTGTCATGGCGGGCAATTGCCATGTCGGGGTCTTGTCTTGGCGGGCAATTGTCATGTCGGGGTTTTGTCATGGCGGGCAATTGTCATGTCGGGGTCTTGTCTTGGCTGGCAATTGTCATGGCGGGGTCTTGTCATGGCGGGGTCTTGTCATATCGGTGTATTGTGATGTCGGGGTATTGTGATGTCGGGGTCTTGTCATGGTGGGGTCTTGTCATGGCGGGGTTTGGTCATGTCGGAGTATTGTCATGTCGGGCTTTTGTCATATCGGGGTCTTCTCATGTCCGGGTCTTGTCATGTCCGGGTCTTGTCATGTCGGGGTATTTTCATGTCGGGTTATTGTCATGCCGGGCTATTGGCATGTCAGGGTCTTGTCATGTCCGAGCTATTGTCATGTCGGGGTCTTGTCATGTCGGGGTAATGATATATCGGGGTTTTGCCATGTCGGGGTATAGTTATGTCGGGGTCTTGTCATGTCGGGGTCTTGGCATGTCGGGGTATTGCCATATCTGGGTATTATCAGGTCGAGCTATTGGCATGGCGGGGTATTGTCGTGGCGAGCTTTTGTCATGTCAAAATATCGTCATGTCTGGGTCTAGTCGTGTCGGAGTATTGTCATGGCGATACATTGTCACGTCGGGCTATTGTCCTATAGGGTAATTGTCATGTCGGGTATTGTAATGGCGGGGTATTTTCATGCAGGAATATTGTCAAGTCGAGGTTTTGTCATGTCGAAATATTGTCATGTCGAGGTTTTGTCATGTCGAAGTATTGTCATGTCGGGGTCTCGCCATTTTTATTTTACTGATAAATCTGTATAAAATCACCGAAAAACATGTATTGAAATAAATTATTTGGTTTTATACCGATGTTGACCGATGATGAGGTGTGCCTCCCGTTTTATGGACCAAAGAAAAGGAAATAAGTCACCCACACGAAGTTTGGACTAGTTTGAATACATTAAAATATGAGACAAATACTTTTAATGATCCAAGTCATGAATTGAAAATAACTCATACTCCTTGGATAAGTTATGTAGTTGAACTTTAAATCGCATAATTTGATGGGTTTTGACTCCGATACGCTTGCTTAAATTCTTGATACATTTCAAAGACACACTTTTCAGATTGCTAAGTCATTATGACTGTTTTCAAATACATTGTGTCATAAATTATTGAAAAGTTTAAGATATTTACTTGAGTGAAATATCAATTTGCATAAACCTGGTGTAGATTTTTGGACCACACAAATCACGATTAACGCATATTTAAGAATTGTCAACAATGTGAGCACAATTTAACCACAATTTGTAGAACACATGGGCACAAGTTCACAATTTTGTAAACAATAAAAATGTAATTTGTAAAATTTGAAGTAAAAACAATCTCCATTCGATTAATGTTCGTTGAGTATGTTGAATTAGAATATGACAAATGGAAAACTGCAAAATCTTCTTTTTTCATTTCAACTTTCTTTCCAGTTTTGAATACGAATTTTGCTGAATTGTATTCCTATTCGATATTGTAAATAATTCTCATTTAATTTAGTAAAATAAATGGTATACGGCAGCCAATAGTATCAAACCGGTTAAGTCCTTGGTTTGGTTTAAAGATGCACTATTACTCCCAAATAAGATTTACCATATTTAATATAATTGTTTAAATTCATTAAAAAAGATTAATAAATGTCGAAAACAATGGTTCTTATGAAGGATACTGCGTTTAATTTGAAAGAAAGGTGCAGAAAACGCGATATTGCTACCTTATGAGACTATGGTAGACCACAGTAAATCTTTTAGCATTCACCAATCATTTAATATTTTTGCGTTTTCAGTTATTAAATACACGCTTATAAACTTTTAATAAGTAATTAATATTTTTCATAAATGTATTATTTAGTAAGTAGTTAAAGGTTTATCACTGAAATATATGTTTGTTATACATGTGTATGTATTGATTTTGAATAAGAGTGTCACTTTAAGTTTGGCCAAAACATTTATTGATTGGTCAATATTCATCTTAAAATTAATATTACCCAATGAAATCATTTAAATGGTCAAATTATTAATATAACCAGTGGATAACTTATCCAAGTTTTATACAAATCATTCCAGATGATTTTTTGTAATTTAATAGAAGTGTTTTTCTGATGTTGAGTTTAGACTTAAACTTGAGACGAAAAACACTTCACACCAATACAAATCTTAGATCTACCGTTATTTTTTATTTTTGCTTAATTAGCTCAAAGAATATAGATTACCATTGAATATTCGAGATTTCCTATATTTTAAAAGTGTCATTTTGAAATGAGTATATTAATGTACGTCGCTGACACTTTTAATGTGAAAAATGATCTGATAACGAGTAAGTGCAATTTGCGTTGAATAGTTTAAGCTACCAAAATTTTCGACGTTTTTATAGCATTTTTGAATTAAATTCTTGTTGAGATACAAAATGGAGATTTTAAGCGATATTTGTAACATTATACCCACGTTTGCGGCAATAAAATTGTTTAAATGCAAACTTTTCTATGATGAATTAGCTGTAAATAATGCTAGATACGGTTGGTGCTTGTGCTATTTTGTGTGTTTTGCATTTTCGTTGCAAAAGTACATGACGGTGCAGAAATGTGCCGAGTGACTGCGCACAAATATGAAAATAAGCCAAAATGGCTGGACGAAAATGCGAAAACACTGAGTGAGAGATTTAGTCACAATAGCTCGCTAGTTTGACAAAAGTGATGTCTGTTAATAACTTCGCAAAGAAAACAATCAAATACACTTATGAAACTTAATGATTTGAAACAAGAACACTTTTTTTCAATCAATGCATTACAATAAATTATTAACAATAAACACCTCGATCAATATTCTACGTGGTACACATTAAGTATTATTTCGCACAGGTATCGTCTTTTTCTGTAGTTTATAATTAATTTCCTATTGTTGAAATCTTTGGCCACAGAGCCAAGGCATTTTCCGGATGATTTGAAAGGCACTGTTCCGAAAAGGCTAGCGCTGCACATATGGAAAATCGCATTTTCTACGAGACCACATTTATACAAAACCGGATTAAAGTTTTTGTGGAGTTCTCTAAAGCATGGTTTTCAATCTGTCACCTCTACGGAAGAATGGACGAACATGCTTTTGTCTGTCTGCTAAAATCTAATATTGACAGCGATAATAACACACGTGTGGCCCTGTTCTGAAATCCAGGTAGTGAATAGGGTAGAGATGTTCAGACGTCTGTTGGGCTTGTGTTGATTTTGAATGAAAACTTCCGTAATCCCCCGATCACTAGCGAGTAAACATTGAAGGGACTGTAGTTACGATCGTTTTCGATTACGTGAATTAAGAGTGCGGGCGTGCGCACTTAATAATGTTAATTTATTTGGGGAGCAGGATTGTCATGCGCGTAGCTAGGGCCAATTTGGGATTACGCAGATCAATGACGGCTAGAATATTAACCCTTTCACTCTCTACCCCACTTCGATTTTTATTTCAAATTTGGGGCTTTTGATATGACAAAAACTTCGACCTGTCAAAAATTCATTACGCAACTGCGTATTTACGTACTGTCAGCTACGCGCATACTTGTGTTATTGGTCCCTGATTTAAGTAATCTTAAAATGACATTAAGTAAGATATTAACGATTAAGAATTGGCGGAGCGAGTGTAGCGGAAGGAAAACGAAGAAGGCAGTATCAATCGTAACAACTCGGCCATCTCCGGCATGCTTCGGGATAGACTGTCGGATAATGGGCGAGGTTTTCCGATTGCTGGTGACCTGTGTTTAATTCACAATCTCGAGTACAAAGCGCGTTTAATTGGTGACGTAAACTTACGATCTCTCACGAGTATGCAAGGAACAAGATACAATAATATTTATTTCAAGTCTGATAAATGCTAACAAGAAAAACTCGCTCGAGCCCGAACTGGTTGATGCGTTATGTAGAAAACGGGCTGGTACAAATAATGACATAAGCCTACGATCTCTCCCGAGTATGGAAAAAAGGACTGGCGTATGCTTACGAAGAAAACGGACTGGTACACGCATTGACGTAAGCTTACGATCACTCCCGAGCATGGAGAAAAGGACTGGCGTATGCCTACGGAGAAAAACGGACTGGTATACGCATTGACGTAAGCCTACGATCACTCCCGAGTATGGAGAAAAGGACTGGCGTATGCCTACGAAGAAAACGGACTGGTATACGCATTGACGTAAGCCTACGATCACTCCCGAGCATGGAGAAAAGGACTGGCGTATGCTTACGAAGAAAACGGACTGGTATGCGCATTGACGTAGGCCTACGATCCCTCCCGAGTATGGAAAAACGGACTGGCGTATGCTTATGAAGAAAACGGACTGGTGCAAGCATTGACGTAAGCCTACGATCACTCCCGAGCATGGAGAAAAGGACTGGCGTATGCCTACGAAGAAAACGGACTGGTATACGCATTGACGTAAGCCTACGATCACTCCCGAGCATGGAGAAAAAGGACTGGCGTATGCCTACGAAGAAAACGGACTGAAATACGCATTAACGTAAGCCTACGATCTCTCCCGAGTACGGAAAAACGGACTGGCGTATGCTTACGAAGAAAACGGACTGGTATACGCATTGACGTAAGCCTACGATCACTCCCGATCAAGAAGGAAAGGACTGGTGTATGCTTACGAAGAAAACGGACTGGTATACGCATTGACGCAAGCCTACGATCTCTCCCGAGTATGGAAACACGGACTGTCGTATGCTTATGAAGAAAACGGACTGGTACTCGCATTGACGTAAGCCTACGATCACTCCCGAGCATGGAGAAAAGGACTGGCGTATGCTTACGAAGAACACGGACTGGTATACGCATTGACGTAAGCCTACGATCACTTCGAGCATGGAGAAAAGGACTGGCGTATGCTTACGAAGAAAACGGACTGGTATGCGCATTGACGTAGGCCTACGATCCCTCCCGAGTATGGAAAAACGGACTGGCGTATGCTTATGAAGAAAACGGACTGGTGCACGCATTGACGTAAGCCTACGATCACTCCCGAGCATGGAGAAAAGGACTGGCGTATGCTTACGAAGAAAACGGACTGGTATACGCATTGACGTAAGCCTACGATCACTCCCGAGTATGGAAAAACGGACTGGCGTATGCTTACGAAGAAAACGGACTGGTATGCGCATTGACGTAAGCCTACGATCACTCCCGATCAAGAAGGAAAGGACTGGTGTATGCTTACGAAGAAAACGGACTGGTATACGCATTGACGTAAGCCTACGATCTCTCCCGAGTATGGAAACACGGACTGTCGTATGCTTATGAAGAAAACGGACTGGTACTCGCATTGACGTAAGCCTACGATCACTCCCGAGCATGGAGAAAAGGACTGGCGTATGCTTACGAAGAAAACGGACTGGTATACGCATTGACGTAAGCCTACGATCACTCCCGATCAAGAAGGAAAGGACTGGTGTATGCTTACGAAGAAAACGGACTGGTATACGCATTGACGCAAGCCTACGATCTCTCCCGAGTATGGAAACACGGACTGTCGTATGCTTATGAAGAAAACGGACTGGTACTCGCATTGACGTAAGCCTACGATCACTCCCGAGCATGGAGAAAAGGACTGGCGTATGCTTACGAAGAACACGGACTGGTATACGCATTGACGTAAGCCTACGATCACTTCGAGCATGGAGAAAAGGACTGGCGTATGCTTACGAAGAAAACGGACTGGTATGCGCATTGACGTAGGCCTACGATCCCTCCCGAGTATGGAAAAACGGACTGGCGTATGCTTATGAAGAAAACGGACTGGTGCACGCATTGACGTAAGCCTACGATCACTCCCGAGCATGGAGAAAAGGACTGGCGTATGCTTACGAAGAAAACGGACTGGTATACGCATTGACGTAAGCCTACGATCACTCCCGAGTATGGAAAAACGGACTGGCGTATGCTTACGAAGAAAACGGACTGGTATGCGCATTGACGTAAGCCTACGATCACTCCCGATCAAGAAGGAAAGGACTGGTGTATGCTTACGAAGAAAACGGACTGGTATACGCATTGACGTAAGCCTACGATCTCTCCCGAGTATGGAAACACGGACTGTCGTATGCTTATGAAGAAAACGGACTGGTACTCGCATTGACGTAAGCCTACGATCACTCCCGAGCATGGAGAAAAGGACTGGCGTATGCTTACGAAGAACACGGACTGGTATACGCATTGACGTAAGCCTACGATCACTCCCGAGCATGCAAAAACGGACAAGTTGGTGTGTACGAAGAAAACGGACTGGTACAAGTACTGACCTGAGTCGGTCTCGAAGGTGTTAACATAAAGGGCGAAGTTGGCAACGTATTAGGACCAATTATAGTCCAGATATTTAGTTGAATATATATTAATGAGTGTCCTTAATCAAGTTATAAATTTGATTTTCAATTTCAAATAAAGGTTCTGTTTTAATTCAAGCACAAACATTTGCTATAAAAATATTGTATTAATTTAAGGAAAGAAAAACAAGATAGTGTTCTAGACGCTTGTATATAAAATGGTAACTACGACCATAACGCAGACAACGACCATGTAAACATATAAGCGTAAACTAACGATTTAATCCGGTAGTAGGGTTATTGGTCCTAAATACCCACTGGGAGTATGGTTATTGGTCCTAAATACCACCTGGGAGTATGGTTATTGGTCCTAAATACCACCTGGGAGTAGGGTTATTGGTCCTAAATACCACCTGGGAGTAGGGTTATTGGTCCTAAATACCACCTGGGAGTATGGTTATTGGTCCTTAATACCACCTGGGAGTATGGTTATTGGTCCTTAATACCACCTGGGAGTATGGTTATTGGTCCTAAATACCACCTGGGAGAAGGGTTATTGGTCCTTAATACCACCTGGGAGTATGGTTATTGATCCTAAATACCACCTGGGAGTAGGGTTATTGGTCCTAAATACCATCTGGGAGTATGGTTATTTGTCCTTTATACCACCTGGGAGTATGGTTATTGGTCCTAAATACCATCTGGGAGTATGGTTATTGGTCCTAAATACCATCTGGGAGTATGGTTATTGGTCCTTTATACCACCTGGGAGTATGGTTATTGGTCCTAAATACCATCTGGGAGTATGGTTATTGGTCCTAAATACCATCTGGGAGTATGGTTATTGGTCCTTTATACCACCTGGGAGTATGGTTATTGGTCCTAAATACCACCTGGGAGTATGGTTATTGGTCCTAAATACCACCTGGGAGTATGGTTATTGGTCCTTCATACCACCTAGGAGTAGGGTTATTGGCCCTTCATACCACCTGGGAGTAGGGTTATTGGCCCTTAATACCACCTGGGAGTAGGGTAATTGGTCCCAAATACCCACTGGGAGTAGGGTTATTGGTCCTTAATACCATCTGGGAGTAGGGTTACTGGTCCCAAATACCCCCTGGGAGTAAGGTTATTGGTCCCAAATACCCCCTGGGAGTAGGGTTATTGGTCCTTAATACCATCTGGGAGTAGGGTTATTGGTCCCAAATACCCACTGGGAGTAGGGTTATTGATTCTTAATACCATCTGGGAGTTGGGTTATTGGTCCTTAATACCCCCTGGGAGTAGGGTTATTGGTCCTTAATACCATCTGGGAGTAGGGTTATTGGTCCTTAATACCATCTGGGAGTAGGGTTATTGATCCTTAATACCCCCTGGGAGTAGGGTTATTGGTCCCAAATACCACCTGGGAGTAGGGTTATTGGTCCCAAATACCACCTGGGAGTAGGGTTATTGGTCCCAAATACTACTTTGGAGTATGGTTATTAGTCCTAAATACCCCCTGGGAGTAGGGTTACTGGTTCCAAATATCCCCTGGGAGTAGGGTTATTGGTCCCAAATACAGGAGTAGGGTTATTGGTCCAAAACACCACCTGGGAGTAGGGTTATTGGTCCTAAATACCCCCTGGGAGTTGGGTTATTGGTCCCAAATACCCACTGGGAGTAGGGTTATTGGTCCCAAATACCCCCTGGGAGTAGGGTTATTGGTCCCAAATACCCCTGGGAGTAGGGTTATTGGTCCCAAATACCACCTGGGAGTAGGGTTATTGGTCCTTAATACATCCTGGGAGTAGGGTTATTGGTCCCAAATACCACCTGGGAGTAGGGTTATTGGTCCTGCTGAGTACGACATAAAAAAAATTGAAAGTTAACAACGATGACGTTCACAACGTTGTAAACTTTAACAATGTTCTGAACAATCGGTCCATTGTCTTAAAGTTACGATAAGTATAATACAGTGGCATGCTACCAACACGATTGTTTATGACGAATATATGAGCTACTGTCAAAACGATAAATCAAACGATATGAAAATGGACTTTTCTCAGCAGTAAGTACTTTAAGAAAGCAGTTAACAGGTTATTCAACACATGTTCTGTAATTTAAAAAAATATTGTTTGTTAATATAAGGTAATATGGCTGATACTAAACCAAATAAATGCAAGCAAATACGTTTTTATTTTCCCCATATTACCATAAAATACCAGTCATTTGAAAAGCGTTTATATTCATTTCGTTCATTTGTTAGGGAATGGCGATTTTATTGTGTTGTGAAAATCACAAAACGACTTTAACCATGTGTATTTTATGACTTTAGTTACTATTACCCCCTCGTAACTGAAATGAGTTGGAACCACTTGTACAAAAAGAACATAAAGCGAGGTAATTGTTGGAAAGAAATGTGTGATTCATAGGAGAAACTATTTTTATAGAAATATTAGATGAAATCATTGTTTTTAAACATCTTTTTATCATACAACAAGAGTATAAATGTTAACTCCATTGGAGGTTTGAGTTTATTTATGGAGTTTAGTTATATCATGGTGATTGTTGTGCTAGTGGAAAAAGATTTGTTTTGATTCGTTTGTAAGTAATACAAATCAACATTGTAATATATGATATAACTGTTAATGTTATAGTATCAGTATTATAAAATAGTCATATTTGATATTTGATAAAGCGCTTTAAAAATCCATTTAAACACGTGAATTATATACAGGGGCTTATTATATAAAAAGGTCTTAAAGAGAACATTGGTTTACGAGTTTCTTCGTTGAAAAAAACTCTACTTAAACAGGGGCGGATCAGGGATTTATCACTAGAGGGGGCGTAACTTAGGGGCGTTATCTTTTGACTTGCGCCCCTCCTTTTAAACCTACATTTATTTGGTTTTAAAGAAATGCCTAGGGGGGGGGGGGGGGTACTCTAGTACGAAATGGTGCATTTTGGGCGTATTTCATCTTTTCCCCATGTATTGAAATAACAAAATAAATAAACTTGGGCGCTTTTAGGTGGGATCACGGGACAGGTTCACATTTATAAATTAGGAAGAACTCTGGCAATCAAATATTTAGAAGATAACAAGCAACACGTTCTCTAGCAACGACAATAATCGCTAAATTACCATTTAATCATTAATTGGTTAAGCGAGTTGTTAGCATTCACATCTGGTCTTCGAACGATAAACCGGCGCACGGCTGCGCCGGGCCTGTCGACTCACTCATTTAGAAAACCAAAAAATAAACACTAAGTATGACTTAGTGAATTGCTATTTCACCAATTGTATTCAATTGAAGATAGCTAATATTAAACAGACCATTGTCACATACAAAAACCGCAAATATTCAATTGTTGAATACAAGAATGGATTTTTCATGTTTCCTTCTATTTTAGCTATATCATATTTATATTTTAAAGTTTATCAATTTTCAATTATGTATCATAATAACGGCGAGCGGATTTAAGTATGTTGCATGTTTGTATAAACGCAAAACTAGTAATCTCTTATAAATGGTTTAATTACAAAGTGTTGTCACTCGCAAAGATCTTTGAATGCGACATGAAATTGAATATATCTTATCTGATCTGCGATCTTTTACTAGATTTTTATAATCATAATTTTGTCACTGGTAGCATTTATACGCGCACAAATGAAATTCTGATGAAGTTGATAAAAACGGGTGTTTAAAACGCACTGACAGGGTACATGTTCTAATTTGTGAAGGTGAAAAGCCTAGGGTCATGTTTTTCATAAGGGCTGACCGCTCAGTAACACCAGAATCAACATAAAATATTTTAATATTCCGGCTTGAAAACGGGTGAACGGCTTGCCTGACTCGCGTTAAAAGCATCGCTCTTAAAGTGAACAACTTTATTGGACATTTCGCTACTCGGAAAATATTAATAAGTTCTTTTACAGCGGTGGTGATTTTCACGGACAGAAGATGGACTTTTGGGTGGTTTTTATGAGTGATTGACCAGAGAAGTTTTGATCTTGAATGATGAGAAAGTGAATGAAATAAATATGGTTATGGATTTTATTGACTCAGGTTTTATCAAGCACTACTAAGAATTCTCGTTTGGACCTTGTGCGTTAAGACAAAAAATATTCTTAATTAAAATGTGCGCTTAAACATCTAAGGTAAAGTGTGTTTATAAATTAAATGGATTATTACTTTATCAATAAGAGTATTAATTCAATTAGATATATATTATTTTTAAAGGTGTATGTTTTGTCATTTTTAAGTCTTTGATGTAAATAAATAACATGGTCTATACACAAGCATGTTTTGTACGCAGATTTGTTATAATCGCGTGCACTTAAACATTTAAGTTAATGTTTTCACCTAACTGATCAAAGAAATAAACGAAAATATAAACAAATATTTGAACCTTTTTTAAATGCTCGATGTTTGTCTAGCATTTAATACACAAACATTATCAGAAAGGGAAGTCAGATATTCGAGATTAAAGATATACATTCATGTTTTCAAAAGTATTCTAACAACCATTTGACACCTGTAAAAGATATTATCTATGTTTTGACATAGGGCTTTTTAATGCAGGTTTCACTTCCCTAATTAGCCTATTCATAATTTTCAAATCATTATCTTATAACACCATCATTTAGAAAGTAGCTTTTGGGAACAGAATCAAGCTATTAGTGTTAGTGAAGCGTCTATCCTCTGGATAGTTTGTGTTTTGGTAAAACTTATGTATATACGTGCATTAAATTTTCTCTCTGGATTTTAAATATTTTATTTTTTATACACATGGTGAACTAAGGTACGTGAAAGATGTAATACATTTTCGTATTTTTCCGTCTTTCAAACAACATTTTGTATTTAACGCATAATAAAGATCGTGTTCT
The DNA here is from genome assembly GCF_026914265.1 of Mya arenaria. NCBI lineage: Eukaryota > Metazoa > Mollusca > Bivalvia > Myida > Myidae > Mya > Mya arenaria. Next base: position 40,812,017 of record NC_069135.1, read on the forward strand.
TTTTCAATACCAAACATCTTAACTTCTTTCAACTTTGCTCAAAAATGAGCATCCATGAATAGCCTAATAAAACGAAAATATAATCTATTCAGAATCATTCGAGTGACTACATATAAAACCAAGGGACCTTTACGTTTTTCCTATTTGAAATATACGGGCTTTAATAACTTCCATTCATAGCTGAGCTACATAAAATCTTTATATTAAACGCGTCTTCTGACTTCCACTAACCACCCATCAAATATATTTTAACCTATCAACGATTGGCTGTTACATTTACCTCCCCTGTTTAACCATAATCAATCACCCTGCTGTTTACTCAGTTTGCATTGTAAACTTGTGAGTGAGTTACTAAAAGTGATCTGCTATGTTCATAAAGAGATATTTTTTGTGTGAAATTATTTTGTAACATAGCTTGCTGGTTGGAAAATTGCATTTTCGTGTCTGCATAGTTTGAAATTATCATAGCAGGCGGATTGTCAATTTCGAGAGGAAAATAAGAGTGAACTAAAACATTTAACAATATATGCTTGCTTCGAGAATTGTATATAGGGGAAGAAATATAGTATTTTCTTGTAAACTGATATTATTTTGAACTTTGGAGTTACAAATTTTGTTTGTTTCCAGGTGTTAAAGACGTTCGATTCGGAAGCAAACATTGTTATAGAAAGTGAACGTTTACCACAGTTGGAATTATTCTACATTAAGAAAACATATATACATTAAACGTGAATGATTTTACAGTGAAATTGACATTTTTGAAGAAAAAAAAGAACTAAAAATACAAATGTGACTAGCACATAGTTCACAAAGACTGCATATTGGAATGAGGTGAATTTTAGTGATTTTGGAATATTTATTAATTTCTTGTGTTCTTATTTTTTTTAAAAAACTTGTGTGCCAATATGGCTGGTTCTACATTGTCGTGGAATTTATTTTTAAAATTGACGGTTTTGTGGATTTACTGTGGACAAAGTGCTGGATTTAATGGCATTTGGTGGTAAGTCATTTATTTTATTTTATTATATATTTTAGTCATATAAAATTTATAGATACATGTTTTCTATACATAATTTTAAGCCTGAATATGTTTGAAATTACGAGTATAGAATTTTATATACGGTTTACAAAGCTTAGTTGATACATTCCTTAATTAAATTGAATTAATTGAAACAGTTTTTAAACGTTAACAGTAACGACTTAATTTCGTTATGTTGTTTTGATTTAATCATTCAACATGAATAAAACTATACATATTACATTAGTTCAACTCAAACTCGACAAAACTCAACTAGAAATCCCTTCTTACATTCAAATAATAGAATCATGTGCTATCATATCTTTTGCTTTAACGCACCGTTTAAAATGACAAAACTTCCTTTAATAAGATTTAAGATAATACATAAGCCCGCCACCCCTTGTTCTAAGCCGCTAACACTTTAAATGTTTTTAAAGAATTAAGATGGATTTGACAACGAAAAATTCTAGCACGTATTTTGGTAGAGAAAACACATTTACCACACATGGCTAGTTAATGTAGTTTTATAATACAGCATTTAATTAACTCTCCTTAAAAACGGCTTTCTCTACCTGTTCAATTTCATAGAAACAAAAAATAGCAATATATTGAGAGGGAAAAGGTAGGAAATTAGAGTGCGTAAGGTTTTATTATTATAATAAGTTATGTTTACGTAGATACAATAGCGAAATGATGAATTCACACACACTATAGGATATGATAGCTAATGATGTGAATGTTTTATTGCGTGAACTTTTATGCTTGATGGAATTCTACAATGATACATTCTGGTAAACATGTTTAGACCAAGTTTCGGGTTTTCATAGTTTGTTTGTGGGGTCGTAGGGGTGGGGGGAGGGGGGTACCCGTGAGTCACCCGCCAGAAAGATACTCGAGAGGGTAGGGGACCGTGAGTCATCCGCCAGAAATATACTGTATAAATGTCGCAAAATCAGAAATAATAAATACACAAAACCATCCGTGCATTTTTTTCTAGAAATAAACATTTTCTTTGAGAAACATAATCTTATACAGAAAAATATCTAAGATCTAAAAGCCAGAGAAGTTTACAGTATAAATATAAAATATACTCGAGAACACATGCGATTTCTTTATTATCCCAAGAAAACGATTTATGCCGATTTATGTCGATTTAACTGCAAACTATCTACAGCCTCAAGCTACAATAAAATTGCAAACTAGCGCACATTTCCAACGATTCTATCAAGATGCTGAAGTGAGCTGTTTTAAAGCCGCTCACTCGCGGATTTAATGATGGAAACTACTTATTTTTTAATCTGTTAAACTCGAGTTATTTTACTTACTTTTATGACCAAACACCCAGCATCAGCTTGTAGTTTTGAACAGAATTTTGTAAATCCATGCTTGAAATAATGCATTTTGCAATTATAGTGTTACTCACGCTTTTAAGGAAACTTAATCATTTTCTTATAAAGTTATGGACTTAAAAACAATATAACTCTTATTTGAACCCTTGATGATATTACATTATTGTAACAAACATTGTGTTTCAATTTCACACGAACTAAAAAAAGTGTTTAATTCAATGTATGGCTTTACAAAAAATGAATGATCGTCCCTTTAACAATGTACAAACATGTCGAGAAACTACAATGTAACTATTTCTGCAATTTAGGTTATGGGCTATAAAACATTTTGATATTCTTACAATAACTAGAAACCTAAATATATGCATGCATTCATATGCTTCGACAGGTGATGCGCGCATAATTTTCTGTTCTAAAACTGCTGATTTTATAGTTGTTTTAGAGTATTTTCCCGTCTGCGTTTGCAATCTTGAATACAAATTGTTAGATGGAGTATAATTCTTCAGAACCCAGAGGTATAAATTATATACTATCAGTTTTTCTGAGTGATGATACTTTTATTCCTTGTGAATTTTTTAAATATACAAGCGGAGATTTATTTTGAGCTGTAAATTGCTGTTCTGTTTACATGATTTTTTTTATTTTCCAAAGAGAATTTCCAGACTCCTCTTAGAGTTTGAAAGAAATTAGGCATTTTAAAACTGATGATAATTATTGAATTAAACTGAAACGTTTTTAATGTTTTAAGTTTTACTTCAGGAAGAATTTGCGTGAAAAGGAGACTTTTATATAGTTTATTTACGGTTTATTTCCATCTAAACTCTTTATATGATGTAGTACAGAATACATGCTCAACTCAACTCAACCGAACCTAATTAACACAACCAAATTGTAAATGGTATGTCGCTGATGTCGACCCAATCCAGTTTATTTAAAATACAACAAAGAACTCGATGCGCAATTTCCATTTTCTCTGCATCTTTTTCATACATCGTGAAAGAAAAAAAATACTAAAAACACGAAACAAACACAACAAACGATAGCAACAAACGATAGCTTAAATAGAATAACATGCCTAGCAATGAGATAAAAATGTATACATGTAAGCTATATATATACTAATACAAAGTAAATCGAATAGTTTGTCACAAAAAGGTACAATCATTGTCAGGCATTAAGATTTAACTTGGAACACAATCCATGTTCATGCTAGTAGCTAAACAAATCAAATTACAGAACCAAAACAAACTGTAATGAATAGTGTGTCACAAAACAGAACAATCATTCAGAAATCACGTGACACAGCAGAATCTCCACCAAGAAGAGCTACAGTCAGTTCCACTTATTGGTTTATTGGCATTTCTCCCTGTCGGCTGTCTCGGAAAATATCAATTAGCCATCAACTTGTGTAACTAATTCCAATTTGATTAAATATTTGATGATTTTGACTTCCTTTCTCTTTCACAGTCTGGCGAAGACTTCAGACAGATATTTTTTAATCTTTTCTAGTGACTGAGAGAATCCATTTAAAGAGTTACAAGGACGTTTTGTTGAAAATCGTTAATTCTAGAATCCAAACAGTTTAAGTTTGTAGTAATGCTTTGATATTGTTAGTGTATATTTACACAAATAAATGGTTTGATGCGACTACCGCTTCACCTGATTAAAATCAATAACGACTGCCTGCTGATTTACTGAAATAAATGTATTGAAAAACTTGAGAAAAACTGCATTCTCATTGAACAAAATATTATGTTGAGCACTAAACATTTGCTATAATCGAATACTTTTAAATGAAAACGAAAAAAAAACAACACGCAACTAAAACCAGTTTTTTTTGAAGAGTGTAATATTGTACTTTAAGCATGTATTGAGTGCACTGCATGTACATTACTAGAATTATGGTTCTTTCCTTTGAATGAGAAGGCAAACTTGAGCCCCCATAGTGTTAAGTACGCGGTATTCAGGGGCGTTTTTGGCGTACTCGATACTTACGTGGGGGGTACGCGGTATGTTAAAAATAGGCATGATCCGGTACGCAAACTCTCTATAGTTAAATTGTATTTGTTACGCAAGATTTTGGTAGACAACGTAGTAGGATTATCACGAATGGGGATGGAGATTACACCCATTGGTATGTTGACCCAACCAGCGATATTTATTTATGATAATTAATGGCAAATAAAGTTGATACATTCTAGTACATGCATGGATACCTGCAGTAAGATGAAGGAACATACGAGGGGTGGGGACACATGTGGACGCCACTCAGGACGTGCGCTCCCTCCTCTAGGACTCTTAAGTCATAAACGTTGCATTATGGTATATTGTATGCAGCATGTGTTCTACCATATTGATATGAATCTGCTGGAGACCTGAAACTAGAAAAAAACATTTATTAGAACCACGAGTATGCTTTAACAGTGTGTGTATACCACGTGAAAGATACACACACTGTTTAATAGAATGAAGTTAAGTCCTGATGGGTCGTTGAGAGCACCAGACAACGCCATAACTCAAACTCTTGATTACTTGTTTCACAAACCATTGAAGTTCTGAAATGATGTACCTGGGGAACAGGGCATCGACCCGAAAGACCCTTGACAAACATAAGTACTTTTTCAGTTATGTAGAACTTTGTTTCTGGCGATTTGAAATCACGCATGCAAAACAACCCGTGCGCGCCTAAGCAAAGATAAGCTTAGCTAAGCATTAACTTAAAGTATTTTAAGAGCCGGGACAGCATTTATTTAGTAAACTCTTAGGTTGATTGACAATACAAAAAATGTTGTCAGAGTTTGCAGTTTTCCTTCTCTAACGTGTGGTTTCCTGGCGGGTAGAAGTGGGGGCGCACCCGGCGCGCGCCCTCCCTAAAAAGTTTACTTTTTATGTTAATTTCGGAGGAACAGTAATCAACATAAAATTCGATTTAAGTTGTTGCCCATTTGTGTTCATGACAATTAAATTAAAAACACAGATGTTTAATCATTTACATCACAAAATATCAAAATATCATATTAAGCATTCGCAACTTTTTGACTAGACCTTAAAAAACCATAACTTTGTCCCTTTCTAAAACTACTTATTATTTTTTAGACCGTTGCCCTAACTTCAGATATTCTTTTTAAGGTCTTGTTTAATTGTATTTTGGTTTGAATTTACAAATTTCTGTTCAAATGAGTATATCTCAAAGTTTCTGATGGTTGTTTGTTCATAAAAGTAAGTAAGATAATCAGAATTTCAACAAATTAAAAAAAATCGTTACCATCATAAAGACCTTCAGTGAATCCCTTTAAACCGTCATTGCGAAAATACATTAATCGAAGCGCGAAGCAACCTTTAAGTACATGATTGTCTTAGGGAGTTATTTGGCTGTACAAATAAACAGTGTGTGTATACCACGTGAAAAAATACGTCATAAATGCTACGTCGTAAGGCAACATTTTGCTTAAACTGAAGACTTAAATCAAAGATAACTTGTCATTTACTACACCATTTTAAATAAAACAAAGGGCAGTCTATGCCACTTAAAGAGCCCCGCATTTGTTTTGACAGTGCTCCATCAGACGGCCGTATTGTGAAAAGGTTTGTCGAGGTGTTTTAAGAAACTAATCTCTCAATCAAACTCTGGTAAAAGACCGAAGGCAGGGCTCCTTAAGCGGCGTAGACTGCGCTGAGTTTCATTTAAAATGGTGAAGAAATAGCGAAGAAATCTTTGTTTAAAGTCTTTTTCAAATCAAAATATTGCCGTCCGACGTAGCATTTATGACGCAATTTATCACGTGGTATACACGCACTGAATAAAGCTAGTCTTGAGATGAGTGACGAAAATTTAAATCTCATCTGTCAAACTATAGATTTTTCATATTTAGTGTTAGGCCTAAAATACTTTGGGTTCGGGTCGGGTAACCCGACCCCTACCTACGAAATAGGCGCCGACCCTACCGTGTTATAAAGTCCGTTGGTAAAAAAAATAAAATGAATAAAGAACAGTGTGATTTGATATGTAGTTCAAAACCTTTAAAGCCTTATACAGAAGAAAGCTTTAACGCCATTCACAAATGTCAACAAAAGCGTTCCTCCATAAAGCGTAAAAAAAAAACCTACCTAGGCCTAAAAAAAAATACATTTGGTTCGGGTTACCCGACCCTACCTACGGAATAGGCGCCGACCCTACCGTTTTTATAGTCAGTTTGAAAAAAAAAATGAAAAACTAAAAAAAAAAAAAAATATCTTTTTTTCTTTTCTTTTTTTTAAATTGCTTTTCAATATGAAGTTTAAACCTTAAATGCTTATACAGAAGATAACTTTAACACCATTCTCCAATGATGAAAAAGACATTCTTAAATAAATCCTAATAAAAAGGCTACCTACCCTACCTATTTTTGAAAAGGATGTAACCCTAACCAAACAATTTTTTTTAGGCCCTACCCTACATGTTTTTGAAAGGGATGTTTCACGAACCAAACCACTTTTTGGCCTTACAGCAAAACTCGTTCTTGGGTCAAAAAAGATATTTTCTTATAACGATACTATATATCGGGCTTAAACAAAAGTCATAGACATGAAATTGCAAATTCTAATGAAGGCAAATGTTTTAATTAACTGTCAAACTGTATGTTTGACACATAGAGTGCTCATATTTCAAGCTGAACTCTCACAGATTGACAGTTTTGTTTATCCATTTTTTTTTGTCGCCGAATCAGCTGTTTTTGACATCAATGCCTTTAATTCAGTATTATAAGATATAAGATAGACCAGAACTCAAATGATTGGAAATCTGCCGAACAACTCATTTCTATTAAAGCGTTTGTAACCCTTTAAGCCACAAAACATTAGTTTTATAACGTGCATATAAACAACTGCGATCTGCTTTTTTGTCAGCAGTCTTTTATCACATATTTCAATATAAAAATGGAAAATGTGATCTGATCTGTTTTCAGCAGTCTTATATCGCTGTTTTCGAGACATTTACGCAATAATGGGCTAATTCAATGACAAAAAAATTAAAAAGTTGTCAAAATGGTCAATCTGTGAGAATGCAGCTTTAATGTAGAATATGAATGTTCATTAAAAGAAGATATTAACATTCCCTTTGTGTCATAATTGGCGAAATTAAGTTTTAAAATTTATGTATAAAAATTACAAGGGGGTCTCAAATTTGTCAATGAAAAATCGTAGACGTATTTTTACTAATCATACAAAAAAATGATTGATAATCAATTAGTACGTCTTTTCATTTACAATCGCGAATTCCACAATAGAGATTTTTTCGATAGGGATGTACCTGCCTTGACACCGGTTTATCTCTCGCGCGTCGGTGTCTTTTTTACGAAACAAAACCTTACAAAAGGAGGTCCGTATGCCTTTTTACGAGTGATTACTTGTCGAGCGCTTGATCAATACTCTTGCATTACAAACGAGGCAAAGGTTAATGTTTTTAAAAGACAACCCGCGACGATTTTGATCAACGGAGAACTACACTTTGACAACGACTTGTCACTTGTTTTACAATCTATTTCGCCTTCTAACCCAAACGCATGCTTGGCGTACTAAATCATAGTTTTCGTACATTTTAATGAGCTAATGATAAGCGTAAGGTAGCCTGGCATAGGGAAAGGATTTTAATTCGTTTCCATATTATCTGTACTATTATCTTTTTTGTTGTTATTTATTACAGTGAAAAGAAAATATTTATTTATTTAGGTTGTAAGAAAAAAGTTATGTATTACAGTTGTAAGAAAAAAGTTAGTTATTACAGTTATAAGAAAACAAATATTTATAACAATTATTAGAAAATTATTATCTATTACAGTAATATAAAGAGGAAGGGTGCTTTTTTATTACAACAAGAAGAAAAAAAGTGTTATATATTATAAAGTACTTTTATAAAGTAAAAGGCACTTTTATACACTTAACAAACGTATAAAAATACAACAAAAACTAGTCGTAATTTGCTATGCAGCGGCATTCCTAAATACTTCTAAGTCTGTCTGCAGGTCGAACCTGTTGTTTTTTTCAACAATTAACAGGTGTTCTGTCAATCAGATCTCATATTCCACACACTGCAATGGTATATTGTGCAAGCCTTCTAGGTTTTCGTTCCGAGACGCTTCAGACGTATTATTACACGTAACAGCCGTACAACCAGATCATATAGCGAGCATGATTTATGTTTTATTAATAACATAACAATTTACCAATATAACCGATTCTGCACGCATCAACTAATTTTCAAATCATGTTCTGATATTGATTGTAAATAATGAATCATTATTGCGTCAGGGAATTTGGCCGAACTCTAATTAAACATAAAAACAACGCAAAAAATCACTGCCACAAAAGTATTATCAGACAAAAAAACCCAATCCAAACAACATAAATAACACTTATAGCAGTATTTGAAACATACTAATATACATTTGCTTTATATTGCATAAGTGCTCCATGGGCAGGGTGCTGGGTCAGAAAGGGCTGTTTTAATGCGCATTGAATGAGTTTTGCGCTTGCAATGGTGCACTTGCAAGGGCCAATGTTTAATTCATAAAGTGTATGTGCTGTTACTACTTTCAATGCTAATGCATGTAGTTTATTATGAAAACCTCAGCTGTTTTCTGAAAAATATGTATATTTATTATTTTTTATACGCGTTTCGACTGTACTTTTAATAAGACAGCAATAAACGAGCGTCTGTAGCAACCAATTGCCACGAAAATCTGCTCTAGCGGCATCCAAACGCGCGGTCATTTACAGTAACCAATTTCGGCCAGCGGCTATTGGAGATGTGTCGATAGTCCATGGTTTATGGACGCTGCAACCCGGCAAGCGTTTAATCACCGTCCATCACCTACATTTCCTCATTTGTCTCCTACTGATAGCAGAACATAGCACACATTTGGGTAGTAATGACGCCGACGTCGTTTGATTTACCGGAAGGGTTATCAGGATGAACGGCTAGCTTAGAAATGGGATGACAGATATACCAAAGCAATATCTGTAGTGAAAACCTATCGTCCATTTCTAAGGCACTCTTCATAACGCTCTACCCATTCCCGAGATTTATTCTTCCGACGAATAACACGAAGTTTTCGGTTTACTTCGGGCTCGCTGAATCACCGGGCTCGAGCCTCACCAGAGGCGTCCATAATTGACACCAGTAACTACTTCTACCTTTAACACGGACTCGATTGGCCTTCAGTTGTATTCACAGCTGAGCATCAAGTTTTAAATTTAGAAACACTTCAATTATGGCATACGTTTTGATACAAATGTTTTATGTTGATAAAAGCAAAATGTGTTTTGGTAAGCTTCGTCCTTGACCTTAAGGGTGAGACCGGGCACCTGTATTGTGGTAAGCATTTAATTCAAGATGTTTTAATTTGGAGGTTCGGTGCGCAAGAGGGAGATAGGGTGTACGCACAAACGAAAAAGGGCAGAAATAAGTACGCAGTCTATAAAATGATACATATACTATTTGGGTCCCCTGGTTTGGATATAAATAATAATGCAATTTTGAATTAAGGGGGTCGGGGAGGGGTATCACACCCTCTACGATGTTCAAATGATGAATAGGTGATATGAAGATCGAATTATTATCGTTGATATGCAGGAATAGGTATGAAAGGTTTTTATCTCCGCCATCAACATTCCATCTTCTAGTATCTAAAAAAATGCAAATGTAAAAACTCGAGAAGACATTATTATTTATGAACACGATATTGGTTTGTGAGTTTTAAAAGTAGTTTTAAAATGCCAACCTCTCGCTGTTTTAATAACATAACCTAATTGAAGACGAACCTTAACACGCTCCGGCCATTAAATGTCTAAATAAATCAATCTATGACCTGTTCAGTATGGTCTTATATCTTGATTCTCCATTCGTATCTCACATAGTTTACAACTTCAAGAGCTAATAGTATATCTGTGGCTTTTAAAGTTTCAAGATTCGTTGCTGATAAGCGCTGCCTTATTGTAAATTAATTTGCTATAAAGAAGTCATGTATTGTTGTTGAACAATATTCCAATTTAAGAACTTGTCACTTAGTCTAAGCCCCATGGGGTGAACTAACGACAATAATATAAATGGTATTAAACGGTGATAATACATTTCGCAATTAAAATGTAGAAGGGGTCGTATTGCAAAACAAACAAACGATGAAAACGTTACCCCATTACCCATCTACTACTGCACACAGCAAATATTGATGTATCGCAAACTTGTTTAAATTCTGACTTTCAAAAATGTCAAAATCCAATCAAAATAATCTTCGAGTGGATTTGACGTATTAGGCACAATGTGCTCTCAAAATCCGCCCGGATAATAGAAAATCTTCTCGGCTGATAAGTATCGTCTTAAATGCACGGGTTAAACAAATAGCGGGGTTAATCTGTGTCAGTCTGTGACTCTGTCAAACAGTCAAACCAACCTTGTAGGGTATTGTCATAAGTTTCCGGGTGGTATTAATTGGAGAAAGCACGAGATTCTCGTGCCAATATGAGAATTCTCTCTTCTTGTCAGTCTGGTTTTATTTAACAATTCTGCTGAAAGTTTTAAAGAAAGTGAAACCCTGTTACACTATTTTTGTCCTAGATTAGGCCCAGGAATGTTATTGACATTCTAATTATGTAATCTCTAATTGAAAGATCTTCGAGACTACTTTTCAAGAGTGTTTATGTAAATAAATGTTGCCACAAAAAGTCACATGATTAAACATGTTTAAACACTGATTACATTGATCTAGAGTGAGAAAAGCTTCGATCTTCTACATGGGTTACCCCTCATGGTCACTCAAAATGGGCACCAATACTGGGTTATGCCCATGAAACGGGCGCGGGTGAGATTTTATAAACTGTCAGCTTTCGTCACAATCGAACTTAAAGAAAATGGTATCAATTACTAACTAATGAAAATAAAAACGTTTAAACATTCGTAATTGGAAGGTGCCAGGAGCATGACGAGGTCCAAACGGAAGTTTGTTACATTTGATTTGAGCCCCCTTTCTCCGATGCAGTGCAATAATATTCGGGGACCTTTTAATAGTATTTAATTAGCAAAGAACATAACTCTCCTTTAAAAAAACAACAACAAAATACCCGACATAGCTGATGTGTTTTTGGAAACGTTATTATGCTTTCCTAAGGTCACGATTTGTTCGTCTCTGTCAATCAGTTAAATCAACATTGTATGGTATGGTCGGAAGTTTCCGGGTGGCGTTTATGTAAATACTCCCGTCAAAAGAAGAATATCACATGAATGTCAATCTTGTTTTATGTTGCATTCTCCAGATCTATCATAAATATACTATTTCTGTTTGTCACTATTACTAAAGGCGCTACCTGGTATATTTCGCGTTCTTGTAGAAACTGAAGGATAATTTTAAACTGTGAATAAAGACGTACTTAACGAATGAAAAATGTCCTTTTATTTTTTTACTGAGTGGGTTAATTTGTCGTAGTTTGTAAACGGTGTGAATTCTTTTGTGTCCACGTGTGTGTGGACATAATCGCTCATCGCTCATCGTCCAATATTTCTCATTTTTATAATATTTGCAGACGTAATATACACAACAAGTTGAGTCAAACCTCTGTACCCAAACATAGGTCATAAACCTGTGTTTCATTCGTTCTTTTCAATTGATGAATGATACACTCTAGTCTACGTTGAGCTCCCCAGCCGCAAATGACTAACTAAATTATGTAAATTATCTTGTTTGAAGCCGTAACGATACACACTTTCATTTTGCGTCCTTTTCGTCCATAAAACAGTAGATACGAAAAGCCCCATCCCTCCCCATTTAGAGCGGTAACTGCAGACGTAAAAGCGTTTATGTCACTCGAAAATGCTTTTTAATACCCAAATTGTATGTCTTGGGTTATAAAGTGATTATGTTGCAGTAAACAAATGCAAAGAAGTGTCTAGCATTGCATACCTTTGTCGATATGGTCGGTCCAAAATAAAGCGTTTGCCTTTTTGGTCACCGTATTGTTTTTCATCGTCTGCGCTGCGTTAGACAATAAAAGTCTGCGTTTTCAAACAGAAGCGCATTTTGTCAAATTAAATGCATCTAATAAAAAACAACAGTGTGAAAAACCTATTGTATTTCATTACCCTAGATATAAGATCTGACGATACATAATTAAAATGCAATTTAAATAATCTATATCAATGTACCAGCTTACATTTTCTTTAAGGAAAACTGAAACATTGAAATAAAACAAACACAACCAAATCGAAAACAGTAAAAGATCATTTGTGAAAATAAAACATAGGATAGGGTTTACTGTATTGCATTGCCATTCATTTACATACAGTAAAACCCCTTTGGCTCGAACACGTCTGGCTCGATATACTCTTTGGCTCGAACTCGTTTGGCTCGATATACTCTTTGGCTCGAACTCGTTTGGCTCGATATACTCTTTGGCTCGAACTCGTTTGGCTCGATATACTCTTTGGCTCGAACTCGTTTGGCTCGATATACTCTTTGGCTCGAACTCGATGTAAAAACATTTTATTTTACTGAATGTAATGATTTCCGCATGGCTCGAACTGTTCGAGGCTCGATGTATTTCACCGGTCCATGGGAATTCGAGGCAACGGGGCTCGACAGTAAGAGTTAAGTCAAAATAGTAAGAAATTTCATTCAAATGTAGTTAATAGTATGCAAACCCTTGCATGGAGAAGTACTACTTTAAAGTCATTTAAAACTGTGAAATCATAGTCAATGTACAAACATTATTAGTAAAAATAAGCTATTTGTCTAATATGTCAACCATTGACAATACAACAGCCCGAAATAAATTCACAGACGACGTTTTAGAATTCACATGTGGTTAGGAGCCAACTGTTGACTGTTAATAACCGCATACAATGATGGCAACAATATCTGTCTAGCAAAAACACATAAACGCCGAAGTATTGAAGAATGAAGAATCTTACTGAAGAAAAAACGAAAGTGTCTGGAAATTCCATTAAGCTATACGAACCAGAAAATCATACATTATGGCTTGGTAATTCTCTCACAATGAAATAAGACGATACTTTTTTTTATACGGATTTCTTTCTCCACTGATGTCTATAAACAGTGACTCAACTGACATAAATGGCAACATGAAACTGTTGACACTTTATTTATTGCTAATTTTCTAGGAATATAATTTATTTCTATATATGACTTCGTTTGCAGAGATATTTTTTCTTTAAATAACACCTGAGGCGCTTACCTTCAAGTGCAAACTGTGATATAATTGAATCATAAGAATCACTGTCTAGTAAAAACATATTCAGCGTTAGGCTAAGTATATGCAGTCGAATCCCGTTAGCTTGAACTCGCTTAGCTCGATTTCCTTGTTGGCTCGAATTAGATTTAAGGGACCGATTTCGTCTTATTATTTGTAAGCATTTCCGCTTGGCTCGAATTTTCCGAGGCTCGAGGTATTTTCGCCGGTCCCTGGGAGCTCGAGCCAACGAGGTTTCGTCCTCATAAGAAAATTCTCAAATAAAAGTATATACTTTATAACGAACAACTTTAATAAAAAGTAAACTTCTTTTATTACATCATATACTTGATTTAAAAAAGTACTTCTATAGCGCTATTTAATTCAATTCAGAATTTGTTTAAGGTGTAAACAAATATTACACGAAGAAACGAACATTTATTAAAAAAATAAAGCATCAGAGTTATTGTTGGCGTCATCATTGACCATGCGCTGGCAGCAATACATTTGTTTGACACATGAATAACCGGTCATGATAATACATCTACTATGAAAACTACAGGGATAAACTCAGTATAAAATGTGAAATAGTTGATGATGTCGCTTAAAGAGCCACGCCTTCGTTTTATTACCTGAATTTGATAAGGTGATTAGATTCCTCAAACACTTCGACAAACCTGTTTCCAAAACACTGCGACAAACCTGTTTCCAAAAAAAATGTTTTGTCAGTACTTCATCAGGCGGCGGTTTTGTGAAAAGGGTTGGTCGAAGTGTTTTAAGGAACTAAAGTCTCAATCAAACTCTGGTATACGACCAAAGGCGGGGCTCTGTAAGCGGTGTAGACTGCGCCATGTTTCATTTAAAATGGTGAAGAAATAGTGAAGTTATCTTTGTTTAAAGTGTTAATTTGAAGCAAAATATTGCCTTCCGACGTGGCATTTATGACGTAATATATCAGGTGGTATACACACACTGTCATACATGTGCAAACAAAAACGAGTACAGCCGAAACAATGTTTCCATTAAATTTCCAAGGCAGTAACGGTTTTATAGTTAAGAACGATGACGTTAAAAACGTTGTGAACTTTAATCGTTAACTTTCTGAACAATCGGTCCTTTATGGCATTGAGAACCTAGTCGCTCTTATCATAAGATTTTCTCTATAAACATACTCTATTTTAGGACCAAAAAAGTTATATTTTCTTATATTTCAAAGGATTTTAATTTCTTTTAACAGGTCGCTGGGTATGTCTGGAGCGGGCTGGGACGTTTTACAAAATCCAAATGCATACATTGTCGGGACGAACACCATGTGTGAACAACAACTCAAAGGGCTTTCACTCGCTCAACAGAAGATGTGCAAAATGTACTATGACCATATGCCGCCCATTGCTAGTGGCGCTAAGATGGCGATCAGGGAGTGTCAATACCAGTTCCGGTTTAGACGATGGAACTGTTCTACGATAGTTGGGGATTCTTCCGTTTTTGGACCTGTCCTGCAAATACGTAAGTTGAATTTTGTTTAAAGGGACTAGACACCAGATAGTCGCAACATCTGCAAATATAGTATTTGCTCAAAACAGGCCTAGAATTATCTATACAAGCTAGTATGACGACGATCATACATCATTTTACATGATTACAAGAATACTTTGTCGCTATCTCAGCTAAGTTTACCTGTCTAAAAATAGCGAAAATCGGGTTCCCTCCCTATAAGATATCTGATGTACAAATAAGCTTAAAATTTTATGGAATTATGTCATTTGTAATAGTGTTATTTTGAGGCCTGGTGACCCCATAAAATTTTGTTATCACATAAAGGGTTATAGTATACTGATTTCATATATGTAAAATACATGTCCGAAAAAAAAAAGATAACTGTTTGAGTTTTAATTCTTTATTTCAACTGCACTCGGACAAGAACTGGCCTTTTTTAATATTCCAAGGGCAAAAAAGTTCGCTTGCAATATGTTTTCTGTACGATATTTACATAATCTTTCCCTAATCATAAAACGCTTTCAAACGATATTAACGTAACATGTGATCCTCGTGCATTTAGAAATTCCTATCATTACACATCGGATACATTGACTTTACCGAGTACACTCAAACGAATTCCAATGTGATTTTTTGATAGACAACTGGAACCTTACCGATAATGTAACGCCTATTTATATAGTTATAATCCCTAAAAGGCGTATTTTTGATCATTTACCTTTTTGTATTAGAATGTAGGCCCCTTAGGCAGTTCCCGGGTGAAATGGTAACAATAAAGTCCCATGCCAAATATTTTTGCATTTGACTGTGCATATATTGGTGGGATATCATAATAAAATGTAATCATTTTCGCGTAACCATGGTAACTTTGATTTTTTTATGATGCAATATGTTTTATTTGAAAGAATGTTCTATTCTCTGTTATTTTATTCACATCTTGTAAGACATCGTTATTGCAAAGAGGCGAATTCCACCTAAACAGCTCTTAAGGTACCGCTAAACTTATAATGATATCAATCAACGTGCAATTTTAAATACCGTCTCTTTTTTGATTGCGTAATATTACTATCAGAGCGCCATCAAATACTAAATGTTTGAAGATACCCGTGAATTCAATGAAATAATTATAAGAGGAATTTGTTCTTTTAATATAATCGTGCACTTACTACAATGTCAATTAAAAAGATCCCGCCCAAGCTAACCATAATTAAAAGTACATTACTTGATTTAAGATGTAGGCCAACATTATATAGATAAGTTTATTTTTGCGAGCGTTTAGTTTTTCATAATAAACGCGATTTTATATTGCCGTGAGTTCAAAGCGTCGCCAATTAATATATAAAAAACCCAAAATGTGTATACCGGAAGTAAATGAAATCATCATGGCGGTGCGAATCCGAAACCTAATACGATGGGCAAACATTCGGAACACCTCGGCCATTTCCTTCGAAAACAACCTCGGATGTATGCCGGTACATTAGTAGAAGTAGTTCGTAAAATTTTAAATAACATTGTTTAATGATCGTGGTGTTTTAACGTGCATTTCGTATAACTGAGTTTAAATTGATACCCGGTGAAGTGAATCATTGCCTCAATCATTAAGGTTACCGAGAGAAAATTCATTATGTTTAACTGCTTCGTTACTACGCGAACTGCATGCAGCGTTGTGAAATATAAAGATTTCCGACATTGTAAAAAGTCCATTTCAAGGGGTAAATGCGAAAAGGTTCTAAATGAACATTAAATAAAGAAGCAGATAGAACCTCTTCGCGTTCACCCTTCGATATACACCTGAGGTTGTTTTGGATGGAAAAGGACCGAGGTGTTCCGAATGAAGGGGTAAATTTCAAACTCGCGTAAACGGCGCCTCGAAAACCTATTTTTTTACCAATTTAAAATATTCACTACTGATACAATGACACTGGCGTGTATGAATTAATATTTTGTCATTTTTACACACCTATCAATTATTATACAACACGTAAGGTTATGTATGAGATGACAAGTGTCCTCATTAGTGGTTTGTTTACGACCTAACTACAATGCACAATTAAGTTGATATTCAAATTATATTTCGGTGTCTTTACAAATCGTAGTCATATGCCCAGTTTTCAGCTAGTCTGTTTATCGAAGACACAATGCTGAGATATTGTCATAGCATTGGCGTCGTTGTCGGCGTGGTTAAAATCATCGCTGTGCATAGAGTTCAGCCTCGGCCACAACTCAAAAGCCGTTCAAGATATTGGAACATGGAACACATGATGCCAGAGACAACACGCGCATAAATAGCAAGGCGAATAACTCTGATATAAATGTTCGTCGAGTTATGACGCGTATTCGAATGTAGAAAAAACAAACGAATGTTAGAACTCGCTCCAATGCGAATCATGTTCACCGGCCTTTCCTCTCATGTATCTTTAGACTCTTCAACTCGAGCAATGGAAGCGGAGTGGTTATAATGGGGGGGGGGGGGTCTATAATGGCATTTAAAAGCTTTCCGCATTCTCCCCTCGGACTCAACATCCTGTGCTGGTATTCAGTAATTGTCTTTATTGGATCTAAGAACGATGTAGCTAATCGGATAACTTGTAAATTAATAACTGACCGATAGAGTGAATGAAGTCAATGATGTATGACCATAAGATAAACTTTGTTCATGCAACCTCGTATATTATCAGAAACATATTATTTTTTGTATACTGACTTTTTTTATTTATTTTTTTTATTAGCGTTTTTGTAAATAATTGTTTACGTTTTCATAAATGCCTTTTAATCGTTATTTAATATGAAAATTAGTTAATTTATAAATACTTCTATCCCCGTCGTTTTCCAGACTAATAACCAAAGAGGAGTGAATTATTAACATAATTAAAGCACTTCGAAGAAAATACCTTATTTTACTGATTAGGCCATAGTTAGAAAATAATTTGTTTTGGCTTACTTTGCCGTTATTTTGAAGAGTAGGTAGCAAGAAAGGTGTGCGGGTGTGTTTACCTTTCTATCCCTTGCACAATATACTTTGATGCAAAACCTTTTTTTAAATCTTAATGCATCATCATCTTAAACGTATTTGATTTTAATGATAAACATAAAAATGCAAATATATAAGATATAAATAAAAAAAACTTAAGCCTTTAAAATAAGTGTATATAAATTATCTATGTTATTTATAGCTATATGGTCACAAATTTTCCATTTAAAAAAAGCGCAAAACATCGTTAATATTTTGAAATTGCAAGCATTATTGTGAGTTGGTTTTGTAATGTTAAACAAGCTATTTATTCTCTGTGGCCTTAAATGAAATGATTTATGATATTTTAATTACCAAAGAATTCGTTATTACAGATAGCTCATTTTATTATATGTTTCATCATTAAGTGTTTTCGATTAAAGCTTTATATATCGAATCACTAGCTTTTGTGATATCTTTTTGCAGAATTTGATAAATGTTGAGTTATTTTGCGTAATAGTCTATTTGCACGTAAACTCGTGCTAAACAAAGGTAAAAGTAAGTCTTAAAATTCACATTTTTTTCTTAAACATCCATTACCCAAATGTTAAAGCCCTTTTCCCTATGTTCGTTCTTACCTAAAGCAATAAGTCAAAAAGTAAAAAAAAATCTTAAATTTGACAACATTTTTTTTCTTAAGCACCTATTGCCCTAATGATAAGCTCTTTTCCATATATTTATTCTAACCTAACGCAAAGAGTCAAATAGTTAAAAAAATCTTAAAATTCACAACATTTTTTTCTTAAACACCTATTACCCCAATGAAAAAGACCTTTTCCTTCTGTTCGTTCTAACCTAACGCGACGAGTCAAAAAGTCGGAAAAAAATCTTAAAATTCACAACATTTTTTTCTTAAACACATATTGCCCCAATGATAAAGCCGTTTTTCTTCGGAGACATAAGTCATTAACACTGCAATTTGTACGCCTGTCAGATAACAATCTTCGTATATCTATTAAAATGAGGCTTCTTAAATATGCTCACCGATATCTTGAACTTCTTCGTTTTGGCACATTTCTCTCATATAAGATCGGTTAATTTAAAACTCATCAAATATCTATTACGTGCTGTGGTGAAATTAGTGTAATTTCTTGTGCTTTTGTCATGCATTCTGATATATTGGTTACCGTCTTCATATCAAATATCGCATTCATTACAGTGTTAACAGTTAAACAATTTCATATCAGATACTCTTCCGCCAACTTGATCTAAAGTTTTTACATATCGAACAAGCGCCGTTAACATTATTTAAGTAATGGTTAAAGATTGTTTGTACGTATTAACTACTAACTTGCAGGGCCAGCCACTGCTTATTTCTACCGCTTCACCTGATTAAAATCATAAACGACTGGCTGCTACTTTACTGAAATAAATGTACTGAACAACTAGAGAAATACTGCCTGTTCGTTGGACAAAATATAATGTTGATCACTGACAACATATGGAGCTGAACTTTTTGTTAGTAATTATATTCTGTTGCATTCATTAAAATTGTTTACGAAAATCGTTATGTTCATTGTAGCCATTTAATTTCTTAACTCAATTCGGTAGCAAATTGTTGAAAAGATATATGTATATCGTGGTGTGAAAGCGAACAGCTTCTTCTTTATTTAATATCACTTAGAACCTTTTTGCATTTACCCCTCGATATCCTTCGGAGAAAGAAGACGATACCAAAGCACTCGCGCATTGTTGATTTATAGCGGTGGTCCTTAAAGATACTTACACTGCCAAATGTTTTTGATAATAAAAACACAAACAACCGTTGAATTACCCTACAGTATTAGCTCGCAGACTCTCAATAGTTTGGTATATTTCATCAAATTATCTTCAAGTGATTCCCTCTTACGTCGGTAATAAGACTTTGGCACACGAACTGTAACATAGAAACATTAGAAACAATGATTCCAAGACAAGCATGTCTTCTAGCAAGGATTTTTTCACCAACTTCCATCATTAATCAAAGAGAAATCATTTAACAGCAAACACATGTTAACACACTATAGAGCAAATTCAGTCCCTCTATTCGAGTAGTTTTTTTTCATTCTCTCATAGAACTTTTATAGTTTATTTATCTCTTGTCTGATATGCCGGTTATTACGCCGAAACTCTTTTCACACCTCATACCAGTATTAGAATAAATTGCTTATACCTCAGATCCGGAATCATTCTGACGAAGGAGCAATTCCTCAATGATTTTTGCACTAACCAATTAACAGACTATAGTCTACCCTTCAGTTATCGTCAAATTAACAGTTTGCCTTACAATTAAAACCAATTCAACACAAAATAAACAAACTCCACAGTTGTTTTTGTCTGCAGCATAACTGGAATATTTCTTTTACACATTCTAAACAGAAATCATTGAACGCTGTAGCAGTGTGTGTATACCACGTGATAAATTGCGTCATAAATGCTACGTCGGAAGGCAATATTTTGCTTCGATTGAAGACTTAAAAAAATGATAACTTTTCATTTTCTTTGCCATTTTCAATGAAACATAGCGCAGTCTATGCCGCTTACGGAGCCCCGCCTTCGGTCTTTTTCCAAATTTTGATTGAGGGTTTGGTTTCTTATATCACTTCGACAAACCTTTTCACGATACGGCCGTCTGACGGAGCACTGTCAAAACATTGTTTTGGAAACAGCTTTGTCGAAGTGTTTGATGAAACTAATCACCTTATCAAACTCCGGTTATAAAACAAAGGTGGGACTCTTTAAGCGACATAGACTGGCCTTTGTTTCCTTTAAAATGGTGTAGTAAGCGAAAAGTTATCTTTGATTTAAGTCTTTATTTTAAGCAAAATATTGCCTTCCGACGTAGCATATATGACGTAATTTATCACGTGGTATACACACACTGTGTAGGGACAGGCTCAGAAGTAGCTCAAACTGATTGCGTATGGAAAAGGGATCACGCGGAACATCAACAACAGACACAACATTCGGAACTCCTCGGCCGTTTCACATCGAAAACAAACTTGGATGTATCGGTACATCAGAAGTAGTACTTCTAGTATTTTAACGGGTAATTTGTATTACAAAATGTAAATTGATTGCCAGTTAGATGTTTTATTGCATAAATAATTAACAATCCCAAGAGTAGTCATTAAGTTTAACTGCTAAATGTAAATTATTACGCGACCTACGTGCAGCGTAGTTAAGTGTAAAGAATTATGACCTTGTGAACCGTCCATATACATCCGAGGTGTTCCGAAAGCAGACATACACGACGACATGTTGTTAACTGAAATATGAAAATACCGGTTAAAGACAAAATGTTTGGTTTACCGGCTTTTAACGGTCAGCGAATCAGTTAAGTTCCAAGCGGGGGGTTGGGTAAATCCCTGTTTAACTCCGCTCTTCCTAGTTCATCATAATAAGTAATTCTGTAATATCAATCTGTATTTATCATCAAATTTAAAACATAATTGCAAATTGCTATTAAGCATTTGTTTTCATTTGATATGTATTTGAACAAAATATGTTTACAACACCTTACAAATAAACATGCATTCGTACACAAACCCAAACACGTTGACAAAAAAGCGATCTTCATCATCTTCAAAATTCGAAACAGAGCTGCATTCCTTCATTCCTAACCAAAACGCCCATACGGAAGAGGGGGGCAAAGTTTAATAAAATTCTTAATGATTCTCAGAAACCTGTTTGCACGGTCGATAAAAACGTAAACAAAACATTTCCCTATAACAAATGTATCTTCTGCTTCAAGCCATAACAGCTGCCCTAGCTTATCTAAATAGACGATGCCGCTTGAAACGATAAAAAACATTTTACAACGGCCCGTAACTGTCGAATACAGTCTTAAAATTCAGTTTTATATAGTCGTCAAGTTTTTATCGGTCTGCATTTTTGTCTGCTATTTGAATGGAATGATGGGACGCACATGGTCGATCTACGGATGTGAACCTACAGTTTGCTATGATTTTTCAAGCAGATCTAATAAAGATTTTAGAACGCAATTTACTCTTTGCCTTCTAAATACAATCTCTTCATTCATTAAGTTCCTAAAGACATGTATTCATTCATGCACTATTCAGTATTTAATACAAAGGTAAACTGATAGCTATGTTGGCATGTTGCTGTTTTTTAAACATACTGTCAAAACAAGCTGTGTCAAAGTCTTTGGGACCACAGGAAATACTTCGACATAACACACTTTCGATATAACCTAAATAAAAATAAATATATAACTAAACCCAACACATTCGAAATAAGTTCGGAATGACCAGAATGTCGAGATAACAGAGTTCGACATAGCGACTTTCGACTGTATTATTTCGAACAAAACTGCAGGGACGAGTCCAGTAGCCTAAAATTTTACAAAGATACTGTAGAAATCAACACGTATCCATGCTGAAAAAAACACAAAGCAAGAGACCCAGTGCTATAAGACAACAAAGTTGAATTACTTGTTTGGACTGAAATTTCGTTCTAATTTACACATATTAAAAATCTGGTCCCATAGTAAGATCAAAGATAATATTTGCGCATGGTCATGGTCAGGCCCCTTTCCTCCATCCTACCATTGTATTTCTTCATTTTTATCTTGCTCTCAACGTTCCGATGAAGCAACAGTCGTATAGGGCGTGTATGCACGAATGCACCTTAGCCTGACCAAACCGGTGACTTTCCTGACGCTTATCTTGATAATGCGATCGCTTTATATAGTTTCACGTTGTGGCACCAGTCGTAAAGGGCGTGTATGCACTAATGTACCTTTCCCCGACCCCACCTATGCCTTTTCTCAGCCATATCTCGATTCCTTGAGACATGGTTACGTTTTAACAACAGTCGTAAAGGGCGTGTATGCACTAATGCACCTTTCCCCGACCCTACCTATGCCATTCCTCAGCCATATTTCAATACCGCGGTCCCTTCATCTATTGACCCGTTCCAGCGAGAAAAAACTCTGTTTAATTGACTCATTGTTCGCCCTTTAATCATAAAATAACAATTTCTTATCTTCAAATATTAATACCTCGATCCCTTCATCTTTTCCCGGTCTGCTGAACAAAGGGTGCACTTACACATTAAAACCATACCCGAGCCCTCACAACATCCCCCATCCCTGGCAGCGTAATTGCAGACAAAGGCATCTTAAGTTCAGACCTCTTGTCACACTTACTGATGAACCTTTTTTAATTTACATCTCCACGGGTTCGCCGCCACACTGGTCCAACACATTATTAAGAATAACTTTGTTACAGCATTATTGGTTTGATTCTACGAAATAACCTCTCTAACATCGGTCTTATTGGTCTAGACGATGTAGCAATTTTAAATTTTGCTTACATTTTGATAATTTTGTGGTAGATCTTCCTCACCCAAGTGAACAATGAACCACATGAAAGAGAGATACATTTTGTCAAGTAGTTAACAAATATTTATGAGGTCTATGATGTTGCATTTTTCGTCTATACCCTTCCTACATCAGATACATTGTCTTCAGATGCTGTCGAAACTAGTAGTCTAAAACAAACAATGATTTTATCTTTGTTTTGCAACATTCTTTATTGCCGATCCAAACATATGGCGGTTACAGTTTGGTAATTAATTAAAATGCACCTTAGTGCACATCTTAATGTTTTTAAGTATTTGGTAAAAGAGGTTAAAACTGCATTGTCATGGTTCCCAAAGCACTTATTCTGTTTTGGCACATTCATAAATGATTGAGAGACGAGAAGATAGGCAAAAAAGCTTTATCGAAATCAAATATGTTCTTTTCTTCCACTTCTTACGACAAGAACTACCTGTTTCACGAAATATTTGAGACAAAAACCGCTCAATATTGAATGTTGGAGTGCTCATAATGTGTTATTCAATTTAAGATAAACTGCTGATAGCACTTTCCCATGTTATGAAAATGATGATCGGGGATGGATGTCTTGAGGTGCCAACAAACTGATAAGTCTCGAGTGTTGCCCTCGAGCTTACACATGAACATTGCACACTCAACGATAAGCGATGAGACACTCAGGAATTCTAGATGGGCATCTTTTTTTACAAATTTAGAATTTGCTTGCCCCCTAGGTGTTTATTGAAGACCTTTGAAATTTCCAACCAAACTGATGCACTGTTGATGCATATGGTTCAGATTGTGCTGTTTAGCCTGCTTCGCCGTCGTATGCACATTTTACACCCTTTTTTCGGATGGTACAAGCTCAGTTTGTGCTGTTTAGCCTGCTTCGTCTTCGTATTCATACTTTTGCTCCATTTGTGCTGTTTCTTCTGCGTCTGCGTCGTCGTATTTATTTATTTCCACGGTTTTGTTCGGGCAGTATAAGCTCCATTTGTGCTGTTTTGTCTGCGTCTGCGTCGTCGTAGTTATTTATTTCAACAGTTTCGTTCGGGCAGTATTAGCTCCATTTGTGTTGTTTCGTCTCCGTCTGCGTCGTCGTATTTATTTTTTCCACAGTTTTGTTCGGGAAATATAAGCTTAATTTGTGTTGTTTGTCTGCGTCGTCGTCGTGCTCATTATGCTTACACTTGATTTCGGATGGTACTTAAGATATCAAAATAGAAGCATGCACTTTTGCATGCAAGTTTGTTTGAGTACTCCTCACATGTTTAATAGTTTTACACCCCAATGAACTCCTTTGCAATCGGAACATCTCGGCCAATTTCCATCCTAAACAAACTCGGATGTATGCGGCTACATTAGTAGAAGTAGTTCGTGAAATGATAATGATAATATAAATAAATTGTAGTGTTTTATCGTGCAATTGGTACGAATAAGTTCAAATTGATTCCCAGTGAAGTGTATTATTGCACATATAATTAAGATTCATAAGTGCAAAGTCCTTTGGTTTAACTGCTAAATTGAAATTACTACGCGATCTACTTGCAGCGTATTTAAATGAAAAAAATCCGACATTTTTATCTGTCCATATACAAACGAGGTTGTTTTCCGTTGGTAAATGACTGAGGAGTTCCGGTTGCATGTTTTGTTGACCGTTTCATTGCCCACCACATTTTATAATATTGTTACATACTCATGTGTGGCCTGTGTTACAGTCGAAACTCGTTATGTCGAACTCTGTTTTCTCGATATTCTGCTTATGTTATTTTTTTCGAATTGTTGAATTCGGTTATAACGAATATTCGCTATCTCGAAGTATTGTCCTTTTTCTTCAAAATTATGGAGATGGTAAAATACGAAAGCCTGCCTTACGGGAAGTTCAGATCATTTGATGGAATAATGGAGAAACAAAGCCACCACCACTGCCTAAACCTTTGGTCTCCATGGCAAAGGCATGACCACAATCGTGTTCCTGTTAATTTATTTCAACCATTAATACAAGGAAATAGGTGCAAAAATTAATTCTATGATGGAAAACATATTGTACGGATCTTGTTCTTATGAACAATAACTCCACTGCTTTTCAAAATTTCGGGGAAAAGTTCTATTTTGAAAACCATGAAAGAAAGTCAGTAAGCTTTGTTGGAATATAAATGTTCTTTAAAACTATTTGGAATAATACTAAGGATTAATATGGAGCATTAAGGGGATTTGACGAAGGAAATTGATACAAAAGCAGACATTCAAAGATGTAAAATGCAGGTGGTTGTTATAAACAGTTCATTTTTTACCACTGGTGGTCTATCATGCATTATTTGAAACATATTTTGAAGAAAACGTGAATGAAAGCATAAATTACACTTAAATTTACATCGAAACATATGGATCAAGTTTTGCAAACAATAAAACGTCATTAATTATGAGAAAAAAAAACGCAACACAGCCTTAGCAATAAATCATGAACGATCACTGCATCTTTAATTTGTATCTTAATGCACTATTATTAAATGCTACGGTGATTTAACAACTCTTACGGAACATAAATTACAAAAAACAAAATATTCACTGTCAAGAGCGTAATATCTCATAAATCATAACCACGCGGAGATGTCGAACGCCAAAATTGAAAGGTGACACGGTTATTACATTAGCAAGTGCTGGAGATCGAATAAACCTGTCCATTTCAGTGTCATATCTCTCACCAATTGACCAGTCTTCAGGTTTGGCATGCCTTCGTTGTCATAATAATAATGACTTCAGTATGCGTGCATTCCACATATACATCGATTTTTTAAATGTACTTGAGTTCTTTTTTGTTTTCTGTTTTTAATACTGCATGGTTCTTCAATGGGACTTATCCAAGGGGGGTCGGGGGTTGTTTACATGCACTTTCTCCCCCTAAACCTCAGTATATTAACACATGTATATGACATTATTGTGGGTATGTGAAGATTCTGGATTACGCCCACAATTATTGTGAGGTAATCATAAATAAAATAGTGTATTTAAACGTATTTTATTAAAGAAATTCTCATAAAAAAGATAATTTGTCAATTTTAAGGCGGTTCGGGAGGGGTGGAGTTCATAATCAGTACCTTTTAAAACGAAAACGATTTTTAAACTTTATTTGTGTTAGTTTTTCCAACAGCTTCTCTTTTATACTTTCATCTCATAAAATATTTGACTAAATTCAAATTTAGATAGTATATTCAACAAGAACGTGATGTATTTGATTAAGTTTTGCCAATGGTAGCAGGGGCATGCGAGCTTTATCTTACTCTAACTATCAGTACAGCATTTTTGTGCATCATTTGAATAAGTCTCGCTTACTTTAAATGGTATTTGCCAGTCATCATAATCGATTTTTAAAAAGCCTTTGACCGTATGAAAGTGTAAAACAATTCATTCAGATTACTCTTCGAGTGACACACTGGTTGACACTTATTATCAACCCTAACTAAAGTATTCAGTGTTATGACCACGAATAAATTACCTTTCATTTTTGGCGATCGAATTATTCAATCACTTTCGGTTTTCAGTGACATTGAGTATAGTTCTCTATCGCTTGTAGGCACTTCACTTACATGGCTGTTGTCGTCGACTTATATAATACAATTTTGATGTAATTAGAAGGAGTATTCGCCAACAATAATGGTTGTTTGTTGTATTATTTTCTGTCTACT
Organism: Mya arenaria; assembly: GCF_026914265.1. Lineage (NCBI taxonomy): Eukaryota > Metazoa > Mollusca > Bivalvia > Myida > Myidae > Mya > Mya arenaria. The sequence continues at coordinate 40,839,111 of NC_069135.1, forward strand.
TTTCAACGTTTTCTTATTCTACAATTACAACCCTTTAATGACATTTGTTCACACACATTTGTTACGTATACTTTAAATATACGATTCCGAATAGTTCTTTAACCAAAAGATGGATGACAACGTAAATGATATACGGCGTCTAAGACTTGAATTACCGCCGACATTAATGCTGGAACTGCTTATTATAACCACTGGCGAAAAAATATATCTTAGGAGTTCATAATAGATGGCATCTGACTGAACATTTCACGCTAAACCTTGACATGCCACTTTAGTCAGACACACAGTTGCAGAATAGCGAATTCACGACGGTTCAAACTTTTTTGACAAAATGTTTTACACAAATATGATGAAATCATTGTCAATTTAAAGTTGAAGTTTTTTTTACAATCATCTCCAATGTCATATTATATGTTAATGCCAATAGTTTATACGTTTTAATCGGTATTTGTTTTTGTGATGCGGCGGGAAATATATAAAGCTATTACATAAAATAAAACATATACTTGTTTTGACCATGGCTGCATCAGAGGATTGAACAAGGGTACATTTCTACTGGTTGACCATAACATCAACAATGTACACTTATGTCACATTTTAAGACCTGTTGAACCTAGATTTTTGAGGAAAAATATGTAAATATTAAACCGATTGAAAAATTAGTCATATCATTGCGGATTTCAGTTGAATGAAACACCAAACTGCCATAATGTTATCTGTTATGAATTTTCGTTCTGAGAAGTATTATGATTTTTAATAAAATACAAATACAAATGATATTATGTTAAGACGTATCATATCTTCAGACGAAACACACCATACATCACTCAGTTCAATGAAATTTTAACAAGTTAATGAACATCCGTCAGCATCAATCATTGTGTCACATTGTTTTGTTATCAGATTTTCCGTTCGTGAAATTTCATTACATTTTACCTTCTAAACAGTTTTCAATAGAGTAGACGAGGTAGATTTTCTCGAACTATCTTAAAATCATCAATACACCTGTTGAAAACTCATTTCTTTTTCGAATGTGTCAAAATTAAGACACTTCAGAGTGTTCAGGTATTTTGATAGATCTGATTTTTACTGCAAACAAATGTGATTTTTTATTCACCCCTATGGCGATACTGATTATTAAGAAAGTCTTATGTATATTTTATCTCTTAGAAACACAGAGGAGGTCATTTTAACCTGGCATGGTTCAGACAAAACAATAAAACGTAAATGAAACACTATCTACTGTAATAATTCAAAACTGTAGGGAAAATGTATTGTTAATGTCTTAGCAGTTCCAAAAGGTTCTCCGCCAAATTGCAATAATACAGAGAAAACTACAGGGACACGCCAAGTAGCTAAGAATTAACGAAGGCACAATGCCAGGGTCTGGCAGTCACTAATCATGAGTACTAGTCAAGGATGAACTTATTCGTTCTTGTCTTTGCAATCATTTGTGCTTTAAAAGAATACATGTTAAGCTCAAAAGTGTGTGTTAGCGGTCCTTTTCTTTTAACACTTTTTGACTTATAATCTACTCACATTTTTATAAGTTATAACAATGCAATTGTTTTCTCTTTTATTTGACGTTTAAGAACACATTAAAGCGTATCTAGTAAACAAATACAACATTGCATTATGAGTTTATCCTACAGAACGATTTCTTTATATCAGTTTGTATCCGTATGTACATGTCAAATTTTGATTAATTTCAGCGAGTCGAGAGGCGGCCTTTACTCATGCAATATCTGCGGCTGGAGTCGTGCATTCTTTGGGACGAGCATGTCGTGAGGGCGAACTGGCTATTTGCGGTTGCAGCAAAGCAATGCGCCCAAAAGACTTAAACAGAGACTTTATATGGGGTGGATGCGGAGACAATATCGAACATGGCTACCAGTATGCTAAGACATTCGTTGATATGAGAGAACAGGAAAAAAATCATCCCAGATTTTCGAACGAACTTGCACGAATGCTTATGAATCTGCATAACAACGAAGGCGGCCGACGGGTACGTAGTGCTGTACTTGTTTCCTCTGTGTTGATTCTTTAAATCCCCAAACTTCACATACTTAACTCTTTGGTAGGTGTCAATGTTAAATGTTTCCCTAAAACAATACCAATCAAAGTTGTTTTTCTATTCCTTTCCTTTCCGCTAACAATGTTACAATAAGATAAATTGTTCAAGTCAAATATCAAGATATGCTGTACCACAACCAGGCAAATGTACTCTCAATAAATATATCATCCATGCATTTTATTTAAATGCTTTGATTATGTAAACATTTTGATGCTGAACTTTAATTGCTTTGCAATAAATTTTAATATAAAACTGAATTCAAGGACGTTGGAAAATACTATACACCATTTGGTATAAATTATAAAAACACACATCATATAAACCGAATTCAGCATTTTTGATATGTACCATTTTGCATCAAAGTGTAAGATGAATTGCATTTGGATTTAAATTGATTGATAATATGGTGTACAGCAGGATCCAACCTCGACGACAATTTAATCCATCAAATACTCCTAACATAACATGAGTATGTTGAAAATTTCAAGGGTTTGAAATTCAACCACTAGATGGGTTTTTGAAGGACTTTGATAAACCAAATATTTATCCGTAGATTTTATAAATGTTCTCAGGTTCACGGGTTAAGGTTGAAAAGCGTCGTTGGAGGTGCCAATGGCAATTGTATTTAAAACTATGCAGGCTGAAAAATAATACTTACATGTGTAAAAATATGCTTCCAATATTTATCATTATATTTGAGTTGAGAAGGAAATACAAATCGAAAAAAAAACACTCCCTGTTACCCAATTTATATATCGTAGAATGGTAACAAAATAATACTAAGAACGAGACATATTTCGAAAATGAAAATGGTTTGTGAATGTAATTTAATGTGTTCTAAAATTTCAGTAATCATTCTCATGGATACATAAAACAGACAGTAAACAAAAGAACCCCATCAGCGATACTATACGAAATAATAAAAATATAACTATGAAAACTGCTGTGAACCAAAAAACCTTCGAAACATGCAAATAGTTAATATAATTTAAATTAATAAATGTGCGTACGTCATGGTTGCGAGTTATATTAGTTCGAAATATGAGCCGATCTCTGCTAACTCATATTGTACCTTAGTTTAGAATACGTGTTACCTTTTATAGATGTGTTCAAATGATCTGAGATTTTTGTAAAAATGCATTTGATAAAAAAAGAAAAGAAATTAAAATGATAATTTCTTATCACGAATAGATATAGAGAAAACTCATGCACTAAATCTCACCGTATAGTCTTACACAGTAGCCTCTCTATGTCAACTTCTTGGAAAATCATTAGATCAGTCATGCGTAACGGGTTGCAAGAAAATTTGGTACAGTTGCGGTGTTCGGGGTATACCTATCTCTCACAGACAAGAGAAACGGTATTTCAAAGCTAATTTCCAGCTGTCATCATATTTACGTGATTAGAATAACACGCCTATGAGACTTCCACTTTTTCGGTTGCGATATTTGTAAAATTCATAAACGCTGATTTTTGACTGCATGGCGCACTTGCAAATTAATGATATAAGCGATTTACAGCTTTCCAGTTATTTTCAGTTTCCAAAACAACATCATGAATTGCATTCATGCGTTGAGAAGATTTAATGAGATTAGGCATTATTTCATATATTTTGGAATCAAATCATGCGTTTAGCACCGGCCTGATGGTAATGCAAGTTTTAATTAAACGGGTGCATAGCATATGGATAGTAGTATTTTTTCTTTAGCATTAAAGTCACGCACTATATGTTGATGCAAATATATATATAAAAATAATTTAATGCAATATCATGTAAAACGTATTTGTCTTTAATGATACCCCATGTGATATAGGTTCAGATACAAATACTAGCCTTTAAAAATGTTTTTAACTGATCGCTACGTGGCCACAAATTCCTCTGTAAACAAAGCGCAATGTTTTGATCATTACATTAAACTGAGTTAAACATGATTGTGCATTAAGATAAAAATTACAAAATTCGGTGTCAATCTATATCGCGCGCCTTTAATGCAGTTTGATTTTTTACGCATTATTCGACTTAATTCATAGAATCAATGTTAAAATTGCTGATATGGCTAAATATTGAGATATATATCTGAAGAAAAAAGAACAGCGACCTAATTTCTTTACAAAATTTGCAGTGGAAATTATTTCAGATGAGCAAATATCTGGAAAATGAGCATCATCAGTATCGATGACTTTGGACAACAGTACAAAAAGGCCCAAATACCTCTAATAGTTTAATACTACAGGAAACACTTGACAATTGTAGGTGAATCTAAAAGCACCCAATTCCACCTTTCCTTCATTTAACACACTCAGAAAGGGTTTTCACAAATTTACACGGAACCATGCGTAGACCGAAAACCGTATTGCAAAAGCCATCATCTAAATCCGAGGAAACTCATTAAGCCATATATTCTCTCTGTCATTTACAAATAATCAAACAACAAAACCCTGAAATTAAATCTCAATTACCTCTGGCAGATGAGGGGTTTGCTTTAGTAATAGCTGGTCATAAATACCCTTTTAACAATATAACAGAGGAGATAAAAGTTGTATTAAGATTTAATAATAAGGGCGGGGACGACAGAGCAGTGAATGGAATACCTTCGCTTTGTCAGTGTGCTCCATTACTTCCGCTACTTTTACACTTTCCATATCTGTTCTGACATAGGTGATCTCCGGTGACTTAATAAATCAGAAGAAACCGGTAACACGATACCTCTTACAACTGGCGATCTTGTTTCATGTAATCGGGTGCCTTTTAGAGCAAAACAACTAACTGAAATGTTATACAGACTGCATTAAACCCGTAAATAAATCATAACTTATTTGTCAAGCTCGTAAAAGCAGAAGTACAAATGCATAACACAAATGCGAGTTTGTTATTTCGTGATAACCTGCAATTTGTTTCAATCTTTGTTCACCTGTTCTTGAAAAGGGTAGACAGCAACTCCTAAAAAACAACATTTGTGAGTAATTACGCATTTATTACATAGCTAATTACGCAATATTTAGTAAGTTTTCCGTTGCAAGCAAATGTTGAAGTGCGGAATGTAGGCAAGGTATCAACTACTGCAAATCAAAATTATTATGCAAGAACCGTAAAAGAGAAAGTGATGGCGTCATTTGGTACAAATTAATCATGCAGAATTGAGACTCAAAGGAACACCGCTATGCAAAATTCCCATTTATCATTATTTGATTGAGTAAAACGTTATGAAACATGTGTTCCCTTAGTACAATGCTCTTTGCCTTCACTTGCAAATTCTTTATATCAAATGGTTACAATATTTTTTAAAACCCGAAAGACAAAGAAGTTCCAAAGAACTAATGAAGTGGAGAGAAAGGAAGGCATTGTTAAAGAAGAAAATGCTTCAGTTGAACTTAAGGCAGCAGATGATAAGATTATAAAATTCTTTTAGACAAAGGTGTTTAAAAGGTGTTTATTACACTGAAAGAAAGTACTATTTTGAGTGTGGAAATGCGAATAAAACAGACATTGTGGCGTCTAGGCAAACAGCAAAGGCATGGATGATCCCAGGATTTGTGTTTTAATCCCTTAATCCAAGTAATAGTACTTAAGAAAAGATCAAGGGTGATGCAACGGGATTAGGCGTAATTAAGAGCCCCTTGAAATTATAACACTACGCAAGTTCGTTGTGGTCAGATTAATTTGGTATTAGGAATTTAAATAACTCAAAAATTACTTCTATCACGTCTGAAATGTATTTGTTGATTTAAGAGACGTATCTATTACTGAGCATTTGGAATTCAAACAATTCAAATTAACATCTATGACTTCAGCAAGGTCTGCAATGTTAGTGTTGATACGATCGAAGATAAAAAGGGGCCCATATGTAAAAGGAATATTGTCATCAACGATCTTATATACTGTACCTACCGTCGCATTTACTAATGCCAAATGGTTTATCTTGCTCGTGGTCATGTGCTGAAAAAACATTTAGAGAGTATCAGTCAAATATTTACATGGGTGCCTCATGCTAGCTGAAATATTTACTATGAAGACACATCTGTAGATAAGATCAACAAGCTATTTTGGAAAGCTATATCAAAGCCGTCGTTCTCCTTCCTTAACATGTTATGTTGTCTTGCGTCTCAAATGAGACATTTATGACATCATCAACGTCAGCGTTCTCTTGTTAATCCTTATTGTTTTAGTTTCTTTATTTTACCTTCAGTTTGCATACAAAATGTTCATACACCTTTGCCTGTAATTCTGTGAAGAGGCGAACTTTAAAACTTTATGTACTGGTAAAAAGTAGTTAAAATGTCAGACGTATTGGAGGAAAAGGTTTAGGAAAACAGTTAATGTTCTAATAAAATTATTTTCTAGGATAAATTTCAGTATTTCTCAGATATGCTGAAATGATATACAAGAAAATTATATCTTGACAGACTATATAGCCAAACCAGATCAATTGAAGTTCTTACTTGTGCTCAAACATTCGCAAAATAAAAATGCAAAATCGCAAATGATGTTATTTGCAGTAACAGCAGGGACATCACGGATTAACGATTTTGTAGTAGATCAATCACTGTATTAATTTCTACAATACCAGCATGAAGTATTGGCAACGTAACGCATCAAGGTATTCGATGTATAATTATAATAATCCTATGCTTGTTATTCGATTAAGCCATTGGCACTATACTTATTTGGGGTGACTGGTGACACCATATATAAACCGGTTGTATGAAAGGCATTGCTTGATGATTGATATTATGTAAGAAAAAACTACTTGCAATAACAAACTATAAAATGAGGATTTAAAGTTAAACACTGAATATCTGGAAGTGGCGAAATTAAACAGAACAATGGACACGATCGGATCAACACATAAAGCGACTTTGGGTGACTGGGCCTTAAAAGAAGTTCCCTATAATAACATTTTAGGCTAAAAAGGTGGTACATTATTTCAACTGGATTTGAACGTGAATTGGCAGTTTTGCCAGTTTTAAGGCCACAAAAGCTTGGTTGGAACATTTGCTTCGAAATATGTTTTTTTTTTTCTCTACACATCAACCCCCTTTTAAAATACCATTATACTATTAGGCCACATCCAACATTCACGATAGTCCATTGAATACCTTAAGTTCTGGTGATTTAAATTCATTTTTTCTTCCGATCTCGTAATTGAAAACCTGCTTGATTATTATGAATTGTTCGATCAGGACAAACTTCATGCCAAGTAACTAATCAGACTTCAGAATGTCGCTGCACACGACATTTTCCGCTCGCTCGAAGAGCTTTTGGGTGAAAGTGCGACAGATAAACTGGCAACCATAGTGGTATAATGTGACTGTAAGTCTTTGGCCTGGTAGTCTTATAATTAATCAGGTCATTTGGCATGAGGTATTGCGGCTTTGAAAAGAGTGAGGGAAGAAATAAAACATTTCAACTATTTAAGGGCTTGTAAAAGGCATTTGTCAGGTACGACAAATCATGTGCGTTGTCAATACCAAAAAAACTCATTTTCGTTATGTAAGTTAAACAGTAGAAGAAGTATAGGAGTAGTAGTGGTAGAGGTAGTGGTTGGTGGTGGTGGTAGTAGTAATACTAGTATAAGATGTAGTAGTAGCAGTATCAGTAGCAGTAGCAACAGCTGCAGCAGCAGCAGTAGTAGCAGCAGAAGCAGCGGTAACAGCAGTAGTAGCAGTAGTATCAGAAGTTATAGCAGTAGTATCAGCAGTATAGTTTTAGTAGTAGAAGTAGTAGTGGTAGTGGTAGTGATAGTGGTTGTAGTGATGGTGGTGTTTGTAGTAGTAGTAGTAGCAGCAGCAGCAGCAGCAGCAGCAACAGCAGCAGCAGCAGCAGCAGCAGCAGCAGCAGCAGCAGCAGTAGTAGTAGTAGTAGTAGTAGTAGTAGTAGTAGTAGTAGTAGTAGTAGTAGTAGTAGTAGTAGTAGTTGTTGTAGTAGTAGTAGTTGCAGTAGTGACAATAGAAGCAACAGTATAGTAGTAGTAGTAGTAGTAGTAGTAGTAGTAGTAGTAGTAGTTGTAGTTGTAGCAGTAGTAGTAGTAGTAGTAGTAGTAGTAGTAGTAGTAGTAGTAGTAGTAGTAGTAGTAGTAGTAGTAGTAGTAGTTGTAGATGTAGTAGAAGTAGTAGTAGTGGTAGTGGTAGTGACTGTAGTCGTTGTTGTAGAACAATTATAAGTATCAATCTAAGCAATCTGATAGCGGTGTTAGCGGTTGTACATTGAAGGGTGCACTGATTGTAATCTTATACACTTTAAATGCATATCAAGATTCTTAAACCAAAAATACATTGGCAATAAATTAAACAGCTATCGGAGAATTCGACAAGTAAATCGAGTGTAACCACCGTTTACTCTTTAATACCCCAAACTAAAGATAAATAATTGTCATTAAGGCGCTCCTGTTCAACAGGTGTTAGTGTCTTCCCATTGTTTTCAGGGTCTACATTAACTAGACCATCTAATTCTTCATATCATGTAACCTGTGTGTAATTGATATTAGCCACTAAGTGATTTCTTGAATACCGGTGACGTTAGTGTAAGTTAATTTCAAGGTATCAAGTAATAGACAATTTGCATTTTTTACATTATTCTTTGCATGAAATGCACTTGCTTAAATGGAATAAGAAATCGAATGCTATGCATGGGGTAAATGTTTGGATAGTCCAAATATGCATATACTCTTTCTGTCTTAAAAATCTTTTCAGCATTTATCTAAATGTGTGTTTACAGAACTGATACAAATCGTTTGAATTGTTATTTGATTGGTTTTCACGTTGTAATGTCGCAATAATTAAGTCCAAATTATCAGAGTAGAAAAGAAAGCAGAATTGTTAAGAGCTAGGTTTTCAGTAAGAGTGATTGATAAAATTCAATTAAGTTCGTATAACATTATTGTCAGTTTGGGTAAGATACGGGTACACACTGTATCAGTGCGCCTAATTGTTTAGGAATCTTCAAATATTTATTTTAGATTTATTTTCAAGTGATACTGGCTTTGATTTGTTGACAATCTGATCTTGAATAAATTCAGAATACGTCTCTGAGGGTCATAGTGAACCCTGTATCAGTTTCGAACGTTAATCAAAATAAACATACAATGAAAAACTTGTATCGAGTGTCGATAAATTGAAAATGTAAATTAGACACACACCATACTTATTCTATTTACGTTTCCATGAAACTGTATCATTTAGCTTATGCTTACTTAATTCAGCTTGATTATGAAGATCGCTGAAAGCCGATTAAAATAACTATTGAGTCCGTTTCTTGGGTCACCAGGACTGGCATTCAATATTGGTCTTAATTGGATCTAAGAACGATGTAGCTAATGAGATTACTAGTTATTATTAACTGACCAACAGAGTAAATGAAGTCAACGATGTATAACCATATGATTAATTTACAAAGTTATATATGGAATACCAACCCAGTATTGGTGACTTTTTTGAGATACCATGCGGTAGTATTACCCCTGGTAGTGATCGAACTCACAATCTCTCTTTGATGTGAGGCGGATACCTTCACCACTAGCCCACTCTCCCGAATATATGCATTTATTTTTTACAAAAATGATCCGATCTGCTTACATTTGAAATTACAGAAAATGATATTATTAGTGAGATACATACGATCACACCTGTTGCTGGTTAAGTTATATTCATTGTCATTTTGTGGAGCATATACAGAATTTATAACCGTTTAATGTTTATAAATTACATAAAATATGAAGATAACATCTCAATGCGATAAATATGATGAACATTAGTAAAAATTGTGAAACAGATAAACATGTTAATACGCATTATGTGTTTATTAACTAGTTTTATCGGAACAATAATATTTAAAATCACTAGAAATCAACCACATGTTTACAGTGGTAAGAAAGAAACTCAAAGAAATCTCAATCCAGTCCAGGTGTATTATTTAGCTAGAGATTGCATTAGGGATGGAGATAGGATAGACCCTGAGAAGTATATTCGGTGTGTTCTTATAAGTTTCAACCTCTGAGCGTTTGTCATTTTTTATTGACTTTTAAAAACGCTTAAGTAATGTTAAGCATCACAAAATACCTGTTTATTTTGAAAGTATTGAGTACAACAAACAAATTAGATTGTGTTTTCGATACTACCATAATCAGAGTTTTAGACATGCCTTGATCATAACCATCATTGTCGATGATGAAAATATACAATTTTAGGTATTGGTCAAGGAGCCCCCGTTATACGTCACTGGTATCATTAAAATGATTATAAAATAGTACATATACACACATCGTACATTTGATTGAATTTGTAATGCCAATCGCAATAGATTATTACAGTAATAGGCAGTGAGCTTGGTCAAAGGGATGACCACCCTTAAATACATTATAATTTACTGGTGGAGAAATGAAGAATAAACATTCAGTTCCATCAATTTCTAATAAAAAAATAATACTTTTAATAAAATGTTTTCGTGGTCATGAATGTCGAAATGAAGTTGTCATAACAGTTTGCGGTCATTCATCAGTTAAGGCTGAAAAGTGTCGACCGCACACGAAAAGGCATAATGCTTGATCATATCAGTGGTACTGAATGAACGGGGAGAGTTTCGAAAACATACTTTCTCATGTTTATAATGAAATAAATATCTGCTGATAAGTTTTATTAAGAGTTATATTAACATTTTAATAACTTCTATTTGATGTGGGACACCAGAAACATTAGAATGGATACATTTATTGAAGAAAGGAGTGAACCTTTTTCAGTTTACATCCATTGGTAACCATTAGTAGCTTTTGTTGTAAAAAAAAACTGAGGTTAAAAGGCGGGCATTGAAAACCACAGTAGGTGTGCTCGTAAAAAAGGTGCATCATTCACAAACGTGAATGAATGAATATGTATGGGTTGTGGGTTATCAAATGTCTTGCATTTGGCAAATTTTACTAGTTTATGTTAATTTATTAAGATGTTTGTACTGGTGGTTTTGAACTCAATTCGAAAACAATCATAACGTTATGCATGTTATTGTTCGTGAACATTACAAAACCAATAAGTATTACCCTTTATTACACCAAAAGGCATTAAACATCATTTTCAATCAAATAAGTGTGTGCATTTTTGAATGTTGATGCTGTATTCATTATCGATGTTTAACATGGTTGTTCAGAACATTTGTTAACCAATCTCTAGTTCAAAATCCAACAAGACAAGTCTTTGATTTTCCAAGTACAGAATGGAACAGTTACGTATTCGTTTTTTCAGCATCCTGCTATTATACCGTTATAGTGCACTCTGAATTCTTATCCCGGTTGGATTTAATTAACTTTCATCTTGAAACATCATATAATTTAAGTTAAGGTATGCATAAGCGTTCCAATAACCCTTACCTCGAATATTTAGCTTGAGCAGTCTCTCATTTTGCAGCAGTTTTCAAAAACAGGATTATAAATTATGTACCAATTAATTAAGATTATCTACATCGTTCGGTTTCGATCACAAAAATAGTCCTGTAATTAATTGATTGCGTATGATATAACAAGGGGCTTATGCAAAACACACTTTTGTAGTCATATCTCTTTGAAAACTTCCTATTTTTGAATTTATTCTTAAACGGTAATTTCTCAATTATAAAAAAAGTTAAAGCACTCCTACGTCTGCGGTGTTTTAAATGGAAAATCGCAGGAGTTTGTGTCTGTTGAATTAAGAAACGATTACGCATTTTGCGAGCACAAATGAACGTTGGCGTCTAACGTTGGGTTCATCCGTGCGATGTAAATTACATATCAAAGGCAACACGCAGAAATACATCTTATCGTTAAATTTCGAAATGAGCAGTTTTTGGCATACTTTGAAATATGTTCTACTGAAATAGAACCAGTTATCCTTAAGGTAACCATGACTATCAAACCCTGACGCCATGGGGTCCGCCATGTTCTTTTTTTCAGTCACGTCACATTTATTGCTTACGTCACACTTACTGCTTACGTCACATTTACTGCTTACGTCACATTTACTGCTTACGTAACAATTACTGCTTACGTCACATTCACTGCTTACGTCACAATTACCCCTTACGTCAAATTTACTGCTTACGTCACATTTACTGCTTACGTCAAATTTACTGCTTACATCACATTTACTGTATGATTAAGCATGGCTTAAAGCTAAGTACGCGTGATTTGTCCCCAACTGTTTTCAAGAAGTTTTAAAACAAGAAAAAAGCAATTAGATTACAGAACAGAACAGAACAGAATTTATCACACGTAAACTTTACAGTTTTTTTTGTGTGTTTCATATACATATTAAATATATTACAATTACAATTATACAATGTAGTGTGAAATATTAAATATATATTATAATCAACTTTTTTAAGGATGAACTGGAATTGTAGATCACAAATCTATCAAACTAAAAAAAGTATACAGAACAAAACATATATTATAACACGTAAATTTTACAGTTTTTGTGTTATGTTTTCCTATAAACATATCAACATTACAACTAAACTAAGCTGATAGCGACTAGTATTATTGACATACAAAGGATGCACTGAAAAAAGTGCTATTGCAATCATCAAAGTTAGTACAAGGTTTTTATTTGACATTCGTATATGTATACATGGTGGAACAATCATTTTCAATATATAATTGAATATATGACGACTATAGACTTAAACATCATTACAAATGAGTATATAAGTTGTACATAATGTCATGATCATAATCTTCTCTAATGACCAATATGGTGATCTACCTTTATTTCATAATTACAGGACGTAGCTTCGTTTCAGCATCCGCTAAGAAACAATTGATGATGTAAATACAGAGCCGTTTTCCAAGTGTTAAATGCTAATTAAATGGTTGAAGAACTTAAGTGCTAATAGAATACACGAAATCGTCGATTCGTTTGCAATATTCTAATTTAAAACTGAAGAAAAAAAACATGTTCTGCAAAATGCACACACTTTAATAATTACGATTAAAAATGTTTTCCTTTTTTTATATTTCCAATGGTACTTGGTAGAGATATCGTAGGGACATTCAGCCAAAACATACGGGCGGACATTAGATTTTACGACATGAATAATTAAGAAATGGACCAGAGATAATGTCTATCACTAGTATGAAAACATTGGATAGGACTGGGATTTTCCAAAAGATCAAAGCATACTGATATCCATTATGTGTCAGATGTAATTTCACTTTCTTCATAAATATGTACCCTGGTTGACAAACAGTTAACTTATGAAATAGCTTATAATTTTGTTTGTCAAAGTTTCAAGTTTTTGTGAAATAGATCTCCGACTTGTATCAGGTTGCGGTACACATTCGTGTCTCGTATCAATTCATCACCAAATTAAATGTTACATAATAGCTAAACAATTTGTAGTTGTATCGTATGATTAACTACGGTGTCTGAATTCTGCCATTCGTGTTTCGAGTTTTCGGAGCGCAAGGGCGAAAATGCAACGATGTGAAAACTCGCTGGCGTATTTTCGCCCAACAAATTTGGTTATTTTCGCGATGTCGCATTTTCGCCCCGACATGTGGAGTGATTCCGCATTTTCACATTGTTGCATTTTCGCCCTTTCGCTGCAAAGAAATATATATGCGAAAATAAGACTTGGCAGATTTCAGGTACCAAACATAGCATTCGACGTATAATATTTCATTCATCATATGCGTACAAATAATTCTCTATTCACATATCAATGTCTAATTTGCATCTGCCGTATTTATGGTATAAATAATTGGAGCGTTGAGTTAAAAAAAAAGTTCATTTAAAAACATTTTCTTTCCCTTTGTGTAGGGCTGTCGTAAATCATATTTCTAATCAGTGATTTTACTGACTGAATTACTATGTATCGAAATGTTACAACAAATTAAATGGTATGATGTTAAATTGTTATTTGACAGTTAATTAACGTTCCATATTGAGCCATTGAATGTAACTTAGCGACATGTTAATTATGTAATACTCAACACTTAAATTTCCTTCGACGAAAACACATTAATAGTTTACTATTTTAACATTTGGATGTTATTCAGAACAGAACATAATTAATTGCTAATAAACTACAGTTTTTTTGTGTTTCATATACATATTAACTATATTATAATTACAATTATTGTTATTATTATTTACATTCCGGTAATTTACCAAGAAAATACGGCCACCTTGACAATAACACACAACCACAGCGTACTTCAAACTTTGGAAAATAACCCGGATATTTCTAGGAAAAAAAATAAACATTTCCGGTGAATTATTCTAATTTGACAAAAATAGAATAAAAACACGAAAAAAGCGCTATCTTTACGCTACACTTAAACAAATTACTGGAATCCCAAATATAACTTATTCTTGCAAATTTAACAACAATTATTTGTGATTATAGTTTGAAGTGCAATGTTTGTGTACAATGAACCAATTACGTTGCGACTCGTTTCAAAATACAACAAAAGCTCGATTTTAAGGATATTTTCAAAACAAACAATTATTTATGGCAATGATGTATAAAACGACCATTATTTAAGACAAATATACCATTAACTGTGGACAAGTAAAAACACAGTAATTTTTGGCTACAATGTGCATGTCTTATAATTCATCGTTTAAAAATAATACAACATTTATCTAGGTATAATTTCCTACGTGCAATCATTAATTTGTCAATCCAAATAGGAACTTTTTCTATCCCTATTTGACCGTTTTTGGACCATCATTCCATTGGTGTTATTTGAGGTATATGGCGGATCCGTGGTCTAGTGGTAACGCACTTGACTATCAGTCCAGGGGTCGCAGGTTCGATTCCCCGTGGCATCAATAAAAATATACTAATCTACTTCCGGCAGGGACGTTAAATGGGGGCCCCGTGTGACAGTGCTATACACTGGTGCACGTTAAAGAACCAGGGTAGCTCTAACCAGGGTTCATTTCTGTCTGTGCACTATGCTCCAAAGAACCTAATATGACTAACACTCTTAACACTCGCCGAATGGGCAAGGCCCGAGTGCTAGTATAAATAAGCTTACACACACACATTTGAGTTATCCGACCCGCACACCAGCTAGCATACTGGTGGGAGTCGTGACCTTTGATATTATTCAATCCAGGTGACCCTATATAACTTTTGTATATGTTAAAGTGACACTCTTATTCAAAATCAATACATACACATGTACAGCACACATGCTTTTGAGTGATAAACCTTTAACTACCTACTAAATAATGCATTTATGGAAAATATTAATTACTGATAGCAAATTTGTTACCGTGTATTTAATAGCAGAAAGCGCAAAATATTAAATGATTGGTGAATGCTAAAAGATTTACAGTGGTCTTCTATAATCTTATAAGATAGAAATACCGTTTTTTTATGCTCATTTCTTTCAAATTAAACTCTGTATCCTACATTAGAACCATTGTTTTCGACATACATTAATCCTTTACGGTAAATTTAAACAACTGAATTAATTGTGGTAAATCTTATTTTGTGAGTAAGAGTGCATCTTTAAATAACTACATAACATATACATTATTACATTGTATATATTTGCTTCTTGTTTCATCTGAATATACATTTTTACAACTTTGACGTCTAACAAAATTAAAATTGATTCATGATTTTCTTTTCCTTCATATTTATTTTTTAGAAACACAGAACTCTTTCAAATGGTCCCAAAATAACACAAAGTCACCAGGCTTCCACAATTAATCTATATGTGGGTCGGGTCCTTTAAAACCAGCAATTCCCAGGAACTTTAGCTTATATTTGAGAACAATATTTAATTTGAAGTTTACCAAACGACAGCCTCAACCAATCTGAAACCATTTTTCTCCATAACATAAATATATAAAAGCGATTTCATTAACGCTTAGCCAGCAATAGGAGTAATCCTATAATAATTATATGTCCTTTTAAATGTATGGGAATAATTCGACACTTCACACGCATTTCTATTAATGTTCGACCATTGAGCATTCTGATATATACGTATGATTTTGTAAATACTTTTTTGTTGAAATCTGATTTTATCTGATTGGAATTTAATCGATTTGCATAGATGACTTAAAACGATATGATATGATAATCATAAAGATATCAACACTCCTGGCGACCTCACACGAATAACTTAAGAGGAGCTTTAAAATGAAAATGTTACCACTTTTAATTTGAACTCCTTAGTGTTTGGCGCGAAATACCTCTACACTAGCTAGCGCGAGTTGGCGAGTTTTTATACAGCCCATTTAATGAAACCAATTAATGACTAAATGAAAAATTGGCAGTTGTAATCTGCTTCAAGGATACTTGGTTGCCCAGGCTCTCCTAAAATGAATTAAAGTGAATTCTTTCGGCGATTCCATTGGCGAGCCTTGGGCCTGAACGCTAAGGAGGGTTAAAATGAGATAGTCTGCAAAATTTAACTAAAAGTACAAACCCATTTAGTTTTTATTATTATTTTTGAAAGTATTAGATATAAAGACATCATGTTGACATTTTTCAAATAAAGTTTATATTTTAATTGTAACATATTTATTACATAGACAAATCCTGATAAAATCATTTCAAATATAAAAATCTATGACATAAATGTGTCATACTTCTCCTAATTGGTTTCATTCGAGTTGTTACTGTTATGATACATTTTCTTAACTTTTTAACAAGTAGTTGACGCGGGCGTCATGATTTATGAAAACAGACGACATATTTGAGTATACACAAGTTTATTCAATTCAAAACACCTCAGCTGCGAAATAATGTCATCTTATCAGTTGAGGTATTTTCATAATTTTAAATAAATGACACCAAAAAAAGTGAGATAAGTACTGTTAAGCGACGAAAAAACCCACACCCCAATTGAGATAACTTTTCTTTATAGAAAAGGTAATTGATGTATATTATTCTTAGGTGTAAAAAGCACAACATATAGATAGAAAACCCTAAACTGGGGAGGAAAGTATCATTATAGAGGCAGGAAACCCTACTTTGAGGAAGGAAACTATTATATAGAGATAGGAAACCCTAAATTAGGGGAAGAAGTATTATATAGATACAGGAACCCCTAAATTGAGGAGGAAAGTATTATATAGAGACAGGAACCCCTAAATTGGGAAGAAAGTATAATATAGAGTGATGAAACCCTAAATTGGGGAGGAAAGTATTATATAGAGACAGGAGACCCAAAATTGGGAAAGGAAAGTTTTAAAATGAATTAAGAAACCATTAATTGGGAAAGAAAGCATTATATTGAGACTGAGGGAGGAACGTATGATATAGAACTAAGAAACCTTAAAAGGGTGGTAAAGGCTTAGATAGAGTCATAAGACATTGAATTCGTTGAAGGGAGACTAGAAATACGTTATCACAGACGTGTTGAGAGGCACAACACCATGAATAAGCGGACATATCAGTAGTATTTTATGCACAGACAGAAATTCCTAAATAAGGGGAGGAAATCATATTTGAGTTTTTAAACAGTTAAATACTGTAGACCATGTTTTATCTTTCTTCTTGCATTAAATATTGATATAATGCTGATATAATAAAATTGAGACTATATGTTAAAATACATAAGTAATGCTTTTACAAACACCTGAAGAAGAATAATATACACTGCATACATTTTTAAATGTGAATCACATCTTTTAAGCGGAATTTGATAAAACGTTACTGACGACAGCAAGTTAGTCATGAACTAATAAACTCCCATATGAAAAGAAAAAATATATTAAATAAATGTAGAAAGAAAGCTTTCATTTAAATGGCCATAAACTCTTTTCATAAATGTCCCTTTCTTTTTCTTTATTAGAAATACCTATAAAATGAGAAATAAATGAACTTGTATGTATACAGCCTTAAACGAAACATGCATTGAAGGTATTGTTCACAGCCATAAATATTATGATTTTTTATTTTCTATAATTGCTGTGCTTAGATATAAAAATCGCTGATCAAAGATTACAGATTTAAAATCAATTTTAATGATTATTTCGATTCCTTTGAAGTTGTGCCACCTGTGTGAATTAAAGGGTAATTTGTCAAGAATAAACCATTCATTAAACGTTTAGTGAATGAGAAAAAACCTGTTCTAATGGATTACAAAGGAATGGTTTAGACTTTTGTTTTTACATTCTTGAATAAAGTTGATCATCTTCGCGGTTTTTGGTTTCTATCGTGTAATATATTTACTTTTTAACAAACAAAACTTCAAAGCTGTTTTCTGGGAAAATCATGGGAGATCTTTGACTTGATTACTTCTATAATACAAGGGAAACTAGAGAGACACGCCAATCAATCCTTAACCTATTGTTATTTGTTTTATTGACAAACGGATCAAACGCCAAAATCCAAACTAACATACAAAAACAAAGAAAAGACAAAAAATCATTCTACACATACTTAAATAAACCGTTTATGAGCAATGTTTGGGTTACCAACTTAGAATGGTCAGCGAAATCAAGGAATATGAAATGTGAGTGATATCAAGGGTCCTAGTGATAACAAGGGTCCGGTTTTAGGACAAAACATAAGACGAAAAAATCGTCCCCGCGTGAAATATATTTTACTAACAATCTGACCAGGTAGCCAAAAAGTCACTGCTGAATTTGCTAGGCAACTTAAATTTGTTCATAAAACCAGACCCCGTTTTAAATTCTAGCTCTCAAACACATCTGTTTTGACAAAAACACGATTATTAGATTTCTTAGAAGCTTTCGATAGAGTAATCAAGAAAAAATATTTAGAAAATTGCGAACAGACATTTGGCCGAGCATTTTCAATAAACAGAAGATTAAACGCACACAGCAGACAAGATAACCACGTTAAGTGCAACTACTCTGTTTTGAATTATTTTGTTCGTACACAGGCGTAGTGCAAGGAATAAAACATGATCCTGAGGTTAGATATCTGCTTTATGTTAATTTCAAAAGAAATTAGTGGGAGTAGGCTGCTTATTAAAGTAATTGTTCAATTTACTTCAAAATGTGTGCATCTATATAAAATATATTGACGTCAAAAGGGTTGATCCGAACTAGTTGCATTGTCTAGGCCCAAATTTCCTGTGCCATATCCACGAGGTTGTGTTCACTTGTGACAGAAAAACTAATTTATGCGAACTGATAACAATGCAAAACGTTTATATTTAAGATCATCAAACAATTGTGAACAATTTGTAATATGGTTTAACTGCAATTGAAATTGGCCAATTTTAGGAGTAATTGTTAAAAATGACACCACATATACATTTATTAATACCAATATCAGATAAAAATCTCAACTTAGTATCAATTTAATATAATTGACAAGATGCAATCAAACTTTGTATTACACTGGTTGCGTCAAAATCATTCTATTCTCACATATTCACGTCGCCAAAGTAGGTTTTATCTATAATTTAATCAATGCTAATGATTTGGTTCCGACATTCAAACGGGAGCGGCTATTAAGAAGTGAAAGTAGAGAAAAATCATTTACATTACAAAGAACTGGCAATTTTTTAATAAGTTTCCTCAGTGCAAACTATACCCAGAAAGTAGGGTCGAATCTCTTGCGGTACATTAGCGCTATTTATGTTTCAATTTTATGAATGATATAATTGTTATTTAAATATTTAAATATTTCACTTTTTAAAATTCATGAGCTGACAAAATCCCACAAACAAATTAATTTGCCTAATATCCAGCAGCTATTATTTCTTATGATGTTCAATTAATTCAAATAAAAGCCATACTCCTTAATTCTTGTTACAGCCAACTGAATCTTATTGATAACAGCCGCAAATTCACACCGACCAGATTATTTGAAACCTATTTTGAATTAAATCCTATTCAAAAACACGCCATGGCTGTTAGTATTCTCAATATCTAACGGATATAGCATAAAACCCCTTACAGATGCCAACCTGATCGGAGTCATTCATATCTCGAACCGTTTCAGACTCAATTCAATTCGTCTTTTCTAACTGGTATCACATCTGAAAGACCACAATAATTTCAACTGGCCATGAACATAATCCAACAGGAGGTCGTTTTGAATAAATATTTGCGATGCTCTTCCCGCAACTATTGCTGAATAAAAGATGGAAATAATGAGCTAGTAATAACTCTAGGTTATGGAATCATATTTCCCCTTTATTGCCAAATCATGTTATTTAAAATCAATACATACACATGTAAACCAAACATAAATTTGAGTGATAAACCTTTAACAACTTACAAAATAATGCATTTATGGAAACGATTAATTAGTGATAACAAAATTGTAACTATGTTTTAATAATGACGCACATAAAATTTATTGGTGGACCCTAAAAGATTAAAGGCGATCAACTATCGTCTCATTAGATAGAAATACCGTGTTTTCTGCACCTTTCCTTCAAATCAAACACAGTATCCTTCATAAGAACCTTTGCTATTTAGGATATTTATTCATCCTTTTTGGTAAATTAAAATAATTATTAATATGGTACATCTTATTTGGTAGTAGGAGTGCACTTCGCATCATTCTCCGATTTCATATTGTTATAGAATTTATGGCGATCTCTTTTGTCCATAACACACGAACGGCTGTAATGTGACAATAATTTATCAACGAAGATCATGCTTCAAAATTGCTGAATTATCATTATCCTCACATCTCTGTAATATGCATGATATTTCATACTTTTTATCTATATTTTCAGGCGGTGTACAACTATGCCAAGGTTGCCTGTAAATGTCACGGAGTTTCCGGCTCATGTAGTCTTAAAACTTGCTGGCAACAGCTACCAACCTTCCGCGAAATCGGCGAACGTCTGAAGGAAAGGTACGACGGAGCCGTTGAAGTGAAATTTAACAAGAGAGGCACACAATTGAAGCGAAAACATAGGAAATACAACAAGCCAACAAATGAAGACTTACTGTACCTTGAGCAATCGCCAGACTATTGCCAAGCTAATAAGGAGACCGGAAGTTTGGGCACTTCCGGCCGTGAATGTAATAAAGGGTCAGATGGTATGGACGGATGTAACTTGATGTGTTGTGGCCGGGGCTATAATACCTTTAAAAAGACTCTTGTGGAAAGGTGTAACTGTAAATTTGTTTGGTGTTGTCATGTAAAATGCAAAACTTGTGAAAGTGTCAAGGATGTGCATGTTTGTAAATGAGATTGTTGTTTTCTCTTTCCAATGTTATTTATTTATAAACAACGAGCAATCAGGTATCTGACTGTAGAAACGATTTCATTATCGTTTATGCAAAATCATACACATACATTGCCATGGTTCACGTTAAATCCATTGTACCAAATGCGCTCATGGACTGGGACAAATGCGTACGATCCTACCTCTACGCTTAAACTGATGACGTGTGCAAAAACTGTGATCTCGAGTAAGACATCTCGCGCAAGGCGATACTTCGAGACCAAATGTGCCTGGAATGTGTTGTTCGCGGAAAGTTGTACGGAATAATGGCCAGTGTTAAGAATAAGCAACTTTTATTTGATTTAGTGCAATAAACAGCGCTTAGATTCCTATTGGATCATTTCGCTCACTTGTAACTGCTCGTTTGTTGTGGTTTCTCAAAGGACAGCACAAGGAAACGAGGGAGTGACTCTAAGAGCCTTGTGCTTAAACAGAAAACCTTGAAAGAGAAACTATGCTGTTTAAAGATCTAAATATTTATTAGCTCATGTTAATGAAACTGCCTTTTATTTCGTTTGCTAAAGGCATTTTGACTCTTTCGGTATAAAATCTAAATAAAAACATTGCTAGGCTATTTTTTCGTATTTCTTGGAAGTTAAATACTGAAATAATTGATAACGTTAACCGAAAACTTTCCGAAATTTCATTCAGTTTTGCTGCTTACATAAAAGGTATTTAAGAAGTAAATGTTATACTAATGTGAGATTTTTTGATTTCTAAATGATTATTTGTAAATTGTTTTGTTTATAATTGCGTACATCAATGCCAAGAGTCATACAGGAGTAAACCATGTATATTATTGTTGTTGTAAAAGTGTATATTGATATCATACTATGTTACATATACAAACATCATAGTTATCATACCATAGGTGGTTAAATCAGTTACCATTGGAAGTAGGTTTATGTTGTTACAAATGATGTAGGACAAAGTTTACCAGATTAAAAGCCCCTCAGAAATATTGCATTGATAGACAAACTACCCCATGATTTTAAACCTTCTTCTTCAATGTTGAAAGAAGATACGTTTTAAAATTTGATATTATACAATTTCAACGGAAAGGCGAAAATGGCCAAAAATAATTTATATATTAGCGTCTTTTTCAACCTATGCTTAAATTGGTTGAAGGTGTTTTGACCGGGGAGGATTTTGTTTGCTTCCCTTTTCACAGGGTTATAAAGGTGCTGTCTCATTGTAAACTGAATTATCTTGAAGATAGATTGTAATAATAATTATAATTTCCATTTTTCGAAAAGGAAACAATAAAATCAAACTAAATTAAATAAGACAACCCCCCTCCCCCCCCACACACACACACCCACACACACATATTATACCCTTTTTAAAAAAGTGCACAGCCAAGCTGTTATTTTTAGAGTCTATATAAATGTATCTCCCCCCTCTCTGCTATGTCGCCAGGCATTGTAATAAGCAGGAGACTAGATTTTGAACTAAGCTTTTTAAGTATGAAAGAGATAGCACACAATCGAATAAGTAAAATCTCTTAATAGCTGTTTCAACAAAAGGTGTATGTTTCATTTGGGAAATTCTTTTATACACTTCGCGTTCTTCTGGTCATTTAAATGGTATTTAAAAGAAAGTATGCATATTTAAATCGTTGTTATTTATTTCATTGTTATCATGGTTGACATTTAGCATACTAGCAATAGCACACTCTCATATTAACGACGATAAAAAGCGTATATTTTACATAACAAATCAGTGTTTTGTATAAATAATAAATTTGAATATAAAAATGACCATTTTAAAGTTGATATTTAGTCACAAATTATTATTTAAATTACAGTTATTTTGTTTACAGCCCTGAAACTATTCAAAGACACGAATAGTTTATACACTGTGTGTAGTTTTTATATTCGATTTGTCATACAATTTGAAACATGTTTTTCAGTAGCGCAAGTTCTGGGGGATCATTTCACCAAGAATCATGGGAAAGTTTGTTCCTATGAAGGATATTTCAACAGCACTACTGCACTGTTTTAAATCCTTCATATGTAAAATATTGCTTCGTTGGTTCATATGAATGGTTCTTCATGAAATGCCCCCTGATTTCATATATGGTTTTCAATTTACTGTTTAATTGTTCTGTTAAATAAAATCAATTTGCCTCGGTGGGTTACAGGGTATTGTTTTGAATCAAAATGGTACAAATACATCTGCAAACATACATTTAATCTCATCATAGAGCTGTTCAACATATCATCATGTCTTGTTAGTTTTTTCTATATTGTTACGTTGTGATACATTTATTCTATTTCTAATTTTGTTTATTTTATAAAATTAATTTGCCCATAAATACCTACATTGCACTTTTCATAAAATAAAAAAGATAACCATGCAACTCGTCTTGTTCTGTTTTCATTCTTTGAAAACGGGTTTAAGACAAACATATTAATACAATTAAGTTTAATGTTTGATAGCGTGAGGAAACTCCGCTCTGCTCCTTACTTTAAGTGTTTTGATTTTAAATACGTGATTGAAGACGTATTGTTGTAAACAATAACATTCAATGTTTGAGAGTTCAAGGAAAGCTACGCTCCTTCCCTTCAGTGTTTTCGGCTTAAGAAGTCTTTGTTTTACTTAGGTATCCCTTAATCAATTCAGATTAACAAAACAAAACTGCATGACCAAGAGGACATGGTTGTGGGGCACATTCACGAGTTATATGATTTCAACAAACTTAGATGACCTCTAGTCAATGCTTATGCTTCAACAAACTTAATCAATGGCCTCGCCAAAGCATTTGACATATACATCTCAAAATTATTTTTAGATGATAAACAAGAAATACTTTGCTTTTATTTTTTATTCAATCTAAAGATATTTAGACAGACAAATATTGTAAATCGTCGACAATTTAACACATGTGTACAATATATTACGCTCAAAGGAAAGCCTTGTTTCTCTACCAAGGTATACGATATTATGGCAAAAGTATTTCTACTGTGTGTTTGCCAGTATTCACACTTAAAATACATACTACTTTTTTAGTTTAAAATGTATTTAAAAAAAAACACTTAAACTTACAAATCGTTAACAAAAATATCTTCTATTTCAGTGTCTTGAAGTTTTCGAGAAAATAAGTATAAACTATTTATAGACAATGCTTTTTGGGGTTCAAAGTGTGTACTTCCTTTTATCAACCGTTGCCCTGAAAAAATAAGGTTAATTAACTTTACATTCAAAATGCATGTATAAACAACATTTGTGAATACATAAGTTAAATCCACAAGTCAGCATCTTTAATTTAGCTTTATTTTCAAATGTGATGTCAATATAAAATACCTCTCCTTGTCATGGCTGTACAATTCAACAATGACACAAGTGCGAAAAACTACAACTTTACCCGAAAATAGTTTCTGTGATTCACACACGTGACCAAGCCACCCAACCCTTGTTAAAGCATATGATATCTAGCATCTTCTAGACCTTACATGGAACATGGAGTAAAAGTACAGTAGCCAAATAATTTACAATGACTCAAGGTCGAAGCTCAACAGACACAAAACTAAAGACACCGAACCTACAAAACTTCACATGCATACGTCACATGCAACGAACGCCTTGTTTCATAGCCAAACAAAATTGGATTTTCTAACTCACGACTTGGAAATACTTCCCAAATCACGCAGGGTAATCTACTAATCTGGTGAATTCAACCCTTTGAGCAGCTTTCAAATAGAAAGTCTATAACAGCCAGCAAGCAGGAATAGCTTCCTGTTTAGATTTGCTTAACCTAGGACTTTAGGTTACATGTTCTCAGCAAGGAAATCTACAGCACTCACACATATTTCCCAACAAATATTTAGAAATAATTTTCGAAGTAACTCATTAACTTATGCTGGTTAGAAATGATCTATGAGAGTAAATCTCAGCTAAAATCCCTCAAGCATACTTCCCAACAAACAATTGGGAATAGCTTCCCATGTAAGAAATTATACCCAACCCACCATAATATGCTGGATGAGGTAGCTATTATATTATGGTGAGTTGGGTATAATTCCTTATGCTTGTCTGGCCTAATCTGACCTTAACTCTCAGCTAATTAAGAACATATTAAGTTTACTCCACTGCCTTGGGTTATATTTCCCAGCCACAAATAAGAATAATTCCCCAAGTGAAAATATAAAACCCTGCTAACCATATTATCCTGGTTATATCTGCTTGTCTGGCATCTTTTAGCCTTGACCTTCCTTTCAGCGAGGAAGTCTTCTCGCATGATTTCAGCAATGAGCTGGTCCTCCGACTGAGTGTAAGTAACCTAAAACGAAATACTTTTCAGTAACATTTAAAAAAAATGAAATAAATGCAAAATGGTTTCAGCATACTGATTATGGCGCTAGATTTCTTTCAAATGCTTCACCATCAATGTTATTTTCATGTCCTTAGGCATTTGAGGCGTTTATACGAACATGTGCGTATGCTTTTGTGTATATATTATTAAAATAATTCATGTTTTTTTACCACTCTCCTTAACTAATACCATGTAGAAATTGCAAGCGAAAGAGTTCTTATGCAGAAAATAGATTGGCTGTTCCTTGTTTAAAACTAATTATCATATTAATGTCATTAACCTTCGCGTCCTTCACCTCAGCAGACGCCTCAGTCCTAACATCTTTTTGTTCATCTGTCTTCTCATCTTCTGCCTTCTTGGCAAGTTTCCAATTTTGCAGTTTCCTCGCTTTTCGTTTCCGTTCGTTAATGAAATCATCATGGAGTATACCAGCAATGAGTTCCTTTTCATCTGCCGTATAGGTTACCTACAGAGCATGTTATGCATTTAGAAAATTGATGAAATCGGACGAAGAAATAAACAATGCACTGTACATGGTTTAAAAAAATAATGATTATATTAATGATATTTACCTTCGCATCCTCCTCCACAGCAGTCGCATCAGTCCTGTCACTTTGTTGTTCATCTGTCGTCTCATCTTCTGCTTTCTTAGCAAGTTTCCAATTTTGCATTTTTCTCGCCTTTTGTCTCCGTTCGTTCATGAAATCATCATGGAGTATGCCAGCAATAAGTTTCTTTTCATCTGCCGTATAGGACACCTACAGAACATGTAATGCATTTAGAAAGCAAATAAAATCAGACGAAAAAATAATCAAAACACCTTGTCAAAGATATTAAGGGCATATCGGAATGCATACATTTTACTTTAAGCGCTATGAAAATGAAATTTTAAATTGAGCGGGTTTGTAACGTTATACTTTTAAACTTATAATCGGGGATGCATTGATGCTTAAATTTTCCAGGTGCCCCCGGGGATTGGGGTGGAGTTAACACCTTGACTACACAGTACCTCGAAACACCAAAATGCTTATTCCATTTGAAAAAGTAGTATATGGTACCAACATTGACATGCTGTCTGTTATCAACAGCTGTGAAGAAGAATTACCGCATCGTCGGATTGAGTTGCTTCGTTCTGTCGTGAGGACTTTCTCTTTTCCTTCTTGGCAGACCCAGATGAGACCTGAAACCAGTAAGTTATCAGAATAAGGGATCACCTACGTACTTATGAACACATTTGCGGATGTGTGGTGAACTAAGGTTTGCCCCCAATTATAAAACAGGTTAGTAGTGAATTCGCGCATGGCACATCATTATAAAAGACATCGCCATAAAAAATAAATTTAAAAATAACCACCTAAATTACTAAATCAGCATAACAATTATTATATAATATGACATGAAAACACCGCACTGTGTGTACAGTTTGGCCATTATAACTCCCGGGTTTCAATGTAGTGTCAACTTCGATAGGCTGAAACAAGCCAAATAATCAATTAAGCCTTTAAATACCGCTTTTGAGGGTCTCTTTGCCTGAAGTGGGGGTAGCCTTCTTGGAGGCACGGCAAGGTTAGAAGACTTATCATCAAGGGTGACGTCAAACGCCACACCGCCTGTGGCCACTTTTGCATCCTGGCCTAAATGGGATAGTTTGATATCCAATTTAACCATTTTTTTCAATCAATTTCAGTAGCAGGTAATTAATACAAAAAATGTAATTATATACATTGTGCTTTAAACAGGTTCAAAGTGTTTTACTGAATGATTTGTTGGTGTATAATCAACCTATTTTAAAAGGAACTACATTATATAATAACAGGTACGAATCAATCGCATGGTCAACTCAATTGCCAGTGTCCCGGGGGTCTAGGGTTCGAACCCGGGGCACATGATTTGTCCGTGGTTTAGTTTATTATGTGCATTGATATCTAGAATCGGGTGTTGGGAAATGTGTATTTGTTACAAACTGTGCAAAATTATATCATAATAGATTATTTAATCACCATTGGCGTTTTGTTTGTATGCATAAAGTCAGTTAAATGGACTATGTATAGTCAATAATAAAGATGTAAATTTATTCTAATCCATACCTTTGTCAAGGTCGCCAACCATTTCTTCGCCCTTCTTCAACTCCTCTTCCATGTCGCCATATTCCACCGCTGATGACGACGGACGGAACTGAGTATTTGACGAAATAATGACAGAAACGTCATCGTTACGTTTCCTAGGATCAGGACCAACTTTATTACTCTTTTTTCTAAAGCAATTTCCCATATTTTCGCTAGAAATTGATTTTATTGACGAAAATTAATCAAAAGACAACCTGTCAACAAACAGTCGCTACGCGTCTTTTTGGAAATGACGTTGACGTCAAGGAAACTGGACGGTGTTAACATCTCGCGTAAACTGTTTACCTTTGTGTTTGTTTTTGTTGTTGATGTTTTACCAGTATCTTAGTCTTTTTCATTTACCTTTGTCAATTTATATAAGTTTGTGTAAATAATGAATTGATTGAGTTGTACAATTGATTAATTATAAACTTTGTTGTATTAGTTTTCATGTTTCACCATACGTCACGTTTGACGTCATGCGATGTGACGTTCATTTAGCTGTCATGCGTTATATTTTGCTTAAAAAACTATTGTAAAGTGCGTTTTTTTTGTATAAGAAATAATTACAGTATACTAAAAACTTAATAACTATGCTGTTGTTTTATGCATGGCGACTGATAGTAGGATTGCTATTGGACCCAGATCGCAACAAATGGACGAAAACCCGAACAAGTTAGGTCGTAGTAATACAAAAACGTTTTAATAATAGCACTGCATTCGTCTATTTTGTATTCAATCAATTGAATGTCATTTGCTATCCGAAAATGGTCATTCTCCGTGCCGCAGAGAAATGTAAAGAGCAAGGGAAAAAACCCATGCATTGACAACACGACTGTTGACTGCGGTTAAGGTTTATTTTTGACGAAAATGAAGTTATTTTCGCGAAAGTAAGATTTTGATATGAATCTGGTAGATTTTGGCGAAAATAACATTTTTGACAAAAATATAGTTAGTTTTTGGATAAAATATTTATTTATTTTTTTTTTGGGGGGGGATAAGTTTTGGTAAAACTCTGACAATAGGGTAAGTTTTGGCGAAAATAACATTTTGGAAAAATGTAGTTAGTTTTTGGATAAAATAAAGTTATTTTCGTGGAAAATAAGTTTTGGTAAAAATCTGAAAATAGGGATAGTTTTGGCGAAATTAACATTTTTGACAAACATGTAGTTAGTTTATGGCTCAAATAAGTTATTTTCGCGAAAATAAGATTTTGAAAGAAATATGAAAATAGAGTTAGTTTTGGCGAAAATAAGATTTTTGACAAAAATATAGTAAGTTTTGGGCAAAAATAAAGTTATTTTCGCGAAAATAAGATTTTGAAAATAACTTTATTTTTGCCCAAAACTCACTATATTTTGGTCAAAAATGTTATTTTCGCCAAAACTTACTCTATTTTCATATTTCTTTCAAAATCTTATTTTGGCGAAAATAACTTTATTTTCTTCAAAAATAACCCTATTTTCGTATTTTAGTAAAAAAAAAGCTATTTTCGCGAAAATAGGTTATTTTCGTATTTTAGTCGTAATACAGTATCCGACCGACCAGTTTAAAAACAAACCATAGCCACGCGCCTCATTCGGAACTCCTCGGCCATTTTATTGAAAACAACCTCGGATGTATGCCGGTACATCAGTTGAAGTAGTTCGTAAATTTTTGAATAATATCTTTAATTAAATGTAGTGTTTAAGAGTTGTATTTATTGATCTCAGTTTAAATTGATTGCCAGTGAAGTGTTTTATTGCAAACATAATTAAGATTCCCAAGAGTTAAGTCATAAAGTTTATCTGCTAAATAAGATTAGTACGCGATCTATTTGCAGCGGACTTAAACGTACCACTTTTTGAGTATGTAAACCGTCCAAATACATCCGAGGTTGTTTTTGAAAAAAATGGCCAAAGAGCTCCGAATGCACGCGCCTTTGATTTTATTACCGCTCATGCTCTGACGTCACAAATTGTACCGTCTGATCCGCAGCCGACACATTCCTATAAATGTGTTGTTATATCTTTCGCAGGTTTTTGTTTGGATTTCAGTTGATGGAACTTAAATTAGGCGAAATGAATAACCATTGATAACTGCGAATACATTAATACAACGATTAATGAAATATGAACCTCGCAATAAAGCCTGCATGAATTCGCAGAGCCTAATCGTACGAAGCCTGCATGAATACGGAAAGCCTATTGTAAAAAAGTAAGTTCTACTTTGGACATGGATTAATAACACCGCGATCTATATCCTAAATATTTTCATTATAACGACAACAAAATGTGTCTCCTGTGATCAACTACGTGTTTGGACCATAAACATGCGTTTGCCAATTTAAATATATCGGACAGGGATCGCCGAACTCCGCCATTTTGTTTCCCTGTTGACAAAAAGTCTCGGTAATACATAATCAGGAATGAAAGTTTATTCTCCGGGAACAGAGACAGACACGCAACAAAAATAACGACGATATATTTAATTTTTGATTTTTTTACTTTTATGCCTAAAAAAAGATTAGGGTCGGTGAGGAAAAAATTGGGTCGGTTGGGTTACCGGAAACACAGGTATTTTTTTGGCCAGAGTATGCGCACCGGAATGCGATACTACGATGATTAAAACACAACAGTACGATGATGAAAACGCGATAGTGCGATGAAGAAAACACGACAGTACGATGATGGGCAGTATTAAGAATTGTCAATATCAATATTTTAACCTTAACCTTGAACAACTATCACATGAACTTGTAATGTTTCAGTACATTTACTCTACATTTGACAAAATGAATTAAATGTCAATGTAAATGATTACTTTATTTCAAATCCCTCAATAAATAAAATAAACTGACACCAATTTCATCACTTTCGGGATGATTCTGGGTACTCCACACGCTCGTGATAACTTCCTGGGTTCAACGACCCACTACTTGGGGTACCCCGGCCGTCAATCGTAT
The DNA here is from genome assembly GCF_026914265.1 of Mya arenaria. Classification (NCBI taxonomy): domain Eukaryota; kingdom Metazoa; phylum Mollusca; class Bivalvia; order Myida; family Myidae; genus Mya; species Mya arenaria. The sequence continues at coordinate 40,869,700 of NC_069135.1, forward strand.
TTTCTTTGGTTGTTATAATATAAGAAAACTAGAACCAGGTTTTTGTTATGGGCAATCAGAAATTATAGCCAATCAAAAGCAATCCCAAGCTAGCTCTTCACATAAGCTACCTACACACCAAGTTTCATCAGTATCTGTCAATGCTAACTAAAGTTATTGGGCAGAAACCATTTTTCTATTTTAAGTAACAGTGACCTTGACCATTTTTCTATTTTAAGGAATAGTGACCTTTACCTTAGCCCCTCCCCACTCAAAAGCAATCCCAAGCTAGCTCTTCACATAAGCAACTTACACACCAAGTTTCGTCAATATCTATCAATGCTAACTAAAGTTATTGGGCAGAAACCATTTTTCTATTTTTAGTAACAATGACCTTGACCTTAGTCCCACCCCCCTCAAAAGCAATCCCAAGCTAGCTCTTCCCATAAGCTACCTACACACCAAGTTTCATCAATATCTATCAATGCTAACTAAAGTTATTGAACAGAAACCAATGTTTGACGCCCGCCCGCCAGTCCGCCCGCCCTACGACAACCTCATTCTAATAACCCGGTTTTCGTTGAAAATCTGGTTAAAAACACATTCCTTTCTATGACCCAAATACTGCATCTAGGAATAATTTATCATTGGATTGTTTGCGTCATTAGTGAATATGTCAAACCTATATCTTGGCAGAACGTTTTCTTTTGTTTTTTAAGCTTGAATTGCTTCCAACTTACATGGGTTTGGACATGGAGCGTGCGCATGGACCTCTATGTACACTTTAAGGTCATAATGAGGGCCATAACTATATGGAAAACAGTCCGAGCAAACCCTTCTGATAGCAGGCACCACAGGGTTCATTTTACAAATTGCGCATGGCCAAAAAATGTACATGATGTAGAGGTTATGTCAATTTTAAGGAGCACATGGGTCATTTTTGTGAAGGCATCAAAAAGAGCAGATTTTAGAGAACAAATACAAGATAACATGATTTTTTTTAATGACTTTTCATAATTTGTATTTTAGTGTTATACATCAAACACAAAATAACATATAGTTTACTGGTGAAAAAATTCTAGTAAAAACATAATTATACTATTATTGATAAATAAAATGTTACCATGGCAACCACATTACAATTCAATACAATATGAAACACATAAGGGGATCAAACTAGAGCTCTTAAAAACTAATAAAAAAACAAAAGTCTTGGCATTAAAAGGTACCAGAAATACCAAAATACAGGCATTAAAAAAACTACGCAAACCATAAAAGTGTAGGCATTAAAAACTACTCAAATTACTAAAGTAAATTAAGGCAGTCACTTTAGAAATACCTTTTAAATGGTCAGAATCAGTATAAAAACTGTTGCTATTGTGATTTAATTCCGGAGTGGTTCAGTGTTGTGCAAGAAAACTATTAAATTGTCCAAAGATTAGTATATTCAATAAATAGTTTTAGTTGGTTTATTTTTGAAGATGAATATAGAAAATAATATGAATTTTAATGATGAAGAGGGCATACTGTTTCTATAGCAACATCAAAATTATTTCAACCAAATATTATGATTCATAACCCCTAATGTATGATTTCTGTTTATTTCATGAGCATTTTCCTGTCACAAAATTAGATTTCTCTCTTATTAAAACAAAAACATTTCAAAAACACCAGTTGTTGAACAAAAGTAGTTTAAACAAAAAAGACATCAAAGTATCTAAATGTTAAATAATTCCCCGTTCAATGGAAACAAAGAAAACAAGTAAACCCTTACACTTATATTTTCAGTTATGGTCATCTCAATGAAACGTTTAAAACTTTATCTGTAATACAGTTGATCAATTCAATAATGGGTATTTTTACTCATTATATTATATTGTATTTAAAAGTGTTTCATTATTACTCTTTTTTCTCATTATAATTGCATTGATTGAAAAGCCAGTCTGTTAAAATCTCAAAATTGAAGATATCTTATTATGACTTTCAAATTAAAAAAAGTTGCAAAACTTGTTCATTTATTTACTGAGATGTTCAGCTACCATCGAACAAATTAAAATGTTGCCATGACAACAACAAAATACAACAAACTTAAATTGTTTAAAAAAATAACAAATATATAATTTATGTATTGACAAATCCTAATTATTTTGAAATCATCGAAGTCAGTATGTCATTGTTATAGTATCTAAAAAGTCATACAATTTGGCCTAGATTTCTATTTTTATGAATCTCATCAAATAACTGGAACTATTCAGAGCTTGTTACCAATACAGATAAACATATTGTTTTGATTTTGTCTTTACATGTTTAAGGGCTATATATATATATATATATATATATATATATATATATATATATATATATATATATATATATATATATACACACACACACAATGTATTGACATGTTGACTGCAACCCATATGTTGACATGCTGTCTGTTATCAATGTTTTGACATGTTAAATGTTATCAATGTATTGATATGCTGACTATAGACAATGTATTGACATGTTGACTGTAACCAATGTATTGATATGTTGACTGTATCAATGTATTGACATGTTGACTGTAACCCATATATTTACATGTTGACTGTAACCCACATATTGACATGCTGTCTGTTATCAATGTATTGACATGTTGACTGTAACCAATGTATTGACATGTTGACTGTAACCAATGTATTGACATGTTGACTGTAACCCATATATTTACATGTTGACTGTAACCCACATATTGACATGCTGTCTGTTATCAATGTTTTGACATGTCGACTGTAACCAATGTATTGACATGTTGACTGTAACCCATATATTTACATGTAGACTGTAACACACATATTGACATGCTGTCTGTTATCAATGTTTTGACATGTTCACTGTTATCAATGTATTGACATGTTGTATGTTACCAATGTATTGACATGTTGACTGTAACCAATGTATAGACATGTTGTATGTTACCAATGTATTGACATGTTGACTGTACCAATGTATTGACATGTTGACTGTAACCAAATGTATTGACATGTTGACTGTACCAATGTATTGACATGTTGACTGTATCAATGTATTGACATGTTGACTGTAACCAAATGTATTGACATTTTGACTGTAACCAATGTATTGACATGTTGACTGTATCAATGTATTGACATGTTGACTGTATCAATGTATTGACATGTTGTATGTTACCAATGTATTGACATGTTGACTGTAACCAAATGTATTGACATGTTGACTGTACCAATGTATTGACATGTTGACTGTAACCAATGTATTGACATGTTGTATGTTACCAATGTATTGACATGTTGACTGTAACCAAATGTATTGACATGTTGACTGTATCAATGTATTGACATGTTGACTGTATCAATGTATTGACATGTTGACTGTAACCAAATATATTGACATGTTGACTGTATCAATGTATTGACATGTTGACTGTATCAATGTATTGACATGTTGACTGTATCAATGTATTGACATGTTGACTGTATCAATGTCTTGACATGTTGACTGTGACCAAATATATTGACATGTTGACTGGATCAATGTATTGACATGTTGACTGTATCAATGTATTGACATGTTGACTGTACCATTGTATTGACATGTTGACTGTACCAATGTATTGACATGTTGACTGTAACCAAATATATTGACATGTTGACTGTAACCAAATATATTGACATGTTGACTGTATCAATGTATTGACATGTTGACTGTATCAATGTATTGACATGTTAACTGTTATCAATGTATTGACATGTTGACTGTATCAATGTATTGACATGTTGACTGTATCAATGTATTGACATTTTGACTGTTACCAATGTATTGACATGCTGACTGTTTAAGGCGTAATAAAAATTATGTCCAAGTATTACACATGTCGCTGACAACATATGGCACATGACGCAGGCAAAATATAACACATGACGCAGACAAAATATAACACATGACGCAGACAACAGACAAAATGTTACACATGACGCGGACAATATATAACACATGACGCTGACAAAATATAACACATGACGCAGACAAAATATAACACATGACGCTGACAACAGACAAAATGTTACACATGACGCGGACAATATATAACACATGACGCAGACAAAATATAACACATGACGCAGACAAAATATAACACATGACGCAGACAAAATATAACACATGACGCAGACAACAGACAAAATGTTACACATGACGCAGACAAAATATAACACATGACGCAGACAACAGACAAAATGTTACACATGACGCGGACAATATATAACACATGACGCAGACAAAATATAACACATGACGCAGACAAAATATAACACATGACGCAGACAACAGACAAAATGTTACATATGACGCGGACAATATATAACACATGACGCAGACAAAATATAACACATGACGCAGACAAAATATAAAACATGACGCAGACAAAATATAACACATGCAGACAAAATATAACACATGACGCAGACAAAATATAACACATGACGCAGACAACAGACAAAATGTTACACATGACGCGGACAATATATAACACATGACGCTGACGGTATATAACACATGACGCTGACGACATATAACACATGACGCTGACAACATACAACACATGACGCTGACAATATAATTATTACACATAATGCTGACAACAAATAACACTCTTTTTTTAAAATATGCACTTTGTACTGTATATTGTACAAATTGCATATTTAAAAAAGTATATATTTTTAATATTTTTTCACATATTCGGTATTATAATTTTTAGTAAGGAATTATAAGATTTTTTTTTGATTTTTTAAAAAAATGATTCAGTTTGAAAATCCGGTGCCAGTGGGTTCAAGGTAACACATTGAAAGTCTTGTCCAGCGTAGAGGTTTTCAGCGTTTTCAAAATAACAAGGTTATCACGTATGGCTAAAATCTTGCCAGGGGAAATAACTGTAATAATATAAAACTTTATTTCAGTAGAGGTTGTGTTTCTTTTCGTACATTGCCAAGCAGTAACGTTTTGGGGGCATCCAATTTTCCCTAAACATTTGCTTAAAAGACATAATGATAAAAAGTATGTATTTCTAATAAAAATTAAACTTTCATTTCTAAATATCATGTAAATCAATCCAACATTGATAACATGAAATGGACATTTGGAAATCCACTTAACGCTTCCATAGTAGCTATTATCTTTAAAAAAATATATTTTAATATGGCTTAAAAAAAGAAAAAGCATGAATTAAGTACATTTGTCAATGTTAATCACAGACCTGGTTTATAGGTTTGTGATGATAATTAACCTTTATACATGGATATGTATACATAGATGTAGCATATTCAGGCTAAAACGTAGATCTATTGAGATTGTGGAATAATATTCATGAACTTTTGTCTAGATTCACTAAAAGACGATTATTTTTCACTAGATGAACATGTATATATACATTGGACAACATGTGTAAAGCAGAATACATGTTTGACCCGTAATTGTGGGTTATCATCACCACAATTGTCACTAAAATGTAGCGTTATCAGAGTGTACGATGGTGTTTTAACCTTTTCTACAGCAAAAAATAGTCCTTCACTTAAGTTGCAATTCAAAGTAGCTGACATCCCTTCAGTATTCTAATAATTGTTAACATTTATAATTGGTTCTGTGATGTTAAATTCATTGAATTCATAGACAGCCTTTGTTTCCCATACATACCTTGATGTAAGTGTATATATCAGATAGGTAAGAACATAGGAACACTTTTGACTGTTTTGTGTGTTTTATTTAACTTTCTCTTCAACAATGCAATAAAATGCAATTATTTTAAAAAGAAATGTTGCAAAAGAAAATGTGCACATTTGTATTGGCTAATTTTACTATGTTTATATTTGAAATAAAGGATATATGAAATAAAGGATATTTCAGAAAACAGCAACTTATTATTATCTTAATATCACCCACAAGCATCCTATGCTATATCCCCCATCCCACAAGCTAGCAATGTTACATCCCCATACCCAACAAGCGTGAAATATAACTTCCCAATCCCACAAGCTTGCTACTTTATATACACCCACCATAAAGGTCAATGTTACATCCCCCACACTACAAGCATGCTGTGTTATATCCTAACCCAAAAGTACAATGTTACATCCCACACACCACAAGCATGTAATGTTATATCCTAACCCAAAAGTGCAATGTTACATCCCACACACCACAAGCATGTAATGTTATATCCCTTCCCAAAAGTGCAATGTCACATCCCCAATTAATAAGTGCAATGTTACATCCCCAACCCACAAGTGCAATGTTACATACCACAACCCACAAGCATAAAATGTTCAACCCCCACCCCAAAAAGTGATATATCATGTCTTACACCACACAAGCACGCAAACAAAATTGTTACATCCCCAACCACACAATTTCTATGTTACATTCCTGCCTTCAAGTATGCAATGTTACATCATCTACATCATAAGTGCTATGTTACACTCCTACCCTACAAACATGTTATGTTACATTGTCTAGCCCATAAGTGCGATGTTAAACCCCTACCCTACAAGCATGTAATGATACACCCCTACCCTTCAAGCTTGTTATGTTACATCCACTGCTCCATAAGTGCTATGTTACAACCCTACCCTTCAAGCATGTTATGTTACATCCCTACCCTTCAAGCTTGTTATGTTACATACTCTTCTCCATAAGTGCTATGTTACACCCCTACCCTTCAAGCATGTTATGTTACATTGTCTACCCCATAAGTGCTATGCTATATTCATACCCTTTAAACATGCTATGTTACATTGTCTACCCCATAAGTTCTATGTTACATTCCTACTTTTCAAACATGCTATGTACCATTGTCTACCCCATAAGTGATATGTTACACCCCTACCCTTCAAGCATGTAATGATACACCCTAACCTTCAAGCTTGTTATGTTACATCCACTTCTCCATAAGTGCTAATAAACACCCCTACCCTTCAAGCATGTTATGTTACATCCCTAACCTTCATGCTTGTCATATTACATCCTCTTCTCCATAAGTGTTATGTTACACCCCTACCCTTCAAGCATGTTATGTTACATTGTCTACCCCATCAGTGGTATGTTACATCCCTACCCTTCAAGCTTGTTATGTTACATCCTCTTCTCCTTAAGTGCTATGTTACACCCCTACCCTTCAATCATGTTATGTTATATTGTCTACCCCATAAGTGGTATGTTACATTCCTACCCTTTAAAATGCTATGTTACACTGTCTACCCCATAAGTGGTATGTTACATTCCTACCCTTTAAAATGCTATGTTACACTGTCTACCCCATAAGTGGTATGTTACATTCCTACCCTTTAAACTGCTATGTTACATTGTCTACCCCATCAGTGGTATGTAACATTCCTCTCTTCAAGCATGTTATGCACCATTGTCTACCCCATAAGTGGTATGTTACATCCCTACCATTCAAACAAGTTATGTTACATTGTTTACCCCATATCCCTACCATTCAAACAAGTTATGTTACATTGTTTACCCCATAAGTGGTATGTTACATCCCTACCATTCAAACAAGTTATGTTACATTGTTTACCCCATAAGTGGTATGTTACATCCCTACCATTCAAACAAGTTATGTTATATTGTTTACCCCATAAGTGGTATGTTACATCCCTACCATTCAAACAAGTTATGTTACATTGTTTACCCCATAAGTGGTATGTTATACCCCTACCTGAGATAACACAAATTCACATGGTGTTAAATATGATGCTAACAAAGATTATGACCGAGTCTTTGTGAAAATAAGATAAGATGTTGTGTTTTTTTACAGGGTGAAAACTGCATTATTGTGAACGACACCATAAACCTATAAACAAGATATAGTTCCAAGATGACACTGGAATGTCTGAGCACCTGTTCGCCTGTTTTTCACCAATCTATAACTCAGAATTTATCAATGAATAATCTGGCTAAAAATGAACTTAAAGGGAGAAGATTTAAAATCAACGTGGAATACTGTTAAGTCTATTGAGATTTTGTCATTCAAATCCTGGTCTTCTGTTTTAAAAACAAATATATTAATAACAATAAAATTTAAAGCTAGTTTTCTCTTATAAATAATTTGATATAACACAAAGTATATCCTTTAAACGCGGTAGACTCAAAATACAAAACATACAGGCACAAAATTGGTAAAATATGATGTAATCAGTAAGTGAAAAAGGAAGAGTAAATCTTTGTTCTGTGAACACAAGCATTTTCCAAATAAAACAGAAGCTAGGCTGTTATTTAAAAAACATCTCAAGTCATTTCTTAACCTCAGTCAATTTCCTTAATTGTTCATAATCAAATCAAGTGTTTTTAACATGAAAGTACATGTTTTGAAATAAGCTCAATGATAATTAAATTTAAGAAAATGTATAATGAAAAAAATATTATTATCTAGTTATTATATCATTATTATAGATACTTTATAACTTTACAAATGACTTAAAGTTAGGAAATGACTTAACATGTTTTATGAATACGGCCCCTGGTCTAATCTGGAGCAGTTTTGCATTGTCACTTTGTTGGAAAAATGGTGTTCCAGACAGTCCTGACAGATTGGCCATAAGTCGAGTCGGATCAGCTCGGACAGTAGCTGTACAAAGTGGCAGAGTTAGAACTAAATGTTCCAGCAGAATGGTTCCATGGGGTTTTAATGTCTGAGACTTGGTCATGTCTAAATTAAGTGCCCCTAGGTTGTGGAACACAGCGAGTGATGCTACCGTTCGTTGAACACAAAATTATCACAGAATCGCTTTCATTTCTAGCCAATGAAGAACTTTAAGCTTCTGGAGAGGTGAAAGATGCTGGGTAACATCTGCCTGTGGAAGAGAAATAAAAGGATAATACCCGGTATACCATTTTCAGTATGTTTATTTTTATTTTTTTAATAATGCTTCAGTCAAACACTGTATACATGTACAATATATCAAAGCCTCCCGGCTTCCTTTGTTTTCCACTTATAATAGCTCAGTTTAAAATAGCATGCAGATAAGTTACCAAGCTGTTCACTTAAACTGCATACTAGTAATTAAACGTTGTTCTTGACAACACGGTGTCCTGTTTTTTTTGATGATTGAAATCGTACACTTGCACTTAATTAAGTTTTCAATGATATATCAATTAACATGCATTTTCTTAGTGATCTTAGTAACTTTAAAAATAAAGACAAAATAAGTTTAGAATGACTAAAATAAGAAACTCAAAAAAAACACGGAATATAACTCATAAATTGTATTTCAAAGTTAATCTTGTTTACTCCATGCAGAATAAAAGACTCTACATGTAAATACATAGACTTTGGTATACCTAATGATCCAGCGTATGGAAGATTGGTTCATCTGATCCCCATCTGTGGTACAATATTAGGACTCTTAAGTCAGCTAATACCAGCAATGCTGCTGATCCAGACCTGAAATTTGCCAACAAATTTTGATCAACATGTAATACAAAGCATCATCGCATATAAAACCATATATTTCAACAGTCATAAACTAGGGGAAACACTTTGGTTTTCATTTACATTCTCTTCTATAACAGAATACAAAAGAAGAAAGGATTCGTGTCTTAATATCAGATGATACTTTTATATCAATAAACACAAGCGCCTTGAATGCGTGACTGTTGGGATTTTTTTCAAAAAGAAGGCACAACTGGACTATTATTTAAGAAGGCTATGTGCATATTGCCTATGGCATTATGTGTACCAGGTTTCATTTGAACGTAATGAACTCTTTTTGAGATATCACCAAAGTTATAGTTTTCCACAGTGATGACGTTAACAACAAGGCTAAACCAAAAATAAAGTATTTTTGGGGCAATATAGACAAACTTAAAAATGTCCATTTAACATGAAACCATTATAAAGTTAAGTGTTACAAACCAAGGAATTGGTATCAATGATGTTAATCTAATAAGTGTAGCCAAAAAAGCTTTTTCTGTACTAGATTTAGGTTGTCAGTAAAACACAAACACACTAGTATTTGTCACTGTCACAATCATAGATCAGATCTGAGAAAGATTGCTTTTTGAACTTAAATCTAATTGTTGAAAAATTGATGACTATGCATGACAGTTGTGTCAAACAATATATAAAAATAACAACAAAAATCCCCGATTGTAACATGAACTTTTGACATACAGACAAGATTCTTGCTCATGCTCAAACATACAGACATGGGTCTTGCACTCATGCTCAAACCTACAGACAGTTTTCTTTTCCTCTTGCTCAAACCTACAGACATGGGTCTTGCCCTGTGCTCAAACCTACAGACATGGGTCTTTCGCTCATGCTAAAACCTACAAACATGGGTCTTGCGCTCGTGCTCAAACCTGCAGTCATGGGTCTTGCGCTCGTGCTCAAACCGACAGACCTTGGTCTTGCACTCATGCTCAAACCTACAGACATGGGTCTTGCGCTTCTGCTCAAACCTACAGAAATGGGTCTTGCGCTCATACTCAAACCTGCAGACATGGGTCTTGCACTCATGCTCATTCCTACAGACATGGGTCTTGTGCTCGTGCTCAAACCTACAGGCATGGGTCTTGCGCTCATGCTCAAACCTACAGACATGGGTCTTGCACTCGTGCTCAAACCTACATTCATGGGTCTTGCACTCATGCTCAAACATACGTTCAAAGGTCTTGCGCTCGTGCTCAAACCTACAGACCTTGGTCTTGCACTCATGCTCAAACCTACCAACATGGGTCTTGCGCTCGTGCTTAAACCTACAGACATGGGTATTACGCTCGTGCTCGAACCTACAGACATGGGTCTTGCGATCATGCTCAAACCTACACACATGGGTCTTGCCCTCGTGCTCAAACCGACAGACATGGGTCTTGCCCTCGTGCTCAAACCTACAGAAATGGGTCTTGCGCTCGTGCTCAAACCTACAGACATGGGTCTTGCACTCATGCTCAAACCTACAAACATGGGTCTTGTCCTCGTGCTCAAACCTACAGACATGGGTCTTGCCCTAGTGCTCAAACCTACAGACATGGGTCTTGCCCTCGTGCTCAAACCTACAGACATGGGTCTTGCCCTCGTGCTCAAACCTACAGAAATGGGTCTTGCGCTCGTGCTCAAACCTACAGACATGGGTCTTGCGCTCGTGCTCAAACCTGCAGACATGGGTCTTGAATTACACTCATGCCCAAACCTACAGACATTGGTCTTGCGCTCATGCTCAAACCTACAGACATGGGTCTTGCACTCGTGCTCAAACCTACAGACATGGGTCTTGCGCTCGAGCTCAAACCGACAGACATGGGTCTTGCACTCATGGTAAAACCTACAGACATGGGTCTGCAAGAAACACATTGTCTTTGCATGGTGAACATAGTTATTTTAAAATAATCTAATGCATGGACAAGTAAAAGGCGGGCTAAACTGGTCAACTTAACACGTCAACATCAAACTGCAAGCGGGCTGAACAAGCCAACATCTGACTTCAAGTGGGCTGAAAAAGCCAACATCTGACTGCAAGCAGGCTGAACAAGCAAACAAAAGACTGCAAGCTGGCTGAACAAGCCAACATCAGACTGCAATGATGAATTTTAACCCTGTGGCGGTATTCATAAAACTTCTTTAGTCATTTCCTTACTTAAGTCACTTTCCTAATTTTAGAATCTCTTAAGTCAAATGAAATAAAATCGAAGAATTTCCAAAATTCATTATTGTATTGAACTTAGTGAGAAAAAGAATATATTTTAATGTTCAAAGACACTAATAAATTTAATTGAAATTGACTCTGAAAATTTTATGAAATCAACTTAAGTTAGTCAATGATTGATTTTAACAGATAACTGGTCATTCTCTGGCTTAAAATAACATACATACACATAACATACTCCCCTTCTCTAACGGCCCTGCTTTATTATGTATTAGGTATACATTAAAACTCACGTATTTAATAAAAAAACAAAACGATGCACGGTAAACAACTGATAAACCTAAATATCCGAAATTAGATAATTAAAAAATGGTCGCATAATCAGTAAACATACGCGTGGATTTGATCTGACAAGTATGTATAAGTCATATAGGAATGACATTAAATTATTTTGAGAATTATTTTTCAATAACATGTTCTCAACGCCTGTTTCAATTTATGAAGACATTTGAAATCACACATTGTGTGTTCTCAGCTAGACCTGGTGTGGTTTTAACATCTGATATCCTTTATTCAGGTGATTAGCATTGACATTTTTTATTTGTTTCCATCTGTTTTTGCAATGTTGACTGTTTAAAATTACGTCTTAGTCAACCAATTAAAATCAATGATCAAACACTTGAACATTCTGCTCGATATCACAGAACAGAACGGACCATTGCTTTAGATACTGTCGAACCCCATTGGCTCAATCCAAGCGGGTATGCTTACCTTCATTATAGAAAATGGTCCTTAAATCCAGTTCGAGTCAACGAGAAATTCGAGCTGAGCGAGTTCGAGCTAACATCATAGCATGCACAACTGCATAGATAAATTATCGATATCACAAATATTGGTGTTAACTATTCTGTTTGGGTTTTCAATGAATTTTACACGTTTCAATCAAAGACGTGGTATATTTTGGGAGAGTTGTGACAACTATAATACTTCCACTATACAAGTCAGAAATGTCAGCAGTGTAGGTAAAGATGACTTTTAAACGTGTGTCATGTATTCTCCACATCTGCAGTGAATTTATTCAACATCAATATAACGGGCCTACACCAGATGGCCCCCAAAACAGCAAATACAGTTTTACCTCAAAACAAGCAAAAAATCAATACGTATGAAACAGATTAAAAATAACTTTACATGATTTAAATAATATGTTACCACTGTCCCAGCTGAGTTTACCCGTTTAAAAATAAAGCACACGTGATAAGAACAGATACGTGTACAGATATCGACACTATTATTTTTTTGGGGGTATATACGTGGTAGACAAACGCAGTAAATTTGGAAAAATACGCCTAATCTGCGAAAGATACATGTGTCTTAAGCTATGTGATAAATCAGCAAGTAAAATTCAATGCGTTGTAAACAACCATATAAATTTTATGTAAATTTTTGAAAAATGTTTTTTTTTTTTTCTTGCAATTCTATCATCAGGTTCCTAGTCCCTTTAATTGGACATTACTACAGCCAACATAACTTGTGGTTCTAAACACGGTTAAATTTTGAATGTTCAACTACTGGACTTGTCCCTGTAGATTTCATTCTATTATTAACGATTTAACCTTGCGTTAGATTTCTCAATTCTTAAAATGGGCTTTATAATTTTAAGTTATGAAGTTAAATCAAACGGCCATGATAAAGTATTTCCTTATGTAGAGGTATGGTAATATTGATGACAGTGTCTTGAAACGGTGATATTCCCCGGGCATTTCGCTTGGTAATTTATGAATGTAGTGCAGTGTTATTCACTTTTCACTGCACTCCAAGTAAGGCCAAAAAACTATTGCGTGGTTAGAGTTACATATTGACAGTTATCAATAGATAATGAGCATGTTATGGAGGGTAGGTACTGTTTTATTATACGGCTTGATGTAAAAACGTTATTGAGACTATTGAGGAATGGCGTATAAGCAAACTTTGATATAAAGCTTTAACAAACACACATACACGCACACACGCACACACGCACACATATGAAGATTCGTGCGTTTATAACAACATAAGTGTTTGTTAACATAATGTGAATATGTTTTGATAATCCTGTGAAGGTTATAGGGTGAATGTTTAAAATCACATACGTTTTTGTTAACATAATATGAACATGTTTTGTTTTGTTAATCGTGTTAAGGTTAAAGGATACATGCGTTTAGAACCACATACGTTATTGTTAACATAATATAACATGTTTTGATAATCCTTTGAAGGTTTAAGGATGCATGCGTTTAAAACCACATACGTTTTTGTTAACATAATATGAACATGTTTTGATACTCCTTGTGAAGGTTAAAGGATGCATGCGTTTAAAACCACATACGTTTTTGTTAACATAATATGAACATGTTTTGATAATCCTGTGAAGGTTAAAGGATACATGCGTTTATAACCAAATCAAGTTTATAACATATAACATATAACATATATAATATTAACATTTTTGATAATTATGAGCACTCTATCTTGCAAATGTTAAAGGCTGCATGCATGAGCAAAACGGGTGCTTTTTTAAAGGATAAGTGGATCAAAGCATGAATGACATAACATCACACAAAGCACTGTCTATCTTTCTCCGTACAGAAAATTCACATTGTTTCCATGCATCAATCCAGATGTGCATACCAGCTGTTGCAATCATCAGTACATATATTTTAGTGCATAGCGTACTTCTACATATAAATCAAAATGTGTATTTGTGTATTACAAAGTGGAATATACTGATACTATTAAAACATGATAAAGATCGTTAAAATACAGTGTGTGCTATTTTGCGACTTAATAAACACTAAGGAATACGGGTGTGTTTTACAGATTTTCAATTTGAGTCAGATATGCTTACATTTCAAACAGAATACAGGTGTCTTCTTGTAATCTTAAAGCTGCATTCACACAGATTGAAGGTTTTGACAACTTGTTTTACTTTTGTCTTGGAACGAGCCAGTTTTGCGAATGCCGTTTCTTGGTGTACACGAGGTTTCTGGGTCTCATGAGATTACTTCATATACATAAGATTACATGGTACACTACTTGAAGAAAGTCGGTGTACATGACGTAACTAGGTACCCACGATGTTAGTAGGTACACATGATGTTTTTAAGTGCACATGAGGTAACATGGTACAAATGTGGTTGATTGGTGTACATGAGGTTACTTGTCTTATGATTCATATGATGTTTCTTGGTACATCAGGTTACTTGGTGTATATGAGGTTACTTAGTACACATACGGTTAGATAGTGTACATGCATTACTTGGTGTACATGAGTTAACCCGTAGAACATTAGGTTACCTGGTTTACATAAAGTTACTTGATGTTTATAAGTTGACAGGGTGAACATGAGGTTACTAGTTGTTTATGTGGTTATTTGGTGTACATGAGGTTACTTGGTATACACGAGGTCACTTGCTGTACATAAAATTACTGGGTGTACATGAGGTTACTGGGTGTACAAGAGGTTACTCGTTGAGGTTATTTGGTACATAATAAATTACTTGGTACACATGAGGTAAATTTGTGTACATGAGGTTACTTGGTAAACATAAGGTTAATTGCTGTTACTTGGTGTTCACAAGGATACTTGATGTACATATTGTTACTTGGTTTAAATGAGGTAACTTGGTACACATACGGTTAATTGATATACGTGCGATTACCTGGCGTACATGTGTTTACTAAGTGGACATGAGGTTACTTGGTATACATGAAGTTACTTGGTACACATGGATTTTCTCCATGTGCATGAGGTGTCTTGACGTACTTGGGGTTACCTTGTATACAGGAGGTTAGTTGGTGTACAAGATGTTACTTTTTTACATGAGGTTACTAGGAAGACATTAAGTTACTGGGCGTACATGAGGTTACTGGGCGTACATGAGGTTACTGGGCGTACATGAGCTATCCGGTTGTACATGAGGTTACTGGGTGTACATGAGGTAAATTGGTGTTTATGAGGTTACTTGGTGTACATGAGGTAAATTGGTGTTTATGAGGTTACTTGGTGTACATGAGGTAAATTGGTGTTTATGAGGTTACTAGGTGTACATGAGGTAAATTGGTGTTTATGAGGTTACTTGGTTTACTTGAGGTTACTTAGTGTAGCTGAGGTTACTTGGTGTACATAAGGTTACTGGGTGTACATGAGGTTACTGGGTGTACATTAGGTTACTGGGTGTACATGAGGTTACTTGGTGTAGCTGACGTTAGTTGGTGTACATGAGGTTACTTGGTGTAGCTGAGGTTACTGGGTGTACAACAGGTAACTTGGTGTTTATGAGGCTATTTGGTGTACATGAGGTTACTTGGTATACATGTTAGGTTACTTGGTGTACATGTTACTTGGTGTACATGAACTTACTTGGTAAGCATGAGGTGGGCTAGTACTCTTATTTGTCGTGCAGCTCAGCACTTTCAAGATATAATTTATAAAAAAAAAATCTCCGGCCATTTTCTATCGAAAGCAACCGCGGATGTCTTTGGACGGTCTGCAATGTCAGAAATCTTTTTTTATTAAACAACATTTAACCACGCTACAAGCAGAACGCGTAGTAGTTTAAATTGAGCAGAAAATCATAATGATATTACTCTTGTAATCCAAATTATTAATGCCACTAGCGGATCCAAGGTTAATTTCGATTGAAAAGGCCGAGGAATTCCGTATGGATTGTGATGGACAATCGTGATATGTCGGCAATCTTCGGCAAGCTCGGGATATATTTATGTCGTTGTGCATTCCGAGTGTAGAAACGCCTACTAAACAGTTGATAACTACTATTGAAATTGAAGATACCGTACTAAATCTAGGCATATTAAAAAAGTGTTGAGATTTGGAAAAAACATTATTGTTTATTAAGGATCATTTGGATATTGTGACATTGATCGTAATTTGTGGTTTCTTCGTATCAGTACAAAACTTTATTTCCTTGTTACAAAATAGACAGATGTGACTGAAAGAACATCTATTTGTTTTAGTTCGTGAGTCTTTTTTAAACTCGAGAGGAAAATTGAATAAAATTTTGGATCATCAATATCTTCCCATACATGGTGTTGGGGTTCGAGATGCACTAGCACTCAGTGTTATTGTTCGTGGAAATGGGTCCATTCGCAATGAAATATACAGGAAACTAAAACTATTCAGCAATATCCGGACAACTCGGGTTAGACAATCGTTACAACTCGGCATGCTCCGGGATCGACAATTAACCGAGTGTGGAAAGGCCCACTCAGCATTCGATAATAATTTTAATGTTGACAAAGGAATAAACTACTGCATGATTAAAAAAAACATGTTTTGTATTCGAAAAACGATTGTAAATTAAGCACGGTTGTAACCATGCTTATCATTATGATATTGTGTTATATGTCAGCGTTTAATTGATCGCAATTTGTGTTTTCTTCGTAGCAGTTCAGTACAAGATAATAAACTTCCAGTATAAAAAATAAAAAGAAACTGACTGTTTGAACTAGTTTTTGAGTCATTTTTAAACACAGGAAAGAAAATGGCATGTAGTTTCGAATCATCCATTCAGAGGGGATGTGACTTAATTCACGATTTTTCCTGCTCTCCTTGTGAAGACAACGGATTTAACACAGAAGCTCACCATCATTGTACACAATGCAAAAAATATTACTGCAAAAACTGTATTTCAAAACATAACGACTTATATCAGAAGCACGCGGTACTCGGCCGAAAGTACGTGAAGAAATGGGAGACAACCCTAGGGGTGATGGACGTCCTGGAGAGATGCGGGATGCACCCCAGGGAGGCGCTGAAGCTGGTATGTGGTGACCATGATCAGCTGTGCTGTTCTGTATGCGTTGCCATTGACCACAGGTATATATGAACAAAACATCTATTTACAGCTTCACTCTCACAGATTGGACGTTTTGACAGCTTTTTTCTTTTTTGTCTTGGAACAAGCCAATTTTTGCGAAAATGCATGGAAAACAGTTATATAAGACTGTTGACAAAGATTAGATCACTGATTTTTATATTTAAGTACAAAAATTGATGTTTTATGCATTTTTCTAAAACCGTTAGTAACGGTTTAAGCCATAAAACAATTTTCGAATGGAAATATGAAAATCTGTGATCTGATCTTTTGTCAGAAATCTTTTATCATTGGTTTGCAGATATTTACGAAAAGTTGTATAAACGGTATATCTGTGAGAGTGCAGCTTTAAAGGCACTCAACATAAGGTGATCTTTGCTCTTTTTTATAAATTATATTATTTAACTCATTCGACTTTTAATGATTAAAGAAAAAAAGCTCATGATTTGTGTACATTTAAAAAAGCCTTTATACATGCATACGGTGTTTTTAATAAATAGCTACGTGGTCATAAATTTCCCAGGTAAAATTGCACCAACATATCATTTATATCGTATTATCTTTTTAATCTGAAAACAAATCATACGCTTTTTGTGGTTTTGATCATTTAAGTAGAATGAATAAAACATTAAAATGCATTAAAATTCAAAAGAAACACTTTTTTTTGCATTAACCTATATGGTGCCCCTTCAATACACTAACCGGTAAATAAGCTATACTTACCAGGGGCGGATCTAGGATTCGACGTCAAAGGTGGCGTGACTCGAGCCACTCCCTCACATTCGAAATTCAATTGGTTTCAAATGTTTTCATTGGGGTTTGGTCTCCCCCCCCAAAAAAAATATTTTTTTTTTTATCCAATTCTAGCCCTGAATGATGCTCTTTAGGGGAATTATAATATTATTATCTTTTTTCTCCTATATAACATTAAAAAGTAAGCTTGGGCGATTTAAGAGGGGGAGAGTGAGGAAACGGTTGCACCCCCTCCCCTGGAACCGCTAATGGTTACTTGCGTTATATTTAGATCGCTTTCTTATAACATTTTTTCACATTAGCAAGTTCATATACAGTTTATGCAGATCTTAATACAACTGTTACACAACTTCTTTGTTTCAGACAATGCTCTAAAATCCAACACATTTTAGATGTAGCAAAAGGTATTCAGATAAATATTGAGTTTCAACAAATTCCAATGAAGATCGCTGAACTTCAAAACCAATTCGAGCTGATGAAAGAAGCACGATTGAAGAATACAACATCTCTGAAAAAGACGCGGGCATCCATTTCTGATGAAATTAAAACCATACGTAAAAAGATCAACGAAATCCTTGACAATATTGAGAAGACAACTTTACAGGACTTGGACGGAATGATAGCTGAACTTGAAATAAACCTAAAGAAAGATATCGAAACTTGTGATAAAATGACTATCGAACTGCAAAACATAATTGCCGCTTTTCAAACCAAAGCAAAATCAAGCGATTCAAAATCATATATTGCGTACAGAAAGAGCAAGGACATGATTTCACAATCAAACCATCTTCTTCGTGACATATCAGCCATTGAGTGTTACAATGTTACATTTCAAGCCAATAATCTTATAAAAGAACTTTTATCTTCAATAAAGACCTTTGGAGCGAATGAAGAACAAACTGTAATGACAAAACAGCGAAAAGATCCACTTTCCGATCCAAACCACGTCTTCAGTGTTGCAGAGTACAAGGAGTACAACGTGAGGATGAGTGATGACAAACATCAATGTGCTATTCGTGGCGTGTGTGAAATGCCTAGTGGTGAGTTTATAATAGTAGACTGGAATAATTGTAAAGTGAAGCTCCTGGACAAGGAGTACAGGGTGCTCGACCACTGTGATGTCCCGGGGGATCCATGGGACGTGTGCCACATTGACGGAAATGAAGTGGCTGTTTGTGTTGGCAGTGAACTTTATTTCATTAATGCTACGAAAGGGAAACTCGTAACTACGAGGAAGTTAAGTTTCAGCCATAGATGTTTTGCCTCAGCTCATCATGGCGGCCAGCTTTACATCTCCTCCGGTATCGCACTTTATGTCTACACGATGTCGGGAAAGAAGGTAAAAAGGCTCTACAAAGACAAGTCTGGGGATAGGATGGTGGAGAAATGTGTCATCAGTAACGACGGGAAGACAATCTACATCACAAACTACGATGAACATCAACTGATCACCCTGGACAACGACGGCAACAAGCTCACCTTACTCACTGACCCTGAGATAAAATTTCCTACCGGAGTACACGTGACACCAGCTGGACACGTATTCGTCTGCTGCTCCGATACAGTGCTGCAGGTTGACAAAGACGGGAAGAAAAAGTTGGCCATCCTGGCAAGAGAAGAACACGTGTACCGATCGCAAGCTTTATTTTTCGGCAGCAGCATTTCCTCTCTGATTGTTGGTGGAAGTAAAGACATACTTCTTGTTATCAAGTTAATTTAATACTTAAAACTATCAATGTTTGATTTGGTACTATCGAACTGTGCTCTTTCTAATTGTTGCAAAGTATATTACAGTATTTTCATATATAATTGTTTTGTTTAGACCGCTGGCTATAAGTAATATGACATGAATCCAAAAGCTTCTTGTGAATACTTTATTATTATTTATTTTTATTTTATCTAATTTGGGACAATTTATAAAACAGAAACTATTTGTAACATTATGTTCTTTCTGATGCATGTAAATTGTTCAATATTCGTGTTTATACATTGCCTATTACAGAGCATATGAACGTATTGTTTTTATTATAAAACTAGTTCTTTCGTCTATTAATAAGTTGGCACGTATTACTTTCAGAACACGAATAGACTGAATTATTGAATCGAACGGTAATGAACATTGCATAATGCAAACACAGTCACAGTGGCTTGATGACAAAGGCTCATTAAAGTCACAATAAATAATTTCAACTAGCCAAAATTATATTTTATACATACTTGAACATATATATTATCAATATAATACATTTGCTATAAACATAAAATGAGATTTGACAAAATTCAAAAATAACCTATACTGTAATATGAAACAAGTGAATAATGTTCGCCAGGCGAAAACGTAAACAAAGACCAATTCTCGTTGAAAATTGTAACTTCTTCGTAAGCTACAAACAAAATACCTGGCTCATAGATGTAGTGGCCCGTTATATACACGTTAAAACCGGTATTCTTGTCGAGAGAAACAGTATACGACGAAAATGCTTCAAAATGCGAATTATCACAAGCGCTAGCCAGACATTATGCTATCAAAATGACGTAATACCCGGCTCGCCTTAATCGAATAGCGAAAGCGGCCGAAGGACGGGAACCATCGGAAAAGAGTTGAGTGTTCCGGTGGCATAGCCGCTGTGTCTAGGTTACTCCTATTCGCGCGAAAAGTACATCCACTAAAATATTTCCCTATCTTACGGAAATGGTTGTTACAATTGAATTAATTTTACTTAAAACTCTACTACCATCAACAAAACATATGATTCTTAACATTTATTGAGCCACAAAACAAGTATTTTATCAAAAGCATATCGGAATAGTTTAAATGTTTTTTAAATTATTCATTTAAGTATTTTTGCTTCTTTTTAATGTGTGTTTTGCAAACCAACTATTGTGAAGGATTTTTTTTCATTTTTTTATGTTGTTTTTGGCTTTGAAAATTGAAAACCGACGGGAAACTTCACACGAGTTCGTCTTAGCATAACTGCTAATCTGCCCAGCTGCTCAGCTGTTGACGCTGTCATGCTTCTAGACTGTTAACTCACGCCACTAGGCTGCTAGTCTGCTAGGCTGCTGACTTCACGCTGCTAGGCTGCCAGTCTGCTGGGCTGCTGACTTCACGAACATCTTTATTGATAAAAATAGGCAATGGATATCATTAAGGTATAGATAATAAATATTAGCGATATTTTGGCTACCTTTTACTTGGTATTTTGTGCCCACGTATGTATTAAACATTTTATGAAGGCTTATATTTCTTATCTTAACACAGATCACATGCTTTTTAAACATGATAATGCATTTAAATTATTACATTTTATCGCATCAACTTTTATTGTGCGCCTTTTACAAAGTTTTATACATATTATACAGCATACTAATATTATATGCGGATATTAAACTGTCTATGACAAGCATTCGTGAAGATTTTATACATGAAATTAATTTTCAAAATCAAATATGCAAGTGTGGTATTTTCTTTTTTCATATGAAGCAAATATTAAAAAAAAACTTGTTTCTTTTCAACATTGGATAGTAATATATATGTCTAATGTATGCCGAATAGACATGTGTTATTTCTAATTGACATTGAATTGTGTCCAATTGACAAGGTTATACATTTATGATCATTTGGAAATAACACCATGCCGTTAGGACATCATATCATGTAGTTAAGACATAATACCATGTCGTAATGACATAATACCATGTCGTTAGGATACAATACCATGTCGTAATGACATAATACCATGTCGTTAGGACATAATACCATATCGTAAGGACATAACACCATGTCGTTAGGACATAATACGATGTCGTAAGGACATT
Source organism: Mya arenaria (assembly GCF_026914265.1). Classification (NCBI taxonomy): domain Eukaryota; kingdom Metazoa; phylum Mollusca; class Bivalvia; order Myida; family Myidae; genus Mya; species Mya arenaria. The sequence goes on from NC_069135.1 coordinate 40,891,793, forward strand.
AAACCAAATCGTTATATCATGTCGTAAGGACATAATACCATGTCGTAAGGACATAATACCATGTCGTTAGGACATAATACCATGTCGTTAGGACATAATACCAGGTCGTCAAAACATTTTACCATATCGTTAGGACATGATACCATGTCGTTAGGACATTATACTATGTCGTTAGGACATAATACCGTGTTGTTAGGACATTATTCCTTGTCAGTGGAACATAATACCATGTCAATGAGACATGATCACGTACAAATTAGACAAATTCACGTGTACGTATCATTTAGACAAGTTCACGTATACGTACCAATAAGACAAGTTCACGTATACGAATCAATTAGACAAGTTCACCTATACGTACCAATTAGACAAGTTCACGTATACGTACCAATTAGACAAGTTCACGTATACGTACCAGTTAGACATGTTCATATATACTTACCGATTATACAAGTTCACGTATACGTAACAATTAGACAAGTTCACGTATACGTACCAATTAGACAAGTTCACGTATACGTACCAATTAGACAAGTTCACGTATACGTACCAATTAGACAAGTTCACGTATACGTACCAATTAGACAAGTTCACGTATACGTACCAATTAGACAAGTTCACGTATACGTACCAATTAGACAAGTTCACGTATACGTACCAATTAGACAAATTCACGTATACGTACCAATTAGACAAGTTCACGTATACGTACCATTTAGACAAATTCACGTAAACGTACCAATAAGACAAATTTACGTGTACGTACCTATTACACAATGTCACGTTTTGCATTTGGCCAGCAATACAGCCACCACATAACGGAGAGTCTCTGGGATTATTATTAAACAAATCTGGATGAAGATGAACAGTTACAGTGTATTTCTCATACGTGCGTTCTCCGCAGAGAATAAAAATGGAACCTCAGTTCCTTTATACTGTTGTTGTATTTTTTGCTTATAAATATACAGTTTTTTTGGTACAAATATTATTAATTGGGAATTATAAGGTTTTTTTTTAAATGATTGAGTTTAAAATTCCGCCAGTAAAACTCTTAATTTGAAACTCAGCCTTTGTGAAGTTCCACCCGTGACTCAAACTCTCGTCTTAATTTGAAATTCAGCCTTGGTGAAATTCCGTCCGTAACTGAAACTCCCGTCTTAATTTGAAATTCAGCCTTGGTGAAATTCCGTCCGTAACTGAAACTCCTGTCTTTATTTGAAATTCAGCCTTTGTTGAAATTCCATCCGTAACTGAAACTCCCGTCTTAATTTGAAATTCAGCCTTTGTGAAAATCCACCCGTGACTGAAACTCATCGTCCTAATATGAAATTCAGCCAAAGTGAAATTCCACCCGTAACTGAAACTCCCGTCTTAACTTGAAATTCAGCCTTTGTGAAGTTCCACCCGTGACTCAAACTCCCGTCTTAATTTGAAATTCAGCCTTTGTGAAATTCCACCCGTAACTGAAACTCCCGTCTTAATTTGAAATTCAGCCTTTGTGAAATTCCACCCGTAACTGAAACTCCCGTCTTTATTTGAAATTCAGCCTTTGTTAAATTCCACCCGTGACTGAAACTCCCGTCTTAATTTGAAATTCAGCCTTTGTGAAATTCCACCCGTAACTGAAACTCCCGTCTTAATTTGAAATTCAGCCTTTGTGAAATTCCACCCGTAACTGAAACTCCCGTCTTTATTTGAAATTCAGCCTTTGTGAAATTCCACCCGTAACTGAAAGTCCTGTCTTAATCTGATATTCCACCACTAAGTGTGTACATATGTAGAAGACCTAGCACCACATATCTCCACTGACACCAATATGTTGTTCGAACAGCTGCAAACATATCATTGAAAGGTGCATATGTCAAATCGCAAAACCGTTGTACAACATTTTTCCTGTATTCACACACAAACATAGTAATAATAACATATTTATACGTATCAAATAACATTCTGGTTGAAACATTGAACTCAGTGGCTAACATGTGCTCTCGACTATAGTTTCCTACTGTACGACAACGATAAATATTCAGTGGGGACAACGTTGGTCCTCGTGTACAAACCTGTTTGCGTCAGACCCTGAGACAACCCATGCGCCTCGTGTACAAACCTATTTGCGTCGGACCCTGAGACAAACCATGGTCCTCGTTTACAAACCTGTTTACATCGGACCCTTAGACAACCCATGCGCCTCACCCACACTGTCCGCATAATAAAGAAACTTACGACTTTAAAGGATGTACACGAGTGGCAGCCCGCATTTGAAAATTTCCGTATTGTAAAACACGATAATTTAAAATAAAAGTATTATCATGTTCATTATGTTTATGTAACGTTAAATGCCCCCGTCCTTTTTTGTTACATGATACCTCCGTTTTTAGTAGCGATGGCAACTAGTAATAAAATTTATACTCGATTACTCGGACGATCGTTACTCGAGTACTCGATTATTCGGAAAAATTGAATTTGTGTTCGCATAGACAAGATTGTGTATACATGTATCGGTAATGACGTATATTGTGCGTTGGTCGTATTATTGGTTATTTTCACCTTTAAAGTAAACTTCCATTACGTATTTTAACAAAAAAAATGATATAAAAAGAAAACAAATCTTGTTTCAGGCTTTTAAATTGTCTTATTCGTTTCATTTTATACAAGTATGCTCTGCAGTAATGAACAACATTCAGAATTACAACGAACGAAAAATAATAGCATACATAAAAATAGTGAACAAAATTCATTACGAAGTTCAATACATTACACACATATCTAAATAATAGCAAAAAGCAAATTCGAATAAATAGCACTACGTTGTACATTCCATAATTTTTCTTATTCGTCAAGCACTTCAAACTCGGGGACAATGTTCTTGTTCAGTAAAATGATGTTGTCTACTTAAGACGGTGACAGGCGGTTTCTCAACTTGCTAACGAAAATACCGGCCGTTGAGAACACTCGTTCCGATGGCAGAGATGTTGCCGAGATGCAAAGGATCTGTTTTGCGACAACGGCAATCCGAGGATACTTGGACTCATTGTCCTTCCACCATGTAAGAGGGGACACATCAATGCATTTCTCCAGCAAATAGTCTTTTAGTTCGTCGTCACACTTTCTGAAGTAAACCTGAGGAAATCCAAGTCATCGGTGCGAGCTTTCTTAGACGTTGGCTCTCCGTTGTCGCTGTTTAGTAGCTTCAACGTGATGTCTTCGACACGGGACTCCAACGCACTTTCTGCTGCTAAACGTAGCTGTGGTGTCAGGAACGGTAGTCGTTTATATCTGGGGTATTGGAAATGATGAGGCAGCTTCTTTGGCGTTGTTTCGGATTCATGCTTCAATCGCAGGCGGTTTAATATGCTTGTAGTACCGCCATGATACGCTAACTCGACACCACACAGCGTGCATTTACACGACTTGCCGTCGGCTGCTTTTTTGAAGTAATTCCACGCTGTGGACTTTGGGGCGGCATTTTTAATTGCGCTATATGTTTAGTTGTTTACTCTACAAAATATGTTTTAAAATGATAGTTTTTCCTACTGTGTAATTGTTGTTTACCTCATTAATAATCATAATTCTTGATTTAAAATATCAACTAATCAATTGTGATAATCATTGCAAAAATAGTTAAAATACGCCCATTAAGAAATCAATTCTCGTAACGGTCGATACTCTTTCGCTCGTTAGCGTCCATTGTTTTGTGAAAGGTCTTGTGAAATTGGTATACAATAGAATTGTGTAGGTGAAAGTACCGCTATCAAAACTTCGCTAATTGACATCAGTGCTAATTTGAAATAGGGGTCCTTTGTTGACAGTTTGCAACTATCACAACAACTATTAACTAATTGATTGAGGTCACAGCGGGGATTAGAGTGACCGTAAATTTTCCTCTTGGCAACTAACCAGATCTGATATTTTGTCTGTACATCGTGTATTTGGTGATTTGTATAGAAACTTTTTAGAGTTGACGCCCAGTTCTTCTACTTAATCGACGCCCGCCACTTCACATCCACTTGCACACCAGACCAGACGCCCATGTCTACCCCTCAAACGACGCACGCCACAACAACGGGGCCTCGTCCACTTCAACACCTGACCAGACTCCCATGTCTACTTTTCAGGCAATACCCGCCACAACAACAGGGTCCACGTCCACTTGCGCACCAGACCCGACTCCCATGTTTACTCCTCAGGCGTCGCCTACCACTACAACAGGACCTACGGCCATTTGCACACCATACCTGACGCTCATGTCTACTCCTCAGGCGTCACCCGCCATTGCAGCAAGACCCACGGCCAATTGCACACCAGACCTGACGCTCAGTTATTCTCCTCTGGCGTCGCCCACCACTACATTAGGTCCCACGGCCACATGCACACCAGACCTGACGCCCATGTCTACCACTAAGGAGACGCCCGCACCACAGTAGGACCCACGGCCACTGGCACACCAGACCTGACGCTCATGTTTACTCCTCGGGCGTCGCCCGCAACTACAGCAAGACAAACGGCCATTTGCACACCAGTCCTGACGCTCATGTCTACTCCTCAGGCGTCGCCCGCCACTACAGCACGACCCACGGCCACTTGCACACCAGACCTGACGCTCATGTCTCCTCCGCAGGCGTCGCCCGCCACTACAGCAGGACCAACGGCCAATTACACACCAAACCTGACGCTCATGTTTACTCCTAAGGCGTCGCCCGCAACTACAGCAGGACCCACGGCCACTTGCACAAGAGACCTGACGCTCATGTTTACTCCTCAGGCGTCTCCCGCCACTACAACTGGACCCACGGCCATTTGCATACCAGACCTGACGCTCATGTTTACTCCTCGGGCGTCGCCCGCAACTACAGCAGGACGCACGGCCACTTGCACACCAGACGTGACGCTCATGTATTCTCCTCAGGCGTCTCCCGCCACTACAGCAGGACCCACGGCCATTTGCACACCAGACCCGGCGCTCATGTCTACTCCTCGGGCATCGCCCGCCACTACAGCAAGACCCACGACCACTTGCACACCAGACCTACCGCTCATGTCTACTCCTCATGCGTCGCCCGCCACTACAATTTGCACATCAGACCTGACGCTCATATGCTCATATATATGCCAAAAAAATATCCTCCACGTATGATACTTTTAAATCCACTATCAGAATAAAAATATAACTTCTGAAACTGTAAGTTATAAATGTAGTTCACTAACAAAATTCTACGAGTTGTAGAGTTATTTTTACCCACACAACCCCTGCGTTGAGTTAAATTAAGTCTGTCTCAGTTATTTTCATGCTTTGATTATTAAAACAAAAAATACGACCTATTTATTGTTTTGTATAAGGTATGTAGAGGAACACCATATATAGGCCAAAGAGTATCTGTACAGCCCCCCTAACCCCAAATCCTGGATCCGCCCCTAACTTGGTGTTTGTGTTACGCTTGTGAACGCTTAAGGTTACTTGGTATACACACGGACCTATAAACTATGGTGCATGGGTCCGTGGTATACATGAGGTTGATTGGTACCCTAATGTTGATAAGGATATGTACACACTTCGAACTTTCTTCCGAAAAATAGTATGTCGGGGTCATTAAACACAACCAGTAAGTGTTAATTGTCGTGCCAATTTACGATATAATTTATAAGAAAATTATTTAGTGTTGTGTGACCCCAACAACTCGGCCATCTCCGGCAACGTCGGGATCATTAGAAACATCTTGGCTCTTTTCCGTCGAAAAACAACTTCGGATGTATGTGTTCTGTTTACAAAGTCATTTAATTATGCTGCAAGTAGATCGAGTGGTAATTTTAATTTAACAGAAAAATGACTTTACTCTTGGAAATACAAAATGTTATGCAATAATACACTTCACTGGCAATCAATTTAAACTCATATATACAAAATACACATTAAAAACTATACTTAATAGATATTATTACCTTAAACCTTACGAACTACTCCTACAGATATACCGGTGTATATACTTTTTTCGTTGCGCGTTCCGAGTGAAGAAACGCCTACTGAACCAGAAGTTGTTAACTACCATTGAAATTAAACCTCAGCAGTTTAAAAGTGTGTTTAGATTTGGCAAAAAAAATATGATTGTTTATTAAGCATGTTTGAAACAACGCTTATCATTTGGATATCGTGTAATATGTCGGAGTGAAGTTGATCGTTATTTGTGTTTTCTTCGTATCAGCTCACATCGAAACAATTTACTTCCTTGTAACAAAATAAACAGACTTGGCTGAATGAACATCTATATTTGATATAGTTCGTGAATATTTTTAAAATCAAGAGAGAAAATGGAATCTAATTTTGAATCATCAATATCTTCCCATAGATGGTGTTAAGGTTCGAGAGGAACTAGAACTCAGTGTTATTATCCGTGGAAATGGGTCAGTTCGCTATAAAATATAAAGGAAAAAAGTCCTTCCTACAACTATTCGGCAATCTCCGGTCAGCTCGGGATAGACATTCGTTACTACTCGGCAGTCTTCGTCGCGCCCCTGAATCGACAATAAATCGAATGTGAAAGGCTCACTCGACATTTGATAACTAGTTTTAATGTTGACACAGGAATTAACATTTTTGGATTTGAAAACTTATTGTAAATTTAGCACGGTTGTAACTACGCTTATCATTTTGATCGTGTTATATGTCAGTGTTTAACTGATCGAAATATTGGTTTTCTTCAGCTCAGTACAAAATATTAAACTTCCTAGTTATAAAACAAACATAAACTGACTGCTTGAACTAGTTTGTGAGTCATTTTTAAACTCAAGAGAGAAAATGGAATCCAATTTCGAATCATCCATTCAGAGGGGCTGTGACTTCATCCATGATTTTTCCTGCTCTCCGTGTGAAGAGAACGGATTTAACACAGAAGCTCACCATTATTGTACACAATGCAAAAAATATTACTGCCAAAACTGTGTTTCAAAACATAACGTTTTATATCAGAAGCACGCGGTGCTCGGCCGGAAGGACGTTAAGAAATGGGAGGCAGCCCCAGGGGTGGTTGACGCCCTGGAGAGATGCGGGATGCACCCCGGGGAGGCGCTGAAGCTGGTATGTGGTGACCATGACCAGCTTTGCTGTTCTGTATGTGTTGCCATTGACCACAGGTATGTATGAACAAAACATCAAGTTAAAGGCACTCATCATAAGCTGTTGCAAATACATATATTTTTTTATAAATTAAAATATTTAACTCATTCGACTTTTAATGATTAAAGTAAGGAAAAGTTTATGATTTGTGTACATTTAAAAAAAAAAAGCCTTTATACATGCTTACGGTGTTTTAATTAATAGCCACGTGGTCATAAATTCGCCAGTTAAAATGCGCCAGCATATCATTTATATCGTATTATCTTTTTAATCTGAAAACAAATCATACGCTTTTTGTGGTTTTGATCATTTAAGTAGAATGAATAAAACATTAAAATGCATTAAAATTCAAACGAAAAACTTTTTTTTGGCATCAACCTATATTGTGCGCCTTTAAGACACTAACCGGTAAATAAGCTATACTTACCAGGGGAGGGTCTAGGATTCGACGTCATAGGGGGTGTAACTCACGGGCGTAGCCCTTTCACTTGCTCCGCTCCCTCAGAACCGAAATTTAATTGTTTTTAAGTGTTGTCATGGGGGTTTGGTTTCCCAAAAGAAAAAAATATCAATTTCTAGCCCGGAATGGTGCTTTTTGGTCGTATTATATTATCTTTTTTTCTCCTATATATCATTAAGAAATCAACTTGGGCGATTTAAGAGGGGGGGGGAAGAGACGGTCGCTCCCCCTCCCCTTGAACCGCTATTGGTTACTTGCGTTATATTTAGATCGCTTTCTTATAACATTTTTTTCACATTAGCAAGTTCATATACAGTTTATGCAGATCTGATTACAACTGTTTCACAACTTCTTTGTTTCAGACAATGCTCCAAAATCAAGCACATTCCAGATGTAGCAAAAGGTGTTCAGAGAAATATTGAGTTTCATCAAATTCCAAAGAAGATAAATGAACTTCAAAAGCAATTCGAGCTGATGAAAGAAGCACGATTGAATAATACGACATCTCTGAAAAAGACGCGGGCAGCCATTTCTGACGAAATAAAAACCATACGTAGGAAGATCAACGAAATCCTTGACAAGATTGAGAAAACAACTTTACAGGAATTGGACGGAATGATAGCTGCACTTGAAAAAAACCTAAAGAAAGATATCGAAACTTGTGAAAAATGGACTATCGAACTGCAAAACATGATTGCCGCTTTTCAAACCAAAGCAAAATCAAGCGAGTCAAACTCATATATTGCGTACAGAAAGAGCCAGGATATGATTTCACAAGCAAACGATAATCTTCGTGGCATATCAACCATAGAGTGTTACAATGTAACATGTAAAGCCAATAATCGTATAGAAGAACTTTTATCTTCAATAAAGACCTTTGGAGCGATTGAGGAACAAACTGTTATGACCAAACAGCGAGAAGATCACCTTTCCGATCCAAACCACGTCTTTAGTGTTGCAGAGTACAAGGAGTACAACGTGAGGATGAGAGACGACAAAAATCAATGTGCTATCCAAGGTGTTTTTGAAATGCCAAGTGGAGAGTTTGTTATAGCAGACCGGGATAATTGTAAAGTGAAGCTCCTGGACAAGGCATACAGAGTGCTCGACCACTGTGGTGTCCCGGGGGAACCATGGGACGTGTGCCACATTGACGGAAATGAAGTGGCCGTTTGTGTTAACAGTAGACAGACTGACACACGAGGATTATATTTCATTAATGCTTCGGAAGGGAAACTCGTAACTACGAGGAAGTTAACCTCCACCCATGGATGTATTGCCGCAGCTCATCATGGTGGCCAGCTTTACATCTCCTCCGGTACCGCCCTGTACGTCTACACGATGTCGGGACAGAAGGTGAAGAGGCTGTACGTAGACATTTCTGGGACTTTCACGGTGATGAAATGTGCCATCAGTAACGACGGGGAGACAATCTACATAACAAACTACACTGGACATGAATTGATCACCCTAAAAAACAAAGGTAACAAGCTAGCCTCTCTCACTGATCCTGACATGAAAAGTCCTATCGGAGTACACGTGACGTCTGCTGGACACGTGTTCGTCTGCTGCTCGAGCTCCGGCACAGTGCTGCAGGTTGACAAAGACGGGAAAAAGAAGTTGGCCACATTGGCAAGGAAAGAAGACGGAGTGTGCCGACCGTATAGTTTATTTTTCAGCAGCCGCACTTCTTCTCTGATTGTTGGTGGAGAGAAAGAGACAGTACTGGTTATCAAGTTAATTTAATACTAAAAACTATTCATGTTTGATTTTGGTACTATCGAACTAGGATTTTTTCCTAATTGATGCAAAGTACATTGCGGCATTGTCAAAGATAAATGTTAATTTTAGACCCCTGGTTATAATTTTAAATGCTATAAATCCAATAGCTTCCTGTGAATACGTATATTTGATCAAATTAGGGACAATTTTATATGACACAAGCTATTTGTAATCATAATGATCTTTTCGATGAATGTAGATAGTTCAATATTTGTGTTTATACATTGCCTATTAAAGAGCATATGAACGGATTGCTTTTTTAATATGCTGTCTCCTAATTTTACAATCATTGAAAAGAAGAGCATATGAACGGATTGCTTTTTTAATAAGCTGTCTCCTATTTTTAGAATCATTGAAAAAGAAGGAAATAAACGTTTTATCAAACTCATCCTGGCGTCTAATAATACTTTGGCACGTATTACTTGCAGAACTACATCAGATTGTATAATTGAATCGAACTGTAATGAACATTAAAATGAATATTAATGCACACACAGTCAGGTGAATTGCAATAAATGATAATGAAACAATGTCTTTATTCATCTCCAGAGCACATACCCAAAACACAAATTACATCAAATGTATAACATCGACAGTCTCGGTTAGATTGAATCTTAGATATCACGTTAAACATCAACAGTTTCCGCTGGTCTGAGACTTTCATCTCTCGTATAACATGGATAGTCTCGTTTAGATTGAGACTAACGTATCACGTTTAATACCAACAGTCACCGTTGGACTAAGACTTACATCTCACATATAACATTGACATCCCGGTTTGATTTAGACTAACATCTCACGTATAATATCGTAAAACATTAACATTCTCGGTTAGAATGAGACTGAAATCTAACAGTCTCCGATAGAACGAGACTTACATCTCACATATAACATTAACACACCGGTTAGATAGAGGCCTAAATCTAACATATTACATCGACAGTCTCGGCTTGTTAGAGACTTTCATCCCCGTTCAACATCGACATTCTCGGCTAGTTAGAGACTTTCATCCCCGTTCAACATCGACATTCTCGGCTAGTTAGAGACTTTCATCCCCGTTCAACATCGACATTCTCGGCTAGTTAGAGACTTTCATCCCCGTTCAACATCGACATTCTCAACTAGTTTGAAACTTACATCCCACGTTCAACATTGACAATCTCGAAAATATTGGGCCTTAGATATGACGTATAACTTTGGCAGCCTCGGTTATACTGAGATTTACATCACACGTCAAACATAGACAGTCTCTGTTAGATTGAGAGTTGAGAAGTACATCTCATATATAATATCAATAGTCTATGTTGGTCTGAGACTTACTTTTCACGTACAACATCGGTAGTCTCGGTTATATTGAAACAAACATCTAACGTATAACATCGACAGTCTCGGATAGACCTACACTTACATCTCACGTATAACATTGACCGTCTCGGCTGGATTGAGACATACATCTCACGTACAACATTGACCGTCTCGGTTAGATTGGTTGAAATTTCGGTTTCAGCTGGACTGCGATTGCTGATACACTGAAATAGTAAGTGCATCTCATTCCACATTTGAACGCTAACGCCTTTGTTTTTGTTACCTAAACGTATACAATTTGGTAAGAACTGTAAAATAAAGATATAACATATATAAACATAATATGTTTAGAATAAGATCGTGTTTTATTTCACGAGTGGTCACAGAAAAAAATATGAAAAAAATGTTTTATGTTACCATGAGTAACTGCGGCATAGCCACTGTGTTGAGGTTACTCCTATTCGCGCGAGAAGTACGTCCACTGAAATATTTCCCTACCATATGGAAATGATTGTTGCAATTGAAATTAATTTTTGATAAAACCCTACTACCATCAACAAAACCTATTAGTTTTAACATGTATTGAGGCCCAAAACAAGTATATAATCAAAAGCATTTCAGAAATAAAATAAGATATCGCGTAGAAATACATGTGAATGAAACTGGTGCATGTGGCATTGTTTTGAAATTCAAGAGCAATTTCAACAGATTTAGATTATATTTTTTTTCCTTATAATGGTGTGTATGCGTAAATCAACGGAAGTCTATATTCAGTGTTGTACGTAGTGTTTATATATTCACTGTCGCTCTCAGACTCGGGATCTTACAGTATTTTTTCGGGCGAATTCATGCTGTGCAGCCGAAGGGTGTTTTGTTGGGGAGATAACGAATTAGTTTCAAATTTATTCAAGTTAAATGCCACGTTTCCGTTAAATGTTGGGTTTACGAAAACCCTAGAACAAAATGAGGAGGATGTACCCGAAATGCTTTTGAGAAGGATGGAGCGCAGACTATGGAAGTTTTCTCGACAAGATGTAGGAAATCGAAATGGCCTGGTTGGTTTTCAATCTGCTATAATTGTTCAGTTTATTATGGCCGATGAACTGAAATATTCGATGAGGCGGGACACCTTTATCGATCAGCTTTTGGACACGCCTTTTCAAAGCATTAAACTATTTTTTTTAAACTAAAACTATATTGATGAACTGATGAAGGTAAACTGTTGAAGGAAATGAGTCAAATTCAAAATGCGTGTTCATACATGACCGCGGTAAGAGTTTGTAGGTAGAAATGCACATGTGGCCAAGTTGTTATTCAACCGATACCTACCAAGCGTGTAAATTGTATCAGTATGATCCATGAAATAGTTCAAACATAAAATGGTTAATTCTTTTTTAATAGTTAAAGTAACTCGCTCATGGTTTGTAACATGCACTTTTTTAAATAACGAAATTGTGTGGCAAATCATAAAGACTGATAAAACAAAATACCAAAAGCTGGAACCGTTCAGCAAATTTTGATATTTGCTCAAATATCGTCTTTGAAGACCACAATTTTTCAATCGCGTTATTTACATAATTACGACTGGGGTGTTGCGTGATTGGTTGATTGTAATAATATTATCACGTGATGTTATCAATGTATCGTTAACAGGTCGTCAGAATCTTCAGTATCTTCAGTAATAATAAAAGTCCCGGTAGTTAGCAGGACTAGCAGGCTGGTTTTTACTTTATGTTTTTGACTTTACGGGCGTAAGTTCGAACCCCACTAAAGCAAAATTATTTTTGTTGCTAAAACTGTATTTGTTTCTGCAATTTTGAAATCATAGAGTAAAGTATTGATAAAATAAGTGTTTTCAGATGCACTAGCGGGATAACTAATTGTTTGTCCAAAAACATGAGCGAGTTACTTGAACTCAATCGAAAAAAAATGATATAGACAATTCTATACGATTCGGCCAATGTGTCTATTACTGCACTTCAGACGGCAACACACACATATACTCTACTTGTTACATATATGTATTTTTTCAAGTCAATGGAAGCAAATCTTATAAAACATTGAACAAGTAGTCCCAAGTTGTGAACAAGTAGTCCCACAGAGTGAAATGATCAATTGTTATCATTTTACTTGAGCCAGAAATGTTATTTCTTTCCTCGTAGATCAATTTTACATGAGTTATGAAAAAAGTTCAAATTATGACACAAAAGTGAATAAATAAAACCTATCCTGATAACCTACTTCGTTAAAATTTCCAACGAGGAAGTAAACTGGGATACTAGTTAGTTTGTGTCTGTTCAAATATGCCGATATAAGCTGATGCAGAATGTAAAAATTGTGAGCTATAGGTTTTTATTTTCTTTTCAATTCAATTTATAAAATGTGTAAATGATTATAACACAAGTGACAAGTAGAACCTTCTTCCGAAACATTTGATGTTGGCGGTCGTGAAACATTATAATGCAGTGTTATTTGTCGTGCAAAGCGGCAAATCACCAAAATAGTTCATAAGAAAATTATTAAATGTTGTGTGACCCACACTACTCGGTCATCTCCGGCAAGCTCTATTTGGAACACCGCGGCCATTTTTCATCGAAAAAACCTCGTATGTATTTTGTATAAGTGAATTGCATTCAATTGCCAATGTGATGTATAATTGCATAAAAGATTAAGATTTCCAAGATAAATGTTATTTCATTGCTGAGTTGAAATTACTACGCAATCTTTTTGCATTGTAATTAAATATAAAGATTTCTGTAAACCGTCCATATACATCCGAGCATGTTTGCGATTGAAAATTGCGGAACGCGGAAACCTCGGGATCAATCGGAACGCCAATATCCAACATAATTAAAGCTTACCGGAGATCGCCGATTTGTTACGAATGGCTCGGAATAGGCAATCGTGACTAATGAACAGTCTATGTCAAGCTTTGGATATACCTATTTTGTTCACGCTGCGAGTGTAGGAATGTCTGCCAACTGACAGTATTTAACTTCCTCTTAAGTTAATACTGGAATACATCTCTACAAGTTTAAAAATATGCTAAGATCTGAAAATGGAGTAAGTTGGTACACATGAAGTTACTTGGTATACTCAAGGTTATTTTGTGTGCACGAGGTTAAATGGTGTGCACAATATAACTTAATGTACATGAGGTACTAGGCGGACTCGAGGTTACTAGGTGATGATGAGTTTACTGGGTGTACATGAGGTAACTTGGTGTGTGTGAGGCTACTTGGTGTACATGAGGTTACTTGGTACATATTATGAAACTTGGTGTACATGTTACTTGGTGTACAAGAACTTACTTGGTAAGCATGAGACGGATTAGTACGCTTATGTCGATAAGGAGTTGTACACAAGTGGAACTTTCTTCCCAAATATATAATGTTATGGGTCGTGAAACGCTACAACTGAGTGTTATTTGTCGTGCAACTCGGCACTTTCACAATAAAATTCATAAAAAATAGTGTTGTGTGACCTCAACTACATGGCCATTTCCGGCCAGCTCGGTGTCATTCGGAACATCTGGCAATTTATATCCAAAACAATCTCGGATGTATTATTATGGTCGGTTATCGATGTTGGATATTTTTCTTAACAACATATAACTACGCTGCAATATCTTGTAGTAAGTTCAATTGAGCAGAAAACCTTAATGACTTTACCCTTGTAATCCAAATTAATGTCATAAGCTGACCCCCCCCCCCCCCCCTAAAATCGTCCAAGTTTACTTTATATTTCAATATAGGAGAAAAAAGTAATGAAATACGCACAAAATACACCATTTCGGGCTAAAAATTGGTAAACAAATGTTCGCAGAGTACCCCCAAACACCCCTGCACACTTTAAACCAAATATATCAAAAGGTTATGCCTCTTAGTTACGCACCCTGAGACATCGAATCCTTGATCCGCCCCTGAATGCCATAATACACTTAACGGGCAATCAATTTAAACTTACAAAATACGTATTAAAACACTACACTTGATTATTTTATTAAAAACTTCACGAACCTCTTTTAATGATGTACCGGCATACACCCGAGGTTGATTTTGACGGAAAAATGCCGAGGAATTACGAATGGCTCGGGATGGACAATCGTGACATTTCGGCAGTCTTCGGCAAGCTCGGTATATACTTATTTCGTTATGCATTCCGAGTGTAGAAACGCCTACTTAACAGTCGATAACAAATGTGGTTTTACTTAATATATCTACATTATTTACAGTATGAAATTATTGCAATTTATAATCATCATATTAAACTGAGTTGTGTTTGTCGAAGAAATGTATGATAGTGATAGTGTGAATGTATGTTTTGTATGTTGCTTAATATGTATAGTACATGTGTTTTTGTAATACTTTTTGTGTGAAGGCCATGCTGTAAATAAGTAGTATGTCTGTAATGATTGTACACTTAGTATGTAACCTTCGTTAAATAAAGTTGTTATTATTATTATACTATTGATATTGATACGGGACTAAATCTTGGCATGTAAAATGTGTTTAGATTTTGATAAAAAAAATGTTTATTAAGCACGGTTGTTACAACGCTTATTATTTGGATATTGTGTTATATTTCAATGTGATATTGATCGGAATCTGTGGTTTCCTCATTCCAGTACAAAACAGTTTACTTCCTTGTTACAAAATAGACAGATGTGACTGAAAGAACATCTATTTGTTTCAGTTCGTGAGTCTTTTTTAAACTCGAGAGAGAAAATGGAATATAATTTTGGATCATCAATATCTTCCCATAGACGGTGTTGGGGTTCGAGAAGCACTAGAACTCAGTGTTATTGTTCGTGGAAATGGGTCAATTCGCTATAAAATATACAGGAAAAGTACTCTCTACAACTATTCGCCCATCTCCGGTCACCTCGGGATAGACAATCGTTACTGCTCGGCAGTGTTCGGCAGGCCCCGGGATCGACAATTAACCGAATGTGGAAAGGCCCACTCAACTATCGATAACTATTTTTAATGTTGAAACAGGAATAAATTACGGCATGTTGAAAAAACATTTCTGGATTTTAAAAAGATTGTAAATTTAGCACGGTTGTAATTACACTTACCATTTTGATATCGTGTTTTATGTCAGTGTGAAATTGATCGAAATATTGGTTTTCTTCGTATCAGCGGAGTACAAACAATTAAATTCCTAGTTACAAAATGAACAGAAACTGACTGTTTGAACAAGTTTGTGTCATTTTTAAACCGCAGAGAGAAAATGGCATCTAATTTTGAATCATCCATTCAGAGGGGATGTGATTCTGTTCACGATTTTTCCTGCTCTCCGTGTGAAGAGAACGGATTTAACACAGAAGCTCACCATTATTGTACACAATGCACTAAATAGTACTGCCAAAACTGTGTTTCAAAACATAACGTATTATATCAGAAGCACGCGGTGCTCGGCCGAAAGGGCGTGAAGAAATGGGAGGCAGCCCCAGGTGTGGTTGACGCCCTGGAGAGATGCGGGATGCACCCCGGGGAGGCGCTAAAGCTGGTTTGTGGTGGCCATGACCAGCTGTGTTGTTCTATATGCGTTGCCATTGACCACAGGTATGTATGAACAAAACATCAATTTTAAAGGCACTCAACATAAGCTGATGCAAAACTATATTATTTCTTTTTATAAATTATAATGTTTAACGACTTCGACTTTAAATGATTAAAAACAATCTTACCATTTATGTACATTTAAAAAAAAGCCTTAATACATACATACAGTGTTTTAAAGTAATAGCTACGTGGCCATGAATTCCCCAGTTAAAAATACGCCAACAAAACATTCATATCGTATTTTTTTTAATCTGAAAACAAATCTCTAGCCCTGAATGATGCTTTTGGTCGTATTATATTATATGTTTTCTCCTATACAACATTAAAAAGGAAAACATTGGCGATTTAAGGGGGGGGGGGGCGCCGGTCGCACACCCTCCTCTGGAACCGCTATTGGTCACTTGCCTCAAATTTGAATCATTTTCTATAACATTGTCCTACACAAAAAAAGTTATATACAGTTTATGCAGATTTGATTACAACTATTTCACAACTTCTTTGTTTCAGACAATGCTCCAAACTCCAACACATTCCAGATGTAGCAAAAGGTGTTCAGAGAAATATTGAGTTTCAACAAATTCCAAAGAAGATCGCTGATGTTCAAAAGCAATTCGAGAAGACTAAAGAATCACGATTGAAGAATACCTCATCTCTGAAAAAGACGCGGGCAGCCATTTCTGATGAAATCAAAACCATACGTAAGGATATCAACGAAATCCTTGACAAGATTGAGAAAACAACTTTACAGGACTTGGACGGAATGATAGCTGAACTTGAAAAAAACCTAAAGGAAGATATTGAAACTTGTGATAAAATGACTTTCGAACTGCAAAACATGATAGTCGCTTTTCAAACCAAAGAAAAATCAAGCGAGTCAAAATCATATATTGCGTACAGAAAGGGCGAGGATATGATTTCACAAGCAAACGATCATCTTTGTGGCATATCAGCCATTGAGTATTACAATGTAACATTTCAAGCCAATAACCTTATAGAAGAACTGTTATCATCAATAAAGACGTTTTTAGAGATTGAATAACAAACTGTTATGACCAAACAGCAAAAAGATGCCCCTTTCGGTCGAATCCACGTCTTCAGTGTTGCAGAGTACAAGAAGTACAACGTGAAGATGAGTGATGACAAACGTCAATGTATTATCTATGGTGTATATGAAATGCCAAGTGGAGAGTTTGTCATAGCAGACGGGGGTAATTGTAAAGTGAAGCTCCTGGACAAGGAGTACAGGGTGCTCGACCACTGTGATGTCGCGGGGAGTCCATACGACGTGTGCCACATTGACGGAAATGAAGTAGCCGTTTGTGTGAACTTTATTTCATGAATGCTACGAAAGGAAAACTCGTAACTACGAGGAAGTTAAGTTTCAGCCATGTTTGTAATGCCGCAGCTCATCATGGTGGCGAACTTTATATCTCCTCCGGTACCGCCCTTTACGTCTACACGATGTCGGGTCAGATGGTGAAGAAGCTGTACGAGGCATGTCTGGGGGTAGAACGGTCGAGAAATGTGCCATCAGTAACGACGGGAAGACGATCTACATTACAAACTACAATAACCATCAACTGATCACCCTGGACAGCAACGGCAACAAGGTGGCCTTACTCACTGACCCTGACATAAAATATCCTACCGGAGTACATGTGACACCTGCTGGACACGTGTTCGTCTGCTGCTATGACTACGGCACAGTGTTTCAGGTTGACAAAGACGGGTAAAAGAAGTTGGCCACCTTGGCGAGGATAAAAGACGGACTGTACGGACCGCTAGATTTATTTTTCAGCAGCCGCACTTCTTCTTTGATTGTTGGTGGATATAAAGACATACTTCTTGTTATCAAGTTAATTTAATACTAAAAACTATTCATGTTTGATTTGGTACTATCGAACTCGGATCTTCCTTATTGTTGCTAAGTACGTTGCAGTATTTTCATATAAACTTATGTTTAGACCGCTGGCTATAAAGAATATGATATGAATGCAAAAGCATCATGTGAATACTTTTATTTTATCATGTTTTGGACAATGTATAGCCAACAAACAATGTGAAAATATTATATATGTATGTTCTATTTGATGAATGTAGAATGTTAAATACTCGTGTGTATATAGGTTGCCAATTAACAAGCATATAAACATTTCTTTTTATTATGCAATTTCCATTTTGTAAACTCATTAAAAAGAGTCGAATAAACACTATATCAACATCGTTTTGGTGTCAATAAATACGTTTGTATTTATAGCTTTCAGAACACCATCAATATGATTTATTTAATTGAAAAATAATGAAGATTTACTTGCATAAATCAAAATTGCAATAAAAATAATAAATCTCATAATTCAATCACGTATAAAATCGAGAGTCTCGGAAAGATTCAGATTTATATCTCACGTATAACACCGACATTGTCGATTAGATTGAGACTTACATATCTCACGTTTAACATCACAGTCTCCGTTCGATTCAGGCTTACATCTCACGTATAACGTCGACAGTGTCGGTTAGATTGAGACTTACATCTCACATACTTGTAAAGCATTGACAGACCGGTTTGATTGAGACTAACATCTAACGTGTAACATCGACAGTCTCCATAAGATTCAGATTTACATCTCACGTTTAACGTCGACAATTTCGGTAAGATTGAGGCTTACATCTCACGTTTTACACCGGCAGTCTCTGTAAGACTGAGACTTACATCTCGGGTTTAACATCAACAGTCTGAATTAGAAAGGGACTTACAACTCACATACTAGTAAAACATTGACAAACCGGTTTGATTGAGACTTCCATCTAACGTGTTACATCGACAGTCTCCGTAAGATTGCGACTTACATGCCATGTGTACCATCGATAGTCACTGTTAGATTTAGACAAACTTCACTTGAACATGTGTTACATGGACATGCTCGGTTAGTTTGAGACCTATTGCCCACGATTCACATTGAGACTATTACTAACAACGGCGCTAACCGGGAAACCTAAAACAGAAGCTGACCAATGTTGCTATTATATATAATTATTTTTTTAAGATCCCAAAGGCTTAGTTGTAATATTATGTTTGATACGTCTTATGATTATATATAATTCTTATTGTACACATAACTTCCCTTGAATTCCCTAAACAATATGCGATCATCTGGCCGTGATTTCAGGAATGGAGACCTTATTTCAGGAAGGGATACCTGATTTTAGGAAGGGACAGGTGATTTCAGGAAGGGATACCTGATTTTAGGAAGGGACAGGTGATTTCAGGAATGGACACATGATTTTAGGAAGGAAGGCACAGGTGATATCAGTAAGAGACACATTATTTCAGGAGGGGACACCTGATTTCAAGCAGAAACATTTGATTGCAGGAAGGGGCACATGGTTTCAGGAAGAGACACCTGGTTTCAGTACACAGGAAGGGACACATGATTTCAGGAAGAGACAACTGCTTTCAGAAATGGACACATGCTTCCAGTTAGGGACACATTATGACAGGAGGGAAGTCATAGTTTCTGAAAATAACAAATGCTTTTAGGAAGAAACATTTGATTTTAGTAAGGGACACATGGTACATGATTTCAGGAATTGAAACATTATTTTAGGAGGCGCCACATGATTTCAGGAAGAGACACAGTGACACTTGATTTCAGGAGGGGACACGTGATTTTAGGAAGTGACACTTGATTTCAGGAAGGGACACATGATTACGTACACGTTATTTAGTTATATATTTATATAGGCGCGACGCAGTATTTTGCATTATGCCATTTCAATGTATAATTATTATATTTTTTCAAGAATGATTCCTGAAAGTTCAAGCTTTACTTTTATTTGATTATTTTAACTTTAGTTTTTATTAAAACTTCACTCTCACATTTTGGCCGTTTTGACATTTTTTATTTATTTATTTTTTTGTCCTGGAATAAACCAATTCATGCGTGAATATCTGAACAACGGTAATATAAGACTACTGCCAATAGATCAATAAATTATTAACACTTTTCTTGTTTACGTCAAAACAATGATGTCTTATGCAGGAAAAGTCATTATTTTTAAAGCGTTAGTAACGTGGTAGCCAAAAACCATTAATTTTCGAACGTACATGTAATGCGATGGTATTCAACATGAACTTTAAGTCAATATTATGGTTATACATCATCAATTCCCTGTATAGGTCCGTTATTTATACCTAGCAATCCGATTAACTACATCGTTTTAAGACCCAATTAAGACCATGATGAATTTCACCCCTTGGGCGGTATTCATAAAACTTCTTTTGAAAGTCATTTTTTAACTTAAGTCACTTTCCTAATTCAAGAATCTCTTAAGTCTTATGAAATCAATTTCGTAAATTCATTATTTCATAGAACTTATTGAATAAAATAACAAACTTTAATGTTAAAACACATGAATAAATTTATTTGAATTTAAATTTGAAAATGTTAAGAAATCAACCTAAGTTAGGAAATGATTGATTTCAACAGATAACTGGTCATTTTCTGGCTTAAAATAACACACACATTTACTCCCCTTCTCTCACGACACTGCTTTAGTATATATAACGTATATATATATATACATTACAACTCGCGTATTTATTTAAAACTGATGCACGGTAAACAACTGATAAATCTAAATATCCGAAATTAAATTATTAAAAATATGATTGCATTAACCAGTAATCAAACGTGTAGATTTCATTGAATCGTACCTCTTCAATATTGAATGTGAATTAAGAATCTTGCAAACTGTGAAAACACCGAGAAGGTGCGTATATTTGAGAAAACAGTCAATGTAATTGATTAAATATTTCCTTTCAGAAAAAGCAGTAACACTCAACCTCAACACTTCCGACGTAGCATCTATGACGTAATTTATCACGTGATATAAACGCACTGTTTAAAACGTGTTATGTTACGTGTCAACTTAATATCACTGAAAGTGCACATTAGATTGCTAATGAAAGCTTACAGTAGGATTAATGATTTTACATAAGTAAGTTAAAATAACCTGCCATGAGAAGGTACTTCCTTATGTAAGATAAGCGTAAGTCATCTAGAGGTATGGTAATGTTGATGACAGTGTCTCGAAACGGTGATATTCCCCGGGTATTTCGCGTGTTAATTCATGGGTGAAGTGCAGTGTTATTTTTCACTGGGTTACGTCTTGTCCAAAAACAGTTAGGGAGGCTAAGTATTTTTCTATTATACGGCTTTATGTAAAACGTTTATAACACTATTGTCGAATGACGTTAAAGCAATCTTCAGTTTAAAGCTTTTTGAAACTACGTTTTAACACACACGCACGCACACACACACACACACACACACACACACACACACACACACACACACACACACACACACAGAACATCCTTTTGTTTTAACTGACAGACATAAAAAGGTAAGCTTATTTCAAAGTTGGGTCGTATTCAAGGTCGGGAAGCCCGAACCAGAGTAAAGAAAGTAAATACTCATATTCTGATTGATATATTTGCGATATACACTTTCAAATAATACAAACATTATATGGCGTATCTTAGAATCAACATTTGATAAGTGGTTGAGTATAAACTGTCCTTAAAAAGATAAGTCTATTGATAAAAGTATAACATAGGTCCAACATTTAGGATACGACATATCAAATATGTGTACAGTCGAACCCCGTTGGCTCGAACTTGCTTGGCTCGAACTCGTTTTATTCTATTTCTTCGTTGGCTCGAACTGGATGTAAAATACCGATTTCTTTATACTGTCGGTAAGCATTCCCGCTTGGCTCGAATTTCCCTAGGTTCGAGGTATTTTTGCCTGTGCCTGGGACTTCGAGCCAACAGGGTTCGACTTTACGTAATGTATTAGCTTTGTTGCATTTATTGTTGATTATATTAAATTCTTGTCATACCAATTATATGTCTTTATGTGTCCATTGCAGTTCATTCTGGGACGATGATATATAAAATATAGCTCCAAGACGGTTTGAAGTCTGTCGTCAATGTACAAGAGGTATTCATCATTTAGTTTTTAAAGACGCACTTTATAGGTTGACGGATTTTTTTTTCTTAATTCTAATGCATATTAATAACAAAGTTGTGTACATATAAATTATTATACATCATAATGATATTATATTCGTACGTTTAACCGCCTAAAATATATATAGAACATACATGTATGCCGATTTTAAACAGGAAATAATTCTAAAAATGTCATTTTGTATTAAAGTGCTCATTGTATACTAATACAAGAATTTGATGCTTTGGTCCTGTGCTTTCTGAAGATCATTTCACTAATCTTACTGACGTTGAAGAATAAGCGTTTTTAATGAATAACAAAATAAGGCAGTTAGCAAAGTACACTGTGAAAGTGTATGCTCTAAGGAGAAGTACACTATATGCATAGCATTTATACTTGTACTATTATGTATTGTGTCATTTAATTTTGTATTTAACATTTATATGTTTCAACATTGGATAAACGACCAAGTATCCTCATTTAACAGAAGGAAGTTAGATAAACACGTTAACTGTTCGGAATTCTGGAAATTATTATGATTACTTTTATTTTTAATAGTACACACTATTTGATAAAGAGAAATAGCACCGCGACTGACATACTTATATATGTTTATATATGTACCAATGCGTGAGCAATGTTAACATTAAGGTGACTTATAAGCCGTATGGGCCGGGTGTTATCATCATTTATATTTGTATTGTGAATATCATTTGTGTTATGCACATGTCACTATAATAAACAACTTACTTACTTAATTCCCCAAAACAAATATACAAGTGTTGTATTTAATTAATGTGTACGAAATACTTAATAAAGCAACCGTGTTTCTGTTCAACATTGAATGGTAACATATCATTATATGTCTGCGAATAGACATGTTGAATATTGTCCAATTGACAAATTTGTACATTTATGATCGATGGGACATAATACAATATCGTGAGGGCATAATACCATGTCAATGAGACAAGTTCACTTATCAATAAAACTAGATCAATTAGACAAGTTCACGTCCACGTATCTATAAGACAAGTTCACGAATACGTACCAATTAGATAAGGTCGCCTATACGTACCAATGAGACAAGTTCACTTATCAATCAAACTAGTTCACGTACCAATCTGACAAGGGCACGGATGCGTATCAATCTGACAAGTTCACGTAACGTACCAATTAGACTAGTTCACGTCAACGTACCAATAAGAAATGTTCACGTAAACGTACCAATTAGACAAGTTCGCTTATATGTACCAGTTAGACTAGTTCACGTCCACGTATCAATTATACAAGTTCACGTATACGTATAAATAAGACAAGTTCACATATATTTATCAATTAGACAGGTTCACGTCCACGTATCAATAAGACAAGTTCATATAAGAACAAGTTTACGATTACGTTTTAATTATACAAGTTCACGTATACGTATAAATAAGACAAGTTCACATATACGTATCAGTTAATCAGGTTCACGTCCACGTATCAATAAGACAAGTTCATGTATACCTATCAATAAGACAATTCACATTAAAACAAATTTACGATAACGTTTCAGTTATGCAAGTTCACGTTTGCGTACCAATTAGACAAGTTCACGTATACGTACCAATTAGACAGGTTAACGTATACGTACCAATTATACAAGTTTACGAATACGTTCCAATTAGACAAGTTCACGTATACGTTCCAATTAGACAAGTTCACGTATACGTGTCAATAAGACAGGTTAACGTATGCGTACCAATTATACAAGTTCACGTATACGTATCAATTAGACAGGTTAACGTATACGTACCAATTAGACAAGTTCACGTATACCTATCAATTAGACAGGTTTACTTATACGTACCAATTAGACAAGTTCACGTATACGTGTCAATTAGACAGGTTAACGTATAAGTACCAACTAGACAAATTCACGTATACGTATCAATTAGACAGGTTAAAGTATACGTACCAATTAGACAAGTTCACGTATACGTATCAATTAGACAGGTTAACGTATACGTACCAATTAGACAAGTTCAAGAATACGTATCAATTACTCACTTGTGTGAATCATACAAACTACTTCGGGTAAAGTTGTAGTTCTTCTGCTACCATGACAAAAGGTGATATTTTATACTGACATCACATATGAAAATAAAGGTCTGTTAAGATTCTGGTTTGGGGATATTACTTATTTCTTTAAAAATGTTGTTTGTTAATGCATTTTTAATGAACAGTTAAACCTTATCTTGTTCAGGACAACGGTTGATAAAAGAGATATGACTTGAAGAGAATTTAACTTTAGAACCTCGAAAAACATTATCTTTCTTTTAAATACATTTTAAACTACAAAGCATATTGTGTCTAAATGTTGGAATAACGGCAAACACACAATTAGAAAATATTTGCCATAATATCTTTCGACTACCTTGGTTAAGAAACTAGTCCTTCTTTTGAACGTTATAATATATTGTAGACATATGACTTGGTGAGGATTAACAATGTCTTCCTGTCTAAATGTCTTTAGATTTACTAAGATAAAAGCAAACTATTTCTATTATATTATCTAAGAATGAGTACTTTATATAAAAATGGTTAAGTACGGCCATTGATAAGTGGTCACCTTAGTTTGTTGAAATCATATAACTCGTGAATGTGACCCACAACCAGGTCACCAGGAAATCAGGTGAAAATTGTTTGAGCAAAATCATTGTCTATGCGCCATCTAAGACTTTTATTGTTTACAACAATACTACTTCACATGTGTAAAATCAAAACACTGGAAGTAAGGAACAGATGTTTCCTCGAACTCTCAAACATAGAATGTTACTATGCTTCACGTATGTCAAATTAAAACACTGGAAGTAAGGAGTGGATCATTCCAGTACTCTCAAACATTGAATGTTATTGTTTACAACAATACTGCTTCACGTATGTCAAATCAAAACACTGGAAGTAAGGAGTGGATCATTCCTGTACTCTCAAACATTGAATGTTATTGTTTACAACAATACTGCTTCACGTATGTCAAATCAAAACACTGGAAGTAAGGAGTGGATCATTCCAGTACTCTCAAACATTGAATGTTATTGTTTACAACAATACTACTTCAAGTATGCAAAATCAAAACACTAAAAGTAAGGAGCGGAGCTGTCCTCGGACTCTCTAACATTGAATGTTATTGTTTACAACAATACTACTTCAAGTATGTCAAATCAAAACACTGGAAGTAAGGAGTGGATCATTCCTGTACTCTCAAACATTGAATGTTATTGTTTACAACAATACTACTCCAAGTATGTAAAATCAAAACACTTGAAGAAAGGAGCGGATCTTTCCTCGAACTCTCAAACATTGAATTTTATTGTTAACAACAATACCAAATACAAATTCACGTATTCAAATTAAAACACTGGAAGTTAGGAGCAGAGCTGTCCTCGAACTCTCAAACATTGAATGTTATTGTTTACAACAATACTACTCCACGTATGTAAATCAAAACATTGGAAGAAAGGAGCGCATCTCTCCACGTACTCTCAAACATTAAATTTTATTGATTACAGCAATACATCTTCACGTATTCAAATTAAAACACTGGAAGTTAGGAGCGGAGCTTTCCTCAAACCCTCAAACGATGAATTTTATTGTTTACAACAATACTACTTCACGTATTCAAATCAAAACACTGGAAGTAATGATTAGAGCTTTCCTCGAACTCTCAAACTATGGATGTTATTGTTTACAACAATACTAAATACTACTTCACGTATTCAAATCAAAACACTGGAAGTAAGGAGCGGAGCTGTCCTCGAACTCTTAAACATTGATTGTTATTGTTTACAACAATACTAAATACTACTTCACGTATTCAAATCAAAATACTGAAAGTAAGGAGCAGGGCGGAGTTTCCTCACGATATCAAACATTTAACTTAATTGTATATATAATCATAATTATTTCCTATAACCCGTATTCAAATAATACAAACAGGACAAGACGGGTTGCATGGTTATATTTTTCATTTTATGCCAAGTTCAATATAAGTATTACTGGGAAGATCATAATACGAAATATTAACAAAATCTGAAAGGGAATAAATGTACACAATGTAAAAATATATATATAAAACTTACCAGACATGTGCATATGTTGAACAGCTTTATGTGATAAAATGTTTGTTTGCGGATGTATTAATACTTATTTGTTTCAAAACATTACCCTGTAACCCACAGGGGCAAGTTAATTTTGTTTTAATAGTTTAATCAGTGAATTGAAAACTATATGAAATGAAGGGGACATTCGATGAAGAACCACAGGAGCAATATTTTACCTCAAAAGGATTTAAAACATTGCAGTTCTGCTATTGATATATCGTTCCTAGAAACAACTGTTTCTTTGATTCTAGGTGAAATAATCCCCAAGAACTCGGGCTACATAAAATAAGATGTTTAAAATTGTGAGACAAATCGAATATAAAAATTCACTGTTCATAGACATTTCGAGTCTATGAATAGTTTCAGGGCAGTATACAAACAAAAGTCCATCAATTTCAACTTAAAAATAGTCGTTTTTAAAATTTAAATTGATACGATACTTTAAAGATACTTAAAAATAGTATTTTATTCTAGTTTTTGCTTTGCTAGAATTCTACATGTCGACTATGATAATAACGAAGTTAATGATAACGATTTAAGAATGCATATAAAACAAACTTACATTTACATGACCAGGAGAAAAAATCGAAACTTTAAAAATAGGGGGAGCAATATTTGTTTAAAGTACAAAAATAAAACCTGTTTTGTTAATTTTCATAAAGGAAAGGATTAAAATATAGTTCTAAGTGTTTTATCAAGTGTTTATCGTATTATGTGTTTTTCGTATTTAGGCTTTTTCATTTTGGGAAAACGTAAATAAATATACAATCAATCTTCGGCTTAATATGATCCTTCTAAACAAAACTTGGCCACTTGAGACAGCATCTTATTGACCCTGCGAAAAAGGAAAACAAACAAAATCATCCAACCAGTTTTGTCATAGGCTTGAAACAATGCTCCGTTTGATATTCAATTTCTTGCCATTTTCGTATTTTCTGTATACATTGTATAATATTTAGTTTAAATACAGTTTAAAATTTATCTCCTCACAACCAACTTTTAATATTGGTGAAATGTCCATCTATGCAAATATTGTAGAGAGGATTTTGTCCTAACCCTTGTCAATCTAAAATGTGTATCAACGGTTACTCGGTCAACATAGCAACAAACATTTAACAATTTAGCAAGCAGTGCCTTCACGACCGTAGCCAAGGTGAGTACATGTATGTTTAATTGAAATGTATGTTTAATTGCAAACAAAAGTGATACATTTAGGTATAACATAATTGAATTGTAGAGCAAAAGCATCCAACACATATATGCTTTTCAGTTGACAGCATTTATTAAATCTGAAAAACGACTTACTGTGCAAATCTTTATAAAATGCAAGTGATAGTACATACATGTACTTTTATCAAGATTTAATAATTTTGCTTATTTTATACTCATGTTGCACGTTTTTGACTTGTATGTGTCCATTGTATATATAAACATATTAAGAGAGTTTCGTTCTGATTCCGTATTAAACAGTGGACTAGTGAGCATCGCAGAACTACATTCCAAATGTTGGTCGATTAATGTTCGGCTCATTTCCAAATTTTAGATAATGATATTTCACTAGGATAATGTTTGAAGACTAGATGGACTCGTTAGTGCCGCGTGCTCGGGTCTTTGCATGAGGAAGGCGGAAAACGTCCGAAGGCAGAAGTCGTGCAAAAATCTGCTCCGAGGTTTTACTTGAAAATGTTAGGCTTATACAAAGCAACAACGGATATATTTATATGTGGATGAAGTGTTTTGTGTGGACTATTGGAACATATAACTTAAATACTAGAAATGTGGAATATAAGTGTTTTAATTAACATTTTTGGTGTTTTTCTTTGTTTAAAATTTAGTTTGAAAGTGTAAGTTTACGTGATAAGTGTTCACTATTTAATGGATTATAACACATTAGACGCCATGGACAATACCAGTACCCAATTATCTGATATTGCTCCAGGACAGTATGATCAGTCGATTGTTCAGTCTGACACCGAGACAGTTATATCATTTAATGAGGGTCACTGGTCAGACGATCATGCATCACGTGTTTTAGACAACGGTACCGGTCATCACGTGATCACAACAGTTGTCATGGTGATTCTGATGACCATGATGGATTGAATGACTTGGAAGACGCTGACTTCCGGGTCGTCGAAGAATACCGGGTGCTTGTGAAACTTTAACGGGAGTACCCAAAATATATGTGTGTCCAACGCATAGTACGAGAATACGCATCTTGTGAGAGTGACCTAGACCGAATCAGATGCCAGTATTTTGAACACTTAAAACAAACAAGTGAGGATTTTCCATTTGACCAGAATGCAGAGTTGAAACGCCGGATGACATCGCGCACAGGTGAACCAGTTGCTGTTCGGCTAGCCCAAGATATTTTTTACATTCTTGAAGTGACTGAGGGTGGGGACTTTAGTGTGTTGAAAAATATGATTAGTGCTGGGAAAGTGCGTCGTGCATCCGTTGCCCAGCAGCGAAACAAGAGTTGTTCGACTACAAACCAACAAAAAGAGAAGTGCACATGTGCAAATGAGTTAGCTTTACTCAAAGACAATATAAAACCTGTGCTATCAATTCAAATTATTTGTATTTGTGCATTTTATGATATCAATCTACATAAGCAAACATGAAATTAAGGTATCCAAATCTACCATTATGTAATTTGTGAATGCCAGGTGACCGCATATTATTTAAATATCATAATTTTTTAATGATAAAAGATTGCAGCATTGGTCAGCTTATGTAAGATTTCAGTTGAAATAAAGAACATACATTTTAACTGTTGTTACTTTAGGTACATTGTGATTTCAGTCATTTGTTAATATGTTAGTAATCAGCAAGCGGTAGACGCTCTTATGATACCTAAAATATATTTGAAGACATGTAAGCGTCATCAAAATACAACATTACCACTATTGACATGATACAATTAATATTTTATTATGAAGCTGGTACCTTAAACATTCTGTTTTAACAGAGTATGATTGGGCATTTTATTCAAACAATGTGTACATATTGAACTCCACAATTTAGATTTATCTATTTAGTCATATATTGCCTGTTCCGTATTGTACGTTTGTTTATTGCTAGTTAAGACTGAATGAAATGTGGAGTAATAAAAACATAGCAATAATTATAACTGTTGCGATTTACAAGTGACATGATATGTGCAATTTCAATTCTCTGTGTGGTTTCACAACTTTGTACAAAATGTAGCATACAATATAAACTTACAGTTATATAAGTATGTGGTTGAGTTATTCTTTTTCAGTCTCGTGAGGAAAAATGGATGTGATTTCTTAAGGTTGTTCTTTTACATGTAGCTTAACATAATCTCTACATTGTTTTAAAATGAATGATCTATCTTCATTGAAGGAATATTGTTATGTTATGGACAATCTGATGTATTTGCACCTTAACTTCAAAAACATAGAATATGTTTGAATCACGAATCATCTCGTAATAAACATGTAAATTGAAATTGTTTATATTGTTATATTTGAATTGTTACAACAGGCCGTGAAAGACTTAAATCAACATGCATCAAGTCGTCGCCGCTCGCCAGGGGAGATTACTACGTAGGACGTTTGTAAACATAAAAAGTGTTAAAGTACCGTGTCCCTCATATTTAGGGGAAAAGCTGGGATATTAAATCAATACTTCCATTAAATGGAAAAAAGGCCGTTCTAATTTAAGACTTCTTTATCAATTAAAGTACATATTTTTTTTAGAACACACACAGTACTTCATATTTTATCGTGCAACGTGGAAACTATCGAATGCATTCTTCTGCAATTTATGAACTTGTCCCTAAGTCGGAGGTATGTTTTTGACAATATCAAATACACACTTATAAAGAATGGTTGTCCTTTGCGTCAAAGTGATCATTTTTCCCTCGTAATTGTGAAATATTAAGATAAGCTGTTTCCGGTAACGGTCGGATCGTTCGGACTCCGCATACTTTAACCAGCCCAACTGCGTGCAGGCCCCGATAAAGACATCCATCCCGTATTTAATTCTTCAAACTAAACCAATTATGTTTGTAAAATGTTGACGCCAGAACCGCGTTTCAGATGTTCATTTAACAAAAGCGCAAACGTTAAGGTCCATACGTGGATGTGGCTGCACCTTCCATCATAGCGAATGAATCGTCGCAACCGTGACTGTCGATGTTGTACGTGAGATGTAAGTCTGAGTTTAACGGATACTCGATATTAAACCTAAGATGTAAGACTCAATCTTACCGAGATTGCAGAAGTTTTATATGATATGTAGGACTCAATCTAACCGAGGCTGTCGATGTTAAAGGTAGGATGTAAGTCTCAATCTAACAGAG
This sequence comes from Mya arenaria, assembly GCF_026914265.1. Classification (NCBI taxonomy): domain Eukaryota; kingdom Metazoa; phylum Mollusca; class Bivalvia; order Myida; family Myidae; genus Mya; species Mya arenaria. The sequence goes on from NC_069135.1 coordinate 40,922,510, forward strand.
CTGTCTATGTTAAACGCAAGATGTAAGTCTGAATTTAACCGAGACTGTCGATGTTATACGTAACATGTATGTCTTAATCTAACCGAGTTGTCGATGAAAGACGCGAGATGTATGTCGCATTCTAACCAGGACTGTCGATATTATACGTGAAAGGCAGGTCTCAATCTTTTCAAGACTGTCGAAGTTAAACGTAAGATGTAAGTCTCAATTTAACCGAGCTGTCGATGTTAAACGCGAGATGTAAGTCTTAACTTTACCGAGAATGTCGATGTTACACGTAAGATGTAAGCCTCAATCTAACCGAGCTGTCAATGTTATACGTGAGATAAAAGTCGCATTCTAACCAAGACTGTCGATATGATACGTGAAAGGCAGGTCTCGATCTAATCAAGACTGTAGATGTTATACGTAAAATGTAAGTCGCATTCTTACAGGGACTGTCGATATGATACGTGAAAGGCAGGTCTCGATCTAATCAAGACTGTTCACGTTATATGTTCGATGCAAGTCGCATTCTTACAGGGACTGTGGATTTGATACGTGAAAGGCAGGTCTCAACCTAATCAAAGCTGTCGATGTTATACGTGAGATGTAATTCGCATTCTAACCGGGACTGTCGATATTATACGTGAAAGGCAGGTCTCAATCTAATCAAGACTGTCGATGATATACGTGAGATGGAAGTTCTGGTTTTGGTTTGTGCTTTGGAGGATCTATCCTTCAAAATTGTTTAAGTATAGGTTCAAAACCTGATATGCTTTTTTTGAAAGATGAGTTGACTATTGGTCTTGTGCACTCAATTACCAACATTGAAAAAAAGAAATTGTTCCATTATTTTTTCTAATGCAATGCATTGTGTGCGAATTATGCAAGTAATTCTTCATTATAGTTCGATTAAATAAATCAAACTGATGGTGTTCGAAAAGTATTAAGTGCCTGCGTATTAATTGGCGCAAGAACGAGTTTATTCGCCTCTTTCTTAATGAGTTTACAAAACGGAAATAGCATGATAAAAAAGAATACGTGTATATGCTTGTTAATAGGCAATACATACTTTTTTATATATACACACGAATATGGAACATTCTACATTCTTCAAATAAAACATTTATATATGATTATTCACATAATTTGATGAATATAAATTGTCCAAAATATGATAAAATAAAAGGATTCACAAGATGCCATTGAATTCATTTCACATTAATTACAGCCAGCGGTCTAAACAAAACAATTATATCTGACAATACTGCAATGTACTATGCAATAATAAGAAAGATCCCAGTTCGATAGTACCAAATCAAACATTGTTTTTAGTTTCACTTTAACTTGATAACAAGAAGTGTGTCTTTTTCGCCACCAAAAATCAAAGAAGAAGTGCTGCTGCTGAATAAAAAAAATATTCGGTCCGCACACTCCGTCTTCTTTCCTTGCCAGGGTGGCAAACTTCTTCTTCCCGTCTTTGTCAACCTGAAGCATTGTGTCAGAGCAGCAGACGAACACGTGTCCAGCAGGTTTCACGTGTACTCCGGTAGGACATTCCATGTCGGGGTCAGTGAGTAAGGCCAGCTTGTAGCCGTTGTTGTCTAGGGTGATCAGATGATTTTTATAGTAGCTTGTGATGAAGATTGTTTCCCAGTCGTTACTGATGGCACATTTCCGAACCGTCCAAATCCCAGACTTGTCCTCGAACAGCATCTTCACCTTTTTTCCTGACATCGTGTAGACGGACAGGGCGTTACCCGGAGAGATGTAAACGTCCATTTCGATGTAATACGTCAGATGTAAGTCTAAACCTAACCTTATCTGGCAATGTTTTACGTGAGTCAATCTAACCGAGACTGTGGATGTTATTCGTGAGATGTAAGTCTCAATCCAACCGAGACTTTCGATTTAATACGTGAGATGTATTTTGTGCTATTGGTTTGTGTTCTTGAGAACTTATCCTTTAAAATTTATTTCAATATACGTTCAAAATCGGGTATGCATTCTTTAAAATACGATCTTTTATGGTTCAAGTAATCCCTATTACTGACATTGAATTATGAGTTTTATTAATTTCCTATTGCATTTAAATCTATTGTATTTAAATTGACAATATTACGGTGTTCTGAATGAAAGTGCCAATGTTTATATTGACACCAGAACGACTTTGATAAAGAGTTTATTCGCCTCTTTAAGGAGTTTACAAAACGGAGACAGCTTAATAAAAAATACTTTCATATGTTCGTTTATAGACAATATATACACGAAAATTGAACATTCTACATTAATCAAATAAAACACACACACACACACGCACGCACGCACGCACGCACGCACGCACGCACGCACGCACACACACACACACACACACACACACACACACATACGCACGCACACACACACACACATATATATAAATTATATTTCACGTAGTTTGTGGGATATAAATTGTCCAATATATGATACAATAAAAGTATTCACTAGATGCATTTCGATTCATATCCGTAAATTACTTATAGCCAGCGGTCTAAACACTTATATGATTAAGACAATACTGAAATGTACTTTGCAACACTTAAGAAGATTCCAGTCCGATAGTACCAATTCAAACGTTAATAGTTTATAGTATTAAATTAACTTGATACCAAGAAGTGTGTCTTTATATCCACCAACAATCAGAGAAGAAGTGCGGCTGCTGAAAAATAGATCACGCGTTCTGCGTACTTTCCTTGCCAACGTAGCCAACTTTTTCTTCCCGTCTCTGTCAACCTGCAGAACTGTGCAGGAGTTCCAGCAGCAGACGAACACGTGTCCAGCAGTTGTCACGTGTACTCCAGTAGGGGTTTCCATGTCAGGGTCAGTGAGAGAGGCCAGCTTGTTACCGTTGTTGTCCAGGGTGATCAGTTGATGTTTACTGGAGTTTGTAATATAGATTGTCTTCCCGTCATTACTGATAGCACATTTCTTCACCGTGGTACCCCCAGACTTATCCTCGTACAGCTTCTTCATCTTCTGCCCCGACATCGTGTAGACGTATAGAGCGTGACCGGAGGAGATGTAAAGCTGGCCCCCATGTTGCGCTGCGGCATAACATTTATGGGTGAAGCTTAACTTCCTCGTAGTAACGAGTTTCCTTTTCGAAGCATTAATGGAATGAAGTTCATTGTCAATACAAACGGCCACTTCATTTCCGTCAATGTGGCGCACGTCCCATGGATTTCCTGGGACGTCACAGTGGTCGAGCAGCCTGTACTCCTTGTCCAGCAGCTTCACTTTACAATTATTCCAGTCTGCTATGACAAATTCTCCACTAGGCAATTCACATACGCCTTGGATATCACATCCATATTTGTCACCACTCATCTTCACGTTGTACTCCTTGTACTTTGCAACACCGAAGACTTGGTTTGGATCGGAAAGATCTTCTCGCTGTTTGGTCATTACAGTTTGTTCGTCAATCGCTCCAAACGTTGTTATTGAAGATAACAGTTCTTCTATAAGGTTATTGGCTTGAAATGTTACATTGTAACACTCGATGACTGATATGCCACGAAGATGATCGTTTGCTTGTGAAATCATATCCTGGCTCTTTCTGTACGCAATATATGATTTTGACTCGCTTGATTTTGCTTTGGTTTGAAAAGTGGTAATCATGTTTTGCAGTTCGATAGTCATTTTATCACATGTTTCGATATCTTCCTTAAGGTTTTTTTCAAATTCAGTTATCATTCCGTCCAAGTCCTGTAAAGCTGTCTTCTCAATCTTGTCAAGGATTTCGTTGATCTTTTTACGTATGGTTTTAATTTCATCAGAAATGGCTGCCCGCGTCTTTTTCAACGATGTCGTATTCTTCAATCGTGCTTCTTTCATCAACTCGAATTGCTTTTGAAGTTCAGCTATCTTCTTTGGAATTTGTTGAAACTCAATATTTCTCTGAATACCTTTTGCTACATCTGGAATTTGTTGGATTTTGGAGCATTGTCTGAAACAAAAAAGTTGTGAAACAGTTGTTATCAGATCTGCATAAGCTGTATATAACCTTGCTTATGTGGGAAATTGTTATAGAAAAGGATTTAAATATAACGCAAGTAACCAATAGCGGTTCCAGGGGAGGGGATGCGACCGTTTCCCCCCCTCCCCCTCTTAAATCGCCCAAGCTTAATTATTAATGTTATATAGGAGAAAAAAGATCATGTAATACGCCCAAAAAGCATCATTCAGGGCTAGAATTTTATATGTTTTTCTTTGGGAAACCAAACCCCATGAAAACCAATTAAATTTCGGTTCTGAGGGAGTGGCGCAGATCAAACGGCTACGCCCCTGAGTAACGCCCACCTCTGACGTCGAATCCTAGAGCCGCCCCTGGTAAGTATAACTTATATACCGGTTTGTGTCTTAAAGACGCACAATATAGGTTGATGCAAAACAAGATTTTTCATTTGAATTTTAATTCATTCTTCTTAAATGATCAAAACCACAAAAAGCGTATGATTTGTTTTCAGATTAAGACGATAATACAATATAAATGTTATGTTGGCACATTTTTAACTGGGGAATTTATGGCCAAGTAGCTATTTATTAAAAATACCGTTTATACGTATAAAGGCTAATGTTGCTTTTTTTAAATCTACACAACTCATATGCTTTTTTCTTTAATCATTAAAAGTCGAATGAGTTAAGTATTATAATTTATAGAAATTAATATATTTTTGCACCAGCTAATGTTGAGTGCCTTTAAATTGCTGTTTTGTTCATACATACCTGTGGTCAATGGCAACGCATACAGAACAGCACAACTGGTCATGGTTACCACAGACCAGCTTTAGCGCCTTCCCGGGGTGCACCCCACATCTCTCCAGGGCGTCCGTCACCCCTGGGGCTGCCTCCCATTTCTTCACTTCCTTCCGGCCGAGCACCGCATGCTTCTGATATAAACCGTTATGTTTTGAAACACAGTTTTGGCAGTAATATTTTTTGCATTGAGTACAATAATGGTGAGCTTCTGTGTTAGATCCTTTGTTTTCACACGGAGAGCAGGAAAACTCGTAAATGAAATCACAGCTTCTCAGAATTGATGATTCAAAATAAGATGCCATTTTCTCTCTTGAGTTTAAAAATGATTCACAAACTTGTTCAAACAGTCAGTTTCTGTTCATTTTGTAACTAAGAAGTTTATTATTTTGTACTGGGCTGATACGAAGAAAACAAATATTTCGATCAAATAAACACTGACATATAACACGATTACAAAATGATAAGCGTAGTTACAACCGTGCTTAATTTAAAATATTTCTTCAAATCCAAAAATGTTTATTCCTGTGTCAATATTAAAACTAGTTATCGAATGTCGAGTGGGCCTTTCCACACTCGGTTAATTGTCGATCCCGGGGCCTGCCGAAGACTTTCGAATAGTAACGATTGTCTATCCCGAGCTGACCGGAGATTGCCGAATAGTTGTAGGAAGTACTTTAACTGTATATTTTAAAGCGAATTGAACCATTTCCACGAACAATAACATTGAGTTCTAGTGCTTCTCGAACCCCAACACCAAGTATGGGAAGATATTGATGACTCCAGATATATTCCATTTTCTCTCTGGAATTTAAAACGAATCACGAACTGAAACAAATAAATGTTCATTCAATCACATCTGTCTATTGTGTAACGAGGAAGTAAATTGTTTTGTACTGTAAAGAAGAAACCACAAGTCACGACAATAAAAAAAATTATGCATAGCATCAAGTCGGCGCAGTAAAATCAGAAGAAAAACGTGCATGTGGATAACCAAAAATAAGGTTATTATTTCAATGATAACATGCTGGGTATACCTATGTACGAAGGACATTATGGGTGAAAATATTGTTACAATAGTTTAAGCCCGGAATTACAAATATTTTGGTTTTCCCAAGCTAATCCTCCGGTACAAACAAAATTTTACCAAAAATATACACACGTTACTTCTGAAACAATAGAGTCAAAGGTCTAATACATGGAATTCATTTTTTATTTGTATCGGCATGTTATGTGAATTCCGGGCTTTATATATGGTATTTGTTTTTGTGAACACACTTTAGTCTTATGAGTAAATATAATGGGGATAGAAAATACTATACATTAAGAGGGAATTATCTGTAATTCATTCTTTCGAATGACATTTTCAAAATAAACAAATACGCTCAATGTTAATATTTCAAAACTCGCTTTTTGCTGCTCGTCAAGGGAGATTACTGCGTATGAGTTTTAGAAACATAAAGGATATTATAAAAGTACCTTGTAACCTTCATCTATTTCGGGGAAAGTTGGTATTTCAAATCAAAATTTTCAAAAAATGATAATCAGGGCTATTATGTTTAAGGTTTCATAACCAATTAAAGTGTAATGTTTTATACAACACATTAAACTTCATATTTTATCGTGCAACGAGGAAGATATCGAAAGCACTGTTCTGCAATTTATGAACTGGTCCCTTAGTTGGAGCAATATCTTGAGCAATATTAAATGTAGTCGGCGCCGACTAATCAATGTCACACTGACATATTGCACGATATCCAAATGATAAGCGTTGTTACAACCGTGCTTAATAAACAATCATATTTGTCCCAAATCTAAACACATTTTACATGCCGAGATTTAGTCCCGTATCAATTTCAATAGTTGTTATCGACTGTTTAGTAGGCGTTCCTACACTCGGAACGCACAACGAAATACGTATATCCCGAGCTTGCCGAAGACTGCCGAAATGTCACGATTGCCCATCCCGAGCCATTTGGAATTCCTCGGCCTTTGTTATAGAAATCAACCTCGGATGTATGCCGGTACATCTTTAGACGTAGTTCGTTAAGTTTTAAACAATTATATCAATTAAATGTAGAGTTTAAATGTGCATTTTGTAAGTTTCAATTGATTACCAGTGACGTTCACTAGCAGATCCGGGGGGGGGGGGGCACTCCCTACCCGCCCCTACAATCGTAAAATATTAATATTTAATTCAGTATAGAGAAAAAAGTAATAAAATACGTTAAAAACACACCTTTGTTGATCTTCTTGGAGTTCAACCACCGCCCCCCCCCCCTCGACAGCACTTTCGACCAAATCAATTTCGGTTCTGAGGGTGGGTTTCAAAAGGTTACGCCCCTAAGTTGCGTCCCCTCATACGTTGAATCCTGGATCCGCCATTGAAGTGAATTATTGCATACATAATTTAGACTCCCAAGTTAAGACAATAAGCATTTTCTGCTTAACTGAAATTACTACGCGATCAACTTGCAGTGTAGAAAAATGTAAAGATTTTTGACATTGTAAACCGTAAATATACATCCGATGTAGTTTTCTGATCAAAAATGGCCGTATGTTTCGAATGATTCTGAGAAAAGCCGAGTAGTTGAGATCACTTCATTAAATACTTTTCGTCTAAATTATATCATGAATTGGCCTTTTTTCACGACAAACAACAGTAAGTTGTAGTGTTTCACGACCCCAACCACAATGGTTTCGGTAGAAAGTTCAACTTATGTAATATTCATTACCAGCATAATTGTACCAAACCCCTAATGTACTCCTAGTAGCCTCATGTATACCAAGTTACCTCATGTACACCAAGTAGCCTCATGTGAATCAAGTAACCTCATGTAAACAAAGCAACCACATGTACAACAAGTAACCTCAAGTACACCAAGTAACCTCATGTAAACCAAGTAACGTCATGTACACCAAGTAACCTAATGTACATTATGTAACCTCATGTACACCAAGTAACCTCATGTAAACCAAGGTGCCTCATCTTCACCAAGTAACCTCATTTACACCCAGTAACCTCATGTAAACCAAGAAACATCATGTAAACAAAGCAAACTTCTGTACACCAAGTTACCTCATGTAAACCAAGGTGCCTCATCTTCACCAAGTAACCTCATTTACACCCAGTATCCTCATGTAAACCCTAGAAACATCATGTACATCAAGTAACCTCATGTACCCCAAGTGACCTCATTTACACCAAGAAACCTCATGTTCACCAAGTAACCTCATGTTTACCAAGTAACTTCATGTACACAGAGTAACACCAAGTTACCTCATTTAATCGAAGTAACCTCATGTACATCAAGTTACCTCATGTTATCCAAATAACCTCATGTACACCAAGTAACCTCATGTAAACCAAGTAACCTCATGTACACCAAGAAGCCTCAGGTAGACGCAACAACCACATGTACACCAAACGACCTCATGTACACACAATAACCTTATGTACACCAAGTTACCTTATGTACACCAAGTCAACTCATGTAAACCAAACAACCTCATGTACACCAAACAGCATCGGGTACAAGTAACCTCATTGTACCAATTAACATTATATGTACCAAGTAACCTTTGTGTACCACGGTTACCTGATGTACACGAATTTACCTCAAGTGTACCAAGTAACCTTAGGTGCATCAATCAACCTCACGTACACCAAGCAATCTCATGTAAACCAAGTTACTTTATGTAAACAAAGTAAAATCATGTACACCAAGTAACCTCATGGACATCAAGAAAACTCATGTAAACCAAACAACCTCATGTTCACCAAGTAACCTCATTAACACCCAGTAACCTCATGTACACTAAGTAACTTTATGCACACCAAGTAACCTCATGTACACCAAGTAACCTCATGTACACCCAGTAACCTCTTGTACACAAAGTATCACCAATTAACCTCATTTACACAAAGTAGCCTCATGTACATCAAGTAACCTCATGTTAACCAAGTAACCTAGTGTTAACCAAATAACCTCATGTACACCAAGTAACCTCATGTACACCAAGTTACCTCATGTACACCAAGTAAACTAATGTTAACCAAACAACCTCATGTAAATTAAACAACCTCATGTACACCAAACAGCCTCATGTACAACAAGTAACCTCATTGTACCAATTAACATCATATGTAACGAGTAACCTTATTTGTACCAAGTTTTATTATGTGTACCACGGTGACCTCATGTACACAAAGTAACCTCATGTGTACCAAGTAACCTCATGTACACGAAGTAATCTCATGTACACCAAGTAACCACATGTACACCAAGTAACCTTATGTACACCAACTAACCTCATGTACTCCAAGTTACCTCATGTACAACAAGTAACCTCATGTGTACCAAGTAACCTCATGTGTACCAATTAACCTCATGTGTACCAAGTAACTTTATGTCTACCAAGTTACCTCATGTCCACCAAGTGACCTCATGTGTACCAAGTAACCTCATGTACACCATGTAGCCTCATGTACACCAAATAACCTCATGTACACCAAGTTCCCGCATGTACACCAAGTACCCTCATGTACACCAAGTTACCTCATGTGTACCAAGGTAACCTCTGGTATACGAGGTAAGCTCGTGTACGCCAAGTAACCTCATGTACACCAAGTAACCTCATGTGTACCAAGTTACCCATATGCACACCAAGTAACAATAGTGTGGGGTACCCTTTAATGCCACTTCCATTTCCCGTTTTACCATCTTGAATTAGATACAAGATACAATAAGCATGATACAAGTATCTCTATTTAGTGTCTACCTTAACTAATTCGAGCATAAAAGGTTTGTTGTTCTCAAATGAAAGATAGATGTTCCATTGACTTATTGGCATTTGCTTTGTGGAATTGTTTTCGGTTTCGCATAGTTATTTCATTTTGGTCTGATTGGTCAGTTTCCTCAAATTCCTAGACCTATGGTCATTAAACTTGACATGAAGGTTGGGCCTGACCAGTAAATGACCCTTATTGATTTAAGGGGTCATCGGGTCAAAGGTCAAGGTCACAGTGACATTGAATGCAAAAACAAAATATTGTACTAGTGATAACTTGTCAATACTTTCACCGATCATATGGTCATCAAACTTGACATGAAGGTTGGGCCTGACCCCTATTGATATAAGGGTTAATCGGGTCAAAGGGCAAGGTCACAGTAACCTTGGAGGAAAAAAGCTAGTTTGTGTGATAACTCGACAATGCCTGCACCCATGGTCCTCAAACTTGACATTTGAGGTTTGGGTAACCAGTAGATGACTCGTATGGATTTTGAGTTCAAAGCAGAGACGCTGACTATATTGCACGATACTAGTATTATAATGACGTTTTAACCGGTCAGCTTGTTCGAGCGACTTGAACATGACTGAAGAGCATTCGGAGCTCCTTGGCCATTTTTATCGAAAGCAACCTCGGATGTATATGGACGGTTTATAATGTCAGAAAATGATAAAAATTAATAATATAATTCAAATTTTCCGAACTACTAGTGTTGTGCCGATGATCGATTATAATCGACAAATGATCTGAAAGGCCTACGTCGGCTTCAATCGAAAGTGAAATTTGAATAATCGATTATAGAAACAATGGGCGTAACCGTTTCCGACTAATTTCCTTATTTCTGGTTAATGCTAGTTTATGTTGAAATGTTGAGGTGTTTCTATACTAAGTTATGTGCTCATATTATCATCAAGTCAGTTAGTCACTACAGTAACTATTACACATTTTCTTTGTAATTTAAATCAAAAGGATTGGTTCTCAACTTCTCATGTTTGTGGATTAAAAGTGATTTTTAAAACATGTTACCGTTTACTTCTTACCATGTAGGAATTTTGTTTTCCCATGTTTCTGAAGAAACTATTCGTGTAAATCTTTTAATATCTTTCTTTGCCCCAATTCCACACTAAAACCGTTTTATTTCTAATTGGTCTTGTACTCATAAGAAGGAAGTTGGCGGAATAACACATAGTAGGTGCTGTAGTGGACACCCGCACCTACCACCCCATATAGTTTACCTGTATGGGAAAAAATCAATATTTCGTTCAAAGCGCTCGCAAAATAAGACCAAATTAAGCACACACAAAAACGAATTCCAGCTGGGTCTGGTATTCACAAAAGTGAAGAAGGCGAAGCACTACCTAATTATGTAAAATAGGGTACTCGTCCACTTTCATTCCCATATTGGTCACCACTCTTTGGAACCTCCTTAAAGCACCCGCAAAATTGGCCCTATGTCGAAAAAAAACTTATAGGCTACAACTGATAAAGACACAAATTATGTTAAGCAATAGTAAAAGAATATTGCAATTTTGCAGGTGATTATCGACCCTTGTCATACCAGATGCTTTCAATTGAATTTATGCTTAAGATTTAATCTAAATTAAACATGTGTATATCTATATGATTACGCCTTTATCGAGACCCTCTTTTTACAAATAACCTGATATCACATCCTATAATTGATAATCTCATAAATATTTCTTTTATCAAAGATCTCATAAAAATATTTCTATAAATACAACATGAAATAAATTGCGAATAAACTTCCTTTCTGTACTTAATAATTTATTTCCTTACATTGTTACATTTTATGGTGTCTTTTAAGTGTCACTTAGTGTTTTAGTATCTCTAAGATGTTCTAAAAAAACTATTTGTAGCTCTGAGTGGCTTTTAGCAGAACCGATTGTAATAACCAGATATTACAACCTATGATTGAAAATCTCATAAATATGTTTTTTATCAAAGATCTCATTGATATATATTTAAAGGGGTTATTGAATCTTTATTGCGTGAAAAGTTGACCTTCGTTGAAAACGGGCCAAGGGTAATATTTAATAACAAACCGATTAAATGGCATTACCAAATGTTGATGTACTTGATTGGATGGGTGCGAAAGGGGAGGGAGATGCCCCCTCCGAACGGTTGGTGGGGTGGGGGTACGGGAGTTCTCGCTCAATGACTTTATTTTAAGAATCGTCCCGAATCAAACCTTCAAACGAAACTAAAACAAGAATATTCTAAACTTAATTTTTATTCTTTTTTTTTGCCGTTGAGTCTGGAAACGGTTCAAATTGTGAAGATAAAAAATAGCCGACAGTATTTTTATGGCAAGAACATAAAACGTTTGTCGGCATGTGTCGCTCCTTTATATTACTCAAGATTTTTTTATGATATGCCAAAAACGCCCTCGGACCCCTTCACAAGTGTTGGCGGTAATTCTATTTCGGTTTAGCTGCGCAGCTATCACCACTGAAAGCTGTTTGTATGGGTTAGTTCGTATTTAAACAAATTTAAAGCACTTAGATTTTGTACGTTGATACAATTGAAATCGTCACCACGCATGTCCAAAGAGAGGATGTCCCTCAGATTGCAAAAACGCGTTTTATGAATTAGTAATAATCACAATCGTTCCGCACAACCATCGTTATGGTATTCCCGTCGGTATACTAGAACCATCACATCAGAAACCGTCGATCTGTTAATGCGGTGGATCCAGGTTTCAGCGTTAGTGAGGTCGGGTATCTGATATACAGACGAATCGTTAGCTGATTTTCTACCAGCTCCACCCCCACACCAACCCCCACCCTCCCCACCCCCCTTAACTTGTATCTATGTAAGCAAAGCTTCTTAGCTCAAATCGCCTTTACTTTCCTTCACTCAAGCCGGTGTAGTGAGAGCAAGTACGGGCGAAGATAAATAGCTATTGCCCTTGTGAGCGCGAACGGGCGAAGATAAAAGCCGATGTTCATGTTAGATAGATAGATAGATACTTTTTATTCCTCCATAAGTGAAGAGATAAACATATATACAGATGTACCAAAAAATATATACACACATCGATGATATGATATACACGAACATCAAAAGAACATTGTGATATAATATAGATGGACATTACGAACATTAAACATTTCCAGTAATCATTTACAAAACCAACATCTTCCATGCACATACAACTATGTATAGATAGTCAGATGTAGTCTAAATTGGCAAAATATATGAACGATAATTATTCAGAGTTATCTACTCAAGATGTATTACAGACAATTTCTACATGGCGCTTTCTGTGTAAAATACAAGTAAAGCACATTTGTCCAGATTAGTAATAGCCAAGCAAAGTAAACACTAAGGTTGCCTTAAACAAAACGAAAATTAAGACAGTTTGTAGTGAAAACCGTTTTTGAAGCTATTTAGTAATGTAAAGTTACACCCTCCGCAAGAGTCTGACTATTGCAACTGTGACAGGATAGTTGACAAAACTTTCATCATAAATATCGGTACTAAGTGAAAATAGATACACACATTGATCAGTACATGTCATTGTCATTATCGACTTAAAAATGTCGATCCCACACTGTTCGTAAATTGTATCCCAAAGGGAATTACGGTACTCTTCTAAACAATTATACTGTCTGTCCTTAAATTACAGCATTTACAAATTTGTAAATATGAGCGTGACACAAATAGACCAAAATCACTTAGAATCTGCTTACAGATTGATCGCAGTTTGGGTTTATTTCTTGCAATAATCCATAGTGGCGAACAATTATTAAAAGATATCATATTTTGCATTGCTCGATTTTCGTTCACGGTTCGTTCAAAATGAGTTTGTCTAGCTGGGAGTAACACGCTTTTATGAATAGTTTTTTTTCCATTCATATTTGGATGGAAATTGCCCAGTATTTATATATTGCGTTATATAATTGACTAAAAGGTATTTTTGGCACAAGCGATAAATGTCAGGTACAAAACCTACAATTTGTCTATCAAAATTGATGTAGCGTATTAGTCTACTTTTGAAGATGATCTTCGCTAAATATTGACACGGAAGTCTGCACATTTGACCGAAAAATTGAAGTTTTTTACAATCGATAAGTACTTCAATAGATGTAATGTTCAAAGTAGATAAAACGAATTTAGTAGCAACACTTCTTTGAAATCCTTGCATGTGTTTTACACAAAACCTATACGCAACTTCTAGTCTCTGAATTTCATTCTTTGATATATTAGTCCATAGTTCACACCCGTACAGGGCCCGTGGTAGGATCGCTGACTGGTAATATGTCCTAAGGGTTTTGGCACTGACAGTATCAGGGTTTATACCACTGCTGCATATATTTAGATAAGATCCACGAAGTTTTGTACACGCTTCTTAAACACATTCCTGCACAGAGAGAGTCTCATTGCAAATAATACCAAGGTGTATTTCTTCTGTGTTGGGACGAGGTCGTGTCCTAGAGAAAAGGACGGTTTTACAGATTGTACTAGCACACCTGATTTGTTAAACACAACAATAGCACATTTACTCGAGTTATATAGAAATCGCCAACGTTTTGAGTAATTAGAGCAAATTTGTAACATATTGTCCATGCCGGTCTTCGAGAAGGAAACAAGTACCATGTTATCGGCAACTTAAGGCGCACTCATATTAATGTCATACAAACATAGTCCGTTATTACTTTGTTGTAGTTCATTAATCAAGTCGTTGATATAGATTAAATACAAGATCGGGGAACTCTTGCCACCTTGGCGGGTCCCCTGCAGTACCGGAAGTTCCTCCGAGAAGAGCCCCCGATACCTCACACGGCTTTTGGCACCCTCGTACATCTCGCGAATGGCTAATAGAGTATTCGCGTCGATCGTTGGGTTGGGAGAATTGCAGTCTAAGTTCATTTTCAGTAATTTATAAAAGAGCCCATCGTGCCAGACCCGATCAAAGGCTTGTCGAGCGTCCAAAAAGCAGAGATATACTGGAGATGAAAATTCCTTTGCGTAATGCAGACATTCTCTCAGTGAAAAACTGGTCATGATGCATCCTAACTGATCTTGGAATCCGCCTTGTTGTCTATTCAGTTTTTCCACAATATTTCCCTTACAGCGGTCAAGCAGAACAGATTCATAGATTTTGAGAATTGTAGATGACAGGGTGATTGCTCTATGATTGTTAGGATCGTCTTTCCTCTTGTTTCCACCTTTATGTAGTGTTATGATCTCCCCTTCTTTCATTTTCGCAGGTATGTAGCCAAATTTCAGCATCGCAGTGTACAAAGTAGCTAGGGGTTGTGCAAGTACCTCTTTACCATATAATAAGTGTTCATGACTAATTCCATCGGGACCACAGGCTTTTCCAGTTGGTAAAGCTTTTATACACTCAGCAACTACTTCCGGTGATACACTAACGTCAGGGTCAAGAGTAATATCTGTTATTGCTTGATGAACAGTATCTTCAACTATTTGTTTCCAGTCGGTTTCGAAGTCTGCTATTTCAGACGGCATGTAAAGTGTTTTAAAATACTCGCCCCATTGTTTCAAAATATCCTCACGGTTTTGATATGTAACACCGTCAAATATAATTCTGTCTCCTACGTTCATGTTTGATTGTTCTTTCCTAGCTTTTACCGTTTTCCAGAAATAGACGGAATCTGTTTCCGCCGAATGTTCTAGTCTATTGTTCAGGAGTATTAAATACTGTTCAGCGTGAAATCTATGTCTTCGTCTGAAAAATGCTTTCTCGGTTTTATAACGCGCCGTTATTGGATCCTGGGAGTTCCGAGGCCGTCCAGCTCGACACCACAAATCACGTGTTAATATCATATGGTCATGGATTTTTGTAAGTTCTTCACACCAGTACGGTTTTAAGAATGTTCGAAACTTTTTGACAGGCAAACTATCAAATGCATTTTGACGCAACGATTCACATAACGATTCATAGAAGCGATCAACGTCCGTTATATCTGATAATGAGTTGTTAAGTACTTTAATATCATTCTTAATGCACTATTATACAAATATAACATATTAACATCGTTATTCACCTTTTTCCAATTAATACGATTCGTTGAATCTGCATTATTATCATAGGGGCTATCATCACACGTAATACTCACACAACATAAAATAGGTCTATGCCTTGACATGTTTAGACAACAATCATCAGCCACTTCGCAATGTATGAGGCAATCAACAAATTCAACTGGTATACAAATGCAGTCAAGGGTTGACGAAGCGCAGTCGTCATAAGACACATAAGTATCAATAGACCCAAAACATCTATCAAGCAAATTCACGGCACACAGATTACAGTCAGAAACAAAATTATATAACCTACGGTCTCTAGTTCTAAACATATGTGCATTTAGTTTGGCATTAAAGTCACCCATAAATATAGGCATACCTTTATCACAGTACATGTTATACAAATCATACATCTTATCTAAATACCCATAATAAAATTCAATCGGGTGATTTTTACAAGGGAGATATACCTGAAAAATAAATAAATATTTTCCTGGCATAATTTGCAACTGAATTCCTATAATTCTATCATCACCAATATTTAAAGGTACAACGAAATTGTCCAGACGTTTATGCCATAAAATAGACACTCCACCTCTCCCAAAGTGTCTTTTGTGTAAGGGGGTATTTTCACATATTGGATAGTGTTTATAGTCACATGAGATTGAATCCATGAAATGTAAATTGTTTGACGTTAGCCAATGTTCTGATATTACACAGATGTCAATACCACCTTCTGTCAAGATATCACTTAGATGGGCGGCACTAGACATAATACCAGTGATATTCCACGTCAGCATGTTTAAACATAACGCAGCCATGAGAAGAAAAGCACAATGTGTAACTGCCATTTTCAATTCTATTATGATAACATTTCTGTATACATTGTCACCAATTAATCTACATTCACTGACAGCATACTAAAGCGGTTCCCGGATAGCTCCTCGACGAATTGCCCGCTGTCAAACGTCTGTACCATATCCGCCTGCCGTCCGGTCGCCCGTTTCCGTACCGCCAGTCGCTCCTCCGCCTGTCGTCGAGCCGCAATCTGGAACCTAGGAGGGACCTCCCGGTGCGTTCGTACCGGTGTGTTCACTGGCGCTCTGTTTCCCCGCGTTGTCGGCAGGCTATCGACCCTACTACGATGTGATGTCATCTGGCGTCCAGAGTGGCGTAGTGTTTCACGTGATCGCCATGGCTCGCACGTTACGTAATCAGGCCAGAATCCCTCTGTTAGAACAAGATCTGAACAGTCATCAGCAATCAACGTTAATTTAATCAATACCCTATGGCGGTTTCTCCGTAGTGGGAATACTCGTAAGGACTTAACTGTAGGTCCTTTGCTATCGACAACGGAACTTAACACTTCCGTATTCACGCTCGCACTGAGACCTTGGATACAGAACCGCTCCGTGCGCTTGCGATGAACGAATTGAAATCCATCATTTTCACGTTTAGTCACGATAACTGGAATAGGGTTACTGTCAGTTGTAAACCCACGTTTGTCAGAAACTCCTACATCATAAAACATATGTACGTCACTTCCGGTATCTGTGTTTGAATCAATCACAATTTTTTCGGTATCCCAAGCCTGGTCATTACATACCGTTGAACAGTGGTAAGAATCTATGTCATTTTGCTGCAAGTTGACGTCGCGTCCATCTGAAAGTGGTGCCACGGTCACTATATCTTCGGTGTCTAGGAACACCTCCAAATGTCTCACCCTATCCTCAAATTCTGTTATCCTTCCAACCAGGGAACTCGTAAGATGTCTCATGGCATCAACGGTCGAAGATGTAAACAATCGAATTGAGCTACTACACTCAATCAAGTCCGCCTTAATTTTCTCAGTGCTACATTTAGAAGAGATAACTTGCTCTGATCTCAGTTTGTCATTAGCATATGTAGTTTGCTTTAAAAGAAGTAAACCAGCTTGTAGTGACGAAACAGTGCCTTTGAGTAAAGCTAACTCATTTGCACATGTGCACTTCTCTTTTTGTTGGTTTGTAGTCGAACAACTCTTGTTTCGCTGCTGGGCAACGGATGCACGACGCACTTTCCCAGCACTAATCATATTTTTCAACACACTAAAGTCCCCACCCTCAGTCACTTCAAGAATGTCAAAAATATCTTGGGCTAGCCGAACAGCAACTGGTTCACCTGTGCGCGATGTCATCAGGCGTTTCAACTCTGCATTCTGGTCAAATGGAAAATCCTCACTTGTTTGTTTTAAGTGTTCAAAATACTGGCATCTGATTCGGTCTAGGTCACTCTCACAGGATGCGTATTCTCGTACTATGCGTTGGACACACATATCTTTTGGGTACTCCCGTTAAAGTTTCAAAAGCACCCGGTATTCTTCGACGACCCGGAAGTCAGCGTCTTCCAAGTCATTCAATCCATCATGGTCATCAGAATCACCATGACAACTGTTGTGATCACGTGCATGACCGGTACCGTTGTCTAAAACAAGTGATGCATGATCGTCTGACCAGTGACCCTCATTAAATGATATAACTGTCTCGGTGTCAGACTGAACAATCGACTGATCACACTGTCCTGGAGCAATATCAGATAATTGGGTACTGGTATTGTCCATGGCGTCAAATGTGTTATAATCCATTAAATAGTGAACGCTTATCACGTAAACTTACACTTTCAAACTAAATTTTAAACAAAGAAAAACACCAAAAATGTTAATTAAAACACTTATATTCCACATTTCTAGTATTTAAGTTATATGTTCCAATAGTCCACACAAAACACTACATCCACATATAAATATATCCGTTGTTGCTTTGTATAAGCCTAACTTTTTCAAGTAAAACCTCGGAGCTGATTTTTGCACGACTTCTGCCTTCGGACGTTTTCCGCCTTCCTCATGCAAAGACCCGAGCACGTGGCACTAACGAGTCCATCTAGTCTTCAAACATTATCCTAGTGAAATATCATTATCTAAAATTTGGAAATGAGCCGAACATTAATCGACCAACATTTGGAATGTAGTTCTGCGATGCTCACTAGTCCACTGTTTAATACGGAATCAGAACGAAACTCTCTTAATACGTTTATATATGCAATGGACACATACAAGTCAAAAACGTGCAACATGAGTATAAAATAAGCAAAATTATTAAATCATGATAAAAGTACATGTATGTACTACCACTTGCATTTTATAAAGATTTGCACAGTAAGTCGTTTTTCAGATTAAATAAATGCTGTCAACTGAAAAGCATATATGTGTTGGATGCTTTTGCTCTACAATTCAATTATGTTATACCTAAATGTATCACTTTGGTTTGCAATTAAACATACATTTCAATTAAACATACATGTACTCACCTTGGCTTCGGCCGTGAAGGCACTGCTTGCTAAATTGTTCAATGTTTGTTGCTATGGTGACCGAGTTACTGTTGATACAAATTTTAGATTGACAAGGGTTAGGACAAAATCCTCTCTTGCATGGATGGACATTTCACCAATATTAAAAGTTGTTTGTGAGGAGATAAATTTTAAACTGTATTTAAACTAGATATTATACAATGTATACAGAAAATACGAAAATGGCAAGAAATTGAATATCAAACGGAGCATTGTTTCAAGCCTATGACAAAACTGGTTGGATGATTTTGTTTGTTTTCCTTTTTCGCAGGGTCAATAAGATGCTGTCTCAAGTGGCCAAGTTTTGTTTAGAAGGATCATATTAAGCCGAAGATTGATTGTATATTTATTTACGTTTTCCCAAAATGAAAAAGCCTAAATACGAAAAACACATAATACGATAAACACTTGATAAAACACTTAGAACTATATTTTAATCCTTTCCTTTATGAAAATTAACAAAACAGGTTTTATTTTTGTACTTTTAATAAATATTGCTCCCCCTATTTTTAAAGTTTCGATTTTTTCTCCTGGTCATGTAAATGTAAGTTTGTTTTATATGCATTCTTAAATCGTTATCATTAACTTCGTTATTATCATAGTCGACATGTAGAATTCTAGCAAAGCAAAAACTTGAATAAAATACTATTTTTAAGTATCTTTAAAGTATCGTATTAATTTAAATTTTAAAAACGACTATTTTTAAGTTGAAATTGATGGACATTTGTTTGTATACTGCCCTGAAACTATTCATAGACTCGAAATGTCCATGAACAGTGAATTTTTATATTCGATTTGTCTCACAATTTTAAACATCTTATTTTATGTAGCCCGAGTTCTTGGGGATTATTTCACCTAGCATCAAAGAAACATTTGTTTCTAGGAACGATATATCAATAGCAGAACTGCAATGTTTTAAATCCTTTTGAGGTAAACTATTCCTCCAGTGGTTCTTCATCGAATGTCCCCTTCATTTCATATAGCTTTCAATTCACTGATTAAACTATTAAAACAAAATTAACTTGCCCCTGTGGGTTACAGGGTATTGTTTTGAAACAAATAAGAATTAATACATCCGCAAACATACATTTTATCACATAAAGCTATTCAACATATGCACATGTCTGGTTAATGTAATACTTATATTGCACTTGGCATAAAATAAAAAATATATCCATGCAACCCGTCTTGTCCTGTTTGTATTATATGAATACGGGTTATAGGAAATAATTATGATTATATATACAATTAAGTTAAATGTTTGATATCGTGAGGAAACTCCGCCCTGCTCCTTACTTTCAGTGTTTTGATTTGAATACGTGAAGTAATATTTAGTATTGTTGTAAACAATAACAATCAATGTTTAAGAGTTCGAGGACAGCTCCGCTCCTTACTTCCAGTGTTTTGATTTGAATACGTGAAGTAGTATTTAGTATTGTTGTAAACAATAACATTCATAGTTTGAGAGTTCGAGGAAAGCTCTGATCATTACTTCCAGTGTTTTGATTTGAATACGTGAAGTAGTATTGTTGTATTGTTGTAAACAATAAAATTCATCGTTTGAGGGTTTGAGAAAAGCTCCGCTCCTAACTTCCAGTGTTTTAATTTGAATACGTGAAGAAGTATTGTTGTAATCAATAAAATTTAATGTTTGAGAGTACGTGGAGAGATGTGCTCCTTTCTTCCAATGTTTTGATTTACATACGTGGAGTAGTATTGTTGTAAACAATAACATTCAATGTTTGAGAGTTCGAGGACAGCTCTGCTTCCAGTGTTTTAATTTGAATACGTGAATTTGTATTTGGTATTGTTGTTAACAATAAAATTCAATGTTTGAGAGTTCGAGGAAAGATCCGCTCCTTTCTTCAAGTGTTTTGATTTTACATACTTGGAGTAGTATTGTTGTAAACAATAACATTCAATGTTTGAGAGTTCAAGGAAAGATGCGCTCCTTACTTCCAGTGTTTTGATTTGACATACGTGAAGCAGTATTGTTGTAAACAATAACATTCAATGTTTGAGAGTACTGGAATGATCCACTCCTTACTTCCAGTGTTTTGATTTGACATACGTGAAGCATAGTAACATTCTATGTTTGAGAGTTCGAGGAAAGATCTGCTCCTTACTTCCAGTGTTTTGATTTTACATATGTGAAGAAGTATTGTTGTAAACAATAAAAGTCTTAGATGGCGCATAGACAATGATTTTGCTCAAACAATTTTCACCTGATTTCCTGGTGACTTGGTTATGGGTCACATTCACGAGGTATATGATTTCAACAAACTAAGATGACCACTTATCAATGGCCGTACTTAACCATTTTTATATAAAGTACTCATTCTTAGATAATATAATAGAAATAGTTTGCTTTTATTTTAGTAAATCTAAAGACATTTAGACAGGAAGACATTGTTAATCCTCACCAAGTCATATGTCTACAATATGTTATAACGTTCAAAAGAAGGACTAGTTTCTTAACCAAGGTAGTCGAAAGATATTATGGCAAATATTTTCTAATTGTGTGTTTGCCGTTATTCCAACATTTAGACACAATATGCTTTGTAGTTTAAAATGTATTTAAAAGAAAGATAATGTTTTTCGAGGTTCTAAAGTTAAATTCTTTTCAAGTCATATCTCTTTTATCAACCGTTGTCCTGAACAAGATAAGGTTTAACTGCTCATTAAAAATGCATTAACAAACAACATTTTTAAAGAAATAAGTAATATCCCCAAACCAGAATCTTAACAGACCTTTATTTTCATATGTGATGTCAGTATAAAATATCACCTTTTGTCATGGTTGCAGAAAAACTACGTATTGATACGTATTCTTGAACTTGTCTAATTGGTACGTATACGTTAACCTGTCTAATTGATACGTATACGTGAACTTGTCTAATTGGTACGTATACGCTAACCTGTCTAATTGATACGTATACGTGAATTTGTCTAATTGGTACTTATACGTTAACCTGTCTAATTGACACGTATACGTGAACTTGTCTAATTGATAGGTATACGTGAACTTGTCTAATTGGTACGTATACGTTAACCTGTCTAATTGATACGTATACGTGAACTTGTATAATTGGTACGCATACGTTAACCTGTCTTATTGACACGTATACGTGAACTTGTCTAATTAGTACGTATACGTAAACCTGTCTAATTGATACGTATTCGTAAACCTGTCTAATTTGTACGTATACGTTAACCTGTCTAATTGGTACGTATACGTGAACTTGTCTAATTGGTACGCAAACGTGAACTTGTATAATTGAAACGTTATCGTAAATTTGTTTTAATGTGAATTGTCTTATTGATAGGTATACATGAACTTGTCTTATTGATAAGTGGACGTGAACCTGATTAACTGATACGTATATGTGAACTTGTCTTATTTATACGTATACGTGAACTTGTATAATTAAAAAGTAATCGTAAACTTGTTCTTATATGAACTTGTCTTATTGATACGTGGACGTGAACCTGTCTAATTGATAAATATATGTGAACTTGTCTTATTTATACGTATACGTGAACTTGTATAATTGATACATGGACGTGAACTAGTCTAACTGGTACATATACGCGAACTTGTCTAATTGGTACGTTTACGTGAACATTTCTTATTGGTACGTTGACGTGAACTAGTCTAATTGGTACGTTACGTGAACTAGTCTAATTGGTACGTATACGTGAACTTGTCTAATTGGTACGTATACGTGAACTTGTCTTATTGGTACGTATACGTGAACTTGTCTAATTGGTACGCTTACGTGAACTTGTCAGATTGGTACGCATCCGTGCCCTTGTCAGATTGGTACGTGAACTAGTTTGATTGATAAGTGAACTTGTCTCATTGGTACGTATACGCGACCTTATCTAATTGGTACGTATTCGTGAACTTGTCTTATAGATACGTGGACGTGAACTTGTCTAATTGATCTAGTTTTATTGATAAGTGAACTTGTCTCATTGACATGGTATTATGCCCTCACGATATTGTATTATGTCCCATCGATCATAAATGTACAAATTTGTCAATTGGACAATATTTAACATGTCTATTCGCAGACATATAATGATATATTACCATTCAATGTTGAACAGAAACAAGGTTGCTTTATTAAGTATTTCGTACACACAATAATTAAATACAACACTTGCATATTTGTTTTGGGGAATTAAGTAAGTAAGTTGTTTATTATAGTGACATGTGCATAACACAAATGATATTCACAATACAAATATAAATGATGATAACACCCGGCCCATACGGCCTATAAGTCACCTTAATGTTAACATTGCTCACGCATTGGTACATATATAAACATATATAAGTATGTCAGTCGCGGTGCTATTTCTCTTTATCAAATAGTGTGTACTATTAAAAGTAATCATAATAATTTACAGAATTCCGAACAGTTAACGTGTTTATCTAACTTCCTACTGTTAAATGAGGATACTTGGTCGTTTATGCAATGTTGAAACATATAAATTTTAAATACAAAATTAAATGACACAAGACATAAAAGTACAAGTATACATGCAATGCATTTAGTGTACTTCTCCTTAGAGCATACACTTTCACAGTGTACTTTGCTAACTGCCTTATTTTGTTAGTCATTAAAAACGCTTATTCTTCAACGTCAGTACGATTAGTAAAATGAATTTCAGAAAGCACAGGACCAAAGCATCAAATTATTGTATTAGTATACAATGAGCACTTTAATACAAAATGACATTTTTAGAATTATTTCCTGTTTAAAATCGGCATACATGTATGTTCTATATATATTTTAGGCGGTTAAACGTACGAATATAATATCATTATGATGTATAATAATTTATATGTACACAACTTTGTTATTAATATGCATTAGAATTAAGAAAAAAAAATCCGTCAACCTTTAAAGTGCGCCTTTAAAAACTAAATGATGAATACCTCTTGTACATTGACGTCAGACTTTAAACCATCTTAGAGCAATATTTTATATATCATCGTCCCAGAATGAACTGCAATGGACACATAAAGACATATACTTGGTATGACAAGAATTTAATATAATCAACAATAAATGCAACAAAGCTAATACATTACGTAAAGTCGAACCCTGTTGGCTCGAAGTCCCAGGCACAGGCAAAAATACCTCGAACCTAGGGAAATTCGAGCCAAGCGGGAATGCTTACCGACAGTATAAAGAAATCGGTATTTTACATCCAGTTCGAGCCAACGAAGAAATAGAGTAAAGCGAGTTCGAGCCAAGCAAGTTCGAGCCAACGGGATTCGACTGTACATGTATTTAATATGTCGTATCCTAAATGTTGGACCTATTTTATACTTGTATCAATCAACTTATCTTTTTAAGGACAGTTTATACTCAACCACTTATTGAATGTTGTTTCTAAGATACGCCATATAATGTTTGTATTATTTGAAAGTGTATATCGCAAATATATCAATCAGAATATGAGTATTTACTTTCTTTACTCTGGTTCGGGCTTCCCGACCTTGAATACGACCCAACTTTGAAATAAGCTTACCTTTTTATGTCTGTTAGTTAAAACAAAAGGATGTTCTGTGTGTGTGTGTGTGTGTGTGTGTGTGTGTGTGTGTGTGTGTGTGTGTGTGTGTGTGTGTGTGTGTGTGTGTGCATACTTGTATTGCACCCGTAGCGAGGACCTTGACATTCGACCCCGAAGTGAGGACCAATTTATTCTAAGTGCTAGCGAACCGAAACTACGACATAAAGGTATTTTTTACTAGCTGATTATAACGACATGAGAATTTCTTCAATGCACTAAACCGTTTTTCTGTAACAAACTTCGAGGACTCCACCGTATATTCATACAAAAAGAGGACATCTTTCCGAGGACGTTCAATCCTTCTATCAATATAAGGACTTAAGTTACACAATCTATAACTCCATATTTTGTGAGGACGGGACTAATTTCACGAGGGTCATGCGGTGATAAGTCCTCATATTGAGTGCAATTAATCAAAATACGCACATTTGGAAATTACAGAATACATGTACATGTATATGGAAAGTGCTTTGAAAACTAGCTTGCTTTAGGTACCGCCGATATCGAACAAGTCGAAGTTATCTCATATCTCATAAGAGCAGCTTAGCTCGCGACCAACAAAAGCTTGTCTTAATTTTATTTATTTTTCTAAAGGAGATACATATAATTCAAAAAATTCAAAATCACTGTTCTTCCTTTTGTTACAATTTACAAGTGTATCAAGTTTCATTTCACTACTTTGCGGTTCCTGAGATATTAAAGAGACATAAATATACAGTTTGCAACGTTTAAAGGTTGGTTTTCGAACATTTGCGCTCATTTGTTTCAGTTATTAACCCCTTCACTGCTCTACCCCGAGTGTAGTAACATATGCAAACAGCTTAATTCCGAATAAGACACCGAGTAACTCGGCGTCTTATTTGAACCCAAGCTGTTTGACACTCGGCCAATGGTTTAACCAAATGTCGAGGGAGTGTGTTAATTCTAAAGCGGAAGTAGAAAAATTATTCCGCATGTGCACAATCTGCCTAGCAGTGAAGGGGTTAACAAGTGTTTGAAATAAAAATAAAATTCCCAGAACGTATACAAATGTATCAAATTTCATTTCACTACTTTGCGGTTCCTGAGATAGTACTGGCGTGCACGCTTTATATAAAAATCAGGTAAAAATGATATTCTGGAAGCACAAAGTATACCCCATAGATAGAAAATAGCAGTAAATATAGACGCCGACAACAGACGGCGAGCATACGACAACAAATAACCCGTACATTCGTAGCCGTCATTCTATCATTGCAAGGACTTTGTTCTTTAGCTCACTGATCTCTAACTCATGCAGAAAACACCACATGCAAAACACACAGCCACTCCGAAGCAGGTACAGTAATGTGTTCATGAATGTAAATTCACCGATATATCAAAAGACAAAAAAAGCTTTCAGAATACATCACGCTCGACTATTCAACGACAAATTTAGACTTAAAGTAGGTCTGTAAACGATGGCAAGAAAGTACAAAGCGCAAATTCAAGAAGAAATCAGTGTTATAATAAAAGAATCTAAGCAGCAGTAGCATTTTCACTCTATACTCTCATCGCCAGCCAATAAAACGACACATACACAACACTAGGGTCGTTGGCAAAAACACACAATGGGGTAGTATCTGGTCAATCCCTTTTAATATATAGCTCTTTCCTAATGGCTCCCTCAACCATAAGTAAACCTAATACTGCATAAACCTGATTGTTTTTCAAGAAATCAATAGTCATACATTACGAAGACTTCTGTGTCATTTATTAACCACATCGTCAACGTGAGGACCTTCAAGTCCTCGCAAGGGTATCTATACAAAACCACACAAACACACGTCTTTACACAATTACCAGACGCATATGCTACATCATGGCTGGAAATGTTTAAATGCGTGCAGTGTGTTTTGACCAATCAGAGCAAAGCAAATTTTACCAAAACTATCACTTGGTCAAGTCTGACAGGATCCCCTCTAAAATCTCAACTAACTTACAAGTTCATTTCATATTTCCCAAAGTTAAATATTTGAGCGCTGTCGTACATGTTAGACATGCGAAACACCGTAGACCCAGATCAGATGCTGCATCTGATCCGTGTCTATACTGTTTGCCAGTCATCAGCACCTACACTGTCTCGTAAACTGTCACGACAAACAGTGTAATGTGGCGGTCGACTTAAATAATACACTTTGCAACGTTCAAAGGTTGGTTCTCATTTGTTTCACTTATTAACCCCTTCGCTGCCCTACTCCGAGTGTCGTAACATATGCAAACAGCTTGGATCCGAATGAGACGCCGAGTTACTCGGCGTCTCATGTGGATCCAAGCTGTTTTGACACTCGGACAATGGTTTTACCAAAGGCAAATGTCCACTCATGTGTCCATTGCAGTGAAAAGGGAAACGACATATACACAACACTAGGGTCGTTGGCAAAATACAATGGGTAATATCCGGTCAAACCCTTTATCTAGCTCTTTCCTAAAGGCTCCCTCAACCTTAAATAACCTAATACTGCATAAACCTGATTGTTTTTCAAGAACTCAATGGTCAAACATTACGATGGCTTCTGTTTCATTTACTTGACAATGACCTTAATCCACATCGTCAACGTGAGGACCTTTAAGTCCTCGCAAGGGTATCTATACAAAACCACACAAACACACGTCTTTACACAATTACCAGACGCATATGCTACATGGCTGGAAATGTTTAAATGTGTGTACTGAGCAATCATAGCAAGCAAATTTTACCATAATTATCACTTGTTCAAGTCTGACAGGATCCACTTAAAAAACTCAACTTACAAGCTCATTTTATATTTCCTAAAGTTAAATATTTGAGCGCTGCTGTACATTTTAGACATGCTTAACACTGTAGACCCTGAAGTGTGGACGTACGGAGACCGATCACAATATCTCACCTGAGTAAACTCAGGTGAGCTAAAAAAGGGAATAACTCAAACAATTATGCATGCAGAGTTATGGTTCTTACACACCGCACTTCTCCTTGTCATTTTGAAGTTTCAAGGGAATATGTGAAATAGTTGTACAAAAATTAACCTTAGGACTTTGCAAAGAGTTGAGACCCAGATCAGCTGCCTCATTAAAATGTGATATTTGATCAGGGTCTACTATTTGTCATTACAATATACAACACAGAGTATGTGCTGATGACTGGCAAGCAGTGTAGACCTTGATCAGACAACAGTTTTTAATGCTGTTAGTGATCTGGTCTATACTGATTGCAATGTCCAAAGGTTGGTTTTGGTACAGCAGGGCTCATTTGATTTAAAGCCCATTTATACAGCCAAGTCTGCTTATGCTAGTACTATGTGACTTAAACCTTTACTCCATAGATACACCTTTTGACACTTGAAGCAGATGACAAATGAAAACAATGTGGTAAATGGAATATTGCTCATGATGAGCAAATACTACATTTTCAACATTGTTTTCAAAGCCATTCAACATTGGTGTTTTCCATTCTCTTAGATCTTCTTACTCATCATTGTGCATGAGTCTAAAAATAGCATCAATCTTCAAAATTCAATAATTTAGCTCTAATTACTCTAGAAATATATGTTGTAAACAAAAATTAATTATGAAAAGCAGAAAAAGGGATTATTCAATTATAAGCGATGTCAGAGCTATAAACATTGTCTATCACATAAATTGGCTTCTGGGAGTGACATAAAGCAGTGACATAAATATCATGTAAATATTTACATTCCCTATGTAACGTCCTTATATAGACCTATGCGAAATTTTGACGTTTATTTTCCAATGAACCTTTTATTTTGAAACTGGTTATAACCGGTTATTTTATGTAATGAACAAGAGTGAAAACCGCACAGTGACAGGTGAAAGTTTCGACAATTAGAGGCGATCGAGGGGTTCGCCATTAAGCAACATACACCTGTATTTCTCTTTTTCTGTGATGTTTCCGAATACATTTTGAATAAATCGCATGTCAAGCTTAAATCCTATTTTATCAAAATATAAATAAAATTAAAATGAAATAAACGTCGTCTCGCTGGGGTTTATCGGTTTGTAAACTGCAACGGGGTGCGTGCAAAGTTTACATGGGATTCACATACTTTGCACACGCCCGTTGCAGTTTACAAACCGATAAACTGCAGCAAGACAATGTTCTTTTCTTAACTAGTTACATAAATAAAACTTGAAACCGGTCTATAAATATGCTCAAATGCCTAGCAAGGTACCATCTGCTGACTTTGCGTATGACGTAGCTGTATTCAGGATGTTGATATGACATCGCATTTTTATTCCCTCCTTTAACGGCAAAAACCTATACGGATGACGATTTGTCTAGTGTGTTTAACTGATTTTTTTTTTCGAAAATTCCTCTTAATGTTATAAAAAGAATCTTACACGAGTGTTTATTCCATATCATTTTTATGAAACTCGTTGACTAAAACCATATGACACTCGCCAAGGCTTGTGTCATGCTTTTTAGTCAACTCGTTTCATAACAAGAGCACCGCAGAGTGGGTGCCAACGCTCGTCTGTTTTTAAGTCCGAAAAAGGGGAATAACTCAAAAATAAGTAAAGCCAGAGTTATGTGACCTTGTATAGATATGCGTACTATTCCTAGGAACATGTGTACAAAGTTTCATTTGAAAATGTTGAACGGTTTTTGAGTAATGAGGTAAGGTTAAAGTTTTTGGACGCCGACGCAGACGCAGACGCCGCCGACGCCAAGGCTATCTCAATAACTCGACTTTTTTTCTTCGAAAAACAGACGAGCTAAAAATGATATGGAATAAACACTCATGTAAGATCCTCTATGTATTACACCGTTTTAACCCTTTACCTCATAGAAACACCTTTTCAGGCATCTGTATTGCATGACCTTTGAAAACAATGTGGGTAATTGAGTATTTGCTCATAATGAGCAATTGTTTGATTTCCCACAAAGTTTGCAAAGCTATTGGAAATAGGCATTTTCATTTCAAATTGATTTTATTAGTTTTTGTCAGATGCTTTCATCGTGGATTAGTTTAACAAGAGGACCATAATGGTCCTATATCGCTCACCTGATAAAAGGGCTACCAAAGAACCATTACAAAAATTCTCTACAATATAGGTGTATAAGGAAAACTGGCGGTAGAGGTCCACTCAAGGATCATTCCTGAGAAATTATTTTGAAATCGGACCAGTAGTTTTGAAGAAGATTTTCAATTTTTTCTATATAGCCATATAAGAATAACTGGCCTGCCCCTGGTGGCCATGTTTTTTGAGATATCATCATTCTTTGAACATCTTTGGTAAAGGTCGACCCAAGAATCATTTCTGTGAAATTAGTTTGAAATTGGACCTGTAGTTTTGGAGATGTTTGAAAAGTGAACATGCGACGTATGACATACGCCGGATGGAGACCGATCACAATACCTGACATGTGCATACTCAGGGGAGCTAAAAATAGCATATTAAGGAAAGATTTTAATCAAGCTCCATTGTTACCAAAACCTAATGACTGATGTATGATAGTTCTAGAAATAAGTACAATGAGTTGAAAAAGCATAAAAGGGGATGATTCAATAAAATATGGAGCCAAAGTAATCACCTTTGTACATAACACTTCCTATGGTTTAATATGACATATTTGACTGAAATTCTTGTTGAATAATGTGTTACACACAATAAAATGTATTGTCTTATGTCATCGAAGTTCAATCAAACTGGGTTGTCCAATTGTTGAATGTATTGTGAATCTCACACCACTTTATGGTTTTTAATATAGAATTTGATTTGTTGCCATGGACGATGGCTCAGCACTGCCGCTTTGCTCTTAGCTTCAAGGCATAGTGCCTTCCCCGGGAGTTTGGCACTCACGAAGAACTTTCCCAGGAATTGATGGACAGCCTTTTTTTCCTCCTCCGACCACATGGTCCTTTTAGTGCTTTTCTTCTTACAAGTGACTGAAAATGGAAATGCTTCAGTTTTTACAAAATAAACAGAGAAATAATTGAAGTCTAAAGCGTTTATAAATCTGTAAATAGTGACCTTGACCTTGGATAGATCATCAAAGGTCATGTGTCAGACACGCCTTCAGCTTATGATTATAGCCTACAATATTTTGAAAATGGGATAAAGAATATGGGACGGTTATAGAACAAATGAAAATAATACCTAAATTTGCTGCGACATTGACCTTGGAGCTATAGGTAGAGGACATGTGAATACCATTAGTTTATCCAAAACGTTCAATAAAAAGGGATAAAATTTTAATATAGCAGAACAAGAATAGATGAGGTCTGGGGCCGTATTCATAAAGCTCCTAAGAAAAATCTCAGACTTAAGTGAAAATTTCAAATGCAGATTTCTCTATTTTTACCCACAATACTTCAATGAAACTGCATGCTTGTGAAAAAACGTAATTTTCAAAAGCATGCAACGTTTCATTGAAGTATAATTGAAAATAAACTGAAATCTGCATTTGAAATTTTCACTTAAGTTTGAGATTTTCCTTAGGAGCTTTATGAATATGGCCTTAGGTGTTTATAAAACTGTTTGACTGAGAAACATTTTCTAAAACATCTGATAGGTCAGATTTAAATTCAAGTACATTTTCAAGTCTTACCAACTATATGTTGAAAGTTCAAACATGATAAATCAGACATTCAAAGAACTATTTTAGAAGCGTCTGATTGGTAATTCTCATACTGGACAAGTTTTAAGTCACCTCTTGGAATGTGGCTAAACACATAAAGAACATTTGTGCCAATGTATTAAAAACTGTAACATGAGTGTAGGAGTTCCGGACCAGACACAAAAATGTAGATAATAATGTATGTAATTTGACATTGAATAGTTACTTTGACCTTTGAGCTCCTGACATTGGCATGTGGCACAACTCATAGTCTTTATGTAAACAAGTTTTTTTTCCTGATGATATGAAAATCTGATAAGGAATGTAGGTGTTACAATTGGAACACAGAAATGCAGACAGATGCACACACTACAGAACTTCGACACACATGCGCAGATGGTACCATTTAAAGACCAAATTAACTCTGCATAATCAAACATTTTTAATATCTCTAACCTCAACAATTCTAGTAACAATATAATTTCTGTGGATATCTACATTTCCAGTGCAACAGATAAACTTTTTTATGGAATGAAGTACATGTATCTACCCCTAAAGGTTTTTCTTAAAAGAGAAACTGCAAATTGTAATCTAGGTATTTAAACAAACTGGGTAACATAATTATTTCAATAAAGTTTTAATAAAGACGTGTTGCTTCTCCTTGATTAAGAAAACAATTAAGTTTTTTTTTTACAATTCACAGAGTAAATATCCAGAAATCCACTTATCTGTCCAACGATTATTTTATTTTAACATTAGGCATCAAATAACTTTTCTTTCAAAACTCATACTCGGAGCTGCAAATAGAAAGAGATTTTCAAATTCTAAATCACCTTTTCTCGATGGAACTCCATCTGTCTCTCCATCAGCTGAGGACTCGGCGCTCGGGATTTCTACTTGAAGATCTGGAACAATAGAAAGATCTGTAACATGCATTTTCCCCAATTGTGCACAGAAGTGGCAAATTTTCCTGCCCATTGATGACCTATATGCAAACAGTTTGGATCTAGACAAAAGCCCATATAACATGGGGCTTTATCTGTGATCCAAACCATTTGACAATATTACATGGGGCTTTATCTGAGATTCCAAAATTTGACATTATAACATGGGGCTCTATCTAAGATCAAAATAATATTGCAGTATAACATCGCGTATTATCTGAGATCAAAACCAATTGACAATATAACATGAGGCTTTATCTAAGATTGAAAGCAATAGACAAAACAACATGGGGCTCTATCTGAGATCCAAATAATTTGATAATATAGCATCACGCTTTATCTGAGACCCAAACCAATTGACAGTATAATGTCGCGCTTTATCTGAGATCCAAACCAATTGACAGTATAATGTCGCTTTTTATCTGAGATCCAAACCAATTGACAGTATAACATAGGGCTCTATCTGAGATCCAAACCAATTCATAGTATAACATGGAGCTTCATTTGAGATCCAAACCATTTCACAAAATGGCAATAATGAAAGAAATAAGAAATTTTGCCAAAATAAAGCAGACATCAATTAGAGATAAAAAATTGCGTCACCCTTTACCTCATAGAAGCGCCTTTTCAGGCATCTGATGAAGGCTACTTGAAAATATTGTGGGAAATAATGCATTTGCTTACAATGAGCACAAGCTCAAATCCCACAACATTTTCAAAACTATTCAAATTTTGCATTTTTCTTTTTCATTAGACATTTTGCCATATCATTAGATGCTTTAATTGGGGATGAGTATAAAAATAACATATAAGGTAAAAAGTTCAGACTGTAAAGATTAAGATTGCTCAACCGAGATGAAATGTCCTCTGCACTGAGTTTAACTTTGCATATTATATCCAAACTGTTTGCATCATGAGGGCTTGCCAGCTGGTGTGCTAATGAAAGTCCTCAAAATGAAGCAAAGCATTGTTTTGTGCAAGCACTAAAGTAATTCTCTAAGCAGTTGATCTGGTTAAAAAAACTGTAACAACCTTCTGTAACTATTTCTTATTTCTTCCATTATTTCCATTTTAAGCAAATAGTATCTGAATGACAGAAATATTAAATTCTGATAAAGTAAGTCACCTGGCATCTGATCTGGGTCCAAACTGTTTGTAGAGAATGCATTTAGAACTAGAAAATGTGTTCATAGGACACAAATGCCCCCACTTCCACTTTGTCACAAATGCCATATTTTCACAAAATATAAAGGGGCTGTTACGTGTAACTCCAAAATGACTAGTGATTTACATGGCTGTCAAACTTGATCCAGATATGGTCACAAACATGTGTGTAAAGTTTGGTGAGAATTAAACAAATACTTTTCATGATTTAGACCATACAAAATCTTCTGGATGGACGTACGAACAGACGGACGTACGGACGGACAACTCTAAATGCCACCACTTTTTGGGGGGCATAAAAACATCATGGTACTGTTTCACTCATTCTTGCAATGTTCTTCTTTATTTGTTTTAACATCCAATCTGAGTGTTACTTTGCATCTATATCCAAACTATTTGCCTTAAAGACATTTACCCAAGCATGACTAAACTGTTATCGCCATAAATTTGAGAAAAACATGACAGTCGGACCCTGCACCCGTACAAGAAAAGCTAAATAGAGGCCCGTCCCACAGGGTAACATTTTAAATGGGGAACACAATTCCCAAAAAAATGGTTATTTGACTGTTTTTGTTGTTAACGTCTGTTTTCCCTATTCAGTAAATAGACATTGGCCAACATTGTTGACCCAGATCAGGGGTCTACAATGAGTTTAAGAGTTCTGATTTACCGTTATTCTTTGTGTTCAGTCAGTGAATTAAACCTCCACCATGAGACTGTCAGGGCCTCTCTTGCAATGCTTGGCTGCCTAGCGTACTAAAATCTTGAGTTTCCCATGCATTTACCGTTTCATTCACACCTTGGGAGAATTGACTAGTTAGATGCTAGACACTTGATCTAGGGGTCATGAGTTCGATCCCCCACCTGACCAGTCTTTCGATGAGACTTTAAACCGAGGTCCCATGTATCAGTGCTATACACTGGGCATGTTAAAGAACCAGAGGGCTCCTTCAAAATGAGTAGGGCCTTGCCCGGGTTCCTCTGTATCAGCTTCCCTCTCTCTGGGAAGTCCAATTAGCTCAAAGTTGGCAGAAACGGACGACAACAACAAAACCAAAAAAAAAAAACATAGCAACATCATGATGACATGTTAGCTGGTGTTCTTAATAGAGTCCTCAAAATGAAGCAAAGTATTGTTTTGTGCAAGCACTATTTAAAGTAATCATCTAAGCAGTTGATCTTGTTCAATACACTGCAACAACCTGAATATCTATTTCTTTCATTTTTGCCATCCAGATCAAATTTCAATGCAAATATACTGTCTGAGTGACAAAAGATTAAATGCTAATCAGAACAAGAGTGCCAAAACACAAAATACGCCCATCTGGCAACAAAATTATCTAAATTCAAGTGGACTAATTAAAAAGAGTTACCAAACCAATGAAGGGTTTTATGAAAGCCAATTATCAAGTCTGTATCTGCAAAGGTTCCAAAAATATTGCCCTGTAACAATTCCTGAGTTTTAATTAATTTCAATTAATAAAGGGCCATTTCTCTGCAGCAACTTGATGAATGTTAATAAGGATCCAACATGTACAGGATCTTCTGGCAACATACATATGTGTAAAGTTTGATGAGGATTGGATAAACGGTTCTCTAAAAAGCCCCATGACAAAGTCTTTTTTTAAATAATTTCAACAAATAAAGGGCCTTATCTCTGCAGAAACTTCATGAATAGTAATGAGGATCAAGCTTGCACAGAACCTTATGACAACATACATGTGTGTAAAGTTTGATGGGAAATGGATAAGCAGTTCTCGAAATATTCCCTGTGACAAAGTCTTTTGTAAGTAATTTCTACAAATAAAGGGCCTAAAGTCTGTAGAAACTTGATGGATATTGATGAGTATCGAACTTACACAGGATCTTATGGCAACATACACTTGTGTAAAGTTTGATGAGGATTGGATAAGCGGTTGTCCAAAAATTACCCGTGACAAATCTTTCCCGCCAAACACCCACCACCCGCCTTGGATGTTCACATAATACATCCCATCTAAAGATAAGCTTAGAAAAAGTTATCGGGCATCTGATATGGGTCCAAACTGTTTGTAAACAATGCATATTCAACAATCAGCTACAGATAAATAATACAATTTTTACAAAATTTCAATATTTCTTAACAAGACCCTATACTGTCACCACTCAGAAGAATGGTCTCTTCAAAATGATTCTAACAATAGTGAAGAAATACTGGTGAAGATTTTAGCATGTTAAATACACACCCTATCTGGAGCCCTGACATCATGGTTCTGATGGACCTATTTCTCTCATTCTTGCAATTTTCATCTTTATTTGTTTAAACAAACAATCTGAGTCTTATATGGCATCTTTATCCAAACTGTTGGCATAAAGTCCTCTAAACAACTCATCAGCTGCAACATCATGAGGCCTTTCAGCTTCTGTGCTTATTACAGTCCTCAAAATGAAGCAAAATCTCATTATCTGTCACACAATTATTTCATTTTTTACTTTAAGCATCAAATTTTTAACTAGAAAATCTGTCCATAAGACACAGAGGCCCAAACTTCCTCTTTGTCAAAATGCCATATTTTCACAAAACCAAGGCCCATAACTCCATACATACTAATTTTGGGCGCATGAAAACACCCAAGTGCACAAGTTCACTCCCTGAATATTATATCTATGAAGTTTCAAGTCTGTAGTACAAAGGCTTTTAGAGTTATGTGAGACACAAAATTACTGTGCCGTACTGACGTACGGACAGATGTACAAACGGACGGACAGACGGACAAAGGCAAATCTATATGCCCCCCATATTTTAGAAGTGGGGGCATAAAAACTCATACTCGGAGCTGCAAATAGAAAGAGATTTTCAAATTCTAAATCACCTTTTCTCGATGGAACTCCATCTGTCTCTCCATCAGCTGAGGACTCGGCGCTCGGGATTTCTACTTGAAGATCTGGAACAATAGAAAGATCTGTAACATGCATTTTCCCCAATTGTGCACAGAAGTGGCAAATTTTCCTGCCCATTGATGACCTATATGCAAACAGTTTGGATCTAGACAAAAGCCCATTTAACATGGGGCTTTAACCGAGATCCAAACCATTTGACAATATTACATGGGGCTTTATCTGTGATCCTGGCACGGCTTTCACAAAGCGTCTTGAGTCGAGATCGTGCTCAAACTCAAAATTTCACCATCAGAAATCACATGAGGTTAATATTTGAGATTGAAATTCTGAGTTCGAGCACGATCTCGACTCAAGACACTTTGTGAAAGAAAAGCCAGGGCTTTATCTGAGATTAAACTAGAAATGTGCCCATAGGACACAGATGCCCCCACTTCCACTTTGTCAAAATCGACATACTTTTGCAAATAAAAGGCCGTACATCCAAAATAACTGAAGTGATTTACATGGCTGTCAAACTTGATCAAGATATTGTGGTCACAAACATGTGTGTAAAGTTTGGTGAGAATTTGGGCAATACTTTTCAAGAATTAGATCACACAAAATCTTTAGGACATAAGGACGGAAGTACAGACAGACGTACGTACGACGGACAAACATACAGACAAGGGCAACCCTATATGCCTCCACTACATGAGGCTTTATCTGATATCCAAATAATTTGACAGCATAACACTGTGCTTTTTATGAGAACCAAAACAATTGAAAATATAACATGGGGCTTTATCTGAGTTTGAATCTACGACATAAAACATTCCTTTCAACCCTGAACTGATTACTACTATATTTTTAGACTAACCCGTGCCAAAAAAAAGCTCAGCTTTCTAAAAAGCGCAGCTTTAGCTTAGCTAAAGCTATGCTTTTCAAAAGCTGCGTTTTTTTAGCTAAGCTATTTTGAAAAAGCTTAGCAAAAGCTGTGTTTTTTATAGGAAGGTTAGCAAAAGCTGTGCTTTTTAATAATAGCTTAGCTAAAGCTATGTTTTTTTCTCTAAAAAGCTGCGCTTTTTCTTCAAAGCTGCGCTTTTTAAAAAAGAGCTGCACAAAAGCTATGTTCTTTTCTCTAAAAGCTGAGTTTTTTCTTCTAAGCTGCGCTTTTTGTTTATGAAGATGCGTTTTTTAAATCAAAGCTTAGCTAAAGCTGCGTCTTTTGACTAGGTAAAAGATTGCCTCTTAGAAAAGCTGCGTCTTTTTCATATTAGCTGCGTCTTTTCCAAAATTAAAATTGGGTTAGTATTTCTTTAAAGACTAAGCTTTTCAAACAAAGACTAAGCTTTTGGAGAAAAACAAAGGTTTATATTGTGAAATTCATTTTTTTATTATTTATTTATGACACATTATTCTGTAGTTTTTGGCATAAATATTTTGGCAGGAACAGAAGATACATCTTTTTTATTTGCATCCCTTTTAAAAGTATCTTTAGTTTTATTGATAATCTACTGTCATTAAAGAGTGCATTTTAAGTGTATCTTTTTACTAAGAAGTGCATCTTTTAGTTTAGGTAAAACAAAGTAGTATCTTTTGTAATAAAGTTAACATTTATGAAATATACACATAAATACAAGAATATGAATGAATGAATGAATGAATGAATGAATCAATCAATCAATCAATCAATCAATCAGTAAATAAGCATTTTATTATTGATCAATATACCTTCAAACTAAATAAAATAAAATAATGAAATAAAAAGAAAGATTATTTTAAAAATCAAAAATATATTATATTTTTTATTTAAATCAAAAGAACACATTTTACTTATAGGCAATAATCAATTGCATGTAATAACAACATTTATAGAATTATTATTCCTTAAATTTCTTGTAATGCCACTACCAAATTCTTTGTCATTTCCTTTCCAATTTTACAACATGCATGATAAGCCTGATCTTATCTGATTGTACCAATGACCAATTAAATCTCAGCATTTAGGGAGCCAATTTCAAATCAAAGCTACTGGTAGCCATTTTGTTGGGATTTCATTAAAAGAATTTTGATGATGTTTTTAATTAATAAATGAATTCACACCAATTAAACAAATTAATAGTAAAGGAATTAGTGAAGTAAAATAATGATCATTAGATCAGATAAATATGAACTATGATTAGAAACATGACATACCACTATTGGATGATTTGTGATAAACTGACATGTGAAAGCACTCAGGTCATGGTATGTATTCTTTATTTCATTTGTTAATTTCACTGTTATGACACTTGACTACATGTGGGACTTTTATTTGTCAACTTTCAATCTAGTGCACATATTTTAATAAATAATAATGCTGTTGTAGATAGTAGCCGGATGTAGGATTATTGGTCCCAGATAGTAGATTTACGTAGTTTTTAAAACTCTATGAAGATGCACTTGTTTTCATCCTTATATATATGTTAATATCATATTAACATATTATAAGCTGAAATTGCCATGTTTCCATACATATGCACACTAGCACCTATAATGCTATACAAATGTTGGTTTTTGGAGGTGTCATAAAACTGCCATCTGCCACATGGCTTACCAGTTATTGGAAACTGGCCAATTTGGGTCAATCAATTTAAGTTAAGTACTAATAAAGTCATTACATATTTAAAATATGATACCCTGTTTTATTCCAGAGCTGTCAGGAATCTCTAGATTTGACAAAATATAACAAAGATCCTTGAGACTGTCATTTTCCAATTTGTAGCTTTAACAGTTTCATGATTTTCTATCAATTATTTTTGCCACTGAGTAAAAGGTTATTTTATTATTGCTAATTTTGACAAATATGTACTTGTTTGTCTGTCTGTAAATACATTATGTCCAGTTACAAGGTGTCATGTAAAATTAAATATGAAATAATAACAATATATGTAACACAAACTCATGTTTAGGAAATTTAAATAAAGCAAAATGTCTATGTATTTATTCAAATGTGTTCTATTTTTGATGGTTCAATATATTATATAACAGGGTTTAAACACACTTGGTGCATTTTTTTTTTTTTTAATTTCATTTAAAGCGTATATTTTTGTTAAAAAATGCACTTTAGATACACTCAAGTGTGTATTTAGTGCGTTTTTTGTAAAATCTTTTCTTCACCTGTGGTATTTTTTGATGAAAATAGGAGCTACGTTTTTTTTTTTAAAAAGCTGCGCTAAATTAGCTAAGCTATTTGAAAAGCTTCATCATAAAGCTAAGCTTTTGGGCCAACACCGCCATAAAGCTGCGCTTTTCATAATTAGCTAAGCTATTTTGAAGAAAAAACACAGTCCCATCCAAAAGCTAAGCTTTTGGGCCAATTCTGCCATAAAGCTGCGCTTTTCATAATTAGCTAAGCTATTTTAGAAAAAGCTAAGCTTTTGGGCCAATACCGCCATAAAGCTGCGCTTTTCATAATTAGCTAAGCTATTTTAGAAAAAGCTAAGCTTTTGGGCCAATACCGCCATAAAGCTGTGCTTTTCATAATTAGCTAAGCTATTTTAGAAAAAGCTAAGCTTTTGGGCCAATACCGCCATAAAGCTGCGCTTTTCATAATTAGCTAAGCTATTTTAGAAAAAGCTAAGCTTTTGGGCCAATACCGCCAAAAAGCTGCGCTTTTCATAATTAGCTAAGCTATTTTAAAAGCTAAGCTTTTGGGCCAGTACCGCCAAAAAGCTGAGCTTTTCATAAAATAGCTTAGCTATTTAAGAAAAAGCGCAGCTCCATCAAAAAGCTTAGCTTTTGGGCCAATACCGCCATAAAGTTGCGTTTTTCATAATTAGCTAAGCTATTTTAGAAAAAGCTAAGCTTTTGGGCCAATACCGCCATAAAGCTGCGCTTTTCATAATTAGCTTAGCTATTTAAGAAAAAGCGCAGCTCCATCAAAAAGCTTAGCTTTTGGGCCAATACCGCCATAAAGCTGCGCTTTTCATAAAATAGCTTAGCTATTTTGCCCAATATCACCAAGAGCTGAGCTTTTTTAAGAAATTAGCTAAGCTATTTTGGCAAAAAGCATAGCTTTAGCGCAGCAGCTGTATTGTTTTTTCCCCAAAAAGCTGCGTTTTTTATAAAAAAAAGCTGCGCTTTTTCGGGCCAATACCACTAAGCTTTTAGCTGTGCTTTTAGCTGTGCTTTTAGCTGTGCTTTTAGCACAGCTTTTAGCTTAGCTTTAGCGAACCTTTTTTGGCACGGGAATTCACAATGAAAGTAAATGATGGATAGGAAGATAATCTTGGAGAAAGGATAAACCATATAGAATGGCTTTGCAACATTGTGGGAAAAGGAGCATTTAATCATTATGATCACATGCTCCATTTCCCACACTGTCTTCAAAAGTCTTCTGCTACAGAGGAGTCAATAGGCATATCTATGGAGTAAAAGGTTAAAGAGCTTTTAAAGATTTGATTATATGACAACAAAGATTAAATCCAGACCACACCTGGTAAGAACTTGCCCCCCTCTTGTTGCAACACTGATGTCAGACAACTATAAGAAGTTTCAAAGCTCTACCTTGAATGGTAACCGAAATTCTGACAAAAAAAGGGACATAACTTTGACAAAATGCAGTCATGAGTTATGGCACTCTTGTTGCTATTATGTTGTTTGCATTCACCGTATGGCACTTTTGCATGGTTCTGTGGTTTTGGTCAGAAGGTCAGGAGAGTGCGACAACGGCTCCTCACCTCTGACTTCAACTCTCCTGGTGACTTATGAGGTACACCTGGGACTGAAACCTGGCCCGTCAAATTATTCTGACACCCAACGAACCAGTGTAATGCTAACCCGAAATCCTGGGCGTCAAGGAGGGAAGTCATTATTACCAATTTGCAAGTCTTTGGTTTGACCGGCTTGGGGACATTGAACCACGGACCTCCCAACCCGTAAGCTCTAAGCACTCAGCTATGGTGGACGTTTGTTGCTATTATGATGTCAGACAACTATAAGAAGCTTCAAAGCTCTACCTTGAATGGCTACTGAGAATTTTAATAAAAAAATTAACCAAAAATACGACATTATCATGATCTGAACAATCTTGGTAGAGAGTCACTTAAACACTTTTTGTGCCAAATATTTGTCAAATCTGGTCAAGTGATTTTTGAAAAGATTGTTAAAGACTTTTTTATCAGTTGGCATGGCAACCAGAGTTCTTTATGGAATGGAATTCTTTGAACAACTTTTAAAGGAAACACCTCAGGAACAAATATGCAAAGTTGAATCAAGTTCAAGAGAGCAGTTTCAGAGGAATCTAGAAAATGTGTCCATAGGCTTTGTCTTTCACAAAATAAAGGCCCAAAACTCCGTAAATATTAATTTCGGGCAGATGAAAATACCCAGGTGCACAAGTTCACATCCTGAATGATATATCTATGAAGTTTCAAGTCTGAAGTACAAACGCTTTTTGTGTTACGCGCGACACAAACTTTTCTGGACGTACGGATGTACAGACAGACAATGGCAAATCTATATGCCTCCCCCCACCCCCCTCTTTTAGTGGTGGGGGCATAAAAAGTGTGAACAGATGCCGGACATCAGACAAGAGGCGGTCACAATAGCTCACCTTTACCATATGCTCCGGCGGATTTCTATCCTTCCATTATGATCATAATTAATATTTCGACTAAGTTTCATGCAAATCTATTGACCCCTTACAGAGACATGGTTGCAGATGTTTGAGATTTCAAAGTGACCACTTGTTGTAGATGCGTAGCAGTCTTTTGGTGCAGGTGGTTGCAAAAAGAAGACCGAAAATAGAGCAGAAAGATCCTGCAGGAGCTTTCTGGACTATTATTGACCTTCATTTAAAGTTCACCTGTCTAAAATCATCCCTTGTGATTGTCTTTTAAGGTGGTCAATATAGCAAGACTTTACAGTATGAAAATGGAGATTTTGCCATATATCTATGTATCAGAATATTTTGACAATCTTACCTTCAACATCTGGATGAATCTCATCCAGAGTTTTTCCCTCATGGTTTTGAATTTTTCCACTCTCTAACTCAACAAGAAGCTTGCTAATTTTAGCAAGTTGAATAGTATCCTCTGGTAATCTGTAGAATTCCCTATGGATTCTCACATCATGACCAAGAAAGTTGGCTAATTGATCCAACTCATTGTCTTTGAGGTTGAGTATCTGAGAAATTGTGGCCACATGTTTCCGAAGAGAAGTGGAAGTGATGAGTTCTGGGTTATTTGCACCACATTCCAAAGCAAATTTTCTCAGCACATCAGAACTTCTAAGCGGAAATTCAGCATCTCCGAATCTTGCGAATACATAAATGTTCCTAGTGCTGATTCCAACTACTTCTCTTGTTTTCATAAGAATTTCCATTTGCTGGTGAAGTTTATCTGTAAGTAAGACTGGTACACGTCGACCACGTTTTCCTCTGATTTCAATTCTTTTCATATTTTCAGCAAGCTGCCTTTCAAATGGCGACAGGCAACTGGCCACTTCTGCCTGCATCTTCACTGATTGTTGGGTTCCTTTCAAATACTGGGAAACTTCCAAGCGTTCTGCCTCACCACCCCTTCTTCTATTGAAAAGAACAATCTGTGCAAGCGTCACATTGGCAAGTTCTCTCCAGTGGTCTTTGTCCGCAAACTCTGTCAGTGATTTTTGCAGTGTGTCTGCTTGTGCTTTAAGATAATCATGTAGCTTCTTCAAATCTTCTGCCATTGGTATTTTATTTGGTTTGTTGAAGGTTTCCGCATGTAAATTCTGCAGCGCAGCACTAGAAACCTCAGCAGCCCATTCACCATCACAAAGTTCTAAGAAACTATTGGCTTTCTCCTTCAAATTTGAGTTCCTTGTAACAAGACTTTGGTTTTTCAAAATATTGGCACATTTTCTCAATGAGTGTCCAATCTTAAGAGCCAGTGATGGAACTTTGTATTTGCCATTTCCATCAAAACCACATGTTACTTTTACTGCCTCAACAATAGATGGAAACTTTACAGGATCAACACAGTCCATCAAGTTGTGAATGTTTCCATCAGATTTTCTTGCATTCATAAGTAGACGAGCCACTTCTCTCATTTTCTGTCTTACGTATTGATGCTGATGTGGCTGCTGCGAATGTTTACTATACAGCTTTTCTCCAAACCTTACTATCAGCTCATCATGTCTTGCAACAAATGATACTTCATCAGATGAAAACTTGTTTACAATGTCTGTTTTGAACGATTCATTCTTACTAAAATCATTAGAATGCATCAATGCTAAACCAGCTGCCTGGTGATTGATCCTTTTCTGTTTTCTTGCAGTGCGATTTTGCTTTGGACATCGTTTGGCATGTCTCCAGAGATCACGTCCTAAAAACAAGCCCAAACACTGGCTACAAGTGACATAGTCGCTAGCCCTACTTGAATCTTCTTCTTTTGGTCTCTTGAAAGGGATCAAGTTTCCTGTTTGTTTAGCAATCACATTCTTATTATGTAAAAAGTCTCCAGCATTCATTAATTCTCGCAACTTCTCTTTCCTGGCAGGGGACTTTTTCGGAAGAGACAGAACTTGTTCCACCTCAAACTCGTGCTTATGTTTTTGCTCAAAGTGTCGGGGCAGTTTTGCCACCAACTTCATGCAGTATTGACAACAGTGTTTTTTGTCCCATATTCGAGTGCCATCCTCTTTCTTTTTTGATTGCATTATAGTTAAATTCGGTTTTGTCAACTTATTTACTAACTCCTGCTCTATAGGAATAACATCAGAATCACTTGTGCTGTCCGACACATGTTCTTCAGCATTATATGACTCATCTAACTGTTCTTTATATTGGGCATCAGCATCCACAATGTCTTCCTCACTGTATGTAAAGTCACTGCTCACAGGGGGTATATATTCATCACCACTATCCTCAAGACTTATATCTTCATCAGACCACCTTTCATCATTGGCTTCTGTAAAGAAATGGATAAATGGTTGGTTAAATGATTTTCAAGCTTTGCAATTCTTGTCTGCAAAAATGTCATGATCATCTGCAACTTTTTCATTAAAGTAAGAAAAATCATACAACTGCAGAAATAAGTGTCCTGGAAAGACAGCAATTCATTGATGCAAGGAGGCGTTGAAATGTCAGATACTCTGTCTAAATGGTGACTTCTTATTGTCACACACTTCAACATTATGAGGACGTTCTACTGATGAATTCCTCATACATTACACAATTTACAAATACCAATTACACTGCCTCAAAAGCTACACCTATTACTGTCGGAGATTACCAAGTAGATACTATTAGAACATATTTTGCTATCTAATTTTGTATAGATAGCTTTCCCTGCGAAAATGTCAAATCAATTAGGAGTTTGACAATCGTCAGTCATATACTCTGTTGGTAACCGCAAAGTTAAATTCGAGCCCTGTTTAATATCTTTTCTGCATAAACCAGGGGTGCATCTATTAGAGCATGAGCGTCTATTAAAATGAATATGGTATGTTACTTGTTCACAATATGCTAGTAAATAAAGCTACCCTTTGACGTTTCCTAAATTTGCACCAAAGACTAGTGCCATGTGTAATATTTACAGGTTAAATTCTAGCAAGTGTTCCTCACATACCTTGAATGGCCATGCTTTGTTTAAAATCACCATTGTCCAGTTCACTGTCGCTCTGTTCTTGGTCTGTACTGGAAGCTACCAAGCTCTCAGTATCTTCTAAAAAGATAAAATACAGGAAATACTAACCCCTTCATTACTTTGCCCTGAGCATAGGAATTTTATCAAACACCTTGGATCTAGATCAGAAACTGAGTTATTCAGCTTAAGATCAAGATCTATGCTATTTGACGCACTGATAATACCTGTCATAAGAGGACCATGTTGATCCTATATCACTCACCTG
This sequence comes from Mya arenaria, assembly GCF_026914265.1. Lineage (NCBI taxonomy): Eukaryota > Metazoa > Mollusca > Bivalvia > Myida > Myidae > Mya > Mya arenaria. Next base: position 40,967,487 of record NC_069135.1, read on the forward strand.
ATTAAGGGGTTCAAAGGAACCATTGCAAATACTCTTTGTATATAAAAGATGTATAAGGAAAATTGACCCGCCCATGCGGCCATGTTTTTTTTATATATCATCATACCTTGAACAACATTTATAGAGGGACACACAAGGTTCATTTCAGCAAAATGAATTTGAAATTGGACTAGTGGTTTGGATTCCGTATAGCTGGTAATTTCTGTGGGCTCAAATTTCTGCTATTCTGCAGTCCCTTTATCGAACCGCAAACATTTATTCCGCAGTATAAAATGTCCGTAGTTATTTAACACGCAGGTAAGAATATCCTCGCAGGTAAAAACTGATCAGTCGAACGCAATGCCCAACATTATGGCTAGGTGTAATAACGGGCCAATACTCCGACTAGGTGTAACTAGAACTATCACTGAAGGTGATTGATACGTCCACACCGTAGCATTTGTTCCAAGTAGTGAAATTATTAAGACATACATTTTGTCAATAAAAGGTGCCTTTCTCTTTCCCACATTGAATACAGTTCAAACCCACTGTGTGGCATATACATGTAGGAAATATGGTGCGGATAAAAATATATCTATGGGTCAAAGGTCAAGGACACAGCGACCTCCTTTTTGTACTAAACTCTCCGGCTCACCAAGATGCATTCACACACCAGATTTGTTGCTTGTAGGTAATGCTGAGTTATTGCCCAGTTACAGTTTTTCTATATGGGTCAAAGCTCAAGGACAAGGTCACAATAACATAATACTGGACCACGACGGACCTCCTTCCTAAGATTTATCAATGCACCAAGTTTAATGTCTCTAGGGCATATAGTTAAGAAAATATGGCAAAGTTTTCATATTATATGACTGACTGACCGAGCAAGAAAGCGTTGGACGGACAAGGTGATTCCTACATCTTGCGATTTTTAAAGAGAAGATGTGGTCCCTGAAACTTACTTGGTGCATGCCTCGGATACAAGCTGTTAGCATATATTACATTATACCAGTAATCGCGACTCTCAGAATAACTTTAAGATAATTATAAGCAGTTTTGTATACTACATTTGGTTTGATTTGAGACGCATTTATTTTGTATATATATTCCGGGTAGCTTTCCTTTTGGATATCAAACATAGTTTTGCAGTAACTTTTGTTTCTTTAGGTCCCGATAAAGCCAACAGTGATATTTAAAACGCCGACTGGTTCTCAGGGTTTAGGCCATACAGGCCGTATCGTAAGTGTAGTGAAATCGAAAGTAGAATTTGATAAACAGCAACGTGCAGATCGATAACAACCATAATCAGAGTTAGTTCCGCAAAAATTTATCACTCCCTTTTCATGAAACGCAGAATTAATAATCCGCAAAAATAAGTTATTTCTAGTTTTTGACAAAAACCCAAAATATTATGGCCGCAGAAATAACCAGCTTTACGGGAAGAAGATTTTCAAAGTTTTCTATATAGGCATATACGGAAAACCGACCCCGCCCCTGGTGGCCATGTTTTTTGAAATATCATAAATCTTCAATCAAATTCGGTAGAGAGGTCCACCCAAGGATCATTTATGTGAAATTATTTTGAAAATGGACCAAAATTTTGAGAAGAAGATTTTCAAAGTGTTCTATATAGCCATATAAAGAAAACTGCTGCCCTGTCCTAAGCGGCCATGTTTTTTGATTATCATAACTCTTTGAACAACTTTGGTAGAGAACCTACTAAGGATCATTTCTGTGAAATTATTTTGAAATTGGACCAATCGTTTTAGAGAAGTAGTTTCTTACTTTCATTGCTATGACAACCAGAGTTCTTCATGGAAGGTGTGGGGCCCTAATTATCTAAGCAGTTGATCTGGTTAAACAAACTGTAACATCATTCTGTATCTATTTCTTATTTCTTTCAATATTGCCATTTTGGGCAAATATCATTGCATCTGAATGACAGATAGATTAAATTCTGATAAGAAGTAGGTCGCCTGACATCTGATCTGGGTCAGAACTGTTGCAGTAGAAAATGCATTTAGAACTAGAATGTGTCACAGGTCAAGGCCAAGGTCACAGTGATCTAATTTTGGAATGCGACACTCTGCCTCACCAAGATGTATTCACACACCAATTTGTGAAGCATAAATGATGTGGTTGTGGTTCAGGAGATATGCTCTGGACAAGGTACAACGATGGAAAGACAGAAGTACGGATAGGGGTAACATTACATTCCCAGGCCATTATATGGCAACGCATAAAAACATCATGGAACCATTTCACTCATTCTTGCAATGTTCTTCTTTATTTGTTTTAACATCCAATCCGAGTGTTACTTTGCATCTATATCCAAACTATTTGCATTAAGTACTCTAAACAACAGACACAAATGGCAACAACACCATTTATGTTAACCCTTCCATTGCATATGTCTTTTTATGTTTTTTGCAAACAGAATAGATCCAGATTTTGGAGGAGCTGTCTGATCAGGGTCTACAATGTTTGAGTATTTGATACTTTGCACCCAAGGCTATTCTTACTGTCATAAATATAACTGGCCTTATCTTAGTGGGTAGAGTATCAAAATAAATATTCATGAAGTAAAGGATTAAGAACTGTGGCTTCAAACCAACAGTTTAGACCCATAGTTTGTGGTAGTTGCATTGTTCAAAATATCGTTTCACTCATTCTTGCAATGTTCTTCTTTATTTGTTTAAACATTCAATCTGAGTGTTACTTTGCATCTATATCCAAACTAATTGCATTAAGTCCTCTAAACAACACACACAAATGGCAACATCACGAGACTTACCCGCTGGTGTGCTTCTAAAGTCCTCAAAATGAAACGGTCTTGTTTTGTGTAAGCACTATTTAAAGTAATTATCTTGGCAGTTGTTGTTTAAACCATTCACCACATAGAAACGCCTTTTCACGCCTCTGTAGCAGACGACTTTTGAAACTAATGGGGAAAATGGAGCATTTGCTCAAATTGAGTTTGAGTTACTAAGGATGCCTAAGCAACCAGTGTTTGAGTTGACAAATTTAGACTATATTTACCTGTTGGCTTTGTAGTAATGGTATTTGTTGCCATTCCTTCTGTTTTTGCTGCTGCCAGTTTTGGTTTAACTGTTGGTTTTGACGTACTTGAAGAAGCCATCTTTAGTTTCTTCTTACGTACTCCAAAGTCATCCTCTCTGTCATCTTGGTCGTAATCATCGTCACCATCATCACTGTCATCATGACCTACATCTACTTTGGGGGCAGAGTCACTGTCTGAAATTTTATTTTAACCCTTCCATTCAATGCCTATGTCTTGTTATGCTTTTTTGCAAACAAAATAGATCCAGATTTTGGAGGAGCTGTCTGATCAGGGTGTACAATGTTTGAGTATTTGATATTTTGCACCTTAGGCTATTCTTAATGTCATAAATATAACTGGCCTTATCTTAGTGGGTAGAGTATCAAAATAAATATTCATGAAGTAAAGGATTAAGAACTGTGGCTTCCAAACCAACAGTTTAGACCCATAGTTTGTGGTAGTTGCATTGTTCAAAATATCGTTTCACTCATTCTTGCAATGTTCTTCTTTATTTGTTTAAACATTCAATCTGAGTGTTACTTTGCATCTATATCCAAACTAGTTGCATTAAGTCCTCTAAACAACACACACAAATGGCAACATCACGAGGACTTACCAGCTGGTGTGCTTCTTAAAGTCCTCAAAATGAAACAGTCTTGTTTTGTGTAAGCACTATTTAAAGTAATTATCTTGGCAGTTGTTGTTTAAACCATTCACCACATAGAAACGCCTTTTCACGCCTCTGTAGCAGACGACTTTTGAAACTAATGGGAACAAGAAAGCTGTGTTTGTGAAACAGCAATGCCCCCACAGTGTTTTGTCACAAAAATGACGTTTAACCTTGATTTGACCTTTGACCTTGAACGGTGACCTTGACATGTTTGCACTGAAAATGTGCGGCTTCATGAGATACATATGCATGCCTATTATGAAGTCTCTATCTAGACTAGAAGTTAAAGACAATGTTAAACTTGGTAATTTGACCTATATATTTGACCTTTGACCTTGAAGGATGACCTTGACCTTGACATGTTTGCACGCAAAATGTGAGGCTTCATGAAATACACATGCATGCCAAATATGAACTCTCTACCTGTAATATTTCAAAAGTTATGGCCAATGTTAAAGTTGGACACAAACAAACAAACAGACAGGGCAAAAACAATATGCCCCCCACTTTAGTGGTAGGGGGCATAAAAATGGAGCATTTGCTCAAATTGAGTTTGAGTTACTAAGGATGCCTAAGCAACCAGTGTTTGAGTTGACAAATTTAGACTATATTTACCTGTTGGCTTTGTAGTAATGGTATTTGTTGCCATTCCTTCTGTTTTTGCTGCTGCCAGTTTGGGTTTTACTGTTGGTTTTGACGTACTTGTAGAAGCCATCTTTAGTTTCTTCTTACGTACTCCAAAGTCATCCTCTCTGTCATCTTGGTCGTAATCATCGTCACCATCATCACTGTCATCATGACCTACATCTACTTTGGGGGCAGAGTCACTGTCTGAAATTTTATTTTAACCCTTCCATTCAATGCCTATGTCTTGTTATGCTTTTTTGCAAACAAAATAGATCCAGATTTTGGAGGAGCTGTCTGATCAGGGTCTACAATGTTTGAGTATTTGATATTTTGCACCTTAGGCTATTCTTACTGTCATAAATATAACTGGCCTTATCTTAGTGGGTAGAGTATCAAAATAAATATTCATGAAGTAAAGGATTAAGAACAGTTTAGACCCATAGTTTGTGGTAGTTGCATTGTTCAAAATATCGTTTCACTCATTCTTGCAATGTTCTTCTTTATTTGTTTAAACATTCAATCTGAGTGTTACTTTGCATCTATATCCAAACTAGTTGCATTAAGTCCTCTAAACAACACACACAAATGGCAACATCACGAGGACTTACCAGCTGGTGTGCTTCTTAAAGTCCTCAAAATGAAACAGTCAATCAGCAAGGAAGTAACAGACTGGCCAAGGCTTTTTGTCTCAAATTCGACCTTTAACCTCAATTGGGACCTTGACCTGGTAGGTAGAGACCTGGTTATTGTATGTGACATATTGGATAATGACAGTGTACATTTGTGCCAGGTTATTTAAGAATCCTTCAATCAGCAAGGAAGTTACAGCCCCCACAAGGTCGGTCTGACGCACAGAGGCACGCATGGACGCACACACATACACTCAACAGACATAAGGACGGCTATGTCTTTGCTCCCTCAATAAAAACACTCAATATATGGGAAGGTATTTTAGATTGCTAGCAAACTCTTTCCAAGATAATAAAATGTCATTACCTTTCGCTTTCTCCATGGAGCATCTTTTACACCATAGTCAAAGGTAAGCTGCTCTCCTGGGTGTATGTCTTTTATGGAATACAGCCACAACCGTGGCTTGTCAGTCATGATCTTTTTTACCTTACAGTTTGGTTTAGCCGAGTCATTAACCATCCTGCCAAGACCTTTGGTGTTAGTTGCATCAATACTGAAAGAACAGTTTAGTTCCAATGTAATCTATGTTAACAAAAAGGTTTTTTTTACTTTATGCAACACTGAACATATATTCAATCTTCCAGTTAATTGAATTGCTATTTTTTGTGATGAATGCTTTACCAATCTTTGTCTAGGGTCCTACAACAGGGAACTTCTAAAGGCAAACAGTTAACATCAAGACAGAATGTTTGTTAATAGTTGAATGGGCATATAAAAAGAAATACAAACCTGTCATGAGTGGCCATTAAAAACAGCATCGATTATTAATGACAGGTGACCGCTTAATGCAGACAAGAAGTTTTGAAAAGCTTTTGAGAGCTTTCTGCATTACTTCCATTATGTATTAAGTAACCATCTGTCTTTAAGACCACCAAATGCCTCAGTATTCAGTGGCCACTTAAACAGGTTCGATTGTAAGTACTTATGCCGATCTTTTTCCCTCAAACAAATCCTATGTTATATTGTCATATCAATATATTACAGAGGTTGTGCTGATAAGTACTCAAGTTTGGAGTATTATAAGAACATTTGTTCTTAAAACATATTTCATTGTCTGGACTGAATAGATTTGTTAAAAGTACATAGGTAAAGACCTTCATGTATACAATGCTATTTTATTCAAATTACCTCACTATTGCAAAGTCATTATGCAAAGTCATAACATATTAAATTAATATATTAATATCCCCTAAATATGCCAGGAATATGTTCCCCCCTTTTTGAGAATGATAATGGTGCTTTTCCAAATCTTAGCATTATCAGAGTAATATGCATCTTTACCCATAAAAAAATGTAAACCATCTATAGCAGGCTACTGGTTTCAGCCATAAATCACAGCAGTTACTTTTTAAATTATCTTGTCACCTTAACAGGGTTTTCAGATTCCTAAAAACGTGTCACGTTTCTGATTGGTAATTGTGGGCATGCTTGAGCACTTGGTTGGAGTGGAATATTCCATATTCTATCAGAACATTGTCGGAAATAGCCGAGCATGACGTGCGCTATATAATTTACTTCTCAAGGTTGATATTGGTTGTACTCGTAATGATGTAGTCCTTTAGACTGGTTTACGACATGATTGGTTTATAAAACCCAGTCTAACGTGTCAAAAGAGCCCTCCGTCGCATAAACAAAGATAACAAACAAATATCAATAAAGATTTAGCGATAATAGTAGAAAACAGGGAGAACTCAACATGGCTGTCATGTTTTATCTACACAGGAAATAATACAAAAACTAGAATGTGACCATTGTACACAAATGTCCCGCTGTATGCTGAACTTAAAATAGGGTCATCACTCCATCAAAAGTTAGACACACCATTATTAGATCTTCTATTAAGTCAAGGTCAAGGTCACAATGACTCATATGCAACACTCCGCCTCACCAAGATGTATTCACATACCAATTTGTGGAGTAGTAGCTGTTATAGTTCAGGAGATATGCCCAACACAGTTTTTCTATTATACGGGTCAAAGGTCAAGGTCACAGTGGTCTAATATTGGTACATGACACACCTTCTTCCAAAGATGTATTAGTGTGCCAAGTTTAATGTCTCTAGAGCATATAGTTGAGGAAATATAGCCCGGACAGTTTTTCTATTATATGAGTCAAAGGTCAAGGTCAAGGTGGTCTAATTTTGGTACATGACACACCGTGTTCCTAAGATGTATCAGTGTGCCAATTTTAATGTCTCTAGGGCATATTGTTGAGGAAATATAGCCCGGACAAAGTTTTTCTATCATATGGGTCAAAGTCAAGGTCACAATGACCTAATTTTGGTACATGACACTACTGCTGTCCAAGATGTATCAGTGTGCCAAGTTTAATGTCTCTAGGGCATATAGTTGAGGAAATATAGCCCGGACAAAGTTTTTCTATGATATGGGTCAAAGATCAAGGTCACAGTGACCTAATTTTGGTACTCAGACACTCGACTTCACCAAGATGTATTCACATACCAATTTGTGAAGTATTAAATGTTGTGGTTCAGGAGGTATGCTCCGGACAAGGTATGACGGAATGACGGATAGGGGTAACACTATATGCCCCGGCCATTATATGATGGGGCATAATTATACCGGGCGTTTAGGTATGGTAAAACTCGCGACCCTTAGGTTAACTCAGGCACCGGCATGTGTTCGGTATCATGGGAACCAGTATTATTTCAGACTTTTTTCAATTCCTGCATTGTAAATGATAGGTATATACAGCTAAACAAGCATACCGTATTACATTATAGTATGGGAGGTAAAATGTCTTGGAACTCCATAACAAGAGGCCCATGAGGGCCTGTGCTCTACTGGCTTGGTTCGTTTAGTCCTGTTCATAGATATCTAACAACTGTACAAGTTTGGTGAAGATCTGTTTTGAAATGTAGACTTTTTTGCACTAACAAACTGTTTAATAGCAATTTCAACAATTTCAAGGGAGATAATCCAGTCATTCTTAAGCCAATCTGGATGGTCTACGAATGCATATCTACATGTAACTTCTGTAAAAGTTTGGTGAAGATCAGATTTGAAATGAAGGCTTAATTAAACGGCGTAAACAAGCTGTTTTATAGCAATTTCGACAAATTCAAGGGAGATAATCCAGTTGTTCATAAGCGAATCTAAATGGTTTCGGAAGAAACTGATTTCATACGCATATTTATCTACTGCATAAGTTTGGTGAAGATCAGATAAGAAATGGAGAATTTAGAGCATAAACAAGCTGTTTTGTTGTAATTTTGACAAATTCAAGGGCCATAATCCAGTCATGCATGGGCAGATCTGGCTGGTTCTCAAATGGAACCGAGCTCTTATGGATATCTAACTTCTGTATAAGTTTGATTGAGATTAGATCATAACTAAATACTTTAAAGCATAAACAAACAATTGTTTACGGACGCACGCACGGACGGACGCACGCACACACGGACGGACAACAGACACCGCGTGACGGCATAAGCTCTCTGGCCTTTGGCCAGTATAGCTAAAAATAAGGCAATTGAAAACAAAATAAATTTCCAAATTGCCAATGCTTGATAAAGAAACATAATTCATTCTTTTTAAAAAGAGCTTGATATTAAAATTCAGTACACAATGAGTGTGTTTTAAATCAAGCCCTGCTAAAGTATTGTACCCCCAAAATGCTCTTGCACCCCCATAAATTCACTCTAGGGGGTGCATTTACTTCCAGAAAAAAATACGAGTGGGAACACTGAATTTATTTTTGCCTTAGAATGATAGGAAAAACAAAACAGAATGCAGTTAAAAATATTACACAAGACTAAATATTTTGTGCTACGTTTTTATGTCTCCTAAAACTACACAAATTAATGTATAATATACTCACTACATTTTTTTCCCGTTGTTATGAAAATAATACTTGTAAGTCTCATCCTCCTCACCATCACTAGGACTGCAGCTTCTCAACTTCCCCATGTACTCCAAAAGTTGCAATCCCTTTGGAATGTACTCTTTCACAAAAACCCCATTACCTAAATAGAAAGGAAAATGCCCATTTTAATTAATTCTTGGTCCATAATAGATCAAGGTTGTTGTAAAGTTACAATATAATTTTTGAAGACATGACACAAATTTCCTGACTCATAGACGAACAGGACAGGCAGACAATTCTATATGCCACATGAAGTGGACTGGAAACATACAAACAATTTGTGCTGAATGATTTTATACATTATATGACAAAACAAGAGCTGTCCGTAAGACAGCAAGCTCGACTTTTTGGCACTTTGACTCAAAGGGGGAATAGTTCATTCAAAGTACAAGAGATATGGGACTTGTCCTACTTGGTAATATGCTGACATCGGATAAGTGTGTAAAGCATATATAGTTTCCGAGTAAAGGCCATGCATGAAAAACTTTAACCAAACTTTCTAAATCAAACAAGAGCTCGGCAAAGCGGGGCAAATGCGCCCGAATAAGTGTGCAACACACATGGTAGACAATAGTGGCATTTATACCTAACAACTCATAAAAAGTTTCTTTGCTTGATTGTAATGTCAATATTAAAGATCTAAGTATAGTGAAACCATTGTAATCAGACAAACAAGGATAAATATTTTTTTTACGTAGACTAGAAATGTGTCCATAGGACACAGATGCCCCCACTTCCGCTTTGTCAAAAATGCCATATTTTCACACAATAAAGGCCCATTACTCAATAAATATTAATTTTGGGCAGATGAAAATATCCAGGTTCACAAGTTCACACCCTGAATAATATATCTATGAAGTTTCAAGTCTGTAATATGAACACTTTAGAGTTATCCGAGACACAAACTTTTCGGGGCAGACGTACGTACGGACAGAAGGACAATGGCAAATCTATATGCCCCCCTCTTTAAGTGGTGGGGGCATAAAAATTGGTTGGCCTAGGTCAAGCAGAACTTATTATTTTGAAATTGGACCAGCAGTTTTAGAGAAGAAGATTTCAAAGTTTACTTTATAGCCATATAAGAAAAACTGGCCTAGCCCCTGGAGGGCATGTTTTTTGACATATCAAAATTCTTTGAACAACAGTCTATACGAATGAAGCTCAGAGTTTACCAGACAGTCGGTCTGGTAAACTCGCATGCTTTACCAGACCGGACCAATTTTTACCAGACCAAAATATAATGTAAGATTATATACGGTACACCAGAATTCTATACATGTAATACTTTGAATCAAAAAATTGTTTTTTTTATCATATATTCATTCTAAATGGCTCTCTTGTTAAAGAGAGAACTGTTTCAACAATAGACAATTAGGTCAAGTTACTAAAACAGAAATAATTTCGCAAGCTCTCAATTTTCTATAAAAGAAAATTTAGCTCATTAGATTCACCTTCTTCTGATGATTTATTCAGGCAGGACAATTCCTTGCTGACATCTAAATCATTATTATAAATGGATCTACATCTGTATATGATTACTCAGAATAATATGTTCCAAATAATGTGTAAAACTGTGTGAAGTATTTTCAGATTGGTTCAACTGGAGACATTTCATTTTTGGTCTGTTCTTTATGACATTAGTGATAGAGCTTGTTTGAAATTTGAAACTTCATGAAAGTAACCATGTCCTTGAAACTTCTTCTACACACATACACACTATTTCATCGTTTCACTTTTCATTAATTTACTTAGACTTATTAGTACTAAATACTATGAACACTATGTTTATATTATAAAAAAGCCTTATTTCAGTTTTCTGCAGGCTATGCAATGTCGATTTTGATTTTAACTAAAGCGATCATGCATTCTTAGTTTTCTGCAGGCTATGCAATGTCGATTTTGTATTTAACTAAAGCGATCATGCATTCTTATTCTCTATTATGGTTACAGATAAAAGTCCAAATAAATTGATCCGAAATTAAGCAAATTTTGGCTACTTTCGGAAAATCCCAACATAGTCAAACTCCAAGTGAAACCGTCTCCATGAGTGACATTAAAAATCTAGTGTATACTCTATTCCTCTCATGTGGACGTAGAGAACTCAACTTTATTTGGAGTTTCAATTGACCATGAATCGCTGGTCGTAATGCGAAATAGATTCTGTTTCCGATATTTCTTTTGGACAGACTAGACTAGACATTTAATTTTAGAACAAGACAAGGACTAATTCACAGACCACGCCGCGTTCTGTAAAACATGTCATATGAATATAGTTTACATCGTACTCGGTCCCGCGAGACAATTAGAGTGTATTAGATGTTGCCTGTGTCTAAAAATACGACACTCTACTCTTTCGCGAGAACTGGCTGAAAACTAGAAAGAATTCAAATTGAATCTATATAGCTGTAAAAGGAAAACTGGCCACACCCCTGGAGGTCATGTTTTTTTAACATATCAAAATTCTTTGAACAACTTTGGTAAAGGTCCACCAAAGGATCATTTCTGTGCAATTATTTTGAAATTGGACCAGCAGTTTTGGAGAAGATTTTTTTTTAAAAAGTGAACATACAACGTACGAGACTGATCACAATACCTCACCTGAGCATAATGAGGTGAGCTAAAAAGGGGGAATAGTTCAGTCAAAATTCAATCAAGAGTTATGGGACTCGTCCAACTAGATAATGAAATGACCTCGAATAAGTGTGTGAAGTTTAATGGCAATAGCATATATGGTTTCTTAGAATAAGCCTTGCATGCAAAACTTTTAAGTCCAAAAAGGGGGAATACTTCAGTCAAATCCTATCTAGAGTTATGGAACTTGTCCAACTAGGTAATGTGATGACCTTGGATAAGTGTGTGAAGTTTCAGGGCAATAGCATACATGGTTTCTTAGAAAAGGCCTTGCATGCAAAACTTTAACCAAACTTTCTAGGTGCAAAAGCGGGGATTAATTCACTCAAAATCCAATCTAGAGTTATGGGACTTGTCCAATTTGGTAATGTGATGACCTGGGATAAGTGTGTTAAATTTTAGGGTTCATGTTTTTTAAAAAAGGCCTTGCATGCAAAACTTTAACCAAGCTGGCAAAGCCGACGCAAGGGTGACTAATAGCTCTCCATATTCTGCCAATAGTCGAGTTTAAAAGAATTATACTAACTAGAGCTGGGTACAGCAAAGAACAAAATACCACACTATACCATGTTTTTCACCAAATACTGTGATACGTACCACACAAACTATGACAGACTGACCTATTTTCTTATATGATCTATCCAACCCTACTTTTTTTTAACACAAAATGGCTAAACAAATATCACTAAAATTACTTGCCTTTATGCTGAGAATTTGCCACATTTTCTTGAACTTGATCAAAACTGTTTCAGTTTCGTTTACGGCATCGTATTCTTTGTAATTGGATTCAAAAGGACAGCGACCGCAGAATACACATGCCCTTTTAAAAAACCTGTCCTATTCAAACATATATTGTTAGTGTGTATTGAATCTTAACACAGTTCTACAATTAAGAACAATTAGAGGACATGTCACACAAATTCTGGTACAATCACATATATGAGGACGTAGAAACAATTTATATTAACACCGGTTTAGCTGAAACTGATTGGTCGAGATACTTTTTAATGTCTCGATCTGATTGGTCTATCTATACACTTTTAAGCACTTCTTGTCACGTGATAACCGGTAAATTGTGTATAGAAGGTGTGTGCGTGATTGGTATCTGACATTTCGAGGACATTTTAAAACATGAATGAAATTCATATAGTCCTCGAATTGAAGTGATTTATGGAACACATTGTGAGGACCATGCCAAAAGTCCTCGGAAGTAAAAAAAGTCCTCGAAGTGTTGGTGTGCGGTCAAGTTTAAGTCCTCTCACGTCAGCGAGTACAAGGACACACACACACACACACACACACACACACACACACACACACACACACACACACACACATGCACACATACATGAAATAATAATGTCAAATGGAGACATTTGTTATAACCACTAGAAATGGGGATGTCTTTAATTTTGCTTCTATTACGCTCATTTTGAGAAAATAAAGTCAGAATAGTATCTCAATCGACTTAAATACATTTAATTGAGTCTACGAAGAATATGAAAGGATGTGAATATTTGTAAACTAACTGGGGACATACTTTAACGTTAAACTGGGGACACACCCTTATATTTCTTTCCGAATTAAATGGGGACAATGGATATCATGAGAAAGTGACATTTACGTGACAACAATGGTCAGATACCTATAAAATATTTGAAACAGGTAGTTTTTAATTAAATGTGTAATGTTCCCACATGTAGACTGAATTTGAATGTCCCCAATATAGACTGATAAACACGATAAATGTGCACAGCTTGGTGAATGTCCACAATTAAAACGAAAACCTTTCTTCTATAAAACTACAGGGACAAGCCTGGCAGTTTTAATTGTATACATACCGGTAAGCCCAATTGAATTTCATATAGGGCGGTCATGGTCGTAAACATTCAATATTTTCATAATACGGATGTGCATATGTGTACACTAGCCGGGGACAACACCCTTAGATAAAAAAACTCAGAATGGATATCATGAAAATATACGTTCTGTTATCAGAAATATAGACATATTTAAAAGGCTTTGAAAAGCAACCTCGAAAGAAAAAATTGAAACTGCAGTTTGCAGTAGTCCCCAATTGGAAGACTAAATTCACGAGTGTGTTGCAGGATGTCCCCGATCATAGACTGATATACAACGTAAATACGCACAGCTAGGGGGTGTTCCCAATTAAAACCTTTTTACATGTCGCAGATATTTTTCTTTCATCTTGTAAGCACAATAATTCTCAACAACCAAACTCTATATTTATTATTCATTTATACATTTTATGTCGGTAGATATTATTTTATTCATTGTTGGTATTATAGTTATTTTATACCAGTTTGAGAAGATAAATGCTGATATAAATCACTCATTGGGAGAAGTCAGTACTAGTGGTCATGAGAGTGTATTCTGGTGGTACTCGAATTCACCTCACTTGGATAATAAGTGGACACTACTTACTACACTCACGCACTGTATAGTGCAGGTATAAAGTCCGAATACAGAACTTTAAACTGTACGGGATTGTTTTTCAAAAGGAAAGCAGGCAAGACATGTGGAGACCCGAATTCGCATATTAAAACTTTTAATTCTTTCTAACATTTTCACATGAGAAAATAAAAAAAGAAATAGAAAACATTGCCACCAATGACATTTACCATAACGGATTTAAGTATATCATATGCCTTCATTAGTTACAATTGTCACAAATAACAAATTTCAATCGCAGGCCATGTAAACTTAGGTGTCAGTAATCTAAAGCAAGTTGTGTTTGTATATATGACACCATTATACCATGTTAAATTGAAATTCAAATATTTCTCTGAACACAGCTGGAAATATTTATGTTTAATGCTCAAAACAAATATCAATCAGACTTTCATAAAATCAAAAGTAAACAAGGGTATTGCTGAAAACGATGTATGCTCAATAAATTTAGAAAGGGAAATAACTTTTGTATTTAATTTTCAACATAATGTATGACTATTAGAAAAGTCAAACAAATTACTTGAAAATCATTCAGTATTGGCATCTGATTTTGCTTCAGAAAAAGAACGAACATATTTAAATGTCATCAAAAACAATACTGGTAATAAAAACAGCAAAATATATGACAAACAAAGGAAATGAACATGTAATCATTTTTATCCAACACACTACCGGCTTCAACATTTCTCCATGTAAAAAATAAATCAGCAGCAAATTATCGTCACGATAATAAACCAATCAGCAATCATAATTGTTTTGCCATTTGAGAGGCAATTTGATTTCTTACAAAGTATTTGATCTTCCTCCAGGTTCTTTTTTGCATGTAAGAGTACTTTTTCATACACTCTTCAATATCTCTTTTCCCTGGAATCTTCCCTTGTAATATGTGACGTCCAAATCAGTCCAACACATCTACCTTTTCTTCCTCTGACCATGGCCTTTTACCTTACTTTTTCTTCACCACTGGAACATATTAAGAACATTACCAAAACACTTTGTCTTTAAAAATAAGGCTTAATTTCAAAGACAGTATAACTATTCTTGATGATAGTTATACTAGCCATCACAACTCATTTTATCCCAGCCATGAATTTCGAAAACATTTTTAAGAATGCTGCTCTTTAAGTAGTTCTGTTTTACAAGAAATAATGATTACTAGTCACAGACAATTGACAAGATGCCAACGCATTTACTTCAACGTGTCAGGTAGGTTTTTGGTGAGCGTGTTCTGTTAATTCATTAGATAATGCAACAATGTGCTATTTTCTTATTATTATTGGTCAAATAATTATCTAATTGACAGCTGACGACTGGTCAATTTTTAATGAATAACAACAAAAGGTTTTAAATTGCATGCTTGAGTTTAAGTTCCTCATAGTGTATTAAAACAGAAACTAAAGATGTAACGATAAAGTAGCCTCTTATTCACCTTAATCACAAATACAATTAAAGCTATCACTGAATGTAATTCATACCCCTGACGCCGCCTTGACAGAAAACGGTTTTGCATTTGAACTACTTGGAGCCAATTTGCAACGTTTTACATGTTTCCATAACTCTGAAAAAAGGTAATAAGCATAACAATTTTCACTTGGGAGATATTCGTGCTCATTGCTTTTGTCCCTTGGTCTGTACTTCACCAGTAAGGACCCCGTGCTACTACGAATCACCCCAATGTAATGATGACGATTGCCAAGATTTCTTAATTTTGTATAAATATTTTGCTTGCTGTTTCATTCTTCTCAGCAATATACATTTGCATTTCATTTTCATCAGAATGATACGTTCTTAAGTGACGCGGTAATTTAGGCTGTGGTTTATTGCAATACAGGCAGTAAAACTTGACTTATACCCTTAAGCTATTATTGTATGTACACATCATGGTATAGATGGTTGAGGAATCTGGAGCATTTTGTGTGGCAACCTTTGTATTAGATTCATCTTCATATTGGTCGTAGGACTGGGCTAAACTACTGCAAGTTGAAGACGTCCCAGGAGCCTTGTCTTCATTCATAAGATTGGTTGAAGAAGCCAATGCAAACATTCATAACCGATAGTCAATTATCAGACTGAATTGGGCACATAGTCTGAGTCCTGATCAGAATCATCTACTTCTGAGGGAATATCAGATTCTGCAGTCCCTGCCAACTTTGGTGAGCCTTGATCTCCGCCGTCATCTTTTAGTAAGATAAAAAACAGATAAAATGATCGTCCTTAGATGTAAACATTGGTAGTAAAATAAAAGATAATTTTCCTCAATTGAGTCCAAAATTGTCAGCATATGTCACTTCCTGTTCGTATTATGAAAAAGAAGTTATTTAACACGAGCTTAAACTTTTACCAAACTTTCAAAGTTAATCAAGGGCCATAATTTGTATTTATTATAACAGGGAGTTATGTATTCTAACTGTATGGTGGCCGGCATCAATGGTGTAAAGTAAGAAGGGTATATGAGTTATTATTGAAAAATCCAACTTGCTCTTAAACTTCAACAGGACACAATTTGCCCTATAACTATTACTTAAATTGAATGAAGGGTATTGCAGTATAAATGTTAATCGCACATTCCCTTTACCTTTAACAGTACACCGACAGAAGTAAAATTGTCCTCCATATTATTGGAATACAGGAGCTAAAACGTCACTTACCGAAGTCAGGGTCCTTGTAAGAATCATCTACTTCCGAAGAAACGTCAGATTTTGCAGTCCCTGCCATCTTCGGCGAGCCTTGAATTCCGCGTTCATCTTTATGAAACAAAAGAAAACACATATCATGATCTATTTCAGATGTCCCCAATTGTAAACAATTTTCGAAGGTAATATTGTGTGATAAAATGTTCCCATTTGTTATAGATTTCAAAGGTTCATATGTCCAAGACATTCCCAAATTTGCACAGGTGAGCTTAACCAGGTGAGCTAAATATGCAAATATCTTAATTTCCATGAAGTCCTTCGAAAGATCTTAACAGTGATCTTTACCTTGCTCACACGGCTGTCCACCGTTACGATCATTTGTATTAATGTCAGAGATATTCCCAAGACTAGACATGTGTATACTTTCTATTTACAGGTTGACAGCATATATTTCTCAATCATATCACTGATTTTCAAAGAATGTGTGATGAAATATCCCCCACCAACAATTGATTTTACTAGTTAATATGTACAAGAATTTGCCCCAATGCGCTCAGGTGAGGTACAGTATGAAAAGTCACTTACCATAGTCAAAAGCCTTGTAAGGACTTGCCACATCTATAAGCGTTGTCTATGTCCGATGGCTTGATGTCTAAGTCAACTTTTGAGCGTGGTTGATGATTTTCTGTTCAACATTCTCAGTGATATCGCCAGTATCACCAGAAATTCCTGATATATCGAGAATCATTCGCCGACCATACTGCTCAAGATCATTGTTGGCATCGTTGGCCGCCTTAAGATTCTTTATCAAAATCAATAAGATTGACAATCAACAGTGACAGTTAAAACAGTATTGTAACGCAAACTTTGGCAAATGTAATGGGATTAATTAATGGAAAATATTCAACCATATATATCGAAAGTGGTCTTCTTGGACAAGCCTTTCTGGTAACTAAGATGTTTTGACTAATTATCGTTTTTTCTATGACCGTCTATTGCAACTTATATTATGACATTTTCAAGTAGAAAGAATTATATCTATGTTGATTTTTAATAATTTAATTTTGAATATAAATATTTGCTTATTATAACAATATCTTTCATAAATTATGTCTGTATTTAAACACCTCTAGTCGTCATTTGTATATACACTTGCAGTAATCAGACAATTTCCGCCTGTTCGGTAATGCAACACTCCTATTTATCGGCATGGTTTAGTTATTTCTAACCCTTTTTTATAAAAATAAAACAACAATCGTTATCTCTTTTCCATTAGATTTTCTTGCAAAAGACATAAAAAGATTTTAACAATTTCTTTAAGAAAGATGTCTTTCATACGAAGCAATTTCTTAAAAGTCTTAACGTCATACAATGCGTCATGAATAAGAAATGAAATTTGTCTCACAGCCGTAAGTTGTACAAAGCCATACAGACAAATGTGTTAATGTGTGATGCACGAGTGACAGAAATTCCAATTTAATATACGTCTGTAGGCTTGAAACAGTATGTGGCAGACAGACGTCAACAGCAAGTATGCTTTATGAATACTAACCATGTCCTCTATTGAGGCAACATTTAAATGCGGGCTGTTAAAGGATCATTCATTTACAAACAAATACCCTACATTGGCACACATTCCGAGATAGCAAACCTTCTACCAGTCAGTTGTACGATCTTTCGGTATGGCAAGTATGCTTTCTAATGAGCAAATTATTTATATCAGTAGACAAATTAGAAACAGAGACTTACAAGAAATATAATTTCGGTTCGATCTCCGGGTTATTTTTAGTGCAAATATAAATCTCCGATTACTGTGATCGTGGTAATGAAGACAACGGCGTAACATTAATCTATAAACATAACTGCATAAAAGAAACTCTGTCAAGAAATATTTGAATCAAATTGAGCAGAAAACATAACGCCATCGAAGTGCTCTAATGCGATGTGCTCGAAATCACTCGAACCCTTCCCAAGCTACTAGTAAGAAAACATTGTACAGTGATTGTAGACAAACAAACATGGGTCATCTTCTGGTTATGACCAACCTGCATACCAAGTATGAAGTTTCTTGATCCAAGTAGGACGTTCCTGAGTGCGAGGGGGCTTTAGTTATCGAGCGGAAAGAAATGTGCTGTACGGACTGGTGACCAACCAGTTTTTTTTCTCATTTAGGTCACTGTGACCTGTACCTACTGGTCTGAAAATGAAGGGGGTGATGCTCCTGTGTGCAAGTTTTCTTTAGTTATTTAACGAAAACCGCTTTATTTTTAGGTCACCTTTACCTTTGCCCTACTGATCCAAAAATCAATACTTGGGGTTTACATATTAGTTTATTATTATTTGTTTTATTATTAAGATTCCTCAAGTTAATTCATACTTTGATGAAATTTACCTTTTACGTTCCTTCTTTATTCAGGATTGTTGGATAAGAGTGAGTTGTGCACACAAACTGGTTAACTACTTTTGTGAAAAACTACAGAAACAAGCTCAGCATCCAAAAGTTTAATCATAAACCCCGTTTAAATGGCACTGGGTAAACGCCTACGACATAGAACTCAAAAGCATAAAATCACAACATGACACATAGAACAACAGCACAATACTTCACAAACAACACATTGCATACTTTTCCAAGGCGATACCTAACAACCTAGTTTTTGGACTAGGGCACTTGTGGCCTAGTTAATAGCCATAAACACGCTATCTGCATTCTCAAGCCGCATCTGAGGATTCACTGACGTAATGTATTCATACGCTGTATTTTAATTGGATTGCCGTTAGCGAATTTGAATAATCAAAGTAGTACCAGAACTGATTACAATGAAAACATCCAATAAAAATAGTTCTCCTTAAAATTCAAGCTAACTGTATGTTCTTTTAATGAAGCACAAGAAATTCATACGTAGCGAGTGAGTTAATCGGGCTAACTACATGAATGTTCTTGCATACGGTGAGATTATATGCAATGAGAATATGAACATATTGGTAAGTACGCATCGATTTTTTTCGGTTTAATGCTCTGTATTGATAGACTGGTACCCTCTTTCTCTTTTATCCGAAAAGAAACACGTATCAGCTAACCGCGGCGACCGTCGCGCATTCGAAATGTCTTGTGAATTCATACGTAAAGCGAATAAAGCGTGCGGTGTAAGTAGAAAACAACCAGGAAGTTGGCTTAAAAAAAGTATTGTTATCCTTTGTATACACTGTTGGTATTCCGAAGTCGGTCCCTGATCTTTTTTTCGACATAATTTGCATGTTTCCGTAATATTTCTTTTCGATACAAAGTTTTTTTAACTAATCATCGCATGGCACTTGGCACTTTTTTTTAATACAACATGATTTTTGGTATTTATTGTTCAAATACTATTAATGTTAACTAAAAACCATATGCCGCGTACCTGTATAACTTTATATTCTTTTAGGAAAAGTAAATCAGGGTACCAGTCTACTTATCAAACTTTTCAAAACTGTGCTGTAACTCATTGAAACTAATGTAACTGCATAACTCTAATCATATGTCGACCTGAAAACTCGATTTTTGATGAAAATATTCGATGTAACCGATGTAACCAGTTGTAACCAATGTAACCGCGTAACCCGCTATTTCAGATATAAAAAAACACTTTTTCAAACTTTTCAAAACTGTGCTGTAACTCATTGTTATTAATGTAACTGCATCATATGTCGACATGAAAACTCGATTTTTGATGAAAATTTTCGATGTAACCGGTTGTAATCAATGTAACCGCGTAACCCGCTATTTCAGATAGAAAAAAAACTTTTTCAAAAACTGTGCTGTAACTCATTGTAACTAATGTAACTGGATAACTCTGGTCATATGTCGTCCGGAAAACTCGAAACTCTGGTTATATGTCGACCTGAAAACTCGACTTTTTGTGGTTGAACTTTGACTTCATTGTATGTAATATGTTCTACTTATTTGGCTGTAACCCATGTAACTATAACGTGAGAAGGGTTACAAAATTCGAACGTTCTCATTTATGGGCCAGTTTTTGGCGCTAATTGGACCCAAAGGATCTTTAGTTAAAGAGCAGAAACCATTTTTACCTCAAGGTTATCTACTGGTCATGACCAAGATCCATACCGAGTATGAAGTTTCTTGATCTCAGCGTTCTCAAGTTAAAAAGTGGCTTACGGACTGACTGACTGACTCACTGATAGATTGACTGACGGACGGACAGGGCAAAACAACATGTCTTCCCCATTCATTGGGGAAGATATAATTACCAATAACAAAGTTTCGACTTCACTCTTGTCGAAGCATTCATCAGCAGGTTAATGTCGGGGGTGAATAGAAGACCATTATCAATATTTATGCGAAAAGCTACAGAAACAAGCTCAGTAGCAAAAAGTTTAAACATAAACCCGGTTTAATGGCACTGGGTAAACGCCAAAGACATAGAACATAAATCACAAAAAAGAAACATGAAGAACAGCACAAAACTCAACAAGCAGGACAGTGCATACTAGTGATGGACCGATGATCGCCCATAATCGATTATATCGGCGGACATTCGTAACTCAGCGATCGGCGACCTCATCGTTCCTTTATCGAATAATCGAAAAAAAAGTTTGCTTGAATCTAGTAAATTTCCAACTTTATAGCGCAGTAACTTAGAGCTAAGGGAAGTAATCGCTACCTTATGTTTTAACAGTACTTTCATTTAGTATTTCTTTGCATTCAAATCGCTTTATGATGGCAGACGGTCTGGGGTGACATCGATCTCAAAATATTTGATTAACCTGGTAATTGGTCGTCCAGGTGTTGGAAAAGTGCAAATTATTCCAGCGAAATGGTTTGGGTCATTCAAGCCCAGATTCTTATGACACTAGGCTTGATCGACCCCAGCTGTGCTCACATATTTAAATGAACGTCAAGATCAATCGATGTAAAAACAAGAAAATTTGAAGAATGGAAATGTTTGCCGTCCAACTCCGAAAATACGTGAGAAAAGTTTTGATATTCTAATTTCCAATTACTCGTTATTTTTAAAAGCTAATGTCATCCATAACCAATTTGTTATGTCTCATTATTTTTCAATTTAATTTTCAAAACCGGTTCAAGTCATGGACAAATTTGTCCAAAGGGCAAAACAAATGTATCATACAATAAGACATGGTTGATAATTGCCCCAGTGAAAAATAATTACCCTCGGGCTTTTTATTTAACCTTTTATTTTCTAAGGCAAACTGTGTGTGATGCTCGTAGTTTCAAACAATGACTACATCGTATCTTTGAAAAGATTTTGCATTAGGTACTTTGAATTGTATTCCTCCGTCTGCAGATATATTTGGGTTTGTTGAAGTACTTGGGTTTACCTATTAGTTAATTATTATTTGTTGGTTTTAATGTTTCCTCAAGTTAATGCATTCTTTGATAAGATTTACCTTTTACGATTTTCTTTATTCAGAATTGTTGGTATAAGAATGAGGTTGTTCATCTAAGCTGGTTTAAACCCCAGTAAATTTACATTTTACTGACCGTTCCAAGGCGTACCTAACAATCCTTGACAAATATACCTAATTTTTGACATAGTATATATGTACTGTGTTGTTTGAGTTTTGTACTATTGTTCCATGTTTCGTGCTTGTGATTTTTTGATTTTGTGTTCTATGTCTTTGGCGTTTTCCCTGTGCCATTAAACAGGGGTAATGTTTAAACCGTTGGCAACTGAGCTTGTTTCTGTTGTTTTTCACATAAGTATTGACATGACTCTAAACTATTATTAACAACTGGCTAATTAAGGCGTACTAAAACAAGGTTTCTTTTGCTTGTTTTGCTTTATTCGCGGTATCAGTATATCGCATTCAGACCTATTTTTGCTTCCAGACCTATGCGTTAACCGAAGAGGAAACACAATAGTATGTACTCAGCCATTTATTGCTTTACACAACAATCAAGAATTTACACCAGATTGTTGTTGTTGTTGTTGTTGATCAATCTTTACCCCTTGTTGTATTTCGGTATAGGGTTACCCAAGGAAGCTTCCTGTAAAGTTTCATTGAATTTGGACTGGTAGTTTCAGGGAGATGGGTTTTTTTAAAAAGCAGGAAGTTGGCCATTTTGATGTTGTTGTTGATCAATCGTAACCCCTTGTTGTATTTTTGTAGAGGGACATCCAAGGAAGCTTCCTGTGAATTTGGCCAAGTAGTTTCAGAGAAGATGTTTTTTTAGCAATTGTTGACGGACCGACGCCGGACAAAGACCGATCACAATAGCTCACCTTGAGCACGAGCACTTCCTGCTCTGGTAAGCTAAAAAACATGTAACCACATATAAATAAACTTTACAGAACCAACCACAATACTAGTGGAAATGTGGGTGCCCAAGAGATCAGTGACCATGAAATTGGATTTTGTAAAGTAGAGGGACGGGATGCTGACATATTGGCACAGGCTTCTCCCACGATTGACAATGATTGTACACGTATTTTTGATAGTAGATGATCATCCCCAAATAGCTCATACGACTGATCCCAATGCACAATGTCCTAACCTTATTCAGGTTACCCTAGGGATATGCTTAGTGCAATGCGGGTCTTTGAACTGTGTGCAGGAAATGTTCCCCGTTCCTCTCTGTCAGGAAACCAAGCCCTAACCTAAGCCTGATTTGAGCCCCGTCCAGCACACCATAAGCCATCAACTAGCATCGTTAATGAACTGCCAGTACAAAGGAGTTCCCAAGCCTGTACCAGTGGAGAATGTTTTGGAAAAGCTAGCAGACACTTACAAGGGAGGAATGCAGGGCCTTAGGAAGACGGATTGGAAGAGGATACTAAGGCCATCACTGAGCAGGAAAGCCTATTGAAAACCTTTGCTGGATGATCTCCTACCACCAGTATCTGAAGCCTATGCACGCCCAGAATCCACCTTCAGCAGAGACGGACAAACTCAGCCAATAAATCACGGCTCGCAAAGAAGAAAAGTGAATTTGTCTTATTGAAGGGACGTATCACATAGAGCCTATCTCTAACTTTCGGGGTCGATGGTACAGCAGCCGCGCCAGGATTACCCCCAACAACCGATGCAGGAGAGGTCCCTATTCCGTCCCCATGAAAGATCCTCCTAGCAGGGAAGAGACAACAGACGTCCAGTGCAGCCTGGTGAATTCCCAAGAAGAAGTTCCATCCAAACCCCTACGGCAAGTAAATTGTGGTAATCCACACTATAAAAACATCAGAAAAGGACAATATAGGTAGATAAAACATATTTTCAAAAACAAGTGGCAAATATTTAAAATGTAATGGAAAGTTTAAGGGACAATTAGACATTGAGTACTAATAAAAAACATTGAATATCACAGATCTTAATTTGCAAAGACAGTATCAGGTATATCACAGGCAAAGTTGCATCAATAATGATGACTTTATATTATCTGAAAGACAATGTCGATATAACATCTCAGAGTCTATAAAGTTAAATGTTTTATTGTTAATTGTGTTAACTTTAGTATATACTTGTTTAAAAGCTCACATGCCCTTTTTCAATACATTTCTTTTTTATTGCTAGCTTATTATTCAAATGTTAGATTGTTAAAGGATGACCTTTTACTTGAGAAGTGGGAGTTGTAATATCTCCAATTTTTCAGCCGATCTTCGTTATTCATATATAATGTACATGCTTGTTTTTTTATGTTAACCTTGTAATCGAAAGCCGTTTCTTTTGTTATATGGTATGAAAGTATCCATATTTTCCTTAAATAGTATTACAACAGTTTATAACATAAATATAACATTTATTCAACTATGATCTAAATGTATCCTTTTTTACTTTTTTAAAGAGTAAGTTGTTCTTGTATGGGAGCCGCCACATTGAATGAACTACTTTCGCATTGCATTCTTTGACAACTCCGTAGAAACTGTCAAGATGCTGCCATGATATTGCCAATATTGTATGCTTCCATTATGATCTCTTTCTTTTAGCATTTTGATTTTTGAGCCTTTGTGGCAGTCAGATAATTTTGTCTTTCGCCTTTTCATACACAACATGTAAGAAAGAATTTCATTCATTTTAATAATGTTTGCACTGTTTGAATTGAAGCATTGGTAAATGTCTATTTGTCTACGTAAACTCACGAAAGAACATTTTTTCACCAAAGGAACAATTGGTCTATGTTCCTTCGGCTCTAGTATATAAGCTCGAGCTTTCAGACGATCAAGGACTCTGGCAGCCATTTCCACAGCAAGAAGCTAAATTTTATTTCTTGAAGTATTATTTTTATATTTTAAATCACATCTCAATTCTTTATAGGAGTACATTTTAAGAAGAAAGAAGAAAAGTCATTGGTTAAAGTCCTTTTAACCAATTTCAATAGTATAGTTTTTTTAAAGATACTTTGACTTAAAAGTTTCAGTGAGAAATAGAGAGAGACATTTTTGTTTAAATCCTGGTGTTTTACAAATAAA
The DNA here is from genome assembly GCF_026914265.1 of Mya arenaria. Classification (NCBI taxonomy): domain Eukaryota; kingdom Metazoa; phylum Mollusca; class Bivalvia; order Myida; family Myidae; genus Mya; species Mya arenaria. The sequence continues at coordinate 40,992,564 of NC_069135.1, forward strand.
TAGAAACATGTTATCTTTGGTTTTATTGTTACTTACGAAATGTTTGACTCATAATAAGAAAACGCTCATTTCATTTTCATTTGATAATTTTCCAGAGTTCATGTTATTTAACTGTTTACATTTGTAGGGGGAGGTTCTCAATAATATAGAAAGAACTTTCACAATACTCTGTGAAGTTATTAAATGACTGAATGTTGCTGTTGCGACTGTATCGAAGATTTAAAAACCAGAGCTATTCTATGAAATTCAGAGCAAGTGCTTAAGATGATCACAGGCAACCGGAAGAAGAACATTATTGCTAGTACTCAGTAGCTGGTAATCTATTGTAAATATTCGTAAATTATACCCATTCGATGGTATTTCTTGATTACGAGTCGAAAGGTGTATATTATATCGGAACGCTACAGTATGAAAGCTTTGTTAAATCATACCTTATTCAAGATCAATAATTTCCAGGATATCTGGGCTGAAAGGATTACCTCTAGAATGTTAACAAGATTTTTCCATATTTGGGCTCTATGACCTAGTTTTAACCCCAGATGACCTATATTCGTACTTGAGCTAGAAAACAACGAAACAACCTTTATGACATATTTCCAGGATATTTGGGCTATAATGAAATCAAATAAAAGCAACAATTGATTTTCTGAATTTAAGTTCACCTTACACAATGTACTTAAAAATTGCCGAATTGTTTTTGTTTTATTTTCAAGTAAGGCATAAGTTCCCTTTTTTCTCATTTTCAATCATTATTCTATGAAAACAGAATTATTGAATTTTAAACAATTTATTACAGGCACAAGTTGAGTAAGTTTGAACAACATTCACAATTCATTAAATGAATGAGAATAAATCATATCCGATTCCAGGCAGTATCCAATTCACGGCCATCCTCAAGAAAATATTTACTAGCGGCAATGAATTCTGCCATAAAATTGGGCTAAATGTGTTTCAAAAGTATTGTCTTAGCCACCAAACACTTTGCATATGAGTGCAAAGACCTGTAAACATAATACTTTACTATGATAATAAGCCTTCATCGTAAAAATTCCAGCTTGAAAATAACGAAAATCAAAAGAAAATCAAAATTTACCTACCGATTGTCGGACATAGTTTCTTCACGAAAATGATAACGTTTACACATAAATAACTACGTATTGGGGTATTTGTATAACTTTTTCCGATATGACACAAGGTTCTTCAGAGCCTCGCTTACATTTCCACAAAACGATGTAAATGTCAAGGTCGATTGTTATTTTTGAATGGATAAATAAGACATCTCAGTTTTACTCTAAGAGTAAAAAATCGATTTTCATAAGCTCGTAAGATATTTATATTTATATTTCAAACAAAAAATAATAAAATATTCCATTAAAAAAGAGTTATTTCAACCCGAAAAAAATCATTGTTTAAAATAGTGACACAGACGGCGCCTCGCTCTTAACCAATTCTGACATCGTTATCAGAGTTAAGATTATTTTTTTTAGTTTTAAAACCATCAAATGATAAGAGTAAGGATTGATCTGACACACACAAACGTAGTTAAGCATGTTTTCATTCATTATCGAGTACACTACTAGTGTGGCAGAGTTTTGCTAGTTTTCTTTATTAGATTTGCCTTTTAAAAATATCCAGCACAAGCGAATCCTAATATATTCCAACGAAGTTTTCGTCATCATCGTCAACATACTGAAGGATGGTATGGATTGCCTCTCCTATTATTTTATCCAGTTTTATAAGTGCAATTTTGTTATTTTCGTTTCTTTTTTGACTGATATGTATTTCCGTACCCTCCATCAGGCAGTAGACTCGTAGTTGCTGTTTCTAATAAGTATTACTTTCCTGTTAAAAAAACCAATACGTGCGAAAAGTATACAGTTATGAAAATAAATATAATTTTCAATTGGGTTTTGCAATATGAAGGTGCGGCGCTCCCGTAAAATGTTAAAGTAAAAGCTCGGGCCTAAGTGTAATAAATGTTAACCAACTAATGTTGAGAGTTGAAATCAACATGAATTTATTTCTCTTAAAATAATTTTTCAAATACTCAAGAAAAATCCAATATATCACCAAGATTTGAACCGACATTCAAATTAGTATTTAGAATGTCTGAAAGACGATCAGAAATTCGATTTGGAGGAAGCCTTTTAAGTTACGTTTTTTCTAAAGAACATTGACGTACAAACTATTATAATACTATTAATGGTCAGGGAATTCAAACTGCAATTGTATTTAGAGAGTATGTTGTAATGCTTACTGGTGAAGATGGGTTTTCTGCACTTCATATTATTTAAATCCTTGCTAAAGCAGTTTTCAATTACCACCTGTCTGTTACTGCGCCAGTCTCAACTTCCGTTTAGAGTTCGTGTTCATGAGCTAATTGCATTTTCTTAAGAATTGTCCCCAAATCAGTAAACAATAGTTCAAAAGCCAAGTGTTTCCCTGAAATATGCTTAAATCTGACAGTAATTGCCATAACTCCATTGAAATTATTTTTTTTTACTTATTTAATCAAAACATATTAATGTGAAGTGATTTAACAAAACGAATTGTTCTTGTTTATATTTCCTGTTCCGGTTAGAGCATTAAAAGGGCTTTGTCTTCTACATGCGAATGCGCATTTATCTTCTATACGGGGAATTTCTTGTGAAAATCGAGAAGTAAAAAACGGAAACAGACGACACTTTGTTAAACCACGGAATTGGAATGCGCGCACTGTATCAAAGATTGAAAGATAAATACAATGTCATACTACCTAGAATGATGCATAATATAAGTTACCATAGGCAACGCCCTACATCTTTCACTAAGTCCAAGCTTAAAAAAATACTGATAAAAGCTGTCTAATGAAGTTTGGGACGAGAAATAAGCGTATAGGCTGCTGTGATAGATTTTAATCGTATTTTGAAAATCGTCCGCCACAGTTGAAAGTGCACTGGAATTAATCAATTTCCAACATCTTGCTGCGGATATTATACAGTGCAAGGATGGGTTGGAGTTCAATAAGGGAAGTAGAGCGCCTATGTAAACGGTACTTTATTTAAACGAAAAATTTTCTCCCTAAAAAGCCGACCAATAACCGTGCCAAAAAGCTGACGGGGAACCGGGCCCGTAAGCCTACCGAAATCTGATTTAAAAGACATAAACCGGACTAAATGTCGCGACTCAACCGCGTTACTTAAGAAACAAAAGAAACATACGAGATAACTGATGAGAACCCTTTACAGATTCTAAACTCAAAATAGACAACAAATAACAATGTTTGTATACCACGTCATAAATGCTACGTCGGAAGGCATTATTTTGCTTCAAATGAAGACTTTAAACCAATACAACTTTACTATTTGTTCCCAATTTAAATGAAACAAAGCGCAGTCTATGCCGCTTTCTGAGCTCCGTCATTGGTATGTTACTAGTATTCGATTGAGAGTTTAGTTTACTGAAAGTACAAACCTTTTCACTAAACCGCTGCCTGATGGAGCACTGTCTAAACATAAGTTTGGGAAACAGGTTTGTCGAAGCGTTTGAGGAAACGTATCACCTTATCAAACGCTGGTTATGAAACCAAGGCGTGGCCTGTGAGAGGCATTGACTGTCCTTTGTTTTATATAAAATGGTGAAGAAAAAGAAGTCATCTTTGTTTTAAGTGATCATTCGAAGCAAACTGTTGCCTTCCGACGAATCATTTATGACGTAATTTATCACGTGGTATTCACACACTGAATAAACAAACGTCGGAAAACGCAATATACTGAAATAACAACATAAGCTGTGCTTATCAAATTGATCATACTAGAGGTTCAAAATTGCATAGGTGAATATTTGATTTGATGCTTTAATTCAGAACATACAATTTCCTACCAGATATTCATTTTGGTTCTTATTGTATGGATTGTTTCCCTAAACTGGTTTGTTTCGCAAAATAGTTTGAAGGGCGCATAACTTATCATGGTGAAATACGTATGTAAATAATGAAAACCCAGTGTTTTAGCGGTGGCATACACTATAGAGAAGAAGTCCATGTTGTAAAACATTGTCCACTAAAAGTAATATTAAACTTAAGAGAATGAGTTTTACCACGCAAAGCATGGTCTCAGAAGGAGACGAGGTCTCATTAAATTTTCACTTTAGTCTATGTTTGGAGATCAGATAAGAAATGGATGTTATATTTGTTAACAAGCCGTATTAAAGCAAATTTCAAGGTACATAATGCAGTTCTGCATGCGCTAGTTAAATTGGTTTTCAAAACGAAACCGTGATTAAGTCAAGATCAAACTACATGTCTTGTTTAAGTTTAGTTATCATCGGGTAATAAATGGACGCTATATCATATTTTAAATATCAATTTTATAGCATTTTTGACAATTTCTAGGGCTACTATAATATAATCCGGTCATGCATTTGCGGCGAAGGTGATTTTCAAAGGAAACGAGATTTCATCAATAAGTAACTACTGTCATATGATAATTAATTATCAAAAGTCATAAAATATACATTTTGACAATTTCAAGGGTTATTATCCAATCATGCATGAGTGATTCTGCTGGATTGATTAAGATACTAGCAAAATGAAGACTTCATCGCATTCAAATGCAATTTGCTGTTTTATACGACGGTCGGACTACCCAAAATAGGTGCAACTTCCGTTGTTGGCCTAGAAATTATTCGATTTTGGATTAAACGAGGGTTGATTCTGGAGCTTCGTGGAGGCCAGCAAAGGCAAAGGCGCCCCTGACGACAAATGAGCTGTTCTTAAAGAGAAATGCAGGCTGTGGTTCACACGTACAGTCGAGGTGTCTTCTGTTTTATATGTCTGTTATATATTTAGATATTTATATATATTTAGATATATTTACCCATATACTGCACAATAAGATAACATCATTAACAAATGTTGAAAATGTCAATTAGCAAAGAACTAAATGAAATTTTGTTTGATCGGGTTCTCTTTTTTAATGCCGATAAACTTGGCTTATATTATTGATGTTACGAATTGCACATTGGCGGTTGACGAATTTGTTTTGTAACGTATAAACCAATCAATTAATTATTGATCACATATAATGTATGCTTATTTAAAAAAAAAAATGTCATTGACCTTAACAAAAACATCACCTTATTACACAGTATCGATTTCCATATAGATTAATAAATTCAACCACAGAGTATGAATTGTAATGTAGATAGTGAAAGTCTTAACGATTCAGTGATGTTTAGCTTCTCGGGTACGTTCGTTCGTGTGTTTAAGGACATTGATATTACCATTCTTACAAAAATTAATTTTAATAACACATGAAAATTCACCACCGTAATGTTGGCAGAAAACTGAAATCAGGTTGTACTATATGATGCAATAGAAACCACAGGGACATACATGTTAGACCCTGTTTAAAGCATCTTATCAGTGATAAACATGCACCTAGAGTGAAACACATAACGCACAATAAGCACAGACGGCCCAATTATTCATCACGATATCATGTAAATAATTGACCCATCGACTTTGAAAGGTCAGCGAAACAAGACATAACGAATGTTTAATATTCATTTGTCGGATTAAATTTTAAAATAATTAAATATGTGCTGTTATATTTACTACGTGTACCTGTGTTTACTCCAAATAAAAATATTAATAGAGTCAACTCAACAAGTATACCCTTAGTCTTGGACTATTAGATGTTGTATCATAATTCAGTCCCGGTATATGTGATTTATTGTTTGCTGTAATACAAGGCGTATAAACCAACAAGTTAGATAATTTTAATTAAAAAAAAATTAAGATTTTACTTGGTCAAGCATTGGCGAATATTTTGCTCAAGTTGTATTATTTGAAGATGTAGGATCAGTGCTGATATATCGTGGTCGATTATCAGTCATTTGTCAAATATTCACCGTTCGGTATTAAGTATAAAAAGAATTTTCAATTACTCCCAAAATAAGAAGATATCAAATTTCATTTACAGGATAAAATTCCCCTCATTACTTATATTCTTCCATTATTATACACACTAAACAGTCTGGATTTAGGAAAATCCATTCCAGTTGTAAGCGTTAACAAGTTAATAGATGCATAGGGAAAATATATTGACTGTGGCAAACGTGTTGGTGCTATCTTTCTAGATCTACGAAAGGAATTTAATTTAGTGAATCATGAAATTGTGTAATTTTTCTGAAAATTCGATAAAGTTTTGTAAATCCTACTTAAATAATAGAAAACAACTAGTTAAAGTCGGAAACATACAGCCTGGCCTGCTTACAATATAATCATGAGTTTCTCAGGAATCCATTCTTGGTCCATTGTTATATGAAGCCGGTAGTGATATAAACACCATTGAACGTCAACTAAAACTACATCTTAATATCTTGTCGACTGGTGCATAATAAATAACATTAGGTGCATCAATCATAATCCAAGTGTATGGTTATCGGATCTATACATAAACAAAACAAGTTGGTAAATTAAATCTAACATCGATGGAACAGCATTAGAAAATGTGACTGTGCAAAAACTACTTGGAATCTATATACTAGATAATAACCTAAAATGGCATCCGCAATGGTTGATTACACGGCAGTTACTCCCCTTTGAATAAAGTACAGTTGTCTAACGATATGCAATAACTGACATAATGCAAACAAAGCGTAAAAAATAAAGCTCAGACATGATTCTATCATAAGCAGAATGAATGTATTTTTATAAAGCACCATTCCTTAAAAAGTTATTTTCTATTTCATTGTAAATATCATTTGCATGTAAATAGGGAAGAACTTTTGAATTGTTTCACCGTTTGCAAAAAAATGAATAATACAACTGTTAATTTGCAACTGTAATAGAATATTTATCTTAAATAAGATTACAGGTAAATAAGCAACCAGTTATATCAAGTAAATAAGTCTTTGTTGATCAGTCAAGATTGCCAGCGAATATGCAATAACTTGAATATAGCATTGAATAATAATAACGTATTGCAATATAGATTTGACTGAATGAGCTTAATCACGTTATGTTCTAAATTGAAACTTTTAAAATAATATTTAAAGAAATATGGCATTTAATCGTGAAATGGATCTAGCGTATCGCAATATACAGCGCGATCCATTTGTTTGCGTATTGTTACAACCATATACGTACACATTGACTGGACGAGAGCCGGCACGAGGTGTTAAATTGAAACCGATTAAAGAATATTTAAAAAAAAAACCAGTACATTTATAAATCGTTTGTCATTCTTTCCCAACTACTTTGTTAACTTTAAAAACTAATTCATGACGCCGTTGATGCTTTGCATCAATGGTCTGTTATATTTAAAGATTTCTGTTGACTATTTATTTAGATATTGGTGAGACACGCGTTGATAGCATATTGGTATAGCGTAGTGATTGAGTGTCAGCTTCATGTGCGGGCGTCAAGGTTTTAATCCCTGGCTTTGTCATAAATAAATTCTAGACGAGAAAAATGGTACTGACAGCTCCGTTGCTTGGCATACTAATGAGGATAGGGCTTGTCAGGAAGGTATTGAAAGAACCACTTCCTGCTTCTTGGAAATGATATAAACACTTGTAACTGGATAATCTGTTTGTCGCAAAATAGCTTTGTAGCTGTTGTCTGATAATATATGAGACATTAAATGAAGGTTTTCATTTTTGAAAATCATCAGACTTCAGTCTCATTACTTCGAAATGCATTCACCTATTAAATATGGGCAACTAGCAAAAGCGGATCAGTGGTCCAGAGGCAGGCTGGACTACGAGACAGGTGTCCTAGGTTCAATTTCCTGGCTGCCACTGTGTCCCAAGGACACTGTTGCCATCAGTATCGACCTTAGAGACTGGGTCCATACCAGGTGGGGACTTAAAATAGTTTTATACCCACGTTTAAATGAATAAGACACCTTTATAAGCCCGCTGACCGAGTGGAGAGTTCATAAAACAGTTGTAGCTTTAATATGATATGATGGTGAAAGGACTCTTCTGGTCTCTTGAGTTTATATGTGCCATTACAAGTCGGTAATGTGTATGGTCTATAAAAAGGAAGATGCCTCGACCAACAGAAACTACTGTTGTGTTGGGGGTATGAGTCCTCTAAGACAGACAACAGTCTGGAAAACTTGAATAGAATCTAAGCACACAATCCAGAATCCTGGAGTACAAAAGGAAAAGAATTATGAAAATTGTTGACCCGTTTACACTTTGCTTTTACCTCGTAGGAAACGCAGTCTTGCAGATGGGTTCTTGCCATGCATGTTATATATGACTTTTTTAAGTGATGGTGGGATGGAGATCTTCAAACATCATTTTGGCTGATGATGTGTTCGAAACAACTTCATGTAGTGTTGTGTCTTCAAAAACTGGTACCCTTTTTTCTATTTCAATAGCGATCGTGGAGGCCACCATTTTGCTTTATGTATCGTCAAAAACTGTGTCGGCTTCGTCATCATCTTCCGTTTCGTACCGTTATTTAATTCCCCTTGTCATTTTGAGTTAGGTCCACATTAAATTGTTTTACCGTAAAGGTCAGTCATGCTTTTAAAACTATTTAGGGTGCTGCAAGAAATTAACTAAATAAGGCTTAATAATTACCATATTAATTTCATCCTTTTAGGTATTCTTTTACATTAACTTTCGCCTCCTTTTTCCACAACGGTCGTTCCTCATGCTCTTAAATATTGAGTACTTAATGTCATCGTTAAACGTGTCCTTGTCTGTTTAAATGCTAGTTAAAGCGTTGATGTAATATTCCCGGAACATGTATGCCAATGCATTTTTTATGTTGTTTCAATAACACTTTCATCAATGACAAAGACTGTAAACGAATAAACAAATATGATAACAACCTTATATACAACTAAATAGTGTACAAATAATTCAGTAGTTGGTAGTGATGAAACGATTATCAAGTACAATCGATAAATCGTCGCTGACAATGCTTTGTCGGCGACAGTCGATAGTGGGTGTCCAAAATCGATGTCGCTGATGTTACTTCCGGTAACAACGTAAAGTTTTGTTTTGTGGTAAAGTCGAGTAAATGTCTTTTTTTTCTTTCCGGTCTCGTTACAAACTCTCCAAAAATAACAAATTGTTTTTAATTGTTATATATTTCATAAAACCTTCAATAACCTGTCTATGTGGTGTAGTGGGTCAGGTCTTACCTGAGAATACCGGGATGCCGGATCTGTGCATTCTGTTTATGAAACTTTTTTGGTATCGTTTGTAATTAACTAATTTAAGTTTTTTTGTGAAAGTTTTATGAAATTAAGTTATTCTAATGAAAGGTTCAATAAACAGGTTATTGAATGTTAAGCTGGTTCACAATTATTTCATATGCTTTAACATAGATGAAATGCTAAGATACCTTACATGATGTGGTGTGCATCACTTTGCAATTGATGTGCAATTATAAAGTACGTGTTGTGTTCTTATGTATTTTGTTGAATTATTAAAGGCAGAGAAGATTATGGAAATTTACTTTCTATTGCAAAATGCATAACCATAGCATTACACGTACTGATTCCAGGTTAACCATCTAAATGATCATGATGATACTTATATAAAGGATGTATTCCTTACTGATATTATGAACTTTCGATTATTGTCCGATATTAAATCGAAATGCTTGGTCAGATTCGATTCGATTATCGATAGCAAATGGAGTCTGATTTTCAAACACTAGAAGTTTGGTTCTTCGTTTAACGGAAATGCACAATGCCACACATCGCCATATATCATTCTCTATTAAAGGGCAACTGTCTGAGGAATAAGCTACCGTAAATTGTTTCCTAATCACTGTTAATGCCTACACTAAATGTTTCGTCTACTTAACATAAATTCTAATTTTGAGTCAAAATGCTTCAGTATATAGACTCAAAATTGTAATTTACGGTAGCGCCTTCTTACATAGTCCAACCATGGCAATTATTGGCTTATAACGCCGTATCATCGAGCCTTTAAATTGCCTTCTTTTTGCTGTGGATTTTCGGGAATGCACAGATCTGAGAATGAATGATCAACGAATATTAACTTACAGAATAAGCCGTGTCCATGTATAAACTATTTGTTTTACTGCAATGGAAAATGCTAAGAGAGATTCTCTGGAATTTATTGTTACAGAAAACAATTTTAAGAGGCTTAGTAGATAAGTTTACAAACTTAAATATTGTAGTTGGAACTAATGTTCGTACTCCAATCCGCCACTACGCGAAAACCGAAGCGGTTCGCTACATTTAGCATCATATTCAGTTCTAAATATTGTTTCCTTTGTACCTTGTTGGTATAAATACATATGTATTATGTGTTTGCATTCTATTTATTTGCATAAAAGTGGATAATAGTGTCTATATGATAAATAATTGAACTCCTTAAATTAAAGTTTAACTCCACCATATTTAGTACGGACATGATTGTTTACACCAAATTTATCACAACGTAATAAAAAAAATCCTCATATAAATAAATGCCAAATAAAAAACAAAGAAAACTTGCACCATTTCTGTCGCACAACAACAGAATGATTCAGGAATGCCCATAAATGTTTCTAAATCTTCTCCAACAAGATAATTTTTTTAATAAATATGTTCTGATAAACACAATAAGTTAAACGCCCATGTCTGTATTGATTGGCATATCATGGCATTAACACAATTTAAAGCAAAATGTGAACCCGCATTACAGCAGTTGGCTAGATTATTTGAATAGCCCATAAATTTACTCAAATAAAGAAAAAAAGTAAAATGTGGTCCTCCGTTTCAAAAGCTGGCTAGAAACTTTGACTGGTACTTCAATTACACTGAAATGAGAGCAAACATGTGGTTCCCCGTTTCAAAGTTTACTAGATTTCTTTGATTAGCACTTCAATTCCACTCAAATGAGAGCAAATTGTGGTCGCTCGTTTCACTGGCTAGTAAATTTCCCTGGCACTTCAATTCCACTCAGATACGAGCTAAATGTGGTCCCCCATTACAAAGTTTGCTAGATACTTTGACTGACACATAAATTCCGCTCAAATGAGAGTAAAAGTAACCCAACATTTAAAAAGAATTTGCAAAGATTCTGATCAAGTCACATGCATTGCTGTTGAAGTATTTTTTCCTCGTCCTCAAGTCTAGAATTAACATTTGGAATGGTCTTGAGTATTTCACTTTTTACGTCAGCAAACGATGTTCTAATGTTTATGATGTCATTGTGTCCATCAATAATCCGAAAATATACATACAAAGAGTGATAAAAATATTTGAGTCTGTTTACTGAAGAGTTGTTAATCAGCTTTGTTGTTTGATTATGCCAGATTTTTTGCAAGACAATGAGTGTTGATGTAAACATTGTACACCATAATAGCTTAGATATTTAACTGGCAAACCTAGTGTTTAAACTGTTACGACCAACAGACGCAACAGAGAAGGAGAAACCAGATATAAACTTTAATCGAGTACCGAAATTAAACCCACCGTTTCACAAACTTTACTTTGTTAAGATATTAGAAATGTTATTGCACCAGTGAAACTTATATTGAAAGTCTAATTTTGACACAAGATTAGAAATAGTGCTCTTTTATACCAAATACAATGTTGCAAAACGTAGAACTTAACACCTAAACGACTTCCTCATATTTTTTTTAAAGATTTTTATTTATTTAAAAACTACTTTACCTCAATGAATGCAGGTTACAATACGATGAAACTGGATTTAAAGACAAATAAGTACCAAAATTGAAAAACATCATACATTTAACAAATCTTTGTCTAGCAAAACGGTCAAACAAACATTTACCAAGACATATGTTGCCTCTGTTCAGTAAAGTTGGGACAAATAAAGAGATAGTGGTATGTAGTCTCCTGTCTCCCAGACCTACACAATGGTGAGGGGACAATATTTCTAACATACAGGTGGTGATTAAGGGAACTACAATCGTTGCGTAGGCGAGTGTGCAGAACCCGAAGCCGACGTTTCCCGTAATAAAATATTCTAAGTGTTTAGAGCTTATTAGAATAGGGGTATGATTTAAAACCAGCGATATTGTTTACAGCCTTGCCTCAACTGGAAGAGAATTCCATGCAAATATTGTAGAAGGAAAGAAGGAATTCATATACAAGGATGTGCGGGTTCGGAAACTAGATATATTGGATAAATTTCTAAGTGTTTTTGATGAAGCTTGTCCTCCTGTCTGGGGAACCAAAACCGACAAATAATTTGGCGTATAACCATTTTTCATTTTAAAGAAGACAAGAAGTTTGTGTTCCTCGCGTCTAGTACTTAAAGTTTCCCAACCAGATTCAATTTGTAGTAAATGCAAAGAAACAAGTCTACTACAAGCAGTACCTATACGTGCACATTCGTTTTGTATTTTATCAAGTTCGTCTTATTCGTATTGTGTACAATTATCCCAGATAGCATCTGCATACTCCAAGAATGGCCTGATAAGGAGAGAAAAATTACCCCCGGAGACCGTCTATCAAGTAGATAACGAAGACGTTTCATTATATTAACTCTGGACTAGGCTTTATTTTTGATGTAGTTAATATGAGCATGCCAACTGCAATCATCAGAGAGAAAAATGCCAAGATGTTTGTGAGAAGGAATAGAAGGAATAGCCGTGTCGAACATATATACTGGTAGTGTGTGTATGGGTTTATTTTTTTTACGAAATATGACCATTGATTCTGATTTTGATGGATTGAACTTAACAAGCGAGCCATTTGTCGGCCGAGAGAGATATTTTATTGATGTGTAGTCTGTAGGTTTAAGGTTGAGACTGAGGGGAGTCGACAATAACAAAGAGACTCGTATTACCCGCAAAAAGGTTTATATTCGAGTTAACCTCCTTAAAGCTGCACTCTCACAGATTGAACGTTTTGACAACTATTTTATTTTTTGTCTTGGAACGAGCTTATTTTTGCGAAAATCCATGGAAACCAGTTATATAAGATTGCTGACAAAAAATTAGATCACATATATTCATATTTCTGTTCAAAAATTGATGTTTTATGCATTTGTCTTAAACCGTTAGTAATGGTTTAAGCCATAAAACATAAATTTCGAACGGAAATATGAAGATCTTCGATCTGATATTTTGTCAGCAATATTATATTATTGGTTTGCAGATATTAACGCAAAAATTTTGCTCCCTCTAAGACAAAAAAAGAAAAAGTTGTAAAAATGGTATATCTGTGAGAGTGCAGCTTTAACAATATCATTGATGTAAACAAGGAACAAAAGGGGACCTAGAATTGATCCCTTTGGAACTCCCGCTTTGATCTCAGATAACGAGAAAGTAGCTCCTGGAATTACCACGCGCTTGGACCTATTTCCGAAGTAATTGGAAAACCAAGACAATAGACGACCAGAAGTCCTGCTTGTTAATATTTGTATAGTAGACCACGATGCCAAACTTTATCAAACGCTTTACTTGTATCAAAAAAGACAACTCTTATTTCAAGTCCATCGTCGAGATTTAAGGTACCAGATGTATAAAAAGCTATTGATTGCATAATGCCAATAGCGGTAAGGTTGTTCCTTGATGTAAGTGACATGTGTTCAAATATATTTTTGGTATCATTAGAAAGTGTACTGCGTGCTGATTACTAAAATAACAAATGACTGAAAACACTTGGTACACATAAAGTAACTTCAGTTCCTTTTTGTCTTTATTTTAGTTGAAATCGCACACCCGCTTATTTTTTTTATAACTATATTTATCCCTCTCGTTGGCATGCGAGAGTGTGGTCTTGTGTTGTGTGGGAAAACGGCGTACCCGGAGGAAACTCACTTGTCCGGCTTGGTGACCACACACCAAACTCAAATGCGCCCAGGCCGGGAAACTAATCCGGGTCGCTTAGGTGATATGCGAGTTCCCTAACCACGGCGATAACCGAACAACCTAATAAAGCGGAAGATGAACAATGTTGCTATTATTTATAATTATTTTTAACATCCAAAAAGTAATATTATTTTTGATACAATTCTAATTTTTAATTCTATCGGTACACATAACTACCCTTGAAATGAATCCTTAATTATATGCAGTCACCTGGCGATCCAACTGATTTAATTGCACACCTGATACCTAATTCCATGTCTGCTGATGTGGATTTAAATTATAAAATGTACAAATAGAAATGAACAGTAATAGGAATTAAATATTTCAACACAGGTTTTTGTGCACCAAAATTATCAGAATTTTTTTTCTGATATAAATAATTGCCATTAAAAAGAAAAAGAAAAGTTGCAAATTTTCTGTCGCACAACAACAGAATAATCTAATAATGCCTATACATGTTTCTAAATCTTTCTATTACCTGAGGTATCTTTGAATAAATATTTACTCGCGAAAACAATCAGTTGAACGCCTATGAATGTATTGATTAGCATATCTGACATAACCACAATTAAGAGCAAAAGGTGAACCCTCATTGCAACAGTTAGATAGATCATTTTACTAGCCCTTCAAATCCACTCAAATAAGAGTAAAAAGTGGTCACTCGTTTCAAAAGCTGACTAGAAACTTTCACTGGCCCTTCAATTCCATTAAAATACGAGCAAATGTGGTCCCCGTTTCAAAAGCTGACTAGAAATTTTCACTGGCCCTTCAATTCCACTCAAATACGAGCAAATGTGGTCCCCGTTTCCAAAGCTGACTAAAAACTTTCACTGGCCCTTCAATTCTACTAAAATACGAGCAAATGTGGTCCCCGTTTCCAAAGCTGACTAGAAACTTTCACTGGCCCTTCAATTCCACTTAAATACGAGCAAATGTGGTCCCCGTTTCAAAAGCTGGCTAGAAACTTTCACTGGCCATTCAATTCCACTCAAATACGAGCAAATGTGGTCCCCGTTTCAAAAGCTGGCTAGAAACTTTCACTGGCCATTCAATTCCACTCAAATACGAGCAAATGTGGTCCCCGTTTCAAAAGCTGACTAGAACTTCCAATGGCGCTTTAATTCCTCTCAAATACGAGCAAATGTGGTCCCCGTTTCAAAAGCTGGCTAGAAACTTTCACTGGCCCTTCAACTCTACTCAAATATTAGCAAAAAGTGGTCCATTATTTCATAATCTTGCTAAATTATTTGGCTGGCATTTTAATTCTTCTCAAATGAGAGCAAAATGTTGTCCACCGTTTGAAAAGTTGGCTAGATACTTTAACTGGCACTTCCATTCCACTCAAATAAGAGGAAAGGCGGTCCATCATTTCCAGAGTTTGCAAAGAATCTAATCAAGTCACATGCATTGCTGTTGAAGTATTTTCT
This sequence comes from Mya arenaria, assembly GCF_026914265.1. Taxonomy (NCBI): domain Eukaryota; kingdom Metazoa; phylum Mollusca; class Bivalvia; order Myida; family Myidae; genus Mya; species Mya arenaria. The sequence continues at coordinate 41,007,801 of NC_069135.1, forward strand.
TCCTGGTGTTTAAGTCTAGAACTGATTTTGGAATGGCCTTGAGTATGTTAGTTTTCACGTCAGCAAATGGTGTTTTAACATCACTCACTGATCACTTTGTTTTCATCAATGATCAGAAAAAAACCCATAGAGTTGTGATAAAACCCCTTGAGTGTTTTCATTATAGAGTTATTATTCAGCATTGTTGTCTGATGATTCCAGAGTGTTTTTGCATAATATTGCATGTGAATGAAAACAGTGTATATCATAATAGTTTTGCCATTTAATTAGCAAATCTAGACCTTAAACTGTTACGGCTACTTAACGCAAAAGAGAACGAATAACCTTTGTAAATAATGACTTTTTCGGAATAAGAAATCATTGTTTTAACGTAAACAATAAAAGTCTTAATTGATCTTTTGTCAGTGGTATTTTATTACCTCACTCTCGCGTAACATTGTGCCAACGACAATGATAAATATAATGTTGTTATAAGCTGAAATCAAATAAAGCTTGTGTTCAGTTTCAGCTAAAATTAATAACAACTCATTCTATAAAAATAATTATCTTTCTTCAGTAAATAAAGTCTTTCGTTTTAACGACAATATTATTCTGAACATATTATGTTTGTGAAAATTGCTATCTACATGTTTCAGTTCTCATCGTTTAACACGTTCAAAAACAATTGCGTTATGGTTCATACTAGACTGAAAATTACCTACCATTTCAATGTATCAGCAGTCGCATTCTAGCTGAAACTGACGATTTTATACATGGGATGAAGGTCTCAATCTTACCGAGACTGTCGGTGTAACACGTGAGATGTACGTCCTAGTCCAACGGAGACTGTCGATGTTAACCTTGGGATTTAAATCACAATCTAACCAAGACTGTTGCTATTAAACGTGAGATGTAAGTCTCAATCTAACCGACACTGTCGACGTTATACGTGAGATGTAAGCCTGAATCTAACGGAGACTGTCAATGTTAAACGTGAGATATGTAAGTCTAAATCTAATCGACAATGTCTCTATTAAACGTGAGATATAAGTCTCAATCTAACCGACATTGTCGATGTTATACGTGAGATATTAATCTGAATCTAACCGAGACTGTTGATGTATTGCATAGATGTAAGTCTCAATCTAACCGACATTGTCGATGTTATACGTGATATGTATGTTGTGATTTTGGTTTTTGTTCTTGAGAATCTATCCTACAAAATTAATTTCAGAATACGTTCATAATTGCGTGTGCATTCTAATGGTTCATGCGAACCCTATCCCCGACATTGAATTAAGAGGTTGTTTTATTTAAATTTTTTCTGCGATTCACCTGATTGTATGTTAAGTATGCAAGTAAATCGTCATTATATTTCAATTGATTAAATCAATGAAATGGTGTTCTGAAAGATATAAGTGCTAACGTATTTATTGGCACCAAAACGAGGTTGATATAGCTTTTTTAGACTCTTTTTAAATGAGTTTACAAAATGGAAATAGCATAACATAAGCTTGTTTATTAGCAATATATATAAACACACGAGTATTGAACATTCTACATCTATCACATAGAACATGTATATATGAAAGTTCACATAGTTTGTGGGATATAAGTTGTCCCAAAAATGTTAAAATAAAAGTATTGAGAAGAAGCTTTTCATATCATATAACTTATAGCCAGCGGTCTAAATAAAACAATTATATATGACAACACTACAGTGCACTTTGCAACAATTATGAAGATCCCAGTTCGATAGTACCAAATCAAACATTGTTTGTACATGTAGTTTTAATTTAACTTGATAACAAGAAGTGTGTCTTTCCGTTCTACAACAATCAGAGAAGAAGTGCGGCTGCTGAAAAAACAAACTATACGGTCTGTAAACTCCGTGTTCTTCCCTTGCCAGGGTGGCCAACTTCTTCTTCCCGTCTTTTTCAACTTGGAGCACTATGTCGGAGCCATAGCAGCAGACGAACACGTGTCCATCAGGTGTCGCGTGTACTCCAGTAGGTCCTCTCATGTCAGGGTTAGTGAGAGAGGCCAGTTTGTTGCCGTTGTTGTCCAGGGTAATCAGTTGATGTTGACAGTAGTTTGTGATATATATTATTTTCCCGTCGTTACTTATGGCACATGTTTCGACCGTGATACCCCGTGACTTGTCCTCGTACAGCCTCTTCACCTTCTGTCCCGACAAAGGGTAAACGTAGAGGGCGGTTTTGGAGATGTAAAGCTGGCCACCATGATGAGCTGCGGCATAACAGTCATGGTTGAAGCTTAACTTCCTCGTAGTAACGAGTTTCCCTTTCGTAGCATTAATGAAATAAAGTCCTTATTTATCAGCATTTTCTCTGTCAACACAAACGGCTACTTCATTTCCGCCAACATGGCACACGTCCCATGGATTTCCCGGTACATCACAGTGGTCGAGCATCCTGTACTCCTTGTCCAGGAATTCACTCTACAATTTCTACAGTCTGCTATGACAAACTCTCCACTAGGCATTTCACACACGCCATAGATAGCACATTGATATTTGTCGTTTTTCAACTTAACGTTGTAGTCCTTGTACTCTGCAACACTGAAGACGTGGTTTGGATCAGAAGGGGGATCTTTTCGCTGTTTGGTCATTACAGTTTGTTCTTCAATGGCTCCAAATGTCTTTACTGCAGATAAAAGTTCTTCAATAAGATTATTGGCTTGAAATGTTACATTGTAACACTCAATGGTTGATATGCCACGAAGTTGATCATTTGCCTGTGAAATCATACCCTGGCTCTTTCTGGACGCAATATATGATTTTGACTCGCTTACTTTGGTTTGAAAAGTGGTTATCATGTTTTGCAGTCCGATAGTCATTTCGTCACAAGTTTCGATATCTTTCTTTATGTTTTTTTTTTAAGTTTAACTATAATACCGTCCAAGTCCTGTAAAGTTGCCTTCTCAATCTTGTCAAGAATTTCGTTGATCTTTTTACGTATGGTTTTAATTTCATCAGAAATGGCTGCCCGCGTCTTTTTCAGAGATGTCGTTTTCTTTAATCGTGCTTCTTTCATCAGCTCGAATTGCTTTTGAAGTTCAGCTATCTTCTTTGGAATTTGTTGAAACTCAATATTTCTCTGAAAACATTTTGCTACATCTGGAATGTGTTGAATTTTGGAGCATTGCCTGAAACCAAAAGAGTTGTGAAACAGTTGTAATCAGATCTGCATAAACTGTATATGACCTTGTTTATGTGGAAAAATGTTATAGAAAATGATTTAAATATGACGCAAGTAATCAATAGCGGTTCCAGGGGAGGGGGCGCGACCGTCGCCCCCGCCCCCCTCACTTTTTAATCGCCCAAGCTTCCGTTTTAATGTTATATAGGAGAAAAAGATCATATAATACGCCCAGAAAGCATCATTCAGGGCTCGAATTTGATATATTTATCTTTGGGGAAACCAAACTCCAATGAAAACCAATTAAATTTCGGTTCTGAGGGAGTGGCGCAAGTCAAAGGGCTACGCCCGTGAGTTACACCCCCTATGACGTCGAATCCTAGACCCGCCCCTGGTAAGTACAGCTTATTTACCGGTTAGTGTCTTAAAGGCGGACAATATAGGTTGGTGCCAAAAAAAAATCTTTTGAATTTTAATGCATTTTAATGTTTTATTCATTCTACTTAAATGATCAAAACCACAAAAAGCGTATGATTTGTTTTCAGATTAAAAAGATAATACGATATAAATGATATGTTGGCGCATTTTAACTTGGGAATTTATGGCCACGTGGCTATTAATTTGCATGTATAGAGGCTTTTTTTTAAATGTACACAAATCATAAACTTTTCCTTTTTTAATCATTAAAAGTGGAATGATTTCAATATTATAATTTATATAATAAAATATATATTTGCATCAGCCTATGTTGAGTGCCTTTAAATTGATGTTTTGTTTATACATACCTGTGGTCAATGGCAACGCATACTGAACAGCACAGCTGGTCATGGTCACCACATACCAGCTTTAGCGCCTCCCCGGGGTGCATCCCGCATCTCTCCAGGGCGTCCACCACCCCTGGGGCTGCCTCCCATTTCTTCACGTCCTTCCGGCCGAGCAGCGCGTGCTTCTGATATAATCCGTTATGTTTTGAAACACAGTCTTGGCAGTAATATTTTGTGCATTGAGTACAATAATGGTGAGCTTCTGTGTTAAATCCGTTCTCTTCACACGGAGAGCAGGAAAAATCGTGAATGAAGTCACAGCCCCTCTGAATTGATGATTCAAAATTAGATGTCATTTTCTCTCTTGAGTTTAAAAAAAACAACTCAAGAACTAAATCAAATAGATGATCATTCAGTCTGTACTGTTTAGTTTGTAACTGGGAAGTAAATTGTTTTGTACTGAGCTGATAGAAAAAAAACAATATTACAATCAGTTTCACACTGGCACATAACACGATATCAAAACAATGAGCGCTTTTACTACCGTGTTTCATTAACAAGCATTGTTTCCAAATCTAAACATATGTTAGTCCCATGTCAATTGAAATAGTTTCATAGCCATTTCTATTCTCTAAAAGCCCCCCCCCCCCAAGATAAGCGTATCCCGAGCCAGTCGCTGATTGCCGATAAGTCACGATTGCTTGTCCCGAGCTTGGCGAAGATAGCCGAATAGTCGCGATTGCTTATCTCGAGCTTGCCAGAGATATCTGAGTAGTAATTTCACATACAATTTAAAGATGCAATATTACTCTCAAATAAGATTTACCATATTTAATATAATTGTTTAAATTTACCAGAAAGGATTAATAAATGTCGAAAACAATGGTTCTTATGAAGGATACTCTGTTTAATTTGAAAGAAAGTTGCCGAAAACACGATATTTCTACCTTATGAGACAGTAGTAGACCACAGTTAATCTTTTAGCATTCACCAATCATTTAATATTCTTGCGTTTTCATCTATTAAATACACGGCTATAAACTTGTTATCAGTAATTAATATTATTCATAAATGCATTATTTAGTAAGAAGTTGAAGGTTTATCACTCAAAAGTTATGTTTGTTATACATGTGTATGTATTGATTTTGATTAAGAGTGTCACTTTAATAATGTTCTAAGTTTTAATAAGTGGTCAGTAGTGTCTAGTGTGTCTATCCAGACTGCAATGCACTCGGTGACCCCTTCTTATTCTGTATAAATCCGCCATCTCGTTTAAAGGTTACTTCACTCGCTTCCCATGCCAGAGGTCCCGGGTTCGATCGTGGAAGCGGGTGGGGGTAAAAAACTAAACGTTACAAAATGAGTTCTTTCTTAAATGTTTAAATCAAATTACGATTATTTTATCTAACAAATACGCAGAATCAATGGAGCGTATCCTCCTCCTCAACCTCATCCTCTTCCACCTCCTCCTCATCCTCCTCCTCATGGAGCACAGGGGGCGCCACCTCCTCCGCCTTCCCCTCCTCATGAAGCATAGGGTATGCGCCGCTTCCTCCACCACAACAACTACCACCACAAAGAGAGGACAGTTATAATAGTAGACGCATCATGGTATGACTATGAAAATACAGCACAAATATGGTACATTTTGGCGATAGAAATGCATTTTATGAGCAAAAGTAATGCATGATAAAATAAAGGATAAAATTGTTAACTTTCCATTTAAAAAAATGTTGTCGTTTAGAATATTTTATTGCAAGTGCTTAAGTGATGTTTACGATTTCATTCACGACGTGTTACAATTGATTATCGGATTGTTGAGAGATATTACGAGCACTTTAAGAGTAGTTACGAATGCATACGTATATTTTGCGATTAGAAAAAGGTATACCTGGTACAATCTGCATATTCGAACAATTCCCTTAAGTTGTGTGCAAGACGTCAAAGTCACATCTCTTTACGCCGTATATACAATACATACAAGCACGGTTCTAAAGAAGAAGGCAGTCAACAGTAAGAAGAGAACGCGTTCACCCTCCACAGAACTACAACCGCAGAGACAGTCCGCTGCTGGGCATATTTCTCTTTCCTCTGGGCTAGTGGAAGGAGCAATTGTAGAAATCGTTGATATAACTGCAATATGTTGCTCTCATATGCCATGTTGTCTCGCTGGATGTCAGTTGTCGAATGATGATACATATAAATTGCATACATTTTGCAAAAACATAATGAAAGGTGAAAACTCGTAGCTTACTCGCAACTATTCTTAACAACACGTTAACAGATCTCAATTTAAATGGATCGTAACATTCCGCAATATACTCGTAACAATAAATAAAAAGCTCGTAAAATGTCGTTACATTTTCATATTTATCCGTGGTAACTCGTAGATTCATGCCGTTAATACCATGCAATAAACCGCAGACGACTCGTAATTACTCGTTACCACTCTTAAATCGCTCATAACAGTGGCCAAGTTGTAAGGATCCGTGTACTTTTACGAAATTGTGCCATACGTAAGGATTTATAAGAAAATCCGTATACGTGAGGGTAGCATTACGTTTGCTCAAATAAAGATGGTGAAAGATGATATTATATATACAGCTTTTCATAGGCGTGGACCTCTAACGCAATGGCTAGAGCCCCAAAACGAGACCCTAGATGTTAGATGATGTTATATATACAGCTTTTCATAGGCGTATAACACTTACCCAATGCCTCGAGCCCCAAACCGAGACCCTATATGTAAGATGATGTTAAATATACACCTTTTCATAGGCGTAGACCTATAACCCAATGCCTCGAGCCCCAAACCGACACCCTAGGTGTTAGATGATTTGATAGCTTTTCAGAGGCGTAGACTTCTTACACAATGCCTCCAGCTCCAAACCGAGACCCTATATGTAAGATGATGTTAAATATACACCTTTTCATAGGCGTAGACCTATAACCCAATGCCTCGAGCCCCAAACCGACACCCTAGGTGTTAGATGATTTGATAGCTTTTCAGAGGCGTAGACTTCTTACACAATGCCTCCAGCTCCAAACCGAGACCCTAGATGTAAGATGATGTTATATATACACCTTTTCATAGGCGTAGACCTATAACCCAATGCCTCGAGCCCCAAACCGACAACCTAGGTGTTAGATGATTTGATAGCTTTTCAGAGGCGTAGACTTCTTACACAATGCCTCCAGCTCCAAACCGAGACTCTAGATGTAAGATGTTGTTATATATACACCTTTTCATTATTATTATTATATATTTTGTTTTAGGCGGGTGGCCTTTGTCAAATACACATGCAAAATTGAACATTTAAGTGAGAGAAAAAGAAATTCTGTATTACCACCTTATATACCACCGACAATACATTTGAAAACATTTTTGGTCAATATATATTAGCTAGCTGTTCTCAACAGCACTAAGCTTGAACAACAAAACTTTCAAATGTTGTGTTTTTTAATAAGTAAATTAGATTTCAGATAATTGACTATGATAATCACACAAGTCTACACCATGCGTTAGGCAAAAAAACAACACTTTAGTTTCTCAGGGACATTAAAATGAATGGGGAGGAAGTGTTTTTTTCAGCTGCCTTATTTCTTTCGTATTTTAAATTGAAAACGATGATAGAGACGTTGCATTTACAGAATTCATTCTACAAGGATTGTTAACATTTGATTTTGATTCATATATAGCTTACATCCGAGCTTGTTTTCGATAGAAACTGGCCGAGGAGTTCAGAATGCTGCATATTTGCGAAGGTAGACAACTAAGGCTGATTCCTTCAGTTTTTCGCGCACTTCTGAATCCTACATCTGTAATGTTACACTTTCCTTAATACTATACCTTTTTTATACGTAGTAGCTGTATTTTGGTTTAATACCTTCCAGCGACATGATTATTTTAAGGTAGTATACGACACGAAATCAAAGCAAAATTGTCAAAATCATAACCAGCTGGGGAACAATTTATTGAATACGTGAGTTGACCTAGGTTTTGTAGACTTAATCCAGTAACTTCTTACTTCCTTGACGAATTCTCATTAACTTTTGACAAAGAAGCACTATGATTTATAATTTCAATAATACAAAAAGAAAAAAAAGAAAGTTTAATGATATCTCTTACAATTTTAGGCAGAAATTGCTATGGCGGAGATCGCTACAATTATAAAATCATAACTATTGTTAATGTAGTGTAAATAGTTAAAAAATACTTGAAGTTTTAAATTTTTGCACTATTTATTGGCAACCATCGAGCCCTGAAATTCAAAATCCTTATATCAAGATAGCCTGGCACACTTTTAACAAGCATTTTACCATTGCTAGGTTTGCAAGTTTTTGCTTGTACATGTTTCATCCACTTACATGAATTGGGAAATTATTTTTTTAGTTTAATACTTCCATATTATTCTAAAAGGGCGGAACTAATAAATTAGAATAGAACGTGATTAAGGCGAGGACGGAGATGCAGCAATTTAATACCCACGCCGAGGCGTCCTCTCAAAACAAGAAGGGTATTTGTTTGTCAGAAATCCTCGAAAGATCATGAATATGTAGTATAAATTATAAATCATCAAAACATATGAATGCTTTCTTGTTGAGATTGTCTTTGTGCAGATAGCTTAAAGCTTTCCACCAAGAGCTTGTGTGTTTGAACGCCATCATGGTGAGAATGGTGTAGTGGTATTGGTGTCGACTTTCCACCAAGAGCATGTGTGTTTGGTCCCCACCATGGTAGGAATGGTGTAGTGGTATCGGTGTCGACTTTCCACCAAGAGCTTGTGTGTTTGGTCCCCACCATGGTGAGAATGGTGTAGTGGTATCGGTGTCGACTTTCCACCAAGAGCTGGTGTGTTTGGTCCCCACCATGGTAGGAATGGTGTAGTGGTATCGGTGTCGACTTTCCACCAAGAGCTTGTGTGTTTGGTCCCCACCATGGTGGGAATGGTGTAGTGGTATAGGTGTTGTTTTTCAACCAAGAGCTTGTGTGTTTGATCCCCACCATAGTCAGAATGGTGTAGTGGTATAGGTGTTGTTTTTCATACAAGAGTTTGTGTATTGATCCCCAAAAGGGTGAAAGTGATACAGTGGAATAGGTATTAAAAGTTCAACCAAGAGCTTGTGTGTTTGATACCCACCAGGGTGCGAGTGGTCTAGCAGTATAGATGCGCACCTCACACCCAAGAGATTGTGGGTTTGATCCCCACCAGGGTTAGAGTAGTGTAGTGGTAAAGGTGTCGGCCTCTCAACCAAGAGGTTGTGGGTTCCGGTTCCCTACTAGAGGTACGTTCTCTCGGCCTCTCGAAAAGGGCACTATTTTGGTTTTGCCTAGAAAACGCACTCGAGCGTGATTAATATCAGCCTTCAGCAGTATTTACAATCGAGTCTAAATAATTTAGTGGAAATAACACTTGTTATCACGAAAATGAAAGTGTAACATTTTACTCCTTTGTGAGATATTGGTGTTTAAATTGCAGTTATATTTGTAACAATATATTTCAAAGAGCACCATGTTAATTATATCTAAAACAAAAACTCCATGTAGTATTTGTAGCATAGAATGAATTATGTTCATCTTTGAATTGAACTCCTGGGTAATTCATTTTAGACCATTGACTAAGCTTTAGCATCTGTATTTAAACCGTCCGTAGAATCAGTGTTCATGCTTGCAATGACATATCCCTAGCACCTTGGACTAGACTTAAACATCAGGCCCCAATTTCTCGAAACTTCTTAAGCTTAACAGGCTTAAGTCGCTTATTTCAATTAGCCCAAATACATACTTATAATGGTTTTTGATAGATAAAAAATGGTTTCTTCTAATAAGCATACAGATTTTTCTTATATATTTTCTAAAACCACTTAAAGCTGTAAATATAACGCATATTATAGAACAGCAAAAATAGTGAGTTTAGCTTAATCCTGTTATAAGGGACTTAAGAAGTTTCGAGAAATCCGGGCCTGTACTTAAGCAATCTAGCGATCATGTTTGGCTATGCCGTATGCCAAGCATCTTGGACTAGACTTTAACATCTGTAATTAAGCTGTTAATAATGAGTGTTCGTGTTTGGCAATGGGGAAGAACACTGAAAGTGTTAAAGAAAATGTATCTCTGGTGGCCAATTTGACTAACATCGTCGATAAATGAGAAAGCAGGAGTGACCGATGTATACGACGAAAGTCGTCTTTGAAACATCGAGCGTCGCTTGTCAGCATTACATGTCAGCCTCACTGTTGCCACCCCCTTGCCGCCTTGACCAACTTTTAAATGAAAGGTTAACATTTGTAGTATTGTTTTATTCTAATTAGTATTTTTTAAATAAAAACTTTTACTTACAACATGTATCATTTGCGTGTATACACGTGTTATCCGGACATAGCTTATACTGGCCGTCAAGCCGAAAACACTCCCGCACATCTGGTCCCAAATCGTCCATCTCACGTCTGGAAAATATGAGTTAACACTTAAGTGTTTAGGTAAAGATTACATGGCAGTATCGGTACTTACATATATAAACATATTAAAAAGTTCCACAATATACGTACGTGAAACAATTTGATCTTCAATTGTAAACAGTTTTCCGATTTCAACCTTATTTGGCAAACGCTCCTTCAATTCAATATTTCTACTTCAAACCATTTTCATTTCCCCTTTTGTGTGAGATACAATGATAAGTTATCATACTGAAGTTCTTCTATTAAAATTTACCGCAGAACAAACACTTTTTAATACACCAACACGTTTTGAAGCTGATGTTTTCTTATTTTACCAGTTAAACTATTTTTAGTTTAAACTGCAATTGAAACTACACACAGTCTTGAATTCTTGTTCAAAATAACAAATATATAAGTTAATTAATTTTATAACATTTCAGACAATGACATTTGAGTGTATGATATACAAACATGACGACCATTATGACAAGGAGATATCACAATTTTATCATTAAAGAAATATATCCTGTGTGTCACAATACCTTTTATATGGGGTACTTTGGGTATGTTAACCCAAGTAGACTCGGAAACATTAGAATTAATGTAGCCTTACCCATTTATATTCATATTAATATAATCCGGTTATCATATATAAGGTAAAAACTATTTAAGTAATATTTCATGAAAACATATAACAGTACTTGGAAATTTAATATTGATGTTGAATGATCATTATGCGAACGTTGTTAACATTCATTTCCGACGTTTTTATTATTTCACAGAATAAATGAAGTTCAATATCACCGAATGGTTTATTGTTTTCCATCCATAATATGCTATCTGATCGTGAGAAGCTGTCTGTAACACTAGTCTGTATTGTTATCACCTAAACAAACCATAGGGAAACGTATTAATATTTAGTCATGCTGAATTATTGATTATTTTAATGACATACTCTTTTGGTATTTTGTTTCATAATATACACTTTATTTATATGATACATCTTATAGCTTTCGTTTGTTCCTTTTCACCATTGTCATCACTGTAGTTATACCTACAATACCTTCGGTTCGGGTTACCCTACTCCGCCTTCGAAACCGGCTCCAGCCCTACCGTTTTAATAGTCAGTTGGATTTTGTTAGTGTGGGTTTTAATATGTAGCTTAAAACCTTTAAAGCTTTAAACTGAAAGTTGCTTTAGCACCCATCTCCAATGATGACAATAACATTCTGATATAAAGCCTAATAACAAAGCCTACCTACCTACTTATTTGTGAGAAGGATGTTACCCTGACCAAACTATTTTGGCCGTAGTATTACAAAGGCACCTGTATTCTGTTTGGAATGTAAGTATATCTGATTCATTTTGAGAATCTGTAAAACACACCCATAAATTTGTTTTTGTTTCTTTTATTTGAACACTGCTGTTTGTGAATAAGAAATCATCTATGTGGTTTCCAGACTTGTTGAATCAGTGCAATATCATAACTTTTTGTCTTTTTATTTGATTAATTTGATAGTAGATATGTTTTATTCCTATGATAATGAAGATCATACGACGACATTGATTATTATATATCTACTACAGCAATTTAATCAGGTTTTTATTTTGCTATACCCGATGGTTTTAAATGCAATTACTGCTTAATATATTCCATATGCTTTTTCTTAAAATAAGTGTATTTTGTTCTGAATTGCTATTCGCAATAAGTTCGTTTTAACCTTTTATCCAGTGTCTACGAAAGACCGGTGTTGACATTTGAACTTTAACATTTAATAATACAGCCCTTCATATTTTTTCATCTTCACGAGTTCATGAATTAAACTATACGATTTCACGATTTTCACGAGTTCGTGAATTCGTGATGGTATAATCGTGAATTCTTGAAATTGTGCAGTTAAAATCGTGAATTTGTGGAAAGAATATATGAAACGTGAAGTTATCAATTATCTAATAGAATGTGTTACGATTTGATATCATAATTGTAAAAAAGTACTAAAATGTAAAAAATAAATTGTGTCGGAGACCGGGTTCGAACCAGTGTCGCCAAAATTGCAGTCCAGCGAGGATCTACTGAGCTACGACGGCTTACTCTAAATGGGTGACATAATTAAGCTATAAACCTACCTCGGTAATATCACGTGATAATACCGACAAGCCAATCACGCATTAGAATAAATTATACCTGGTAGACATACCCAGTAATCTTTTTTGATGGAAAAATAAGAAATAACTGCTAAACTTAAATAAATTGTTAACTATGTGGTACTTCAATAAGTAAGTTTCAATACATTGTACACATCGATGCCAAGTTTATCTTTTTCTTTTTCGCTTTTGTCTCATATGGAGAACAGCCCCTTTAAAATTGTGAAATCATTAATTCGTGAAGTTAAAATTGTGACAAACTTCATAAAATATTGAATTCGTCACTACGGGTCTTTCTTATTCCTCCATTTACATTGCTTTCTTAAATAAATGTATTTGCGGAAATAAAGCATTAGTAAACTAAGCGTTCAGTTATTTTTGACATTCCTTATACACTCTAAATGGTGAATTAATGTCCTATTCGTCTACGTTTTAAGGACGTGTACGTTTCTTCAAAAATATTTCCGTAGATTGTTTTTCTTTTACCGTTTCCATAAATTAAAATATATTCTTATTGACATATATATTTAAATATTCATCGATGCACAGATGTTCTCCCACACTGGATTTTGAGCTTACATCAATGTACATATTCAAACCCCGTTCTCTCGAACTCGCTTGGATCGAATTCCTCGTTGGCTCGGACTGGATGATAAGGACCGATTTTTTTTTATACTGAAAGTAAGCATACCCGATTGGCTTAACTTTTCCGAGGCTCGAAGTAGTTTCGCCGGTCCCTGTGAGTTCGAGCCAACGGGGCGCGACTGTATTATATGACGCCGGTCCCTGTGAGTTCGAGCCAACGGGGCGCGACTGTATTATATGACGCCGGTCCCTGTGAGTTCGAGCCAACGGGGCGCGACTGTATTATATGACGCCGGTCCCTGTGAGTTCGAGCCAACGGGGCGCGACTGTATTATATGACGCCGGTCCCTGTGAGTTCGAGCCAACGGGGCGTGACTGTATTATATGACCCCGGTCCCTGTGAGTTCGAGCCAACGGGGCGTGACTGTATTATATGACCCCGGTCCCTGTGAGTTCGAGCCAACAGGGCGTGACTGTATTATATGACCCCGGTCCCTGTGAGTTCGAGCCAACGGGGCGCGACTGTATTATATGACGCCGGTCCCTGTGAGTTCGAGCCAACGGGGCGCGACTGTATTATATGACGCCGGTCCCTGTGAGTTCGAGCCAACGGGGCGCGACTGTATTATATGACGCCGGTATACTACAATTAAACTTGCTTTAAACAATTGTTGTTTTGAAAATATCTTAAGATGGCGTTACTAGAATATTTGGTGTATACTTTATATTCATTCTTTAGCTGGATTGTGACGAAATCTGTTATCTGTTATAAATCAATCTCGAGGTCGTTTCCATGGCAGAAACCAGTACTGTGTCCTTCTTGAAAAGCCGTGAGAAGATACTCCTGTTGGGGATCGAACCCACTATCGAATCCGTGTCTAACTGACACGATATTATGTCAGACCAATATGTCATAATATCTAACTGACATGTTATTATGTCTTTGTACCATGTATGTATGTCAAACCGACGTTGAATTATGTGCAACCGACGAATTGTCTATTTCCGTCTTATCATGTTAAAAAGAAACCATTTTATGTATAATATATTCTATCATGTCAGATTGCTATGCTGACTTGTCTTTTTTATACATGAACGTGTCTGACTGATACATGAACTTGAGTTATTGACATGTTTTTTGGCCTAACGGCATTGTATTATGTCCTAACGACATGGTATATTGTCCTAATGGCATGGAATTATGTTCTAACGACATGGTATTATGTCCTAATGGCATGGAATTATGTTCTAACGACATGGTTTAATGTCCAGACGACATGGTCATATGCCCTAATGATATGGTAGTATGTCCTAACGAGATGGTATTATGTCCCAACGATATGGTATTATGTCCTAACGATATGGTAGTATGTCCTGACGACATGGTATTATGTCAAAACGACATGGTATTATGTCCTAACGATATGGTAGTATGTCCTAACGACATGGTATTATGTCCTAACGACATGGTATTATGTCTTAACGACATGGTAGTATGTCTTGACGACATGGTATTATGTCCTAACGACATGGTATTATGTCCTAACGATATGGTAGTATGTCTTGACGACATGGTATTATGTCATAACGACATGTTATTATGTCCTAACAACATGGTATTATGTCCTAACGAAATGGTATTATGTCCTAACGATATGGTAGTATGACTTGACGACATGGTATTATGTCACAACGACATGTTATTATGTCCTAACGATATGGTAGCATGTCTTAACGATATGGTAGTATGTCCTAACGACATGGTATTATGTCCTGACGACATGGTATTATGTCCTAACGACATGGTATTTTGTCCTGACGACATGGTATTATGTCATAACGACTTGTTATTATGTCCTAACGACATGGTAGTATGTCCTAACGACATGGTATTATGTCCTAACGACATGGTATTATGTCCTAACGACATGGTAGTATGTCCTAACGATATGGTAGTATGTCCTAACGACATGGTATTATGTCCTAACGACATGGTATTATGTCATAACGATATGGTAGTATGTCTTGACGATAATGTATTATGTCCTAACGACATGGTATTATGTCCTAACGATATGGTAGTATGTCTTGACGACATGGTAGTATGTCATAACGACATGTTATTATGTCCTAACGACAGGGTATTATGTCCTAACGAAATGGTATTATGTCCTCACGATATGGTAGTATGACTTGACGACATGGTATTATGTCCTAACGACATGTTATTATGTCCTAACGATATGGTATTATGTCAAAACGACATGTTATTATGTCCTAACGATATGGTAGCATGTCTTAACGATATGGTAGTATGTCCTAACGACATGGTATTATGTCCTAACGACATGTTATTATGTCCTAACGATATGGAAGTATATCCTAGCGAAATGGTAGTATGTCCTAACGATATGGTATTATGTCATAACGACATGTTATTATGTCCTAACGATATGGAAGTATATCCTAGCGAAATGGTAGTATGTCCTAACGACATGGTATTATGTCCTAACGACATGGTATTATGTCATAACGAAATGGTAGTATGTCTTGACGACATAGTATTATGTCCTAACGACATGGTATTATGTCCTAACGACATGGTAGTATGTCTTGACGACATGGTATTATGTCATAACGACATGTTATTATGTCCTAACGACATGGTATTATGTCCTAACGACATGGTATTATGTCCTCACGATATGGTAGTATGTCCTGACGACATGGTATTATGTCATAACGACATGTTATTATGTCCTAACGATATGGTAATATATCCTAACGATATGGTAGTATGTCCTAACGACATGGTATTATGTCCTGACGATATGATATTATGTCCTAACGACATGGTATTTTGTCCTAACGATATGGTATTATGTCATAACGACATGTTATTATGTCCTAACGACATGGTAGTATGTCCTAACGAAATGGTATTATGTCCTAACGAAATGGTATTATGTCCTAACGACATGGTAGTATATCCTAACGATATGGTAGTATATCCTAACGACATGGTAGTATATCCTAACGACATGGTAGTATGTCCTGACGATATGGTAGTATATCCTAACGGTATGGTATTATATCCTAACGATATGGTAGTATATCCTATCGACATGGTAGTATGTCCTGACGATATGGTAGTATGTCATAACGATATGGTAGTATGTCCTAACGATATGGTAGTATGTCCTGACGATATGGTAGTATATCCTAACGATATGGTAGTATGTCATAACGATATGGTAGTATGTCCTAACGATATGGAAGAATGTCCTAACGATATGGTAGTATGTCCTAACGACATGGTAGTATATCCTAACGACATGGTAGTATGTCCTAACGACATGGTAGTATATCCTAACGACATGGTAGTATGTCCTAACGACATGGTAGTAGGTCCTAACGACATGGTAGTAGGTCCAATCGAAAATAAATGTAAAAACTTGTCAATTGGACAAAAAAATTAATTGGAAATAATAACATGTCTATTCGATATAAATAAATACACCATCATTCAATGTTGAAAAGAGGCAATGATGTGTTTATGGAGTATTTGCTTCAATCAAAACAATACAACACTTGTATATTTCTTTTTGAGAATTATTTTCTGTAAAAAAATCTGCACACATGTATGTTATAGACCATTTAACGTCCGCATATAATGTTGTTATGCTGTATAATGTCTATTCAACCTTGTTAAAGGCACACATAAAGGTTGATAATAATTTAAATGCATTATTATGTTTAACTCATATCTTGATTGATTAACACAGAAAACATATGTTTTTGTTCAGATAAAAAATATTAGCCTTTTTTAAAAAAAATAGAAGTAATACCTACGTGGCCACAAATTCCCAACTTAAAAAAGCGCCAAAATATCGCTTTTATTTTACTTATTTACATTAATAATATGCATGACAGTAGGCGGTAGGACGTAAGCGGCCCTGTCAAGACAGTGTTTTTTCTTGCGGTCCAAAAATAATTGAAAATTATCAGTATAAACTAACGTATTTGTGAGTTAATTGTGTGCAAAAGAAATAGGAATATCGGATTTACTAGACCAGGTACATAACTATTGACAATTAGCTTGTTAAAGAAGTAAGAATGTCAGAAATACAAACAGAAATAGTAATAACAATCAAAATGGCGTCCCTCTCGTGTTTATGAGGGAGAAGGATCTCTTTGGGCAACGTAAACCAGCTCCAGATGAATGGCTAAAACACATAGAACTATATTCTGCAATTGCTAAAATAGTAGACCCGACGCATATAACTGAGTTACAGAGAGTTAATGGGTTTTGGAGAATCTATCTTGATAATTTGGACGATAAAGTGGCGTTGATGGCCCAAGGGGTTCCATTAAGGGGCAGAAACATTCAAGTCATGAACACGAATCCTAACCGCCTTGACGGTGAGAACACTACTCGTGTACGGGTCAAAAATATCCCTCTGTCAGTTGACGACGGTTATATTACAAGGAAACTTGTGTCCATGAACGCTGAAATTATTCATGCTTTTCGTGAAAAATTACGCATAAATGGCAAATTAACGCAGTGTGAAACAGGCGATAGAATTCTGATTTGTAAAACCTCTTCCCTCAATGAGCCTCTACCCTCTACAATAGCTTTTGGCCAATTTAAGGGCCGTGTCCTGCATTTCGGCCAAAACAAGTTGACAGGCACCCGGGATGAGAAGTGCTCAAAATGTCTACAACAAGGACATCGTTTCAAAGATTGTCCCAACGATTGGGTGTGCAATTACTGCAACACATCAGGCCATAAACAATCGAATTGTCCAAGCGAGGAAAAGTCAGCCTCAGATACAGAACAGCCGGAGAGCGATTCAAGTGACGACGAAACACCTCGTACTAGCCCGACAAAAGTCGTGAGTGTAGAAAGTAAAACACCACGTGGACGTTCACCGGCTGCCAGACTACTAGTATCTACTACCAAACATAACCGCACGAGGATCTCGAGTGTAGATAGCCGACAACCGTCAATGGAGCGGTTTATTCAACAGGAGAACGCGGTGACCCCAGCAAAAATAGACAAGACTACGTCATAGGACAGGTCACCTCCCACACCTGTTGAAGTCTTGCATGAACGATCAACAGCGAAGAAAAAATCGAAGCAGAAACGCTAAACCTGACTCTTATTAGTGATGGTTATATCAGAACCATAGTTGATGCTGATGCTAATCATAAGACATACTAGTATAAATAAATTAATATTTAAAAGTCATATATAATATAAGAATGAGTACAGTTTAGAAAATATTGCACAGTGTCTAAACATATTGCATTATCATGTGAGATTAAGAAATATTGCACGGTTTTATTGCTTTTCCAAAGAAGTAAATGATGGTTGTATATTGCACAATTTAAACGGTAAAATAGTTTAAACATATTGCATCATTTTATGTGATATAACAAAATAGAAAAATATTACACTGCACATTTTAAAAGATTGTATTATTAGAAAATATTGCATTGTTAGTGTTTAAACTATATTGCATTGGAAATATCGTACGCTTTTTAAATTATTAATTAACATGATCATACTGTTATTATCCGTGAACATTGCGGTCATGATTCGCCGCGGGGACGGCTATAGTCTGTTTCAAAATATGTTTGTCCTTTATCAGTACCGGAAAGTTAATCATGCATAACATATTTTATTTAGTCCAGTGTGAAGTCTGGCTTCAATGTTTATATAAATATTTTTGGTACTGTTACATTTTCTATACATAACAACATGTACTTTTTTAACTAAAAGTCTAACCGTAATTGTACTAGAAATGTTCTATATGCAACGCAAAGCGTTTTTATGTACACATATATGTCTAACTTGCTTTTCGATTTCGAGTAAGCAGATTTAATAGTACGAGCTTGCATTGTATATACACTTTTCCCCCATCTGATAGGTGTCAAACGGTATCTCAAATAAGAACTAGAACAATACAATGACACAAAGTAAATTAAATATTTTACATATTGTCTCTTTAAATGTCCAAGGACTAAGAGATAGAAATAAACGTCTTAGATTTATGCAATGGCTCAATAATCAACGAGCCGACGTAGCATTTATCCAAGAGACTCATTTTACTGAGAATATAATTAATTCCATTGAGTACGAGTTAAGTAGTTTTGGAAATAATTTAAGCAGGGGTTGTTCAATTCTTGTCAATAAGAAACTTACACATAGTAGTATAGATAATTTTTCTGATGAGGATGGCCGATTTATTCTCCTCAACATTGAAATAAATGAAAATATATATACTTTACTTAATATATATGCTCCTAACGATAAAAAAATACGTAACGCATTTTATAATCGTATCCTAAATATAATATCCGAAAGAGGCCAAGGCATAAAATTAATTGGTGGTGACCATAACGACATTCTTAACAAAAATGATAGAAGATCAAGCTCAAAAAATTACGAACGCGAACAATGTCCGGTTAAAAATTTAAAGACATTAATTTCAAGAAATGATTTATGTGATATTTGGAAGCTCTATAATGAACAAAAAACACAATTTACGTGGAGACGAAAAAATCAAACGGATAAAAGTAGAATAGATTTTTGGTTGATAGAAAAAAACTTAGTACCACAGGTGTATTCGACAGATATAAGGCCAGCAATAATTCAATTTACAGACCACATGGCCATTTCTCTTAAACTTAAAGCGCCGTCTAAACGAGGACCAGGTTACTGGAAATTTAACAATTCTCTTCTTGAAAATACAAAATATATATCACATATTGAAAATGTTTTAAGAAAAATCATTCAATCAAATATAACAAGTCAAACAAAATGGGAACTATGTAAAATTGAAATAAGAAATACTACTATAGATTTTTCAAGAAAAATAGGGAGTGAACGTAATAATCGGTTGAATCAACTAGAAAAAACCCTTAAACATCTTCAAAAAACCTTTGATGAAAATCAAGACAAAAGTCTATTGATACCTATTCAAAACATTGAAACAGAGATAAATGATATATATCAAATTAAAACCATTGGAGCACAGATTCGCTCCAAGGTCGATTTCATTGAAAAAGGTGAAAAAATACCAAATATTTCCTAGGATTAGAAAAGTCGAGGCAAACTAGAAAAGTTATAAATTCGCTAAAAATTGGTAATACAAGAGTTACCGATATACAAGAAATTTTAAAAGCAGAAAAGACATTCTTTAAAGATCTTTATACGTCACACTTAGAGATTAACACGAACTATTTAAATTATGTTAACAACATTGATTTAGAAAATACAATAGATGATAAAATGGCAAATACCTGTGAAGGTCGGTTTACATATGATGAAGGCAAAGACGCACTTCTAGAAATGCAACTAAATAAAAGCCCCGGGTTAGATGGTCTTACAGCTGAGTTCTATAAACGATTTTGGTATTTAATTGGCAATCTTGTAATTGATTCTCTAAATGAAGGATACGAGAAAGGTGGACTTTCTTATACTCAAAAACAAGGTGTTTTTTCTTTACTGTATAAAAAGGGAGATCCCGATAATCTAGAAAATTGGAGACCGATCTCCTTACTTAATTAAGACTATAAAATTGCCGTAAAGATACTTGCAAAACGTTTGCAATCTGTTTTACCGACAATAATTAATAATGACCAACAGGGGTACATAAAAGGTAGAAACATTAACTTTAATATAAGACAAATAGAAGATGTCATCGATTTCGCTGATTTATATCAAATGCAAGGAGCCATTTTGTTTTTAGATTTTAAAAAGGCGTTTGATACCATTGAATGGCCTTTTATGTTCGACATTCTTGCCAAGTTTGGTTTCAAACATTCTTTTTTGCAATGGGTAAAAACACTATACACAAATATTTTCTCTAGAATTTCTAATAATGGTTGGATATCGGATAGTTTTAGCATAATGCGAGGAGTTCGTCAAGGATGTCCCCTGTCCGCTCTTTTATTCATAACAATTGTAGAAGTCCTTGCGCCCAAAATAAGAACATGTGAAGCGATTAAAGGTCTGAATGTAAAAAACACTCATTTAAAAATCACACAACTTGCAGACGACACAACCCTATTTTTTAAAAATGAAACTGAAATCCCAGTAGCCCTGGAGATTATTCATACATTCGGCAATTTTTCCGGGCTGAAGCTCAACATACTAAAAACACAAGGTCTATGGATAGGTACTTCAAAATACAATGACATTGATAAAATTTACAATATCAATTTCACGTCAAAATATATTAAATCGTTAGGTATTTATTTTGGAAACAACAAAACTGAATGCATTAATTTAAACTGGGCGCAAAAAATTGAACAATGTCAAAAGCTAATAAGCAATTGGAAGAAACGAAACTTAACCTTTTTTGGCAAAATAACTGTTATTAAATCATTGATGCTGCCCAAACTTACATATTTAGCGCAAAATATTTTAACTCCCAATCATATAATTAAAATGGTTAACTCTTTAATATTTAATTTCATTTGGAATGACAAAAGGGATAAAATTAAGCGTACATCCTTAATAGGAAATAAAATCGAAGGTGGTCTGGAAGTTCCTGACTTTAAATACTATTCTAAAAGTATGAAACTTAAATGGGTTAATTTCTTAAAATCAAAATCAAATGCAAATTGGAAAATAATCGCATCACATTTTCTTGATCAATTCGGACCAAATTATATTGTCTTCGATATGAATTTAGACTCTCTTAAATCCCTATCTGGACAGAACTTGAAACTCTCTGTTTTCTACCGAGACTTGGTCAACACGTGGTTAGAATTTAAATCAATTTCAAGGTCGAACAATATTAAGAATGACTTTTATTCAATTCGAACTCAAGTTTTATGAGGAAATAAATATATTAAATTCAATAATAAATGTCTACTATTCAAACACTGGATTGACTCTGGATTTATGTTTCTAAACGATATAATTTCATTATCTGGTGAGATAGACGTGAGAAGAATTGTGCAAACCTTAAAGGTGAAATGTAACTGGATTCAGAGCTCAGAGGTAAACACAATAATAAAAGCTATCCCAAACGACTGGAAAAATGTAATTAAATCGACTCAATCCGTAAGCACACAGGTTAAAACGTGTTTAAATCTTAAATTCGGTCAAAAGCAGTTAGACGATCTCACCAATAAAGACATTTAACATATTTTTTGTAACGCTGTATTTGAAAAACCCTTCATACATAAATACTGGCAAGAAACTTTCAACAAACCAATCAACTGGCGATCATGGTATTTTATTTTACATTGGATAATTCCAGAAAATAAAGTTAAACAGTTCAAGTTCAAACTCCTACATAACATCATGGCTACAAATTTAAACCTATTCCGCTGGAATATCTCAGCAAGTCCTCTTTGTAATCACTGCAACCAAGTCGAAGACTATGACCACTTTCTTATTAATTGCCCGTATCTTTCTCATTTTTGGTCAAAGATAAATGCCACCTTTAAACATTGTAATGTACATAAACAGATGAAAAGCCATGAAATACTTATAATTGGATATAAAATTGAATACAAAGAATATAATATTATCAATACTATTCTATCTCAGATAGGTTACTGTATTTACAAATCATACTTTGTATCTGAAAGAAGGCAGAAATTTGTTAACTTATGTGCATTATTAAATGCCGACCTTTTGATTATCCAAACATTATATAAGAATAAAGGAATTCATTGTCCGTTTCTCAATAGGTTTATAATGAAATTTAAAAGCAACTAAGAATATTTTGTTAAAAAACACACATGTTTTAAGATGAAATAGTTGTATATCACGATTTTATTGTTCATAATTGTCATGTTTATGATTGTATATGTTTTTTATGAACAAAAGGATCACCTCTTAGTGATTCCAAAAAGAAAAGAAAAAAAAAAAAAAAAAAAAAAGAAAAGAAAAATATGCATGACAAATGAGCGAAACACGATTATGGAATAAAATTGATAAATTCTGTTTTTGCATCAACCTATATTGTGCGCCTATAAAAGCGATAAATACCCCTTGTACATCGACATCAGATTTCATTGACATCTTGGAGCAATATTTTCTATATCATCGTCGCGAAATACTCTGCAATGGACACAATAAAACTATGCTTGGTATGACAAAGATTTAATATAATCAACAATAAATACAACAGAACGAATATTTAAATATACGTACTGTCGAACACGAGGGCTCGAAGTCCCAGAGACCAGCGAAAATACCTCACCTCGGAAAATTCAAGACAAGCGGGAATCTTTACCTTCAATATTAAGAAATCGGTCCTTAACATCCAGTTCTAGCCAACGAATAAATCGAGCCAAGCGAGTTCGAGCCAACGGGGTTAGACTGTACACGTTTTTCATATGTCGTATCCTAAATGCTGTTCATTATTACACTTTTATCAATCTTATCGTCTTTTATATTGAAGTTTTATAACAAACCAATTTTAAGATGTTATTGACGACATAGGCACCGACCCTACCTACGACATAGGCACCGACCATACCTACGACATAGGCACCGACCATACCAACGACATAGGCACCGACCATACCTACGACATAGGCACCGACCCTACCTACGAAATAGGCACAGACCATACCTATGACTTAGGCACCGACCATACCTACGATAAAGGCATAAAACCGACCTACGACAAAGACACCGTCCCTACCTATAACATAGGCACCGATCGTACATACGACATAGGCACCGACCCTACCTACGACATAGGCACCGACCCCACCTACGACATAGACACCAACCCCACCCACGACATAGACACTGACCCTACCTATGACATAGACACAGACCCCACCTACGACATACGTACCGACCATTCCTACGATATAGGCACCGACCCCACCTACGATTAAGGCACCGACACTACTTAAGAGATAAGTACCTACCCTAACTACGACATTGACACCGACCCACCTATGACATAGACACCAACCCACCTACGAGATAGACACCGACCCAACCAACGACATAGACACCGACCCTACCTATCACATAGACACCGACCCAATCAACGACATAGACACCGACCCAACCAACGACATAGACACCGAACCTACCTACGACATAGACACCGATCCTACCTACGAGATAGACACCGACCAAACCAACGACATAGACACCGACCCAACCAACGACATAGACACCGACCCAACCAACGAGATAGACACCGACCCAACCAACGACATAGACACCGACCCAACCAACGACATAGACACCGACCCAACCAACGACCTAGACACCGACCCATCCAACTACCTAGACACCGACCCAACCAACGACCTAGACACCGACCCAACCAACGACATAGACACCGACCCAACCAACGACATCCAACCAACGACATAGACACCGACCCAACCAACGACATAGACACCGAACCTACCTACGACATAGACACCGACCCAACCAACGACATAGACACCGACCCAACCAACGACATAGACAATGAACCTACCTACGAAATAGACACCGACCCAACCAACGACATAGACACCGACCCAACCAACGACATAGACACCGACCCAACCAACGACATAGACACCGACCAAACCAACGACATAGACACCGAACCTACCTACGAAATAGACACCGACCCAACCAACGACATAGACACCGACCCTACCTACGGCATAGACACCGATCAAACCTACGACATAGACACCGACCCTACCTACGAGATAGACACCGACCCAACCAACGACATAGACACCGACCCAACCAACGACATAGACACCGACCCAACCAACGACATAGGTACCGACCATACCTTCGAGATAGGTATCTACCCTACCTACGACATAGGCACCGACCATACCAACGACATAGGCACCGACCCTACCTACGACATAGGCACCGACCCTACCTACGACATAGGCACCGACCCTACCCTGAAATCACCTCTCCCTACCTGGTAACCAGGTAACCGCGTATTGTTTAGGTATCATTTCAAGGGAAGTTATGTGTTCAAAAGGAATTATAAATAAGCATAAGACGTATCAAACGTAATATTACAACTGAGCTTTTTGGATGTTAATAAATATTATAAATAATAGCAACATTGCCCAGCTTCCATTTTATGTTGTCCGGTTAGCTCAGTGGTCAGTGAACTTGCTTCACCCCAAGGGTTTGATTCCCGGCTTAAGCACATCTGAGTTTGTTGTGTTGTTACCAAGTCGGCCAAGTATGTTACCCCCGGGAAAGCCGGTTTCCCCATCAAGACCACACTCTCGCGTAACATCGTGCCAACGAGAATGGTTGATATCATGTTGTAATAAGGTAAAATTAAATTAAGCTTGTGAACGGTTTCAGGTAAAATAAATAACACCACATTATTTAGAAACCTATCTTAAGGTATTAGCCATGTAATACAACTCGGGAAACATCGGGTAACATCGACATATATCGCCACTTGCCGTAACAGATTGCGACGAACATCGGGCGTATTCGGCCTGTACCGGATGTTGCTATTTTTAGAAACAGAAGGTATTTCCCGGCTATTCATAGGTCAATAATGGAATTTCTACATCGTAGGATTTGGAAACATTGTGATGTTTTTTCTCATGAATATACGTTTGAATAAATAAACACTAAAAGTACACGCTGACAGTTGATTACGATACATCTAACAATTTGAGTCATTACAGTTAAACATGGAATATAAGTGAAATATACGCGTAAGAGAAGATTTTCTCTCGAAAAAACGAACTGTCAACAATCGGCATGGAACTGGGATATTCGTATCAAAGGGCTCTGAATGTAAGTATCCTTGAACAGTTTTGTACGTTGATGTGTTCAAAAACGTTTGTTTTTTTAATTTATCTTTGGAATTCTTAAATCATTTTTATTAGCTAAATGTTTAGACAGCATGTTCATATTTTACATGTACTTATGTACATGCTACATATTTTTATATGTACTTATGTACATAACTTATGATTAAGATATAATATGAGTATGTAATCTTTAAATTGATTGTTTTATCTTAGAAAAATATTAGACTTAAAATTTTGTTTAAAAATGATGTGTTTTGGTACGTGACCTATTTCTAACATACCACAATACATGTACATACCCGCTATTTGTTTACAAAATGCATATTTTCAAAATTAACCTGTTAAAAAGTTGTATGTGGTTTGGGGCTTGAAGCCGCATCTGCTAGGACACTATTGGCATTCATTGGCTTGGTGTAGGTCTCGTTAAAACCCAATACTGTTGTGAATCATTATCAACCATATGCACAACAACTACACATTTGTGCCTACCAACCCTTACTCTTGGCTAAAACAGTTTTAGTGCAGAATGTATAATACTTGTGCATTTGTATTTTACGGTGGTAGTTTCTGCTGGTTGATAATCAGAAGTCTAATTTCTTCCAGGCAGGAAAATGACTGAATATTACTTAGTCAACAACACTGGATTATGAAGAATTCAAATTAAAGCCTGCATTAAATACTATGTTGGATCCTTGAGAGCGGATTGGACAGCCATGTCCATCCACAAGGCAGTCGCATCTGATCGAGATGATGTATTTCATACAAAAACATATTTGACTTGGTTTTTTGTTTTTATAAACCTACTGTATTCAATAATCAAGTGGTGGTGGTGGTGGTGGTGGTGGTGGTGATGGTGGTCAAGTGGTGGTGGTGATGAGTAAAGTACTTGAAGGTGCATGAAAACCAAATCAGCATTGAGTAGTTATCATCTGTGCACACACAACAAGTACAAAGCATGGGAACAGACCAAACTTCAAATGTTGAAGAGTGAAGAATTATTGTGAAAAAAACTAATTGTTAGAATACCAATGACAAAATAAAACAGATACCCACAGAGATTGTTTACATGTTATAATATTAAGAAAAAACATTAGTTGAGAACTTTCATTCTGATATTTTTGGAGGGGCGAGCCCACTTAGTGTTCTTGTTTCTTCACATATTTTATTTTAAAAGTACACTCATTTGTTTTAAACTCTGTATTCTGAGTTAGTATCATAAGTAAAATTCATTTATTTGAAAGAGTACATTTTATGAATAAGTCCAATTAAGCTTTATATTTTTTTACAGGAAAAAGGTTCATTTTTAAGCATTTTATTAGCTATAAAAATGTATGGTAACATGACATTATTTATATTTTCTTCAAAACTGGACGGTAAACTATCATAAATTGTCTTTTAAATTGTTCAATAGACATCATAGACAGTATCTAAAATGATTTCAGCAGCTTGCCTTATAGTTAACTATTTTTTATGAAGTTTATAAAACTGCTATATATTTTCAAACATCGAAAAACTGCTCTTTTCCGAAGAATCATAAGATCAATCAAAATGATTTTTTCCATGTTTATCAATAATGTGTTCGTTTGAACTTTAGTTTTCTGTTAACTGAAGTTTATTTTACCAGAAACTGTTGTGTTTATTTCATAATCTCTCATAATGCGAAAAAAATTCAAATATAGACAAAATATTTACTTGTCGCTCTTTGTAGCCCTTGGAGTTTGGGGGTGGGTGTAATGAAACATAACTAACTTTTTTAATTCACGGTAAAAAACCTTCAAAATTTGGATAAAAGTCCCATAGTGTACCGTGATTATAACTATGTTGTCGTTTAAAGCTTTTAAAAAAGTGTGTATTACGTGGCTAATATCTTAAGATCTATCTTCAGTAAAATTTAATGATATTTTTCATTATCAACAACAGTATTATTCTAAACATATTATGTTGGGAATATTTAATCTTAATACTATTAATAATAGTTCAATTATCAACGTTTAACACGTTTTTTTCTAAAACCATTGCGTTATGGTTCAGACTGGACTGAAATGCACCTACCATGTCAGTGTATCAGCAGTCGCATTCCAGCTGAAACTGACGATTTTATATATGGGATGACGGTCGCAAACTTACCGAGACTGTCGATGAAACACGTGAGATGTACGTCCTAGTCCAACGGAGACTGTTAATGTAACACGTGAGATGTAAACTCCAGTCCAACGGAGATTGTCGATGTAACACATGAGATGTAAGTCCCAGTCCAACGGATACTGTGCGATGAAAGTCTCAAACTAACCGAGATTGTCGATGCTACACATGTGATGAAAGTCTCAATCTTACCGAGACTGTAGGTATTAAAACACTCTCAAACTAACCGATACTGTTCATGTAACACGTGTAAATGTAATGTTAGTCTCAATCTAACCGAGACTGTCGATAGTACATATGGGATGTAAGTCTCAATCTTATATGAGACGGTCGATGTAACACGTTATATGTAAGTCTCAATCAAACCGGTCTGTCAATGTTTTACTAGTATGCGAGATGTAAGTCTCATTCCAATTGAGACTATTGATGTTAAACCTGTATGTAAGTATCATACTTACCGAGATTTTGGATGTAATAAGTGAGATGTAAGTCTCAATAAAACCGAGACTGTCGATGTTATACGTGAGATGTAAGTATGAATCTAGCCGAGACTGTCGATGTTATACGTGAGATGTAAGTCTCAATACAACCGAGACTGTCTATGTAATACATCAAGTTATTCCTTTAAGGATAACTTTTGTTATTGGTATCTTTGTAATGCATTTAATTAATGGTGCTCTATAACCATATTGCGAGCAATTGCATGACGTAACTTATTATACTGATCTGATTGGCCGCAGTGCGCGCCCTCTACAAAGCACATGGTTACACAGGCCTCTTTGCTCCGACCATCGTATGAGAAAGGTCAGCCTTTTGCAGCTCTATTATTTTTGGTTTATTTTTGTAACTCAGTTTAACAGCTAGTGTTGACCAATGATTGTGTTATGTTAGTCCAGCATATTCACTCGTTAATACCAGAATAAAATATATAATTATGATACGATGAACCATTTTATTATGCCAGTGATCTGCGTGCTAAAGCATACTGGTTAGCGACCTATTATTCGCCCGTACCACTTATTCGCCCACCCAGTTAAAACCAGTCAAAACGAAATATTTTACACAAATCAGTCTGGCGTTTCATTGCTGCATCATTTTTGACAGATATCAGCTGTTTTTCGTTCAAATGTAAGTAGTATGTGGAATTCGACCCAAATAAACATTGTTTACATTTTTGACCTTGTAAGTTGCACGCAGGGATGACGTCATCACGCGCGCGCTCATTTGCATGAGGCCCTGTAAGGATTTTTTTTTTAAATTTTCATTATACCTTGCAATATCAGACGACATAATTGATCTGTCATTATAAAGTATATAACCGGTGTTTAAAGTATACAAATACCATAAATTGCTGTATTTAACGTTCAATTTTCGAAAAAGCAAATGGTTAGCTGAAAACGGTGAAGTAATCGCCGAATTTTTCGTATAAGGGAAGCAACTCAAATTTGAATTAATCGTTACATCCTTGCACGGACATGCGTTGTCCCTCTTCGGAAGTCTATAAATAAGCTTACCGAGTAGGTGTTGTATCATTTTAAACATACATAAACAGTATGTAATAGTTAACACATTGTATTTATTGATCAATTGTCGTTTTAAACGGTCGCTGGACTGGTCAAATAAATAAAAATGTTTGAAGATATAGTTTAGAGAGAAATATACGAAAAATATCGCAAGAAAAGCGAATTGATGGGGTGGGCGAATAGTTGGTACAGTAGGGTGCTTATTTTAGCGAAGTTATAGGGGTACTTTGCACGTGGGACTATTCGGAATCCCTAGCTATTTTAAAAAATACACAGTTTTTATCGGAAGAGCCAACCTGTCTGAGGGTAAAGTTTTATCGTAGTAGCTATCTTATGTCAAAGGTAACATAGGAAAAACTTCCATTTCCGGCCGAAAAGGGGTCGCTACCAGTAAAGTGTTAACTCGTATTTTACAATAATTATGAAAATTTACCTTATTATATATAATTCAGTTTGTTTATATATATCCGTCATTTAATGCTATCCAAGAAAGAGTTTATTTGCAATATAGCACAACACTTTAAACTCTTCTTTGGTTAAGTAATAACATACCACATTATAAATAATATTGTATATCTAGTATCATTCTTGTTGTAAACAATTATGTAAACAACCCGGCACCGTTTCAATATCAACGTACATACGCAAAGTACAGTTATTTATTATTATTCATGTAAATATATGTCTGTATTCAACTTAAAGTTAAAATCGATATGCCATTCCATTATAATCCAGCTTTTCATCTGATACACTTTCTCATTGTTTTTGTCAAAACACGAACTACCTAACAAAACTTGTAAAAAGCGATTTGCACGATCTTTTTAAATTTCAAAATCAGAACAGTTGGGGGTAAACCGAGGGTCTTAACAGGTGGTTCATTAAATAAGTATATCAACATTTTTCAAAGGATTAGACAAACCCACACATGTTAATGTTCCTAAAACTTTGAAAGTTGGTATTGACATGATTTGTCTTTGTTTAGAGAATAACACTGTTATACTTTTCATATTAATCACAAATGTAAGCTGTTTGAAAGTTGTCGATAATTATGATAAATGTTCTGCTCCTAAAATACTTGTCATGGTATCAAAATAATTATGTAGACGGACTAATTATGTCTGTAGATGGACTAATTATGTCTTCATCAAATTACGAGTGTCTTTAAATCGTTATACATCTATGATAATGCAACACTACATATCTGATATGTAGTTTATTTATGACTAGTTTATTACTAGTTTTTTACCTATTCATTCCTTTATTAAATCGTTGTCAAAAAGCTGTGCGTATCGTTGACCAAATTGTCTTGTTTCAACAGTTTTTTTTTCTAATTATTTCTTTTATACAAATCTCGAGTGACTTCAAAGAAACGTATTTTAGTAGAAAAACTTATTGGGTAGACAGTACTTTGTCGATATTAGATATCCATAAGTATATGTTCGTTACTATATTATTTATCGTTTTAACGAGTTTTACAGGATCCTTGGCCGATATCTGAAGAAGGAAGTTATTCAAAATATTCGCAGTATAAGAAATAAATTATAATACATTAATGCATTAATGAACAAAAACGAGATTAATAAACATGTATCATGTTTTACTTAAACCCAGCTTTCAAATGAAGTTTTAGACTAAACTGAAAAACACTTGATAACTTCAACACTGTCGAAAATATGTAAATACTTTCTCTGGTGGGATAACATTTCGGGACATATTTATAACTAGCCTAGAAAGAGCCCTTGAAATTTCCTCACGATTAGTAAAAGTCGGTACTTTAAATGAAATGTCTTAACTAGATATAATAAAATCACTTTGACAATTACGACAATATATCTCAAATTATTTATTATTTACTGATAAAGAAAAGCCCTTAATGAATATTTGGCATAATTTAACAATTGACAAAATCAAAAGAAGTGGGGTTACCTCCGTTCGAATTATGGTCTGCTGAAACTGTTAGCAATTCCAAAATAACAGAACCAGAAATAACCGATAAACTCAGTAATCT
Organism: Mya arenaria; assembly: GCF_026914265.1. Taxonomy (NCBI): domain Eukaryota; kingdom Metazoa; phylum Mollusca; class Bivalvia; order Myida; family Myidae; genus Mya; species Mya arenaria. The sequence goes on from NC_069135.1 coordinate 41,039,344, forward strand.
AGATGTAAAAAAGCAGCTGAACGAGATTGAAATAAGCCACTTTATACTAAGAAATACTCCGAATTCAAGACAAATCAACGGCATCCAACTACAGATCAAGATCATTAATATGCTGTTTTAGAACGGACAGTACTCAAGTATATTTGTAACCATTTAGTAAGAAACAAACCTATTTTTAAGATCAATCGGAATTTCTTCCTGGGCATTTTACCATGTACCAACTTATAGACATATATCATCAACTACGTACATTATATTGCGTGTTGCAAACTACTTACTGTGACGCCAGCTTCATTTATTTATACTATAACCATGATTGAATTATTTTACTTTAAAGTGCCTTGTATTGAAACACTTTTGTGCAAGAAACAAACACAATAATAATCATGCAAAAAACAGATTTGAAATAAAAAAAATACTAGTTGTTTTAACTACATATATACAATGGTAATTATTAAGGCCGAAACGCTTCAAGACTTGTATTGTCACTATATACGCTATGCAAGATTTGTCGTGCTATGCTATGTCAACAACCAATGTACGCTATATTTGTATAAGTAATAAATCATATTGCTGCAAATCTATCGCGTCGCCATGAAAACGCCAACCAAATTATTGGCTGGTTGCACCATCAGTAAAACTTTTCTGACGCTACATTAGCAGTGCCTTAGCTCTTTGCAATATATGATGAAGATGGGTATAAAGCAGAAATGCTAAATTCAATATGCAATGCTATGTTTGCATGCCGGAAAGCTTCAAGACTTGAATTGTCATTATATACGCTATGCAAGGTTTGTCATGCTATGCTATGCAACAACAACCACTATTCGCTATATTTGTATATGTAATAAATCATATTGCTGCAAATCTATCGCGTCGCCATGAAAACGCCAACCAAATTATTGGCAGGTGACACATTTACTAAAAATTTGCTAAGGTTACTTTGGCCCGGCCTTAGCTCTTTGCAATATATGATGAAGATGGATGTAAAACAGAAATGCGAAATTCAGTACGCTATGCCATGTTTGCCATGCTATGTATTGCAACAACACCCATTGAACGCTACATTTGTATATGTTATAAATAATATTACTGCGTATATATCGCTTTACCATGAAAACACCAACCACATTATTGGCAGGTGAAACATTTAGTAAATCTCTCCTGAGGCTACATTGGTCCGGCCCTTGCTCACGAATTGACCTTGCGACAGGATTTGATTGACAGGTCCTATCAGCCAATCAGAATGTAGGGCTGATAAGCCGTGTTGCTATCCGCCATTTTGTCCGTCAAACTGACCAGAGTCCGTCATATACATGCGCTGGCAATTCCTCGCCTTTTTAAGTATTATGGTAAAAAGGTGTTGTCATGGCACTTGTAATTCGGATACAAGGTAGCCAGGCCGACTAAAGATGGCTTCCAATTCGTTCCGTATTCGAAACCAGCGAGTTATTTAGAAAAATGCAAGTGCTGTTTCAGACTCTGTGGAAGACCTCATCAACAGCTGAACTTGGAAATTTTGAAAGATCGTTCAAAGGCGAAACATCTATACGTCTGTACTAAAGTATTTTTTGAACAAAACTACTTATTTCCATCCGCTCAAAATTTATTTAATACTGAAATTGTCCGTGCATGACCTAAATAAGTGTTACTATTTTTAAACTATAAACATCGTACATTTACGCTTTGGCTTGTGTTGTCAAATCGGCATTAATGGCCATTTAATATCAGGTCCAACATGGACACGATTGATTTCATTCAAGATAGAGGTATTTTTGTTGATACCGTTATGTAGTTTTTATAAACTGCTTTGCTTTCAAAGACCGTTATGTAGTTTTTATAAACTGCTTTGCTTTCAAAGTAAATCAGGAAATATCGTACAACTTAATTTTTGTCCGAACCATCGCATGCTTCCGAATCTCATCTACTCGTATGGTTCCTATGTAAACAATGGCTTTTGTAGCTGTCATTCCGACACATTTCATAGATTTCTTATTTTCATATCAGCACTTTGTCGACGGGAAATCCAATCAAGAAAACCCTGACCCTCAAGCAGCTACTGTATTTGACCAGCTCACACCAGCTAGGCCTCCTTCAAAACTCAGATAAATATTTGAGCCACCAAAAAAAAAAAACGAGAACAGATCGGTCTGAATCGTTAAGGTATTATTTTCTGTATAAAACAGTTATTTCACTGTACATTTAAATCAATTATTATGTTCATTAGAACTTGATTCTGCCAAACATGTACTGTAAAGACTTAGACTTATTCTGAATAAAGAACAAGTCAAACATGTACATATTTTCATTGTTATTCTTATATTTTGGGCCATTTACGTAAATCTACAATATTTAATGATAATTCATCCAATGTTCAGAGTCCGGATCACATGCACACTCGATTAACAGTATTCTTAAAGTTGCACTCTCACGGAATTCTAGTTTGACACTTTTTGTCTCAGAATCGGCTTATTTTGGCATTCTTTAAATTAAGACCTAATATATACATCACAAAGCAAACTTCTCCGAGCCAAAATATAATAAATGCAATCGAATCCTGTGTAAGTTGTAAAAGTGATCAATCTGTGAAAGTGCAGCTTTAACAGTGAAAAATAACTTCTGCTAATGCTATATATTTTAAAATATATTTGCCATTGCAATAAAGAGATATTCACTTACAATATCATACATAAACACCAAAGAAATATCAAAGTTTAAGTAATGTTTGCAAAACAACAATGTATTTAATAAATCTGATATTAAATATGCAACAACTGGTGTTATACTCCAGAACTGAAGCTAACATCATAGAGGTACATCCTTCCAAGAATCCATCAAAACAACATGCTGAACAACTTCAAGAACTCTCTTCAAAAGGCCACACTTTCCTGAAATAAATAAAAGATGCCAATAATAATAAATCAGTTACATGTATTGTTAAATATTTTAATACTAGCTGTAAATGCTACTGCCTTTGATGTTTGCTTTCTACATGTATATCATAATGAAATATTGACAAGATAATAGCTAATGTTTTGTGGTTGTTGTTTTTCTCTGGACAAATAGTCCATTACTTTTGTACAGCAAAGTAAAACTAAATGTTATAAAAAGCTTTAAAATAGGTCCTACCGATTATTTGTAAAACTTGTCATCACTGGTTTTCTCTTGCGGTTGACATTGCCTGGACTGGCAAATATCATGTGTGTGTGGGGGGGGGGGGGCGGTTTCCGGTCTTATGCTAGGTCCCCTGTGGCGGTAGGCTTGTTGAAGACAATAATAAGGGGACTTATCTCCATCAATCAGAATACTTTAATGGTGTCAACGGTAAATAGCAGGGGACCCTCCACCAACCTTAACTGGTAAATGGGGGGAGGGTAGTGTGTGTGGGTTAGAACCAGCTGCCCGGTCAGCTTAGTTGGTTAGAGCGCCGGGCTAGTGTTCTGGTGGTTGTGAGTTCGAGCACCACACCGGGGGCACTTTTCCTCCCAGGTCTACTTTTACAGCCAGAGTGTGTGAACATATTCCACAATTTCTGTAAGAACAAAAATCAAAGCATGTGAATGTTTGAGCAATGCAAAAGTTACAGATTGGTATCACCCACGATTGTCACTTGTCAACTATTACATTATTATTCATCAGGGGGAGTGTTCAATCGCTTAGAACTGAAACTTTTTATGCATAACCCCAATAAACCATTTCTGCTCATACTATAGAATACAAGGTTATACTGTATAGCTGGCATGTAACTGTTATTTAATGTCACTTCCGGGTTCCCCATTCGAGCCATTTATGATTTACTCATATTGTGCGATGATTTAATCTTTGTTTCAACAATACTGTAAGAAAGACCGGTGTTATTAAGAGTTAAACTTACACTTGTTTGCATTTACAGTATGCGTCACACACACACTTTTTCTTTTTATCGATGTCAATGTTGACAACATGGCGGCTATCCGATTTTCTCTGACTTGGATAGATTTCACCCCGTAAATGTTAGATATCGTCATTTTCTAAAGATATATCGAGCCTTCCGATGTAGCAGCCAGTTACAAATTCCTTTGACTTCTATTTTTTTCGCATTGTAATGTCACATTTATGATAATTTGTCAGGAATATCGGAAAGCGAAACGACGCGAGACGCCATTACTTCCTCGTTTGACGGACATAGACAGAGTTCGCTCCCTTGATATCAGGGGGCGTGGCTTAGAAGCCGCTGTCGTAAGGTCAATTGCAATGTATGATAACGATTGGCACATAACAGAAATGCGAAATTCAGCCTTTAACTCTTACAAAATGCTTCATAACGTAAATTAGATTCATATATGCAATGTTTGCCAATTGCTATGCTCGTCTTGGAAAAGCCGTCATAAAGTCATTTTATTATGTGCATAACACATTGATTAGCGCATTTGAAAACTGCAAGTTCTTTTTTTTGTAACATTTCGTGTTGCCAAGCCAAAAAAATAAAAAAAATATTTGACCATCTCATTTAGGTTTATTATTTTCTGCGTGTTTTTTTTTTTTTTGGGGGGGGGGCAGATCGGCTTCCACTACCTCAGCCTCTCATTGGCGATTGGCAACTCTCAAATAACATTTAATGGACAATTTGTGGTATTTATATAGATTGGTCGGATCTGATCATAGATATACCGTGACAGAACCGTTGATATTTTACCGACATTTCGTCCCGAGCCTTGCCCATTATTTCCCAAACATAAGATAAAGATAATAAAAATGAAATAAATATTGAAAAGGCTATGCTTTTCTTGAATGTAATGATGTGTAATAGAATATCCACTACGGGCTCTCCCTTGTTGCTGCTCTGCTTCTGATCTTAAATATACCAATAATTCAAGTTATTCCTTTAAGGATAACTTTCGTTATTGGTATCTTTGTAATGCATTTAATTAATGGTGCTCTATAACCACATTGCGAGCAATTGCATGACGTAACTTATTATACTGATCTGATTGGCCGCAGTGCGCGCCCTCTACAAAGCACATGGTTACACATGCCTCTGCTCCGACCATCGTATGAGAAAGGTCAGCCTTTTGCAGCTCTATTATTTTTTGGTTTATTTTTCCCACCCTCCCAAAACCCCAAACTTCGTCTACATACAGGCATATATACTTAATCAATGATACTGGTTTCGATACATGTGTTCTGCTTGCTTCCTATATATATTTTCAGTAAATCCGGAGATTGACTCGAGGTTACGATCCAATCGTTCTGCACATCTCGCTAACCATTAGGCTTTCCACCTCACGCCGAAGTCCAGCTGATGATTTCAATACTAGATGTGCTGCAAACCTATTGTGTTAATTTGTTTGTTTTTTAACATTCCATTATTTCGATGTTGGTTTGTGTTGTGTTTTTTTCTCTGGTAAGGCTCTGACGATTTAATAGCAATCATACCTAGCAGCTAAGTATTCAGAGGGAGTAGTATACCGCTTTCTCAGTACATTTGTTGCTCGGCGATTGGCAACTCTCAAATAACATTTAATGGACAATTTGTGGTATTTATATAGATTGGTCGGATCTGATCATAGATATACCGTGACAGAACCGTTGATATTTTACCGACATTTCGGCCTGAGCCTTGCCCATTATTTCCCAAACATAAGATAAAGATAATAAAAATGAAATAAATATTGAAAAGGCTATGCTTTTCTTGAATGTAATGATGTGTAATAGAATATCCACTACGGGCTCCCCCTTGTTGCTGCTCTGCTTCTGATCTTAAGTATACCAATACATGACATGTAAGTCTCAATCTAATCGAAACTGTCGATGTTGTCCGTAATATGTATATTGTGCTTTTGGATTGCGTTCTTGAGAATCTATCCTTCAAAATGTATTAAACTAATTTTAGTATACGTTCAAAATCGAGTATGCATTTTTCAAAAGATGATTTTCTAATAGTTCACGTAAACCCTATCACCGACATTAAATTAAGAGATCGTTTTATTATTTTTCTATAGCAATTCAGCTGACTGTGTGTATATTACGCAAGCAAATCATGATTATATTTAAATTGAAAAAATCAGTATGATGCCAACGTATTTATTGACACCAGAACGAATTTAATCAAGCGTTTATTCGCCTCTTTTTTAATAAGTTTATAAAACGGAGACAACAAAGAATAACAAAAAATACAATAAAAAGAATACTAGTATATGCTTGTTAATAGGCAATATACGGTCGAACCTCGTTGGCTCGAACTCGCTTGGCTCGAATTCTTCGTTGGCTCGAACTGGATGTAAAGGGCGATATCTTCGAAACTGAAGGTAATCATTTTTGCTTGGCTCGAACTCTCCGAGGCTCGATGTGTTTTCGCTGGTCCTTGGGAGCCAACGGGGTTCGACTGTATATATATATACACACACACTAGATATATATATATATATATATATATATATATATATATATATATATATATATATATATATATATATATATAATATATAATATTTCACATAGTTTGTTGGATTAAATTGTTTAAATTGTCCAAAATATGATACAATAAAAGTATTCACAAAATGCTTTTGGATTCGTATCCGTATTGCTTATAGCCAGCGGTCTAAACACAACAATTTTATTTGACAATACTGAAATGTACTTTGCAACTATAAGGAAGATCCCAGTTCGATAGTACCAAATCAAACATTGATAGTTTTTAGTATTAAATTAACTTGATAACAAGAAGTGTGTCTTTAAATCCACCAACAATCAGAGAGGAAGTGCTGCTGCTGAAAAATAAATCACGTGGTCTGTACATTCCGTCTTCTTTCCTTGCCAGGGTGGCCAACATTTTCTTCCCGTCTTTGTCAACCTGCAGCACTGTGTTGGAGGCAAAGCAGCAAACGAACACGTGACCAACAGGAGTCACGTGTACTCCGGTAGGTTCTTTCATATCAGGGTCAGTGAGTAAGGCAATCTTGTTGCCCTTGTTGTCCAGGGTGATCAGTTGATGTTTACTGTTGTTTGTGATGAAGATTGTCTTCCCGTCGTTACTGATGACACATTTCCCCACCGTCAAACCCCCAGACTTGTCCTCGTACAGCATCTTCACCTTCTGCCCCGACAACGTGTAGACGTACAGGGCAGTACCGGATGAGATGTAAAGTTGGCCAACATGATGAGCTGCGGCATTACAAACATGGCTGAAACGTATCTTCCTCGTAGTAACGAGTTTCCCTTTCGAAGCATTAATGAAATAAAGTTCACGGACAAAACAAACGGCCACTTCATTTCCGTCAATGTGGCACACGTCATATGGATTCCCCGGGACATCACAGTGGTCGAGCATCCTGTACTCCTTGTCCAGGAGCTTCACTTTACAATTATGCAAGGCTGCTATAACAACCTCTCCACTAGGCATTTCCCATAAGCCGCTGAAAAAAAAGTGATATTTTTTCGTCACTCATATTCACATTGTACTCTGCAACACTGAAGACGTGGTCTGGATCGGAAAGGGGATCTTTACGCTGTTTGGTCATTACAGTTTGTTCTTCAATAGATCCAAATGTCTTTACTGCAGATAAAAGTTCTTCTATAAGGTTATTGGCTTGAAATGTCACATCGTAACACTCAATGGCTGATATGCCACGAAGATAATCGTTTGCTTGTGAAATCATATTCTGGCTCTTTCTGTACGCAATATATGATTTTGACTCGCTTGATTTTGCTTTGGTTTGAAAAGCGGCAATCATGTTTTGTAATTCGATAGTCATTTTATCACAAGTTTCGATATCTTTCTTTAGTTTTTTTTCAAGTTCAGCTATCATTCCGTCCAATTCCTGTAAAGTTGTTTTCTCAATCTTGTCAAGGATTTCGTTGATCTTTTTACGTATGGTTTTAATTTCGTCAGAAATGGCTGCCCGCGTCTTTTTCATAGATGTCGTATTCTTCAATCGTGCTTCTTTCATCTTCTCGAATTGCTTTTGAACTTCAGCTATCTTCTTTGGAATTTGTTGAAACTCAATATTTCTCTGAACATCTTTTGCTACATCTGGAATGTGATGGATTTTGGAGCATTGTCTGAAACAAAGAAGTTGTGAAACAGTTGTAATCAGATCTGCATAAACTGTATATGACCTTGCTAATGTGGGAAAATGTTACAGAAAATGATTTAAATATGACGCAAGTAACCAATAACGGTTCCAGGGGAGGGAATACGACCGTCTCCTCCCCTTCCCCCTGTTTAATCGCCCAAGCTGACTTTTTAATGATATATAGGAGAAAAAGATAATATAATACGCATAAAAAAATCATTTAGGGCTAGAATTTGATATATGTTTCTTTGGGGAAACCAAACCCCCATGAAAACACTTAAAACCAAATAAATTTCGGTTCTGAGGGAGCGGCGCAAGTCAAAGGGCTATGCCCGTGAGTTACGCCCCTCTGACGTCGAATCCTGGTTTTGCCCCTGGTATGTATAGTTTATTTACCGGTTTGTGGATTAAAGGCGCACGCTATAGGTTGATGCCTGAAATGATTTTTCTTTCGAATTTTAATGCATTTTAAAGCTGCACTCTCACAGATTGAACGTTTTAACAACTTTTTTATTTTTTGTCTTGGAACGACCCAATTTTTGCGAAAATCTATGGAAACCAGTTATATAAGACTGCTGACAAAAAATCAGATCGCAGATTTTTATATATAAGTTCAAAAATTGATGTTTTATGCATTTTTCTTAAACCGTTAGTAACGGTTTAAGCCATAAAACATTAATTTTCGAACGTAAATATGAAAATCTACGATCTGATTTTTTGTTAACAATCTCATATCATTGATGTGCAACAATTTGCTCTTTCCGAGACAAAAAATAAAAAAGTTGTTAAAATGGTCAATCTGTGAGAGTGCAGCTTTAATGTTTTATTTATTCTACTTAAATGATTAAAACCACAAAAAGCATATGATTTGTTTTCAGATTAAAAAGATAATACGATATAAATGATATGTTGGCACATTTTTAACTGGGGAATTTATGGCCAAAATAATACATTTTTGCATCATCTTATGTTGAGTGCCTTTAAATAGATGTTTTGTTTATACATACCTGTGGTCAATGGCAACGCATACAGAACAGCACAGCTGGTCATGGTCACCACATACCAGCTTCAGCGCCTCCCCGGGGTGCATCCCGCATCTCTCCAGGGCGTCCACCACCCCTGGGGCTGCCTCCCATTGCTTTACGTCCTTCCGGTCGAGCACCGCGTGCTTCTGATATAATACGTTATGTTTTGAAACACAGTTTTGGCAGTAATATTTTTTGCATTGAGTACAATAATGGTGAGCTTCTGTGTTAAATCCGTTCTCTTCACACGGAGAGCAGGAAAAATCGTAAATGAAGTCACAGCCTCTATGAATTGACGATTCAAAATTAGATGCCATTTTCTCTCTTGAGTTTAAAAAGGTCTCACAAACTAAATCAAATAGATGATCTTTCAGTCCGTACTGTTTATTTTGTACATTGTTTTGTACTGAGCTGATACGAAGAAAAAACAATATCACAATCAGTTTCACACTGACACATTACACGATATCCAAACAATGAACGTTATTACTACCGTGCTGAATTAACAAGCATTGTTTCCAAATTTGAACATATTTTAGTCCCATGTCAATTGCAATAGTTTGGTAGCCGTTCCTAATCTCGGAACGCCCTCCGAGATAAGCGTATCCCGTGCTAGCATGTTATTGTCGATAAGTCACGATTGATTGTCCCGAGCTCGCCGGAGATAGCCGAATAGTCACGATTGCTTATCTCGAGGTTGCCGGAGATAGCCGTCTAGTAAGTTCACATACAACTAAATAATGGTCCTATTGACAGAATAGTGAATAGTAAATTGACCGAATTGAACGAAAAATAACACTCCAGTTTGCCTGAGTGCTTCATGACCCCAACATCGGGAAACATTGTACTGACATGTAGGTTTTTCTAGCACACCGGATAGGCATTTCCGGTGACGTCAGCCGTGCTGGAAAATTCCATCTGGCACCCCCCATGCCAGATGAGTCACGCGCTGTGACGTAATACTTTTTATTTATTTTCTTATGTACTTTATATAATCATAATTATGAGATATCAATAGATGGGTTCCATAAACATTAAATATGGAAAATATATCTTCATAACAAAACAAAATGACCCTTAGAAGACGTGATATCGAAGGAACTTATTTACGTATGCAGTGAATACAAATTACTGCGCGTCATGACGTCAGTAAACCTCAATGCACGCCTTTTTTGGTGAAATGTACAAAAATGCGCTCTTTTATGTATTTTCTTCACAAATTATGTAATTTAAGGTATGCTAGAAAAAATATTTATCATGTGTGTCCGTTCCGGATAAAACATTCCAACCCTCGGGCACGCTGCGTAGCCGGTAACTCGGCAAGCCTCGTTACCTGGCAACGCAGGTGCCCTCGGGTCGGATTTTTCTATCCGGAACGGGAACACATGACAGATATTATTAATCGCGTGATCACCGTATTGTCTCAACCCTAATTTATACTTTACAATGGCATGACTTAAACATATCTCACGTATACATACAGATAAGCGGATATGCGTGTCATTGAAGAGGGGTGATGCGCTGTATTTACATTCAAATATTTTAGTTTAATAGATTTAACAATATTTTAGATAGTGGCAATAAAAAACCCTCTAAATAAGCGCTGTTTGTCGGGCTTTTATGAGACTGGGGTTACGATAAACAACGTGGAAAGCGGCTACCAACCAGTTTATTCCTTCAATTACTTTTGCATATTTTCCATTTTAAGGGGCAAAAGTGACTGGGGCGAGTATTTGATTACATACGTCTATCAAAACATATAGGCATACGTAGTCAGGTGTGCCTATCCGGACTGCAATGCACTCGGTGACCCCTTCTTATTCTATATAAATCCGCCATCTTGGACGGAGTCAGGTGTGCCTATCCAGACTGCAATGCACTCGGTGACCCCTTCTTATTCTATATAAATCCGCCATCTTGGACGTAGTCAGGTGTGCCTATCCAGACTGCAATGCACTCGGTGACCCCTTCTTATTCTTTATAAATCCGCCATCTTGGACGTAGTCAGGTGTGCCTATCCAGACTGCAATGCACTCGGTGACCCCTTCTTATTCTTTATAAATCCGCCATCTTGGACGTAGTCAGGTGTGCCTATCCAGACTGCAATGCACTCGGTGACCCCTTCTTAGTCTATATAAATCCGCGATCTTGGACGGAGTAGAAAATCATTCGCTTTTCGGGTGCGCTCCGGCGTAACGGGGATTTTCGGAACCGCTCCAACGTAACGCTTCCGGATCCAACCTGTCGGAGTGTCAGCTGAGCAGACGACTTTAACATAAACCCCGTCGTTTAAACGAATTTATCTGTTTCATTCATTTTCACAGATCCGTCATAGCAGACGATGTTTTTGCTCAGTTTCGGCTTATATAGGAAAAAATATTTTCCATCATATATCATATTCTAAATGCCACACAATCATCAATAACTGGATTATCTATATTCTTAGATTCTATAGCTTTTGTTTATAACCCTCTGTCTTAAATCATGTTGCATCTGGATTAAACCGGCTGTCACAATACATTTTGCATCCCATAAGGCTACCTCACACTATAAACAGACGCTACAACGTTTAAGTATTTAAAAAAAAAGTATTAATTAGAAATAAGTTAAGAATATTTAAACGTAAAGGAAACATGTCAGAACGTGTTTTAAAGGTTTAACTATAATGATCAAATCAATAGACAGATAAACCCAAATGTTTAAACTATTTAACATATTTAACAGTGTATTGGTTGCGGTTCAGAACGTTTATCACTTATAAAATGAAAAAAAAACTCACTCTACATATGTACGGTGTCTGTGGTGCAAAGGTTACTTCACTCGCTTACTTTGCAAGAGGTCCCGGGTTCGATCATAGGAGCGGGTGGGGATAAAAAAAACTAAAGGTTGAATGTGATCTTTCTTAAATGTTTCAATCAAATTACGATTATTTTATCTAGCAAATACCTAGAATCAATGGAGGGTATCCTCGTCTTCCTCCTACTCTTCATCATCATGGAGCACAGGGGGCGCCTCCTCCTCCTCCCTATGGAGCACAGAGAGCGCCTCCTCGTCCACATCGTGGAGCCCAGGTAGCGCCTGCTTCTCCTCCACATTATGGATCACAGGGAACACCTCCTCCTCATGAAGCACAGAGATCACCTCCTCCTCCGCCTCCTCCTCATTAGCACAGTGTGCGCCTCTTCCTCCGCCTCCCCTCCTCATGGAGCACAGGGAGCGCCTACTCCGCCGCCTCCTCCTCATGGAGCACAGGGAGCGCCTCCTCCTCATGGAGCACAGGGAGCGCGTCCTCCTCATGGAGCACAGGGAGCGCCTCCTCCTCATGGAGCATAAGCTGCGCCTCTTCCACCGCCACCCCTCCTCATGAAGCACAGGGAGCGCCTTCTCCTCATGGGACACAGGGAGCGCCTCCTCCCCATGGAGAACGGGGGGCGCCTCCTCCTCAGCCTCCTCCTCATGGAGCACAGAGAGCGCCTCCTGCTCCACCACCACCACTACCACAACCAAGAGAGGACAGTTATGACAGTAGAAGCAGCATAGTATTGCTATGAAAATACAGCACAAATATGGTACATTTTGGCGATAGAAATGCATTTTATGAGCAAAAGTAATGCATGATAAAATATAGGATAAAATTGTTAAATTTCCATTGAAAATAAATGTTGTCGTTTAGAACATTTTATTTGCGAGTGCTTAAGTGATGTTTACGATTTCATTCACGACGTGTTACAATTGATTATCGGATTGTTGAGAGACATTACGAACACTTTAAGAGTAGTTACGAATGCATACGTATATTTTGCGATTAGAAAAGGTATACCTGGTACAATCTGCATATTCGAACAATTCCCTTAAGTTGTGTGCAGGGCCGTCAAAGTCACATCTCTTTACGCCGTATATACAATACATACAAGCACGGTTCTAAAGAAGAAGGCAGTCAACAGTAAGAAGAGAACGCGTTCACCCTCCACAGAACTACAACCGAGGCGACAGTCAGCTGCTGGGCATCTTCCTCTAGGCTAGTGGAAGGAGCAACTGTAGAAATCGGTGATATAACTGCAATCTGTTGCTCTCATATGCCATGCGGTCTCGCTGGATGTCAGTTGTCAAATCATGATTCATAAAGAATTGCATACTTTTTGCAAAAACATAATGAAACGTGAAAACTCGTAGCTTACTCGCAACTATTCTTAACAACACGTTAACAGATCTCAATTTAAATGGATCGTAACATTCCGCAATATACTCGTAACAATAAATAAAAAGCTCGTAAAAATCGTTACATTTTCATATTTATCCGTGGTTACTCGTAGATTCATGCCGTAAATACATCGCAATAAACCGTAGACGACTCGTAATTACTCGTTACCACTCTTAAATCGTTCATAACAGTGGCCAAGTTGTAAGGATCCGTGTACTTTTACGAAATTGTGCCATACGTAAGGATTTATAAGAAAATCCGTATACGTGAGGGTAGCATTACGTTTGCTCAAATAAAGATGGTGAAAGATGATATTATATATACAGCTTTTCAAAGGCTTGGACCTCTAACGCAATGCCTCGAACCCCAAACCGAGACACTAGATGTTAGATGATGTTATAAATACACAGCTTTTCCTAGGCGTGGACCTTTAACGTAATGTCTAGAGCCCCAAAACGAGACCCTAGATGTTAGAAGATGTTATATATACAGCTTTTCATAGGCGTATAACACTTACCCAATGGCTCGAGCCCCAAACCGAGACCCTATATGTAAGATGATGTTAAATATACACCTTTTCCTAGGCGTAGACCTATAACCCAATGCCTCGAGCCCCAAACCGACACCCTAGGTGTTATATGATTTGATAGCTTTTCAGAGGCGTAGACTTCTTATACAACGCCTCCGGCTCCAAACCGATATTCTAGATGTAAGATGATGTTATATATACACCTTTTCATTTTTATTATATATATATTGTTTTAGGCGGTTGGCCTTTGTCAAATAAACATGCAAGATTGAACATTTAAGTGAGAGAAAAAGAAATTCTGTATTACCACCTTATATACCACCGACAATACATTTGAAAACATTTTTGGTCAATATATATTAGCTAGCTGTTCTCAACAGCACTAAGCTTGAACAACAAAACTTTCAAATGTTGTATTTTTTTTTCTCAGGGACATTAAAATGAATGGGGAGGGAGCGGTTTTTTTTTCAGCTGTCTTATTTCTGTCGTATTTGAAAATTGAAAACGATGATAGAGAGGTTGTATTTACAGACTTTATTCTACAAGGATTGTTAAAATTTGATTTTGATTCATATATAGCTTACATCCGAGCTTGTTTTCGATAGAAACTGGCCGAGGAGTTCAGAATGCTGCATATTTGCGAAGGTAGGCAACTAAGGCAGATTCCTTCAGTTATTCGCGCACTTCTGAATCCTACATCTGTAATGTTACACTTTCCTTAATACTTCAACTATTTTTTATACGTAGTAGCTGTATTTTGGTTTAATACCTTCCAGCGACATGATTATTTTAAGGTAGTATACGACACGAAATCAAAGCAAAATTGTCAAAATCATAACCAGCTGGGGAACAATTTATTCAATACGTGAGTTGACCGAGGTTTTGTAGACTTGTTCCAGTAACTTCTTACTTCCTTGACGAATTCTCATTAACTTTTGACAAAGAAGCACTATGATTTATAATTTCAATAATACAAAAAGACAAAAATAAAGTTTAATGTTATCTCTTATAGTTTAGGCAATTGTTTTGGCAGAAATTGCTATGGCGGAGATCGCTACAATTATAAAATCATAACTATTGTTACTGTAGTGTAAATAGTTATGAAATACTTGAAGTTTTAAATTTTTGCACTACTTATTGGCAACCATCGAGCCCTGAAATTCAAAATCCCTATATCAAATAGCCTGGCACACTTTTAACAAGCATTTTACCATTGCTAGGTTTGCAAGTTTTTGCTTGTACATGTTTCATCCACTTACATGAATTGGGAAATTATTTAATACTACCATATTGTTCTAAAAGGGCAGAACTAATAAATTAGAATAGAACGTGATTAAGGCGAGGACGGAGATGCAGCAATTTATTGCCCACGCCGAGGCGTCCTCTCAAAACAAGAAGGGTATTTGTTTGTCAGAAACCCTCGAAAAATCATGAATATGTATTATAAATTATAAATCATCAAAACATATGAATGCTTTCTTGTTGAGATTGTCTTTGTGCAGATAGCTTAAGGCTTTCCACCAAGAGCTTGTGTGTTTGAACGCCATCATGGTGAGAATGGTGTAGTGGTATCGGTGTCGACTTTCCACCAAGAGCTGGTGTGATTGGCCCCCCACCATGGTAGGAATGGTGTAGTGGTATCGGTGTCGACTTTCCACCAAGAGCTTGTGTGTTTGGTCCCCACCATGGTGGGAATGGTGTAGTGGTATAGGTGTTGTTTTTCAACAAAGAGCTTGTGTGTTTGATCCCCACCATAGTCAGAATGGTGTAGTGGTATAGGTGTTGTTTTTCATACAAGAGTTTGTGTATTGATCCCCAAAAGGTTGAAAGTGATACAGTGGAATAGGTGTTGAAAGTTCAACCAAGAGCTTGTGTGTTTGATACCCACCAGGGTGCGAGTGGTCTAGCAGTATAGATGCGCACCTCACACCCAAGAGATTGTGGGTTTGATCCCCACCAGTGTTAGAGTAGTGTAGTGGTAAAGGTGTCGGATTTTCAACCAAGAGGTTGTGGGTTCCGGTTTGCCACTAGAGGTACGTTCTCTCGGCCTCTCGAAAAGGGCACTATTTTGGTTTTGCCTAGAAAACAAACTCGAGCGTGATTAATATCAGCCTTCAGCAGTATTTACAATCGAGTCTAAATAATTTAGTGGAAATAACACTTGTTATCAAGAAAATGAAAATGTAACATTTTACTCCTTTGTGAGATATTGGTGTTTAAATTGCAATTATATTTGTAACAATATATTTCAAAGAGCTCCATGTTAATTATATCTAAAACAAAAACTCCATGTAGTATTTGTAGCATAGAATGAATTATGTTCATCTTTGAATTGAACTCCTGGGTAATTGATTTTAGACCATTGACTAGGCTTTAGCATCTGTATTTAAACCGTCCGTAGAATCAGTGTTCATGTTTGGCAATGACATATCCCTAGAACCTTGGACTAGACTTAAACATCTGTACTTAAGCAGTCTAGCGATCATGTTTGGCTATGCCGTATGCCAAGCATCTTGGACTAGACTTTAACATCTGTAATTAAGCTGTTAATAATGAATGTTCGTGTTTGTCAATGCCATATTCCTAGCGCCTTTTACCAGACTAAAGGTTTTGCAATAAGTTCCATGGAATCAGTGTTCATGTTTGGCAATGTCACATGCCTTGCACCTTGGACTAGACCTCAACATGTAAATAAACTGTCCATTTTCATGGTTGGCAATGACTTATGCATAGCACCTTGATCTGGACTTGAACATCTGTAATCAAACTGTCCATTAAAACGTGTTCATGGCTGACAATAACATGTGTCTAGCACTTGCACTATACATTTACATCTATAATTAAGCTATCCATTAAATGATTGATTATGTTTGGCAGTAACATATGCCTAGCACCTTGGTCTAGACTTGAACATCTGTAATCAAGCTGTCCATTAGAAAAGTGTTCATGGTTGGCAATGACTTATTCCAAGCATCTTGGACTAGACTATAGCATCTGTGATTGAGGACTTCATAGAAAGTGTGTTCATGCCCGACAATGACATATGCCTAGCACCTTGGACTATACATTAACATCTGTAAATAAGCTGTCTATAGAGGGAGCGTCCATGGTTGGTAATGACATGTGCTTAGTACCCTGTCTTGGAGTAAAAGAACACAGAACATCGTTTGAAAATTTACAGGAGAACTTTTCAGGGTCAGTGTCAAAAGTAAAACTTCCCGGATTAATACTTTTCCCAGAGCAATGCTTGTAACTGTTTATTACATATAATTTGTCTTTCTCATGCTTGTCAGTGAATAGAATTTCATTGCAGTTGGTATACTTTAATCTAGGTTTGAAAGTATACTTCCCCAAACCGATAAGTTCAGGTGATATTTTAATGCGGTCAGGGTCATTTATTTCCGGATATTCACCAATGAGATTTTTTGAATATCATTGTCATCGCTGCTGCGTTTGAACACATTGCAAGCCTGATGATTTTCATTCTCAGTTGCAAAGAAGTCATTTCTCTCTGGTACTGGATTGTAGAAAAAATAGCCTTTGCTACTTTCTTCTGAACTTCCGGTAGTAAGTTTTTGCCCTTACCGGAAATCGGTCGCTGTCATCTCGGCTGTCCGAGGATTCCGAAATGTAACACTTCCGTAATGGTTCAGTCGCTGTGGAATTAAAAAAAATGCTAAGTTGCATGTTTTTAACATTATGAGACTAACAATAACGAAATAACATGTTACCAGTTGATAAAGTATAATATTCAGTGATTAAGCTGTTATACTGGAAAAGCTAAGAATGAAAGTGTCTTGCTTTGCTAACCTGAGTTTGACTCCTCGGATTTGTGAATTCTGGTTCGTCTGGCAAATAGGGTCACAAACATGGCGGCCACTGCGGGGCAGAAGAACATGCATAAGGATGGACAACGACCGCCATTGAATTACCCGCCCCACTTCCGGTCTGTACAGCCTCCGTGGAGTTGTCTGTTGTGTATATGAATTAATTCATACTTCTAAAAGGTTGATAATACTATATATGCCTACTATTCTTCTTGGAAAGTTCGTTGTGCAATTATTGTGGATATTCACAGAAAGAACTATTTTGAATATTCCGGTTGGGGAAGAACACTGAAATTGTTGAAGAAAATGTATCTCTGGTGGCCAATTTGACTAACATCAGGATGAGAAAGCAGGAGTGACCGATGTATACGACGAAAGTCGTCTTTGAAACATCGAGCGTCGCTTGTCAGCATTACATGTCAGCCTCACTGTTGCCACCCCCTTGCCGCCTTGACCAACTTTTAAATGAAAGGTTAACATTTGTAGTATTGTTTTATTCTAATTAGTATTTTTTAAATTAAAACTTCTACTTACAACATGTATCATTTGCGTGTATACACGTGTTATCCTGACATACCTTATACTGGCCGTCAAGCCGAAAACACTCCCGCACATCGTCCATCTCACGTCTGGAAAATATGAGTTAACACTTAAGTTTTTAGGTAAAGATTACATGGCAGTATCGGTACTTTCATATATAAACATATTAAAAAGTTCCACAATATACGTACGTGAAACAATTTGATCTTCAATTGTAAACAGATTTCCGATTTCAACCTTATTTGTCAAACGCTCCTTCAATTCAATATTTCTACTTCAAACCATTTTCATTTCCCCTTTTGTTTGAGATAAAATGATAAGTTATCATACTGAAGTTCTTCTATTAAAATTTACCGCAGAACAAACACTTTTTAATACACCAACACGTTTGCAGCTGATGTTTTCTTATTTTACCAGTTAAACTATTTTTAGTTTAAACTGCAATTGAAACTACATACCGTCTTGAATACTTGTTCAAAATAACAAAAACATAAAGTAATTAATTTTATAACATTTTAGACAATGACATTTGAATGTATGATATACAAGCATGACGACCATTATGACAAGGAGATATCACAATTTTATCATTAAAGAAATATATCCTGTGTGTCACAATACCTTTTATGTGGGTACTTTGGGTATGTTAACCCAAGTAGACTCGGAAACATTAGAATTACCCATTTATATTAACATTGATATAATCCGGTTATCATATATAAGGTAAAAACTATTTAGGTAATATTTCATGAAAACATATAACAGTACTTGGAAATTTAATATTGATGTTGAATGATCATTATGCGAACGTTGTAAACATTCATTTCCGACGTTTTTATTATTTCACAGAATAAATGAAATTCAATATCATCGAATGGCTTATTGTTTTCCATCCATAATATGCTATCTGATCGTGAGAAGCTGTCTGTAACACTAGTCTGTATTGTTATCACCTAAACAAACCATAGGGAAACGTATTAATATTTAGTCATGCTGAATTATTGATTATTTTAATGACATACTCTTTTGGTATTTTGTTTCATAATATACACTTTATTTATATGATACATCTTATAGCTTTCGTTTGTTCCTTTTCACCATTGTCATCACTGTAGTTATACCTAAAATACCTTCGGTTCGGGTTACCCTACTCCGCCTTCGAAACCGGCTCCAGCCCTACCGTTTTAATAGTCAGTTGGATTTTGTTAGTGTGGGTTTTAATATGTAGCATAAAACCTTTAAAGCTTTAAACTGAAAGTTGCTTTAGCACCCATCTCCAATGATGACAATAACATTCTGATATAAAGCCTAATAAAAAAGCCTACCTACATGCTCATTTGTGAGAAGGATGTTACCCTTACCAAACTATTTTGGCCGTAGTATTACAAAGGCACCTGTATTCTGTTTGGAATGTAAGTATATCTGATTCATTTTGAGAATCTGTAAAACACACCCATAAATTTGTTTTTGTTTCTTTTATTTTAACACTGCTGTTTGAGAATAAGAAATCATCTATGTGGTTTTCAGACTGGTTGAATCATTGGATTATCATAATAAAAACACTTACCGTAGCGTTTATTAAATCGCCAAATGTATCTCAAACTGTATTTTAACGGTCCATATGCACATCTGAATTGGGGGTACGTAGGGTACTGCACCTTATCCTTTTAAGATTTAAGCACCGTTTTGCTAATGCATGCATCCTTTAACCTTTACAGACTTCAGTGCTCATCTAAACAATGTTAATATTATTTATGTTAAAAAACCTTAATTGGTAATTGAGTGCTCATAATTATCAAAACAATGTTAATATTATGTTAAAAATATTATATGGTCATAAATGCTTGCTCTCTTTAACCTTTACATTCTTTAGAGCACATGAATGTCTAAACAATAAGTATATGATGTTAAAAAACATACCTGATAAAACATTGCAAACACTCTCCACAAACTTGGTAGTTGAAGGTTACTATTTAAACACGCTATTCAGCATTTTGTGTCCAATGTATAACATATATATATCTAAGTGCTTCCCAGTCTGTGCCCTTTTCTCAAATGCCACTCCGCCGTTTGAGTGAGTCACAATGCCCATTTGAATACCTGGCTAAGCCCTTGGCCAAAAAGAATGGTTTAGGTTACATCGATTTGAAAAACAGGTAGGTAGGCTTTTATCAGTTTTTTTTTTCTTTTGTTTGAACATTATTGTCATCATTGGCAAATGGGGTTATAGTAATAGTATGTTTAAAGCTTTAAAGGTTTTAAACTGTATATTTAACACGCACTTATATACTATACATGTATACATATTAGATTTTGCTCAAACGTTTAGTAAAACACAGCAATGTTAATGTTTGTTCACTTTTCTCTCTCATAAAGGTTGCATGTTTAAAATTGGGAATGCTTCGGGGTGACTTTTTATTTGATTTATTTGGTAGTTTTATTCCTTTATGATAATGAAGATCATACGACGACATTGATTATTATATATCTACTACAGCAATTTAATCAGGTTTTTATTTTGCTATACCCGATGGTTTTAAATGCAATTACTGCTTAATATATTCCATATATGCTCTTCCTTAAAATAAGTGTCGTTTGTTCTGAATTGCTATTCGCAATAAATTTGTTTTAACCTTTTATCCAGTGTCTACGAAAGACCGGTATTGACATTTTAACTACAACACTTCATGATTTACCCATTCCTATTTTTTATCTTCACGAATTCATGAATTAAACTAGTATATAATTTCACGATTTTCACTATAATCGTGAATTCTTGAAATTGTGAAGTTGAAATCGTGAATTTGTGGAAAGAATATATGAAACGTGAAGTTGAAAGCGTGAGATCGTGAGGTTAAAGGGACTGTACACCAGATTGGCACCAAAAAAAAAAGTTTTTTTACTGAAATGAATCACAGGACAATTATCTAATAGAATGTGTTACGCTTTGATATCATTGTAAAAATAAGTACTAAAATGTAAAAGTTGTGTCGGAGACCGGGTTCAAACCCGTGTTGCCAAAATTGCAGTCCAGCGAGGATCTACTGAGCTACGACCGCTTACTCTAAATGGGTGACATAATTAAGCTATATACCTACCTCGGTAATCTCACGTGATAAAACTGACTAGCCAATCACGCATAAGGAATAAATTCTACCTGGTAGACATACCCAGTAATCTTTTTTCATGGAAAAATAGGAAATAACTGCTAAACTTAAATAAATTGTAAACTATGTGGTACTTCAGTAAGAAAGTTTCAATACATTGTACACATTTATCATATGGAGTACAGCCCCTTTAAAAACGTGAAATCATTAATTCGTTAAAAAAAGTTAAAATTTTGACAAACTTCATAAAATATAAAATATAAAATTCGTCACTAAGGGTCTTTCGTATTTTTCCATTTAAATTGCTTTCTTAAATATATGTATATGCGGAAATAAAGCATTAGTAAACTAAGCGTTCAGTTATTTTTGACATGCCTTATACACTCTGAATGGTGAATTAATGTCATATTCGTCTACGTTTTAAGGACGTGTACGTTTCTTCAAAAATATTTCCGTAGATTGTTTTTCTTTTACCGTTTCCATAAATTAAAATATATTCTTATTGACATATATATTTAAATATTCATCGATGCACAGATGTTCTCCCACACTGGATTTTGAGCTTACATCAATGTACATATTCAAACCCCGTTTTCCCCGTTTTATCGAACTCGCTTGGCTCGAATTCCTCGTTGGCTCGGACTGGATGATAAGGACCGATTTTTTTTATACTGAAAGTAAGCATACCCGATTGGCTTAACTTTTCTGAGGCTCGAAGCAGTTTCGCCGGTCCCTGTGAGTTCGAGCCAACGGGGCGCGACTGTATTATATGACGCCGGTATACTACAATTAAACTTGCTTTAAACAATTGTTGTTTTGAAAATATCTTAAGATGGCGTTTCTAGAATATTTGGTGTATACTTTATATTCATTCTTTAGATGGATTGTGACGAAATCTGAAATCTGTTATGAATCAATCTCGAGGCCGTTTCCTGGGCAGAAACCAGTACTGTGTCCTTCTTGAAAAGCTGTGAGAAGATACTCCTGTTGGGGATCGAACCCACTATCTTTTGGGTGAAAGGCGAACACCTTAACATCAAGACATATCACACAATTACTAAAATGTTTTAGCATGACGATGTCAAATATAAAAAATGGCTGATGTTGTCGTTGTGTAATTCATTCGTGTAAGTATATTTAATTTTATGGATCTTATTTGGAACCAAAATACACCAATAAAATGTTCATAGAATCTCTCAAAATGACAATGTCAAATACTATAGAACAGAACAGAACTTATTTATTACAAGTAAACTTTACAGTTTTTGTGTTATAGTTACATATAAATATATCAACATTACAACTACAATATGCAGTGAGCGACTTATATTATTGACAAACAAAATATGAACTTACATAGTTCCATTGCAGTTCATCAAGTTAGTACAAAACATGTTATTTGACTTTCGGTTACGTATATACATGTATTATTCGAGTACTTACCTCTAATGCAATAATAAAATGCATGTTGCACGGCACACTATCCATTCATGTACAATCCAAATGCCCGCGGAATTAAGACTGTCTGTAACGTTACCTCTGGATGACTTTCGCTTATCCTACAGCGGATCTATAAATTAATCATGACAGGTTATTTAAACTTACTAATGCTTAAGCAGTAATCCCATTATTAACTTTTTAGAAGCAATACAATGCAAATTGAATTGTTCATGTCGCCCACTCGTCCCACTAAATGTATTGTTAAGGAGATTCACCACAGAAGCCGAGAAATGTAGAAAACTTTTATAAATGTCATTTTTACTTACACCATTGACATTTCTTCATTTCAATTGTTCAGTTTTTAACTTACAGCTGCACTCTGCAGATTGATCATTTTCACATGTTTTTATCTTTTGTCTTAAAATGAGCCAATTAATTGATGCGTCAATGTCTGGAAACCAGTGATATAAGATTGCTGACAAAAGTTCCGGTCACAATCTATCATATTTAAGTACAAAAAAAACCTAATTTATGGCTAAAAGCCTTAGTAACATTTCTGCATTTTAACCAAACATTTGCGATTCAGTTTATTGTGAATTATCTAATATGACTGAATTGAAGGCATTGACGCCCAAATAAGCCGATTCTGAGATAACTTTTTTTAAAAGTGTCAACACTGACAGTCTGTGAGAGTGCAGCTTGAAAAAGTGGTTGAAGGTTATAAGCACGCTTTTACAAAAATAAATGATCCGGTGTAAAGCATGTCGCACAGCCATATATTTTGTAAATGCATTACTTAACTTAAGACTCTTTAGCAAGATATGTGGTCGAGATTATTTTTTTCTACTGGCCCAGCCTCTGTTTAAATCTACCGATTCACCTGATTACAATTGATATCGATGTGGTATTTACCAAAGTAAGCGTAGGACATATTTGAAAAAAATACTTACATCCAAATGGACAGAATACAATTTCGACCACTTATAAAGTGTAATTAATGTTTTATAGTTGTCACAGCATATTAAACAAAATAAACAAATAAGTTCAAATTCAAGGGCTTTTGGACTTCAAAATGTTTTAAAAAGAGATAATTGCATTCAGTGTAATGTTACTAGGGGTGTGCCTGGTTTCAAAGGGGACAGGGTGCTGCAGAATAGGGAGAGGGTGTTAGGGGAGAAACGGGAACATTGTGTCTTGCCGCGAAGAAACATGAACATTATGGATTTCACAGAAAATGTTGGGAATGGTGCTTTATTGACGCATTCG
Source organism: Mya arenaria (assembly GCF_026914265.1). Taxonomy (NCBI): domain Eukaryota; kingdom Metazoa; phylum Mollusca; class Bivalvia; order Myida; family Myidae; genus Mya; species Mya arenaria. The sequence continues at coordinate 41,063,333 of NC_069135.1, forward strand.
CTAGCAAAGGTAGCATGCATGAAGGGCCAGCCGCCATAGAAGTTCAAAACTGCTCCGAATATTGAATAGTTGGATTCTCTGGATTGGTTTCGCCATAACGATCAGGACTGGTAGACGGAAAGAAGCGTTAGGACGTGAGTAAGGTACGTTACCTGTGGCTTGAGATACGATGCAGTCGTTCAGGTGTTGTTTAGAGTGAGTTTCGAACGATTCGGAACACCTCGGCCATTTACCATCGAAAACAACCTCATATGGACGTTTAACACTGTCAGAAATCGTTACTTTTAACAACGCTTAAAGTAGATAGCGGAGTAATTTCATTTTAACAATTAAACTTAATGACTTCACTTTTGTGAATCTTAATTATTTATGTAATAAAAAACTTCACTGGCAATCAAATTCAAACTTTCTAATGCTAAATACACGTTAAAACACAACAAATAATTTACACTATCATTTATTTTTTACGAACTACTTCTACCGATTTACCAGCATACATCCGAAGTTGTCATCGATGGAAAATGACCGAGGTGTTCCGAATAAGTGTCGATCATTAAACGTGAGTTAAACGCGGACTCGTGAGTAATAAAGCTGTGTATAATGTTTCTATAGTGGCATATTACTGCCGTAAGATACTCCGATAGCGTTCGCGAATTGTTTCGTGTTTACCAATTTTTCTCGATAATTATCTAGCTATCTAGTTAATATTTGCGATACGTTTTTGGTACGTTAAATATAAAAAGACAAAAAAACAGGCTTTTAAGTGCCCAGAACTGCCACCATTACCCTTTTTAGCTATACAACACTAACAGGTTAACTAGTTATGGTTTGCGAATTCCACTTAATAAGTAACATTATAACTGGTTAACTAGAAAAGATTCGTGTTACTGGTTATCTCCCACCTCAGATAAGTAGATCCAATAATTTAACCATGATAGATATTCTTATCTTGCCCACGGGCGAAGATAAAATGACCGTATGGAACTCCTTTTTAACGGTCACCACATTATAATAACCTCCATTGTTGCAGACTGTCGTCAGTAGCATCAAGGAAATCTTGTCTTATAGTAATATTTAGAACGCTAATTAATTATTTCCCGCTTAAAATGTCACCATAAAACAGTTGTCATGCACCATTCAAGAAATAATGCTTCATTTTTCTTAGAACTATTTAAAAAGACCTATTTGACTATTGACCATAACTGGATCATTGCGCGTATCCATGACAACCACGTGCTATCGCATATCCATACGCAATTATTTTCACTAAGCACAAAAGAGTTCCAGCAAAAAATACATTTTTAATTAATTTTGTTTAACTGAGGTGGGAGAAAAAGCATCTACCATAGCCGCTCATGTAAGATAAGTTCACCCCGACCCTCGCGCAGGGTGTTTAAACCTCGTTTCCGCAAAACACCCTCCGCTCGGGTCGGAATGAGCCTATCTTACACTCTCGGCCATGGAAGATACTTATAATCTAGACAGTTATGATTTGCGAATTCAACTTAGTACTAACTTGTTAACAAGATACGATTCGTGTTACCACTTATTTATAAATATAGTTATACAACTGGTTATCTTCTTATGATTTGCGAATTTCACTTAGTAAATGCCAAACATTTGCCCTTGGGTAAATTGCCCCAAAGAGCAAATTTGGCATATAAACCCAACAATGAGTAAATTGTGCGGTAAACGCATTGAAGGAATGTACCTTTAAAAGCTTATACGATACGGTATTATAGAAGTGAAACGTAAAATGTCGAGAACGATTGAAATATATATACACGCATGAAGATAAGAAATAAAATAACAAAAGGAAATTAAGAACAAAAATAGATAAAACAATCCAAACCTGATTAGCTGCACTTTGTTGTATCCGCTTTTCTACATCAATACGAATCCAAAAATAGAGACAATTCATTTCATGCACATGCATTAGTGAAATATAACCTTTATAAGAAGTATTGCGTAATACGGCCAATATAAATCAATTGCTAGATTTACGACCTTTTTTATACATGGGGGCGGGTGGTAACATTTCATCTTTTTTTTCACATAGATGGCTGTTTCACCGTTGGATATGTGTACAAGCTCTTTCTAAATTCAAAGAAGACCATATAGATAGATAGTTATAGATATATGTGTTTCTATACAAACCACTAACAATTCTCCTTTTGTACATGTGAATGTTTACATTGACACCGGCTGGTATGAATTAACCCATAATTAATTGTTCCCGGACAGTACCGGACGGATACGAAAATACAGTCTCCACTACCACATTTCCATTTCAGTAAATACAATTTAAGGGTCGGCGGAAAATAGAGGGGGCGGGCGGGGATGAAAATCTAGCAATTACTTTAAAGTCGCCTAAAGACTTTGTTTAAAGAACGGTCACACTAGCATTGATATATAAACGAGACGTATTTTCATTGATGAAAATCAGCGAACAATGAAGAGGATATATGAGTAAAGTGATCGTATGGATGAACAATAAAGTAAATAATGTGAACTGGGAGAAGTAAGCCTAAAAATATGATCATAAAAATATCATACGTATACATGTAGAAGCATCTCGGTGGCATTGGTGAATTTGATTTCATCATACACATCTGTCAGAGACTATATATGCATTGGAACGCCATAACTTTCTTATGTTCTGAAATATTATGGTATTTTGTCTAACTGACATGCTAGTACAATCGAAACCCGTTGACTCGAACTCGCTTGGCTCGAATTCCTCGTTGGCTCGAACTTAATTTGGAAGACCGATTTATTTATACTAATGGTTAGCAATTCCCCTTGGCTCTATCTTTCCGACACTCGAAGTATTTTCCCTTGGAAATCGAGCCAACGGGATTCGACTGTATGACTAACAGACATGTTGAACTGAAATGTTATTATGTCAAACTATCCTGTTATCCTGTCTAACCGACATGTGATAACAGCTAAGTGATATGTTTTTATATCGGACTAAAATGTTGTTATGTCAAAATTGCATGCTAGTATGTATAACCGACATATCTTTATGTCTAACTGACACGATATTATGTCAGACCAATATGTCATAATATCTAACTGACATGTTAGTATGTCTTTGTACCATGTATGTATGTCAAACCGACGTTGAATTATGTGCAACCGACGAATTGTCTATTTCCGTCTTATCATGTTAAAAAGACGCCATTTTATGTACAATATATTCTATCATGTCAGATTGCTATGCTGACTTGTCATTTTGATACATGAACGTGTCTGACTGATACATGAACTTGAGTGATTGACATGTTTTTTGGCCTAACGGCATTGTATTATGTCCTAACGACATGGTATTATGTCCTAACGACATGGTAGTATGTCCTAACGGTATGGTAGTATGTCCTAACGACATGGTAGTATGTCCTAACGACATGGTAGTAGGTCCTAACGACATGGTAGTAGGTCCAATCGAAAATAAATGTAAAAACTTGTCAATTGGACAAAAAAATTAATTGGAAATAATAACATGTCTATTCGATATAAATAAATACACCATCATTCAATGTTGAAAAGAGACAATGTTGTGTTTATGGAGTATTTGCTTCAAACAAAAAATACAACACTTGTTTATTTCTTTTTGATAATTATTTTCTGTAAAAAAAATCTGCACACATGTATGTTATAGACTATTTAACGTCCGCATATAATGTTGTTATGCTGTATAATGTATATTCAACCTTGTTAAAAGCACACATAAAGCTTGATAATAATTTAAACGCATTATTATGTTTAACTCCTATCTTGATTGATTAACACAAAAAAACAAATGTTTTTGTTCAGATAAAAAATATTAGTCTTTATGAAGAAAAAGTAATACCTACGTGGCCACAAAGTACCCAGTTAATACTGCGCCAAAGTATCGCTAATATTTACTATCTGTACCAAAATTATATGCATTGTCTGTCTTTATCAATAAAGTCGAATTAGTAAAACACAATTATGCATTAAAATTAAGAAAAAAATAATCGCATCCACCTATTTTGTGCGCCTTTAAAAACTAAACGGTAAATACCGCTTGTACATTGACATCAGACTTCAAACCATCTTGGAGCAATAGTTTCTATACTATCGTCCCAGAATGAACTGCAATGGACACAATAAAACTATACTTGGTATGACAAGAACTTGATATAAAGAACAACAAAAACAAAAGAGCGAAAACATTATATATACTTAGAGTCGAACCCCGTTGGCTCGAAGTCCCAGTGACCGGCGAAAATACCTCGAGCTTTGGGGAATTCGAGCCAAACGGGAATGTTTACCTTCAGTATTAAGAAATCGGTCCTTAACATCCAGTTCGAGCCAACAAGAAAATCGAGTAAAGCGAGTTCGAGCCAGCGGAGTTCGACTGTACACGTATTTGATATGTCGTATCCTAAATAATGTACATTTTTACACTTTCATCATTCTTATCATCTTTTGTAATGAAGTTTTATAATCAGCCAATTATAAGATGTTATTGAATATAGAATACGCCATTTAATATTTGTATTAAAGTATATATCACAATTTTATCAAATACGTTTTGAGTATTTACTTTGTTAAAATAAGAATACCAAGGCCTAAAAATACTTCTGGTTCGGGTTACCCGGCCCTTCCTACGAACAAATACTGACCCTACCAACGAAATGGGCACATACCCTACCAGCGACATAGGAACATACCCTACCTACAAAATAGACGCAGACCTTACCTACGACATAGGCATATACCTTACCTACGATATAGGCACCGACCCTACCTACAACATAGACACAGACCCTACCTACGATATAGGCACCGACCCTACCTACATCATAGACACAGACCCTACCTACATCATAGACACAGACCCTACCTACGATATAGGCACAGACCCTACCTACGATATAGACACAGACCATACCTACGATATAGGCACCGACCCTACCTACATCATAGACACAGACCCTACCTACATCATAGACACAGACCCTACCTACGATATAGGCACAGACCCTACCTACACCATAGACACAGACCCTACCTACATCATAGACACAGACCCTACCTACATCATAGACACAGACCATACCTACGATATAGGCACCGACCCTACCTACATCATAGACACAGACCCTACCTACAACATAGACACAGACCCTACCTACAACATAGACACAGACCCTACCTACAACATAGACACAGACCCTACCTACGATATAGGCACCGACCCTACCTACATCATAGACACAGACCCTACCTACATCATAGACACAGACCCTACCTACGATATAGGCACAGACCCTACCTACGATATAGGCACAGACCCTACCTACGATATAGGCACCTACCCTACCTACGACATAGAGATAGACTCTACCTACGACATAGGCACTGACCCTACCTACGACATAAGCACCGACCCTACCTACGATATAGACACAGACCCTACCTACGACATAGACACCGACCCTACCTACGACATATACACCGACCCTACCTACGACATAAACACCGACCCTACCTACGATATAGACACAGACCCTACCTACGACATAGACACTGACCCTACCTATGACATAGACACAGACCCTACCTACGACATAGACAACGAACCTACCTACGACATGGGCATCGACCCTACCTAAGACTTAGGCACCGACTCTAAATACGATATATGCACCGACCCTACCTATGACATAGACACAAACCCTACATACGACATAGACAACGAACCTACCTACGACATGGGCACCGACCCTACTTGCAACATAGACAGAGACCCTACCTACGACGTAGGCACATACCTTACCAACGATATAGGCACCTACCCTACCTACAAAGTAGACACCGACCATACCTACGACATAGGCACCGACTTCACCTACGATATAGGCACCGACCTACATACGACAAAGGCACCGACCTAACCTTCGACATAGGCACCGATCCTAAATACGACATAGGTACATACCCTACCTACGACATAAGCACTAACCCTACCTACGATATAGGCATCGACCCTATTCTACCTGCGAAATAGACACAGACCCTACATGTGACGATATAGGCATCGACCCTAAATTCGATACAGACACAGACCCTACCAACGAAATAGACACCGACCATACCTGTGACAAAGGCACCGGCCCCATCTACGACATAGGCACAGACCCCATCTACGACATAGGCACCAACCCTATCTACATAGGTAACGACCCTAAATATTACATAGGCACCGACCCTAAATACGACATAGGCACATACCCTACCTACAACATAGGTATCGACCCTACCAACAAAATAGTCACCGACCCTTCCTACGACAAAGGCACCGACCCTACCTACGACATAGACACTGACCCTACCTACGACATAGGCACCGACCCTAAACACGATAAAGGCACCGACCATACCTACGACATAGACACCGACTCTACCTACGACATAAGCACCGACTCTACCTACGACATAGGCAACGACTCTTCCTACGACATAGGCACTGACCCTACCTACGACATAGGCACCGACCCTAAACACGATAAAGGCACCGACCATACCTACGACATAGACACCGACTCTTCCTACGACATAAGCACCGACTCTACCTACGACATAGGCAAAGACTCTTCCTACGACATAGGCACTGACCCTACCTACGACATAGGCACCGACCCTAAACACGATAAAGGCACCCACCATACCTACGACATAGACACCGACTCTACCTACGGCATAAGCACCGACTCTACCTACGACATAGGCAACGACTCTTCCTACGACATAGGCACTGACCCTACCTACGACATAGGCACCGACCCTAAACACGATAAAGGCACCGACCATACCTACGACATAGACACCGACTCTTCCTACGACATAAGCACCGACTCTACCTACGACATAGGCAACGACTCTTCCTACGACATAGGCACCGACTCTACCTACGACATAGGCACCGACTCTACCTACGACATAGGCACTGACTCTACCTACGACATAGGTACCGACCCTACTTACGACATAGGCACTGACTCTACCTACGACATAGGCACCGACCCTACCCTGAAATCACCTCTTCCTTCCTGAAATCACGGCCAGGTGACTGCATATTGTTTAGGTATCATTTCAAGGGAAGTTATGTGTTCAGAAAGAATTATTTATAAGCATAAGACGTATCAAACGTAATATTACAACTGAGCTTTTTGGATGTTAATAAATATTATAAATAATAGCAACATTGCCCAGCTTCCATTTTATGTTGTCCGGTTAGCGCAGTGGTTAGTGAACTCGCTTCACCCCAAGGCGACCCGGGTTTGATTCCCGGCTTAAGCACATCTGAGTTTGTTGTGTTGTTACCAAGTCGGCCAAGTATGTTACCCTCGGGGAAGACGGTTTCCCCAACAAGACACTCTCGCGTAACATCGTGCCAATGAGAATGGTTAATATAATGTTGTAATAAGTTAAATTAAATTAAGCTTGTGAACGTTTTCAGGTAAAATAAATAACACCACATTATTTAGAAATCTATCGTAAGATCTATCTTCAGTAAATGATATGTTTCATTATTAACAACAGTACTATTCTAAACATATTATGTTTGTGAATGTTTAATCTTAATGTTTCAATTATCAACGTTTAACACGTTTTTTTCTAAAACAATTGCGTTATGGTTCAGACTGGACTGAAATGCACCTACCATGTCAGTGTATCAGCAGTCGCGTTTAAGCTGAAACTGACGATTTTATATATGGGATGACGGTCGCAAACTTACCGAGACTGTCGATGAAACACGTGAGATGTACGTCCTAGTCCAACGGAGACTGTTAATGTAACACGTGAGATGTAAGCTCCAGTCCAACGGAGACTGTCGATGTAACACGTGGGAAGTAAGTCCCAGTCCAACGGATACTGTGCGATGAAAGTCTCAAACTAACCGAGATTGTCGATGCTACACATGTGATGAAAGTCTCAATCTTACAGAGACTGTCGATGAAACACGTGCGATGTATGTCCTATTCCAACGGAGACTGTTAATGTAACATGTGAGATGTAAGCTCCTGTCCAACGGAGACTGTCGATGAAAGTCTCAAACTAACCGAGATTGTCGATGCTACACATGTGATGAAAGTCTCAATCTTACCGAGACTGTAGGTATTAAAACACTCTCAAACTAACCGATACTGTTCATGTAACACGTGTAAATGTAATGTTAGTCTCAATCTAACCGAGACTGTCTATAGTACATATGGGATGTAAGTCTCAATCTTATATGAGACGGTCGATGTAACACGTTATATGTAAGTCTCAATCAAACCGGTCTGTCAATGTTTTACTAGTATGCGAGATGTAAGTCTCATTCCAATTGAGACTATTGATGTTAAACCTGAGATGTAAGTCTCATACTAACCGAGATTTTGGATGTAATAAGTGAGATGTAAGTCTCAATAAAACCGAGACTGTCGATGTTATACGTGAGATGTAAGTATGAATCTAGCCGAGACTGTCGATGTTATACGTGAGATGTAAGTATGAATCTAGCCGAGACTGTCGATGTTATACGTGAGATGTAAGTATGAATCTAGCGGAGACTGTCGATGTTATACGTGATATGTAAGTCTCAATCTAACCGAAACTGTCAATGTTATACGTAATATGTATATTGTGCTTTTGGATTGTGTTCTTGAGAATCTATCTTTCAAAATGTATTAAACTTATTTCAGTATACGTTCCAAATTGAGTATGCATTTTTCAAAAGATGATTTTCTAATGGTTCACGTAAACCCTATCACCGACATTGAATTATGAGATTGTTTTTATTATTTTTCTATTGCAATTCAGCTGACTGTGTGTATATTATGCAAGCAAATCATGATTATATTTAAATTGAAAAAATCAGTATGATGCCAACGTATTTATTGACACCAGAACGAATTTAATCAAGCGTTTATTCGCCTCTTTTTTAATGAGTTTATAAAACGGAGACAACAAAGAATAACAAAAATCCAAAAATCAGAATACTAGTATATGCTTGTTAATAGGCAATATTCGGTCGAACCTCATCGGCTCGAACTCGCTTGGCTCGAATTCCTCGTTGGCTCGAATTGGATGTAAAGGGCGATATCTTCGAAACTGAAGGTAATCATTTTTGCTTGGCTCGAACTCTCCGAGGCTCGATGTGTTTTCGCTGGTCCTTGGGAGCCAACGGGGTTCGACTGTATATATATATATACACACACACACACACGAAAATTAAACGTTCTACATTCATCAAATAGAACATATACATATATATAATATTTCACATAGTTTGTTGAATATAAATTGTCAAAAATATGATACAATAAAAGTATTCACAAAATGCTTTTGGATTCATATCCGTATTGCTTATAGCCAGCGGTCTAAACACAACGATTTTATTTGACAATACTGAAATGTACTTTGCAACAATAAGGAAGATCCCAGTTCGATAGTAGCAAATCAAACATTGATAGTTTTTAGTTTTAATTCAACTTGATAACAAGAAGTGTGTCTTTCACTCCACCAACAATCAGAGAGGAAGTGCTGCTGCTGAAAAATAAATCACCCGGTCTGTACAGTCCGTCTTCTTTCCTTGCCATGGTGGCCAACTTCTTCTTCCCGTCTTTGTCAACCTGCAGCACTGTGTCGGAGTCATAGCAGCAGACGAACACATGTCCAGCAGGTGTCACGTGTACTCCGGTAGGATGTTTCATGTCAGGGTCAGTGAGTAAGGCCAGTTTGTTGCCGTTGTTGTCTAGGGTGATCAGTTGATGTGCAGAGTAGTTTGTGATGTAGATTGTCTTCCCGTCGTTACTGATGGCAATTTCCACCGTTCTATCCCAAGACTTGTCCTCGTACAGCATCTTCACCTTTTGTCCCGACATCGTGTAGACGTACAGGGCGGTATAGGAGGATGTAAAGCTGGCCACTATGATAAGCTGCGGCAGTACAACCATGGCTGAAACTTAACTTCCTTGTATTAATGAGTTTCCCTTTCGTAGCATTAATAAAATGAAGTTCTTTGTAAGCACAAACGGCCACTTCATTTCCGTCAATGTGGCACACGTCATATGGAAACACCGGGACACCACAGTGGTCGATCACCCTGTACTCCTTGTCCAGGAGCTTCACTTTATCATTATTCGCGTCCGCTATTACAAACTCTCCATTAGGCATTTCACATATGCCTTGGATACACATGACCTTTGTCACCCCTCATCTCACGTTGTACTCTTGTACTCTGCAACACTGAAGACGTGGTTTGGATCGAAAGGGGATCTTCTCGCTGTTTGGTCATTACAGTTTGTTCGTCAATCGCTCCAAAGGTCTTTACTGAAGATAAAATTTCTTCTATAAGGTTATTGGCTTGAAATGTTACATTGTAACACTCAATGGCTGATATGCCACAAAGATGATCGTTTGCTTGTGAAATCATATCCTGGCTCTTTCTGTACGCAATATATGATTTTGACTCGCTTGATTTTGCTTTGGTTTGAAAAGCGGCAATCATGTTTTGTAATTCGATAGTCATTTTATCACAAGTTTCGATATCTTTCTTTAGTTTTTTTTCAAGTTCAGCTATCATTCCGTCCAAGTCCTGTAAAGTTGTTTTCTCAATCTTGTCAAGGATTTCGTTGATCTTTTTACGTATGGTTTTAATTTCGTCAGAAATGGCTGCCCGCGTCTTTTTCAGAGATGTCGTATTCTTCAATCGTGCTTCTTTCATCAGCTCGAATTGCTTTTGAACTTCAGCTATCTTCTTTGGAATTTGTTGAAACTCAATATTTCTCTGAACACCTTTTGCTACATCTGGAATGTGTTGGATTTTGGAGCATTGTCTGAAACAAAGAAGTTGTGAAACAGTTGTAATCAGATCTGCATAAACTGTATATGACCTTGCTTATGTGGGTAAATGTTTTAGAAAATTATTTTAATATGACACAAGTAACCAAAAGCGTTTCAAGGGGATGGACGCGACCGTCTTCTCCCCCTATAAATCGCCAAAGCTTACTTTTTAATGTTATATAGGACAAAAAGATAATATAATACGCCCAGAAAGCATCATTTAGGGCTAGAATTTGATATATGTTTCTTTGGGGAAACCAAACCCCCATGAAAACACTTAAAACCAAATAAATTTCGGTTCTGAGGGAGTGGCGCAAGTCAAACGGCTACGCCCCTGAGTTACGCCATCTCTGACGTCGAATCCTAGACCCGCCCCTGGTATTACTTATTTACCGGTTAGTGTCTTAAAGGCCCACAATATAGGTTGATGCTACGCCCCTGAGTTACGCCATCTCTGACGTCGAATCCTAGACCCGCCCCTGGTATTACTTATTTACCGGTTAGTGTCTTAAAGGCCCACAATATAGGTTGATGCTACGCCCCTGAGCTACGCCATCTCTGACGTCGAATCCTAGACCCGCCCCTGGTATTACTTATTTACCGGTTAGTGTCTTAAAGGCCCACAATATAGGTTGATGCTACGCCCCTGAGCTACGCCACCTCTGACGTTGAATCCTAGACCCGCCCCAGGTATTACTTTTTACAGGTTAGTGTTTTAAAGGCCCACAATATAGGTTGATGCTACGCCCCTGAGTTACGCCATCTCTGACGTTGAATCCTAGACCCGCCCCTGGTATAAAGCTTATTTACCGGTTAGTGTCTTAAAGGCCCACAATATAGGTTGATGCTACGCCCCTGAGTTACGCCATCTCTGACGTTGAATCCTAGACCCGCCCCTGGTATTACTTATTTACCGGTTAGTGTCTTAAAGGCCCACAATATAGGTTGATGCCAAAAAATATTTTTTCTTTCGAATTTAATGCATTTTAATGTTTTATTCATTCAATTTAACGATCAAAACCACAAAAAGCGTATGATTTGTTTCAGATTAAAAAGATCATTCGATATAAATTAGTATGCTGGCGCATTTAAATTGGGGAATTGATGGCCATGTAGCTATTAATTAAAAACACATTATGCATGTATAAAGGCTATTTTTTATTAAATGTACTTAAATCATAACCTTATTTTTCATTAATCATTAAAAGTCGAATGAGTTAAATAATATAATTGATAAGAAATAATATATTTTTGCATCAGCCTATGTTGAGTGCCTTTAAATTGATGTTTTGTTCATTTATACCTGTGGTCAATGGCAATGCATACAGAACAGCACAGCTGATCATGGTCACCACATACCAGCTTCAGCGCCTCCCCGGGGTGCATCCCGCATCTCTCCAGGGCGTCCACCACCCCTGGGGCTGCCTCCCATTTGTTCACGTCCTTCCGGCCGAGCACCGCGTGCTTCTGATATAATCCGTTATGTTTTGAAACACAGTTTTGGCAGTAATATTTTTTGCATTGAGTACAATAATGGTGAGCTTCTGTGTTAAATCCGTTCTCTTCACACGGAGAGCATGAAAAATCGTGAATGAAATCACAGCCTCTCTGAATGGATGATTCGAAATTAGATGCCATTTTCTCTCTAAAGTTTAAAAATGACTCAAAACTAGTCCAAACAGTCAGTTTCTGTCCATTTTGTAACTAAGAAGTTAATTATTTTGAACTGAACTGATACGAAGAAAACCAATATTTCGATCAATTTCACACTGACATATAACACGATATCAAAATGAATAGAATAGTTACAACCGTGCTAAATTTACAATTATGTTTCAAATCCAAAAAATATTTTTAAACATCCCGTTATTCCTGTGTCAACATTAAAACTAGTTATCGAATGTCGAGTGGGCCTTTCCAAACTCGGTTAATTGTCGATCCCGGGGCCTGCCGAAGACTGCCGAGTAGTAACGATTGTCTATCCCGAGGTGACCGGAGATTGCCGAATAGTTGTAGAGAGTACTTTTCCTGTATATTTTATAGCGAATTGACCCATTTCCACGAACAATAACACTGAGTTCTAGTGCTTCTCGAACCCCAACACCGTCTATGGGAAGATATTGATGATCCAAAATTATATTCCATTTTCTCTCTCGAGTTTAAAAAAAGACTCACGAACTAAAACAAATAGATGTTCATTCAACCACACCTGTCTATTTTGTAATAAAGAAGTAATCTGTTTGGTACTGATACGAAGAAAACCAATATTTCGATCAATGTCACATTGACATTTTACACAATATCCAAATGATAAGCGTTGTAACAACCGTGCTTAATAAACAATCATTTTTTCTAAATATGAACAAATTTTCCATGCCGAGATTTAGTCCCGTATCAATATCAATAGTAGTTATCGACTGTTAAGTAGGCGCTCCTACACTCGGAATGCACAACGAAATAAGTATATCCCGAGCTTGCCGAAGACTGCCGAAATGTCACGATAGCCCATCCCGAGCCATTCGGAATTTCTCGGCATTTTTCCGTCAAAATCAACCTCGGGTGTTTGCAGGTACATGAGTAGAAGGAGTTCGTTAAGTTTAATAATAATATCAATTAAATGTAGTTTTGAAATTTGTATTTTGTATATCTAGGTTTAAATAACAAATTGCAGTGAAATGCACAAGCGGGTCAAGGGATGGGGGGTTGGTGGTGGCGGCTAAAATGTAGTGAGTACGCGATCTGCTTACAGCGTAGTTAACTATAAAGATTTCTGACATTTTTAACCGTCCATATACATCCCGAGACATTCGATAGAAAATGGCCGGATGTTTTCGAATGCCACCGAGTTGGCCGGAGATGGCCGTGTAGTTGGGGGAATTCAACTCTAAATGTTCTTTATATAAATACTATCGTATATTGGCCGAGTTGCAGGACAAATAAAGCTCAGCTGTAGCGTTTCACGACCCGTAACATGATATAATTGGGAAGAAAGTTCCACTTGTTTACTTATCCTTAACAACATAAGCGTACTAATCCATCAAGTAACCTAAAATGTACAAAGTGTTCTCATGTACACCAAGTAACCTCTTTAACACCAAGTAACCTCATGTACATCAAGAAACCTCGTGCAAACCAATTAACCTCTTATACGCCTAGTTACCTCATGTACATTAAGTAACCTCATGTATATCAAGTAACCTAGTGTACATCAAGTAACCCAATGTGTACCAAGTAACCCCATGTACGCCTAGTAACCTCATGTACATCAATTAACCCCATGTGTACCAAGTAACCTCATGTACGCCTAGTAACCTCAATTACGCCAAATAACCTCTTATACATCCAGTAACCCCATGTGTACCAAGTAACCCCATCTACGCCTAGAAACCTTATGTACATCAAGTAACTCCATGTGTACCAAGTAATATCATGTACGCCAAGTAACCTCATGTACGTCTAGTAACATCATGTACATCAAGTAACCTCATGTACACCAAGTAACCTCATTTACACCAAGTAACCTCATGTAAACCAAGTAGCCTTATGTACACCAAGTAACCTCATGTACACCAAGTAACCTCATGTACACCAAATTTCCTCATTTACACCAAATTACCTCATATACAACAAGCTACCTCATGTATACCAAGTAACCTAATGAAGACTAAGTAACCTTATGTATACCAAGTCACCTTATGTACACCTAGTCACCTTATGTACACCCAGTCACCTTATGTACACCCAGTAACCTTATATGTACCAATTAAGTATCCTTCTGGGTGCCAGATAACCTCTTGTGTACTAAGTAACCTCATGTACACCAAGTTACCTCATGTACACCAAGCTACCTCATGTAGACCAAGTAACCTTACGTACACCAAGTAACCTCGTGTACACCAAGTAACCTCGTGTACACCAAGTTACCTCATGTACACCAAGTAACCTTACGTAGACCAAGTAACCTCGTGTACACCAAGTAACCTCATGTACACCAAGTAACCTTACGTACACCAAGTAACCTCGTGTACACCAAGTTACCTCATGTACACCAAGTTACCTTACGTACACCAAGTAACCTCGTGTACACCAAGTAACCTTACGTACACCAATTAACCTCGTGTACACCAAGTAACCTCATGTACACCCAGTTACCTCATGTACAATGTTACCTACGTACACCAAGTAACCTCATGTACACCAAGTAACCTTACGTACACCAATTAACCTCGTGTACACCAAGTAACCTCATGTACACCCAGTAACCTTACGTACACCAAGTAACCTCGTGTACACCAAGTTACCATTTGTACACCAAGTTACCTCATGTACACCAAGTAACCTTATGTAGACCAAGTAACCTCGTGTACACCAAGTTACCTCATGTATTTCAAGCTACCTCATGTCTACCGAGTATCCCCACGTATGCCAAGTGACCTTATATCTTGTTACTGGCCCGACTCGAAAAGTTAGCCTTGTACAGTTTCTTGCAATAAATAAGCATTGACAATAGGCAAATTCAAATAGTTTCAGACATCGTTCAATTTAATTCTATTTCCATGCATCAATATTAAAATGTAATAATCAATGTAGCATAAACAGGTGTATATAACCCTTGAAGTAATAATATATTATCAATTATGCAAATGGATTTGGCCACGAGTCATGCGGCACTACCTGATGTTATTAAACTATGAAAAGATCCAATTGTTATTTCATAACCTTAATTATGTAAATTGATTCCTCGGACAAATTTATTTGGTCGATCCCAAGACGAATTTAAAGCAATTAATTAACCTTTCGTCATATCAAATCAATCAATCATAAATGAAATGTAAAAGGAACTCGTCCCTTTATCTACGCGGACATTTTTTTTCACCTTGTGGTTTAAATTCCATAGTAATCATATATTAAACATTCTTGATCAGAGTTCAGTATGGGGGTATTATATAATTATAAACAATGTGTTCATTTTGAAAACTTGTCTATCTAGACATGTTTTAGTCATTCTCATGTCGTTCATTTGTATATTGCTAGTCAAGACTGCATAAAATGTGGAGTCATAGAAAACATGTTGCTTAGTAATACTTTACACCCAAACGCCCTGATTTGAATAAACATAGCTGTTCTACAAATGGAGAAAATTACGAGGCTAAAGATAATGAACATGAACCGTTTTGAGATATATACCTGGTAGTTATTCTCGTGACTGTGATCGTGGCCGGGTATAAGCGTCATATCAATTATTTCACTAGTAACAAAATGGCTGGCAGATGAAAATTTCATATGAAAAAGAAATGAACAGTATCGTATTATAATGGTCCAGTTTATTAAGACTCTAGTTCGTTGATTGTACTAGAGTTGAACCAGCTTTACACAACTTCTTTTATATGACATTTCTTCAGTTATGAATGTCTTCATGTTTAACGACAAGCTTACGCTAAACCGTTATGTTTGTATTGACCTTTTTTAATGTTTACGTTCAGTCCTTACAGAGTTTTATGTGTTTCTTTTTTAAGATGTTCTCTAACTCCCTGCATTGATTTAAAAAAACAAACAGAGTGTACTTAAGCTGAATATTAATGTTGATGCCTGGTTCTACTTGTACCTAAATTTAATGACAAAAGTACATTAAACATAAAGTTATCACAGTTTTGTGTTAGCTCTTTATAATTAATTCAGGAATAAGCATTTATTTTGCTATTTTTGAAGGCTAGAACACCGTAACATCCATCGAATAGAGACTGTCGATGTTGTAAGATTTAAGTCTCTATCTATCAAAGATTTTACATTGCTAGTGTTCAGTCTAACCGAGAGTTTCAATGTTATAATGTGATGTAATGATGTATTTGAATCAATCACGTAAATGCACATTATACTTAAATTGAATAAAATCAACCTGCTTGTTATCTGAAAATAACAAGCGCCAATCTATTATTGAGCACCAGATCTAGTTGTGATAAAGATATCAACTGTTCCTTTGAATGATAACTTATCCGCTTAATTTGTTCTTTTGTTTCAGGTTTTACGAATAAGAGACAAACATTAAACCATACCAGGCTTATGCATAATAGTTATTCATTACGACAGGTATGTTGAACGTTAATAAGAAAATAAACCATTGCCTCTTCATAAATTGATCGCTTAAGATAGTTTTTTATTTCATTAGATAAATGCCTTTAACAAACGCTATTCATGCGATAGTTGTCTATTCATATTAATATATTGAATTGCAGTCTAAGCATACTAATCCAACCAAACTGCCAAACAATAAGGAAGATCTGTTAGATGTTTCAAAAAAAGGCAGTGTTAGTTTATAGTATTATATTAACTTCATTTCAAGAAGTGTGTATTTGCATCCATCGACAATCAGAGAGGAAATGACCAAGGAACTCCGAATGGACCGAAGAGGGTTTTGTTGTAGAGTTTTCGCGTGCTTTTTACACTGAACCATGCTCTGGCAATGCATTTAGCCTAAATTATTTAAATGATTATAATTTAAACTTTGTATTGATTTCAATTGTTTTTCGAGTGTTTGATATGGTTGATAATGCTAATTGATATTGGTAAACCAAAATTAGGACATTGTATTGAAGAAATCATTGAACTAATCGATGCATGCGTGGGTACTTTGATTGCTTGTAAAAATCACTTAAATCATATGGGGGATAAATCTGGTCTTTATTTATTCCTATTATGCAAAATTAAGGTTTATACTTGTAGTGTACAACAAGTGTACATGCACGCACCCCTATGTGTTATTTTGGAAAAAAAACTGAAGAAGAGGGGTAAGATATACAAATGATGGGGGGAAATATTAAGGTGGATCTGGTAAAGAATAAAACTGGGTAAGGAAGTGATTTGCTGCGGTTTCTGGTTATTTGCGCAAGGGTTCTTTTGGAGACATTAATAATGAAAAAAGCAATGAGTTTTACGAAGCATAATTTGTTTCATTACAATTGTCATGAATGAAAATTAAGAGCAATATATTCTATTTCAAGGAGATCTAACAACCGAAATATTTCCACATGATCAAATGGCATATATATGCATATATATGCAAGGGCGGTTCCAGGAAATAAAATAAGAGGGGGCGTAACTTAGGGGCGCAAACCTTTTGACATGCACCTCTCCCTCAGAACAATAAAGTATGTGGCATAAACTATTTGCATGAGCATTTTGGGTTACTCCATCAAGAACATTTTAGCAATTTGTAGTCGGAATTGATACACTCTGAGCGTAGTTTTTTTCACCGATATGGACATAAAAAGTAACCTTGGATGATTTTAGAGGGGTCGCACACCGGGTGCGCCCACATCTTAAGCTGCTTGTGATTTGTGAGCATACATTAGGATAAAACAATACAAACCTTATTTTCTCCAATCTCAGATAAGTAGATCCAATAATTTTACGATGCCGGAAATTCTTATCCTGCCCAAGTCCGAAGATAAAATGCCCGTATGGAACTCCTTTTTAATGGTCACCACATGGTAATGACCTCCCTTGTTGAAGTCTGTCGTCTGTAGCATCATGGAACTCTTGTCTTGTAGCAATATTTAGAAAGCTAATTAAGTATTTTTCGCTTCAAATGTAACCATAAAAAAGTTAACACGCACTTTTCAAGAAATAATACTTCACTTTCCAAAGAACTATTTAAGGACCGATGTGACTATTAACATAATCTGAATCATATCCATGACAACTACGAAATATCGCATATCCATACGCAAATATTTTCACTAAGCACACCAGAGTTCCAACAAAAAATACATTTTTACTTAATTTTGTTTAACTGAGGTGGGAGAAAAAGCATCAACCATAGCCGCTCGTGTAAGACAGGTTTATCCCGACCCTCGCGCAGGGTGTTTTGCGAAACACCCTATGCTAGGGTCGGAATGAACCTATCTTACAATCTCGGCATTGGATGATACTTATAGTCCTACATGGTTGATGTCGTCATTGAGAACTGGAGTTTTGTTGACGCGAACAATTCGCATCCTTCTTGAAGGACCTTTGCAGGGGCGTAGCATGACCAAATGTTGATGTACGGATTGGATGGGTGCGGGAGGGGGTGGGTATGCTTAAAAAAAATCTTCATTTCATTTAAGAAAACCTTTAAGTAATCCGTTATTACCCATTCTGTAAAAAAAACGACCCGACTATAACCGGAAACATTTTTTTTTCAAATGACGTCACAATAACGCGGGAAAAGATCAACCACTTAAAATCACTTTAAAACGTAAAATTGAAACACTTCTGGTACATTATATTTAAAATATAATAAACTAACACTTTTAAAAATGTTGATCTATATTTTACGGGACCTGCAGACACAATACAACCAATAACAAGATCAATAGCTTTCATGTATATTGTTATGCAATGAATTACGATCCGAACATATCCGAAGATGCTGCGTTCATC
Source organism: Mya arenaria (assembly GCF_026914265.1). Classification (NCBI taxonomy): domain Eukaryota; kingdom Metazoa; phylum Mollusca; class Bivalvia; order Myida; family Myidae; genus Mya; species Mya arenaria. Next base: position 41,082,620 of record NC_069135.1, read on the forward strand.
GATTGATGAACGCAATTGCCGAAAGGCAGTTCATTTAAGGAATGGAAGCTGAGGTGTAAATATTTAAGAATAATCACCTTAGGGTGACTTCTACTAAATTTAAATGTTAACCTCAATTGTACTAACGTGGTTTTAATAATTAAATAGCTCAAACCTTCAAACGAAAATAAAACAAGAATATTCGAAACTTTATTGTTATTATTTTTTTGCCGTTGAGTTTGGAAACGGTTCGAATTGTGAAGATAAAAAGAAAAGCAAACATTATTTCTATGTCACCAACCTCAAACGATTTTCGGCACATGTCGCTCCTTTATATAACTGTAAATATATCTATGGTATGCCAATGATGCGCTCGGACCCCCTCGTAACATGTTTTGACGGTAATTCTTTTTTGGTTTAGCTGCCGCTATGACCACTTAAAGCTGTTTGTAAAAGTTAGTTCGTATTTCAATTTTTTTTAGATAAAAGGTTTTATAGTTTGTTAAACCACGCCTACAACCAATCGGCATTCGCTATTTCATTGCTCCATTTCTCATATACACGTTGTACCATGACACATATATATACAACTCCTAAAACACGATTTCCTCGAGGCAAAATGGATCACATTTGATGAATATAAGCATCGAAATGTATTCATAGGCCAAGAAAAATAATCTGTAATTTATCAGGCACATATTTTTAAAACGTCCGTCATGGTCTAATAATTATAATTGAATATACTTTGATAGCAATCTGGAAACACTATTTCATACTGGAACAAAACTAAAACGAGATACAAAGAAGCAAATTCAGTGGAACCAGAGTAGCTAAACATTATTTTAGTCGGTCTTTCCACTTTTTAAGTCGCTTAAAATTACTTGTTACCTCCTGGGGTTTAGTTACAGATTCAAAAAAGGTTCAATGCTACATGTATATACTTTTATCAAGATTTTCATTATAGTTCATATTGGTCACATTCCTCAATTGTATTGATTTATTTATATGCTGATAACGAATTTTTTTAGACAGTTTTCAAATATTATTGTTTGACCGTTCATCAGTAGGTATCTGTTTCATACATAAAGTTAAAGGATGGCGTTCTCAGCCCCGAATGTTGTGTATCGTCCGATGTATAAATATTAAGTCAACTTTGTCACCAAAAGACCCCCTCCCACTGCACAAACCACTGTGCCATATTTAATAAAAACACTGAATTGTGCATGATGCTGTTCTCATTTTATATATTTTTACTTATCTCTGTTAGCAAGCACTAGCGTTGGTAACTAGTTCAATGGCGATAATTTTACATCCAAACAACAGTTAATAATACTGAAAAAAAACATTACATGTCATATGTTTCCACAAGTTACAAATCAAACTAAAAGTGCATTTAATTGTAAGCCATACCATGAACAAACATGAACCCTGTTTGAAGTAAAAAAAATCAAAACAGATACATTTTATGTCGATCTCAATATCCATTAAATTTATGCAGAAAATAATGTTCAATTTACTTTTTCGACCACCCATTTCAAAACTATTCCTTGGATTTTAATGGAATTCCGATACAGCAATTCCAGTTCTGACAAATGGCTTAAATACCTGCTTTGCAACGTGAATGGTAAACATTAATTATCTAACCATAGAAAATTGAGTGATTGAGCCAATCCCAAAACGCATTGTCTGCGGTATACAAAGTTAAATGGTATTTGATGTTATGGGTCTTTATATTGAATAACAAGAACCAAACCTCATCGCTTTAGTTCACGTGGTCTAAGTCGCTACGCTCGGGTATATATGTCATAGATACCTCCACTCGTTGTCTATCCTTTACATGAAATCGACATCGAGAAATAAACACAATAGTTACATCTCTTATTACAAATGATACATTATGTTTTTTACGCAGGAACAGGTGGCAAAAAGTTTCGTTATGGTATTCCCGTAATTTAAAAGATATAAAATTGAACAAATAAATTAGATTGGTCAATTAATTCTTTTTCGTATTGAGTGCAATACAAGATTTAATGTCTTGGCTGAAACGGTTAATTATTTGTAAAATAATGAAATTTAATTCCTAGGTAAAACAATAAGGCCTGAAATTTCTTTGGTGCATAAATTATTTCTGTAGTCGATTTAAGTCTATTGATGGTTATTCGGTCTCTGTTGCTTTTGGTGGTCGTAACAGTTTAAACTTTATGTTTGCCAATTAAATTCATAAACTTTGATGGTGTAGAATGTTTTCATTTACATTCAATATTTTGCAAAATATATCTGGCATCATCAGACAACAATGCTGAATGATAACTCTTGAGTGAAATGACCCATTTTTTTTTCACAACTCTACGTTTATTTTGAGACCATTGATGAACACAAAGGCATCAATTTATGATGTTAGAACATCATTTGCTGACTTGAAAGGTGAAATATTCAAGGCCATTCCAAAAATTAGTTCTAGACTTTAGGACGAGAATAAAAATACTTCAACAGCAATGCATGTGACTTGATCACATTCTTTGCAAACTCTGGAAATGATGGACAACCTTTCCTCTTATTTGAGTGGAATGGAAGTGCCAGTTAAAGTATCTAGCCAACTTTTGAAACGGGGGACCACTTTTTGCTCGTATTTGAGTGGAATTGAACGTTTTTAGCCAGCTTTGAAAACGAGTGACCACCTTTTACTCTTATTTGAGTATATTTGAAGAGCTAGTAAAATGATCTAGCAAACTGTTGCAATGAGGGTACACCTATTGCTCTTAATTGTGTTCATATAAGATATGGTAATCAATACATTCATAGGCGTTCAACGAATCTAATTTTTTGCCAGAAGTCAGTTACAACTGGTTTCCATGGATTTTTCGCAAAAATGTCTCGTTCCAGGACAAAAAATAAAAGAAGTTGTCAAAACGTTCAATCTGTGAGCGTGCAGCTTTATAGGAAGATTTAGAAACTTTTATGGGCATCACTTGATCATTCTGTTGTTGTGCGACATAAATTTTGTATTTTCTTTGTCTATTTTGGGGGGAAATCTTTTTTTATTACTTTAATGATAATTTCGGTGCACCAAAAACCTGTGTTGAAGTATTTAATTCCAATACCTATTCATTTCTATTTGAACACTTTGTAATTTAAGTCCACATCAGCAGACATGAAATTTAGGTATCAAGTGTAAAATTATGTCAAGTTTGATCGCCACGAGACTGCATATCATTTAGGTTTCATTTCATTTTCAAGGGATATTATGTGTACATAAATAATAATATACATTAAGCATTGAATACTATTACAACTAAGCTTATTAAAAATGATTCTAAATTATAGCAAAATTGGCAAACTTCTGCTTCAGATTGCCCGCATAGCGCAATGCTGGTTAGCGCACTCGCTTCTCCCGACTTAGGCGCAAGTCAGTTTGGTGTGTGGTCACAAAGCAGGACAAGTAGGTTTCCTCCGAGAAAGCCGGTTCCCCCACAACACAGAACAGAACACAAGTTTATTTCCACACATAACATCACACATATATACATCAATGATTCTATGATAGTCCTTGATCATTTCCATTATTTAACACTTGCTTGGCGGTTTATATGCGTTTTTAACTAGTCGAGATATTTTACAGAAACATAAATAGTAGCAAATGTTAATCAAAATAATTGTTACTAAAAATCCTTATTACAACTAGTTAACGGCTGGTACTGAAACATATACTGATAATGTATCATGTAAAGTAATGAAATTCTTTCTCTGAGCAAATGCTTTATGTATACACGAACATAGAAAGATTCTTTAACAAATCAGTATACTCTGTATTCAGCAATTCTATTGTTTTAAACATATTTGGATTAGTACGATAATATCTAGGAATATATTTAGATCTAATATTTGTAAACAGACTGCATTCAACCAAGAAATGAAATTCGTTTTCTAAACCATTACAATGTGGGTAAAGTCTTTGTTCCAAGATTGTATTATTCCACCTACCAACTTCTATATTTACGAAAATCTTAACTGGCTTAAAGCAATTCTGAATTTCTGTACATTAACACATTCAAGATAGGGTTTTTAACTCATAATCAGAAATGTTTCAATAAAATAAAGCTCCTGTTGAATCTGACAACCTGTTGTTGTTTTTTTTGAACATAAATGTCTCGTATTCTTTGCTTCAAAAATGACACAACTCTTTGTGCAAGCCAGACGTGATAAAACCCCATACTACTCAATATTGTTTAAACATGTACTGCCAAGTTCGTTTTATTTGGTAGTTTTGCATCATGATTAATCATTACATTATAGATGGCTCTTACATATTTATCATTCGGCATACTTTAAGCAAGTATTTAATAATATTTATAATGCATTGCGACAGTAGATCTAATCTGCCCGTCTTTGCATATAAAAAGTCATTTTGTGTTGTTGTTTAAACGAAAGTTCATATTTTATGAATTGGGTGTGTATCCTTTCAATTGGAAAAATCGTTTTGGAAATCCCCAAACTTCTGAACCATATAATAGGATAGGTCTAATAAGTTTGTCAAAACGTTCCAATGTTCAGGTGTTATATTAGTAGATTTGTTTAAATATTTTCTTAATTTAAAAAGTTGCTTTACGTGATTGACCATACAACGTTTTGGTAGAATGGTTAAGTGAACCCCCTGAGCTAAAGACTATACCTAAATATGTAAATCAAACGCTTTTGTAAAATCAACAAAAACACAAAATAACTGTTTGTTTTCATTAAGAACATGGTTAATTAAATTTTGTAAAAATGTTATCAACAGTAGTCATTTTAGCTCTGAATCCAGCATGTGCGTCGATATATACATTCGGATGTAAGAATATATATTGACGTAATTAGGATTCAGCCTGAAATAGAAAACTACATTTATTTATCACTGATGATATTATTTGTTTTCGGTTGTTGTTTTCTCTTTAAATAATGGCAATAGCATTATCATCTACTACGCAATTTTAAACATCTCGTCTGGGACATATAATTGTGTAATAGCTCGATTCATTGAAGTGTGTATCAAATGACGATTAATGACATATCTTATATATACGCCTAGCAAATGCAATATCCTGCATTAAGTTCAGTTGTAAATAGTTGTAGAAATGGCATTCCATATTTAATTATTTTTATCTGGAAAACGTGCTATATATGTTAAAGATAACTTGACATGATATAACTTATGCAAAAGTACGCAACTATTAGAATATCTTCATCAATGTATTTCATTGTTTCAACAATAAAATGATCGTTGAATTTTTAACATTACGTGATGCAGTGTAACTCTGGGTTTAAAAACGCACAATATAAGTTGACTTATTTTTTAAATATTTAATGCATTATCGTGTATTAACTCATAAAATTGCATCAACCTATTTTGTGCACCTTAAAAAGGAGCAGCTGTCAATCATTAATTTGCATGAATTTGATAATTTTGTTAAATTTCATCAATTTTAATTGGTATACGAATTTCTAACACATGGGAATAAGAAGTCACGGTCTCAAATAAATCACGATCGATATTTAGTTGCATTTGACTCGTAGAATATAAATTAGTGTTGTTAGTTTGTAGGCCGTACTGCACAGACAGAATGCTACCATGGTTAAAGCCACTCTGGGTTCTTGACGTGAACACGGGACCTCTGTTTAACGTCTCTCCCAGAATATGATTACTTGTTTTTGTGCTGAGGCGGGGGATCAAACCTGCGACCCCTGAATGTATCGTCAAGTGTACTAGACCACGGATTCATCACTTTTCTACATCCAAGCCTAAAGTCATTTTCCGTATCGTCACTTTTCGTTTTGGCATTTACTTTTTCATTTTGAAATACTTAGTATCAACAGAGCTCTTTATTGAACGTTTGATGATGCTTTAATAATATTACAAGAAATTGGAACAATTCGTTAAATTGAGCAACAAAGCAGCAACTTTTGAGTTTTTATACATGCTAAGTTCAGTACTTGGGCGAAAGTAGGATTTGACGTTAGAGGGAGCATAATTTAGTGGCATGACCCTTTGACTTGCGTCCCTCCCTGAGAACCTAAAACAAGTGGTTAAGTGTTGGTAGGGGGATAGGGATACTCCCCTATAATTTTGTTGACAATTTCTTTTCCGATATAGTGCATTTTGGAGTATTTTGTTGATTCATTTCTCCTTTATTGAAATAAAAGTAGACTTGTACGATTTCAGGGAGGGGAGAGGGAGTGGAGGAGAGGGGGGGGTAGGAGAAGGAAAGAGATGGGGCACCGGGTACATTGATCCGCTAGTGCTGTTAATCGGTGAACATAATAAGTTTTTAAATATGTAAACAATGGAGACCCCTGTATACATTTGTCTTAATCGATGCTTTGACCGTTATAGCAATTAAAGATTTTTAATATACTTTAATGAAGTAAACGAATTATTTCACTTTCCAGCAAAACGTCAACGCTGAAACACATACAGTCTTATGCTTACTAATTTCGACTATCATGAAAACTTTGTGATTATCTGCTTACTTTTTATTATATGTGTATTGAAAACTTATTATATTTTAAAAATAAATACTGGCTAAACCAAAACTCATACAGAGTCACTCGTAATAATGCATATAATAAACAAATAAACACGGAAGATGATAATAAATTAAGAATAAAAGGGACATAGCTTTACACTTTTTAAAACTTATGTTGTGAAGCTTGCTAAAACTGTGGTAATATGTTGTCGCAACATGTGCACTAAGTTTCATTAAGATATATAGAATGAGTTTTGAGAAATGGCAAAGGGAAAACGTTTTGTTAACGACCCTTAAAAAACAGACGAGCTAAATATTATAATAATAATAATAATAATAATAATAATAATAATAATAATAATAATACAAGTAATTATGAAAGCGAAATTAATTTTATCTCTATTCATAACATGCATTTTCAAAATATATTTAAGATATTCCTGCATTTATAGTAATTAGTATGTCCTGCATTTTAAACGCCAATCGAGTATCATATGTAAATTCAAAACTCGTAACCATAATGGATATAATTTTGTTCATTAAACGCTTTAGGAGGGATCACACCTGTTTCAAATAAAAAGATCTTATCAGTTGATGAGGTACAATGCTTCTGCCGTTTTGCGAAGATCAAACACAACTACAACAATCAATGACATGCAACACAGACAAGTGTTGTTCAAAAACAATACCTTAAAGGCATAACAGGGGGTCTTTTATTTCATCTGTGTAAAATATTTAAACAAAATATCTGATCAGTCACATCAGCACCATATCCAAATTATTACTTCTGTCGTGATAAGGCCCCTATCCAAATAATCATAATACTAGTGTCTTGAAAATACCCTTATCCAAAAAATCATAATAGTATTGTCTTTGTAGGGCCCTTATCCAAATTATCACTTTACTAGTGTCTTTTAAAGGCCCTTATCGAGAATAATAATGTACAAAAACACCACTGTAGTGATGTCTCTAGTAGGCCCAAATCCGAATAACCACTGAACTAGTGTCTGTATGAGGCCCTTATCAAAATAAGCACTGTAGTAGTGTATTTATAAAGTCTCTAACCCAATTATCAATGTAATAATGTCTTCAAAATGCCTTTATTCACATTATCACTGTACAAGTGTCTTTATAAGGGCCTTATTTTAATCATCCCTGTTCTTATGTCTTATTAAGGCCCGTATCTACATTATCACTGTACTAATGGTTTTAAAAGGTCCTTATCTAAATCATCCCTGTTATTGTGTCTTAGTAAGGCCCGTCTCCTTATTTGCAGTGTACAAGGCTCATTTCGACATAAGCAATACACTAGTATCTTAGGTCCTATCCAAATTACCACTGTAGTAATGCTTTTTAAAGGCCCTTATGGTTAAGGACAGATACAACAGTAACTCGACTGCCTTATCCTCTGTTACTAGAGTCTGTATAAGGCCCATATCAAAATAAGCACTGTAGTAGTGTATTTAGTAAGTCCCTTAACGAATTATCAATGAAGTAATGTCTTCATAATGCCCTTATCTAAATTATCGCTGTACTTGTGAATTTATAAGGCCCTTATTCACATTATCACTGTACTAGTGTCTAATTAAGGACATTATCTTAACCATCCCTGTTCTTCTGTCTTTATATGACTCGTATCCACATTATCACTATACTAATGGTTTTAAAAGATCCTTATCTAAATAATCCCTGTTCTTGTGTCTAAGTAAGGCCCGTCTCCAAATTTGCAGTGTCTGTACAAGGCTCTTTTCCACATTCGCACTGCACTAGTGTCTTTTAAAGGCCCTTATCGAAAATAATCAGTGTACAAAAACACCACTGTAGTGATGTCTCTAGTAGGCCCAAATCCGAATAACCACTGAACTAGTGTCTGTATGAGGCCCTTATCAAAATAAGCAATGTAGTAGTGTATTTATAAAGTCTCTAACCCAATTATCAATGTAAAAATGTCTTCAAAATGCCCTTATTCACATTATCACTGTACAAGTGTCTTTATAAGGCCCGTCTTCTTATTTGCAGTGTCTGTACAAGGCTCATTTCGCACTACACTAGTATCTCAGGTCATATCAAAATTACCACGGTAGTAATGCTGTTTAAAGGTCCTTATGGTTAAGGACTGATACAACAATAACTTGACTGCCTTATCCTCTGTTACGTTATGGCAGACGTTAAGGTTTTCACAGAACGACACACGATATTTGCTCAAACAAGCGTTACTGTATGACTACTAACTATTATTGCCATGAATGGCAGATGTATGAAGTTTGCATGATAACAAGGGAAATAGCTATGCATGAGCATACAAGAATTGCATACTAGAGTTGTCTTTACTATCACATTATTACATGCTCTGTAGTCCACAGAAATTTCAGAAATACGATTAATTAACTGAATGAAAACTGAATATCGTTGAATATCCAATTTTTCTTTACAATTTCAATTGTATTACTACAACACCAACGGTGCAATTTATTGATTTAGAATTACAAACACATTTGTTTTTACTGCCAAAAAAGTTATGAATCTGGTAATAATGTGGACTTTATTGCATAAATTTTGAAATAAAATGTTTGAAAACATGAATTATCATTGACATTGAACTATTTAGGGTTAAAATACCTTCTGCTTGCACGTTTGGGAGAGAAATTTTATGGACAAAACGTCGGCAGGGTCGTTTGATAGTTCAGTTCACCTTAGACCTTGTTCTGTGGTCGTATCATATAATTATGTTATGCAGACGATTGTAATCATGCAAAGCGATAGCAGTGAATCGTTTGAAAGATCATGACAGATGGTGTCTCAAACGCAGTGTTTTCCCTTGTCGAAACTGAGACGTTCACATGTGCTACCGGTTGTATTTAGTTTTAACATGAAATCACTAAATCGGCGGGAAATACAATTTTTTGAAAAACTCATCGTTTTTTTATCTTTATTACAATTTAGTTAAAAATGAACACGATGCTCTCAAAGAAATGCATAACAAGAAATAACGGCATAAGGCTCTCATCTAAACTTACTCTGTATTAGTGTCTTCATAAGGCCTGTACTCAAAAATCATTTTACTAATTTATTATGTTTCCCCTTTAAAACTGGCCATGTACTACTGTCTTGATAATGACCTATCCAAATGAGAAGTTAGCTAGCGTCTGAACAAGGCCCGTTTCCAAATTAGCAGTATACTCGAGCCTTTATAAGGTCTATAGTTAAAGTATCAGTGTATTCTTGTCTGAACTAGCCATTATCCAAAAACCACTCTACCCGAGTCTTTATAAGGCCCTCTAGTCAAACTATCACTGTTATTTCGTCGTAAGAAAGCCCTTACCCAAATTGGCATTGTCTTAGGTTTTAATAAGGAACTGTTCCAAACAATATTATATGGAAATATGATTAAGATTAAATTCAGGGATTGCTGAATCGATCTCCAACATCACCACTAGAATATTTACCGTCTTCAGAGAGGAACGTTAAACAGTGGGCCCATGGTAGCTCTTACTTTATCCATTATGCCTAACAATCTTACACGACAAATATTATCACTGGGACTGATGCCATAGGATAAGCTAGTTTCGTCGTAAAAAACATTTGTGTTTGCCTCCAACACTAACTGGTATGCGTTTCTTTAAAGTCATGGCTGATTTAAACCAGCTAAGGCCACATGCAGCTTCGTAAGCCAGGGGTAGCTGTTGGGATCTGCAATATGTTTTCAATTCTCAGTGTGATTCGGTTGAGATAAGAGTACATATATGTCAAAATTGCAGCCCATGCATATTTGAGTACATATTTTAAAACAGTAATTTCTACGAATTATACATTTATATTTTATTTATCTTAAGTTATTTTTCGACCAAAACAGCTTTCATTTGACAAAGTCCTTTAATACAGAAAACACAAATAGGCAGACGTATTTAAAATTATTGATGGGTGCCATAGACTGATAACAGCGTATTACAGACTGCTTTGCTAAGGTATGTACATACAGCAAAAAGGCAAGCCATTAACACTAGAAGACAACCACATACATTTACGAACATGTGAATTACCTCCGATCGGGTATTTTCTCTGTTAGTTATATCATGTTGTTCCACATGCAGTTAACATGTTATCACCAGGAAAGGGTGTTGACAGTTTAGCCATAATAGTAATTTGTGTCTGTCTTGAAACTCTGGTTTAACAACAACGACCCAATAACCAGAGGGATAAAGCGAATTTAAACAGTAGCACAACGAGACAGGATGACGGACATGAAACTATGTAAGCTTTACGGCGTGTTGGATGGAAAATGACCGAGTTGTTCCGATTGGCGATAGCTGCGGTTAAACCGAGCTGTTACTGTAGTTATCGGCCATACCTTCATTGATAACGTATCATAGACTGTAATGCTACAGGCTTTGATTGATTTATAATGGTATGTGAGTGAAAGCCAAAAAGCACGCAACTAACACTACAACGATAGGTTTCAGACAATGTAACGTTTTGGGTTAATAAAACAAAACAAACTGAAACAAGCATAATTATATAATCATATAATGTTTTCGATACTTGCGCATTATACTGTACGGTTATGTTTTATATTCGAAAGCTTATTATTTTTCAAATGCAACTGAAAGCTGTAATATATGTGTATAAATATTTTAAACAATGCAATATTGTTAGGAGGAAGAATCCGTTGCTAGATTTGTTGAGTGATAACTATTTAGACCATTTCGTACGTAACGGAATCTACCGAAACTCTTCCGAAAAGTAGTGATGCATGCCGGTAAATGTATACGTGCTACGTATTGTTTCTGTTTATCTTCTGGTATATAGGCTTATGACATAAATATGAATTTTACTAGTCATATGTCTGATTTACAATTCGTACTTGATTCAATAACTTATACTGCGTCATTTAATTTAACACTGAGATTGTATCTTCAGCTAGCTATAGCTAGAAATGAACGTTACTGTACTTTTTGTAACATTCGGGACAAAGAAGATGAATATCACTTTGTATTAATTTGTCCTTGTTAAATTGGCATTAGAAGAAAGTATATTAAGAAATATTTTTACATTAGACCAAGCATGTATAAGTTCATAGAATTGTTTAAATCTGAAAATAGAAATACAATATTTAAATTGTCAAAATGCATTAAAGAATCTGAAACTTATGCTAATTAGTATGATATGCTCATCCTCACATTATGTATAAATGTGCATTTATTTGCATTTGCTCATGACAACGTATTTATTTTTATTTGCATTCATCCTATATCGGTTCTGTATTATGCAACTTGTTGAATTTATTAATGTAAATGTGTTTGATATTATTTGACAATGTACTGTGATGGTATACGTCTGATAAAACTCAGCTCTGTTCTGTTCCGTTTTTTAATTCATAACATTATATGCAAATCATGTTCGTTTATTTTGCCACAAAATATTCAATGGTACATAAGCTTAATTTGGGAATAAATGCAAGATGTCATATAGGTTGTTTTAAATTGATTTTGACAGTTAAATGTTTCTTTTATTACAAACCTTTTAGCTCCTTATATAATTGTTTAGCTTTGTACTTGTATTGATTTAATAACAAAATTCAGCTATGTTATGTATATGATAACATCACATACAGGCAGACAAGTTAATCGTTTTGTTTAATAAATATACTTTATTTCATGCCGTAAATGGAGTTACTTTTAACAATAGTTACAAATTAATGGTATCGCTGCATTAGCTCCGAGTTGCCCGCTCTATTTCTGTGCAGTCAATGTGCCATATGGACGCACATAGATCACATATGAACCACTCTGATTTAACCCCCTAGCAAGAAAGAATATACCCTAAATTGCATTTTCTCAATCTCACTGTCACTTTTGAATCATTACTTGGCTGCCGGGCTTTATCTTGTAGTATACATTGTGTAATTAATTGTATTCACACCCATCAGAAATCCACATGTTAAACATATCGCAAAATATAGTAAGCCGCATTCAACTCTGTTAAAGTTAGGCTAAAACAACTTTCAATGCGCGATTTCAAAATTTTGCCATAATATAAAATATTGCTTAATCAAAATGACTTTGAATATAAAACAGGAATATGAAAAGGGTTCTTTATACGACGTCTCGTATTCGACTCAACGAACAGTGCATACTAATATTTTGGAAAGACATATTGGAGACGGATCAAAACGTATTACTTATAATATAATTGTATTCAGGCTGATATAATGTTAATAAGCAATTGCTATTAACCTATCTTTTTGCTATGATTTGAGGTTGGATATTAATACATTTGAACACTCAAAGCAAGGTTTGACCAAAATTATTACCTTTGAAGGTGCAGACAGCACAACATTTATTGATAAACTACCTACTGGTGTCTATGTGTACAAGTAAGTATTTTGTCTTTTGCGAACCTTCAGTTATGTTTAGACAGACAGAAGATACTAACAGTATGCATGAGAAAGCAAACACAATGAATAAATAAATAACCAAATTCGACATACGAAAAATGCATAACAGTATATAGAATCGAGAAAAGCTTTAAGCTTACAAAAGGTCTCATTTCTGTCATTCATATTAGCCGTTTTTGATACATAGGTGTTTGTGTAAACAAAGTTGAGAAAACGATATTGAATGCTTTATTGAATGCATTGTGGAAAGTGTTTGATGTAAATGCACAGAAGACAGGGTGGTAAAGTGAAGATATAGACGAAAGGAGAGAAATGAGACGAATCAATGACAAAGGGTGTATGTTCCTAATTAGTTCCCACAAACAACAGATACAACTAGACGTCACAGCACAAAGAACACTAAGAAATATAATCATATTCTATTTTCCGCTGTCGCATACTTAATATCTAAATATAGGAAATAATGATGTCGATGTTTGCCTCATGTTGCAAACATTATACACCTTTCAACATATTATAGTGTTTTCGCATTTCCTCATATTCCGTTTTAAACGTAATAATTGTGTTTTCAATGTTTATGCAAATTTCCAGAAAGTATTCGTTTGAGCATTGTTGAAGTTTTTTCCTTAAGAGGTTGGATGTTTGGTGCATCGGCCAAATTTATTATCAGAGAAACCATACCTCAAACTCCTTCCATCATTTTGTCCAATATTTGAGTATGTACTTCAGAATATATGGCAAAGAGGGATTCCACTGTTAGTTTGGGTAAAATTCCTTTATCCGTGGCTGCTTTAAAAACATAATTTTGTCGTTGTCAAAAGTCAATAACGTGCGTTATGAAGCAAACTTGTAATTTCATTGCGAAACGAACAATTGTTCTTAATTGATAACACATTAACATTCAAGAATAAATAAATTTTAATTGTTTGAACGCAAAGAAGCTCCAGCAATCAGGAAGAGAACGACAATCATATTTCTGAAACCTTTTTATTAAAACATTTATTTGTTTTGAACTTTATTCATTATTTAAAACAACAACCAACAAAATACGGCTTACATCATTGCACACGACCTGATTTGTCTTATAAATTAGTTGCATAAAAGATTAAAAGGTGAGGAACATGAAGACAATATAAAACATAACTTTTATTTCTGCCTCGTAAAATAAAACTATTGGTCCCGTAAATTACATAATCACCTAAGCTAAGGAACGATAAATGTTTAAGCAAAAAGCATAAAACGTCTAATGATGAACAAAACATATGCGTGACTACATACGCCATTTTAAAAAAAGGAATGTTATGACATAATACTTTGCAAAACCTATATATATGGTTTTCTGTTTTATTGATCATTAAATCGTTCAGTGTTGTGACTGATCACAATGAAAATTTACCCTTAATGACGCACGTAGAAAATAAGAAGTGCAACAAAAAAGTTGTTGCAAATAAGTCTTCAGCCGTTCATACTATCTTTTTCAAGAAAGTTACAGTCGCCGGGTGAACACGTATTGTTATTCCTCATACGTCAGCTTTAAAGGTGCACTCTTTCTCCAAGATAAGAAGTACCACAACTATTACGTTTGATTTAACTAACCAAAAAATAATTTTCCCGGTAATGCATCTAAAAACACTTATTTTATCATTGTTTTACTCTATGATATCGAAACTGCAAAAACAAAAATACAGTTAAAGCATAAAAAAGTATTTTGGTTTTAGTTGGGTTCGAACCCAAACCGATAAAGTCGAGAAAGAAGTAGAAAACGTCCGGTTAGACCTCGCATTTAACATAAATAGATATGATGACCTGTTAATGGTACACTGATAACATCACGCGATAATGCTAATCAACCACAGCCGTAATTATTTTCAATTGCGTTACTAACTAAGTGTGGTCTTCAAAGACGATATTTGAGCAAATATCAACATTTGCTGAAGGGTTCCAGCTTTTTGTATTTCTGTTTTTTACACTTTTTATGATTTGCCCCACTTTATTTCGTAATTGCATGTTACAAACCATAAGCGAGTTACTTTAAGCAATAACTGTTTCAGAAATTTATCATAAACCCTTGTATCCTTATTTGGAGTGAGATTGTTTTTATTTAAAAGATACAATGCTTTAAGCTATATAAAAAATGTCAGCCGTAGTATTGAGATTCACCTTTCAACATTTTCTCATAAGCATACTCTATACATGCATGCTCTGGTCAAATGTATAGATCAGAGTGGTCAACTGGTAAAGGTGTCCGCCCCTCAAATTGGTTTGTTTCGATCCCCACAAAGGGTACCTTCTCATGTTTTTTTTGTTTCTGACAAGGCAACTGCATCGAAAGAGTATAAGCTGTCAGTTTCATCAAAATTGAGCTTAACTATATAAACTATAACTAGGTATGGCAACTGGTGCACATTATCACTCTTACTTCGCTTGCAGATGGATGGTTTACCAACCCGGTTGATTTGGAAAGCAATGTCTATTTACAAACTGAAACGAGATGATGTTAAGGTGAACGAACGAAATGTGTAAATTGATATTCAAACACCATAACCATGGTTTAGCAGTCATGCGTATTTAATTAACCAGTATTTTAAAGCTCTCGCCAGATGATAATACAACTTTTATTATACATATATCGTGGTAAGAATAGAGCACATTGCTGAAAGCTAATGTTATTACCTCACACGCTTTGTTATTATATCTTTTGACGTATTCAATCAACGCATAATGTAAGAAAAATTCAAGCAACGCATAACAGAAAAAATAACGCATATGAGAGAAAGAAAAACAATAGATGACAACCATGAAACGAAATTTTCAAATGCTCTTTCCACGAGGAATTGGTGACTGCTTTATGTGTTACACATGTAGATTTCCTCTGCATACAGGATCAGATCTCGAATAATCACAAATCGAAGAAGAAATTCTTAAAAACACTGAGAAAGTGGGAAAAATAACGTCATGAAATATTTCGTCTATATACGCCCAAAAGCGGCTGGAAACAATAGTTCGTAACATGGAAGATCGGAGTAGGACGATAACTCAATATTTGATCATCTTAAGGAGAAACTAGAGTAAGTGCGACTAAAACCTCTCAAAGATATAAATGGCACTTAGCGTATTAATATGAAAATGTATGATGACAAAATTCAGAAACAACCGAAGGCTTTCGAGAAGATGTTAAACAATGTCTGAATTTGTCGAGACAGAAAATCGAAATCGAAAACACTGATCCCGAGCTGTTAGGATCATGTGCATTCCTTCTGAAATTGAAAAGCTGAGTATATATTAAGCAATAAAAAATTAAAAACAATTAATGACCAAATGAGCCGTAGTAAGCTATGTTTGAAATAGACGCTAATAACGAGTCATTTAATGGCGCTTAAACACGGCAACTGAACCAGAATCAATCTCAATATTACAACGAGCACAAGCTTAATCAAACAATATTCAACCGAAATCTACGCCAAACAAGAGTGCACTTTTACCAAGATCAAAACACGTACTCATAAGGTCAGCGAACTTGCAAAAAAAAAAGATTCACAGCTACACTCAATCGGGTTGTCCTGATTTCAAAAATCACACTTGAATTCTTTGTCATGATTCAAACCATATGGCTAGTATTGCTCGATTCCTCTAATGACGTTCTTATGTTTTCGGACAATAAAGACGTTACAATATAGACTGTCATACAAATGCCCTATACCTCTTGAAACTTGACATATGAATTTGAGTAACACTGATGCTGAGATATGTATGTAGATCTAGCCCTCAAGAATTGAAAGAAATTTCATAAGAGTCATTTGCTATAGGCAATGTATAGAAACAATTTGCGTTCCATTCCGACCAATGGAAGGACGTTGTTTGTTTTCCTTTGCGGTGACGAGCTAATATTTCTCAAATCGAACCAATCGGAACTCCTCGGCTAGTATCAAGATATGGCCTCGGATATAATACGGGTCGTAAGAAAATAGTCCATCATGGCCGACCAAGAAGATGTTCAAACAACCAAGAGATATGTTAGTCCAAAGACAGAATGAGGAGCGAACTTTTACCACTTATTTGTGTGTAAGTGTTATTTTTATACTTATTGTATTTTAATAAAATATAAAAATAGTTTTAAAAGAGCCCTAATGAGAAACTAATTGGAAATGTCATTAATTCTTAGTGGGTGGGGTAAAGTCTTCTTTCATTTTACAGATTCTAATATAGTAAATAACAATTTTGAAGCTCCAGTGATCAGTGGCAAAAAATATGAAAACAAATACTCTATTTGATTTTTTTTAATAACAAATAAGTCTGAATCTGACTTTACTTAGATCGATAATAGGTTAGACTTTCTTTCTCAGTGTATTTTACTATTTATCTCATACATTTCATATCATTAACTTTAATTTTAATTATTATAATTAAAATTTACATTCTTTTAACCAAGGATGTATGGTTTATATGTCCGTGATTGTTGTTATCGAACAACTTAATGTAATGGCACAATTGAATGCCTCGGCCTGCTCACTAATATAGTTCTCTAAATAAATTAGATCTTCATTCTATTGGTTTAACAAAATGAGTTTGAACGCATAAACCAGCACACATTTCTTTCAAGACTAAATTCTATGATATCCACCAGTGGTGGTGATGCAGAAACATTGAAAAATGCTGACATTTTTACTGTGCCAAAGAAATGCAGACATTTAAATTTTAATCTTATTGTCATTTTCAGAGAAGAGTATGGTACCAGGGGTACAGCTGACTCTGATTCCCGGCTTTTTCTAATGAAAAAAGGCAGATGAGGTAATGGTTGTGCTATTTTCGAAATTCGGACAATAATTTAACAGTCAAGTATCCTATTGGTTTAAGCCCAAAAGTACCTGCATGTTTGTACAATTAACCAACAAGGATTGACAGTATTAAAATATCAACATTGTAGATGAATTTAAACATGATAACAATTTCATTTCATATTTTTTAATTTACCAGTAGTCCAGAGCTAAAAGCTGCTCTCTCACAGATTGACAGTTCTTCTTGGTCATTCTTCAAAAGCCCAAAGGAGTAATTAAATTAAATTTACACATATAATTAATTATATGGCTTAAAGCAATAGCAAAAAAATATTTTCCAAACAATTGAAATCTGTTCTATTATGTGTGACCTTATATGACTAGTTGGAGGAATTTTTACCAAATTTTCAAACTTGTATATGGAAGACTGTGATCTGATATGATGTCAGCAGTCTAATATTACTGGTTTCCATACATTTGCACAATAATTGCCAATTGGCTCGTTTAAAGATAAAAATAAAAAAGGTGTCAGAACAGTAAAACTGTGAGGATGCAGCTTTAAATTGGTGTTGCACTTAATGTTTTGTGAATACTTTTCTGTTGTTGTACCGGCTTTTAAAATAATTCATCTAAAAATATAATTCCTATTATTGTTGTATTTTCTGTTTTCTATTTCAGGCACTGGAATCCGAATGTAATCAAAAATACCATTGTATGAGGATTGACCTGCAATGCATGGAAATCATCTAACACAACTGCAACGCCTACCTTGGAAAAATGAGTGCAAGATGGAAACAAAGCGTTCAGTGGAACATCTTGTCATCTCATATATTTGATGACTTACATACTGATGTGAAGTTGAAGATAAAAGTCATCTGTTGGTCCGTGATTATTAAATAAATCCGAACATATATTTTAAAAGGGTAATATGGTAAAGGATATATCTACGCTTAAAGTGGTTTTCCTATATTATGGAGGGAAGATAACTATAAAAACAGAAACAGATGGCATCGACAGACCAAATAAAGGAGAACTATTTTGTTCAGTTCAATTTTTAAGACTTCAGAAAATCCGTTAATAGGGCACATCCTTGCAAATGCCATATTGTAAACTGGGCTCTTTTAAAAGTGAAAAGGTGAAAGTGGTCTAGAGGATAAGCCTCAAATTCAAGGTTGTGAGTTCAAGACCTCCAAGATGCTTTCTCTTGACCTCAGGAAAAGGATGTCCATACTTGTTTCTACTTAGGCAACAGACTTAAGAGTGATTTTGTAAGATTCCAGCTTGCATAGCAATCTGTTAAGGCATAAAATAAGATACTAGCTGACTTGCAAACAGTTTTTCCATTTGTGTTGATTTATTTTTCAGTCTGTTGGAATGTTTATTAGAAGTGATGCGCATTGCTTACTGCAACCACAATTTATTTTCTTTATTAAGTTAAATTTAACGAACACATAACATGACTTGTGATTTTACAGATGCATGTTTATTTCGTTGATTGTATGAGTTTATTTTCTCAAATGATGTAATAAAAGTTATTCTGAATGACTGTCCTCTTTTGTTTGAAGAAAATGTGTTGAGGTTTTGGCATAGCATAGTGTCATCATCATCAGCATCATTGTTGTGTACAAATAAAACATTCAAAACAATGTAATTAAAACCAAACTGTCAAGCCAAGTACTCAAAGAGGCACAAGGATATTGCTAAAGAGACCGGTAATACATTTAGACAAATAAAATGCAAAGAAAGATCTATAATTCTGACACATGGTAATGCTTTAAATAGTCCTCTCATGGTGTGTTTATGGTTAAAGTGGAGACATACAGTATTTTTATAATGAAGACTTAAATTTGTATGGCAACTTAAAGCCATATATGGGGATTAAACGCCAGAAATATTGTGAAGTCTCCCAAAAGACTCAATGCACTAAAAAGGGCTTGGCACAGAAATGAAAGTAAAAATGGGAGCAAAACCTAATTTATCATTAATTTTACATTGGATTGCATACAGATGGCTCTGTTATTACTTGACTAATATTAAAAATGAAATTAAGAGACATGTTGATCCAAACTGTAATTATTCTTGTTTGCATTCTATGGAGTTGGACATAAAAGAGTCATTTGGTGAAGAGTGATCTAAAGGCTAATTATTCAAAATAGATTAAGTATTATTGAAAAAAGTCTGGTATACATTGCTGAAAAGCTTAGTAACCTGGCAAAATATTTTTTAAGGCTTTTATTTACAAAAAAATAAATCAGTTGAGTATCTTATCAGTTACTCTTTTGGTGTTGTTGTTTTTAATAAAAAATGACAATTTACTCAAAGATATTGAGACTAATAATTATAGATTAAGACAAATATAATGTGTAAGGAAACTTCTAATGAGTGGGTTTATCCACAGCTTAGGAGGTAAAGTGAAGCATGATCTGCCTTGAACAAATACAATTTTAAGACAAGTTCTGTCAACTTAGTGCACCAGTCAATTGTAACCCCGGGGGAATACTGGGGTTAACCCGGGGAAATGGGCCGTGTTTTTACCTATCAGGTGGCCCTGCAGTGCTGGGTGAATGCGGTGGTTTTATCTTCGCTTAAAATATAGAGGGGAATGGACCTTACCTAGAGTCCCTGGGGTGTGGGGGCATTTGGCAGGGATTTTGCCATTGGATCGTCCGCGCAGGGTGGGGATTTTAGCCGGGGTTGGCTGTATTGAAAGTCAAAGTCCCCACTATTCCCCAGACCTGGGGGGGGGGGTCCGTGGTTACAATTGTCTGGTGCATATCCACATGAACGTTGTACTGGTACTCTAACAATTGAGCTTACTGCGTGGATAGTCACCGCCCCACCCCAACCCCACAGAACTGTTTACACACAAAAAATCTGCAGCCCAAACCCAACAATGATGAAGTAAAGGCATGCATAGGTTTCAGCTGGTAAAGCTGACTGGGTGCCAAGCTCACACCCATCCTACCACAACCCACAAAACTCTGCACAAGGCAATCAATGATTTTACAGAATAGTAATGTTGTTTTAATGGCAAGGCATGGTGTGAAAAATAACACGGCAAAGTATGACTTAAAACTTACATTTCATAGGGTATTCCTATAACTGTTGAGAAAATGTTGACATTTAGTCCATGCATGCATTTAATCCGATGTAATGATTCATGCATGCCATGAACCGTATGATCATTTCAATGACTGTCAAGTACATTTTCTGTGTGCTCACGATTTTTCTAGAGGAAATAGAGTGCTTCAACTATAAGGAAACATCTAAATATTCATAAAACGAACATTCTTTGAGGTTACAATAAATATTTTCTTTTAAACAAGCACATTTAATTTAACACAATCCATTTCCTTGTTGTTACAATGGGCCTTCTTTACGCGGATTGAAAACGGTGTTAATCGCCGGCAGCCGCATCGCACTTTCGTATATCCTTACTTCTATTTACGAGGTCTATCTCGAAGCTTGCCGGAGATGGCCGAGTTGTTACGATTGAAATCGAACGGCATATGTCATTAGCACAGAAGAGAATACAGTTATAGCCTAAAACCCGCGCCGTTGAAGTCAAGAAAAGGGTAGAAATCGGCCAATTATTCCACACGGCAATGGAACTTAGAGAAATTTGAGTTCTAATGAGCGTGGTATTTTAAAATCTGAGGGAATGAAGGCCTCATTACAAACTCAAGCTTCATGTAATTTTGGTAGTTAATGGTCACACTTAATCCGACATGTGATTCATTTGAAATAGATCGTTTAATTTAACAAAAATATATACTATTAGTGATAGAAAATGTGTTTTTAAATATTTTTATATAAATTAGATATGCAGACGATCTCACGTATTTTTTGCCTGCAACAAATGACTTTGAAACTTACGAGTTTATTTGATCTAGTGCTAAATACCAGTTTTATTTAAACTGAATAAATCTTTGTTTTAAGTCCTCCCATAATCTCTGAATAATGAAAGGTCATCCTTTCAAAGATCAACAACTCTCTGATGTAGGGATTCTAACTCGTTTTCACCTTCCAACCATCACCATCACAGGTTCCTGTATGACATAGCCTCTGTGTGATTAGCTTATATATACCCGTATTCGGCGAGTGCTTCGATAAGTTTGTTAGTCATTTAAGGTTTTTGAAGCATAATTCACAGCCAGAATAAAGCCCTCCGTGGTAAGAGCAACTCTGGTTCTTTAATGTGCACCAGTGTATACAACTGTCACACGGGACTCCCATTTATCGTCCCTCCCGGAAGAATAGCATCATTGTTAATGTTGTGGCGGGGAATCTAACTTGCGACCCCTGCATTGACAATCAATGGTGTTACCACTAGACCACTAAGCCACCATTGATGGGCATTTCTCATGGCTTCCTTTAGACACCAGCACTTTCCTTCATCTGTACTTTACGTTCTGGGCTTGTATGCCTGGTTCTCAAAGCTTCCTTTTTAAAGCATACATTGTCAAAATTAAGTCCATCTCTTTGACAGTGAAAATTAAACTCTTCTTTTTAGTTTAAGTCACCAGATATCATTTTCACTAGAACATGAAGTACCCAGAAGAAAGTGAATAAAAGCACAACATAATAGTTACAGAAAATGCATTTCGTAATATAGTGATAATTGTCAAATTATACCAACAGCGGACTCTTCAGAAAAAGCGACCCTTAAAGGTGAATCGACAAAATTTAGCGATTGTACCAACAGCTAGGGCAAGGTTACATACCAATGCCACAACGTTCATGACCTGGTCACGTGTGTAAGGCTATTTGGTACAATATAATAATGATTGTTCACGCGTTATTATTTATGACGCAATGTTATAATGCTTTGTTCACGTGCGTTGGATTAGTTTGCGCAGTTTAATTGTACTTGGGAAAGGTGTGTAAAAGTATTTGGCTTAACACAATGAAGCTTTAAACATGAACAATACCTTTGCGCAACATAAAAATGGTTTCGGCACGTGTGCAATATCATTTGACGCAACAAACTAATGCTTTGGTAATGTTATATGGCTCATCAAAATAAAGCTTTTCGTACGTGAGGAAGATTATTTGGCGCAATTTAATAGTGATCATCATAAAAAAAGTGCGGGATCAGAGTCAGAGGAAAGGAAACTATAAGAATAGATTGAACAGCAGCTGCATTATCAGCATAACAGCTACGCAATGCGCTTTAAACAAAGCAGGAGTCAACAGAAGATTCAACTGTTATGAATGTGCTGATAATGGTTGGAGGTTTCTATATCATATGCTTGAAACATACAGTGGTACAAGTCAACTGTTTTAGTAAATTCACGTAAGTACATAAACACTCATTAACGCGTATTTTAATGCATTATCACATTTTCGGAGAATATTCCAGCTCATGTCATGTTCTATATTCATATAAAATGGGATATAAGATATTTCAGTTAAAATGTACAAAACAATTGAGAATGATTTGAGATTCTTTATGAATAAAACTGTACATAAAACAAAGGCAAAATTTAAATAATTGGTGCCTACCTAAGAAGAAAAGATAATACTGTAACAAATAAATGCACTCAATTACGAAATAGTATGACGATTTAACTGGTACGATAGTGAACCAATGGACTATTATAAAATAAATAATATTAACAATATGTGTTAAAGATATACAGATATGGTTTTACTTGTATCAATTAAAATAGTCTGCCTAATGGAGCAAGCATATCCAATCTGCAACACCCAAAATGACGCGGCAGTATTTTATTTCAAGCATGTATCTTCTCTATATAAAGAACTAAAATTATTCAGAGGTTCGTTATAAAGTGAACATTTATAATTTAGTTAAAGGAACATACAGACATAATGCAGGGATGTTTTATGTTGCTATTGCTGCTTGTGTTCGGTAAGTCGGCTTGTTTAGCTCTCGTTTCAAACTTAATCATTGTATATATAACATTTTTGGTAGATATATTTGTTAAATATTGCTTTCCAAGTTGATGCAACAAAAAGCTTTCTTTCGAGCTTGTGTTATTATATTCAATCACCTATCATTTGTTGTTGTTTTGTATAAAGCAGATATTGTAAAACAATGTTAAATTACCTATTTATTCTATACCTTCATTATTCCAAATATTTAATTATGTTATTTTTTGTAAAGGCATTTATATCAGATATTTACATAATTTTGACAAATTGTTTGCAAACCAACGAGAATTGATGTAGGTGCGATTCGGAACTAATACAAGATTGTGTGTACGCTCGTGTACAGTAATATATTGTTTGGTCACGCGTTAAAAAAGGGAGTCTACGATTTGCCGTATAAATTAGTTATAGGATAGCAAATCATATTGTCCTTAAAACGTTTGTAACATGAAACGTATGAACATTCGACGTGACCTCCAGGATGATCATTGGAACATTAAATATAAGGTCCGTTCCGATTTGTTATATAATCCAAAACAATATTTATTAGTTCAGATATTATGTAAGTTCGCGGGCCTTTATGCATTCTGTTAATTCTAATTCATTTGCATACTGTCATTTCAAACAAATGTATCGGTTGTCGGTCCTTTGCTTCGCTATTCTTTTCAAGTGATGCAATCTATGTATAATGTACTAGTATGTTATACACTTAGTAGGCTAATCTTTCATGAAACATTTCACCAGAGGTATATAGATTTCCCCACTACGAAAATACTGTTAGCATATATTAAATTTTTATATTGCATATTTGTAGTGTGTGGGGCAACTGGAAGATATGCCGGTCAGGACAGAGCAATGTTGGAGGCCGACCACGGCAGCAACTCTGACCAGGAAGACCGGGATATTGAAGGGCTCTGCATGGAGTGTTTTCAGGTGTGAGTGGTTAACGCTAAAAGAAACAAACAAACAAGAAAAAAATCATCTATGATGAATTTAGATTTACTTGTGATATGTTTTCTCATTTGCTATTATTACTCATTAGCAATGTTTTGTTAAGACAAATTAATCATTTAATATTTTAAATGTTATTCAATGTAAGATTTAGTCGGATTTCTTTCTCTGAAAAAAAAATGGATTCGGGAAACCTTTTACTTTCTGGAAGAACCATATTGTAAACACGAAGAGTAAATAAATGCCATATTCGACAAATAATCTAAATTGGAATCGACATGTTTGCATTGTGATATTTGTTTCACATTCCCTACTTCGTAAAAACATTTAAACTAATTTATATTTTCAATCACTCAACGAGTCTGATTTGTAGCACAGGAAACTTGGCACACATGGTCAGTATCACAATAAGAATTTTCTTTATTGTTCACACCACCGCTATAAGGTTTGTAAGGATTTTTTAATAACTATTATTTCAAGATAATGAAAAATCTTAAAGATTTATAGCCATATACAATGTATAATAGTTGATACAGACCTTAAATAATTGATCGCTGCAATTTAAAAAAAAATGAATCGTATTAAAATCGAAATATTTAAAGAAAACGTGAAAAAAGAATGTGTTGTAACCGTTCAA
Source organism: Mya arenaria (assembly GCF_026914265.1). Lineage (NCBI taxonomy): Eukaryota > Metazoa > Mollusca > Bivalvia > Myida > Myidae > Mya > Mya arenaria. The sequence goes on from NC_069135.1 coordinate 41,107,748, forward strand.
TAAAAATTAAAACGTTGAAAACGAATTGGCTTTTTCTGTTAAAAGGACAATTATGAAGTACATTCCATGAATAGCATTTTTTCAAAAGTTAATGTATTTAAAGCATGGCAATTCTCAATATATTTTATAGAATTATTACATTGTTACATTCAACATTAATGTATTATAGAATTATAACTTTGATTCATATTCATTCAACTTGAAATTTTAGATCGAATTGTACTTATTTATTCGTTGTCAGCATGACCCAAAACGTATTGAAAAACAGAAACGTTTGTTTTTCCTAGACCATAATGTTTCAAAAGTATCACATTAAAACAATGACAATTTCTTAGTAATACAAGGGTGTTGCAATTGCTCAGCTTAAGTAAGGAGACGACAACTTATCCATGACGACATCTTTAAATTTCGTGTATCTGTGAATCATAACAACAATCATGATAAAAATTATATATTGTAAGAAGGTTCTTAACATTACCAAACACATTTGTCATAGTCAATACCAATATCTAACAAATCATATTCTATTGCCGAATGAATAACAATGCTGTGTTTATCTCAGCATTGCAGATACCACAATGCTGTCACTCTATATGTTTATCTCAGCATTGCAGATACCACAATGCTGTCACTCTATATGTTTATCTCAGCATTGCAGATACCACAATGCTGTCACTATATATGTTCATCTCAGCATTGCAGATACCACAATGCTGTCACTCTATATGTTCATCTCAGCATTGCAGATACCACAATGCTGTCACTATATATGTTCATCTCAGCATTGCAGATACCACAATGCTGTCACTCTATATGTTCATCTCAGCATTGCAGATACCACAATGCTGTCACTCTATATGTTCATCTCAGCATTGCAGATACCACAATGCTGTCACTCTATATGTTTATCTCAGCATTGCAGATACCACAATGCTGTCACTCTATAGGTTTATCTCAGCATTGCAGATACCACAATGCTGTCCCTCTATATGTTTATCTCAGCATTGCAGAAACCACAATGCTGTCACTCTATATGTTTATCTCAGCATTGCAGATACCACAATGCTGTCACTCTTTATGTTTATCTCACCATTGCAGATACCGTACGAACAGTCTATTTGTATGCAACAGTTTAATATATTGTTATTTCTATGCTTATCAATTGTGTATGTTGACAGACCGATGATGACGATACCAGGGATGAAAGCAATGACTTGGATGCCTGTTTAATAGACTGTATGACAGAGTCGGAGGACAGCAAGTAAAGCTATTATTCAACTTTTATTAAGCTTATACCAGAGTAGTAAATATTTTTTATTCAACTCGAAAAATCAAAAAATGATTACATTAAGAAGCGCAATTCACGTTTATCACAGTTATTTTACTTATGTGAAACAGCCCTTAAATACATTTGTTTTCTGAAACAATAAAGACTACCTTTCCAAAATATAAACCTTCACATGTATATTTCTCCTCACGCCAGGCGCGCTTTTGGGCATGTTGGCACCAGGAAGCAGCCCGGTAAAATAGTAGGACCCTGGATCCGCAATGACAAGAATATGATCCTAAAAGCGGTCCACAAGATTATGATAGGGTTCGCGGGAAAATTAATGTCTGGTAAAATCGACATTTAGCGGCAATTATAAAAATAAAATTAAATGTAAAATGCAAAATGTGTTCTTACTATATATTCATCACATTCATTTTGTTGTATGTGGTATACACAATATTTTACTAATATTTCATGTTTAGCTTCGATAATTTTATTATTTTTTATTGAATATCTTTATCCGACGATAAGTTTGTGATTTACGTTATGCATATGGGTGAAAAAAATGCAAAATTTTGGTGAATCAGAACTTTTAACTTCATGTATGTAGGTTAAAAGTGGATATATTGGTTAAGTATGACTTGATCAGTTCACTCTTGTTTTTTCGAAGCGATAACACTTTCACTTTGTCATAAACTCTGGTTGCCATAGTAAATGCATAGATAATCATAAAAAAACCAATGAGACCAATAGCATAAATATCTGTCGTGTTAACTTGTCCAGTGGTCCTCTATCATGTTGTTTTCAACTCGTGTCTGTTGTGGCAAAATTGCCTCGGCCCGGGGATCACAAGTTTTCTGTTTACTTTAATAAGAAAAACCGCTGGGCCTAGGCCCTTTTATTTCTTATGTACCAACCTACAGAAAATCTAAACGAAGCTTATAAAAAATATGCCCATGGGAACAGAACTGGTCACGCCTATGGGATCATAAGTTTCCTAAAGACTTATAGACGGAATCTTTAAGAATCATCTTTTCTGAAAACGCTTTGCGTTAACCATTGTTGGTGTTGAAGGATCGCCTTTCATGTTCAGTCGAAACCGTGCCACTGAGGTCAAAACTGGCCCTACACCGATGTGTACAAGTTTACTAGAGACACATTATAAACTTCTTGGTGTAAACAATATTTATTCAAATATTTCAAATATTGTTTTACACATTTCGAGCATACACATTTAGTTATTTGCATGGGTTAATTACAAAAATTGCCATGCTCTAAGATTCAAAAGTGTCCTATAGACTTATATAGGGGATTGTTTGAAAACAATTCTGAAACCTAGGTCTTTGATATTTTGAATGTATCAGCATTTTGTGGAATATATAAGAAAAACTTTGTTAATATTCGTGTCTGATAAAGCTAGGCTCAGACCCTTGATATTTTGTATATAGCATCATACAAAAGTACGCCACAAAGATCGTTCAATGCATGCCACTGAGGGCAAAAGTGGACACGTCATAAAGTTAACAAGTTTCTTATACATCTAGAAATGGAACTTCTTGAAAATATTTTTTCTCAAACCTTTTCTCAAGCCCAGACTCTAACATTTATCATGTAAAAACATATGATGGCCCTCTTCCAAGTTTGTTCAAACTTGCAATGTCCATTCAAACACGAGTTCGCATTAACTTACGAGCATGAAGGGCAGTTGTCTGCGCATGTTTAAGTTATTGCGCTCGGGAAGAGGTTAACTCAAGAAGAGTGGTCCGGTATTCTTATATATCAATCAAAGGATCTCGACGGGTTTGGTTTTTTATGTTAAAGAAAAATCAATCTTCAAACTGAGACATTTTTTAGTTTCCCGTTTTGCACATCTTCTTGCTCATTAAAATCAGTTACTTTACATAAACGATCTTTTTATTGATTCTGAGTAAGATTAAATCAAGTTTTTCCAACACATCTAATATCATTTTATGATGCGACACAATTTTCAGTGGCTTCTGTTGTTTCAATTGCAAAGGGAACGTTTTTTAATTGAACACCGTTTTAATATATTATCTACTAATAAAAAACTTAAGCTTGAAATGTGATATAATTATATTATATAATAATAATATATCAACTTGATCAATTATTTACTTTTACATATCTATCAGTAATGACTATCATACCTTACTTTAAATAGAGTTGTAGGTCATTTCTACCTATCAATTCTTACCGCGAATTTGACTAATTTCCTTCAACAGTTTACCTTCATCATTTCATTAATTCAGTTTTCTTTTTAAAAAGAAGTATAATGCTTTGAAAAGGCGTGTCCAAAAGCTGATCGATAAAGGTGTCCCGCCTAGTCTAATAGTTCAGATCATCGGCCATAAAAACCTGAACAGTTATAGCAGATTAAAAACCAACCAGGTCATGGCGATTTCCAACATCTTGTCGATAAAACTTCCGAAGCCTGCGCTCCATTCCTCTCAAAAGCATCTTCGGGCACATCTTCGACATTTCCTCTTTTTTGTAACGGACACGTGAAATTCAACTTATATATTTATAAAACTAATTTGCTATCGCAACAACAAAAAAAACTTTGGTTGCATAGCATGAATTCACCCCGAAAAAATACTGTAATATCCCGAGTCTTAGAGTGACAGTGAATAGATAAACACTTCGAACAACACTGAACACAGACTTCCGTTGATTTTACGCATACACATTATTATGAGTCCATATTTGTTAATCTAAATCTGCCAAAACTGTTATTCAATGTAAAAAAATCCAGATGTTCCAGTTTAATTCACTTGTATTTCTACGCGATGTATTTTTTTTATTTCCGAAATGCTTTTGATTAAATACTTGTTTTGTGCCTCAATAAATGTTAAAAATCATATGTTTCGTTGATGGTAGTAGGGTTTTATCTAAAATTAATTTCAACTGCAACAACCATTTCCGTATGGTAGGGAAAAGTTTTAGTGGACGTATTGCTCGCGCGAATAGAAGTTATCTTGACACAGAAGTTATGCCACAGTTACTCGTGGTAACAGAAACATAATAATTTCAATATTTTTCAGTAACCACTCGTGAAATAAAATATGATCTTATTCTTAGCATAATATGTTTGCAAATGTTATATGCTATTTTCAGTTCTTACCAAATTGTTTAGGTTTATTTAACAAAAGCACAGGCGTTATCCTTTAAATGTGGAATGAGATGCACCTACGAGTTCCGTGTATCAGCATCGCAGTCCAGCTGAAACCGATGATTTCAACCGATCTAACCGAAACTGAGTATACGTGATATGTAAGTCTTAATCTAAAGTGACAGTTGATGTTTCACTTGAGATGTTAGTCTCAATCTAACCGGAACTGTATATGTTAAACGTGAAATGTAAGTCTCGATTTGTCTATGTTAAAGGTGGAACGTAGGTCTTAACCTAATCGAGACTGTCGATGTTGAACCTGGGATGTAAGTCTCAATGTAAACGAGACTGCCAATGTTATACATAAGATGTTAGTCTCAATCAAACGGAGACTGCCAAAGTTATACATAAGATGTAAGACTCAATATAGCAGAGACTGTCGATGCTGAACGTAGGATTTAAGTCTCAAACTAACTGAGACTAGCGATGTAACGCTTGAGATGTAAGTCTCAATATAACAGAAATTGCAGATGTTATACGGGTGAGATGTAAGTCTCTATCAAACCGAGACTGTCCGTGTAAAACATCGGATGTAGGTCACAATGTTCAACCGTGACTGCCGATGTTATATGTGAGATGTAAGTCTCAATATAACCGAGGCTGTCGATGTTGAACGTGGGATGTAAATCTCAAAGTAGCCGAGACTGTCGATGTCATACGTGAGAAGTGAGCCTCAGACCAGCGTATACTATTGATATTAAACACGAGATGTATGTCTCAATCTTACCGAGACTGTCGATGTTATAGGGGGATATAAGTTTCAAACTAGCCGAGACTGTCGATATTGCAAGTGCGGTGTCTCGATAAAACCAAGGCTGCCGATGTTATACTTAACATGATAGGCCCAAACTTGCCGAGAATGTCGATGCTGAACGGGGGGAAGTCTCTAACTAGCCGAGACTGTCGATGTAATAAGTGAGATGTAAGTCTCAATCTAACCGGGGTATAATATGTGAGATGTAAGTCTTATACCATCGGAGACTGTGTATGCTAGATGTCAGTCTCATTTTGACCGAGAATGTCAATGTTTTACGATATTATACGTCTTACGTAACATACGTAAGTCTTCAACCGAGATGTCTATGTTATATGTGAGATGTAAGTATTATTACAACGGTGACTGTTGGTGCTTAACGTGAAATGTAAGTCTCAAACTAAATGAGACTATCGATGAAATACATGAGATGTAAGTCTCAGACCAGCAGAAACTGTCGTTGTTTAACGTGAGGTCTAAGTCTAACTCTTGCCGAGACTATCGATGTTATACGTGAGATGTAAGTCTCAGACCAATGGAAACTTTCGATGTTTAACGTGAGGTCTAAGTCTAAATCTAACCTAGACTGTCGATGTTATACGTATTTTGTGTTTTGGTATGTGCTCTGGAGACGAAATAAGAGATTGTTTCATTATTATTTATCGCAATTCACCTGACTATGTGTGCATTATGCAGGTAAATGTTCATTACAGTTCGATTCAATAATTCAATCTGATGGTGTTTTGAAAGTAATACGTGCTACAGAATTAAAGACACCAGAACAAGTTTGGTAAGGCGGTTTTTTCGCCTCTTTTTTAATGATTTTGAAAATAGGATACATCCTATTAAAATAAACAATGCGTTTATTTGCTCATTTATAGGCACTCTCTATACAAGGATATTGAACAATCTACATTCATCGAAAAGAAAATAATGTTACAAATGGTTTTTGTAATGTAAATTCGTCCGAAATGTGATCAAATATTAGAATTCACAATAAGCTTTTTGATTCATTTCATATTATATTATAACCAGGGGTCTAAACATAACAATTATCTTTGACAATACCGAAATGTACTTTGCAACAATTATCTGAATCCTAGTTCGATAGTACCAAATCAAACATGAATAGTTTTTAGTATTAAATTAACTTGATTACAAGAAGTGTGTCTTTCACTCCACCAACAATCAAAGAAGAACTGCTGCTGCTGAAAAATAAATCACGTGGTCGATTTAACACGTCTTCTTTCCTTGCGAGGGTGGCAAACTTCTTCTTCCCGTCTTTGTCAACCTGAAGCACTGTGTCGGAGCCATGGCAGCAGACGAACACGTGTCCAGTAGGTGTCGCGTGTACTCCGGAAGGTTGTTTCATGTCAGGGTCAGTGAGTAAGGCCAGCCTGTTGCCGTTGTTGTCTAGGGTGATCAGTTGATGTTTACTGTAGTTTGTAATGTAGATTATTTCCCCGTCGTTACTTATGGCACATTGATCTACCGTCCTATACCCAGACTTATCCTCGTACAGCATCTTCACCTTCTGCCCCGACATCGTGTAGACGTACAGGGCGGTGCCGGAGGAGATGTAAAGCTGGCCACCATGATGAGCTGCGGCATAACAGTCATGGGTGAAACTTATCTTCCTCGTAGTAACGAGTTTCCCTTTCGAAGCATTAATGAAATGAAGTTCACTGTTAACACAAACGGCCACTTCATTTCCGTCAATGTGGCACACGTCCCATGGATACTCCGGGATATCACAGTGGTCGATCACCCTGTACTCCTTGTCCAGGAGCTTCACTTTCCAATTATTACAGTCTGCTATGACAAACTCTCCACTAGGCAGTTCACATACGCCACTGATACTACACTTATATACGTCATCACTCATCTTCACGTTGTACTCCTTGTACTCTGAAACACTGAAGACGTGGTTTGGATCGGAAAGGGGATCTTTTCGCTGTTTTGTCATTACAGTTTGTTCTTCATTCGCTCCAAACGTCTTTACTGCAGATAAAAGTTCTTCTATAAGGTTATTGGCTTGAAATGTTACATTGTAACACTCAATGGCTGCTATGCCACGAAGATGATCGTTTGCTTGTGAAATCATATTCTGGCTCTTTCTGTACGCAATATATGATTTTGACTCGCTTGATTTTGCTTTGGTTTGAAAAGCGGCAATCATGTTTTGTAATTCGATCGTCATTTTATCACAAGTTTCGATATCTTTCTTTAGTTTTTTTTCAAGTTCAGCTATCATTCCGTCCAATTCCTGTAAAGTTGTTTTCTCAATCTTGTCAAGGATTTCGTTGATCCTTTTACGTATGGTTTTAATTTCGTCAGAAATGGCTGCCCGCGTCTTTTTCAGAGATGTCGTATTCTTCAATCGTGCTTCTTTCATCTTCTCGAATTGCTTTTGAACTTCAGCTATCTTCTTTGGAATTTGTTGAAACTCAATATTTCTCTGGACACCTTTTGCTACATCTGGAATGTGTTGGATTTTGGAGCATTGCCTGAAACAAAGAAGTTGTGAAACAGTTGTAATCAGATCTGCATAGAATGTATATGAACTTGCTTATTTGAGAACATTTTATAGAAAATGATTTAAATATAACGCAAGTAACCAATAGCGGTTCCAGGGGAGGGACGCGACCGTCTCCTCCCCCTCCCCCTCTTAAATCACACAAGCTTACTTTTTAATGTTATATAGGAGGAAAACGAAAATATAATACGCCCAAAAAACATCATTCAGGGCTAGAATTTGATATGTTTTTCTTTGGGGAAACCAAACCCCCATGAAAACCAATTAAATTTCTGTTCTGAGGGAGTGGCGCAGATCAAACGGCTACGCCCCTGAGTTACGCCCCCTCTGACGTCGAATCCTGGTTTTGCCCCTGGTATGTATAGTTTATTTACCGGTTGGTGGCTTAAAGGCGCACGCTATAGGTTGATGCCAGAAAATATTTTTCTTTCGAATTTTAATGCATTTTAAAGCTGCACTCTCACAGAATTAATGTTTTGACAACTTTTTTTGATTTTTGTATTGGAACGAGCCAATTTTTGCGAAAATCCATTGAAACCAGTTATATAAGACTGCTGACAAAAATTCAGATCGCAGATTTTTATATATAAGTTCAAAAATTGATGTTTGATGCATTTTCCTTAAACCGTTAGTAACGGTTTAAGCCATAAAACATTAATTTTCGAACGGAAATATGAAAATCTACGTTCTGATTTTTTGTCAACGATCTTATATCATTGGTGTGCAGATATATACGCAAAAAATTGCTCTTTCCGAGACAAAAAAATAAAAAAAGTTGTTAAAATGGTCAATCTTTGAGAGTTCAGCTTTAATGTTTTATTTATTCTACTTAAATAATTAAAACCACAAAAAGCGTATGATTTGTTTTCAGATTAAAAAGATAATACGATATAAATGATATGTTGGCGCATTTTTAACTGGGAAATTAATGGCCAAAATTATACATTTATATTACTATGTTGAGTGCCTTTAAATTAATGTTTTGTTTATACATACCTGTGGCCAACGGCAACGCATACATAACAGCACAGCTGGTCATGGTCACCACATACCAGCTTCAGCGCCTCCCCGGGGTGCATCCCGCATCTCTCCAGGGAGTCCGTCACCCCTGGGGCTGCCTCCCATTTCTTCACGTCCTTCCGGCTGAGCACCGCGTGCTTCTGATATAATCCGTTATGTTTTGAAACACAGTTTTGGCAGTAATATTTTGTGCATTGAGTACAATAATGGTGAGCTTCTGTGTTAAATCCGTTCTCTTCACACGGAGAGCAGGAAAAATCGTGAATGAAATCACAACCCCTCTGAATGGATGATTCGAAACCAGATGCCATTTTCTCTCTGGAGTTTAAAATGACTCACAAACTAAATCAAATAGATGATCATTCAGTCTGTACTGTTTATTTTGTAACAAGAAAGTAAATTGTTTTGTATTGAGCTGATAGGAAGAAAAAACAATATTACAATCAGTTTCACACTGGCACATAACCCGATATCAAAACAATGAGCGTTTTTACTACCGTGTTTCATTAACAAGCATTGTTTCCAAATCTAAACATATTTTAGTCCCATGTCAATTGAAATAGTTTCATAGCCGTTTCTATTCTCGAAAAAACCAAGATAAGCGTATCCCGAGCCAGTCGCTGATTGCCGATAAGTCACGATTGCTTGTCCCGAGCTTGGCGAAGATAGCCGAATAGTCGCGATTGCTTATCTCGAGCTTGCCAGAGATATCTGAGTAGTAGTTTCACATACAATTTAAAAATGCAATATTACTCTCAAATAAGATTTACCATATTTAATATAATTGTTTAAATTTACCAGAAAGGATTAATAAATGTCGAAAACAATGGTTCTTATGAAGGATACTCTGTTTAACTTGAAAGAAAGTTGCCGAAAACACGATATTTCTACCTTATGAGACACTAGTAGACCACAGTTAATCTTTTAGCATTCACCAATCATTTAATATTCTTGCGTTTTCATCTATTAAATACACGGCTATAAACTTGTTATCAGTAATTAATATTATTCATAAATGCATTATTTAGTAAGAAGTTGAAGGCTTATCACTCAAAAGTAATGTTTGTTATACATGTGTATGTATTGATTTTGATTAAGAGTGTCACTTTAATAATGTTCTAAGTTTTAATAAGTGGTCAGTAGTGTCTAGTGTGTCTATCCAGACTGCAATGCACTCGGTGACCCCTTCTTATTCTGTATAAATCCGCCATCTCGTTTAAAGGTTACTTCACTCGCTTCCCATGCCAGAGGTCCCGGGTTCAAATAACGAGTATTTTATCTAACAAATACGCAGAATCAATGGAGCGTATCCTCCTCCTCAACCTCATCCTCTTCCACCTCCTCCTCATCCTCCTCCTCATAGAGCACAGGGGGCGCCACCTCCTCCGCCTTCCCCTCCTCATGGAGCACAGGGTGCGCCTCCTCCACCACCACCACAACTACCACCACAAAGAGAGGACAGTTATGATAGTAGACGCATCATGGTATTACTATGAACATACAGCACAAATATGGTACATTTTGGCGAAAGAAATGCATTTTATGAGCAAAAGTAATGCATGATAAAATATAGGATAAAATTGTTAAGTTTCCATTGAAAAAAGGTGTTGTCGTTTAGAACATTTTATTGCAAGTGCTTAAGTGATGTTTACGATTTCATTCACGACGTGTTAAAATTGATTATCGGATTGTTGAGAGATATTACGAGCACTTTAAGAGTAGTTACGAATGCCTACGTATATTTAACGATTAGAAAAGGTATACCTGGTACAATCTGCATATTCGAACAATTCCCTTAAGTTGTGTGCAAGACGTTATAGTCACATCTCTTCACGCCGTATATACAATACAAACAAGCACGGTTGTAAAGAAGAAGGCAGTCAACAGTAAGAAGAGAACGCATTCACCCTCCACTGAACTACAACCGCGGAGACAGTCCGCTGCTAGGTATCTTTCTCTTTCCTGTGGGCTTGTGAAAGGAGCAGTTGTAAAAGTCGTTGAGGTAACTGCAATCTGTTGCTCTCATATGTCATGTTGTCTCGCTGGATGTCAGTTGTCGAATGATGATTTATAGAGAATTGCATACTTTTTGCAAAAACATAATGAAACGTGAAAACTCGTAACTTACTCGCAACTATTCTTAACAACACGTAAACAGATCTTAATTTACACGTAAATACTTAGATGGATCGTAACATTCCGTAATATACTCGTAGCAGTCAATAAAAAGCTCGTAAAATGTCGTTGCTTTCTCGTAATTATTCGAGGTAACTCGTAGATTCTTGCCGTAAATACATCGCAATAAACCGTAGATGACTCGTAATTACTCGTTCCCACTCTTAAATCGTTCGTAAAAGTGGTCAAATGGTAAGGATCCATGTACTTTTACGAAATTGTGCCATTTGTAAGGATTTGTAAGAAAATCCGTATATGTGAGGCCAGCATTACGTTTGCTCAAATAAAAGTGGTGAAAGATGATGTTATATATACAGCTGTTCATAGGCGTGGACATCTTACACAATGGTCGTGTCCCAATCTAAGACCCTAGATGTTAGATGTTGTTAAATATACAGTTTTTCATAGGCGTGGATCTCTTACACAAAGGCTCTTGCCACAAACCGAGACTCTATATGTTAGATGATGTTATATATCTATACAGCTTTTCATAGGCGTGGACCTTTAAGGCAAAGGCTCGTGTCCCAAACCGAGACCCTAGATGTAAGATGATGTTATATATACAGATTTTCATAGGCGTGGACCTCTAGCACAAAGCCTCGAGCCCCAAATCGAGACAATATATGTTAGATGATGTTATATATACAGCTTTTCATAGGCGTGGACCTCTAACACAATGCCTCGAGCCCCACACCGAGACCCTAGATGTTAGATGAAGTTATATATACAGCTTTTCATAGGCGTGGACCTCTAACACAATGCCTCGAGCCCAACACCGAGACAATATATGTTAGATGATGTTATATATACAGCTTTTCATAGGCGTGGACCTCTTACACAAAGCCTCGAGTCCCTAACCGAGACCCTAGATGTTAGATGATGTTATATATACAGCTTTTCATAGGCGTGGACCTCTAACACAATGCCTCGAGCCCCACACCGAGACAATATATGTTAGATGAAGTTATATATACAGCTTTTCATAGACGTAGACCTCTAACGCAAAGGTTCTTGCCCCAAACCGAGACCCTAGATGCAAGATGATGTTATATATACATATTTTCATAGGCGTGGACCTCTAGCCGACTAATGCTTACCATACATAAGGAAGTACTTTATCATGACAGGCTATTTTAGCTTACTTATATCATCAAAAAACATCACTTAAATTTTTTATTAGCAATCTTATGCAAGGTTTAATTTTAATACTACCATGACAACTACAGGGACCAGCCCAGTAGTTCATCATTTATATTAAATAAGCCTTGTTTAGAGGCACAAATTATGTCGAGCAAAGTAATGTACACTTTAAGTAATATAAAGTAGATTAACGACATACTTCGAAATCACGTTTTGAACAGTGTGTATATACCACGTGATAAATAATGTCATGAATACTACGTCGGAAGTCAATAATTTGCTTCGAATGAATTCTTTGAGAAAAGATAACTGGACTATGTATTCAGCATTTTAAGAGAATAGTTATTTTTGTCATCATTCGAAGCAAAATGCCTTCCGACGGAGCATGTATGGCGTAATTTATCACGTGGTATACACTCACTGTGAAAAGCCATCTTTACCTACATTGCTGACATTTCTATATTTTAATTTTATTTTTTCTCACCCAACAAATTATACTGTTAGAATTATATTTGTCACAACTATTCCAAAAATATACCAGAACGTCTTTGATTGAAACGTGCAAAAATCATTCAGAACAAAAAAGTTAAAACCAGTATTTGCGATATCGATAATTTATATATGCCGCGTTGTGCATACTATGATGATTATTTTGATTTATGCTTGTACAGTCGAAACCACTTGGCTCGAACTCGTTTGGCTCGAATTCATCGTTGGCTCGAACTGGTATTCAGTAACGATATCTTTATATTGACGGTAAGCAAACCCGCTTAGTTCGAATTTTTAGAAGCTCGATGTATTTTCACCGGTCCCTGGATGTTCGAGCCAACGGGGTTCGACTGTTCCTAAATAAATGTTCTGTTCTGTGATGATGAGCAGAATGTCAAAGCGTTTGAACATTGGTTTTTGTTGATTGACTAAGTCGCAATTTTAAAAGCAAACACTCCAGAAACAGATTGAAACTAATCAAAAGTAAAAAATGTCAATGTTAGTCACCTGAATAAAGGATATCCGAAACGATATAAAAATGAAAAGAAATATAGAGGATAACTGCTTGTTAAAGTTTAAGATCGTTATACATTTCACCGAGTGAACACCGAAAAAGTATATTTCACGAGTGTTATAGAAACGAGTGAAATATTTACTTTTGGTGTTCACTAGGTGAAATATATTGCGATATTACTCTTAATCCAACATTTGTTTTAATTTTTTAGATGCATTTAAACGATTAAAAATGACTGTTTATTATAATATTTCAGAAAAGTGCACCAAATTGTATGTGAACGTGTCGCCATTTCCGAAACGGAAACGGAGAGCGGGCTAAAATTTCAAAACAGTGAAAAATATCAAATTGATATTTGCACTGTTTGAAACAGTGAAATGTCAATTTTATTTCACTTGTAAATATCTATATACAAGCAGAAAGCGTATAATAAAATAGGATGTCTTTGATTGAAATCTATTATTCATCTGTGCCTGAAAACCAGGATATAAGTTAAACCGTAAGCTACTAGGCTTGTCCCTGCACATTCCTTTGTATAATAAAAACAAATTGTTACGGTAAGCAGATACTATTGCTTGTTCATATGTAGAAGGAACAATTTTAAAAGCAAATAGCCAAACAGGAACAACTAAGTTAAAAAACATTACACATATACTTTTATTCACCTATGGACAGGAAATCCACAAAAATACAAACATAATCTACCTTCCAAATTTTAAAGTACATGTTATGAAATGTGTTTTTTGAATTGCCTACACATACTTGTCAGATCAAATTTACGCGTATGCTTACTGACTAATGCGATCATTTATTTTAATAATCCAGTTTCGGATATATAGATTCAACCGTGCATCAATTTTAAATAAATGCGTAAAATGTAATGTATACGTTATACATACCTAAGCAGGGCCGCGAGAGAAGGGGAATACATGTGTATGTTATTTTAAGCAGATAATGACCAGTTATCTGTTGAAATCAATCATTTACTAAGTAAACTTGATTTCTTAAAATTTTCAAAGTTAAATTAAAATAATTTTTTTCGTGTTTTTTAACATTACAGTATGTTGATTTTTTTCAATAAGTTCTATGAAATAATGAATTTTGGAAAATTATTTCATAAGACTAAAGAGATTCTAAAATAAGGAAAGTGACTTAAGTTTAAAAAAAACTTTTTAACGAAGTTTTATGAATACCGCCTCAGGGGTGAAATTCATCATAGTCTTAATTGGGTCTTAAAGCGATGTAGCTTATCGAATTTCTCGGTATCAATAACGGATTTATACAGTGAATGAAGTCAATGATATATGGCCATAATATTGACTTAAATTGCTTATTGAATACCATCCCATTACATGTACGTCCAAAAATGATGGTTTATGGCTGAAAGCGTTGCTAACACGTTAAGAATAATGTTTTTTTAACGTAAACAAGAAAAGTCTGAAATGATCTTTTGTCAGTAGTCTTATATTACCGCTGTTCAGATATTCACGCTAGAAATTGGTTTATTCCAGAACAAAACAAATGTCAAAACGGTCATTCTGTGAGAGTGAAGCTTAAAAAAGCTAAAGTTTAATAAATTCAAAATAAAAGTAAAGCTTGTGTCACTTCCTAAAATCATGTGTCCCTTCCTGAAATCAAGTGTCACTTCCTACAATAATGTGTCCCCTCCTCATCATGTGTCTCTTTCTGAAATAATGTGTCCTCTCCTGAAATCATGTCACCCTTCCTGAAGCATGTGTACCCTCCAGAAAGCATTTTTTTCTTCCTGAAATCATGTGTCCCTTCCTGATTGAATGCGTTCTCTCCTGAAATAATGTGTCCCAGCCTGAAATTAAAGTGTTGTTTCCTGATTTAATGTGTCCCCTCCTGAAATCAAGTGTCCCCTCTTGAAAGAAAGTTTTCCTTCCTGAAATCATGTATCCCTTCATGATTTAATGTATTGCCTCCTGAAATAATGTGTCCCCTCCTGAAATCAAGTGTCCCCTCCTGAAAGCAAGTTTTCCTTCCTGAAATCATGTGTTCCCTCCTGAAATCAATTGTTCTTTCCTGAAATCATGTTTCTCTTTTTGTAAACATATGTCCCTTCCTGAAATCATATGTCAATTCCTGAAATCATGTGTTCCTTCCTGAAATCAAGTGTCTCTTCCTAAAATAATCTGTCCCTTCCTGAAGTCAGGTGTCTCCTCCTAAAAGTATGTGTTCCTTCCTAAAATCATGTGTTTCTTCCTGAAATCATGTGGCATGTGTCTTTTCCTGAAATCATGTTTCCCCTCCTGAAATAACCTGTTCCTTTATGAAATCATGTGTCCCCTCCTGAAATAATGTGTCCCCTCCTTAAATCAGGTATCCCTTCCTGAAATCAAGTGTCACTTCCTGAAATAATCCGTCCCTTCTTGAAGTCAGGTGTCTCCTCCTAAAAGTATGTGTTCCTTCCTAAAATCATGTGTTTCTTCCTGAAATCATGTGGCATGTGTCTCTTCCTTAAATCATGTTTCCCCTCCTGAAATCACGTGTTTCTTTATGAAATCATGTGTCCCCTCCTGAAATAATGTTTTCCCTTGTTAAATCATGTGTCCCTTCCTAAAATCATTGTGTTCCCTCCTAAAATCATGTTTCTCTTCCTGAAATCATGCGTCCCTTCCGGATTTAATGTGTCGCCTCCTGAAATATTGTGTCCCCTCCTGAAATCAAGTGTCCCCTCCTGAAAGCAAGTTTTCCTTCCTGAAATCATGTGTTTCCTCCTGAAATCAATTGTTCTTTCCTGAAATAATGTGTCTCTTCCTGAAATCATCTGTCCCTTCCTGAAATCATATGTCCATTTCTAAAATCATGTGTTCCTTCCTGAAATCAAGTGTCTCTTCATAAAATAATATGTCCCTTCCTGAAGTCAGGTGTCTCCTCCTAAAAGTATGTGTTCCTTCCTAAAATCATGTGTTTCTTTCTGAAATCATGTTGCATGTGTCTCTTCCTGAAATCATGTGGCCTCTCCTGAAATCACGTTTCCACTCTTGAAATTACCTGATCCTTTATGAAATCATGTGTCCCCTCCTGAAATAATATGTCCCCTCCTGAAATCATGTGTCCGCTTCCTGAAATCAAGTGTCACTTTCTGAAATAATGTATCCCCTCATTAAATCATGTGTTTCTTCCTAAAATCATGTTTCTCTTCCTGAAATCATGCGTCTCTTCCTGAAATCATCTGTCCCTTCCTGAAATCATATGTCTCTTCCTGAAATCATGTGTCCCTTCCTAAAATCTGGTGTCCCTTCCTGAAATCACCTGTCCCTTCCTGAAATCAGGGGTCCCTTCCTGCAATCAGGTCTCGGTTCCTGGAGTTTCATTTTTAACGACAATATGGTACACGTGAGATGCAAGTCTTGTTCGAACATGTCTGTCTATGTTATATTAGTATGTGAGATGTAAGTTTCATTTTAGTTTAGATGGTGATGTAAAATAAGAGATGTAAGTCTCAGTCTAACCGAGATGGTTATGTGAAATAAGAGATGTAAGTCTTAGTCTAACCGAGAGGGTGATGTAAAATATATGTAAGTCTCAGTATAACCGATATGGTGATGTTAAATAAGTAAGTAACTCTCAAGCTTACCAAATATTTCGATTTAATACGTGAGATGTAAGTCTCAATCTAACCTAAACAGTCGAAGTTATTCGTGATATGTATGTTTTGTTTTTGGTTTGTGTTCTTAAGAATCTGTCCTTCAAAGTTAATTTCAGTATAAAGTTCAAAATCGAGTCTGCATTCTTCCATAGACGACTCTCTTATGGTTCACGTTAACCCTGTTTCCGACTCTGAATTAAGGTATTGTTTTATTATTCTTTCTATTGCAATTCACCTGACTGTGTGTGAATTTTGCAAGTAAATCATTGTATTTAAATTAATTTAATCAGATGTTCTGAAGGTTATTACTGCAAACGTATTTATTGACACCAAAACGAGTTTGATAAAGCTTTTATTCGCCTCGTTTTTCATAAGTTTACAAAACGGAGTTAGCATAATAAAAACACGTTTATATGTTTGTTAATAAGCAATATATATATATATATATATTCCGTGTATATAATATAATATGTTTCATAGTTTGTTAGATATGATAAAATAAAAGTTTTCACAAGATGCTTTTGGATTCATATCATATAACCTATCGCCAGCGGTCGAAACAAAACAATTTTATATTACAAAACTGTAATACTTTGCATCAACAACACAATCCCAGTTCGATAGATCCAAATCAAACATTGATAATATTTTTGTTTAATATAAATTGATAACAAGAAGTGTGGTTTTAAATCCACCAACAATCAGAGAAGAAGTGCGGCTGCTGAAAAATATACCACTCGGTCCGCACACTCAGTCTTCTTTCCTTGCCAGGGTGGCCAACTTCTTCTTCCCGTTTTTGTCAACCTGAAGCATTGTGTCGGAGGCATAGCAGCAGACGAGCAAGTGTCCAGCATGTGTCATGTGCACTCCGGTAGGTTCTATCATATTACGGTCAGTTAGAGAGGCCAGCTTGTTGCCCTTGTTGTCCAGGGTGATCAGTTGATGGCTATTGTAGTTTGTGACGTAGATTGTCTTTCCGTCGTTACTGATGGCACATTTCCTCACCGTCCGCTCCCCAGACTTGCCCTCGTGCAGCCTCTTCACCTTCTGTCCCGACACCGTGTAGACGTACAGGGCGTTACCGGAGGAGATGTAAAGCTGACCGCCATGATGAGCTGCGGCAATACATCCATGGGTGAAACTTTACTTCCTCGTAGTAACGAGTTTGCCTTTCGTAGCATTCATGGAATGAAGTTCATTGTAAGCACAAACGGCCACTTCATTTCCGTCAATGTGACACACATCCCATGGGTACCCCGAGACATTACAGTGGTCGAGCACGCTGTACTCCTTGTCCAGGAGCTATACTTTACGAGTATACCTGTCTGCTATGACAAACTCTCCACTAGGCATCTCACATACGCCAACAATACCACATTGACGTTTGTCATCACCCATCCTCACGTTGTACTCCTTGTACTCCGCAACACTGAAGACGTGGTTTGGATCGGAAAGGGGATCTTCTCGCTGTTTGGTCATAACAGTTTGTTCCTCAATCTCTCCAAATGTCTTTATTGAAGATAAAAGTTCTTCTATAAGGTAATTGGCTTGAAATGTCACATTGTAACACTCAATGGCTGATATGCCACGAAGATGATCGTTTGCTTGTGAAATCATATCCTGGCTCTTTCTGTACGCAATATATGATTTTGACTCGTTTGATTTTACTTTGGTTTGAAAAGTGGTTATCAGGTTTTGTAGTTCGATAGTCATTTTATCACAAGTTTCGATATCTTTCTTTATGTCTTTTTCAAGTTTAACTATCATTCCGTCCAAGTCTTGTAAAGTTGCCTTCTCAATCTTGTCAAGAATTTCGTTGATCTTTTTACGTATGGTTTTAATTCCATCAGAAATGTCTGCGCGCGTTTATTCAGAGATGTCGTATTCTTCAATCGTGCTTCTTTCATCAGCTCGAATTGTTTTTCAAGTTCTGCTATCTTCTTTGGAATTTGTTGAAACTCAATATTTCTCTGAATACCTTTTGCTACATCTGAAATGTGTTGGATTTTGGAGCATTGTCTGAAACAAAGAAGTTGTGAAACAGTTATTATCAGATCTGCACAAATTGTATATGACCTTGTGGGGAAATGTTATAGAAAATGATCTAAATATAACGCAAGTATTCAATAGCGGTTCCAGGGGAGGGGGTGCAACCGTTTCCTCACTTTCCCCCTCTTAAATCGCCCAAGCTTACTTTTTAATGCGATAAAGGAGAAAAAAGGTAATAATATTATAATTGCCCTAAAGAGCATCATTCAGGGCTAGAATTGGATATTATAATTTTTGTTGGGGGGGGGGGAACCAAACCCAAATGAAAACACTTAAAACCAATTAAATTTCGGATCTGAGGGAGTGGCGCGAGTCACGCCATCTCTGACGTCGAATCCTAGATCTGTCCCTGGTAAGTATAACTTATTTACCGGTTAGTGTCTTAAAGGCGCACAATATAGGTTGATGCAAAAAAAAGTGTTTCTTTTGAATTTTAATGCATTTTAATGTTTTATTCATTCTACTTAAATGATCAAAACCACAAAAAGCGTATGATTTGTTTTCAGATTAAAAAGATAATACGATATAAATGATATGTTGGCGCATTTTCAACTGGGGAATTAATGGCCACGTAGCTATTTATTAAGACACCGTATGCATGTATAAAGGCTTTTTGTTAATTGTACACAAATCATGAGCTTTTTATCTTTAATCATTAAAAGTCGAATGAGTTAAATAATATAATTTATAAAAAAGAGCAAAAATCACCTTATGTTGAGTGCCTTTAAAGCTGCACTTTCACAGATGTACCGTTTATACAACTTTTTTTCGTAAATATCTGCAAACCAATGATAAAAGATTGGTGACAAAATATCAGATCACAGATTTTCATATTTCCGTTCGAAAATTGTTTTATGCCTTAAACCTATACTAACGGTTTAAAAAAAATGCATAAAACACCAATCTTTGTTCTTAAATATAAAAATCAGTGATCTAATCTTTGTCAGCAGTCTTATATAACTGTTTTCCATGCATTTTCGCAAAAATTGGCTCGTTCCAAGACAAAAAAAGAGAAAAAAAGTTATCAAAACGTCCAATCTGTGAGAGTGAAGCTTTAAATAGATGTTTTGTTCATACATACCTGTGGTTAATGGCAACGCATAAAGTACAGCACAGCTGGTCATGGTCACCACATACCAGCTTCAGCGCCTCCCCGGGGTGCATCCCGCATCTCTCCAGGACGTCCATCACCCTTAGGCCTGTCTCCCATTTCTTCACGTCCTTTCGGCCGAGTACCGCGTGCTCCTGATATAGTCCGTTATGTTTTGAAATACAGGTTTTGCTGTAATATTTTTTGCATTGTGTACAATAATGGTGAGCTTCTGTATTAAACCCGTTGTCTTCACAAGGAGAGCAGGAAAAATCGTGAATTAAGTCACATCCCCTCTGAATGGATGATTCGAAACTACATGCCAGTTTCTTTCCTGTGTTTAAAAATGACCCACAAACTAGTTCAAGCAGTCAGTTTCTGTTTTTTTTTGCTGGAAGTTTATTATCTTGTACTGAACTGCTACGAAGAAAACACAAATTGCGATCAATTAAACACTGACATATAACACAATATCATAATGATAAGCATGGTAACAACCGTGCTTAATTTACAATCGTTTTTCGAATAAAAACATGTTTTTTTAATAATGCCGTAGTTTATTCCTTTGTCAACATTAAAATAATTATCGAATGCTGAGTGGGCCTTTCCACACTCGGTTAATTGTCGATCCCGGAGCTTGCCGAGTTGTAACGATTGTCTAACCCGAGTTGTCCGGATATTGCCGAATAGTTGTAGTTTCCTGTATATTTTATTGCGAATTGACCCATTTCCACGAACAATAACACTGAGTGCTAGTGCATCTCGAACCCCAACACCATGTATGGGAAGATATTGATGATCCAAAATTATATTTCGTTTTCTCTCTCGGGTTTAAAAAGACTCACGAACTAAAACAAATAATTGTTCTTTCAACCACATCTGTCTATTTTGTAACAAGGAAATAAAGTTTTGTACTGATACGAAGAAACCACAAATTACGATCAATGTCACAATATCCAAATGATCCTTAATAAACAATAATGTTTTTTTCCAAATCTAAACAATTTTTAACATGCCTAGATTTAGTACGGTATCTTCAATTTCAATAGTAGTTATCGACTGTTTAGTAGGCGTTCCTACACTCGGAATGCACAACGACATAAATATATCCCGAGCTTGCCGAAGATTGCCGACATATCACGATTGCCCATCCCAATCCATACGGAATTCCTCGGCCTTTTCAATCGACATTAACCTTGGATCCGCTAGTGGCATTAATAATTTGGATTACAAAAGTAATGTCATTATGATTTTCTGCTCAATTGAAACTACTACGCGATCTGCTTGTAGCGTGGTTAAATATTGTTTAATAAAAAAAGATTTCTGACATTGTAGACCGTCCAAAGACATCCGCGATTCTTTCGATAGAAAATGGCCGGATTTTTTTTTATAAAGTATATCTTGAAAGTGCTGAGCTGCACGACAAATAACATTTTATATTTGGGAAAAAGTTCCACTTGTGTAGTAATCCTTACCAACATAAGAGTACTAGCCCACCTCATGCTTACCAAGTAAGTTCATGTACACCAAGTAACATGTACACCAAGTAACCTAACATGTATACCAAGTAACCTCATGTACACCAAATAGCCTCATAAACACCAAGTTACCTGTTGTACATCCAGTAACCTCATGAACACCAAGTAACCTCATCTACACCAAGTAACCTCATGTACACCAACTAACGTCAGCTACACCAAGTAACCTCATGTACTCCAAGTAACCTCATGTACACTAAGTAACCTCATGTACACCCAGTAACCTTATGTACACCAAGTAACCTCAGTTACACCATGTAACCTCAGCTACACCAAGTAACCTCAAGTAAACCAAGTAACCTCATAAACACCAATTTACCTCATGTACATCCAGTAACCTCATGTACACCCGGATAGCTCATGTACGCCAAGTAACCTCATGTACGCCCAGTAACCTCATGTACATCCAGTAACCTCATGTACACCCGGATAGCTCATGTACGCCAAGTAACCTCATGTACGCCCAGTAACCTCATGTACGCCCAGTAACTTAATGTCTGCCTAGTAACCTCATGTAAAAAAGTAACATCTTGCACACCAACTAACCTCCTGTATACAAGGTAACCCTAAGTACGTCAAGACACCTCATGCACATGGAGAAAATCCATGTGTACCAAGTAACTTCATGTATACCAAGTAACCTCATGTTCACTTAGTAAACACAGGTAATCGCACGTATAGCCATTAACTATATGTGTACCAAGTTACCTCATTTAAACCAAGTAACAATATGTACATCAAGTATCCTTGTGAACAACAAGTAACAGCAAGTAACCTTATGTTTACCAAGTAACCTCATGTACACAAATTTACCTCATGTGTACCAAGTAATTTATTATGTACCAAATAACCTCAACGAGTAACCTCTTGTACACCCAGTAACCTCATGTACACCCAGTAATTTTATGTACAGCAAGTGACCTTGTGTATACCAAGTAACCTCATGTACACCAAATAATCACATAAACAATTAGTAACCTCATGTTCACCCTGTCAACTTATAAACATCAAGTAACTTTATGTAAACCAGGTAACCTAATGTTCTACGGGTTAACTCATGTACACCAAGTAATGCATGTACACTATCTAACCGTATGTATACTAAGTAACCTCATATACACCAAGTTACCTGATGTACCAAGAAACATCATATGAATCATAAGACAAGTTACCTCATGTACACCAATCAACCACATTTGTACCATGTTACCTCATGTGCACTTAAAAACCTCATGTGTACCTACTATCATCGTGGGTACCTAGTTACGTCATGTACACCGACTTTCTTCACGTAGTGTACCATGTAATCTTATGTATACGAAGTAACCTCATGACACCCAGAAACCTCGTGTACACCAAGAAACGGCATTCGCAAAACTGGCTCGTTCCAAGACAAAAGTAAAACAAGTTGTCAAAACCTTCAATCTGTGTGAATGCAGCTTTAAGATTACAAAGACACCTGTATTCTGTTTGAAATGTAAGTAAATCTGACTCAAATTGAGAATCTGTAAAACACACCCGTATTCCTTAGTGCTTATTAAGTCGCAAAATAGCACACCCTGTATTTTAACTATCTTTATCATGTTTTAATAGTATCAGTATATTCCACTTTGTAATACACAAATACACATTTTGATTTATATGTAGAAGTACGCTATGCACTGAAATATATGTACTGATGATTGCAACAGCTGGTATGCACATCTGGATTGATGCATGGAAACAATGTGAATTTCCTGAGAAAGATAGACAGTGTTTTGTGTGATGTTATGTCATTCATGCTTTGATCCACTTATCCTTTAAAAAAGCACCCGTTTTGCTCATGCATGCAGCCTTTAACATTTGCAGGATAGAGTGCTCATAATTATCAAATATGTTAATATTATATATGTTATATATATAATAAACTTGATTTGGTTATAAACGCATGTATCCTTTAACCTTCACAGGATTATCAAAACATGTTCATATTATGTTAACAAAAACGTATGTGGTTTTAAACGCATGCATCCTTTAACCTTCAAAGGATGATCAAAACATGTTATATTATGTTAACAATAACGTATGTGGTTCTAAACGCATGTATCCTTTAACCTTAACACGATTAACAAAACAAAACATGTTCATATTATATTAACAAAAACGTATGTGATTTTAACCCTTTA
Organism: Mya arenaria; assembly: GCF_026914265.1. NCBI lineage: Eukaryota > Metazoa > Mollusca > Bivalvia > Myida > Myidae > Mya > Mya arenaria. The sequence continues at coordinate 41,131,294 of NC_069135.1, forward strand.
ACCTTCACAGAATTATCAAAACATATTCACATTATGTTAACAAACACTTATGTTGTTATAAACGCACGAATCTTCATATACATGTGTGTTTGTGTGTGTGTGTGTGTGCGTACGTACGTGCGTGCGTGCGTGCGTGCGTGTATGTGTGTTTGTTAAAGCTTTATATCAAAGTTTGCTTTTACGCCATTCCTCAATAGTGTCAATAACGTTTTTACATCAAGCCATATAATAAAACAGTACCTACCCTCCATAACATGCTCATTATCTATTGATAAGTGATTTTGATATATGTAACTCTAACCACGCAATAGTTGTTTGGCCTTACTTGGAGTGCAGTGAAAAGTGAATAACACTGCACTACATTCATAAATTACCAAGCGAAATGCCCGGGGAATATCACCGTTTCAAGACACTGTCATCAATATTACCATACCTCTACATAAGGAAATACTTTATCATGGCCGTTTGATTTAACTTCATAATTTAAAATTATAAAGCCCATTTTAAGAATTGAGAAATCTAACGCAAGGTTAAATTGTTAATAACAGAATGAAATCTACAGGGACAAGTCCAGTAGTTGAACATTCAAAATTTATTCGTGTTTAGAACCACAAGTTATGTTGGCTGTAGAAATGTCCAATAAAAGGGACTAGGAACGTGATGATACAATTGCAAGAAAATAAACATTTTCAAAAATTTACATAAAATTTATATGGTTGTGTTCAACGCATTGAATTTTGCTTGCTGATTTATCACATAGCTTACGACACATGTATCTTTCGCAGCTTAAGCGTACTTTTCCAATTCAAAATTCACTGCATTTGTCTACCACGTATATACAAAAAAAAGATAGTGTCGATATCAGTACACGTATCTGTTCTAATCACCTGTGCTTTATTTTTAAACGGGTAAACTCAGCTGGGACAGTGGTAACATATTATTTAAATCATGTAAAGTTATTTTTAATCTGTTTCATACGTATTGATTTTTTGCTTGTTTTGAGGTAAAACTGTATTTGCTGTTTTTGGGGCCATCTGGTGTCTAGGCCCATTAAATTGATGTTGAATAAATTCACTACAGATGTCGAGAATACATGACACACGTACAAAAGTCATCTTACCTTCGATGCTGACATTTCTGACAAAATATAATGGAAGTATTATAGTTGTCACAACTCTTCCAAAAATGTACCAGAACGTCTTTGATTGAAACGTGTAAAATTCATTGAAAACCCAAACAGAATAGTTAACACCAATATTTGTGATATCGATAATTTATCTATGCAGTTGTGCATGCTATGATGTTAGCCCAAACTCGCTCAGCTCGAATTTCTCGTTGACTCGAACTGGATTTAAGGACCATTTTCTATATTGAAGGTAAGCATGCCCGCTTGGATTGAGCCAATGGGGTTCGAAAGTATCTAAAGCAATGGTCCGTTCTGTTCTGTGATATCGAGCAGAATGTCAAAGTGTTTGATCATTGATTTTAATTGGTTGACTAAGACGCAATTTTAAACAGCCAACATTGCAAAAACAGATGGAAACAAATAAAAAATAAAAAATGTCAATGCTAGTCACCTGAATAAAGGATATCAGATATTAAAACCACACCAGGTCTAGCTGAGAACACACAATGTGTGATTTCAAATGTCTTCATAAATTTAAACAGGCGTTGAGAACATGTTATTGAAAAATAATTCTCAAAATAATTTAATGTCATTCCTATATGACTTATACATACTTGTCAGATCAAATCCACGCGTATGTTTACTGATTATGCAACCACTTTTTAATTATCTAATTTTGGATATTTAGATTTATCAGTTGTCTACCGTGCATCGTTTTTTATTATTAAATACGTGAGTTTTAATGTATACCTAATACATAATAAAGCAGTGCCGTGAGAGAAGGGGAGTATGTTATGTGTATGTATGTTATTTTAAGCCAGAGAATGACAAGTTATCTGTTAAAATCAATCATTGACTAACTTAAGTTGATTTCATAAAATTTTCAGAGTCAAATTCAATTTAATTTATTAGTGTCTTTGAACGTTAAAATATATTCTTTTTCTCACTAACTTCAATAAAATAATGAATTTTGGAAATTCTTCGATTTTATTTCATTTGACTTAAGAGATTCTAAAATTAGGAAAGTGACTTAAGTAAGAAAATGACTAAAGAAGTTTTATGAATACCGCCACAGGGTTAAAATTCACCATGGTCTTAATAAGCTCTTAAAACGATGCAGCTAATCGGATTGCTCGGTATAAGAAATGGACCTTCAGAGTGAATTACGTCTATGATGTATAACCGTAATATTGACTTAAATTGCATAATGAATGCCATCGCATTACATGTACGTTCAAAAATTAAAGGGTTTTGGCTATAAGCGTTACTAACGCTTTGTAAATAATGACTTTTTCGGAATAAGAAATCATTTTTTTAACGTAAACAAGAAAAGTCTTAATTGATCTTTTATCGCGTAACATTGTGCCAACGACAATGATAAATATAATGTTGTTATAAGCTGAAATCAAATGAAGCTTGTGTTCAGTTTCAGCTAAAATTAATAACAACTCATTCTATTAAAAATAATTATCTTTCTTCAGTAAATAAAGTCTTTCGTTTTAACGACAATATTATTCTGAACATATTATGTTTGTGAAAACATCTACATGTTTCAGTTCTCATCGTTTAACACGTTCAAAAACAATTGCGTTATGGTTCATACTAAACTGAAAATTACCTACCATTTCAATGTATCAGCAGTCGCATTCTAGCTGAAACTGATGATTTCATATGTGGAATGACGGTCTCAATCTTACATAAACTGTCGATGTAACACGTGAGATGTAAGTCCCAGTCCAACGGAGGCTGTCGATGTTAACCTTGGGATTTAAATCACAATCTAACCAAGACTGTTGCTATTAAACGTGAGATGTAAGTCTCAATCTAACCGACACTGTCGACGTTATACGTGAGATGTAAGCCTGAATCTAACGGAGACTGTCGACGTTATACGTGAGATGTAAGTCTCAATCGTATCGACACTGTCGACGTTATACGTGAGATGTAAGCCTGAATCTAACGGAGACTGTCGATGTTAAACGTGAGATATGTAAGTCTCAATCTAATCGACAATGTCGACGTTATACGTGAGATGTAAGCCTGAATCTAACCGACACTGTCGACGTTATACGTGAGATGTAAGTCTGAATCTAACCGACACTGTCGACGTTATACGTGAGATGTAAGCCTGAATCTAACGGAGACTGTCGATGTTAAACGTGAGATATGTAAGTCTCAATCTAATCGACAATGTCGCTATTAAACGTGAGATATAAGTTTCAATCTAACCGACATTGTCGATGTTATACGTGAGAAATTAATCTGAATATAACCGAGACTGTTGATGTATTGCATAGATGTAAGTCTGAACCGAACCGAGACTGTCGATGTGATACGTGATATGTATGTTGTGATTTTGGTTTGTGTTCTTGAGAATCTATCCTACAAAATTAATTTCAGAATACGTTCATAATTGCGTGTGCATTCTAATGGTTCATGAGAACCCTATCCCCGACATTGAATTAAGAGATTGTTTTATTATTTTTCTTCAATTCAATTCAAAACAATTATATATGACAACACTACAGTGCACTTTGCAACAATTAGGAAGATCCCAGATCGATAGTACCAAATCAAACATTGTTTGTAGTTTTAATTTAACTTGATAACAAGAAGTGTGTCTTCCTGTTCTACAACAATCAGAGAAGAAGTGCTGCTGCTGAAAAACAAACTATACGGTCTATAAACTCCGTGTTCTTCCCTTGCCAGGGTGGCCAACTTCTTCTTCCCGTCATTGTCAGCTTGGAGCACTGTGTCGGAGCCATAGCAGCAGACGATCACGTGTACATCAGGTGTCACGTGTACTCCAGTAGGTCCTCTCATGTCAGGGTTAGTGAGAGAGTCCAGCTTGTTGCCGTTGTTGTCCAGGGTGATCAGTTGATGTTGACAGTAGTTTGTGATATATACTGTTTTCCCGTCGTTACTGATGGCACATTTCTCGACAGTGTTACCCCGTGACTTGTCCTCGTACAGCCTCTTCACCTTCTGTCCCGACAAAGGGTAAACGTAGAGGGCGGTTTTGGAGATGTAAAGCTGGCCACCATGATGAGCTGCGGCATAACAGTCATGGTTGAAGCTTAACTTCCTCGTAGTAACGAGTTTCCCTTTCGTAGCATTAATGAAATAATGTCCTTGTTTATCAGCATTTTTTCTGTCAACGCAAACGGCTACTTCATTTCCGCCAACATGTCACACGTCCCATGGATTTCCCGGGATATCACAGTGGTCGAGCACCCTGTACTCCTTGTCCAGGAGCTTCACTCTACAATTTCTAGAGTCTGCTATGACAAACTCTCCACTAGGCATTTTACACACGCCATAGATAGCCCATTGATATTTGTCGTTTTTTCAACTAAACGTTGTAGTCCTTGTACTCTGCAACACTGAAGACGTGGTTTGGATCAGAAAGGGGATCTTTTCGCTGTTTGGTCATAACAGTTTGTTCTTCAATCGCTCCAAACGTCTTTACTGCAGATAAAAGTTCTTCGAAAATATTATTGGCTTGGTATATTACATTGTATCACTCAATGGTTGATATGCCACGAAGTTGATCGTTTGCTTGTGAAATCATACCCTGGCTCTTTCTGGACGCAATATATGATTTTGACTCGCTTGACTTTGCTTTGGTTTGAAAAGTGGTTATCAGGTTTTGCAGTTCGATAGTCATTTTATCACAAGTTTCGATATCTTTCTTTATGTCTTTTTCAAGTTTAACTATCATTCCGTCCAAGTCTTGTAAAGTTGCCTTCTCAATCTTGTCAAGAATTTCGTTGATCTTTTTACGTATGGTTTTAATTCCATCAGAAATGTCTGCGCGCGTTTATTCAGAGATGTCGTATTCTTCATTCTTGATTCTTTCATCAGCTCGAATTGCTTTTGAAGTTCAGCTATCTTCTTTGGAATTTGTTGAAACTCAATATTTCTCTGAACACCTTTTGCAAGATCTGGCACGATGCGTAGCCGGTAACGAGGCTTGCCGACGCAGGTGCTCTCGGGTCGGATTTTTCTATCCGGAACGGGAACACATGACAGATATTATTAATCGCGTGATCACCGTATTGTCTCAACCCTAATTTATACTTTACAATGGCATGACTTAAACAAATCTCACGCCATACACACAGATAAGCGGATATGCGTGTCATTGAAGACAGGGATGATGCGCTGTATTTACATTCAAATATTTTAGTTTAATAGATTTAACAATATTTTAGATAGTGGCAATAAAAACCCCTCTTATATAGGTGATTTTCGATGATTGAGGCCATCAGTCCTTATATAGGTGATTATCGATGGTGGAGGCCTTTAGTCCTTATATAGGTGATTATCGATGGTGGAGGCTCTCTTTCCTTATATAGGTGATATATTATCGAAAGTTGAAGCTGTCTTTCCTTATGTAGGTGATTATCGATAGCGGATGCTCTCTTTCCTTATATAGGTGATATATTATCGATAGTGGGGGCTGTCTTTCCTTATATAGGTGATAATCGATGGTGGAGGCTCTGTTTCCTTATATAGGTGATATATTATCGAAAGTTGAGGCTGTCTTTCCTTATGTAGGTGATTATCGATAGCGGATGCTCTCAGTCCTTATATAGGTGTTTATCGATGTTGGAGGCTCTCAGTCCTTATATAGGTGATTTTCGATGGTGGAGGCTCTCTTTCCTTATAAGGGTGATTATCGATGGTGGAGGCCTTTAGTCCTTATATAGGTAGTTATCGATGGTGGAGGCCTTTAGTCCTTATATAGGTAGTTATCGATAGTGGAGGCCTTACGTCCTTATATAGGTAGTTATCGATAGTGGAGGCCTTACGTCCTTATATAGGTAGTTATCGATGGTGGAGGCCTTTAGTCCTTATATAGGTAGTTATCGATAGTGGAGGCTCTCAGTCCTTATATAGGTAGTTATCGATGGTGTTGGAGGTGCAATTTCAATAATATGTGTGGTTACGCGACATTGTCCAAATTGTAGCATAAACTAGAAACGTGCAGGTTTATTTGTGTTAGAAAAGTACAGCTAAATATGTGGTTGAGTTTTCCTTTTTAGAGTCACCTGTGGACCATCGTTAGATTAATGGGATTTGCTCTCTTACAGTTGTTAAATTATATATAGCTTCACCTAAGCATTACACTGTTTAAAAATGAATGATATTCAATAACGGAATAGTTTTATTGTTAACGACAACATTACTCTAAATATATTATGTTTGTTAGTGTTATGTCTTGATGTTTCAGTTCTAACCACGTTTTATACGTTTTTTAGCAGAAGCTCTTGCGTCTTGGTTCAAACGAGGACATGTATATACCATTTCAGTACACAAGACGTCGAAATCAAGCCGAACCTGACTATTTTATACGTGGAATGCAAGTCGAAATCTAACCGAGAGTGTTAATGTTACATGTGATGTGTAAGTGTCAATTTAACCGAGACTGTCGATGTTATACGTGAGATGTAAGTCTGAGCCAAACCGAGACTGATAATGTTATACGTGAGATGTTAGTCTGAGCCAAACCGAGACTGATAATGTTATACGTGAGATGTAAGTCTTAATCAAACCTTGACTGATGAGGTTATACGTGAGATGTAAGTCTTAATCAAACCGAGAGTGTTAATGTCACATGTGATGTGTAAGTGTCAATTTAACCGAGACTGTCGATGTTATACGTGAGATGTTAGTCTGAGCCAAACCGAGACTGATAATGTTATACGTGAGATGTAAGTCTGAGCCAAACCGAGACTGATAATGTTATACGTGAGATGTTATCCTGAGCCAAACCGAGGCTGATAATGTTATACGTGAGATGTAAGTCTGAGCCAAACCGAGACTGATAATGTTATACGTAAGATGTAAGTCTGAGCCAACCCGAGATTGATAAAGTTATACGTGAGATGTTAGTCTGAGCCAAACCGAGACTGATAATGTTATACGTGAGATGTTAGTCTGAGCCAAACCGAGACTGATAATGTTATACGTGAGATGTTAGTCTGAGCCAAACCGAGACTGATAATGTTATACGTGAGATGTTAGTCTGAGCCAAACCGAGACTGATAATGTTATACGTGAGATGTTAGTCTGAGCCAAACCGAGACTGATAATGTTATACGTGAGATGTAAGTCTGAGCCAAACCGAGACTGATGATTTTATACGTGAGATGTATGTTGTGCTTTTAGTTAGTGCTCTGGAGAATATATCCTCTAAAACGTTTTTATTCAACGTTCACAATCTTGTATGCATTTTTCCAAAGACAATGGTTCGCGTGCACCCTATCACCAACATTGGATTAAGAGACTGCTTTATTCTTTTTCGATGGCAATTCAACTAACTATGTGAATTATGTAATTAAATCTTCAGTATAATATTTCAATTTAATAAATCAATCGGATGGTGTTTTCAAAGTTTTAAGTGCCAACGTATTAATTGACGCAAGATCGAGTTTATTCGCTTCGTTTTAAATGAATTTCAATATTAGGAGATACCATAATAAAAAAGCAATACGTTTACATGCTCTTTAATAGGCAATGTATATATACACGAACATTGAACAATCTACATTCACCGAAATGAACATACACACATGTATTGCTACAAATAGCTTGTGTCATATAAAATCGTCCCAAACTTATTCAAATATACAAATTCACAAGAAGCTTTTGGATTCATATCATAAAACTTATAACCAGCGGTCTAAACACAACAATTAATATTTTGACAATACTGCAATGAACTTTGCAACAATCAGGAAGATCCCTGTTCGGTAGTACCAAATTATATATTGATAGTTTTAATTTAACTTGATAACAAGAAGTGTGTCTTTCACTCCACCAACAATCAGAGAAGAAGTGCTGCTGCTGAAAAATAAACCATGCGGTCCTTTCACTCCGTCTTCTTCCCTTGCCAGTGTGGCCAACTTCTTCTTCCCGTCTTTGTCAACCTGAAGCACTGTATCGGAGTCACAGCAGCAGACGAACACGTGTCCAGCAGGTGTCACGTGTACTCCGGTAGGGCTTTTCATGTCAGGGTCAGTGAGAGAGGAAAGCATGTTGCCCTTGTTGTCCAGGGTGATCAGTTTATGTTTACTGGAGTTTGTGATATAGATTGTTTCCCCGTCGTTACTGATGGCACATTTCTCAACCGTGATAATCCCACTAAAGTCCTCGTACAGCTTCTTCACCTTCTTTCCCGACATCGTGTAGACGTACAGTGCGTTTTTGGAGGAGATGTAGAGCTGGCCACAATGATGAGCTGCGGCAAAACATCTATGGCTGAAACTTAACTTCCTCGTAGTTTTGAATTTCCCTTTCGTAGCATTAATGAAATAAAGTTCATTGCCAACACAAACAGCAACATCATTTCCGTCAATGTGACACACGTCCCATGGAGACACCAGGAAATTACAGTGGTCAAGCATCCTGTACTCCTTGTCCAGGAGCTTCACTTTACAATTATTCCAGTCTGCTATGACAAACTCTCCACTAGGCAATTCACATACGCCACGGATAGCACATTCACCTTCGTCATCACTCATCTCCACGTTGTACTCCTTGTACTCTGCAACACTGAAGATGTGGTTTGGATCGGAAAGGTGATTTTCCGGCTGTTTGGTCATAACAGATTGTTCTTCAATCGCTCCAAACGTCTTAATTGGAAATAAAAGTTCTTCGATAAAATTATTGGCTTGAAATGTTACATTGTAACACCCAAAGGCTGCTATGCCACGAAGTTGATCGTTTGATTGTGAAATCTTATCCTGGCTCTTTCTGTACGCAATATATGATTTTGACTCACTTGATTTTGCTTTGGTTTGAAAAGCGGCAATCATGTTTTGCAGTTCGATAGTCAATTTATTACAAGTTTCAATATCTTTCTTTAGGGTTTTTTCAAGTTCAGCTATCATTCCGTCCAAGTCCTGTAAAGTTGTCTTCTCAATCTTGTCAAGGATTTCGTTGATCTTCTTACGTATGGTTTTAATGTCATCATAAATGGCTGCCCGCGTCTTTTACAAAGATGTCGTGTTCTTTAATCGTGCTTCTTTTAACAGCTCGAATTGCTTTTGAAGTTCAGCTATCTGTTTTGGAATTTGTTGAAACTCAATATTCGTCTGAATACCTTTTGCTACATAAAGAATGTGTTGAATTTGGGAGCAATGTCTGAAACAAAGAAGTCATGAATCTGTTGTTATCAGATCTGCATAAACTGTATATGACCTTGCTTATGTGGAAAAATGTGATAGAAAATAATTTAGATATAACGCAAGTAACCAAAAGCGGTTCTAGGAGTGGGGGTGCGACCGTCCCCTCCCCTCCCCTTCTTTAATCACCCAAGCTTACTTTTTAATGTTATATAGGAAAAAGATAATATAAAATGCCTAAAAAGCATCATTCAGGGCAAGAATTTAATATATTTTTCTTTGGGGAGACCAAACACCCGTAAAACACTTAAATTATTGAGTTTTGGTCATACTTGTGTGGCGCAAATCAAACGGCTCTGCCCCTGAGTAACGCCCCGACTCTGACGTCGAATCCTAGACCCGCCCCTGGTAAGTATAGCTTATTTACCGGGTTGTGTCTTAAAGGCGCACAATATAGGTTGATGGCAAAAAAAAGTTTTTCTTTTGAATTTTAATGTATTTTAATGTTTTATTAATTCTACTTAAATGATCAAAACCACAAAAAGAGTATGATTTGATTAAAAATTACTACGATATAGATGATATGATGGCACATTTAACTGGATAGCCACGAAGCTGTTAATTAAAAACACCGTGTGTATGTATAAAGGCTAAAAAATAAATAAACATGTACATTAATCATAAGCTTTCTTTAATCATTAAAAGTTGAATGTCCCTTTAAATAGATGTTTTGTTTATACATACCTGTGGTCAATGGCAACGCATACAGAACAGCACAGCTGGTCATGGTCACCACATACCAGCTTCAGCGCCTCCCCAGGGTGCATCCCGCATCTCTCCAGGGCGTCCGTCCCCCCTAGGGATGCCTCCCATTTCTTTACGTCCTTCCGGCCGAGCACCGCATGTTTCTGATATAATTCGTTATGTTTTGAAACACAGTTTTGGCAGTAATATTTTTTTGCATTGAGTACAATAATGGTGAGCTTCTGTGTTAAATCCGTTCTCTTCACACGGAGAGCAGGAAAAATCGTAAATGAAGTCACAGCCTCTATGAATTAACGATTCAAAATTAGATGCCATTTTCTCTCTTGAGTTTAAAAAGGTCTCACACACTAAATCAAATAGATGATCATTTAGTCCGTACTGTTTATTTTGTAACTAGAAAGTAAATTGTTTTGTATTTAGCTGATACGAAGAAAAAACAATATTACAATCAGTTTCACACTGACACATTACACGATATCAAAACAGTGAGCGTTATGTACTACCGTGCATTGTTTCCAAATTTAAACATATTTTAGTCCCATGTCAATTGCAATAGTTTGGTAGCCGTTCCTAATCTCGGAACGCACTACGAGATAAGCGTATCCCGTGCTAGCATGTTATTGTCGATAAGTCACGATTGATTGTCCCGAGCTCGCCGGAGATAGCCGAATAGTCACTATAGCTTATCGCAAGGTTGCCGGAGATAGCCGTCTATCAAGTTCACATATAACTAAATAATGTTTCTATTGACAGAATAGTGAATTGACCGAATTGAACGAAAAATAACACTCCCGTTTGCCTGAGCGCTTCATGACCCCAACATCGGGAAACATTGTACTGACATGTAGGCATATCTAGCATACCGGATAGGCATTTCCGGTGACGTCAGTCGTGCTGGAAAATTCCATCTGGCACCCCCATGCCAGATGAGTCACGCGCTGTGACGTAATACTTTTTATTTATTTTCTTATATACTTTATGTAACCATAATTATGAGATCTCAATAGATGAGTTCCATAAACATTAACTTTGGAAAAATATATCTTCATAACAAAACAAAATGACCCTTAAAAGACGTGATATCGAAGGAACTTATTTATGTTTGCAGTTACAAATTACTGCGCGTCATGACGTCAGTATACATCATCGCACGCGCTTTTTGGTGGAATGTACAAAAATGCGCTCTTTTATGTATTTTATTTACAAATTATGTAATTAAATGTATGCTAGAAAAATATCTATCATGTGTGTCTGTTCCAGTTAGAAAATTCCGACCCTCGGGCACGCTACGTAGCCGGTAACTCGCCATCTTGGACGTAGTAAGGTGTGCCTATCCAGACTGCAATGCACTCGGTGACTCCTTCTTATTCTATATAAATCCGCCATCTTTGACGTAGTAAGGTGTGCCTATCCAGACTGCAATGCACTCGGTGACCCCTTCTTATTCTTTATAAATCCGCCATCTTGGACGTAGTCAGGTGTGCCTATCCAGACTGCAATGCACTCGGTGACCCCTTCTTATTCTATATAAATCCGCCATCTTGGACGTAGTCAGGTGTGCCTATCCAGACTGCAATGCACTCGGTAAACCCTTCTTAGAGTATATAAATCCTCCATCTTGGACGGAGTAGAAAATCATTCGCTTTTCTTGTGCACTCTGGCGTAACGGGGATTTTCGGAACCGCTCCAAAGTAACGCTTCCGGATCCAACCTGTCGGGAACGGTCAGCCGAGCAGACGACTTTAACATAACCCCCGTCGTTAAAACAAATTTAACTGTTTCATTTTTTCACAGATCCGTCATAGCAGACGATGTTTTTGGTCAGTTTCGGCTTATATAGGAAAAAATATTTTCCATCATATATCATATTCTAAATGCCACACAATCATCAATAACTGGATTATCTATATTCTTAGATTCTATAGCTTTTGTTTATAACCTCTATCATAAATCATGTTGCATCTGGATTAAACCGGCTGTCACAAGACATCTTGCATCCCATAAGGCTAGCTCACACTATAAACAGACACTACAACGTTTAAGTATTTAAAAAAAAATATAATAATATTAATTAGAGATAAGCAGTTTAAGAATATTTAAACCTGAAGGAAACATGTCAGAACGTGTTTTATAGGTTTAACTATGATCAAATCAATAGACAGGTAAACCCAAATGTTTAAACTATTTAACATATTTAACAGTGTATTGTTTCGGTTCAGAACATTTATCATTTGCAATGAACTGAAAAAACACACTCTTCATTTGTACGGTATCTGTGGTGTAAAGGTTACTTCAAACGCTTACTTTGCCAAAGGTCCCTGGTTGGATCATGGGAGCGGGTGGGGATAAAAAACTAAAAGTTAAATGTGTTCTTTCTTACAACAAATCAAATTACGATTATTTTATCTAGCAACTACCCAGAATCAATGGAGGGTCCTCGTCCTCCTCCTACTCCACCTCCTCACCATCATCATGGAGCAGAGGCGACGCCACCTCCGCCTCCCCCTCCTCATGGATCACAGGGAGCACCTCCTCCGCCTCATCTTCCTCATGGAGCACAGGTAGCGCCTCTTCCTCCACCTCCCCTCCTCGTGGAGCACAGGGAGCGCCTCATCACCCGCTTCATGAGCACAGGGTGCTCCTCCTTCTCCGCCTCCCCTCCTCATGGAGCACAGGGAGCATTTTCTTTTCCGCCTTCTTCTCATGGAGCATAGGAAACGCCTCCTCCTCAGCCTCCACCTCATGGAGCACTGGGTATGCCTCTTCCTCCGCCTTTCCCTCTTTATGGAGCACGGGGATGCGCCTCTTCCTCCGCCTCCCCCTCCTCATGGAGTACAGGGAGCGCCTCCTCCTCCACCACAACAACTCCCACAACCAAGAGGGGACAGTTATGAACAGTAAAAGCATCATGATACTGTTATGAAAATACAGCACAAGTATAGAACATGTTGTCGATAAAAATGCATTTTATGTTCAAAAGTCATGCATGATTAAATATTAGATAAAATTGTTCCAATTTAAAAAAAAAATGTTGTCTTTTGGAACATTTTGATACTTATGATAAGAAAAGGTATAAAATCTGCAAAATCGAAAAATTCCCATCAATTGTGTGCAAGACGTCAATGTCACATCGCCTTACATCGTGTATACAACATATACAAGCATGGCTCCAAAGAGGAAGTCAGTCAACAATATGAAGCGAATGCGTTCACCCTTAACAGAACTACAACCGCAGCGACAGTCCGCTGCTAGGCATCTTCCTCTTCCCTCAGGGCTAGTGGAAGGAGCAGTTGTAGAAATCGTTTGTATAACTGCAATCTGTTGCTCTTAAATGCCATGTTGTCTCGCTTGATGTCAGTTGTCGAATGATGATACAAAGTGAATCGCATACCTTTGGCAAAAACATAATGAAACGTGAAAACTCGTAACTTACTCGCAACTATTCGTAACAACACGTTAACAGATCTTAATTTACACGTAAATACTTAGATGGATGGTAACATTCCGTCATATATACTCAAAGGACTCAAGAAAAAGCTCGTAAAATGTCGTTACTTTCTCGTATTTATCCGTGGTAACTCGTAGACTTTTGTCGTAAATACATCGCAATAAACCATAGATGACTCGTAATAACTCGTTACCACTCTTAAATCGCTCATAAAAGTGGTTAAATTGTAAGGATCCATGTACTTTTACGAAATTGTGCCATTTGTAAGGAGTTGTAAGAAAATCCGTAAATGTGAGGGTAGCATTACGTTTGCTCAAATAAAGTTGGTGAAAGATGATGTTATATATACAGCTTTTCATAGGCGTGGACATCTTACACAAAGGTCGTGCCCCAATCTAAGACCCTAGATGTTAGATGTTGTTAAATATACAGATTTTCCTAGGCGTGGATCTCTAACACAATGGCTCTTGCCACAAACCGAGACTCTATATGTTAGATGATGTTATATATATATATATATATATATATTAGATTTTGCTCAAACGTTTAGTATTAAAACACAGCAATGTTGATGTTTGTTCACTTTTCTCTCTCATAAAGGTTGCATGTTTAAAATTGGGAATGCTTCGGGGTGACTTTTTATTTGATTAATTTGATAGTAGATATGTTTTATTCCTATGATAATGAAGAGCATACGACGATATTGATAATCATATTTCTACTACAGCAATTTAATCAGGTTTTTATTTTGCTATACCCGACGGTTTTAAATGCAATTACTGCTTAATATATTCCATATGATTTTTCTTAAAATAAATGTCGTTTGTTCAGTTTTCAACAATTTTCTTTTTTCCGCTATTTTGTCATATGGAGTACAGCCCCTTTAAAATCGTGAAATCATTAATTCGTGAAGTTAAAATTGTGACAAACTTCATAAAATATTGAATTCGTCACTACGGGTCTTTCGTATTTTTCCATTTACATTGATTTCTTAAATATATGTATATGCGGAAATAAAGCATTAGTAAACTAAGCGTTCAGTTATTTTTGACATGCCTTATACACTCTGAATGGTGAATTAATGTCATATTCGTCTACGTTTTAAGGACGTGTACGTTTCTTCAAAAATATTTCCGTAGATTGTTTTTCTTTTACCGTTTCCATAAATTAAAATATATTCTTATTGACATATATATTTAAATATTCATCGATGCACAGATGTTCTCCCACACTGGATTTTGAGCTTACATCAATGTACATATTCAAACCCCGTTATCTCGAACTCGCTTGGCTCGAATTCCTCGTTGGCTCGGACTGGATGATAAGGACCAATTTTTCTTATACTGAAAGTAAGCATACCCGATTGGCTTAGCTCGAAGTAATTTCGCCGGTCCCTGTGAGTTCGAGCCAACGGGGCGCGACTGTATTATATGACGCCGGTATACTACAATTAAACTTGCTTTAAACAATTGTTGTTTTGAAAATATCTTAAGATGGCGTCACTAGAATATTTGGTGTATACTTTATATTCATTCTTTAGCTGGATTGTGACGAAATCTGAAATCTGTTATGAATCAATCTCGAGGCCGTTTCCGTTGCAGAAACCAGTACTGTGTCCTTCTTGAAAAGCTGTGAAAAGGTATTTCTGTTGGGGATCGAACCCACTATCTTTTGGGTGAAAGGCGAACACCTTAACATCAAGACATATCACTCAATTACTAAAATGTTTCAGCATGACGATGTCAAATATAAAAAATGGCTTATGTTGTCGTTGTGTAATTCATTCGTGTAAGTATATTTAATTTTATGGATCTTATTTGGAACCAAAATACACCAATAAAATGTTCATAGAATCTCTCAAAATGACAATGTCAAATACTATAGAACAGAACAGAACTTATTTATTACAAGTAAACTTTACAGTTTTTGTGTTATAGTTACATATAAATATATCAACATTACAACTACAATATGCAGTGAGCGACTTATATTATTGACAAACAAAATATGAACTTACATAGTTCTATTGCAGTTCATCAAAGTTAGTAAAACAAACTGTTATTTGACTTTCGGTTACGTATATACATGTATATGTATCATTCGAGTACCTACCTCTAATGCAATAATAAATTGCACGTTTCACGGTGCGCTATCCATACATGTACAATCCAAATGCCCGCGGAAATAAGACTGTCAGTAACGTTACCTCTGGATGACTAGCGCTTATCATACAGCGGATCTATATATTAATCATGACAGGTTATTTTAACTTACTAATGCGTGAGCACTAATTCCATTATTAACATATTATAAACAATACAATGCAAACTGAATTGTTAATGTCGCCCATTAGTCCCACTAAAGGTATTGTTAAGTAGATTCAGTCGAGAAACGTAGAAAACTTGTGCCATTTTCACTTACACCACTGACATTTTCTTCATTTCAATTGTTCTGTTTTTAACTTAAATCTGCACTCTCACAGGTTGATCATTTTGACATGTTTTTATCTTTTGTCTTTAAATGAGCCAATTGTGTCGTTAATGTCTTGAAACCAGTGATATAAGACTGCTGACAAAGGATCAGGTCTTAATATATTATATTTAAGTAAGAAAAAATATGTTTTATGGCTAAAAGCGTTACAAACTTTTTGGCAGTTTAATCAAACATTTGAGATTAAGTCTATTGTGAATTATCGAATATGACTGAATTGAAGGCATTTGAGGCCCAAATTAGCCGATTCTGAGATAACTTTTTCCAAAAGTGTCAAAACTGACAGTCTGTGAGAGTGCAGCTTTAAGAAATGGTTGAAGGTTATAAACACGCTATTACCAAAATTAATGGTTCGGGTTTCGCATGTCGCACAGCCATATATTTTGTAAGAGCATTACTAAAGACACTTAAGCAAGATAGGTGGTCGAGATTATATATTTTTCTCCTGGCCCAGCCTCTGTTCGAATCTACCGATTCACCTGATTACAATTGATAACGATAATTGATCATTTCGACCACTAAAAAATGTAATTAATGTGTTTTATTGATGTCACAGCACATTTAACAAAAGCAACAAATTAGTTCAAATTTAAGGGCTTTTGGGCTTTAAAATGTTCTAAAAAGAGATAATTGCATTTAATGTAATGTTACTAGGGGTTTGGCCTGGTTTCAAAGGGGACAGGTTGCAACAGAATGGGGAGAGGGTGTTAGGGGAGAAACGGGAACATTGTGTCTTGCTGCTGTTGTTTGGAGTGGAAATTTATTGACGCATTCGCTAGCAAAGGTAGCATGCATGAAAGGCCAGCCGCCATAGAAGTTCAAAACTGCTCCGAATATTGAATCCGCTGGATTCTCCCGATTGGTTTCGCCATAACGATCAGGACTTGTGGACGGAAAGAAGCGTTAGGACGTGAGTTAGGTACGTTACCTGTGGCTTGAGATACGATGCAGTCGATCAGATGTTGCTAAGAGTGAGTTTGGATCTATTCGGAACACCTCGGCCATTTACCATCGAAAACAACCTCATATGGACGTTCAACAATGTCAGAAATCGTTACATTTAACAACGCTTAAAGTAGATAGCGTAGTAATTTCGATCTAACAATTAAACTTAATGACTTCACTTTTGTGAAACTTAATTATTTATGTAATAAAAAACTTCACTGGCAATCAAATTCAAACTTTCTAATGTTAAATACACGTTAACACTACAACTAATTTACACTATCATTTATTTTTTACGAACTACTTCTACCGATTTACCAGCATACATAAGAGGTTGTTATCGATGGAAAATGACCGAGGTGTTCCGAATAAGTGTCGATCATTAAACGTGAGTTAAACGCGGACTCGTGAGTAATAAAGCTATGTATACTGTTTCTATAGTGGCATATTACTGCCGTAAGATACCCCGATAGCGTTCGCGAATTGTTTCGTGTTTACCAATTTTTCTCGATAATTATCTAGCTGTCTAGTTAATATTTGCGATACGTTTTTGGTACGTTAAATATAAAAAGACAAAAAAAACAGGCTTTTAAGTGCCCAGAACTGCCACCATTACCCTTTTTAGCTATACAACACTAACAGGTTAACTAGTTATGATTTGCAAATTTCACTTAATAAGTAACATTATAACTGGTTAACTAGATAAGATTCGTGTTACTGGTTATCTTTAAAAGCATTTTTTGGCTTTAAGCTGTAACTGGTTATCTAGTTATGATTTGCGAATTCGACTTAGTACTGACTTGTTAACAAAATACGATTCGTGTTACCACTTATTTATAAATATAATTATACAACTGGTTATTTTCTTATGATTTGCGAATTTCACTTAGTAAATGCCAAACATTTGCCCTTGGGTGAATTGCCCCAAAGAGCAAATTTGGCATATAAATCCAACAATTGTGCGGTAAACGCATTGAAGGAATGTACCTTTAAAAGCTTATACGATACGGTATTATAGAAGTGAAACGTAAAAAGTCGAGAACGATTGAAATATATATACACGCACGAAAGTAAGAAATAAAATAACAATAGGAAATTAAGAACAAAACTAGATAAAACCATCCAAACCTGATAAGCTGGACTTTGTTGTATCCGCTTTTCTACATCAATACGAATCCAAAAATAGGGACAATTCATTTCATGCGCATGCATTAGTGAAATATTACCTTTATAAGAAGTATAGCGTAATACGGCGAGTATAAATCAATTGCTAGATTTACGACCTTTTTTATACGTGGGGGCTGGTGGTAAGATTTCATTTTTAATTTTTTTTTATTTTACATAGATGGCTGTTTCACCGTTGGATATGTGTACAAGCTCTTTCTAAATTCAAAGAAGACCATATAGATAGATAGTTATAGATATGTGTGTTTCTATACAAACCACTAACAATTCTCCTTTTGTACATGTGAATGTTTACATTGACACCGGCTGGTATGAATTAACGAGACGTATTTTCATTGATGAAAATCAGCGAACAATGCAGAAGGTATATGAGTAAAATGATCGTATGGATGAACAATAAAGTAAATAATGTGAACTGGGAGAAGTAAGCCTAAAAATATGATCATAAAAATATCATACGTATACATGTAGAAGCATCTCGGTGGCCTTGGTGAATTTGATTTCATCATACACATCTGTCAGAGACTATATATGCATTGGAATGCCATAACTTTCTTATGTTCTGAAAAATTATGGTATTTTGTCTAACTGACATGCTAGTACAATCGAAACCCGTTGACTCGAACTCGCTTTGCTCGAATTCCTCGTTGGCTCGAACTTAATTTGGAGGACCGATTTATTTATACTAATGGAAGCAATTTCCCTTGGCTCTATCTTTCCGACACTCGAAGTATTTTCCCTTGGAAATCGAGCCAACGGGATTCGACTGTATGACTAACTGAAATGTTATTATGTCAAACTATCCTGTTATCCTGTCTAACCGACATGTGATAACATCTAAGTGATATGTTTTGATATCGGACTAAAATGTTGTTATTTCAAAATTGCATGCTTGTATGTATAACCGACATATCTTTATGTCTAACTGACACGATATTATGTCAGACCAATATGTCATAATATCTAACTGACATGTTATTATGTTCCATGTATGTGTGTCAAACCGACGTTGAATTATGCCCAACCGACAAATTGTCTATTTCCGTCTTATCATGTTAAAAAGAAACCATTTTATGTATAATATATTCTATCATGTCAGATTGCTATGTTGACTTGTCTTTTTGATACATGAACGTGTCTGACTGATACATGAACTTGAGTGATTGACATGTTTTTTGGCCTAACGGCATGATATTATGTCCTAACGGCATGGTATTATGTCCTAACGACATGGTATTATGTCCTAACGGCATGGAATTATGTCCTAACGGCATGGAATTATTTTCTAACGACATGGTTTTATGTCCAGACGAAACGGTCATATGTCCTGATGATATGGTAGTATGTCCTAACGATATGGTGTTATGTCCTAACGATATGGTATTATGTCCTAACGGTATGGTATTATGTCCTGACGATATGGTAGTATGTCCTGACGACATGGTATTATGTCATAACGACATGTTATTATGTCCTAACGACATGGTATTATGTCCTAACGACATGGTATTATGTCCTAACGACATGGTATTATGTCCTGACGACATGGTAGTATGTCCTAACGACATGGTATTATGTCCTAACGACATGGTATTATGTCTTAACGACATGGTATTATGTCCTAACGATATGGTATTATGTCCTAACGACATGGTAGTATGTCTTGACGACATGGTAGTATGTCCTAACGATATGGTATTATGTCCTAACGACATGGTATTATGTCCTAACGACATGGTATTATGTCTTAACGACATGGTAGTATGTCCTAACGACATGGTATTATGTCCTAACGACATGGTATTATGTCCTAACGACATGGTATTATGTCCTAACGACATGGTAGTATGTCCTAACGACATGGTATTATGTCCTAACGACATGGTATTATGTCCTAACGACATGGTAGTATGTCCTAACGATATGGTATTATGTCCTAACGACATGGTAGTATGTCTTAACGACATGGTAGTATGTCCTAACGATATGGTATTATGTCCTAACGACATGGTATTATGTCCTAACGACATGGTATTATGTCCTAACGACATGGTATTATATCTTAACGACATGGTGTTTGTCTTGACGACATGTTTTTATATCTTAACGACATGGTATTATATCCTAACGACATGGTATTATGTCCTAACGACATGTTATTATGTCATAACGACATGGTAGTATGTCCTAACGACAGGGTATAATGTCATAACGACATGGTAGTATGTCCTAACGATATGGTATTATGTCCTAACGACATGGTATTATGTCCTAACGACATGGTATTATGTCCTAACGACATGTTATTATATCTTAACGACATGGTGTTATGTCCTAACGACATGTTTTTATATCTTAACGACATGGTATTATATCCTAACGACATGGTCTTATGTCCTAACGACATGGTATTATGTCCTAACGCCATGTTATTATATCTTGACGACATCGTGTTATGTCCTAACGACATGGTATTATGTCCTAACGACATGTTATTATATCTTAACGACATGGTGTTATGTCCAAACGACATGGTATTATGTCATAGCGACATGGTAATATGTCCTGACGATAATGTATTATGTCCTGACGACATGGTTTTATGTCCTGACGACATGGTATCATGTCCTGACATGGTGTTATGTCTTGACGACATGGTGTTATGTCCTAACGACATGGTAGTATGTCCTGACGGCATGGTATTATGTCCAATCGAAAATAAATGTAAAAACTTGTCAATTGGACAAAAAAATTAATTGGAAATAATAACATGTCTATTCGATATAAATAAATACACCATCATTCAATGTTGAAAAGAGGCAATGATGTGTTTATGGAATATTTGCTTCAAACAAATAATACAACACTTGTATATTTCTTTTTGAGAATTATATGCTGTAAAAATCTGCACGCATGTATGTTATAGACCATTTAACGTCCGCATATACTGGTGTTATGCAGCTGTGTGAAGTTAGCTAAACATACGACATTGGACATTGGACATTCAAAATCGAATATTGTGCCAGCACGACATTGGACATTGGACATTCAAAATCGAATGTTGTGCTGGCACGACATTGGACATTGGACATTCAAAATCGAATGTTGTGCTGGCACGACATTGGACATTGGACATTCAAAAGTGAAAGTCGTGCTAGCACGACATTGGACATTGGACATTCAAAAACGATTGTCGTGCCGGCACTACATTGGACATTGAACATTCATAATCGAATGTTGTGCTGGCACGACATTGGACATTGGACATTCAAAAGTGAAAGTCGTGCTAGCACGACATTGGACATTG
The DNA here is from genome assembly GCF_026914265.1 of Mya arenaria. Lineage (NCBI taxonomy): Eukaryota > Metazoa > Mollusca > Bivalvia > Myida > Myidae > Mya > Mya arenaria. The sequence continues at coordinate 41,152,692 of NC_069135.1, forward strand.
GACATTCAAAATCGAATGTTGTGCTGGCACGACATTGGACATTGGACATTCAAAAACGATTGTCGTGCTAGCACGACATTGGACATTGGACATTCAAAATCGAATGTTGTGCTGGCACGACATTGGACATTGGACATTCAAAAGTGAAAGTCGTGCTAGCACGACATTGGACATTGGACATTCAAAACCGAATGTTGTGCTGGCACGACATTGGACATTGGACATTCAAACGTGAAAGTCGTGCTAGCACGACATTAGACATTGGACATTCAAAATCGAATGTTGTGCTGGCACGACATTGGACATTGGACATTCAAAATCGAATGTTGTGCCAGCACGACATTGGACATTGGACATTCAAAAGTGAAAGTCGTGCTGGCACGACATTTGACATTGGACATTCAAAAGTGAAAGTCGTGCTAGCACGACATTGGACATTGGACATTCAAAATCGAATGTTGTGCAAGCACGACATTGGACATTGGACATTGGACATTCAAAAGTGAAAGTCGTGCTAGCACGACATTGGACATTGGACATTCAAAATCGAATGTTGTGCCAGCACGACATTGGACATTGGACATTCAAAAGTGAAAGTCGTGCTAGCACGACATTGGACATTGGACATTCAAAATCGAATGTTGTGCTGGCACGACATTGGACATTGGACATTCAAAATCGAATGTTGTGCCAGCACGACATTGGACATTCAAAAGTGAAAGTCGTGCTGGCACGACATTGGACATTGGACATTCAAAAGTGAAAGTCGTGCTAGCACGACATTGGACATTGGACATTCAAAATCGAATGTTGTGCCAGCACGACATTGGACATTGGACATTCAAAAGTGAAAGTCGTGCTAGCACGACATTGGACATTCAAAATCGAATGTTGTGCTGGCACGACATTGGACATTCAAAATCGAATGTTGTGCCAGCACGACATTGGTCATTGGACATTCAAAAGTGAAAGTCGTGCTAGCAGTTAGCACATTTAAATCAATGTATAACATGTTTTATGAATGAATGTTTTTTTTACCGACTTTAAATTAATTTTGATTGCATGCATTATTCGGATTTTTTGTTTGTTTGAGATATTGTCTTGAAATTATTTGAAAAGGGTCAGAGATCACAAAGCAATGAACCATTATAAAATTTATTAACACCAAGAGAGCATTGTCATGACGATTCCATCGCAATATTTGAAACTTAAGCATGATTCAGATATATATGATGTCACATATGCAGAGAAAGATTCAAATGAATATACTTATGAATGGTCGTGGATTATATGTAGACAAACAGTGATAATGCTTTCAAAATGGCATATTTTTAATAAGCCTAATTGTTTACACACCACTGCTACACATCTAGTACCATTTATAAAGGAAGTGAAGATAATTATATCCACAGTATATAATGACATATGGAAAATATAGACATGCATTGATGATTCCTACAAGTATAAATGTAATCGTCCGTACATCTTTTTTATCTGGTTTTACGTAAACACAAAAAAAATATTGTCAATGAGTCGATAAAGTAACCTATTCCTGCCTGTCGACTTGCTTTTTTATCGACTCAGTTAGTCGAACATGCTACGTCGTCTTCATTTGGTAAAGTTTATATGAAATAATTGTGTTCGATAAACCTTTTTGATAAGTCGACAGAATTACTCAAAGCGTTTTATAATCAATCGCATCGCCATAAAGAATTCAAAATGACGTCTTCATCACATACGACATAAGTTCTTATAGGTTTTACAGAATATACAATTTATACATGTAAAATGTGACACAAGCGCCATTGGAAATGGCATCTTGGGCAGAACTGACAATGGTTGAAAGGGTTGAAAGGAAACAAAGCGCAAATAATTATATAAACCCAACAAATGTGCACTTCAGTATGTGTTTATCTACAGAGCTTTAGAATAATTATATTACATTAATGAATGTGTCTGCATTTACATGGGAATATGTATGTATATCAATCGAAAGGATTGTTTTAATACAACTCTCAATAACAATGTTGCGGACTTTCAAATACAAGTTTCTTTGTTAAATATGTGTTAGGTACCTCAAATGTATAATATTGTCGGACATGGATGTGACTTAAGGCAACATACACACACAGCTAAACTTGTCAATGCATAAACCATTGGCGATAATGCTACATTTTGATGCATGGGGATCCCATATAATTTTGGTATTATTTTAAAGGGTACTCCTGACAGATAATTAATGAGTAAAAATGACCTATGTCCAACAATCATTATTTGTATACTGGTTGTCGTTTCATTATATTTTTTCTCTTAATATTTACCACTTCCATTGGATGCCTAAATAATATTTGGTCACTATGAATAGACAGATATACATTATTATAAACCTTATTAAAAAAAATAAAAGCCAAGTTGAATGTCGTTATTTAACACAATAATTTGAATGGACAAATTAGAATTGCAGCCTTATCACCAGTCCAAGATTTCGGATATATATATTTCTGCCACCTCAGAAAAGTAGATTCAAACATTTGTCCATGCGTGAAATTCTTATCTTCCCAACGGGCAAAGATAAACAAGTACCCGTATGGAACTCTTTTTTATTGCCTTCACTTTGCTGCATCCAGAACTATTTAAAGAACGATTTGACTATAAACATAATCTGAATCACTGCGCGAATATCTATGACAACCAGGAACTTTTGAATGTCCAATGTCCAATGTCGTGCCAGCACAACATTCGATTTTGAATGTCCAATGTCCAATGTCGTGCTAGCAAGACTTTCACTTTTGAATGTCCAATGTCCAATGTCGTGCCAGCACAACATTCGATTTTGAATGTCCAATGTCCAATGTCGTGCCAGCACGACATTCGATTTTGAATGTCCAAAATCGAATGTTGTGCCAGCACGACATTCGATTTTGAATGTCCAATGTCCAATGTCGTGCCAGCACAACATTCGATTTTGAATGTCCAATGTCCAATGTCGTGCCAGCACGACATTCGATTTTGAATGTCCAATGTCCAATGTCGTGCTAGCACGACATTCGATTTTGAATGTCCAATGTCCAATGTCGTGCCAGCACAACATTCGATTTTGAATGTCCAATGTCCAATGTCGTGCTAGCACGACTTTCACTTTTGAATGTCCAATGTCCAATGTCGTGCCAGCACAACATTCGGTTATGAATGTCCAATGTCCAATGTCGTGCCGGCACGACAATCGTTTTTGAATGTTCAATGTCCAATGTCGTGCTAGCACGACTTTCACTTTTGAATGTCCAATGTCCAATGTCGTGCCTGCACAACATTCGATTTTGAATGTCCAATGTCGTGCCAACACAACATTCGATTTTGAATGTCCAATGTCCAATGTCGTGCTAGCACGACTTTCACTTTTGAATGTCCAATGTCCAATGTTGTGCTGGCACAACATTCGATTTTGAATGTCCAATGTCCAATGTCGTGCTAGCACGACTTTCACTTTTGAATGTCCAATGTCCAATGTCGTGCCAGAACAACATTCGATTTTGAATGTCCAATGTCCAATGTCGTATGTTTAGCTAACTTCACACAGCTGTGTTATGCTGTATAATGTCTATTCAACCTTGTTAAAGGCACACATAAAGGCTGACAATAATTTAAATGCATTATAATGTTTAACTCATATCTTGATTGATTAACACAAAAAAAACATATGTTTTTGTTCAGATAAAAATATTAGCCTTTTTTAAGAAAAATAGAAGTAATGTAATGTTTCTTCCCTAGCTCGCTCGGAAGCGCTACCTTTAATTAAACCATAAACCTATTCTCAGACTGCATTGTCCTAAAAATCAAGTATGAACTTAGTCTTATATACACGTGATTGACAATGATTGCTTACAAAACCAATTGATTAAAAATAATTGGTATGGTTCAAGAATCAATGTTCAATTATCCCAAAAGCAAGAACGAACAAACAGAAACACTACAGCAACTATGCTATAACTTCAAACAGGACCAGCATACAATACGCTTATAAACCAATCACAATATATCAGCGAAACCCACAGTCCTAAATGTATAGCCTTTACGGGGAATCAAACCCTTGACTATATTCCGTCTGTATCACAATGATCCAGGCTTACTAAGAGGCCAACAAGAAACCCCACGGATGTCCGAACCTGGAAACTAGAAGCTGTAGCGCAATGCTTCATTTTAATTCTCCTAGCCTCCAATAGTTCAGAACTCGCGTGCATGCCGGCAAGTAAATTGTACATGTGTAGGGCGGGGTTTGACCTCCGTTAACCAATGAAAATCAATACGGAAATACCCGAGGTACATGTACAATCCACCTTCGGCACTTCCATAAAAGGAGTGGAGAACACACCGGAAATTATATTTCATAACTATGCAATAATAATACAAAATCAGGCGCGTACGCCAATGTGTACACTTCGTCAGAAAAAAGCGAAAAAAATAAAGTTCCAAAAATGCAATAAGAAGTAAAGGCTGGGAGGTATAAGAAATAATTACGTCAGAATTTTATCGTTTGTTGGTTTTTATAGTGTAATACCTAAATTCCGCAAAAAAGGTGGTCACGATGTAGATCTCAACTTAAGTTATACACGCGTTATTTTTCCATAACCTGCCAAATCGATGTGGATCCTGTTCAGTGGCGGTCAAGGTTTCTCAGTTTGTTTTTTTTTTTTGGGGGGGGGGGGGCGTAACTCCTGAAATTGACTTCTGTTGGCCGCTAAGGCCCCCATGTGTTTTCATGGTAATTCAGCGAATATATTCAGAGCAGGTGAAATATTAACTCCTTTCCGGCTGATGATATAATTAATATGGAAACAGCTTGGATCCATATAAGATGACAAGCTACTCGGCGTCTGATATGATTCAAAGCTGTTTGACACTTCCGCCATATCAATCTTTCGAACAGATTTGTTTAGCATAAGACAGTCGCTTATAGTAATAAACTTTAAAATACTTCCAAAGTCATAGAAATGTGAAGACAAATAAAAAAAATATTGTTTGCACAGAACGTAGTTTGCTGGGTGTTATTCTGTACATTGTATTTAGTCATTATGACGAACGATCCGAAAAGTGAAACAGACGAGCAAACGTCTGTTTCACTGACTTCTCAGGGTTAATACATTCAACACAATATCGAATAAAACCAGAACATATTTTATTAAAATAACTGTTGTGTCCGATATTCCCCGCATGTATTTCAGCCGTCCGATATTCACTACAAAACTACGCAATTGTCCGATTGAACTGCGTTTAATTCCTGCGTATAGCCGTAAAAACGGAGGATAGCCAAACGCTAACACATTCTACTGAATACGTCATAATAGATAATTTAATCGATAAGAGAGTTCCACAACGTCTCGGACCAATTATGTTTCGTAAGAGTCCAATGTGGCCAAATAGATGTTCGATACAACCACGGTAAATCGAGATCTATTTTTTTGTGTGGAGCAAATCATAACCTTTAAAGCTATCTACAATGATGGAACGATATTAATAATTTATACATATACTTAGAAAATTTTAGGGGGGGGGGGTGCCGGGTCCGCCCCCCCCCCCCTGGAACCGCCTATGTTGTTGACCTCCTGGTAAATGATCCGAATGATGTTTACAAGGCAGGACATTTAAAAATGACTGAATAGACATTTAATCCGCCAAGTTACGGTGATATTTTCGGGCAAAAACTAGACGACAGTGAGAAGAAAGAGCTATTAACCGCAACTTGGAACAACGTTCACCAGTATAAGTTCCCTTCCAGGTCAGTACTATATAATGTTATGATATATCTTGCATGGTTTATTAAAACATCCTTATCGAAATTCTTCTCTTAGCTTATCCACAACCGTTTGTTTACTATCTCGGCTCGGGAGTAGATTCGTCATCGCAGAGTCATTTTTAGTATGACGTCATTTAACTGACATCATTAACTGACATCACAGCTGGGAAAGCCCACAGTGACGCGACACTCATTGTTATAGAATAGCTGTCCAATGTCGACAGTGAGATTGGAAGGTTCCCTCTATCAACAATTTGCAAGGAAACATAATGTAAAATCAAGGATCACATATATGTATGATGTTTTTATGAAACAATGCAATGATTATGTAAATAATAAATAAAAACAACTGGGCATTCAGTGTAATAGTTTATTAATATTACATCAATTTATATCAACAGCTAGAGTGGTTTTTAGAACTGGTATGTATTTAAGAGATGCTTTCAATTTACTATAAGAAAACGCAAGCATAATGTATTGGCAAGGCTACCCCCCCCCCCCCCATTAAAATAGAGACAGCACATTTAAATAAGAAATGTCATCAACCTAGCATAAGATGCAATAGTCGTGTCTGACACCGTTTAAATCCTTGTTTCATATACGATCACAATATGTCTAATATAATGAGAAAATGTGATCCGTTCACGTCATAGCAATTTTTTTGCATGCGCAATTGTTCGTCTCCCTCATTTCTAAAAGTCATATATTTCTAAAATTCATATATTCAATTACGTGCTGATCACTCAAATTCCATTTACCGTTTGTTCTAGTCAAAGTATTGACTACCGGTGCATTTTATATGTTCTGACTTTAAGAAGTTCAGATTGAGCAAGCTCTCTGCTCAAGAAGTTAAGTAAACTGGAACCTTTTACTGTAAATTAAGATTTAAAACGAATTTTCTCAACTATATGGATTCCCTTTTTGTGTTTTAGATATTCACAAGGAAGATACAGATCTCTTCAGGCTAAGTATTTTTCCACAAACCAATGGCTGAGATACTCCGTAAAAGACGACGGGCTCTACTGTGCACCATGCCACGTTTTTTCTGGGCCAGATCCACGGAGTAAAGCTCTAGTAAAACATCAGCTGATGGACTGGAGCAATGTCGTAAAAGTAGTTGGAAACCACGACAAGTCAGAGGGTTACCTTTCTCAATGTGAGGCGGCTGATAACTTCATCGCAGTCATGAGTGGCCAGAAGAAAGACACCGTTTACTATGTGCGACCAGGGTATTCACGTTGCACCGCCTTTCTGTGCCGTCTGGTCTTGATCTGATTGGGTGGCTGTTTGTTTTGCATGTGGTGTGCCCTGCAAGACCTTCAATCTACTTTTGATATGCCCTTTTATCACATAAATACTCTTATCTTCGATTTGAGAACAATTCACGGAACATGTGTGATAACAAAAAACGAAGTGAATTCGTACGCACCGCATTTCATACACAAAACTGTTTAGGTAATAACAATAATCCGTCACTCGTTTTCTTTGGAGATCCAGATTTTTTAAGTTCGTCTCCAGAAAGACATTTATTAACCTCACAAATTGTCTCGGTTAATAGCTGTTAATTTTTAGACCCATTTAAGAAATGTTGATCTCCAAAGAAAACCCATGACGGATCGTATATTTCTCAAATAGTTTTAATAAGCATTTACACAGCTTCTGACACAAGGTGTCATTTTGTTCATCTAGTAGATATTCAGAGCTGCCATTTTCTACAGCTATTAAATATGCGTTTACGGTTGTTTTTGTGTAGTACATCCTGTATATATTCCTGTTTAGGCTGAACGTAACGATGCCGACGTATGGGATGCGCTTTACGACATGTCATTATCAACTGCACACGACGTCGATGTAGAGCCGTCGTTCCCACGGCGATTTGGACGTCAAGTTCACAGACCGAACGCCCCAGCAGAGACCCCTTCCCAGTACTGGAAGACAAACATGTACCTGCCGTTCGTAGACCATTTGCTTGTTGATCTAGACGCACGGCTGTTGAAAGGCAATGGACGGTACAAGGCACAGTATCTGCTGCCTCCAAAGGTAGTGTAATCAAGGAATAAAACGAATAGTGTGTGCTGCAATGCACCAATCATAAAACTACATTGGTAATACCATGTAGGTTTTAACCCGTTCACTGCTTTACCCCGAGTATCGTTATATATTCAAACAACTTAGATCCGAATGACGTCTCATTTGGATCCAAGTTGTTTGACATTTTCACAATGATAATACCAAAAGGTCGAGGCAATGATATTACCAAAAGGTCGAGGGAGTGTGAGAAAACAAAATCGGAAGTTGAAAAAATATCACGCATGTACACGACTTGCCTGCCAGTGAACGGGTTAATATCTGAATACATTAATACTGTATGTGAGCTGATTCATTACGTGCGTTTTAACCAAATTATCGTGTAGCATTTATGCTAACTTATTTACATGCGCATGCATTAAAGATATTAAAATTAAATAATTATTGATCGTTTCCACAATAATAAGAAAATCCTAATGAAACAAATGAAACCCTTTAATCTAATAAGCACCGGATCATTGGCCGCATATATTTAAATGGCATACGGTAAGTGCGAAAATACAATAAAGATTTATTTGCAGGTCGACGGTATCACCCATGCCGTAACGATAGAAATATTCCAGGAGTTCAAGTTAGACCTGCCAGATGACGAGCCGACTTTCGAGCGAGAGTGTCAACGTTGGACAGCGAAGTGGACTGTAACTTCACCTGCTCCCTACTCAACCCTGGAAAAAGCATTGGACGTAGCTACTGAGGCATCGTATCCTAATATAAGGATCTGCCTCATGGTTCTGTTGTGTATGCCAGTAGCAACGGCCACGGCTGAGCGCTCATTTTCGACAATGCGTGGAGTCAAAACGTATTTGAGGAGTACCATGACAACTGAGCGAATGTCAGGCCTGGGTTTGATGAACATTTACAGCGAACGCAATATCAACGCCGAACATATGTCGTTGACATATTTGCAAGAAAAAAGGATCGTCGTCTGACTCTTTTATTCAGAATTTAATAACCATTGTTATGCACAGTGCCATATTTAGGGAATAGATCCGCTAAAGACAGGTTGACTGTATCTTATTCTTAGACGGTCATTAACAAACAGTATTGAAGATTATTAATGACAGCTGGTGGCTTAATGCCAAAAGAAACTATTCTAGAAAAATTAAAGTCATTTTTACATAAATTTATGACATTTCTATTTTTCAACTATTTGTTGTATTTTTGTCACTTAAAAAATTATATGGTTGTCACAGAACGTCTTTGAATGAAACGTGTAAAAAACATTCAAAACAAACACACAAGAAAAGAACAAAAGTTAAAACCAATATTTGTGATAACGATAATTTATCTATGCCGCGTTGTGCATGCTATGATGATTGTGTTGATGATCATATGCTGTTTAAGCTTGTATACTCGAATCCACTTGGCTCGAACTGGCTTAGCTCGAATTCCTCGTTGGCTCGAACTGGTTTTAAGGACACTTTTTATATAAACGGTAAGCATTACCGCCTGGCCCGAATTTTCCTAAGCTTGGGGTATTTTCATCGGTCCCTGGAAGTTCAAGGTTCGACTGTATCTAAATAAGTAGTGTGTTCTTTGATATCGACCAGAAGTCAAAGCGTTTGAACATTGGTGTTTTATTGGTTGACTAAAACACATTGATTTAAAAGCGAATATTTGTAAACAGTTTAAAACAAATCAAAAGTAAAAGGGAATATATTTTTTTGTCACCTTGATAGAGGATATCCGATCAAAAACAAAACAAATAATAGAATGTTTGTTTCAGTGTTATATCGTTATAATTATATTCAAACGAGCAAGCACCATAATGTATAAAGTAATATTTACTTTAAGTGTTCACGAGGTGAAATATATTGCGATCTTACTCTTTAGCCAACAATCTTTCGTTTTAAAATGCCTATGATATGAAAAACGATATGAAATGACTGTGTATAGTAGGTTTTCAGAAAAGCGCGCTAAATTGTATGCGGACGTAACGTCATTTCGGAAATAGAAACGGTTACACATTGAAACAGTTGAAAACTGCAACAATCATATTCATAAGCTAGGAACATATTTTTAGTGGACGTACTGCTCGCGCTTACAAGGAGTTTGTTGTGACCACTCGTGAAATAAAACATGATCTTATTCTGAAAATATTATGTTTATACATGTTATATCTTTATTTTTCAGTTCTTACCACATTGTATACGTTTAGGTGCAAAAACACAGGCGTTCAGATATGGAATGAGATGCACTTACTATTTCAGCTTAAACCGACGATTTGTACCAATCTATTCGAGACGGTTAATGTTATACGTAATATGTAAGTCGCAATTTAACCGAGACGTTCAAAGTTACACGTGAGATGTAAGTCGCAATTTAACCGAGACTGACGGTATTACATGTGAGATGTAAGTCTAAATCTTACCGATACTTTCGATGTTATACGTGAGATGTAGGTCTCAATCTAATCGAGACTGTCGATGATAAAGGAGGGATGTAAGTCTCGGTCTAATCGAGACTATCGATGTTACACCTGAAATGTAAGTCTAAATCTTAGCGATACTGTCGATGTTATACGTGAGATGTAGGTCTGAATTTAACCGAGACTGTCGATGTAAAAGGTGGGATGTAAGTCTCGGTCTAATCGAGACTATCGATGTTATACTTGAAATGTAAGTCTCAATCAAATCAAGACAGTCAATGTTATACGTGAAATGTTTGTTTCAATATAACCGAGACTACAGAAGTAAGTCTCAGACCAACATAGACTGTAGATATTAAATATGAGATGTAATTCTCAACTTTCAATCAAACAGAGAATGTCGATGTTTGACGTGGGATGTAAATCTCAAACTAGCCGAGACTGGCAATGTTACACGTGAGATGTCAGTCTCAATATAACCAAGGCTGCCGATGTTATACGTGAGATGCATGGTCCAAAATTTCAAAGACTGTCAATGCTGAAGGTGGGATGTAAGTTTCAAACTAGCCGAGAATGTCGATGTAATATGTAAGATGTAAGTCTCTTTCAAACCGGTGTATTAATGTTATATGTGAGGTAGAGTCTCGTTTTATTAGAGACGGTTTATAGATTTCAGTCTCATTCTGACCGAGAATGTTACTAATTTAACGATATTATACGTAAGATGTAAGTGTAGATCAAGCCGCAGTGTCAATGTTTTATGTGAGATGTAAATATTTTTCCAAATGTGACTATTGGTTTTATATGTGAGATGTAAGTCTCATTCAATCAGCGACTGTTTATTTTAGATATCAGTCTCATTCTGACCAAAAATGTCGATGTTTTGCGATATTATACGGATAACGAATTATACGTAAGTCTCAAACCGAGATGTCTATGTTACATGTGAGATGTAAGAATTATTCCAAAGGTGACTGTTGATGCTAAACGTGATATGTAAGTCTCAATCTAAACGAGACTATCGATGTGATACGTGAGATGAAAGTCTCAGACCAGCAGAAACTGTCGATGTTTAACGTGAGGTCTAAGTCTAAATCTAACCGAGACTGTCGATGTAATACGTTTGATGTATTTTGTGTTTTTGGTATGTGCTCTGTAGATGAACTAAGAGATTGATTCATTATTATTTATTGTTATTTACCTGACTGTGTATGCATTATGCGAGTAAATGTTCATTATAGTTCGATTCAATAATTGAATCTGATGGTGTTCTGAAAGTAATACGTGCCAACGTAATAATAGACGAAAGAACTAGTTTGATAAAGCGTTTATTTGCTTCTTTTTTATGATTTTAAAAATAGGAGACATATAGTAAAAAAAACCAATACGTTCATGTGCTTATTTATAGGCAATGTATATACACGGATATTGAACAATTTACATTCATCAGAAAGAACATAATGTTACAAGTGGTTTGTGTCATATAAATTTTAATTGTCCCGAATTAGATCAAATAAAAATAAATAATAATAAAGTATTCACAAGAAGCTTTTGGATTCATATAAAATTACTTATTGCCAGCGGTCTAAACAAAACAATTATATATGACAATGCTGTAATATACTTTGCAACAATTAGAAAGATCCCAGTTCGATAGTTCCAAATCAAACATTGATTAACTTGATAACAAGAAGTGTGTCTTCCCATCCACCAACAATCAGAGAAGAAGTGCTGCTGCTGAAAAATAAAGCTAGCGGTACTTCCATGTGTTCTTTCCTTGCCAGGGTGGCCAATTTCTTCTTCCCGTCTTTGTCAACCTGCAGCACTGTATTGGAGCAGCAGACGAATACGTGTCCAGCTGGTGTCACGTGTACTCCGGTAGGTAATTTTATGTCAGGGTCAGTGAGAGAGGAAAGCTTGTTGCCGTTGTTGTCCAGGGTGATCAGTTGATGTTCATCGTAGTTTGTTAAGTAAATTGTCTTCCCGTCGTTACTGATGGCACATTTCTCCACCATCCTTTCCCCAGACTTGTCTTTGTAGAGCCTTTTTACCTTCTTTCCCGACATCGTGTAGACGTACAGGGTGGTACCGGAGGAGATGTAAAGCTGGCCACCATGATGAGCTGCGGCAATGCATTCACGGCTGAAACTTAACTTCTTCGTAGTAACGAGTTTGCCTTTCGTAGCATTAATGAAAAGAAGTTTACTGTTAATACAAACGGCCACTTCATTTCCATCAATGTGGCACACGTCCCATGGGTACTCCGGGACATCACAGTGGTCGAGCACCCTGTACTCATTGTCCAGGAGCTTCACTATACGATTAGCCCAGTCTGCTATGACAAACTCTCCACTAGGCATTTCACATATGCCTATGATATCACATTGATCTTCGTCATCACTCATCTTCACGGTGTACTCCTTGTACTCTGCAACACTGAAGATGTGGTTTGGATCGGAAAGGGGATCTCTTCCCTGTTTGGTCAATACAGTTTGTTCTTCAATCGCTCCAAACGTCTTTACTGCAGATAAAAGTTCTTCTATAAGGTTATTGGCTTGAAATGTTACATTGTAACACTCAATGGCTGATATGTCACGAAGAAGATGGTTTGATTGTGAAATCATATCCTGGCTCTTTCTGTACGTAATATATGATTTTGAATCGCTTGATTTTGCTTTGGTTTGAAAAGCGGCAATCATGTTTTGCAGTTCGATAGTCATTTTATCACAAGTTTCGATATCTTTCTTTAGGTTTATTTCAAGTTCAGCTATCATTCCGTCCAAGTCCTGTAAAGTTGTCTTCTCAATATTGTCAACGATCTCGTTGATCTTTTTACGTATGGTTTTAATTTCATCAGAAATGGCTGCCCGCGTCTTTTTCAGAGATGTCGTATTCTTTAATCGTGCTTCTTTCATCAGCTCGAATTGGTTTTGAAGTTCAGCGATCTTCATTGGAATTTGTTGAAACTCAATATTTCTCTGAATACCTTTTGCTACATCTGGAATGTGATGGATTTTGGAGCATTGTCTGAAACAAAGAAGTTGTGAAACAGTTTTAATCAGATCTGCATAAACTGTAAATGATATTGCTAATGTGGGGAAATGTTATAGGAAATGATCTAAATATAACGCAAGTAACCAATAGCGGTTCAAGGGGAGGGGGAGCGACCGTCTCTTCCCCCCCCCTCTTAAATCGCCCAAGCTTACTTTTTAATGTTATATAGGAGAAAAAAAGTAATAATATTATAATTCCCCTAAAGAGCATCATTCAGGGCTAGCATTGGATATTATTTTTTTTTTTTTTTTTTTTTTTTTGGGGGGGGGGGAACCAAACCCCAATGAAAACACTTGAAACCAATTGAATTTCGAATGTGAGTGAGTGGCGCGAGTCACGCCACCTCTGACGTCGATTCCTAGATCCGCCCCTGGTAAGTATAGCTTATTTATCGGTTAGGTCTTAAAGGGGCACAATATAGGTTAATGCAAAAAAAAAGTTTTTCTTTTGAATTTTAATGCATTTTAATGTTTTATTCATTCTACGTAAATGATCATAAAGACAAAAAGCGTATGAATTGTTTTCAGATTAAAAAGATAATACGATATAAATGATATGTTGGTGCAATTTTACCTGGGATATTTTTGGCCACGTAGCTATTGATTAAAAAACACCGTATGCATGTATAAAGGCTTTTTGTTAATTGTACACAAATCATGAGCTTTTTTTCTTTAATCATTAAAAGTCGAATGAGTTAAATTAAATAATTTATAAAAAAAAAGAGCAAAATCACCTTATGTTGAGTGCTTTTAAAGCTGCACTCTCACAGATATACCGTTTATACAACTTTTTTTCGTAAATATCTGCAAACCAATGATAAAAGATTGCTGACAAAAGATCAGATCACAGATTTTCATATTTCCGTTCGAAAATTGTTTTATGGCTTAAACCTATACTAACGGTTTTAGAAAAATGCATAAAACATCATTTTTTGTACTTAAATATGAAAATCAGTGATCTAATCTTTGTCAGCAGTCTTATATAACTGTTTTCCATGCATTTTCGCAAAAAAATTGGCTCGTTCCAAGACAAAAAAGAAAAAAGTTGTCAAAACGTCCAATCTGTGAGAGTGAAGCTTTAAATTGATGTTTTGTTCATACATACCTGTGGTCAATGGCAACGCATACAGTACAGCACAGATGGTCATGGTCACCACATACCAGCTTCAGCGCCTCCCCGGGGTGCATCCCGCATCTCTCTAGGACGTCCATCACCCCTAGGGCTGTCTCCCATTTCTTCACGTCCTTTCGGCCGAGTACCGCGTGCTTCTGATATAATCCGTTATGTTTTGAAATGCAGTTCTTGCAGTAATATGTTTTACATTGTGTACAATGATGGTGGGCTTCTGTGTTAAATCCGTTGTCTTCACACGGAGAGCAGGAAAAGTCGTGTATTAAGTCACATCCCCTCTGAATGGATGATTCGAAACTACAAGCCATTTTCTTTCCTGTGTTTAAAAATGACTCATAAACTAGTTCAAATAGTCCGTCTCTGTTTATTTATTTTTTATTAGTTTATTATCTTGTTCTTAACTGTTACGAAGAAAACACAATTGCGATCAATTAAACACTGACATATAACACAATATCAAAAACATAAGCATGGTTATAACCGTGCTTAAATTACAATCGTTTTATTGAATACAAAACATGTTTTTTAATAATGCCCTAGTTTATTCATTTGTAATAAATAAATAAATATTTATCGAATTGGCCTTTCCAAACTCAATTAATTGTCGATCCCGGAGCATGTCGAGTTGTAACGATTGTCTAACCCGAGTTGTCCAGATATTGCCGAATAGTTGTAGTTTCCTGTATATTTTATAGCGAATTGACCCATTTCCACGAACAATAACACTGAGTTCTAGTTCATATCGAACCCCAACACCGTCTATGGGAAGATATTGATGATCCAAAATTATATTCCATTTTCTCTCTCGAGTTTAAAAAAGACTCACGAACTGAAACAAATAGATGTTCTTTCAGTCACATCTGTCTATTTTGTAACAAGGAAGTAAACTGTTTGTACTGATACGAAGAAATCATAAGTTACGATCAATGTCACAATATCCAAATGATCCTTAATAAAGAATAATGTTTTTTTCCAAATCTAAACAATTTTTAACATGCCTAGATTTAGTACGGTATCTTCAATTTCAATAGAAGTTATCGACTGTTTAGTAGGCGTTCCTACACTCGGAATGCACAACGAAATAAATATATCCCGAGCTTGCCGAAGATTGCCGACATATCACGATTGTCCATTCCGATCCATTGTGTACACACCGGTCTTACTGACCTGTGTGAAAGCACTCTAAGCATGATGGGAACGCACTACTTTTTCAAGATGGCGGCTTAAACACGGAAGTGTCAAAATTATAAAATTGTAAAGTGAAAAACAATTCAATTTAAACGCCGTTTGTGTGATCTACTGCAGATATTGATAATATTTAATTTATTTAACTGTTCTTTTATTGTATTTTATTTAGATGTAGTATATATAAACGTCATATTGATGACAGAATGTCGTGAAAAATGAAAACGCACAAATATGGATACTCCAGTAAAGGTTGTACGACATTGTTTAACATGTAACAGCCAAGCACAAGGACATTTAAGAAATCTGAGAAATGTTGCTATCCGAAACATCATGTTTAAAGAGCATTTTGAAGTTTTAGAGTGTGCTTTACAGGAGTTGAGCAATGATAGATTTGTAATGTGTGAAGCATGTATGAATTTTTTTGAAAAAGTGTTCACGATGAAAACTGTACTAAAGAAAAACTGATAACAAGTTAATTCAGGAGAGGAGAGGAGAAAGCGTATGATTTTACATTCTGTTTCACCAGTAGTAAAGAAGTTTGTACGAAACAGACTAACTCCAGTCAAACCTCGAAAAAGTGTGAAGCAACTGTTTAAGATCAACACAGAAAAAGAATGCCCTTTAGAAACTGTAAGTTTAGAAGCTCCTTCAGAACAAAATGTGACAAGTGATCATTTATACAGTGCACCAATAAATACCACCAGCCAAGCTGAGCATACATATGCAGCAAATAATTTAAGGGACAAATCACCTGGCAACTTAAATCCATATCATTCACATAAGAAGAATGTTTTGTGTCCATTACTGATATCCAAGGGGTAAAAGGAATTGTTAGAGCAAGCTGTTAATAACATGTCACAGGGTATTATTTCAGCAGAAGAAATGTTAGAAGCAATCGTTAACATTCCTTTAGTTTTTGAAAGACTTCGGCAAATTATTGTGCTCAAAATATCAGTTGAAATGGACCAAATTTGTAGCTTAAAACAGCCAAGTGTCCTTAGGTCAAAAGTAACAGACATTAAGGTAGAGACATTCTTTCGGGACATACCGGTACTGTTAGAGATGCATGAGCGTTGCCCTAGAGCTTTGGACTTTCTGATGTTCATGGCATGCCCAGTTCAGCTAAAAATGCCAGAAGAAAGCTACGTCATCCAAGCCATGTATGCTATGGCCATGTACTCCAGAAACTGCCAGCTGATAGCATTCCAAAAATGTGTTGCTGCCTCATGTATCAGATATAATGCAGGGAATGGTGTAAGTACTATGTAAACATATTTTTTAAATATTTTTTATATAAATTATAATGCAATACTTTAAAAGCAAAATTTCAAGGCAAAACATAACTATATTTATTTTTATTTTATACAGTTGTACTGCATATAAAAATACAAAGTTTTTGCAATATTTTTGGTCATTTATTTGGAAAAAAAAAACATTTGTAAATATTTTGTTGTTTGTTGGCATTATAAATATAGTTATTTTAATATGACAATTTATTTATTTTGTTGTATTTTAGTTACTTGGGCTAATGCACACCATGGGTCTAAGCGTCCCTGAACAAACCAAGCTGACCCTGTTGGATGAACTTGGAAAAATTAATGGAAAGGAAGTCATCGCTGCTCTCAAATCAAGGAAAAACATTGAAGATAACCGTGGACAACATTGATGGAAGGATTAAAGCTAATCAGGTTAGTAAACAAAAAATTAGAAAAATGATAATTAGAAAAACAACAAAAATAATACCATTGCCTTTATAGCTGTGCATATATATTTTCTTTATAGTAATATAAATAATTATTAGGCATGTCTATATAATGTATGCTACATGTAAGTTTTAGCAGGCACTGATAAGTATCACCTGCTGTAACCTCTGCATTTATTCTATATTAATAATGTATTATATACATTATATACATTTAGATTGCAACTGAATAAATATGTTTCCACCCTAGTTTGGCTATATGATTTGTGTGTGAATAATTTATGTCATGATTTCGGAGGATATTATTCGGAGAATACATGCACATTTGCTTCAGGAAAAGCAGTTTTCAATAAAGGCACATGTATTGGTTTAAGCACTGGTTACATGTATGTTCTTGGTCGGCTGAGCTTACCACTAATACCAATAAAAAATGTGAGTAGGTCAACTGTCTATATTACTGAAATACTGCTGACAATGGTACAAATTCATTTTAACACACCTTGTATTAAATGTACACACTAATGTTGTATTTCCTTACAGGTGAGGTTGGATGGTGGGAACAGAGATTTTCACTACACACATTGGTCTGTCATTATAGACAGATTTCACCCCAGAGACCTTCAGGACCTCAGCATCGAACCAAAGGCAGTTCCTGCTGGTTGACCTGACCCAAAGACTTTCTTCTTGTCGAAAGAGGAACATGCATCATTGAGGTTTGTTGCACAGTGTGAACTTAAGGGAAATTATATTGGCAAAACATTAATACTATAAAAACACAATACATAAATAAAATAAATTCAGCTGAATATTTCATAATCTCTCCTGAATCTTTATATGTCTTAATATCCTGATTGAAAATTTCTTTAAGCCTAATTAGATTTTCTGATTTTGTACAAAATGTTATCAAAAGAGCTTGACATGGGTTATAAATCCTGTAGCCAAATTGAAATTTCTTTAGCCAAATTGATGAAACTTAAGCATATGTGTAAAATGGCAGAGCATGCCCTGTAATATTCATGTTTATGTAAAACCTTTAATATTGTCTCATATTTTGTGAGACATGTAATAGTGTAATTCCATGGCTTGATATATCTATGTATATCAACTGACTGTTAATAATTATACAGAGAATATAATAAACAGTCAGTTGAAATGCAGAATCTTTATCGTTCTAAATAAAGCTTTTTGATTGAACAGAAAGTGCTACTCCTGGCTGGTTCAGAGGATTCTCATAGAAGATGTACCAGCACTATCAGTCTTCTCTTCAGTTGTTCATCCAGTGCTGAACCACAAGTACAGAAAAGTAATTGACAGACCAACAGATGTATACCCTACGTTTGTATGTATTAATATTATTACTATTTTATATTTTCTGATTATTTATATAAAACCGTTTTATAGTTTCCTGCAAGAGAGAACAACAAATCTTGATTTACTAACACTTAAATCAAGGACTAAGACAGAATATTATTTTAACTTTTGGTCAAAGTATTTCCTCTATGTGTGTTTCAGTATGTTTATGTTGGTTACCAACTTTAAATGCAGTTTGATATTAAAATAATAGATGTGTTAGACTATTATTTTAGCAAAATGAAAACTGTGTCAGTAAACAAAACCAGATTTTTTTTAGTGTTAAGGCCTTATTTTGTTCTTTTAATTATCCCCCGCTATAGGCAGTGCTGTTCAAAGGTTCGGCCCTTTTATTTTGTGTCCACTCCATAACTTTATACACTGTGGAATGAATTTCATGAACATTTGCTCATAGGTTCACCTCATTAAGATGATGTGCAGAACCTATGTTTCAACCTGGCCAGCTCAGGGTCACCAGTATTATTTAAAGGTTCATTTTTGTCCTTTCATTCTGTGTCTGATTCATAACATTGGAACCCCTTATAAAGAATTATATGATACTTTTGTCAAATGTTCACTACATTAAGACAATGTACATAACTTATGTTTCAACCTGATTTGCTAAAGGTCTAGGTCACCAGTGTGGTTATGGTTTGAGCCATGCACTTTGTGTCATCGCTATAATTTCACTCCTTAGGAATTTCATGATACTATGGTCAAATCTTTACCTCATTGAGATGATGTACAGAACATATGATTTAACCTGGCAATCTAAAGGTCAAGGTCACAGTACAGTTTTGAGATTTTAGTCAAGTACGTTGTATTTGGTGTATGCTACTGTGCTACATAACTTTGAAACTCCAGGAAAGACTGTTCCATTTTTCAGCATCAGTTATCTATTCAACTTTCCTTAATTCAGCAGGGAATATTGCTATCCTTCAGATTGCCTTGTTCATTTTGTCACAATATAATAAGGTACATTAAAAATATTAACTTACATTTTAAACTATTCAGGTGATTATGAAAGACCCTAAATCCTTAACAAATTGTGTTCAAATAATGGACACAATTTTGGGGACTTTACAATCTCTTTATACAACTGCTGGAAGAGGTATTTAGTTTGAAATATTTCAAATTGTTTGAAAAAAGTTATATTTCTTTCAGGAGTTGTTGTTAGAAGTGTTAAGCATGATATTGTTTGCTGCTTTTTCTTTCTTGAATTACTAAAAGTTATTAAAATATTAAACTACTGTAGTATAATTTAATTCGCGGGGACAAATTTTCGCGCTAAAATGGAACGTCAGATATTCGCGCGGACATGAATTCGCGCAACTGTATTATTCAGTTTAAACACATAATAACAGAGTATAATTTCGCTGGGGTTTAATTTCGCGCAATTGTCATAGCACGAAATACGCGAAAACAAAACCCACGCGAAATAAAATAATACTACAGTAAACAGTAAAGAAAACAGATTAATATACAATTTAATTTACTTTTATAATTTTAATATGTATAAGTACAAGTGGAATACTTGTACACATACATTTACAATTAACTATATAGATCTGTAGGATAAGAAATTTGCAATGATTGTTGTAAGCCTGGCATAAGACAGACAAAAAAAATGGAAAAAAATTGTTTCCAATATAATTGAACCCGGTTCTCATTTTTACAAAACAAATTCAAATTACCATTCAAGTATCATGTGTGCTTCATCAATAGCTATGCAGGAAATACTTCCCTCTCTTTTCTTTGCACTCAATAGACGGGTTCCTTTATCAGTGCTAAGTAGTGCTTCTGGATGTGCTTATATCAATGTGTATTTCCTTTTAATAATGTCATCTAGAGGCACATTAACAATACTTTATCCCTGTTTAACAGTGTTTTCATCATCAGAATTGTCGTCATCGGCTGCGGTCTGACCACTTTGACAATTATAGTCCAATCAGCACGCATTAATTCCTTGTTTGCTCATTGAATTTATTTGATCCATCATGATGCTGTTCAACGGTGTCAATATTAAGCAAACAGAAGAAACAAGGTCATACTTTGCTTTTAACACAAATGGGGCCACTTGAAAAATCAAACTTTTCCCATACCCGGTTGGCAAAATAGCCATCACATCATGTTTGCTTAAAACATGCATCAAACATTCCCTCTGACAGTCTTTCAGTGGTTTTACAAACCCAATTTCCCTAGACACGCGTGTTATTATTTCGTCCATTGTTAGCTAAAAACCGAAAGTGAAAGTACATAGTTTTAAATATCTGAATAAAATAATAGTAACACGGTCGAACTTTTAATTGTATCTTGAATTTTAAGACCAGTGAAGAATAAGTAAGCCATTTGTAATCACTTGAAAAAGATATTATGTGTTTTATTAAAAAATCGCCATCCCTACGCGGACTACTTTATATCGGAGTCTTTTTTACCCCAAATGGGGGTGAGTAATGCGTCGTAAGACACAGGTCTATTTTTGAGACCTGTGTGTACATATTGCATCCCGATCCATACGGAATTCCTCGGCCTTTTCAATCGAAATTAACCTTGGATCCGCTAGTGGCATTAATAATTTGGAGTACAAGAGTAATGTCATTATGATTTTCTGCTCAGTTGAAACTACTACGCGATTTTCTTGTAGCGTGGTAAAATGTTGTTTAATAAAAAAAGATTTCTGACATTGCAGACCGTCCTAAGACATCCGCGGTTGTTTTCGATAGAAAATGGCCGGATATATTTTTTTATAAATTATATCTTGAAAGTGCTGAGCTGCACGACAAATATCATTTTATATTTGGGAAGAAAGTTCCACTTGTGTACTAATCCTTACCAACATAAGCGTACTAGCCCACCTCATGCTTACCAAGTAAGTTCATGTACACCAAGTAACATGTACACCAAGTAACCTAATATGTACCAAGTAACCTCATGTACACCAAATAGCCTCATAAACACCAAGTTACCTGTTGTACACCCAGTTACCTCATGTACATCAAGTAACCTCAGGTGAACCAAGTAACCTCATAAACGTTAAATTGTTGTTAAATAAATTCACAAGAGATTTCGGGAATACATCACACACGTTTAAAAGTCATCTTTACCTACAACGCTGACCTTTCTGACAAATTATAATGGAAGTATTATAGTTGTCACAACTCTCCCAAAATATACCACGTCTTTGATTGAAACGTGTAAAATTCATTGAATCCAAAACAGAATAGTTAACACCAATATGTGTGATATCGATAATTTATCTATGCAGTTGTGCATGCTATGATGTTGGCTCGAACTCGCTCAGCTCGAATTTCTCGTTGACTCGAACTGGATTTAAGGACCATTTTTTATATTGAAGGTAAGCATACCCGCTTGGATTGACCTTGGAGGTGCTATTCACCTGAATAAAGGATATCAGATATTAAAACCACACCAGGTCTAGCTGAGAACACACAATGTGTGATTTCAAATGTCTTCATAAATTGAAACAGGCGTTGAAAAATAATTCTCAAAATAATTTAATGTCATTCCTATATGACTTATACATACTTGTCAGATCAAATCCACGCGTATGTTTACTGATTATGCAACCACTTTTTAATTATCTAATTTCGGATATTTAGATTTATCAGTTGTTTACCGTGCATCGTTTTTTATTAAATACGTGAGTTTTAATGTATACCTAATACATAATAAAGCAGGGCCGTGAGAGAAGGGGAGTATATTATGTGTATGTATGTTATTTTAAGCCAGAGAATGACCAGTTATCTGTTAAATTCAATCATTGACTAACTAAAGTTGATTTCATAAAAGTTTCAGAGTCAAATTCAATTTAATTTATTAGTTTCTTTGAACATTAAAATATATTCTTTTTCTCACTAAGTTCAATAAATTAATGAATTTTGGAAATTCTTCGATTTTATTTCATTTGACTTAAGAGATTCTAAAATTAGGAAAGTGACTTAAGTAAGGAAATGACTAAAGAAGTTTTATGAATACCGCCACAGGGTTAAAATTCATCATGGTCTTATTAAGCTCTTAAAACGGTGCAGCTAATCGGATTGCTCGGTATAAGAAATGGACCTTCAGAGAGAATTACGTCTATGATGTATAACCGTAATATTGACTTAAATTGCATAATGAATGCCATCGCATTACATGTACGTTCAAAAATTAAAGGGTTTTGGCTATAAGCGTTACTAACGCTTTGTAAATAATGACTTTTTCGGAATAAGAAATCATTGTTTTAACGTAAACAAGAAAAGTCTTAATTGATCTTTTGTCAGTGGTATTTTATTACCTCACTCTCGCGTAACATTGTGCCAACGACAATGATAAATATAATGTTGTTATAAGCTGAAATCAAATAAAGCTTGTGTTCAGTTTCAGCTAAAATTAATAACAACTCATTCTATTAAAAATAATTATCTTTCTTCAGTAAATAAAGTCTTTCGTTTGAACGACAATATTATTCTGAACATATTATGTTTGTGAAAATTGCTATCTACATGTTTCAGTTCTCATCGTTTAACACGTTCAAAAACAATTGCGTTATGGTTCATACTGGACTGAAAATTACCTACCATTTCAATGTATCAGCAGTCGCATTCTAGATGAAACTGACGATTTTATACATGGGATGAAGGTCTCAATCTTACCGAGACTGTCGGTGTAACACGTCAGATGTACGTCCTAGTCCAACGGAGACTGTCGATGTTAACCTTGGGATGTAAATATCAATCTAACCAAGACTATCGCTATTAAACGTGAGATGTAAGTCTCAATCTAACCGACACTGTCGACGTTAGACGTGTGATGTAAGCCTGAATCTAATGGAGAATGTCGATGTTGAACGTGAGATGTTACTCTCAATCTAACCGACAATGTCGACGTTAAACGTGAGATATGTAAGTCTCAATCTAACCGACAATGTCGATGTTAAACGTGAGATATAAATCTGAATCAATCCGAGACTTTCGATATAGTACATAGATTTAAGTCTCAATCTAACCGACATTGTCGATGTTATACGTGATATGTATGTTGTGATTTTGGTTTTTGTTCTTGAGAATCTATCCTACAAAATTAATTTCAGAATATTTCAGAATACCTTCATAATTGCGTGTGCATTCTAATGGTTCACGCGAACCCTATCCCCGACATTGAATTAAGAGGTTGTTTTATTATTTTTCTTCTGCGATTCACCTGATTGTATGTTAAGTATGCAAGTAAATCGTCATTATATTTCAATTGACTAAATCAATAAAATGGTGTTCTGAAAGATATAAGTGCTATCGTATTTATTGGCACCAAAACGAGGTTGATATAGCTTTTTTAGACTCTTTTTAAATGAGTTTACTAAATGGAAATAGCATAACATATGTTCATATGCTTGTTTATAGGCAATATATATAAACACACGAGTATTGAACATTCTACATTTATCACATAGAACATGTATATATAAAAGTTCACATAGTTTGTGGGATATTAGTTGTCCCAAAAATGTTAAAATAAAAGTATTGAGAAGAAGCTTTTGGATTCATATCATATAACTTATAGCCAGCGGTCTAAATAAAACAATTATATATGACAACACTATAGTGTACTTTGCAACAATTATGAAGAGATCCCAGTTCGATAGTACCAAATCAAACATTGTTTGTACATGTAGTTTTAATTTAACTTGATAACAAGAAGTGTGTCTTCCCGTTCTACAACAATCAGAGAAGAAGTGCGGCTGCTGAAAAACAAACTATACGGTCTGTAAACTCCGTGTTCTTCCCTTGCCAGGGTGGCCAACTTCTTCTTCCCGTCTTTTTCAACTTGGAGCACTTTGTCGGAGCCATAGCAGCAGACGAACACGTGTCCATCAGGTGTCACGTGTACTCCAGTAGGTCCTCTCATGTCAGGGTTAGTGAGAGAGGCCAGCTTGTTGCCGTTGTTGTCCAGGGTGATCAGTTGATGTTGACAGTAGTTTGTGATATATATTGTTTTCCCGTCGTTACTGATGGCACATTTCTCGACAGTGTTACCCCGTGACTTGTCCTCGTACAGCCTCTTCACCTTCTGTCCCGACAAAGGGTAAACGTAGAGGGCGGTTTTGGAGATGTAAAGCTGGCCACCATGATGAGCTGCGGCATAACAGTCATGGTTGAAGCTTAACTTCCTCGTAGTAACGAGTTTCCCTTTCGTAGCATGAATGAAATAAAGTCCTTGTTTATCAGCATTTTCTCTGTCAACACAAACGGCTACTTCATTTCCGCCAACATGGCACACGTCCCATGGATTGCCCGGTACATCACAGTGGTCGAGCACCCTGTACTCCTTGTCCAGGAGCTTCACTCTACAATTTCTACAGTCTGCTATGACAAACTCTCCACTAGGCATTTCACACAGCCCATAGATAGCACATTGATATTTGTTGTTTTTCAACTTAACGTTGTAGTCCTTGTACTCTGCAACACTGAAGACGTGGTTTGGATCGGAAAGGGGATCTTTTCGCTGTTTGGTCATTACAGTTTGTTCTTCAATCGCTCCAAACGTCTTTACTGCAGATAAAAGTTCTTCGATAAGGTTATTGGCTTGAAATGTTACATTGTAACACTCAATGGTTGATATGCCACGAAGATGATCGTTTGCCTGTAAAATCATACCCTGGCTCTTTCTGTACGCAATATATGATTTTGACTCGCTTGCTTTGGTTTGAAAAGTGGTTATCATGTTTTGCAGTCCGATAGTCATTTCGTCACAAGTTTCAATATCTTTCTTTATCTTTTTTTCAAGTTTAACTATCATACCGTCCAAGTCCTGTAAAGTTGCCTTCTCAATCTTGTCAAGAATTTCGTTGATCTTTTTACGTATGGTTTTAATTTCATCAGAAATGTCTGCGCGCGTTTTTTTCAGAGATGTCGTATTCTTTATTCTTGATTCTTTCATCAGCTCGAATTGCTTTTGAAGTTCTGCTATCTTCTTTGGAATTTGTTGAAACTCAATATTTCTATGAACACCTTTTGCTACATCTGGAATGTGTTGAATTTTGGAGCATTGCCTGAAACCAAAAAAGTGTGAAACAGTTGTTATCAACTCTGCATAAACTGTATATGCCTTTGCTTATGTGGGAATTTTTTATAGAGAATGTTTTTAATATGACGCAAGTAACCAATAGCGGCTCCAGGGGGTGGAGAGCGAGCCAAGTTTACTTTATATTGCTATATAGGAGACAATGTAATACAACCAAAAAGTACTATTCCGGGCTAAAAATTGATATTTTTTTCTTAGGGGAAACCAAACCCCCATGACAACACTTCAAACCAATTAAATTTCGGTTATGAAGGAATGGCGCAAGTAAAACGGTTACGCCTCTGACGTCGAATCCTTCCCTGGTAAGTATAGCCTATTAACTGGTTAGTGTCTTAGAGGCGCACAATATAGATTGATGCAAAAAAGTTTTTTTCTTCTAAATTTTAATGCGTTTAAATGTTTTATAAAATCTACTTAAATGATCAAAAGCACGACAAGTGTACGATTTGTGTTCAGATGAAAAAGTTAATGATATGTTTGCGCATTTTTACCGGCTAATTCATGGCCACGTAGCTATTAATTAAAAACACCGTATGCATATAAAACGGCTGAGGTTTATTTTAAATGTACACAAATCATAAGTTTTTTTCTTTAATCATTAGAAGTTGAATGAGTTAAATATTATAGTTGATTGCAAAAGTAATGTATTTTTGCATCAGCTTATATTGAGTGCCTTTAATTTGATGTTTTGTTTATACATACCTGTGGTCAATGTCAACGCACACAGGACAGCACGGCTGGTCATGGTCACCACATACCAGCTTCATGTCCTCCCCGGGGTGCATCCCGCATCTCTCCAGGTCGTCAATCACCCCTGGGGCTGTCTCCCATTTCTTCACGTCCTTTCGGCCGAGTACCGCGTGCTTCTGATATAATCCGTTATGTTTTGAAATACAGTTTTGACAGTAATATTTTTTGCATTGTGTACAATGATGGTGAGCTTCTGTGTTAAATCCGTTTGCGTCACACGGAGAGCAGGAAAAATCGTAAATGAAATCACAACCTCTATGAATTGACGATTCAAAATTAGATGCCATTTTCTTTCTTGAGTTTAAAAATGACTCACAAACTAAAACAAATAAATACTCTTCAGTCCGTACTGTTTATTTTGTAACTAGGAAGTAAATTGTTGTGTACTGAGCTGATAGGAAGATATAACAATATTACAATAAGTTTCACACTGGCACATTTACAAGATATCCAAAAAATGAGCGTTAATTCACAAGCATAGTTTCCAAATCTGAACATTTTTTAATCCCGTGTCAATTGCAATAGTTTTGTAGCCATTCGTAATCTCGACACGCCCTCCGAGATAAGCGAATGCATGTCCCGAGTTTGCATGGCATATCTGAATAGTCACGATTGCTTATCGCGAGCTTCCCGGAGATAGCCGGAGATAGCCGGGTAGTAGGTTCACATACAACTAAATAATGTTCCTATGTATTTATGAGTGAAGTGACAGAATTGAAAGTAAAATAACTCTCCAGTTCTAGTGTTTCATGACCCCCCCCCCCCCACTTCGGGAAATATTATATCGACATGTAGTTATATCGCATGATCATCGTATCGTCTCCACCCTAATTAATACTACAATAACCTGATGTGTTTTTCGTTTCACGATGGCACGAGCAAACAAAAAAAAATATCAAGCCATACAAACAGATAAGCAGATATGCTTATCGTTGAAGTCAAGGGTGATGCGCTGTATTTAGGTTAAAATAGTTAAGATTATTAGATTTAACAAGCGTTGTTTGTCGGGCCAATATGTGACTGGGGTTACGATGAACAACGTGGAATGCGGCTACCAACCAGTGTATCCCTTCAATAACTTTTACATATTTTCAATTTTACGGCGCAAAAATGACTGGGACAAGTATTGGATTACATACGGCTATTTGAAACACATAGGCATAAGTAGTCAGGTGTGCCTATCCAGACTGGAATGCACTCGGTGACCCCTTCTTATTTTATATAAATCCTCCATCTTGGACGGAGTAGAAAATGAGTCGCTTTTCGGGTGCGCTCCGGCGTAACGGGGATTTTTCGGAACCGCTCCAACGTAACGCTTCCGGATCCAACCTGTCGGGGACGGTCAGCTGAGCAGACGACTTTAACATAAACCCCGTCGTTTAAACGAATTTATCTGTTTCATTCTTTTTTACAGGTCCGTCATAGCAGACGATGTTTTTGCTCAGTTTCGGCTTATATAAGAAAACATATTTCCATCATTTATCATATTCTAAATGCCACACAATCATCGATAACTGGATTATCTATATTCTTAGATTCTATAGTTTTTGTTTATAACCCTCTATCTTAAATCATGTTACATCTGGATTAAACCGGCTGTGACGAGACATTTTGCATCTCATAAAGCTACCTCACAATATAAACAGACGCTACAACGTTTAAGTATTTAAAAAAAAAATATTAGAAATAAGCAGTGTAAAAATATTTAAACCTTAAGGAAACATGTGAAATCGTGATTTTAACTATGATCAAATCAATAGACTGGTAAACCCAAATGTTTAAACTATTTAGCAGTGTATTGGTTGCGGTTCAGAACGTTTATCACTTATAAAATGAAAAAAAACCTCACTCTACATATGTACGGTGTCTGTGTTGCAAAGGTTACCTTACTCGCTTACCATGCCAGAGGTCCCGGGTTCGATCATGGGAGCGGGTGCGGATAAAAAAAACTAAAGGTTGAATGTGATCTTTCTTACATGTTTCACAAAAATTATGATTATTTTATCTAGCAAATACCCAGAATCAATGGAGGGTATATTCCTCCTCCTCCTCTTCATCATCATGGAGCACAGGGGGCGCCTCCTCCTCCTCCCTATGGAGCACAGAGAGCGCCTCCTCGTCCACATCGTGGAGCCCAGGTAGCGCCTGCTTCTCCTCCACATTATGGATCACAGGGAACACCTCCTCCTCATGAAGCACAGAGATCACCTCCTCCTCCTCCTCCTCCTCATGAGCACATTATGCGCCTCTTCCTCCGCCTCCCCTCCTCATAAAGCAAAGGGAGCGCCTCCTCTTCCGCCACCTCCTCCTCATGGATAACAGGGAGCGCCTCCTCCGCCGCCTCCTCCTCATGGGGCACAGGGTGTGCCTCTTCCTCCGCCCCCCTCCTCCTGGAGCACAGGGAGCGCCTCCTCCTCATGGAGCTCAGGCTGCGCCTCTTCCTCTGCCGCCCCCTCCTCATGAAGTACAGGGAGCGCCTTCTCCTCATGGAACACAGGGAGCGCCTCCTCCTCATAGAGTACGGGGAGTGCTTCCTCCTCAGTCTCCTCCTCATGGAGCACAGAGAGCGCCTCCTGCTCCACCACCACCACTACCACAACCAAGAGAGGACAGTTATGACAGTAGAAGCAGCATAGTATTGCTATGAAAATACAGCACAAATACGGTACATTTTGGCGATACAAATGCATTTTGTGAGCAAAAGTAATGCATGATAAAATATGAGATAAAATTGTTAAGTTTCATTTTATAAAAAATGTTGTCATTTAGAACATTTTATTGCGAGTGCTTTAGTGATGTTAACGATTTCTTTCACGACGTGTTACAATTGCTTTACGGATTGTTGATAGTTATTACGAGCACTTTAAGTGTAGCTACGAATACATACGTATACTTTACGATTAGAAAAGGTATACAACCTGCAAAATCGAACAATTCCCTTCAGTTGTGTCCAAGACGTCAAAGGCACATCGCTTTACGACGTGTATACAATATATACAAGCATGGCTTTAAAGATGAAGGCAGTCAACAATAAGAAGAGAACGCGTTCACCCTCCACAGAACTACAACCGCGGAGACAGTCCGCTGCTGGACATCTTCCTCTTTTCTCCGGGCTAGTGGAAGGAGCAATTGTAGAAATCGTTGATATAACTGCAATCTGTTGCTTTCATATGTCATGTTGTCTCGCTGGATGTCAGTTGTCGAAAGATGAAAGAAATGCATACTTTTTTGCAAAAACATAATGAAACGTGAAAACTCGTAGCTTACTCGCACCTATTCCTAACAACACATTAACATATCTCAATTTACACGTAAATACTTAGATGGATCGTAACATTCCGTAATATACTCGAAACACTCAATAAAAAGCTCGTAAAATGTCTTTTCTTTCTCGTATTTATACGTTGTGACTCGCAGACTCTTGCCGTAAATACATTGCAAAAAAGCGTAGATGACTTGTAATTACTCGTTACCACATTTAAATCGCTCATAAAAGTGGCCAAATGGTAAGGATCCGTGTACTATTGTGAAATTATTCCATACGTAAGGATTAGTAGATGTTAGATGATGTTGTACAGCTTTTCATAAGCGTGGATCTCTAGCGCAAAGGCTCGAGCCCCAAACCGAGACTCTAGATGTTAGATGATGTTATATATACAGCTTTTCCTAGGCGTGGATCTCTAGCGCAAAGGCTCGAGCACCAAACCGAGACCCTAGATGTAAGATGATGTTATATATACAGCTTTTCATAGGCGTGGATCTCTAGCGCAAAGGCTCGAGCCCCAAAACGAGACACTAGATGTTAGATGGTGTTATATATACAGCTTTTCATAGGCGTGGATCTCTAGCGCAAAGGCTCGAGCCCCAAACCGAGACCCTAGATGTTAGATGATGTTATATATACAGCTTTTCATAGGCGTGGACCTCTAGCGCAAAGCCTCGAGCCCCAATCCGAGACTCTAGATGTAAGATGATGTTATATATACAGCTTTCCATAAGCGTGGATCTCTAACGCAATGGCTCGTGCCCTAAACCGAGACCCTAGATGATAGATGACGTTATATATACAGCTTTGCATAAGCGTGAATCTCTAGCACAATGGCTCGAGTCCCAAACCGAGACCCTAGATGTTAGATGATGGTATACATGTATATACAGCTTTTCATAGGCGTGGATCTCTAGTGCAAAGGCTCGAGCCCCAAACCGAGACCCTAGATGTTAGATGATGTTATATGTACAGCTTTCATAGGCGTGGATCTCTAGCACAAAGGCTCGAGCCCTAAACCGAGACCCTAGATGTTAGATGATGTTATACATACAGCTTTCCATAGGCGTGGATCTCTAGCGCAAAGGCTCGAGTCCCAAACCGAGACCCTAGATGTTAGATGATGTTATATATACAGCTTTCCATAGGCGTGGATCTCTAGCGCAAAGGCTCGAGTCCAAAACCGAGACCCTAGATAATAGATGATGTTATACATACAGCTTTCCATAGGCGTGGATCTCTAGCGCAAAGGCTCGAGTCCAAAACCGAGACCCTAGATGTTAGATGATGTTATACATACAGCTTGCCATAGGCGTGGACCTCTAACGCAAAGGCTCGAGTCCCAAACCGAGACCCTAGATGTTAGATGATGTTATATATACAGCTTTTTATAGGCGTGGATCTCTAGCGCAAAGGCTCGAGTCCCAAACCGAGACCCTAGATGTTAGATGATGTTATACATACAGCTTTCCATAGGCGTGGACCTCTAACGCAAAGGCTCGAGTCCCAAACCGAGACCCTAGATGTTAGATGATGTTATACATACAGCTTTTTATAGGCGTGGATCTCTAGCGCAAAGGCTCGAGTCCCAAACCGAGACCCTAGATGTTAGATGATGTTATATATACAGCTTTCCATAGGCGTGGACCTCTAACGCAAAGGCTCGAGCCCCAAACCGAGACCCTAGATGTTAGATGATGTTATATATACATCTTTGCATAGGCGTGGATCTCTAGCGCAAAGGCTCGAGTCCCAAACCGAGACCCTAGATGTAAGATGATGTTATATATACAGCTTTTCCTAGGCGTGGATCTCTAGCGCAAAGGCTCGAGCACCAAACCGAGACCCTAGATGTTAGATGATGTTATACATACAGCTTTCCATAGGCGTGGATCTCTAGCGCAAAGGCTCGAGTCCCAAACCGAGACCCTAGATGTTGGATGATGTTATATATACAGCTTTTTATAGGCGAGGATCTTTAACACAAAGGCTCGAGCCCCAAACCGAGACCCTAGATGCAAAATGATGTTATATATACAGATTTTCATAGGCGTGGACCTCTAGCTGACTATTGCTTACCATACATAAAGTACTTTATCATGACAGGCTATTTTAGCTTACTTATACAAAATCATCACTTAAATTTTTCATTAGCAATTTTGTGCAAGGTTGAATTGTTTAATACTTCAATGATAACTACAGGGACCTGCCCAGTAGTTTATCATTCATATTAAATAAGCTCTGTTTAGAGGCACAAATTATGTCGAGCGAAATAATGCTCACTTTAAGTGATATAAAGTAGATTCAAAACATACGTCGAAAACACGTTTCAAACAGTGATAAATTACGTCATAAATGCTACGAATGAAGACTTTAAGCAAAGACAACTTTACTATATTCACTATTTTAAATGTAACGTACTACAGTGAAGAATTATTTTTTTTTAAGTCATCATTCGAAGCAAATGCTGCCTTCCGACGGAGCATTTCTGACGTAATTTTTCAATTATTTGTATTTTTCCTTAACAAGTTATAATGCTAGAATTATATTTGTCACAACTCTTCCCAAAATAAACTAGAACGTCTTTGAATGAAACGTGTAAAAATCATTCAAAACAAAAACAAAATAGTTTGTGATGACGATGATTTATCAATGCGGTCGTACATGCTATGATTATGATTTTGATGATCATAAGATGTATATGCTTAAACAGTCGAACCCTGTTGGCTCGAACTCGCTTGGCTCGAACTCCTCGTTTGCTAGAACTTTATGTAAAGGACCGATTTGTTTAAATTTAATTTAAGTAATGTTCAGTCGTTTCTGAAGCAGAATGTCAAAGCGTTTGATCATTGTTGTTATTGTATAAGAATCAATTTTTAAAGCAAATACCCAAACAGGAATAGCAAAATTAAAAGTAAACAGTAAAACTAATATTTTACTCAGCTATGAAAAGGAAATCCACAAAATACAAACACCTTCCAGTTTTTAACACAAAACAGTACCTAAAAAACACACTAACTGTCAACACACAATGTGTGACTTGAAATGTGTTCATAAATCTAAACAGGCGTTGATAACAAATTCAATATGATTCCTGTATGACTTATACATATGTGTCCAAACAAATCTACGTACATGCCTACTGATTAATGTACCCATTAATTTATTTATTTATCAAACTTCGGATGTTTAAATTTATCAGTTGTTTACCCTGTATCATTTGCTCAATAAAGAAGTGAGTTGTAATGTATTTGTAATACATACTAAAGCAGGGTCGTTAGAGAAGGGGAGAATGTTATTTTTAGCCCGAGAATGACCAATTATCTTTAAAATGTGTGCTCCTTAAACAAATGAACAGGGCCGATATTCAATACTGGTCTTAATTGGATCTTAGAACAATGTAACTAATCGGATTCCTCGGTATGCATCACGGACTATAAAGTGAATGGAGTCAATGATGTAATGATTGACTTAAGAAATAGTTAAATGACATGAAGTAACATTTCTATGATTAGGCGGAGTGAACGCAGCGAAAAAGCCTTTCTTAACCATTAAAATATTACTTCAGGTCATCTAACTGTCTTAGAATATTACGTCATTGGCAGACACATTGTCAACTCAAAATCTGACGCAGGGTGTGTGTATCGGATAACTGGCAGGACCTTTAAATACCCGTGCAAGTTGAAATAAAGCCTATGACTAAATGGTCGCCTATCTGCAATTTCATTGGCTAAAATCTCTAGGTTGTATTCTTCAGTTTTAAATTGTATACCATTCCAGTGCTTTTTTTACAATTTTACCAAAGCTTATTTCCTTGATGAAAAACAGTAAGCAATACAGAGAAATTATGAATGAAATGGTTTTATGGTCAAAATATACGCTGAAAATAACATTGAACTGAAATAATGTGAATATAAAAAATGTAAAATCACGATGGCTGCGATGACCTTAACTTTAACATTGACATCTTTACAGACATATGTCGATCACGTTATGGAAAAGATGCTTTGAAAACATCAGGAATTCTTTAAAGATGCACTCTTTCTCCCAAATTTATTAAAAATATTGTTTTAATATTCCAAAAAAAAAAATGAATAAATGTCGAAAAGAATGGTTCTTATGAAGAATTCCGAGTTTAATTTGAAAGAAATGAGCATAAAACACGGTATTTCTTCCTTATGAGACTATAAAGTAGATCACAGTAAATCTTTTAGCATTCACCAGTCATTTTTTTTTTTTGCGCTCTCTGCTATCAAATACACGGTTACATTCTTGTTATCAGTAATTAATATTTTCCATAAATACATTATTTCGTAAGAAGTTAAAGGTATATCACTCAAAATTTATGTTTGTTGTACATGTGTATGTATTCATTTTGAATAAGAGTGTCACTTAAAAAAATATATTGAAATTACAAATAAGTCGCATTGCGCCAATATATGAATACAATAAATTGTACATACCTGCATGTTGGCTTTGATAGTTGTGTGTGTGTGTGTGTGTGTGTGTGTGCGTGCGTGCGTGCGTGCGTGCGTGCGTGCGTGCGTGTGTGTTTTCTTGTAAATACAATCCCGTTTTCTGCAGACAACTTGGGACTTCTTTTTTAATGTTTTATAAGATTTGCTTCACTTGACAAAGTACATGTATCTAAGAATAAGAGATACATATGTGTTGTCGTCTGTAGTGCAGTTAACGACACACTGGCCGAATCGTATAGAATTATCAATATCAAATTATGCTCTACATGCATTTTTAATAAAACAAACATTTTTGAGATTGATTTTAACTGTTAAAAAGAATGAACTTACCATTTTATGTATGAACTTTCATGGAACATTCGGTTAAAATTAACCCGCTTGGTAGATATCGGTTGAATAATTACTTGGCCACATGTGCTAGTAATAGAGTTGTATATCATTTCTACCTACCAACTCTAACCGCGTACATGTATGCACACGCATTTTGAATTTGACTATTTTCCTTCAACAGTTTCCCTTCATCATTTCATCAATTCAGTTTTCTTTTTAAAAAAAAAATAGTATAATGCTTTGAAAAGGCGTGTCCAAAAGCTGATCGATAAAGGTGTTCCGCCTAATCTAATAGTTCAGATCATCGGCCATAAAAACCTGAACAGTTATAGCAGATTAAAAACCAACCAGGTCATGGCGCTTTCCGACATCTTGTCGAAAAAACTTCCGAAGTCAGCGCTCCATCCTTCTCAAAAGCATCCTCGGGCACATCCTTGACATCTCCTCTGGTTTTTTTTGTAACGGAAACGCGACATTCAACTTATATATTTATGAAACTAATTTGCCATCGCAACAACAAAAAAAACCTTTGGCTGCATAGCATGAATTCACCCCGAAAAAATACCGTAATATCCCGAGTCTTTATTTGTTAATATAAATCTGTTCTTCAATGTAAAAAAATCCAGATGTTCCAGTTTAATTCACTTGTATTTCTACGCGATTTATTTTCAAAATGCATTTGATTAAATACTTGTTTTGTTGCTCAATAAATGTTAATAATCATATGTTTCGTTGATTTTAGTAGCGTTTTAACTAAAATTAATTTCAATTGCAACAACCATTTCCGTAAGATAGGGAAATATTTTAGTGGACGTACTTTTCGCGCGAATAGGAGTAACCTAGACACAGCGGCTATGCCACCATAACTCGTGGTAACAGAAACATAATAATTTCAATAGTTTTCAGTGACTACTCGTGAAATAAAATATGATCTAATTCTTAGCATAATATGTTAGCATATCTTATATGCTATTTTCAGTTTTTACCAAATTGTTTAGATTTATGAAACAAAAGCACAGGCGTTATCGTTCAAATGTGGAATAAGATGCACCTACGAGTTCCATGTATCAGCATCGCAGTCCATCTGAAACCGACGATTTCAACCGATCTAACCGAGACTGAGTATACGTTATATGTAAGTCTTAATCTAACCGTGACAGTCGATGTTCTACTTGAGATGTTAATCTCAATCTAACCGGAACTGTATATGTTATACGTGAAATGTAAGTCTCAATTTGTCTATGTTAAAGGTGGAACGTAGGTCTTAACCTAATCGAGACTGTCGATGTTGAACCTGGGATGTAAGTCTCAATCTAAACGAGACTGCCAATGTAACACATAAACTGATAGTCTCAATCAAACCGATACTGCCAATGTTATACATAAGATGTAAGTCTCAATATAGCAGAGACTGTCGATGCTGAACGTATGATTTAAATCTCAAACTAGCTGAGACTAGCGATGTGACGCGTGAGATGTAAGTCTCAATATAACAGAAAATGCAGATGTTATACGGGTGAGATGTAAGTCTCCATCAAACCGAGACTGTCCGTGTAAAACATCGGATGTAGGTCAAAATGTTCAACCGTGACTGCCGATGTTATATGTGAGATGTAAGTCTCAATATAACCGAGGCTGTCGATGTTGAACGTGGGATGTAGATCTCAAAGTAGCCGAGACTGTCGATGTCATACGTGAGAAGTGAGCCTCAGACCAGCGTATACAATTGATATTAAACACGAGATGTATGTCTCAATCTTACCGAGACTGTTGATGTTATAGGGGATATAAGTTTCAAACTAGCCGAGACTGTCGATATTGCAAGTGCGGTGTCTCGATAAAACCAAGGCTGCCGATGTTATACTTAAGATGATAGGCCCAAACTTGCCGAGAATGTCGATGCTGAACGTGGATTAAAGTCTCTAACTAGCCGAGACTGTCGATGTAATAAGTGAGATGTAAGTCTCAATCTAACCGGGGTATAATATGTGTGATGTAAGTCTCATACCATCGGAGACTGTGTATGCTAGATGTCAGTCTCATTCTGACCGAGAATGTCAATGTTTTACGATATTATACGTCTTACGTATTATACGTAAGTCTTCAACCGAGATGTCTATGTTATATGTGAGATGTAAGTATTATTCCAACGGTGACTGTTGGTGCTTAATGTGAAATGTAAGTCTCAAACTAAATGAGACTATCGATGAAATGCATGAGATGTAAGTCTCAGACCAGCAGAAACTGTCGTTGTTTAACGTGAGGTCTAAGTCTAACTCTTGCCGAGACTATCGATGTTATACGTGAGATGTAAGTCTCAGACCAATGGAAACTGTCGATGTTTAACGTGAGGTCTAAGTCTAAATCTAACCTAGACTGTCGATGTTATACGTTCGATGTATTTTGTGTTTTGGTATGTGCTCTTGAGACGAAATAAGAGATTGTTTCATTATTATTTATCGCAATTCACCTGACTA
Organism: Mya arenaria; assembly: GCF_026914265.1. NCBI lineage: Eukaryota > Metazoa > Mollusca > Bivalvia > Myida > Myidae > Mya > Mya arenaria. Next base: position 41,189,744 of record NC_069135.1, read on the forward strand.
TGTGTGCATTATGCAGGTAAATGTTCATTACAGTTCGATTCAATAATTCAATCTGATGGTGTTTTGAAAGTAATACGTGCTACAGAATTAAAGACACCAAAACAAGTTTGGTAAGGCGGTTTTTTCGCCTCTTTTTTAATGATTTTGAAAATAGGATACATCCTATTAAAATAAACAATGCGTTTATTTGCTCATTTATAGGCACTCTCTATGCAAGGATATTGAACAATCTACATTCATCGAAAAGAAAATAATGTTACAAATGGTTTTTGTAATGTAAATTCGTCCGAAATGTGATCAAATATTAGAATTCACAATAAGCTTTTTGATTCATTTCATATTATATTATAACCAGGGGTCTAAACATAACAATTATCTTTGACAATACCGCAATGTACTTTGCAACAATTATCTGAATCCTAGTTCGATAGTACCAAATCAAACATGAATAGTTTTTAGTATTAAATTATCTTGATTAGAAGAAGTGTGTCTTTCACTCCACCAACAATCAAAGAAGAACTGCTGCTGCTGAAAAATAAATCACGTGGTCGATTTAACACGTCTTCTGTCCTTGCCAGGGTGGCAAACTTCTTCTTCCCGTCTTTGTCAACCTGAAGCACTGTGTCGGAGCCATGGCAGCAGACGAACACGTGTCCAGTAGGTGTCGCGTGTACTCCGGAAGGTTGTTTCATGTCAGGGTCAGTGAGTAAGGCCAGCCTGTTGCCGTTGTTGTCTAGGGTGATCAGTTGATGTTTACTGTAGTTTGTAAAGTATATTATTTCCCCGTCGTTACTGATGGCACATTGATCTACCGTCCTATACCAAGACTTATCCTCGTACAGCATCTTCAACTTCTGTCCCGACATCGTGTAGACGTACAGGGCTTTACCGGAGGAGATGTAAAGCTGGCCACCATGATGAGCTGCGGTATAACAGTGATGGGTTAAACTTAACTTCCTCGTAGTTACGAGTTTCCCTTTCGAAGCATTAATGCAATGAAGTTCACTGTTAACACAAACGGCCACTTCATTTCCGTCAATGTGACACACGTCCCATGGATCCCCCGGGACATCCAAGTGGTCGATCACCCTGTACTCCTTGTCCAGGAGCTTCACTTTCCAATTATTACAGTCTGCTATGACAAACTCTCCACTAGGCAGTTCACATACGCCACTGATACTACACTTATATACGTCATCACTCATCTTCACGTTGTACTCCTTGTACTCTGAAACACTGAAGACGTGGTTTGGATCGGAAAGGGGATCTTTTCGCTGTTTGGTCAGAACAGTTTGTTCTTCAATCTCTCCAAACGTCTTTACTGCAGATAAAAGTTCTTCTATAAGGTTATTGGTTTGAAATGTTACATTGTAACACTCAATGGCTGCTATGCCACGAAGATCATCGTTTGCTTGTGAAATCATATTCTGGCTCTTTCTGTACGCAATATATGATTTTGACTCGCTTGATTTTGCTTTGGTTTGAAAAGCGGCAATCATGTTTTGTAATTCGATAGTCATTTTATCACAAGTTTCGATATCTTTCTTTAGTTTTTTTTTCAACTTCAGCTATCATTCCGTCCAATTCCTGTAAAGTTGTTTTCTCAATCTTGTCAAGGATTTCGTTGATCCTTTTACGCATGGTTTTAATTTCGTCAGAAATGGCTGCCCGCGTCTTTTTCAGAGATGTCGTATTCTTCAATCGTGCTTCTTTCATCTTCTCGAATTGCTTTTGAACCTCAGCTATCTTCTTTGGAATTTGTTGAAACTCAATATTTCTCTGGACACCTTTTGCTAAATCTGGAATGTGTTGGATTTTGGAGCATTGCCTGAAACCAAGAAGTTGTGAAACAGTTGTAATCAGATCTGCATAAACTGTATATGAACTTGCTTATGTGGGAATTTTTTATAGAAAATGATTTAAATATAACGCAAGTAACCAATAGCGGTTCCAGGGGAGGGGATGCGACCGTCTCCTCCCCCTCCCCCTCTTAAATCGCCCAAGCTTACTTTTTAATGTTATATAGGAGAAAAAAGATAATATAATACGCCAAAAAAGCAACATTCAAGCCAGAATTTGATATATTTTTCTTTTGGGAAACCAAACCCCCTTAAAAACCAATTAAATTTCGGTTCTGGGGTAGTGGCACAGGTCAAACGGCTACGCCCGTGAGTTACGCCCCCCCCCCCCCGACGTCGAATCCTGGTTTTGCCCCTGGTATGTATAGTTTATTTACCGGTTGGTGGCTTTAAGGCGCACGCTATAGGTTGATGTCAGAAAAGATTTTTCTTTCGAATTTTAATGCATTTTAAAGCTGCACTCTCACAGATTGAACGCATACATAACAGCACAGCTGGTCATGGTCACCACATACCAGCTTCAGCGCCTCCCCGGGGTGCATCCCGCATCTCTCCAGGGAGTCCGTCACCCCTGGGGCTGCCTCCCATTTCTTTACGTCCTTCCGGCCGAGCACCGCATGTTTCTGATATAATCCGTTATGTTTTGAAACACAGTTTTGGCAGTAATATTTTGTGCATTGAGTACAATAATGGTGAGCTTCTGTGTTAAATCCGTTCTCTTCACACGGAGAGCAGGAAAAATCGTGAATGAAATCACAACCCCTCTGAATGGATGATTCGAAACCAGATGCCATTATCTCTCTTGAGTTTAAAATGGCTCACAAACTAAATCAAATAGATGATCATTCAGTCCGTACTGTTTATTTTGTAACAAGAAAGTAAATTGTTTTGTATTGAGCTGATACGAAGAAAACAATATCACAATCAATTTCACACTGACACATTACACGATATCCAAACAATGAACGTTATGTACTACCGTGCTAAATTAACAAGCATTGTTTCCAAATTTAAACATATTTCAGTCCCCTGTCAATTGAAATAGTTTCATAGCCGTTTCTATTCTCGAAAAAAAAAAACAAGATAAGCGTATCCCGAGCCAGTCGCTGATTGCCGATAAGTCACGATTGCTTGTCCCGAGCTTGGCGAAGATAGCCGAATAGTCGCGATTGCTTATCTCGAGCTTGCCAGAGATATCTGAGTAGTAATTTCACATACAATTTAAAGATGCAATATTACTACCAAATAGATTTACCATATTTAATATAATTGTTTAAATTTACCAGAAAGGATTAATAAATGTCGAAAACAATGGTTCTTATGAAGGATACTCTGTTTAATTTGAAAGAAAGTTGCCGAAAACACGATATTTCTACCTTATGAGACAGTAGTAGACCACAGTTAATCTTTTAGCATTCACCAATTATTTAATATTCTTGGGTTTTCATCTATTAAATACACGGCTATAAACGTCATTTTTGTTATTCGAAGCATTATCAGTAATTAATATTTTTCATAAATGCATTATTTAGTAAGAAGTTGAAGGCTTATCACTCAAAAGTAATGTTTGTTATACATGTGTATGTATTGATTTTGATTAAGAGTGTCACTTTAATAATGTTCTAAGTTTTAATAAGTGGTCAGTAGTGTCTAGTGTGTCTATCCAGACTGCAATGCACTCGGTGACCCCTTCTTATTCTGTATAAATCCGCCATCTCGTTTAAAGGTTACTTCACCCCATGCCAGAGGTCCCGGGTTCAAATAACGAGTATTTTATCTAACAAATACGCAGAATCAATGGAGCGTATCCTCCTCCTCAACCTCATCCTCTTCCACCTCCTCCTCATCCTCCTCCTCATAGAGCACAGGGGGCGCCACCTCCTCCGCCTTCCCCTCCTCATGGAGCACAGGGTGCGCCTCCTCCACCACCACCACAACTACCACCACAAAGAGAGGACAGTTATGATAGTAGACGCATCATGGTATTACTATTAACATACAGCACAAATATGGTACATTTTGGCGAAAGAAATGCATTTTATGAGCAAAAGTAATGCATGATAAAATATAGGATAAAATTGTTAAGTTTCCATTGAAAAAAGGTGTTGTCGTTTAGAACATTTTATTGCAAGTGCTTAAGTGATGTTTACGATTTCATTCACGACGTGTTACAATTGATTATCGGATTGTTGAGAGATATTACGAGCACTTTAAGAGTAGTTACGAATGCATACGTATATTTTGCGATTAGAAAAGGTATACCTGGTACAATCTGCATATTCGAACAATTCCCTTAAGTTGTGTGCAGGGCCGTCAAAGTCACATCTCTTTACGCCGTATATACAATACATACAAGCACGGTTCTAAAGAAGAAGGCAGTCAACAGTAAGAAGAGAACGCGTTCACCCTCCACAGAACTACAACCGCGGAGACAGTCCGCTGTTGGGCATATTTCTCTTTCCTCTGGGCTAGTGGAAGGAGCAATTGTAGAAATCGTTGATATAACTGCAATATGTTGCTCTCATATGCCATGTTGTCTCGCTGGATGTCAGTTGTCGAATGATGATACATATAAATTGCATACATTTTGCAAAAATATAATGAAAGGTGAAAACTCGTAGCTTACTCGCAACTATTCTTAACAACACGTTAACAGATCTCAATTTAAATGGATCGTAACATTCCGCAATATACTCGTAACAATAAATAAAAAGCTCGTAAAATGTCGCTACATTTTCATATTTATCCGTGGTAACTCGTAGATTCATGCCGTAAATACCATGCAATAAACCGCAGACGACTCGTAATTACTCGTTACCACTCTTAAATCGCTCATAACAGTGGCCAAGTTGTAAGGATCCGTGTACTTTTACGAAATTGTGCCATACGTAAGGATTTATAAGAAAATCCGTATACGTGAGGGTAGCATTACGTTTGCTCAAATAAAGATGGTGAAAGATGATATTATGTATATAGCTTTTCAAAGGCGTGGACCTCTAACGCAATGCCTCGAACCCTAGATGTTAGATGATGTTATAAATACACAGCTTTTCCTAGGCGTGGACCTTTAACGCAATGGCTAGAGCCCCAAAACGAGACCCTAGATGTTAGATGATGTTATATATACAGCTTTTCATAGGCGTATAACACTTACCCAATGGCTCGAGCCCCAAACCGAGACCCTATATGTAAGACGATGTTAATTATACACCTTTTCATAGGCGTAGACCTATAACCCAATGCCTCGAGCCCCAAACCGACAACCTAGGTGTTAGATGATTTGATAGCTTTTCAGAGGCGTAGACTTCTTACACAATGCCTCCAGCTCCAAACCGAGACTCTAGATGTAAGATGATGTTATATATACACCTTTTCATTATTATTATTATATATTTTGTTTTAGGCGGGTGGCCTTTGTCAAATAAACATGCAAAATTGAACATTTAAGTGAGAGAAAAAGAAATTCTGTAATACCATCTTATATACCACCGACAATACATTTGAAAACCTTTTTGGTCAATATATATTAGCTAGCTGTTCTCAACAGCAATAAGCTTGAACAACAAAACTTTCAAATGTTGTGTTTTTTAATAAGTAAATTAGATTTCAGATAATCGACTATGATAATGCGTGGCGTTATCACACAAGTCTACACCATGCGTTAGGCAAAAAAACAACACTTTAGTTTCTCAGGGACATTAAAATGAATGGGGAGGAAGTGTTTTTTTCAGCTGCCTTATTTCTTTCGTATTTTAAATTGAAAACGATGATAGAGACGTTGCATTTACAGAATTTATTCTACAAGGATTGTTAAAATTTGATTTTGATTCATATATAGCTTACATCCGAGCTTGTTTTCGATAGAAACTGGCCGAGGAGTTCAGAATGCTGCATATTTGCGAAGGTAGGCAACTAAGTCTGATGCCTTCAGTTTTTCGCGCACTTCTGAATCCTACATCTGTAATGTTACACTTTCCTTAATACTATACCTTTTTTATACGTAGTAGCTGTATTTTGGTTTAATACCTTCCAGCGACATTATTATTTTAAGGTAGTATACGACACGAAATCAAAGCAAAATTGTCAAAATCATAACCAGCTGGGGAACAATTTATTGAATACGTGAGTTGACCTAGGTTTTGTAGACTTGTTCCAGTAACTTCTTACTTCCTTGACGAATTCTCATTAACTTTTGACAAAGAAGCACTATGATTTATAATTTCAATAATACAAAAAGACAAAAATAAAGTTTAATGTTATCTCTTACAATTTTAGGCAATTGTTTTGGCAGAAATTGCTATGGCGGAGATCGCTACAATTATAAAATCATAACTATTGTTACTGTAGAGTAAATAGTTATGAAATACTTGAAGTTTTAAATTTTTGCACTACTTATTGGCAACCATCGAGCCCTGAAATTCAAAATCCCTATATCGAGATAGCCTGGCACACTTTTAACAAGCATTTTACCATTGCTAGGTTTGCAAGTTTTTGCTTGTACATGTTTCATCCACTTACATGAATTGGGAAATTATTTTTTAATTTAATACTACCATATTGTTCTAAAAGGGCAGAACTAATAAATCAGAATAGAACGTGATTAAGGCTAGAACGGAAGTGCAGCAATTTATTGCCCACGCCGAGGCATCCTCTCAAAACAAGAAGGGTATTTGTTTGTCAGAAACCCTCGAAAAAATCATGAATATGTAGTATAAATTATAAATCATCAAAACATATGAATGCTTTCTTGTTGAGAATGTCTTTGTGCAGATAGCTTAAGGCTTTCCACCAAGAGCTTGTGTGTTTGATCCCCACCATGGTGAGAATGGTGTAGTGGCATAGGTGTCGACTTTCAACCAAGAGCTTGTGTGTTTGGTCCCCACCAGGGTGAGGATGGTGTGGCTGTATAGGTGTTGTTTTTCATACAAGAATTTGTGTATTGATCCCCACCATAGTGAGAATGGTGTAGTGGTATAGGTGTTGTTTTTCATACAAGAGTTTGTGTATTGATCCCCAAAAGGGTGAAAGTGATACAGTGGAATAGGTATTAAAAGTTCAACCAAGAGCTTGTGTGTTTGATACCCACCAGGGTGCGAGTGGTCTAGCAGTATAGATGCGCACCTCACACCCAAGAGATTGTGGGTTTGATCCCCACCAGTGTTAGAGTAGTGTAGTGGTAAAGGTGTCGGATTTTCAACCAAGAGGTTGTGGGTTCCGGTTTGCCACTAGAGTACGTTCTCTCGGCCTCTCGAAAAGGGCACTATTTTGGTTTTGCCTAGAAAACAAACTCGAGCGTGATTAATATCAGCCTTCAGCTGTATTTGCAATCGAGTCTAAATAATTTAGTGGAAATAACACTTGTTATCACAAAAATGAAAGAGCTCCATGTTAATTATATCTAAAATAAAAACCTGCATGTAGCATTTGTAGCATTGAATGAATTATGTTCATCTTTGAATTGAACTCCTGGGTAATTGATTTTAGACCATTGACTAGTATTTAGCATCTGTATTTAAACCGTCCGTGGAAACGGTGTTCTTGTTTGGCAATGAGATATCCCTAGCACCTTGGACTAGACTTAAACATCTGTACTTCTACAGTTTATGGAATTAGCGATCATGTTTGGCTATGCCGTATACCAAGCATCTTGGACTAGACTTTAACATCTGTAATTAAGCTGTTAATAATGAATGTTCGTGTTTGTCAATGCCATATGCCTAGCGCCTTTTACCAGACTAAAGGTTTTGCAATAAGTTCCATGGAATCAGTGTTCATGTTTGGCAATGTCACATGCCTTGCACCTTGGACTAGACCTCACTATGTAAATAAACTGTCCATTTTCATGGTTGGCAATGACTTATGCATAGCACCTTGATCTGGACTTGAACATCTGTAATCAAACTGTCCATTAAAACGTGTTCATGGCTGACAATAACATGTGTCTAGCACTTGCACTATACATTTACATTTATAATTAAGCTATTCATTAAATGATTGATTATGTTTGGCAGTAACATATGCCTAGCACCTTGGTCTAGACTTGAACATCTGTAATCAAGCTGTCCATTAGAAAAGTGTTCATGGTTGGCAATGACTTATTCCAAGAATCTTGGACTAGACTATAGCATCTGTGATTGAGGACTTCATAGAAAGTGTGTTCATGCCCGACAATGACATATGCCTAGCACCTTGGACTATACATTAACATCTGTAAATAAGCTGTCTGTAGAGGGAGAGTCCATGGTTGGTAATGACATGTGCTTAGTACCCTGTCTTGGAGTAGAAGAACACAGAACATCGTTTGCAAATTTGCAGGAGAACTTTTCAGGATCAGTGTCAAAAGTAAAATTTCCCGGATTAATACTTTTCCCAGAGCAATGCTTGTAACTGTTTATTACATATAATTTGTCTTTCTCATGCTTGTCAGTGAATAGAATTTCATTGCAGTTGGTATACTTTAATCTAGGTTTGAAAGTATACTTCCCCAAACCGATAAGTTTCATTGCGATCAGGGTCAATTATTTCCGCATATTCACCAATGAGATTTTCTTTTTGAATATCATTGTCATCGCTGTTGCGTTTGAACACATTGGAAGCCTGGTGATTTTCATTCTCAGTTGCAAAGAAATCATTTCTCTCTGGTACTGGATTGTAGAAAAAATAGCCTTTGCTACTTTCTTCTGAACTTCCGGTAGTAAGTTTTTGCCCTTACCGGAAATCGGTCGCTGTCATCTCGGCTGTCCGAGGATTCCGAAATGTAACACTTCCGTAATGGTTCAGTCGCTTTGAAATTAAAAAAATGCTAAGTTGCATGTTTTTAACATTATGAGACTAACAATAACGAAATAACATGTTACCAGTTGATAAAGTATAATATTCAGTGATTAAGCTGTTAATAATATACTGGAAAAGCTAAGAATGAAAGTGTCTTGCTTTGCTAACCTGAGTCTTACACCTCGGATTTGTGAATTCTGGTCGTCTGACAAATAGGGTCACAAACATGGCGGCCACTGCAAGGCAGAAGAACATGCATAAGGATGAACAACGACCGCCATTGAAATACCCGCCCCACTTCCGGTCTGTACAGCCTCCGTGGAGTTATCTGTTGTGTATATGAATTAATTCATACTTCTAAAAGGTTGATAATACTATATATGCCTACTATTCTTCTTGGAAAGTTCGTTGTGCAATTATTGTGGATATTCACAGAAAGAACTATTTTGAATATTCCGGTTGGGGAAGAACACTGAAATTGTTGAAGAAAATGTATCTCTGGTGGCCAATTTGACTAAGTTAACATCGTTGATAAATGAGAAAGCAGGAGTGACCGATGTATACGACGAAAGTCGTCTTTGAAACATCGAGCGTCGCTTGTCAGCATTACATGTCAGCCTCACTGTTGCCACCCCCTTGCCGCCTTGACCAACTTTTAAATGAAAGGTTAACATTTGTAGTATTGTTTTATTCTAATTAGTATTTTTTAAATAAAAACTTTTACTTACAACATGTATCATTTGCGTGTATACACGTGTTATCCGGACATAGCTTATACTGGCCGTCAAGCCGAAAACACTCCCGCACATCGTCCATCTCACGTCTGGAAAATAAGTTTTTAGGTAAAGATTACATGGCAGTATCGGTACTTTCATATATAAACAAATTAAAAGGTTACACAATATACGTACGTGAAACAATTTGATCTTCAATTGTAAACAGTTTTCCGATTTCAACCTTATTTGGCAAACACTCCTAATTCAATATTTCTACTTCAAACCATTTTTATTTTCCTTTTTGTTTGAGATAAACTGATCATACTGAAGTTCGTCTATTAAAATTTACCGCAGAACAAACACTTTTTAATACACCAACACGTTTGCAGCTGATGTTTTCTTATTTTACCAGTTAAACTATTTTTAGTTTAAACTGCAATTGAAACTACATACCGTCTTTAATACTTGTTCAAAATAACAAAAACATAAAGTAATTAATTTTATAAAATTTAGGCAATGACATTTGAATGTATGATATACAAGCATGACGACCATTATGACAAGGAGATATCACAATTTTATCATTAAAGAAATATATACTGGGTGTCACAATACCTTTTATGTGGGTACTTTGGGAATGTTAACCCAAGTAGACTCGGAAACATTAGAATTAATGTAGCCTTACCCATTTATATTCATATTAATATAATCCGGTTATCATATATAAGGTAAAAGCTATTTAAGTAATATTTCATGAAAACATATAACAGTACTTGGAAATTTAATATTGATGTTGAATGATCATTATGCGAACGTTGTTAACATTCATTTCCGACGTTTTTATTAGTTCAATGAATAAATGAAGTTCAATATCACCGAATGGTTTATTGTTTCCCATCCATAATATGCTATCTGATCGTGAGAAGCTGTCTGTAACACTAGTCTGTATTGTTATCACCTAAACAAACCATAGGGAATCGTATTAATATTTAGTCATGCTGAATTATTGATTATTTTAATGACATACTCTTTTGGTATTTTGTTTCATAATATACACTTTATTTATATGATACATCTTATAGCTTTCGTTTGTTCCTTTTCACCATTGTCATCACTGTAGTTATACCTACAATACCTTCGGTTCGGGTTACCCTACTCCGTCTTCGAAATCAGCTCCAGCCCAACCGTTTTTATAGTCAGCTGGATTTTGTTAAATATTTTGGCCGTAGTATTACAAAGGCACCTGTATAATGTTTGAAATGTAAGTATATCTGATTCATTTTGAGAATCTGTAAAACACACCCATAAATTTGTTTTTGTTTCTTTTATTTTAACACTGCTGTTTGAGAATAAGAAATCATCTATGTGGTTTTCAGACTGGTTGAATCATTGGATTATCATAATAAAAACACTTACCGTAGCGTTTATTAAATCGCCAAATGTATCTCAGACTGTATTTTAACGGTCCTGATGATGTTTTAATATTATCAGTATATTCCTATTTTGTAATACATAACTTCACAATTTGACTCATATGTTAAAGAACGCTTTGCACTAAGATACGCGTGTATGTACTACTGTTTGCAATAGCTGGTGTGCACATCTGAATTGGGGGTACGTAGGGTACTGCACCTTATCCTTTTAAGATTTAAGCACCGTTTTGCTAATGCATGCATCCTTTAACCTTTACAGACTTCAGTGCTCATCTAAACAATGTTAATATTATTTATGTTAAAAAACCTTAATTGGTTATAAAATCGTGCATCCTTCACCCCTCACAGACTTGAGTGCTCATAATTATCAAAACAATGTTAATATTATGTTAAAAATATTATATGGTCATAAATGCTTGCTCTCTTTAACCTTTACATTCTTTAGAGCACATGAATGTCTAAACAATAAGTATATGATGTTAAAAAAACATACCTGATAAAACATTGCAAACACTCTCCACAAACTTGGTAGTTGAAGGTTACTATTTAAACACGCTATTCAGCATTTTGTGTCCAATGTATAACATATATATATCTAAGTGCTTCCCAGTCTGTGCCCTTTTCCCAAATGCACCCCCCCCCCCGTATGAGTGCGTCACAATGTCTATTTTAATACCTGGCTAAGCCCTTGGCCAAAAAGAATGGTTTAGGTTACATCGATTTGAAAAACAGGTAGGTAGGCTTTTATTAGGCTTTTTTCTTTTGTTAGAACATTATTGTCATCATTGGCAAATGGGGTTATAGTAATAGTATGTTTAAAGCTTTAAAGGTTTTAAACTGTATATTTAACACGCACTTATATATATATATATATATATTAGATTTTGCTCAAACGTTTAGTATTAAAACACAGCAATGTTGATGTTTGTTCACTTTTCTCTCTCATAAAGGTTGCATGTTTAAAATTGGGAATGCTTCGGGGTGACTTTTTATTTGATTTATTTGGTAGTTTTATTCCTTTATGATAATGAAGATCATACGACGACATTGATTATTATATATCTACTACAGCAATTTAATCAGGTTTTTATTTTGCTATACCCGATGGTTTTAAATGCAATTACTGCTTAATATATTCCATATGCTTTTTCTTAAAATAAGTGTATTTTATTCTGAATTGCTATTCGCAATAAGTTTTTTTAACCTTTTATCCAGCGTCTACGAAAGACCGGTGTTGACATTTGAACTTTAACATTTCATGATTTAGCCCTTCATATTTTTTATCTTCACGAATTCATGAATTAAACTAGTATACGATTTCACGATTTTCGCGAGTTCGTGAATTCGTGATGTTATAATCGTGAATTTGTGAAGTTGAAATCGTGAATTTGTGGAAAGAATATATGAAACGTGAAATTAAAAGCGTGAGATCGTGAAGTTAATGGAACTGTACACCTGATTGGCACCAAAAAAGTTTTCTTCTGTAACGAATCTCAGGACAATTATCTAATAGAATGTGTTACGCTTTGATATCATAATTGTAAAAATAAGTACTAAAATGTAAAAAAAAAATTGTGTCGGAGACCGTGTTCGAACCCGTGTCGCCAAAATTGCAGCCCATGGAGGATCTACTGAGCTACGACGGCTTACTCTAAATGGGTGACATAATTAAGCTATATACCTATCTCGGTAATATCACGTGATAATACCGACAAGCCAATCACGCTTAAGGAATAAATTCTACCTGGTAGACATACCCAGTAATCTTTTTTGATGGAAAAATACGAAATAACTGCTAAACTTAAATAAATTGTAAACTATGCGGTACTTCAGTAAGAAAGTTTCAATACATTGTACACATCGATGCCAAGTTTATGTCAGTTTTCGACAATTTTCTTTTCTTTTTTTTTCCGCTATTTTATCATATGGAGTACAGCCCCTTTAAAATCGTGAAATCATTAATTCGTGAAGTTAAAATTGTGACAAACTTCATAAAATATTGAATTCGTCACTACGGGTCTTTCGTATTTTTCCATTTACATTGCTTTCTTAAATATATGTATATGCGCAAATAAAGCATAAGTAAACTAAGCGTTCAATTATTTTTGACATTCCTTATACACTCTGAATGGTGAATTAATGTCATATTCGTCTACTTTTTAAGGACGTGTACGTTTCTTCAAAAAATATGTCCGTAGATTGTTTTTCTTTTACCGTTTACATAAATTAAAATATATTCTTATTGACATTTATATTTAAATCTTCATCGATGCACACATGTTCTCCCACACTGGATTTTGAGCTTACATCAATGAACATATTCGAACCCCGTTCTCTCGAACTCGTTTGGCTCGAATTCCTCGTTGGCACGGACTGGATGATAAGAACCGATCTTTTTTTTAGTAAGCATACCCGATGGGCTTAACTTTTCCGAGGCTCGAAGTAATTTCGCCGGTCCCTGTGAGTTCGAGCCAACGGGGCGCGACTGTATTATATGACGCCGGTCCCTGTGAGTTCGAGCCAACGGGGCGCGACTGTATTATATGACGCCGGTATACTACAATTAAACTTGCTTTAAACAATTGTTGTTTTGAAAATATCTTAAGATGGCGTCACTAGAATATTTGGTGTATACTTTATATTCATTCTTTAGATGGATTGTGACGAAATATGAAATATGTTATGAATCAATCTCGAGGCCGTTTCCTGGGCAGAAACCAGTACTGTGTCCTTCTTGAAAAGCCGTGAGAAGATACTCCTGTTGGGGATCAAACCCACTATATTTTGGGTGAAAGGCGAACACCTTAACATCAAGACATATCACTCAATTACTAAAATGTTTCAGCATGACGATGTCAAATATAAAAAAATGGCTTATGGTGTCGTTGTGTAATTCATTCGTGTAAGTATATTTAATTTTATGGATCTTATTTGGAACCAAAATACACCAATAAAATGTTCATAGAATCTCTCAAAAAACAATGTCAAATATTATAGAACAGAACTTATTTATTACAAGTAAACTTTACGATTTTCGTGTTATAGTTACATATAAATATATCACCATTACAACTACAATATGCAGTGAGCGACTTATATTATTGACAAACAAAATATGATCTTACATAGTTCTATTGCAGTTCATCAAAGTTAGTTAAACAAACTGTTATTTGACTTTCGGTAACGTATATACATGTATATGTATCATTGAGTACTTACCTCTAATGCAATAATAAATTGCACGTCTCACGGCACACTATCCATACATGTACAATCCAAATGCCCGCGGAATTAAGACTGTCAGTAACGTTTCCTCTGGATGACTAGCGCTTATCATACAGCGGATCTATAAATAAATCATGACAGGTTATTTAAACTTAAAGCTTAAGCAGTAATCCCATTATTAACTTTTTAGAAGCAATACAATGCAAATTGAATTGCTAATGTAGCCCATTAGTCCCACTAAATGTATTGTTAAGAAGATTCACCACAGAAGTCGAGAAATGTAGAAAACTTTTATAAATGTCATTTTCACTTACTCCATTGACATTTTCTTCATTTCAATTGTTCAGTTTTTAACTTAAATCTGCACTCTCACAGAATGACCATTTCGACATGTTTTTATATTTTGTCTTAAAATGATCCAATTGTTGCGTCAATGTCTGGAAACCAGTCAAATAAGACTGCTGACAAAAGATCAGATCGCAATCTATCATATTCAAGTTCGTAAAAAGATGTTGTATAGCTAAAAGCCTTACGAACATTTCTGCACCAAACATTTTAGATTCAGTTTATTGGGAATTATTGAATATCACTGAATGAAGGCAGTGATGCTTAAATCAGCCGATTCTGAGACAACTTTTTTTTAAAAAGTATCAGAACTGCTAATTTGTGATAGTGCAGCTTTAAGGAGTGGTTGAAGGTTATAAGCACGCTTTTAAATAATGGTTCGGTGTTAAGCATGTCGCACAGCCATATATTTTGTAAATGCATTACTAAAGACTCATTAGCAAGATAAGAGGTCGAGATTATATTTTTCTACTGGCCCAGCCCCTGTTTAAATCTACCGATTCACCTGATTACAATTGATATTGATGTGGTATTTACCAAAGTAAGCGTAGGACATATTTGAAGAAAAAAATACTTACATCCCAATGGACAGAATTTTTTTTCGACCACTAATAAATTGTTATTAATGTTTTATAATTGTCACAGCACATTTAACATAAGAAACAAATAAGTTTAAATTAAAGGGGTTTTGGGCTTCAAACTGTTTTAAAAAAGAGATAATTGTATTTAGTGTAATGTTACTAGGGGTTTGGCCTGGTTTCAAAGGGGACAGGGTGCTGCAGAAAAGAGAGAGGGTGTTAGGGGAGAAACGGGAACATTGTGTCTGGCTGAGAAGAAACATGAACATTATGGATTTCACAGAAAATGTTAGGAATGGTGCTTTATTGACGCATTCGCTAGCAAAGGTAGCATGCATGAAAAGCCAGCCGCCATAGACGTTCAAAACTGCTCCGAATATTGAATCCGCTGGATTCTCCCGATTGGTTTCGCCATAAAGATCAGGACTTGTGGACGGAAAGTAGCGTAAGGACGTGAGCTAGGCACGTTAGCTGTGGTTTGAGATACCATGCAGTCGATCAGATGTTGCTTAGAGTGAGTTTGGATCTATTCGGAACACATCGGCCATCTACCATCGAAAACAACCTCATAAGGACGTTCAACAATGTCAGAATTCGTTACTTTTAACAACACTTAAAGAAGATAGCGGAGTAATTTTATTTTAACAATTAAACTTTACTTTTGTAAAACTTATTGATTTATGTAGTAAAAGACTTCACTGGCAATCAGATTCAAACTTAGTAATGCAAAATACACGTTAAAACTCTACAATTAATTTACACTATCATTTATTCTACTACTTCTATCGATGTATCAGCATACATCCGAAGTTGTTATCGATGGAAAATGACCGAGGTGTTCCGAATAAGTGTCGATCATTAAACGTGAGTTAAATGCGGACTCGTGAGTAATAAAGCTGTGTATAATGTTTCTATGGTGGCATATTACTGCCGTAAGATACTCCGATAGCGTTCGCGAATTGTTTCGTGTTAACCATTTTTTGCGAGAATTATCTAGCTATCTAGTTAATATTTGCGATACGTTTTTGGTACGATAAATATAAAAAGACAAAAACAGGCTTTTAAGTGCCCAGAACTGCCACCATTACCCTTTTTAGCTATACAACACTAACAGGTTAACTAGTTATGGTTTGCGAATTCCACTTAATAAGTAACATTATAACTGGTTAACTAGATAAGATTCGTGTTACTAGTTATCTTTAAAAGCATTTTTTGGCTTTGAGCTGTAACTGGTTATCTAGTTATGATTTGCGAATTCAACTTAGTACTAACTTGTTAACAAGATACGATTCGTGTTACCACTTATTTATAAATATAGTTATACAACTGGTTATCTTCTTATGATTTGCGAATTTCACTTAGTAAATGCCAAACATTTGCCCTTGGGTAAATTGCCCCAAAGAGCAAATTTGGCATATAAACCCAACAATGAGTAAATACACGGTAAACGCATTGAAGGAATGTACCTTTAAAAGCTTATACGATACGGTATTAAAAAAGTGAAACGTAAAAAGTCGAGAACGATTGAAATAATATATAAACGTTATTGTATCCTTTTTTTTTTACATCAATACTAATCCAAAAATAGAGACAATTCATTTCATGCACATGCATTAGTGAAATATAACCTTTATAAGAAGATTTGCGTAATACGGCCAATATAAATCAATTGCTAGATTTACGACCTTTTTCAATACATGGGGGCGGGTGGTAACATTTCATTTCATTTTTTTCACATAGATGGCTGTTTCACCGTTGGATATGTGTACAAGCTCTTTCTAAATTCAAAGAAGACCATATAGATAGATAGTTATAGATATATGTGTTTCTATACAAACCACTAACAATTCTCCTTTTGTACATGTGAATGTTTACATTGACACCGGCTGGTATGAATTAACCCATAATTAATTGTTCCCGAACAGTACCGGACGGATACGAAAATACAGTCTCCAAAACCACATTTCCATTTCAGTAAATAAAATTTAAGGGTCGGCGGAAAAAAAGAGGGGGCGGGCGGGGATGAAAATCTAGCAATTACTTTAAAGTCGCCTAAAGACTTTGTTTAAAGACCGGTCAAACTAGCGGAAAATAGAGGGGGCGGGCGGGGATGAAAATCTAGCAATTACTTTAAAGTCGCCTAAAGACTTTGTTTAAAGACCGGTCAAACTAGCGGAAAAAAGAGGGGGCGGGCGGGGATGAAAATCTAGCAATTACTTTAAAGTCGCCTAAAGACTTTGTTTAAAGACCGGTCAAACTAGCGGAAAATAGAGGGGGCGGGCGGGGATGAAAATCTAGCAATTACTTTAAAGTCGCCTAAAGACTTTGTTTAAAGACCGGTCAAACTAGCGGAAAATAGAGGGGGCGGGCGGGGATGAAAATCTAGCAATTACTTTAAAGTCGCCTAAAGACTTTGTTTAAAGAACGGTCACACTAGCATTGATATATAAACGAGACGTATTTTCATTGATGAAAATCAGCGAACAATGAAGAGGATATATGAGTAAAGTGATCGTATGGATGAACAATAAAGTAAATAATGTGAACTGGGAGAAGTAAGCCTAAAAATATGATCATAAAAAATATCATACGTATACATGTAGAAGCATCTCGGTGGCCTTGGTGAATTTGATTTCATCATACACATCTGTCAGAGACTATATATGCATTGGAACCCCATAACTTTCTGAAAAATTATGGTATTTTGTCTAACTGACATGCTAGTACAATCGAAACCCGTTGACTCGATCTCGCTTGGCTCGAATTCCTCGTTGGCTCGAACTTAATTTGGAAGACCGATTTATTTATACTAATGGAAGCAATTCCCCTTGGCTCTATCTTTCCGACACTCGAAGTATTTTCCCTTGGAAATCGAGCCAACGGGATTCGACTGTATGACTAACAGACATGTCGAAATGAAATGTTATTATGTCAAACTATCCTGTTATCCTGTCTAACCGACATGTGATAACATCTAAGTGATATGTTTTTATATCGGACTAAAATGTTGTTATTTCAAAATTGCATGCTAGTATGTATAACCGACATATCTTTATGTCTAACTGACACGATATTATGTCAGACCAATATGTCATAATATCTAACTGACATGGTATTATGCCTTCTACCATGTATGTATGTCAAACCGACGTTGAATTATGTGCAACCGACGAATTGTCTATTTCCGTCTTATCATGTTAAAAAGAAACCATTTTATGTATAATATATTCTATCATGTCAGATTGCTATGTTGACTTGTCTTTTTGATACATAAACGTGCCTGGCTGATACATGAACTTGAGTTTTTGACATGTTTTTTTTTTGGCCTCACTGCATGGTATTATGTCCTAACGACATGGTAGTATGTCCAATCGAAAATAAATGTAAAAAAAAAAAATCAATGGAAATAATAATAACATGTCTATTCGACATACATACATACACTATCATTCAATGTTGAAAAGAGACAATGTTGTGTTTATGGAGTATTTGCTTCAAACAAATAATACAACACTTGTATATTTCTTTTTGAGAATTATTTTCTGTAAAAAAACCTGCACACATTGTATGTTATAGATCATTTAACGTCCGCATATAATGTTGTTATGCTGTATAATGTCTATTCAACCTTGTTAAAGGCGCACATAAAGGTTGATAATAATTTAAATGCATTATTATGTTTAACTTCTATCTTGATTGATTAACACAAAAAAACATATATTGTTGTTCAGATAAAAAAAATATTAGCCTTTTTTAAGAAAAATAGAAGTAATACCTACGTGGCCACAAATTCCCAACTTAAAAACGCGCCAAAATATCGCTTTTATTTTACTTATGTACATTAATAACATGCATGACAAATGAGCGAAACACGATTATGGAATAAAATTGATAAATTCTTTTTTTGCATCAACCTATATTGTGCGCCTATAAAAGCGATAAATACCCCTTGTACATCGACATCAGATTTCATTGACATCTTGGAGCAATATTTTCTATATCACCGTCCCGAAATACTCTGCAATGGACACAATAAAACTATACTTGGTATGACAAAGATTACATATATATTCAACAATAAATACAACAGAACGAATTCTTTAAATATACGTACTGTCGAACACGAGGGCTCGAAGTCCCAGAGACCAGCGAAAATACCTCAGGCCTCGGGAAATTCAAGCCAAGCGGGAATCTTTACCTTCAATATTAAGAAATCGGTCCTTAATATCCAGTTCGAGCCAACGAATAAATCGAGCCAAGCGAGTTCGAGCCAACGGGGTTGGACTGTACACGTTTTTCATATGTCGTATCCTAAATGCTGTTCATTATTACACTTTTATCAATCTTATCGTCTTTTATATTGAAGTTTTATAACAAACCAATTTTAAGATGTTATTGACGACATAGGCACCGACCCTACCTACGACATAGGCACCGACCCTACCTACGACATAGGCACCGACCATACCAACGACATAGGCACCGACCATACCTACGACATAGGCACCGACCCTACCTACGAAATAGGCACAGACCATACCTATGACTAAGGCACCGACCATACCTACGATAAAGGCATAAAACCGACCTACGACAAAGACACCGTCCCTACCTTTAACATAGGCACCGACCCTACATACGACATAGGCACCGACCCTACCTACGACATAGGCACCGACCCCACCTACGACATAGACACCAACCCCACCCACGACATAGACACCGACCCTACCTATGACATAGACACAGACCCCACCTACGACATACGTACCGACCATTCCTACGATATAGGCACCGACCCCACCTACGATTAAGGCACCGACACTACTTAAGAGATAAGTACCTACCCTAGCTACGACATTGACACCGACCCACCTATGACATAGACACCGACCCACCTACGAGATAGACACCGACCCAACCAACGACATAGACACCGACCCTACCTATCACATAGACACCGACCCAACCAACGACATAGACACCGACCCAACCAACGACATAGACACCGAACCTACCTACGACATAGACACCGATCCTACCTACGAGATAGACACCGACCAAACCAACGACATAGACACCGACCCAACCAACGACAAAGACACCGACCCAACCAACGAGATAGACACCGACCCAACCAACGACATAGACACCGACCCAACCAACGACATAGACACCGACCCAACCAACGACATAGACACCGACCCATCCAACTACCTAGACACCGACCCAACCAACGACATAGACACCGACCCAACCAACGACATAGACACCGACCCAACCAACGACATCCAACCAACGACATAGACACCGACCCAACCAATGACATAGACACCGACCCAACCAACGACCTAGACACCGACCCATCCAATTACCTAGACACCGACCCAACCAACGACCTAGTCACCGACCCAACCAACGACATAGACACCGACCCAACCAACGACATCCAAATAACGACATAGACACCGACCCAACCAATGACATAGACACCGAACCTACCTACGACATAGACACCGACCCAACCAACGACATAGACACCGACCCAACCAACGACATAGACAATGAACCTACCTACGAAATAGACACCGACCCAACCAACGACATAGACACCGACCCAACCAACGACATAGACACCGACCCAACCAACGACATAGACACCGACCAAACCAACGACATAGACACCGAACCTACCTACGAAATAGACACCGACCCAACCAACGACATAGACACCGACCCTACCTACGACATAGACACCGACCAAACCTACGACATAGACACCGACCCTACCTACGACATAGACACCGACCCAACCAACGACATAGACACCGACCCAACCAACGACATAGACACCGACCCAAACAACGACATAGGTACCGACCATACCTTCGAGATAGGCACCGACCCTACCTACGACATAGGCACCGACCATACCAACGACATAGGCACCGACCCTACCTACGACATAGGCACCGACCCTACCTACGACATAGGCACCGACCCTACCTACGACATAGGCACCGACCCTACCCTGAAATCACCTCTCCCTACCTGGTAACCAGTTAACCGCGTATTGTTTAGGTATCATTTCAAGGGAAGTATTGTGTTCAAAAGGAATTATAAATAAGCATAAGACGTTTCAAACGTAATATTACAACTGAGCTTTTTGGATGTTAATTAATATTATAAATAATAGCAACATTGCCCAGCTTCCATTTTATGTTGTCCGGTTAGTGCAATGGTCAGTGAACTCGCTTCACCCCAAGGCGACCCGGGTATGATTCCCGGCTTAAGCACATCTGAGTTTGTTGTGTTGTTACCAAGCCGGACAAGTATGTTACCCCCGGGAAAGCCGGTTTCCCCATCAAGACCACACTCTCGCGTAACATCGTGCCAACGAGAATGGTTGATATCATGTTGTTATAAGGTAAAATTAAATTAAGCTTGTGAACGGTTTCAGGTAAAATAAATAACACCACATTATTTTAAAATGATATGTTTCATTATTAACAACAGTATTATTCTAAACATATTATGTTGGGAATATTTAATCTTAATACTATTAATAATAGTTCAATTCTCAACGTTTAACACTTTTTTTTCTACAACAATTGCGTTATGGTTCAGACTGGACTAAAATGCACCTATCATGTCTGTGTATCAGCAGTCGAATTCCAGCTGAAACTGACGATTTTATATATGGGATGACGGTCGCAAACTAACAAAGACTGTCGATGAAACACGCGAGATGTACGTCCTAGTCCAACGGAGACTGTTAATGTAACACGTGAGATGTAAGCTCCAGTCCAACGGAGACTGTCGATGTAACACGTGAGATGTAAGTCTCAGTCCAACGGATACTGTGCGATGAAAGTCTCAAACAAACCAAGATTGTCGATGCTATACATGTGATGAAAGTCTCAATCTCACCGAGACTGTAGGTATTAAAACTCTCTCAAACTAACCGATACTGTTCATGTAACACATGTAAATGTAATGTTAGTCTCAATCTAACCGAGACTGTCGATAGTACATATGGGATGTAAGTCTCAATCTTATATGAGACGGTCGATGTAACACGTTATATGTAAGTCTCAATCAAACCGGTCTGTCAATGGTTTACTAGTATGCGAGATGTAAGTCTCATTCCAATTGAGACTATTGATGTTAAACCTGAGATGTAAGTCTCATACTAACCGAGATTTTGGATGTAATAAGTGAGATGTAAGTCCCAATAAAACCGAGACTGTCGATGTTATACGTGAGCTGTAAGTATGAATCTAGCCGAGACTGTCGATGTTATACGTGAGATGTAAGTCTCAATAAAACCGAGACTGTCTATGTAATACATGACATGTAAGTCTCAATCTAACCGAAACTGTCGATGTTATACGTAATATGTATATTGTGCTTTTGGATTGTGTTCTTGAGAATCTATCTTTCAAAATGTATTAAACTTATTTCAGTATACGTTCCAAATTGAGTATGCATTTTTCAAAAGATGATTTTCTAATGGTTCACGTAAACCCTAACACCGACATTGAATTAAGAGATCGTTTTATTATTTTTCTATTGCAATTCAGCTGACTGTGTGTATATTATGCAAGCAAATCATGATTATATTTAAATTGAAAAAATCAGTATGATGCCAACGTATTTATTGACACCAGAACGAATTTAATCAAGCGTTTATTCGCCTCTTTTTTAATGAGTTTATAAAACGGAGACAACAAAGAATAACAAAAATTCCAAAAATCAGAATACTAGTATATGCTTGTTAATAGGCAATATTCGGTCGAACCTCGTTGGCTCGAACTCGCTTGGCTCGAATTCCTCGTTGGCTCGAACTGGATGTAAAGGGCGATATCTTTAAGCAGAAGGTAATCATTTTGGCTTGGCTCGAACTCCGAGGCTTGATGTGTTTTCGCTGGTCCTTGGGAGCCAACGGGGTTCGACTGCACACACACACACACACACACACACACACGAAAATTAAACGTTCTACATTCATCAAATAGAACATATATAATATTTCACATAGTTTGTTGAATATAAATTGTCAAAAATATGATACAATAAAAGTATTCACACTATGCTTTTGGATTCATATCCGTATTGCTTATAGCCAGCGGTCTAAACACAACAATTTTATATGACAATACTGAAATGTACTTTGCAACAATAAGGAAGATCCCAGTTCGATAGTAGCAAATCAAACATTGATAGTTTTTAGTTTTAATTCAACTTGATAACAAGAAGTGTGTCTTTAAATCCACCAACAATCAGAGAGGAAGTGCTGCTGCTGAACAATAAATCACCCGGTCCGTACAGTCCGTCTTCTTTCCTTGCCAGGGTGGCCAACTTCTTCTTCCCGTCTTTGTCAACCTGCAGCACTGTGTCGGAGTCAATGCAGCAGACGAACACGTGTCCAGCAGGTGTCACGTGTACTCCGGTAGGTCCTTTCATGTCAGGGTCAGTGAGTAAGGCCAGCTTGTTACCGTTGTTGTCTAGGGTGATCAGTTGATGTTTTTCCCTGTTTGTAATGAAGATTGTCTTCCCGTCGTTACTGATGGCACATTTCCGCACCGTGTTACCCCCATACTTGTCCTCGTACAGCTTCTTTACCTTCCTTCCCGACATCGTGTAGACGTACAGGGCGGTACCGGAGGAGATGTAAAGCTGGCCACCATGATGAGCTGCGGCAATGCATTTATGGTTGAAGCTTAACTTCCTCGTAGTTACGAGTTTCCCTTTCGAAGCATTAATGAAATGAAGTTCACTGTTAACACAAACGGCCACTTCATTTCCGTCAATGTGGCACACGTCCCATGAATCCCCCGGGACATCACAGTGGTCGAGCACCCTATACTCCTTGTCCAGGAGCTTTACTTTATAATTATTAAAGTCTGCTATGACAAACTCTCCACTAGGCATTTCACACACGCTACGGATAACATATGGATGTTTGTCGTCACTTATCTTCACGTTGTACTCCTTGTACTCTGCAACACTGAAGACGTGGTTTGGATCGGAATGGGGATCTTCTCGCTGTTTGGTCAGAACAGTTTGTTCTTCAATCGCTCCAAACGTTTTTATTGAAAATAAAAGTTCTTCTATAAGATGATTGGGTTGATAAGTTACATTGTAACACTCAATGGTTGATATGCCACGAAGATGATCGTTTGCTTGTGAAATCATACCCTGGCTCTTTCTGTACGCAATATATGATTTTGACTCGCTTGATTTTGCTTTGGTTTGAAAAGCGGCAATCATGTTTTGTAATTCGATAGTCATTTTATCACAAGTTTCGATATCTTTCTTAAGGTTTATTTCAATTTCAGCTATCATTCCGTCCAAGTCCTGTAAAGTTGTTTTCTCAATCTTGTCAAGGATTTCGTTGATATTCTTACGTATGGTTTTAATTTCATCAGAAATGGCTGCCCGCATCTTTTTCAGAGATGTCATATTCTTCAATCGTGCTTCTTTCATCTTCTCGAATTGCTTTTGAACCTCAGCTATCTTCTTTGGAATTTGTTGAAACTCAATATTTCTCTGGACACCTTTTGCTTCATCTGGAATGTGTAGGATTTTGGAGCATTGCCTGAAACAAAGAAGTTGTGAAACATTTGTTATCAGATCTGCATAAACTGAATATGACCTTGCTTATGTGGGAAAATGTAATAGAAAATGATTTAAATATGACACAAGAAACCAATAGCGGTTCAAGGGGATGGGATACGACCGTCTCCTCCCCTTCCCCCTGGTAAATCGCCCAAGCTTACTTTTTAATGATATATAGGAGAAAAAGATAATATAATACGCCCAAAAAGCATCATTCAGGGCTATGATTTGAAATTGGTTTTCTTTGGGGAAACCAAACCCCCATGAAAACCAATTAAATTTCTGTTCTGAGGGAGTGGCGCAGATCAAACGGCTACGCCCCTGAGTTACGCCCCCTCTGACGTCGAATCCTGGTTTTGCCCCTGGTATGTATAGTTTATTTACCGGTTGGTGGCTTAAAGGCGCACGCTATAGGTTGATGCCAGAAAATATTTTTCTTTCGAATTTTAATGCATTTTAAATCTGCACTCTCACAGATTGAACGTTTTAACAACTTTTTTTTTTATTTTTTGTCTTGGAACGAGCCAATTTTTAACTGGGGAATTTATGGCCAAAATAATACATTTTTGCATCATCTTATGTTGAGTGCCTTTAAATAGATGTTTTGTTTACACATACCTGTGGTCAATGGCAACACATACATAACAGCAGAGCTGGTCATGGTCACCACATACCAGCTTCAGCGCCTCCCCGGGGTGCATCCCGCATCTCTCCAGGGCGTCCACCACCCCTGGGGCTGCCTCCCATTTTTTCACGTCCTTCCGGCCGAGCACCGCGTGCTTCTGATATAATCCGTTATGTTTTGAAACACAGTTTTGGCAGTAATATTTTGTGCATTGAGTACAATAATGGTGAGCTTCGGTGTTAAATCCGTTCTCTTCACACGGAGAGCAGGAAAAATCGTGAATGAAATCACAGCCTCTATGAATTGACGATTCAAAATTAGATGCCATTTTTCGCTTGTGTTTAAAAATACTAACAAACTAGTTCAAACAGTCAGTTTCTGTTTATTTTATAACTAGGAAGTAAATTGTTTTGTACTCCGCTGATACGAAGAAAACCAATATTTCGATCAATTAAACACTGACATCTAACACGATTTCAAAATGAATAGAATAATTACAACCGTGCTAAATTTACAATCATTTTTCATATCCAAAAATATTTTTAAACATCCCGTTATTCCTCTGTCAACATTAAAACTAGTTATCGAATGTCGAGTTGGACTTTCCAAACCCGGTTAATTGTCGATCCGAAGACTGCCGAGTAGTAACGATTGTCTACCCCGAGCTGACCGGAGATTGCCGAATAGTTGTAGGAAGAACTTTTCCTTTATATTTTATAGCGAATTGACCCATTTCCACGAACAATAACACTGAGTTCTAGTGCTTCTCGAACCCCAACACCATGCATGGGAAGATATTGATGACCCCAAATTATATTCCATTTTCTCTCTCGAGTTTAAAAGAGACTCACGAACTAAAACAAATAGATGTTCATTCAACCACACCTGTCTATTTTGTAACAAGAAAGTAAACTTGTTTGTACTAATACGAAGAAAACCAATATTTCGATCAATGTCACATTGACATTTTACACAATATCCAAATGATAAGCGTTGTAACAACCGTGCTTAATAAACAATCTCTTTTTTCTAAATATGAACAAATTTTACATGCCGAGATTTAGTCCCATGTTAATATCAATAGTAGTTATCGACTGTTAAGTAGGCGCTCCTACACTCGGAATGCACAACGAAATACGTATATCCCGAGCTTGCCAAAGACTGCCGAAATGTCACGATTGCCCATCCCGAGCCATTCGGAATTCCTCGGCATTTTTCCGTCAAAATCAACCTCGGGTGTTTGCAGATACATGAGTTAAGTTTTAAATAATAATATCAATTAAATGTAGTTTTGAAATTTGTATTTTGTATATCTAGGTTTAAATTAAATTGCAGTGAAATGCACAAGCGGGTCAAGGGATGGGGGGGGGGGGCTAAAATGTAGTGAGTACGCAATCTGCTTGCAGCGTAGTTAAATATAAAGATTTCTGACATTTTTAACTGTCCATATACATCCCGAGACAGTCGATAGAAAATGGCCGGAGTTTTTCGAATGCCACCGAGTTGGCTGGAGATGGCCGTATAGTTGGAGTAATTCAACTCGAAATGTTATTTATATAAATACTATCGTATATTGGCCGAGTTGCACGACGAATAAAACTCAGCTGTAGCGTTTCACGACCCGTAACATGATATAATTGGGAAGAAAGGTCCATTTGTATACTTATCCTTAACAACATAAGCGTACTAATCCATCAAGTAACCTAAAATGTACAAAGTGACCTCATGTACACCAAGTAACCTCTTTAACACCAAGTAACCTCATGTACATCAAGAAACCTCGTGCAAACCAATTAACCTCATATACGCCTAGTAACCTCATGTACATTAAGTAACCTCATGTATATCAAGTAACCTCGTGTACATCAAGTAACCCAATGTGTACCAAGTAACCCCATGTACGCCTAGTAACCTCATGTACATCAATTAACCCCATGTGTACCAAGTAACCTCATGTACGCCTAGTAACCTCATGTACGCCAAATAACCTCATATACATCCAGTAACCCCATGTGTATCAAGTAACCCCATGTACGCCAAGTAACCTTATGTACATCAAGTAATTCCATGTGTACCAAGTAATACCATGTACGCCAAGTAACCTCATGTACATCTAGTAACATCATGTACATCAAGTAACCTCATGTACATCAAGTAACCTCATGTACACCAAGTAACCTCATTTACACCAAGTAACCTCATGTAAACCAAGTAGCCTTATGTACACCAAGTAACCTCTTGTACACCATGTAACCTCATGTACACCAAGTAACCTCATGTACACCAAATTACCTCATTTACACCAAATTACCTCATATACAACAAGCTACCTCATGTATACCAAGTAACCTAATGAAGACTAGGTAACCTTATGTACACCAAGTCACCTTATGTACACCTAGTCACCTTATGTACACCCAGTCATCTTATGTACACCCAGTCACTTTATGTACACCCAGTAACCTTATATGTACCAATTAAGTATCCTCCTGGGTGCCAGATAACCTCTTGTGTACTAAGTAACCTCATGTACACCAAGTTACCTCGTGTACACCAAGCTACCACATGTAGACCAAGTAACCTTACGTACACCAAGTAACCTCGTGTACACCAAGTTTACTCGTGTACACCAAGTAACCTCGTGTACACCAAGTTACCTCATGTACACCAAGTAACCTTATGTAGACCAAGTAACCTCGTGTACACCAAGTTACCTAATGTACACCAAGTAACCTTATGTAGACCAAGTAACCTCGTGTACACCAAGTTACCTAATGTACATCAAGTAACCTCGTGTACACCAAGTTACCTAATGTACACCAAGTTACCTAATGTACACCAAGTTACCTCATGTACACCAAGTAACCTTATGTAGACCAAGTAACCTCGTGTACACCAAGTTTACTCGTGTACACCAAGTAACCTCGTGTACACCAAGTTACCTCATGTACATCAAGTAACCTTATGTAGACCAAGTAACCTCGTGTACACCAAGTTACCTCGTGTACACCAAGTAACCTTATGTAGACCAAGTAACCTCGTGCACACCAAGTTTACTCGTGTACACCAAGTTACCTCATGTACACCAAGTAACCTTATGTAGACCAAGTAACCTCGTGTACACCAAGTTACCTCATGTATTTCAAGCTACCTCATGTGTACCGAGTATCCCCACGTATGCCAAGTAACCTTATATCTTGTTACTGGCCCGACTCGAAAAGTTAGCTTGTACATTTTCTTGCCAATAAATAAGCATTGACAATAGGCAAATTCAAATAGTTTCAGACGTCGTTCAATTTAATTCTATTTCCATGCATCAATATTAAAATGTAATAATCAATGTAGCATAAACAGGTGTATATAACCCTTGAAGTTAATAATGTATTATCAATTATGCAAATGGATTTGGCCACGAGTCATGCGGCACTATCTGATGTTATTAAACTATGAAAAGATCCAATTGTTATTTCATAACCTTAATTATGTAAATTGATTCCTCGGACAAATTTATTTGATCTATCCCAAGACGAATTTAAAGCAATTAATTAACCTTTCGTCATATCAAATCAATCAATCATAAATAAAATGTAAAACAGCAACACGTCCCTTTATCTACGCGGACATTTATTTTTGTTCACCTTGTGGTTTAAATTCCCATAGTAATCATATAATTAAACATACTCTTTGATCAGAGTTCAGTATGGGGGTATTATATAATTATAAACAATGTGTTCATTTTGAAAACGTGTCTATTTGGTAATGTATTTATCATTTTCATGTCGTTCATTTGTATATTGCTAGTCAAGACTGCATAAAATGTGAAGTAATAGAAAACATGTTGCTAAGTAATACTTTACACCCAAACGCCCTGATTTGAATAAACATAGCTGTTCTACAAATGGAGAGAATTACGAGGCTAAAGATAATGAACATGAACCGTTTTGAGATATATACCTGGTAAGTTATTCTCGTGACTGTGATCGTGGCCGGGTATAAGCGTCATATCAATTATTTCACTAGTAACAAAATGGCTGGCAGATGAAAATTTCAATATGAAAAAGAAATAAACAGTATCGTATTATAATGGTCCAGTTTCTTAAGACTCTAGTTCGTTGATTGTACTAGAGTTGAACCAGCTTTACACAACTTCTTTTATATGACATTTCTTCAGTTATGAATGTCTTCATGTTTAACGACAAGCTTACGCTAAACCGGTTATGTTTGTATTGAACTTTTTTTAATGTTTACGTTCATTCCTTACAGAGTTTTATGTGTTTCTTTTTTAAGATGTTCTCTAACTCCCTGCATTGATTTTTAAAAAAACAACAGAGTGCCACTTTAAGCTGAATATTAATGTTGATGCCTGGTTTTACTTGTACCTAAAATTAATGACAAAAGTACATTAAACATAAAGTTATCACAGTTTTGTGTTAGCTCTTTATAATTAATTCAGGAATAAGTATTTATTTTGCTATTTTGAAGGCTAGAACACCTTAACACCCATCGAACAGAGACTGTCGATGTTTTAAGATTAAAGTCTCTATCTAACAAAGATTTTACATTGTTAGTGTTCAGTCTAACCGAGAGTTCCAATGTTATAATGTGATGATATGATGTATTTGAATCAATCACGTAAATGCACTTTCTACTTAAATTGAATAAAATCAACCTGCTTGTTATCTGAAAATAACAAGCGCCAATCTATTATTGAGCACCAGATCTAGTTGTGATAAAGATATCAACTGTTCCTTTGAATGATAACTTATCCGCTTAATTTGTTCTTTTGTTTTAAGGTTTTACGAATAGGAGACAAACATTAAACCATACCAGGCTTATGCATAATAGTTATTCATTACGACAGGTATGTTGAACGTTTACAATGTCGTCAATAAGCATTCAATATAAATTGAATCATTGCCTCTTCATAAATTGATCGCTTAAGATAGTTTCGTATTTCATATCAGATAAATGCCTTTAACAAACGCTATGCATACGATACTTGTCTATTCATATTATATTAAATTGTAGTCTAAGCATACTAATGTAACCAAACTGCCAAACAATAAGGAAGATCTGTTAGATGTTTCAAAAGAAGGCAGTGTTAGTTTATAGTATTAAATTAACTTGATTTCAAGAAGTGTGTATTTGCATCCATCGACAATCAGAGAGGAAATGACCAAGGAACTCCGAATGGACCGAAGAGTTTTTTTGTAGATTTTTCGCGTGCGTTCTACACTGAACCATGCTCTGGCAATGCATTTGGCCTAAATTATTTAAATGGTTATAATTTAAACTTTGTATTGATTTGGATTGTTTTTCGAGTGTTTGATATGGTTGATAATGCTAATTAATATTGGTAAACCAAAATTAGGACATTGTATTGAAGAAATCATTGAACTAATCGATGCATGCTTGGGTACTTTGATTGCTTGTAAAAATCACTTAAATCATATGGGGGATAAATCTGGTCTTAATTTATTCCTATTATGCAAAATTAAGGTTTATACTTGGAGTGTACAACAAGTGTACATGCACGCACCCCTATGTGTTATTTTGAAAAAAAAAACTGAAGAAGAGGGGTAAGATATACAAATGATGGGGGGAAATATTAAGGTGGATCTGGTAAAGAATAAAACTGGGTAAGGAAGTAATTTGCTGCGGTTTCTGGTTATTTGCGCAAGGGTTCTTTTGGAGACATTAATAATGAAAAAAGCAATGAGTTTTACGAAGCATAATTTGTTTCATTACAATTGTCATGAATGAAAATTAAGAGCATTCAATTCTATTTCCAGGAGAGTCCAACAACCGAAATATTTCCAAATGATCAATTGGCATATATTTGCAGGGGCGGCTCCAGGAAATAAAATAAGAGGGGGCGTAACTTAGGGGCGCAAACCTTTTGACATACACCTCTCCCTCAGAACAATAAAGTATGTGGCATAAACTATTTGCATGAGCATTTTGGGTTACTCCATCAAGAACATTTAAGCAATTTGTAGTCGGAATTGATACACTCTGACCGTAGTTTTTTTTTCACCCATATGGACATCAAAAGTAACCATTGATGATTTTAGAGGGGTCACACACCGGGTGCACCCCCTCTAAAGCCGCTTGTGATTTGTGAGCATATATTAGGATAAAACCATAAAAAACCGTATTTTCTCCCATCTCAGATAAGTAGATCCAATAATTTTACGTTGCTGGAAATTCTTATCCTGCCCACGGCCGAAGATAAAATGCCCGTATGGATCTCCTTTTTAATGGTCACCACATTGTAATGACCTCCCTTGTTGAAGACTGTCGTCTGTAGCATTATGGAACTCTTGTCTTGTAACAAAATTTAGAACGCTAATTAAGTATTTCTAGCTTCAAATGTCACCATAAAAAAGTTAACACGCACCTTTCAAGAAATAATACTTCACTTTCCAAAGAACTATTTAAGGACCGATGTGACTATCAACATAATCTGAATCACTGCGCGCATATCCATGACAACTACGAATCATCGCATATCCATACGCAAATATTTTCACTAAGCACACAAGAGTTCCAACAAAAAATACATTTTTACTTAATTTTGTTTAACTGAGGTGGGAGAAAAAGCATCAACCATAGCCGCTCGTGTAAGACAGGTTTATCCCGACCCTCGCGCAGGGTGTTTTGCGAAACACCCTACGCTAGGGTCGGAATGAACCTATCTCATAATCTCGGCATTGGATGATACTTATAGTCCTACATGGTTGATGTCGTCATTGAGAACTGGAGTTTTGTTGTCGCGTACAATTCGCATCCTTATTGAGGGACCTTTGCAGGGGCGTAGCATGACCAAATGTTGATGTACGGATTGGATGGGTGCGGGAGGGGGTTGGTATAAAAACTCTTCATTTCATTTAAGAAAACCGTTAAGTAATCCGTTCTTACCCATTCTGTAAAAAAAACGACCCGACTATAACCGGAAACATTTTTTTTCAAATGACGTCACAATAACGCGGGAAAAGATGAACCACTTGAAATCACTTTAAAACGTAAAATTGAAACACTTCTGGTACATTATATTTAAAATATAATAAACTAACACTTTTAAAAATGTTGATCTATATTTTACGGCCAGACACAATACAACCAATAACAAGATCAATAGCTTTCATGTATATTGTTATTTAATGAATTACGATCCGAACATATCCGATGATGCTGCGTTCATCGATTTATGAACGCAATTGCCGAAAGGCAGTTCATTTAAGGATTGGAAGCTGAGGTGTAAATATTTAAGAATAATCACCTAAGGGTGACTTCTACTAAATTTAAATGTTAACCTCAATTGTACTAACGTGGTTTTAATAATTAAATAGCTCAAACCTTCAAACGAAAATAAAACAAGAATATTCGAAACTTTATTGTTATTATTTTTTGCCGTTGAGTTTGGAAACGGTTCGAATTGTGAAGATAAAAAGAAAAGCAAACAGTATTTCTATGTCACCAACCTCAAACGATTTTAGGCACATGTCGCTCCTTTATATAACTGTAAATATATCTATGGTATGCCAATGATGCGCTCGAAACCCCTCGTAACGTAACATGTTTTGACGGTAATTCTTTTTTTTTGGTTTAGCTGCCGCTATGACCACTTATAGTTGTTTGTAAAAGTTAGTTCGTATTTCAATTTTTTTTAGATAAAAGGTTTTATAGTTTGTTAAACCACGCCTACAACCAATTGGCATTCGCTATTTCATTGCTCCATTTCTCATATACACTTGTATCATGACACGTATATATACAACTCCTAAAGCACGATTTCCTCGAGGCAAAATGGATCAGATTTGATGAATATAAGCATTGAAATGTATTCATAGGCCAAGAAAAATAATCTGTAATTTATCAGGCACATATTTTTAAAACGTCCGTCATGGTCTAATAATTATAATTGAATATACTTTGATAGCAATCTGGAAACACTATTTCATACTGGAACAAAACTAAAACGAGATTCAAAGAAGCAAATTCAGTGGAACCAGAGTAGCTAAACATTATTTTAGTCGGTCTTTCCACCTTTTAAGTCGCTTAAAATTACTTGTTACCTCCTGAGGTTTAGTTACAGATTCAAAAAAGGTTCAATGCTAAATGTATATACTTTTATCAAGATTTTCATTATAGTTCGTACATGTCACATTCCTCAATTGTATTGATTTATTTATATGCTGACAATGAATTGTTTAGACAGTTTTCAAGTATTATTGTTTGACCGTTCATCAGTAGGTATCTGTTTCATACAGAAAGTTAATGGATGGCGTTCTCAGCCCCAAATGTTGTGTATCGTCCGATGTATAAATATCAAGTCAACTTTGTCACCAAAAGACCCCCTCCCACTGCACAAACCACTGTGCCATATTTAATAAAAACACTGAATTGTGCATGATGCTGTTCTCATTTTATATATTTTTACTTATCTCTGTTAGCAAGCACTAGCGTTGGTAACTAGTTCAATGGCGATAATTTTACATCCAAACAACAATTAATAATACTGAAAAAAACAACATTTCATGTCATATGTTTCCACAAGTTACAAATCAAACTAAAAGTGCATTTAATTGTAAGGCCATACCATGAACAAACATGAACCCTGTTTGAAGTAAAAAAAAACAGATACGTTTTATGTCGATCTCAATATCAATTATTTTTATGCAGAAAATAATGTTCAATTTAGTTTTTCGACCACCCATTTCAATACTATTCCTTGGATTTTAATGGAATTCCGATACAGCAATTACAGTTCTGACAAATGGCTTAAATACCTGCCTTACAATGTGAATGTTAAACATTAATTATCGTACCATAGAAAATTGAGTGATTGAGCCAATCCCAAATACGCATTGTCTGTGGTATACAAAGTTAAATGGTATTTGTATTTCATGAGTCTTCATATTGAAGAACAAGAACCAAACCTCATCGCTTTAGTTCACGTGGTCTAAGTCGGATAGACACCTTGTGGACGTATCTATGACAAATATACCCTCGCTACGCTCGGGTATATATGTCATAGCTACCTCCACTCGTTGTCTATCCTATACATTAAAAACATCGCCACTGCACATGTTCGAAGAGAAAATATCCCTACGTAGCAAATTGCAAAACACGTTTTATTAAAAAGTATTAGTGACATCGAGAAATAAACACAATCTCTTTTTTCAAATGATACATTATATTTTTCACGCGGGAACATGTGGCAAAAAGTTTCGTTATGGTATTCCCGTAATTTAAAAGATATAATGTCATGGCTGAAACGGTTAATTATTTGTAAAATAATGAAATTTAATTCCTAGGTAAAACAATAAGGCCTGAAATTTCTTTGGTGCAGAAGTTATTTTTGTAGTCGATTTAAGTTTATTGATGGTTATTCGGTCTCTGTTGCTTTAGGTGGTCGTAACAGTTAAAACTGTAGGTTTGTCAATTAAATTCCTAAACTTTGATGGTGTAGAATGTTTTCATTTACATTCAATATTTTGCAAAAAAATATCTGGCATAATCAGACAACAATGCTGAATGATAACTCTTGAGTGAAAAGACCCAAGTTTTTTTATCACAACTCGACGTTTATTTTGAGACCATTGATGGACACAAAGGCATAAATTTATGATGTTAGAACATTATTTGCTGACTTGAAAGGTGAAATATTCAAGGCCATTTCAAAAAATAGTTCTAGACTTTAGGACGAGAATAAAAATACTTCAACAGCAATGCATGTGACTTGATCAGATCTTTGCAAGCTCTGGAAATGATGGACAACCCCACCTCTTAATTGAGTGGAATGGAAGTGCCAGTCAAAGTATCTAGCCAACTTTTGAAACGGGGGACCACTTTTTGCTCGTATTTAAGTGGAATTGAACGTTTTTAGCCAGCTTTGAAAACGAGTGACCACTTTTTACTCTTATTTGAGTAGATTTGAAGGGCTAGTAAAATGATCTAGCCAACTGTTGCAATGAGGGTACACCTTTTGCTCTTAATTGTGTTCATATCAGATATGCTAATCAATACATTCATAGGCGTTCAACTGATTTTTTTTTTGTCAGCAGTCTTTTACAACTGGTTTCATGGATTTTCGCAAAAAAAATCTCGTTCCAGGACAAAAAATAAAAGAAGTTGTCAAAACGTTCAATCTGTGAGCGTGCAGCTTTATAGGAAGATTTAGAAACTTTTATGGGCATCCCTTGATCATTCTTTTGTTGTGCGACATAAATTTGCATTTTCTTTGTCTATTTTGGGGGGAAATCTTTATTTATTACTTTAATGATAATTTCGGTGCACCAAAAACCTGTGTTGAAGTATTTAATTCCAATAACTATTCATTTATATTTGTACACTTTATAATTTAAATCCACATCAGCAGACATGAAATTTAGGTATCAAGTGTAAAATTATGTCAAGTTTGATCGCCACGAGACTGCATATCATTTAGGTTTCATTTCATTTCAAGGGATAGTATGTGTACATAAATAATAATATACATTAAGCATTGAATAATATTACAACTAAGCTTATTAAAAATGATTCTAAATTATAGCAACATTGGCAAGCTTCTGTTTCAGATTGCCCGGTTAGCGCAGTGCTGGTAAGCGCAGTGCTGGTTAGCGCACTCGCTTCTCCCGGCTTAGGCGCAAGTGAGTTTGGTGTGTGGTCACCAAGCAGGACAAGTAGGTTTCCACCGAGAAAGCCGGTTCCCCAACAACACAGAACAGAACACAAGCTTATTTCCACACATAACATCACACATATATACATCGATGATTCTATGATAGTCCTTGATCATTTCCATTATTTAACACTTGCTTGGCGGTTTATATACGTTTTTAACTAGTCGAGATATTTTACAGAAACATAAATAGTAGCAAATGTTAATCAAAATAATTGTTACTAACACATCCTTATTACAACTAGTTAACGGCTGGTACTGAAACACATACTAATAATGTATCATGTAAAGTAATGAAATTCTTTCTCTGAGCAAATGCTTTATGTATACACGAAAATAGAAAGATTTTTTAACAAATCAGTATACTCTGTATTCAGCAATTCTATGGTTTTAAACATATTTGGATTAGTACGATAATATCTAGGAATATATTTAGATCAAATATTTGTAAACAGACTGCATTCAACCAAGAAATGAAATTCGTCTTCTAAAACATTACAATGTGGGCAAAGTCTTTGTTCCAAAATGGTATTATTTCACCTACCAACTTCTATATTTAACCGATACGACGATAATCTTAACTGGCTTAAAGCAATTCTGAATTTCTATACATGAACACACTCAAGATAGGGTTTTTTAATTCATAATCAGAAATGTTTCTATAAAATAAAGCTCCTGTTGAATCTGACAATCTGTTGTTGTTTTTTAACATAAACGTCTCGTATTCTTTGCTTTAAAAATGACACAACTCTGTGTGCAAGCCAGACGTGATAAAACCCCATACTACTCAATATTGTTTAAACATGTACTGCCAAGTTCGTTTTATTTGGTAGTTTTGCAAAATCATTAATCATTACATTATAGATGGTTCTTACATATTTATCATTCGGCATACTTTAAGCCAATATTTAATAATAATTATAATGCATTGCGACAGTAGATCTATTCTGCCCGTCTCTCCATATACAAAGTCATTTTGTGTTGTTGTTTAAACAGAAGTTCATATTTTACGAATCGGGTGTGTCCTTTCATTTGGAAAAATCGTTTTGAAAATCCCCAAACTTCTGAACCAATAAGTTTGTCAAAATGTTCCAATGTTCAGGTGTTATATAAGTAAATGTGTTCAAATATTTTCTTAATTTAAAAAGTTGCTTTACGTGATTGACCAGATAACGTTTTGGTAGCATGGATAAGTGAAACCCCCGAGCTAAAGACTTTACCTAAAAATGTAAATCAAACGCTTTTGTAAAATCAACAAAAACAGAAAATAACTGTTTGTTTTCATTGAGAACATGGTTAATTAAATTTTGTAATACAAAAATGTTATCAATAGTACTCATTTTAGCTCTGAATCCAGCTTGTGCCTCGATATATACATTCGGATGTAAGAATATATATTGGCGTAATTTGGATTCAGCCTGAAATAGAAAACTACATTTATTTATCACTGATGATATATTTTGTTTTCGGTTGTTGTTTTCTCTTTAAATAATGGCAACGCCCCCTCGTAATGTATCAATTGCACCTTATAATAATCGTTACCTTTTTTAAAAACAGTTGCTATATTTGAAAGATCAACTAAGCCATCTAAATCGGCGCAACACTGTGTTTTGCACTCGTCAAAGGTGTGTTCTGTACGTGTGATATAGTTGGAAACCCTCAGTTTATCTTCGTGTAACCATTT
Organism: Mya arenaria; assembly: GCF_026914265.1. Classification (NCBI taxonomy): domain Eukaryota; kingdom Metazoa; phylum Mollusca; class Bivalvia; order Myida; family Myidae; genus Mya; species Mya arenaria. The sequence continues at coordinate 41,227,291 of NC_069135.1, forward strand.
GTTGTATCCTGTGGAACATTCATTCAGCAATACTCTGAAAATTAGCAAATGTCTTTAAAGGACTTATCACACACATTATATGTTAACAAAACTATTTGACAATACTATTTCAAACTTTGTTCAAATTGATTTTTTTACTTCAATTTAACTAAAACCAAGTAGCAGATTTAAGCCACACATTTTTTCAGACTTTTCTACATCCAACCCTTAAGTCATTTTCCGTAGCGTCACTTTCCGTTTTGGCATTAACTGTCTCATTTTGAAATACTTAGTATCAACAGAGCTCTTTATTGAACGTTTGGTGATGCTTGAATAATAGTACAAGAAATTGGAACAATACGTTAAATTGAGCAACAAAGCAGCAACTTTTGAGTTTTTATACATGCTAAGTTCAGTACTTGGGCGAATGAAGGATTTGATGTTAGAGGGAGCATAATTTAGTGGCATGGCCCTTTGACTTGCGTCCCTCCCTGAGAACCTAAAATACGTGGTAAAGTGTTGGTAGGGGATAGGGGTACTCTCCCATATTTTTTTTGACAATTTCTTTTCCGATATAGTGCATTTTGGAGTATTTTGTTTATTTCTCCTTTATTGAAATAAAAAGTAAACTTGTACGATTTCAGGGAGGGGAGGGGGAGGGGAGGAGAGGGGGGGAGAGGGGGATGGTGGCTCCGGGTACATTGATCCGCTAGAGCGGTGAACATTATAAGTTTTTAAATATGTAAACAATGAAGACCCCTGTATACATTTGTCTTAATCGATGCTTTGACCGTTATAGCAATTAAAGATCTTCAATATACTTTAATGAAGTAAACGAAATATTTCATTTTCCAGTGTTACCGTCATTTCGGAGCCCCCAGCAAAACGTCAACGCTGAAACACATACAGTTTTATGCTTACTAATTTCGACTATCATGAAAACTTTGCGACTATCTGCTTACTTTCTATTATATGTGTATTGAAAACTTATTATATTTTAGAAATAAATACTGGCTAAACCAAAACTCATACAGAGTGAGTTAAATGTCATTTATTGTTTAAAAATTGAAATAAAGCAGAACAGTAAGTGTAGCTTTATTTAAATGTACACATGTCGTTATTAAAATCACACACGGCTTCAAAAAATTGAATAAGAAAAGTGGCTGATAATCATGATATAAATAATGATCTATAAAATCTAAATCACTTGTAACAATGCATATAATAAACAAATATACGGAAGAGGATAATAAATTAAGAATAAAAGGGACATAGCTTTACACTTTTTAAAACTTATGTTGTGAAGCTTGCTAAAACTGTGGTAATATGTCGTCGCAGCATGTGCACTTAGTTTCATTAAAATATATTGAATGAGTTTTGACAAATGGCAAAGGTAAAACGTTTTGATTAACGATCCTTAAAAAACAGACGAGCTAATAATAATAATAATAATAATATTAATAATAATAATAATAATAATAATAATAATGATACAAGTAATTATGAAAGCGAACATAATTTTATCTCTGTTCATAACCTGCATTTTCAAAATATATTTAAGATATTCCTGCATTTATAGTAATTAGTATATCCTGCATTTTAAACGCCAATCGAGTATCATATGTAAATTCAAAACTCGTGACCATAATGGATATAATTTTGTTCATTAAACGCTTAAGGAGGGATCACACCTGTTTCAAATTAAAAGATCTTATCAGTTGATGAGGAACCATGCTTCTGCCGTTTTTGTGAAGATCAAACACAACTACAACAATCAATAACAGGCAACACAGACAAGTGTTGTTCAAATACAATACCTTAAAGGCATAACAGGTTTTTTTTAAATTCATCTGTGTAAAATTTGTAAACAAACTATCTGATCAGTCACATCAGTACCATATCCAAATAAGTACTTCTTTCGTAATAAGGCCCCTATCCAAATAATCATAATACTAGTGCCAAATAATCATAATACTAGTGCCTTTAAAAGACCCTTATCCAGATTATCATTGTATTATTGTCTTTGTAAGGCCCTTATCCAAATTATCACTTTACTAGTGTCTTTTAAAGGCCCTTATCGAAAATAATCATTCCTGTTCTTGTGTCTTATTAAGGCCCGTATCTACATTATCACTGTACTAATGGTTTTAAAAGGTCCTTATCTTAATCATCCCTGTTATTGTGTCTTAGTAAGGCCCGTCTCCTTATTTGCAGTGTACAAGGCTCATTTCGACATAAGCACTACACTAGTATCTAAGGTCCTATCAAAATTATCACTGTAGTAATGCTGTTTGAAGGCCCTTATGGTTAAGGACAGATACAACAATAACTCGACTGCCTTATCCTCTGTTAACGTTATGGCAGACGTTAAGGTTTACATAGAACGTCACATGTAATTTGCTGAAACAAGCGTTACTGTATGACTACTAACTATTATTGCCATGAATGGCAGATGTATGAAGTTTGCATGATAACAAGGGAACTAGCTATGCATGAGCATACAAGAATTGCATACTAGAGTTGTCTTTACTATCACATTATTACATGCTCTGTAGTCCACAGAAGTTTCAGAAATACGATTAATTAACTGAATGAAAACTGAATATCGTTGAATATCCAATTTTTCTTTACAATTTCAATTGTATTACTACAACACCAACGGTGCAATTTATTGATTTAGAATTACAAACACATTTGTTTTTACTGCCAGAAAAGTTATGAATCTGGTAATAATGTGGACTTTATTGCATAAATATTGGACTACTAACTAATATTTCCGTGAATGGCAGATGTATGAAGTTTGCATGATAACAAGGGAAATGGCTATGCATGAGCATACAAGAATTGCATACTAGAGTTGTCTTTACTATCACATTATTACATGCTCTGTAGTCCACAGAAGTTTCAGAAATACGATTAATTAACTGAATGAAAACTGAATATCGTTGAATATCCAATTTTTCTTTACAATTTCAATTGTATTACTACAACACCAACGGTGCAATTTATTGATTTAGAATTACAAACACATTTGTTTTTACTGCCAGAAAAGTTATGAATCTGGTAATAATGTGGACTTTATTGCATAAATTTTGAAATAAAGTATTTGAAAACATGAATTAGTATTGGGCATTGAACTATTTAGGGTTAAAATACCTTCTGCTTGCACGTTTGGGAGAGAAATTTTAAGGACAAAACGTCGGCAGGGTCGTTTGATAGTTCAGTTCACCTTGGACCTTGTTCTGCGGTCGTATCATATAATTATGTTATGCAGACGCTTGTAATCATGCAAAGTGATAGCAGTGAAGCGTTTGAAAGATCATGACAGATGGTGTCTCAAACGCAGTGTTTTCCCTTGTCGAAACTGAGTGCTACCGGTTGTATTTAGTTTTAACATGAAATCACTAAATCGGCGGGAAATACAATTTTTTGAAAAAGTCATCGTTGTTTATCTTTATTACAATTTAGTCAAAAATGAACACGATGCTCTCAAAGAAATGCATAACAAGAAATAACGGCATAAGGCTCTCATCTAAACATACTCTGTATTAGTATCTTTATAAGGCCTGTACTCAAAAATCATTTTACTAATTTATTATGTTTCCCCTTTAAAACTGGCCATGTACTACTGTCTTGATAATGACCTATCCAAATGAGAAGTTAGCTAGCGTCTGAACAAGGCCCGTTTCCAAATTAGCAGTATCTCGTGCCTTTATATGGCCTATAGTTCAGTGTATTCGTGTCTGAACTAGCCATTATCCAAAAAACACTCTACCCGAGTCTTTATAAGGCCCTCTATCCAAACTATCACTGTTCTTTCGTCGTAAGAAAGCCCTTACCCAAATTGGCATTGTCTTAGGTTTTAATAAGGAACTGTTCCAAACAATATTATATGGAAATATAATTAAGATTAAATTCAGGGATTGCTGAATCGCTCTCCAACATCACCACTAAAATATTTACCGTCTCCAGAGAGAAACGTTAAACAGTGGGCCCATGGTAGCTCTTACTGTAATCCATTATACCTAGCAATCTTACACGACTAATATTATCACTGGGACTGATGCCTTTGGATAAGGCAGTTTCGTCGTAAAAAACATTTGTGTTTGCCTCCAACACTAACTGGTATGCGTTTCTTTAAAGTCATGGCTGATTTAAACCAGCTAAGGCCACATGCAGCTTCGTAAGCCAGAGGTAGCTGTTGGGATCTGCAATATGTTTTCAATTCTCAGTGTGATTCCGTTGAGATAAGAGTACATATATGTCAAAATTGCAGCCCATGCATATATGAGTACATATTTTAAAATAGTAATTTGAACGAATAATACATTTATAATTTATTTATCTAAAGTTATTTTTCGACCAAAAAAGCTTCATTTGACAAAGTCCTTTAATACAGAAAACACAAATAGGCAGACGTATTTTAAATTATTGATGGGTGCCATAGACTGATAACAGCCACTACAGACTGCTTTGCTTAGGTATGTACGTTGAAGCAAAAAGGCAAGCCATTTACACTAGAAGACAACCACATACATTTACGAACATGTCAATTACCTCCGATCGGGTATTTTCTCTGTTAGTTATATCATGTTGTTTCACATGCAGTTAACATGTTATCCCCAGGAAAGGGTGTTGACAGTTTAGCCATAATAGTAATTTGTGTCTCCCTTGAAACTCTGGTTTAACAACAACGACCCAATAACCAGAGGGATAAAGCGAATTTAAACAGTAGCACAACGAGACAGGATGACGGACATGAAACTATGTAAGCTTTACGGCGTGTTGGCCTTTGGATATGAAATGCGTTTCATGAATATGGCAACAGAACCGGCACCAGGAGACATTTGCCTGTCGGCTTTGTACTACCTCTGATATCTGAATATATTATACCTCACATATATTTGTCCCTTCTTTGTTGTCGCAAGTGAACATTAAAAGCTTTGCTCAATAACACACATTTACATAGCCCTTTAAACATATTGAATTGTAGTGAAAAATGTTCGGTATAATATAAAAAATGTAACACACCACTTCGGGCCATATGGCATTTTATGGACCGGTCGGTCAGCCCCCTCGGCTTCTGCCTCGGTCCATAAACACCTTCGGTATCTGACTGGCCGGTCCATATAATGCCATATGACCCTCAGCGGTGTGTTATATTTCTTAAAAAGTGTGTGATAGCTGCAATCAGAGCTTTACCATCGACAACACCCTCAGATGTTTATAGTTGGTTTACATTTTCAAAATTCCTTACATTTAATAACACTGCAAGTAGATCGTTTAGTTATTTAAGTTTAGCAGTTAAGCCTAAAGACAATAATTCACTTAACTTATAATCAGGTTGAACGCAGTAATACATTACACATTGAAACACTAAAAAGTGATTGATAGTATTATCTTTAATTTCACAAAGCTTAAAGACAATAATACACTTAACAGATAATCAGATTGAACCTAGTAATACATATTACACATTTAAACACTTAAAACGATTGATAACATTATCTTTAATTTCACAAACTAATTTTACTAATGCACCGGCATTCATTTGAGGTTGTTGTCGATAGAAAACGACCGAGGTGTTCCTATTGGCGATAGCTGCGGTTAAACCGAGCTGTTACTGTAGTTATCGGCCATACCTTCATTGATAACGTATCATAGACTGTAATGCTCCAGACTTTGCCTGGTTTATAATGGTATGTAAGTGAAAGCCAACAAGCACGCAACTAACACTACAACGATTTGTTTCAGACAATGTAACTCTTTGATTTAATAAAACAAAACAAACTGAAACAAGCATAATTATATAATCTTATAATGTTTTCGATACTTGCTCATTATACTGTACGGTTATTTTTTATATTCGAAAGCTTATTATTTTTCAAATGCAACTGAAAGCTGTAATATATGTGTATAAATATTTTAAACAATGCAATGTTGTTAGGAAAAAGAATGCTTTGCTAGAGTTGTTGAGTGATAACTGAAGTATTTTAGACCATTTCGTACGTAACGGAATCTACAAAAACTCTTCCGGAAGTCAGTGATGCATGCCGGTAAATATATACGTGCTACGATATTTTTCCGTTTGTCTTCTGCAGTATAAACTTATGACATAAATGTGAATTTTACTAGTCAAAAGTCTGTTTTACAATTCGTACTTGATTCAATAACTTATATTGCGTCATTTAATTTAACACTGATATGTATCTTCAGCTAGCTATAGCCAGAAATGAACTTAACTGTACTTTTTGTAACACTCGGGACAAAGAAAATGAATTTCACTTTGTATTAATTTGTCCTTGTTATATTGACATTAAAAGAAAGTATATTAAGAAATATTTTTACATTAGACCAAGCATGTCAAAGTTCATAGAATTGTTAAAATCTGAAAATACAATATTTAAATTGTCAAAATATATTAAAGAATCTGTAACTTATGCCAATTAGTACGATATGCTCATCCTCACATTATGTTTAAATGTGCATTTTAGTTGCATTTGCTCATGACAACTTATTTATTTCTATTTGCATTCAACCTTCATCGGTTCTGTATTATGCAACTTGTTGAATTTATTAATGTAAATGTGTTTGATATTATTTGAATATGTACTGTGATGGTATACGTCTGATAAAACTCAGCTCTGTTCTGTTCCGTTTTTTAATTCATAACATTATATGCAAATCATGTTTGTTTATTTTGCCGCAAAATATTCAATGGTACATAAGCTTTATTTGGGAATAAATGTGAGATGTTCTACCCTAGAAAGGTTGTTTTAAATTAATTTTGACAGTTAAATGTTTCTTTTATTTCAAACGTTTTAGCTCCTTATATAATTGTTTAGCTTTGTACTTGTATTGATTTAATAACCAAATTCAGCTATGCTATGTATATTAATAACATCACATACAGGCAGACAAAGTCAATGTGCCGTATGGACGCACATAGATCACACATGATCCACTCTGATTTAACCCCCTAGCAAAAAAGAATATACACTAAATTGCATTTTCTCAATCTCACTGTCACTTGGCTGCCGGGCTTTAACTTGTAGTATCCATTGTGTAATTAATTGTATTCACACCCAACAGCAATCCACATGTTAAACATATCTCAAAAATAAAGTAGACCGCATTCAGCTCTGTTGACGTTACACTAAAACAACTTTCAATGCGCGATTTCAATATTTCGTCATAAAATAAAATGTTGCTTTATCAAAATGACTTTGAATATAAAACATGTATATGGAAAGAGTTCTATCTACGACGTTTCGTATTCGACTCAACAAACTGTACATACTAATATTTTGAAAACACATATTCGAGACGAATCAAAACGCATTACTCATACCATTATTGTATTCAGGCTGATATAATGTTAATAAGCAATTGCTATTTACTTATCTTTTTGCAATGATTTGAGGTTTAACTAAAATTATTACCATTGAAGGTGCAAACAGCAGGGCCCCGTTTTGCTAACGGACTTACGTAAGCGTAACTCCAATTATTTCCGTAAGTTTTTGCGTACGCACAATTTTTTAGCGTAACTGCGTTTTACTAAATAGTTCGTACGTACGTATGCACGTAAGTTTTTGCGTAAAACTACGTTAAAAAAAGCATCCGTAAGTTTGTTATGAAAAGCGTAAATATGGCCGACGGATGTCACGTAATGCTACTGTTCACTTAACTTTCGTGATAGTTCGTTCAGTAACCAACCAACAACTGTTCAAGTGTTCTAAGTCTTTATTGTTCCACGTTCTTTCTAAGTATAATAATCAGTATATAATACAGCATGGCATTTAAGGTAATCCCGCATCCTAACTGCCGTCCATTGAGGACCCAAGGCCGGTCTCCTTCCGTGCCTAACAAACTCTGTTTTCACATCCCAAATCATCTCTTTTATACTAATTTGTACTAATTTGTTGTCTACCTATGACAGCTTTACAACCACAGGAATACACGTTTTTGTAATTAACATGACCATTTTGTACATTTGTACCAGGTCGGCTGTCAACCATCTTCATATTCAAATGACAATCAAATATGCCCTACATTACTAAACATGCAGTATGTAGACACATATCCATTTAATTAAATCTTAATTATATCTTAATTATAACGTATTACGTCACATTCTATAGTATTAAACTCTGTTACGTGACATTCGTCCCTTTTTTATCAAGATTTTTAAGAAAATCTTTGCGTCAACCCCAAACAATGGTTATAATTGAATAGATAAATAAAATCGTAAGAAACTATGTTTCTCAACCCCAAACAGGTAAATTAAAAAAAGTAATTCTGACAAAAAAAAATACGCAAAAGAAAATCTGTGCCTAAATCTCAAACAATGATATCAAATTGTATTTCCGACAAAAATACGCAAAAGAAAATCTGTGCCTAAATCCCAAACAATGATATCAAATTGTATAGATACCGTCCCTTTTTAATGCAAGATTTTCTTTTCGTAAGCAATAGAAAGTAAACTGACACGTTATTTGTCAAAATGTCTGACATAATATAGACTAATTGGTAATTAGCCCTCAGGTAATTAATAAACATAGTTAACAATTAGAAAATAACACTGCAGATTGAGTACAAGTAATTAACACTGACAGTACTGTTGTAAAATTTGGTAATTAGTCAATGTTTTATGTAGCGCTGTTTTTCATGTTATCATTCTGAAGACAGGGAATCATCGTTGTTGTTGTTGCTGCTGCCGTGTTGTTGTAGATGTAGAGTTTATAGCCAAGGGGTTGTTTGATTGTAGAATGTCCCCACCGACTCGAAATGTTCTGCCATTATACGACTGCCTGTTCGTATCACGTGACATATTACCTGTACTTTTACCTTTCATTGACATAGGTGTTGCTATTACCATGAAATTTTGTGTTGATATTTTCAAGCAGGCTTATATTTTGAAGGTGGCCCCATTTATAATTAATTACTGTATCTGTGCGTAAGTGTTCGTATGTTTGATTTAATGAATGTTTGACCTAAGTTGGGTTTTTTTGTGAAACGTTTTGTTTTTCATGAACAACATTTTATTTTATTAAGAACCTTTTTTAGGCAATATTTTACAAAGCTTATATGTTAGCTTTACCACACTAAAACACCCATTTATTCAACATGTGCATTACTTCCATTCTGTCCTGCTTATCAGCAGATATCTAACAGATATTTCGAACAAGATTGAAGATTCGGTATGTTTATCATTTGACAACTTTTAATCTCATAATTATTCCATTATTTTAAGAAAACTAATACATAAGTGATTCAATTAATTTATTAAATAACTCACACCCTAATGTGACTTCACAGGAGTCCAACAATTTTGTTGAAATTCAATATCTTGAACGTATCATCTCCAATCACTTTTAAGAAACCTGGTCTTTCTTGACCACTATCTTTGTTTATCTTTGTACAACTTTGTACATCTTCATAGTTATAAGAAAGCTAAACTCTAGCTTAACATGTTACCATCATGCTTATCATCGGATAACTTACAACTTTATAATTGATTCATTAGTTTTACCAAACTAATCTGTGAGTTACTTAAATAATTTAATTAGATTACTTACTACCTAACAAACAATTTTATTAGTGATTTCGAAATTGAACATTACTTGCCGTATTCAGGCGATACACTTTATTTAATGACATCTAAAAAAAATACTTTTTATTTTGCATGCTTTCTCTCTCAGACCTTTCTATGATCCAAACAATGATTTATTTATATGATTTTTAAAACTTTAAAACCATCACCAATTTACTCAAAATTATATCAAATGATATATTGACAAAATACTACAATTATTTACAAGACTATAAACTTACTTAATTTTAATGATTTCATATCATTAATGTCCAGTTAATTACAGGTAACATTGCATTCATTTACCTATCTGATTTGTTTGACAATGACTTACAGTTACATGACAACTGAAGTAATGAAACCTGCCATTTGTCTCCTTCTTCGACATAAAAAATATCTCATTTTGTATTATCTTCAGTGTTTGCACTAAACCCTGAGTATAAGTCATTATTTTTTGTATTTATGCAACTTTCATTAATGTTAAACCTGCTAAATAAGTTTATTCAGACTTCTTTTAATAACATTTCTTTCCGTGTTAATTATTCAATTAATGACCTTAAATGACTTAGTTTTCTTTTTCATCTAGTTATTCAATAATGTACTTAAATGATTCTTCGTTTGGATTTAACAACGTTTTTTTCACAGCTGTTTTACTTTTTTTATCGAATTTCTCAATATTTTTATCTTTGTTACCTTAAATACTCATTCTTTAGTTTATTCTTATTTAAATCAAATGGTTTTATTGTACTTAATAATGTGGAACGTTGTTAAGTCAGAAATTAGATTACTTAGGGGTTATTTCAAAAAAACAGCTTTGCTCTGATTGCATTTATTATCCAAAACTTTAAAATTTTGCCCTGTTAAATATCCCAAAATTATAGCAACACATGTCATATCTAGGCAAGAAATACAAAGTAATAAAACGTCACTAACTTTTGTCCCGTGGCCTGGTCGCGCTGCAATGTCCATAGTCACTCGGACCGCAGTTGTCATCATGTACCTTTTTCATCTTCATATCAAATGTGATCCAATAGTCATAAGTACTTCGCCGTTGTGTTCCACGTCAACCCTGTTCTTGAATATCTTCGGTCAGCAGGCGCCAAACTTTTACGTGTCACGTAATGCTACTGTTCACTTAACTTTCGTGATAGTTCGTTCAGTAACCAACCAACAACTGTTCAAGTGTTCTAAGTCTTTATTGTTCCACGTTCTTTCTAAGTATAATAATCAGTATATAATACAGCATGGCATTTAAGGTAATCCCGCATCCTAACTGCCGTCCATTGAGGACCCAAGGCCGGTCTCCTTCCGTGCCTAACAAACTCTGTTTTCACATCCCAAATCATCTCTTTTATACTAATTTGTACTAATTTGTTGTCTACCTATGACAGCTTTACAACCACAGGAATACACGTTTTTGTAATTAACATGACCATTTTGTACATTTGTACCAGGTCGGCTGTCAACCATCTTCATATTCAAATGACAATCAAATATGCCCTACATTACTAAACATGCAGTATGTAGACACATATCCATTTAATTAAATCTTAATTATATCTTAATTATAACGTATTACGTCACATTCTATAGTATTAAACTCTGTTACGTGACACGGATGAAATCCCCGACGTCGTCAACCCCGTAATTTTCGCGATAGATTAGATTTGTTAATAATTTGAACGATAGTGAGGTAAAACTAAAGTACAGATTATCCAGGCAGCCAATAATTGATTTGCACGACCTCATTGAAGACGACATTAAACCAAAAACCATGCGAATTCATGCCACTCCAGTGATGACAAAGGTAAAAAATGTTTATAGTTGATGAGATAAAATCTAATGATACAGTAAGCGTTTCAATAGCTCATTTCTATAGCTCGTTTCTATAGCATGAATTAAGTTCTTTCATGATAGCCTCCCTTTCTCAGATCTGACCTTCACCTTGTATGTGTCAACGCTTGAAACTGTTGTTTTACAAACTTTCACATAACTTGCTGTTCCAACTGATTTGTAAACAAAGGCATCGGAGGAGCACATCGTAGATATTAAATCATGGTTTAAACGTGTTTTGAAAGACTGTGGATTGTTTTTATCAACGTACTGTAATGTGAAATTTATATTTTTATCCGAATATTCTCTCTATCCGGATGAAGGAAACGAGTGTCTGAGATTTAAAAAAAAAGTTGTTTGTAATAGTGTTTGTGCTTTATTTCTTTTGGGTGTCATTTAATCCCAATATGTGATATTGCATGACATTCATTTATTTGCAACTTATAATCTACAAACTGAAATGTGCTGTGTACTGGAAATATTGTATCTTGGCTCTTGCCGCAATGGCACATCTAGGTAAACATCATTTTACTGGTAATTGATACAAATAGAGTCACTCAGGTGGGGTTTTCGCTTATTGTTGCGCTTTTCTTCCAAAAACTTTGTTGCAACACAATCGTTGTTGCCTTGATTACTTCCAAACTCTTCTGTAATCAACCTCATATTCTCCTTTCATTTCAAAATCTACCGTTTTATTTTAAAAATGCATACAATGATACATTAATACAAACATTTAATGCCGGGAAGGAAATGCAACGATGTCATTTAGTTTAGTTTACAGTATGATGTCATTTGGCTAAAATTTAATGTGGTTATCGGGTAAGCTATCGATAAGCATAAAACTTGTTGTTTTTTCAGTGTAAGATTGCAATATAAATCATCTTGTGACAACAAAAAAGTAAATATTACACTTGTAGCAAGCCACTCGTGAAACATTTCTTTTGGTGCTGACTCGGTGGAGCTTATTGAATGTCTAACTGAAACAAACAATACTGTATGGCTAGTTCAAAATTTTGATATATACATGTTACCGGTACCCACATATTACCTTCATTTTATATATGTATGTTTCAAAAGAAGTGTTATATTATTAAATTGTTTTGTTCTTTGTTGTACCGGAAGCTCCTCATAACACCGCAGTTGGCGAAAGGGGAATTCTAAAGTGAGGGTGGACTTGTTTATGGCGTCTCCAGAAGCTCTGTATGTGTATGATACTATCTGTTTGGCAAGTAAGTAAAACTTCATGCTGATCATTTAATGATTTCAATAATTTATTTGGTGTTGCATGAAAATGAAATTTTAAAGATGTATCAAACTTTTTTTAACATACATTTGAAATATATAATTAAATCCAATATGTGATATTGGATCTTGAAAATCATATACATTTTCCTACTAATTATGTTCTTTCTCATCAAGAAAAAATAGGCTCTAAGCATGGGCAGTGTAATTGTTAATCATAAATATTTCATAGAAAATAATAATTTAAGTTAATATAAATAGCCTGGATGGGTTCCACTTTGAAGTTGTGGATACTGTTTTGTGAGCAACAATGACAATGTTAATGTGCACATTCCATTGTCTTTTTTCAGTAATGTATTCAACTTTATGACAGGCTTACTAAATAGATTTTATACCTATAAAAGCAAAGCCAATTTAGACAATTAGGAACATTCTTATTCATGAAATGAATTAAATCACCTTTTTCAGTTAAAAGTTGACATACAGTCTTTCAATGAATTACATTAAAACTTGTGGAATAGTCAAGCAGGCTATTTCTATGTTCAACAGGTTTTTTTATAAACCATTCCTGTTCAATGTAACTTAATCATAATGGAAAGCTAGTTAGCAAGTCTGTTGAATATTATAATTTTACTGCTCACTTGAAATTTTGTACCAATAGTTTTAATTCTTATGTAATGTAGTGGAATTGTGTTATAAACATCCAAATAGTAAAATATCCTATAAAAATATATTTCTTTGATAAAAGTCTTCTCACCTGGAAGCATATTATAGAAAGCCATAAGGCATTTCATCTGTTATATGTTATTTTCCAATGAACATTTTTTCTATATTTAAACAAAATCATTTATTTTTAATCAGATGCCTTCATAAAACAGGAGGATTTTTGCAGATCACCCCAGAGAAGTTTGCTGCACAACATTATTGTGCATTGATGGAGGGGTGCAGTTTGATGGACAGATTCAAGTTGCACCAGGAAATGCACCACCACACTTGTGGCTAGTTGACCCCAATGACCAGAGGGCAAGAGCAGCCCTCATTGCCAGATTTCAATATAAATACCCTGGATGTGTTAGTTAGTCATCCAAAACATTTATTGTTATTTAAACATTTATTGTTATTTTTGTCTTCACAAGTGTCAAAATGCTTACCATTCCATTTTTAATGAACTTTTGGTTATTAAAAACTGTTATTTTTTCTTTTATAGTTATTTGAACAATTTCAACCGTTTAAATTGTAATGAATAGACATTTGAGGTTCTTTTTTAAACATTGTTAACTTAAAAAATACTTTGATTTTGTAATCTGTTGAATGATGTTTCTCTTACGGTATTTATGTAATGTGATTTTTGTTCTGATTTCTTGCCCACTTGTGAATGTATTAATTTGATATGTTTATATACAGTAAAATACTTATTGACATAGGGTATATGTTTGTTTATAAACTGTCTTGTTTCCCAAATCAACATTACTGAGTGTTGATGTGGAAAATCACAAAAGTAGTTTTGGATTGAATCCAAGATCTCATAGTTTGTAGGCAGGTCATGTTCCTCTGTATAATGGTAAACAACAAAAACTCATAATACTGTCAAGGGTAGTTTTGCACTTAGTTTTTTTTGCATTGTTGGTGGCACCATTTTTGCAGTATGTATTGAAGTAAAAGCAATCAAGAGGAATAAAATGTCATTCTAGGGATTTTATTAATTATTCAATACAAAATAGAAAGTGTGCATCTCAATATCTCAATAACATGAAGTGTTTGTGCTAATATTTGAATTCCATAGATGTATCATTATTATCATTTCAACAAAGTGAAAAGACAAAGGTAAAACATATCTATCTGTGAAATAAGTGAAAACTTTATTTGTGTGAATTTAAAATTGACATTTTACATCAAGTTTAACTTGAAAAACAACAACACAATAGTAGCAATCATTATCAGAAAGGGACTGTTAATAGATTATTTATTTTCAAATTGTTGAAATTGAATTATTTTACCAACTTTTATGAAGAAAGACCAAAAAGCAACTGCTATAATCATATGAACAACATTTTAATAGTAAATCTAAGCCTAAAATGATTTAATTTTAAATAGCCTGACTTTGGCAAAATAAAGCATTTTATGCCATATTTTCTGAGCTTATTTAAACTTTTGTAGTGTTTTATCATTGCTACAAGCATTTTGTTCACATTTCATAGGAAATAAAAAAATCAATGTCTAACCATATAAAACATGAACGAGTCCCTTTAAAAATGATTATACATGAATTTGATGCTGTATCATTTTGATAATCACTGACATTACTTATGGAGAAGATGATTATAACAATGAACAAAACAGTACATGAAGGCTGACAATCATAAATATGTTAAAATAGTGTTGACAGTATAAATAACAATTTAAAAACACATTTACAAAACAAATAAATTGACATATTATCTCTCTAAAAATAACCAATTTACACATTCAGCTATTGGTAAAAAATACCATATCATAAAATGTATGATTATGAGCCCCTTTTTTGTGATTACAATGTTTGATAGATGTCACTTTAAATGAAAGTGCTTTTCCATATGTATTTTAATATTAGATTACTTGAATATGAATAGGTTGACAGGTAAATAAAGATTTATTAAATGCAATAGTGAATAAAATATGCAAAGCTTCAAGTGTCAGCAATATTTAAGTGGATTGTGAGTTTTTTAAGTAGATAAAATAATCAAAGACTTCCAGGTATATGATTCTACTATAAGACTTCAAAGGTTTATGTTAGAATGTTTGTTGATTTAAAACAGTTGCTGAGTCACATTTTATTTAAGTTATCATTCATGAAATAAATTGTAATAAAGGAGACAGTCAATTGTCAGTTTTTGTTGATGTAATATTTGCTCATAGAGCTCACTCTGGCATTTAAGAAGTCTTTTCAAGTTGCTTGTAGATGGAATCTTGGAAACTCTTGTCACTTTTGCTGCAGTTGGTGTTGTACTGAAATATAAAAATACACATTTATATAAGTACTTTTTTCAAAGTCTTACTTAGTCTTTAAAAAAAGAATTTCAAATGTAAAAATATTTAGACAGAAAGGTACTGTCTGACCTATAATTTTATGCATAAATATCTTAATAGCATGTACAAAAATCTGAGTACTTGCTCCAGTGACCACTTTGGTGTGGCTTAAAGTTTCATTTTAAATATATTTTTCACAGTTTTGGGGTTTTGATAGTAACTGTTTAACCTTTTGTATCCATTGCATGACTCTTTTGGCATGAAGACACTGCCATAACACAGTCTGTCTCAAGTTTGTATGTTTACTTAGTCATATTTTGTGTTCTACCTTTTTGGAATCATGGCAGCCCCCTGGGACATTGCAGGAAACACTATGTTGGAGGTAAATTGACATAACTGCAAACGATGAACATGTAGCTGTTTTGGCAGTATGGTGCAGCACCAAAGATGATGGACTTGTTTCTGCAGTAAAATATATTCACATATAAATACATTAGTGTTATTTAAAATAAAAAAGATACATATAAATGACCTGAGAATCACCAATTCTTTTAGAATAACATCATTATATGCTCATTTTTATTCAAATTTAATAACACCTTTATTAAAAAAATATTGACCGATACATCCATGATATTCATTTGAGGCAGGTAAGAAATCTTACTATTTTAAGTAAAGGTGTCAACCCCAGAAAAAAAACTATGGCTTAATCACCAATCAGCTGAATCATCTGTAAAACAATTTTACCAAATTTCCAAAAAAGCATCTTGTAATGGAATTTTAAAGCTGCACTCTCACAGATTTACCATTTTTGCAACTTTTTTTATTTTTTGTCTTGGAAAGGGCAATGTTTTGCATAGATATATGTAAACCAATGATAGAAGATTGCTGACAAAAAAATCAGATCGTAGATTTTCATTTTTCCGAAAATTAATATTTTATGGCTTAGACCGTTAGAACAGTTAATGAAAAATGCATAAAACATCAATTTTGGAACTTATTTATTAAAATCTGAGATCTAATATTTTGTCAGCTGTCTTATATAACTGGTTTATAAGGATTTTCGCAAAAATTGGCTCGTTTCAAACGCTCAATCTGTGAGAGCGCAGCTTTAAATATGTATTAACAAAACAATAATTTTAACGTGATTTTAACTATAATTGTAAGATTCCTGAAATAATTAAAGATGAAACTAAGATAAGTTGCAAATAAGTAATAATTTACCTTCTCCTCCTGCTCATTGAACTTTGGAGGAGTCACCCCGTAGATATATAGGCCAGAAGTGGCCCTTCTATGTATCAGAACAGATACGGAGTCACACCACCTGTCAGCGCTGCCATCTGACGCCTCCTCTTCACGTCCATCTTGATGTTGGTTAATTTCTTATTAAACTCATCAAGAGTTCTAATGCAGACACCCTGGGCATTCAGTCTGAAAGTCAAATATTTTTTCTTTAAATTTTATTACTAAAGCTTCTTAGAGGATATCAGGGACGGGCGGGTGCTATGATCAAAACATACTAACAATAAATTGTGAAAGAAAGAGTGTGTGACACTTAAAATACTAGTTCTGGCTTCCATAACTTTAATGTTGATATTTATTTGTTTGATGTTTACAACACACGTCCAAAAATGTAATATATAACGTGTTCGCTGAAGTTCTTTAGCTATACAAATACATGTGTACCTTACAAATTAACATATATGGATACCTTTGTGAAACAAATCGTTACAATATTTGAATAAAACAACTATACTTATATAAAAAAATCAGTATAAAACTGTAACATAGTAGCTGATTGTCGTCATCCGTCATAGTCAAAGTTCCAAAACAATATTTAAAAAAAATACCCCACCTCTTTTCATTCCTCTTCCACGATTTTTCTCATCGACATGAGTAATGGTTGGACTTGCTTTCAATGGCATGGCTTTCATCAAGGAATGAATACCTCAGCATTTCATGCTCTGCTCTGGACCAATTCTCTTTCCTTTTAAACTTTTGCGGCGTCGCCATTGTTTATCTTTTTGACAGGTGCGCGCCAAGAGAGATTTCTACCTCCAATCGGAGAGTTACGCATTATTTATTCCTACGCAAATATTTACACTTACGAAATTTTAGTAAAACGCACGTACGCAATTCGTATTATTTACGTAAGTTGAAAATGTACGTAAAAACTTACGCACAACTTACGAACTGTTAGTAAAACGGGGCCCTGAACATTTTTTGATAAACTACCTACTGGTGTCTATGTGTACAAGTAAGTATTTTGTCTTTTGCAAACCTTCAATTCAGACAGAAGATACTAACAGTATACCTGAGAAACACAATGAATAAATAAATAAACAAATTCGACATATGAAAAATGCATAACAGTAGATAGAATCGAGAAAAGCTTTAAGTTATAAAAGGTCTCATTTCTGTCATTCATATTAGCCATTTTTGATACATAGGTGTTTGTGTAAACAAAGTTGAGAAAACGATATTGAATGCTTTATTGAATGCATTGTAGAAAGTGTTTGATGTAAGTGCACAGAAGACAGGGTGGTAAAGTGAAGATATAGACGAAAGGAGAGAAATGAGACGAATCAATGACAAAGGGGGTATGTTCCTATTTAGTTCCCACAAACAACAGATACAGCTAGACGTCACAACACAAAGAACCCTAAGAAATATAATCATATTCTATTTTTCCGCTGTCGCATACTTCTTATTTAAATATAGGAAATAATGATGTCGATGTTTGCCTCATGTTGCAAACATTATACACCTTTCAACATATTATAGTGTTTTCGCATTTCCTCATATTCCGTTTTAAGCGTAATAACTGTGTTTTCAAGTTTTATGCAAATTTCCAGAAAGTATTCGTTTGAGCATTGTTGAAGTTCTTCCATAAGAGCTTGGATGTTTGGTGAATCGGCCAAATTTTCTATCAGAGAAATCATGCCTTGAACTCCTTCAACCATTTTGTCCAATATTTGAGTATGTACTTCATAATATATGGTAAAGAGGGATTCCACTGTTAGTTTGGGTAAAATATCTTTATCCGTGGGTGATTTAAAAACATTATTTTGTTGTTGTCAAAAGTCAATAACGTGCGTAAGAGGCAAACTTGTAATTTCATTGCGAAACGAACAATTGTTCTTACTCTTAATTGATAAGACATTAACATTCAAGAAAAAATAAGTTTTAATTGTATGAACGCAAAGAAGCTCTAAAATCAGTAAGAGAACGACAATCATATTTCTGAAACCTTTTTATTTAAACATTTATTTGTTTTGAACTTTATTCATTATTTAAAACAACAACCAACAAAATACGGCTTACATCATTGCACACAACCTGATTTGTCTTATAAATTAGTTGCATAAAAGATTAAAAGGTAAGGAACATGAAGACAATATATAACATAACTTTTATTTCTGCCTCGTAAAATAAAACTATTGGTCCCGTAAATTACATAATTACCTAAGCTAAGGAACGATAAATGTTTAAGCAAAAAACATAAAACGTCCAATGATGAACAAAACATATGCGTGACTACATACGCCATTTAAAAAAAGCAATGTTATGACATAATACTTTGCAAAACCTATATATACATGGTTTTCTGTCTTTATTGATCATTTTATCGTTCAGTGTTGTGACTGATCACAATAAAAATTTACCCTTACTGACGCACGTAGAAAATAAGAAGTGCAATATACCCCCAAAAATGTTGATGCAAATAAGTATTACTTTCTTCAGCCGTTCATACTGACTTGTTCAAGAAAGTAACAGTCGCCGTGTGAACACGTATTCCTCATACGTCAGCTTTAAAGGTGCACTTCAAGATAAGAAGCACCACAACTATAACGATTGATTTAACTTACCAAAAAAAAAATCCCGGTAATGCATCTAAAAACACTTATTTTATCGTTATTTTACTTTATGATATCGAAACTGCAAAAACAAAAATACAGTTAAAGCATAAAAAAGTATTATGGTTTTAGTTGGGTTCGAACCAACGCCGGTCAAGAAAGAAGTAAAAAACGACCGGTTAGACCTTACATTAACCATAATTGGATATTATGACCTGTTAATGGTACATTGATTATATCACGCGATAATGTCAATCAACCACAGCCGTAATTAATTTCAATCGCGTTACTAACTAATTGTGGTCTTCAAATAAAAGCAAATATCAACATTTGTTGAAGGGTTCAAGCTTTTGGTACTTTTGTTTTGTACACTCATTATGATTTGCCAATCTTTATTTCGTAATTAAAAAAGTGCATGTTACAAACCATTAGCGAGTTATATTAAGCAATAACTGTTTCAGAAATTTATCATTAACCCTTGTATCCTTATTTGGAGTGAGATTGTTTTCATTTTTTGTATTAATCTAATAGATACAATGCTTTAAGCTATATCAAAAATGTAAGCCGTAGTATTGAGATTCACCTTTCAACATTTTCTCATATTCTATACATGCATGCTCTGGTCAAATGTATAGATTAGAGTGGTCAACTGGTAAAGGTGTCCGTCCCTCACATAGGTTTGTTTTGATCCCCACAAAGTGTACCTTCTCATGTTTTTTTTCAAAATGGATAGCAGTTTGTTTTTGTTTTTGACAAGGCAACGGCATCAAAAGTGTTTAAGCTGTCATCAAAATTGAGCTTAACTATATAAACTATAACTAGGTATGGCAACTGGTGCACATTATCACTCTTACTTCGCTTGCAGAGGGATGGTTTACCAACCCGGTTGATTTGGAAAGCAATGCTTATTTACAAACTGAAACGAGATGTTAAGGTGAACGAACGAAATGTGTAAATTGATATTCAAACACCATAACCATGGTTTAGCAGTCATGCGTATATAATTAACTAGTATTTTAAAGCTCTCGCCAGATGATAATACAACATTTGTTATACATATATCTTGGTAATGATATAGGACACTGCTGAAAGCTAATGCTATTACCTCACACGCTTTGTTATTATATCTTTTGACGTATTACCGGAGGAGAAATCAATCAACGCATAATGTAAGAAATATTCAAGCAACGCATAACAGAAAAAATAACGCATATGAGAGAAAGAAAAACAATGGATGACAACCATGATACGAAATTTTCAAATGCTCTTTCCACGAGGAATTGGTGACTGCGTAATGTGTTACGCATGTAGATTTCCTCTGCATACAGGATCAGATCTCGAATAATCACAAATCGAAGAAGAAATTCTTAAAAACACTGAGAAAGTGGGAAAAAATAACGTCATGAAATATTCCGTCTATATACGCCCAAAAGCGGCAGGAAACAATAGTTCGTAACATGGAAGATCGGAGTAGGACGTTAACTCAATATTTGATCATCTTAAAGAGAAACTAGAGTAATTGCGACTAAAAGCTCTCAAAGATATAAATGGCACTTAGCGTAATATGAAAATGTATGATGACAAAATTCAGAAACAACCGAAGGCTTTCGAGATGATGTTAAACAATGTCTGAATTTGTCGAGACAGAAAATCGAAATTGAAAAAAACTGATCCCGAGCTGTTAGGATCATGTGCATTCCTTCTGAAATTGAAAAGCTGATTATATATTAAGCAATACAAAATTAAGAACAATTAAAGACCAAATGAGCCGTAGTAAGCTATGTTTGAAATAGACGCTAATAACAAGTCATTTAATGGCGCTTAAACACGGCAACTGAACCAGACATAATCCCAATATTACAATGAGCACAAAAGTTAATCAAACAATATTCAACCTAAATCTACGCCAAACAAGAGTGCACTTATACCAAGATCAAAACACATACTCCTAAGGTCAGCAAACTTGCAAAAAAAAAGATTCACAGCTACACTCAATCAGATTGTATGTATCTAACCCTCAATAATTGAAAGAAATTTCTTAAGAGTCATTTGCCATAGGCAATGTATCGAAACAATTTGCATTCCATTCCGACTAATGGAAGGACGTTGTTTGTTTTCCTTTGCGGTGACGAGCTAATATTTCTCAAATCGAACGGCATACTTCATTGGCACAGAATAGAATACAGTTATAGCCTAAAACCCGCGCTGTTGAAGTCAAGAAAAGGGTAGAAATCGGCCAATTATTCCACACGACAGTGGGACTTGGAGAAATTTGAGTTCAAATGAGCGTGGTATTTTAAAATCTGAGGGAATGAAGGCCTCATTACAAACTCAAGCTTCATGTAATTTTGGAAGTTATTGGTCACACTTAATCCGACATGTGATTCATTTGAAATAGATCGTTTAATTAAAAAAATATGTACTATTAGTGATAGAAACTGTGTTTTTAAATATTTTTATATATTTAGATATGTAGACGATCTCACTTATTCTTTGCCTGCAACAAATGACTTTGAAACTTACGAGTTTATTTGATCTAGTGCTTAATACCAGTTTTATTTAAACTGAACAAATCTTTGTTTTAAGTCCTCCCATAATCTCGGAATAATGACAGGTCATCCTTTCAAAGATCAACAACTGTCTGATGTAGGGATTCTTCCTCTGTCTTTTCACCTTCCACCCGTCACCATCACAGGTTCCTGTATGACATAGCCTCTGTGTGATTAAGCTTATATATACCCGTATTCGGCGAGTGATTCGATAAGTTTGTTAGTCATTTAAGGTTTTTGGAGCATAGTTCACAGCCAGAATAAAGCCCTCAGTGGTAAGAGCAACTCTGGTTCTTTAATGTGCACCAGTGTATACAACTGTCACACGGGACTCCCATTTATCGTCCCTCCCGGAAGAATAGTATCATTGTTAATGTTGTGGCGGGGAATCTAACCTGCGACCCCTGCATTGACAATCAATGGTGTTACCACTAGACCACTAAGCCACCATTGATGGGCATTTCTCATGGCTTCCTTTAGACACCAGCACTTTCCTTCAACTCTGCTTTACGTTCTGGGCTTGTATGCCTGGTTCTCAAACCTTCCTGTTTAAAGCATACATTGTCAAAATTAAGTCCATCTCTTTGACAGTGAAAATTAAACTCTTCTTGTTAGTTTAAGTCACCAGATATCATTTTCACTTGAACATGAAGTACCCAGAAGAAAGTGAATAAAAGCACAACATAATAGTTACAGGAAATGCATTTCGTTAAATAGTGATAATTGTTAAATTATACCAACAGCGGACTCTTCAGAAAAAAGCGACCCTTAAAGGTGAATCGACAAAATTTAGCGATTGTACCAACAGCTAGGGCAAGGTTACATACCAATGCCACAACGTTCATGACCTGGTCACGTGTGTAAGGCTATTTGGTACAATATAATAATGATTGTTCACGCGTTATCATTTATGACGCAATGTTATAATGCTTTGTTCACGTGCGTTGGATTAGTTTGCGCAGTATAATTGTACTTGGGAAAGGTGTGTAAAAGTATTTGGCTTAACACAATGATGCTTTAAACATGAACAATACCTTTGCGCAACATAAAAATGGTTTCGGCACGTGTGCAATATCATTTGACGCAACAAACTAATGCTTTGGTAATGTTATATGACTCATCAAAATAAAGCTTTTCGTACGTGAGGAAGATTATTTGGCGCAATTTAATAGTGATCATCATAAAAAAGTGCGGGATCAGAGTCAGAGGAAAGGAAACTATAAGAATAGATTGAACAGCAGCAGCATTATCAGCATAACAGCTACGCAAGTCGCTTTAAACATTGCAGGAGTCAACAAAATATTCAACTGTTATGAATGTGGTGATAATGGTTGGAGGTTTCTATATCATATGCTTGAAACATACAGTGGTACAAGTCAACTGTTTTAGTAAATTCACGTAAGTACATAAACACTCATTAACGCGTATTTTAATGAATTATCACATTTTCGGAGAATATTCCAGCTCACGTCATGTTCTATATTTCTATAAAATGTGATATAAGATATTTCTGTTAAAATGTACAAAACATTTGAGAATGATTTGAGATTCTTTTTGAATAAAACGGTACATAAAACAAAGGCAAAATTAAAATAAAATTGGCGCCTACGTAAAACGACAAGATAATACTGTAACAATTTAATGCACTCAATTACGAACTATTCAGACTATTTAACTGGTACGATAGTATAAAATAATAATATTAACAATATGTGTTAAAGATATACAGATATTGTTTTACTTGTATCAATTAAAATAGTTTGCCTAATGGAGCAAACATATCCAATCTGCAACACCCAAAATGACGCGGCAGTATTTTATTTCAAGCATGTATCTTCTCTATATAAAGAGCTAAAATTATTCAGAGGTTCGTTATAAAGTGAACATTTATAATTTAGTTCAAGGAACATACAGACATAATGCAGGGTTGTTTTATGTTGCTATTGCTGCTTGTGTTCGGTAAGTCGGCTTGTTTAACTCTCGTTTCAAACTGAATCATTGTATATATTTCATTTTTGGTAGATATATTTGTTAAATATTGCTTTCAAAGTTGATGCAACAAAAAGCTTTCTTTCGAGCTTGTGTAATTATATTCAAACACCTATCATTTGTTGTTGTTTTGTATAAAGCAGAATTCCTTTTAGTTTTGTTGACAATTATATGTTATTTAATATTGTTAAACAATGTTAAATAACATATTTATTCTATACCTTCATTATTTCAAATATTTAATTATGTTATTTTTTGTAAAGGCATTTATATCAGATATTAACATAATTTTGACAAATTGTTTGCAAACCAACGAGAATTGATGTAGGTGCGATTCGGAACTAATACAATAGTTTGTGTACGCTCGTGTACGGTAATATATTGTTTGGTCAAGTGTTAAAAAACGGAGTCTACGATTTGCCGTCTAAATTAGTTATAGAATAGCAAATCATATTGTCCTTTAAACGTTTGTAACATGAAAAGTATGAACATTCGACATGACTTCCAGGATGATCATTGGAACATTAAATATAAGGTCCGTTCCGATTTGTTATATAATCCAAAACAATATTTTATTAGTTCAGATATTATGTAAGTTCGCGGGCCTTTATGCATTTTTTTTAATTCTAATTCATTTGCATACTGCCATTTGAAACAAATGTATTGGTTGTCGGTCCTTTGCTTCGCTATTCTTTTCAAATGATGCAATCTATGTACTAGTATGTAATATACTTAGTAGGCTAATCTTTAGTGAAACATTTCACCAGAGGTATGTAGATTTTCCCACTACGAAAATACTGTTAGCATATATTAAATGTTTATATTGCATATTTGTAGTGTGTTGGGCAACTGGAAGATATGCCGGTCAGGACAGAGCAATGTTGGAGGCCGACCACGGCAGCAACTCTGACCAGGAAGACCAGGATATTGAAGGGTGCTGCATGGAGTGTTTTCAGGTGTGAGTGGTTAACGCTAAAAGAAACAACCAAACAAGAAACAAATCATCTATGATGAATTTAGATTTACTTGTGATATGTTTTCTCATTTGCTATTATTACTCATTAGCAATGTTTTGTTAAGACAAATTAATCATTTAATATTTTAAATGTTATTCAATGTAAGATTTAGTCGGATTTCTTTCTCTGAAACAAAATGGCTTCGGGAAACCTTTTACTTTCTGGAAGAACCATATTGTAAACACGAAGAGTAAATAAATGCCATATTCGACAAATAATCTAAATTGGAATCGACATGTTTGTATTGTGATATTTGTTTCACATTCCCTACTTCGTAAAAACATTTATACTTTAACTACTTTATATTTTCAATCACTCAACGAGTCTGATTTGTAGCACAGGAAACTTGGCACACATGGTCAGTATCACAATAAGAATTTTCTTTATTGTTCACACCACCGCTATAAGGTTTGTAAGGATTTTTTAATAACTAATATTTCAAGATAATGAAAAATCTTAAAGATTTATAGTCATATACAATGTATAATAGTTGATACAGACCTTAAATAATTGATAGCTGCAATTTCAAAAAAAATGAATCGTATTAAAATCGAAATATTTAAAGAAAACGTGAAAAAAGAATGTGTTGTAACCGTTCAATAAAAATTAAAACGTTGAAAACGAATTGGCTTTTTCTGTTTAAAGGACAATTATGAAGTACATTCCATGAATAGCATTTTTTCAAAAGTTAATGTATTTAAAGCATGGCAATTCTCAATATATTTTATAGAATTATTACATTGTTACATTCAACATTAATGTATTATAGAATTATAACTTTGATTCATATTCATTCAACTTGAAATTTTAGATCGAATTGTACTTATTTATTCGTTGTCAGCATGACCCAAAACGTATTGAAAAACAGAAACGTTTGTTTTTCCTAGACCATAATGTTTCAAAAGTATCACATTAAAACAATGACAATTTCTTAGTAATACAAGGGTGTTGCAATTGCTCAGCTTAAGTAAGGAGACGACAACTTATCCATGACGACATCTTTAAATTTCGTGTATCTGTGAATCATAACAACAATCATGATAAAAATTATATCGTGTACGAAGGTTCTTAACATTACCAAACACATTTGTCATAGTCAATACCAATATCTAACAAATCATATTCTATTGCCGAATGAATAACAATGCTGTCACCCTATATGTTTATCTAAGCATTGCAGATACCACAATGCTGTCACTCTATATGTTTATCTCAGCATTGCAGATACCACAATGCTGTCACTATATATGTTTATCTCAGCATTGCTGATACCACAATGCTGTCACTCTATATGTTCATCTCAGCATTGCAGATACCACAATGCTGTCACTCTATATGTTTATCTCAGCATTGCAGATACCACAATGCTGTCACTATATATGTTCATCTCAGCATTGCAGATACGACAATGCTGTCACTCTATATGTTTATCTCAGCATTGCAGATACCACAATGCTGTCACTCTATATGTTCATCTCAGCATTGCAGATACCACAATGCTGTCACTCTATATGTTCATCTCAGCATTGCAGATACCACAATGCTGTCACTCTATATGTTCATCTCAGCATTGCAGATACCACAATGCTGTCACTCTATATGTTTATCTCAGCATTGCAGATACCACAATGCTGTCACTCTATATGTTTATCTCAGCATTGCAGATACCACAATGCTGTCACTCTATATGTTTATCTCAGCATTGCAGATACCACAATGCTGTCACTCTATATGTTTATCTCAGCATTGCAGATACCACAATGCTGTCACTCTATATGTTCATCTCAGCATTGCAGATACCACAATGCTGTCACTCTATATGTTTATCTCAGCATTGCAGATACCACAATGCTGTCACTCTATATGTTCATCTCAGCATTGCAGATACCACAATGCTGTCACTCTGTATGTTCATCTCAGCATTGCAGACACCACAATGCTGTCACTCTATATGTTCATCTCAGCATTGCAGATACCACAATGCTGTCACTCTATAGGTTTATCTCAGCATTGCAGATACCACAATGCTGTCACTCTATAGGTTTATCTCAGCATTGCAGATACCACAATGCTGTCACTCTATATGTTTATCTCAGCATTGCAGATACCACATTTCTGTCACTCTATATGTTTATCTCAGCATTGCAGATACCACAATGCTGTCACTCTATATGTTTATCTCAGCATTGCAGATACCGTACGAACAGTCTATTTGTATGCAACAGTTTAATATATTGTTATTTCTATGCTTATCAATTGTGTATGTTCACAGACCGATGATGACGATACCAGGGATGAAAGCAATGACTTGGATGCCTGTTTAATAGACTGTATGACAGAGTCGGAGGACAGCAAGTAAAGCTATTATTCAACTTTTTTTAAGCTTATACCAGAGTAGTAAATATTTTTTATTCAACTCGAAAAATCAAAAAAAGATTACATTAAGAAGCGCAATTCACGTTTATCACAGTTATTTTACTTATGTGAAACAGTCCTTAAATACATTTGTTTTCTGAAACAATAAAGACTACCTTTCCAGAATATAAACCTTCACATGTATATTTCTCCTCACGCCAGGCGCGCTTTTGGGGATGTTGGCACCAGGAAGCAGCCCGGTAAAATAGTAGGACCCTGGATCCGCAATGACAAGAATATGATCCTAAAAGCGGTCCACAAGATTATGATAGGGTTCGCGGGAAAATTAATGTCTGGTAAAATCGACATTTAGCGGCAATTTTAAAAATTAAATTAAATGTAAAATGCAAAATGTGTTCTTACTATATATTCATCACATTCATTTTGTTGTATGTGGTATACACAATATTTTACTAATATTTCATGTTTAGCTTCGATAATTTTATTATTTTTTATTGAATATCTTTATCCGACGATAAGTTTGTGATTTACGTTATGCGTATGGGTGAAAAAAATGCAAAATTTTGGTGAATCAGAACTTTTAACTTCATGTATGTAGGTTAAAAGTGGATATATTGGTTAAGTATGACTTGATCAGGTCACTCTTGTTTTTTCGAAGCGATAACACTTTCACTTTGTCATAAACTCTGGTTGCCATAGTAAATGCATAGATAATCATAAAAAAACCAATGAGACCAATAGCATAAATATCTGTCGTGTTAACTTGTCCAGTGGTCCTCTATCATGTTGTTTTCAACTCGTGTCCGTTGTGGCAAAATTGCCTCGGCCCGGGGATCACAGGTTTTCTGTTTACTTTAATAAGAAAAACCGCTGGGCCTAGACCCTTTTATTTCTTATGTACCAACCTACAGAAAATCTAAACGAAGCTTATAAAAAGTATGCCCACAGGAACAGAACTGGTCACGCCTATGGGATCATAAGTTTCCTAAAGACTTATAGACGGAATCTTTAAGAATCATCTTTTCTGAAAACGCTTTGCGTTAACCATTGTTGGTGTTGAAGGATCGCCTTTCATGTTCAGTCGAAACCGTGCCACTGAGGTCAAAACTGGCCCTACACCGATGTGTACAAGTTTACTAGAGACACATTATAAACTTCTTGGTGTAAACAATATTTATTCAAATATTTCAAATATTGTTTTACACATTTTGAGCATACACATTTAGTTATTTGCATGGGTTAATTACAAAAATTGCCATGCTCTAAGATTCAAAAGTGTCCTATAGACTTATATAGGGGATTCTTTGAAAACAATTCTGAAACCTAGGTCTTTGATATTTTGAATGTATCAGCATTTTGTGGAATATATAAGAAAAACTTTGTTAATATTCGTGTCTGATAAAGCTAGGCTCAGACCCTTGATATTTTGTATATAGCATCATACAAAAGTACGCCACAAAGATCGTTCAATGCATGCCACTGAGGGCAAAAGCGGACACGTCATAAAGTTAACAAGTTTCTTATACATCTAAAAACGAAACTTCTTGAAAAAAAATATTCTCAAACCTTTTCTCAACCCCAGACCCTGACATTTATCATGTAACAACATATGATGGCCCTCTTCCAAGTTTGTTCAAACTTGCAATGTCCATTCAAACACGAGTTCGCATTAACTTACGAGCATGAAGGGCAGATGTCTGCACATGTTTAAGTTATTGCGCTCGGGAATAGTTTAAATCAAGAACAGTGGTCCGGTATTCTTATATATCAATCAAAGGATCTCGACGGGTTTGGTTTTTTATGTTAAAGAAAAATCGATCTTCAAACTGGGACTTTTTAGTTTCCCGTTTTGCATAGTCTTGCTCATTAAAATCAGTTATTTTACATAAACGATCTTTTAACTGATTCTGAGTAAGATTAAATCAAGTTCTTTCAACACATCTAATATCATTTTATGATGCGACACAATTTTCAGTGGCTTCTGTTTTTTTCAATTGGAAAGGGAATGTTTTTTAATTGAACACCGTTTTAATACATTATCTACTAACAAAAAACGTAAGCTTGAAATGTGATGAATATTATATAATAATAATATATCAACTTGATCAATTATTTACTTTTACATATCTATCAGTAATGACTTACTTTAAATAGAATTGTAGGTCATTTCTACCTATCAATTCTAACCGCGTACATGTATACACACGCATTTTGAATTTTACTAATTTCCTTCAACAGTTTACCTTCATCATTTCATTAATTCAGTTTTCTTTTTAAAAAGAAGTATAATGCTTTGAAAAGGCGTGTCCAAAAGCTGATCGATAAAGGTGTCCCGCCTAATCTAATAGTTCAGATCATCGGCCATAAAACCCTGAACAGTTATAGCAGATTAAAAACCAACCAGGCCATGGCGATTTCCAACATCTTGTCGAAAAACTTCCGAAGCCTGCGCTCCATCCTTCTCAAAAGCATCTTCGGGCACATCCTCAACAATCCTCTGGGGGTTTTGTAACTGAAACGTGACATTTTACTTATAAATTTATGAAACTAATTCGCTGTCACAACAACAAAAAACCCTTCGGTTGCATAGCATGAATTCACCCCGAAAAAAATACCGTATTATCCCGAGTCTGAGAGCGACAGTGAATAGGTAAACACTTCAAATAACACTGAACACATACGTCCGTTGATTTTACGCATACACATTATTATGAGTCCATATTTGTTAATCTGCCAAAACTGTTATTCAATGTAAAAAAATCCAGATGTTCCAGTTTCATTCACTTGTATTTCTACGCGATTTATTTTCAAAATGCTTTTGATTAAATACTTGTTTTGTGCCTCAATAAATGTTAAAAATCATATGTTTCGTTGATGGTAGTAGGGTTTTATCTAAAATTAATTTCAATTGCAACAACCATTTCCGTAAGGTAGGGAAATATTTTAGTGGACGTACTTTTCGCGTGAATAGGAGTAACATTGACACAGCGGCTATGCCATCGTAACAGAAACATAATAATTTCAAAAAAAAATCAGTGACCACTCGTGAAATAAAATACGATCTTATTTTTAGCATAATATGTTTGCATATGTTATATGCTATTTTCAGTAAATACCAAATTGTATAGGTTTATGTAACAAAAGCACAGGCGTTATCGTTCAAATGTGGAATGCACCTACGAGTTATGTGTATCAGCATCGCAGTCCAGCTGAAACCGACGATTTCAACCGATCTAATCGAGTTTGAGTATAAACAGCATCCGGACTAAGTTTGCAAATCCGGAATTTTTGCAAACTTATTTATTTTATTTTTCACCCAATGTTTTTTATTTTTGTATTTTTAAAATGTGTTAGGTAATACTAATAAGAGATATTTTTTGTTTCCTGAAATTTAATTTAGAAATATGTTTTTTTGGCATTTAAAGTCAACTTTTCCAATGGGAGTCCCATTGGAAAATGGCCTTCCCATTGGAAAATGGCTTTTTCAAGCTTTTCCAATTGGAAAACTGGCTCTATTAAAATTGTGGGAGAATTTGGAACATAATTTTTAAAATTGAAATTGACTGTTTAATTAAGAATATTTTACACTCACTACATGAAAAATAATATATTCATTAAAAATGAAGAACCGATAGATTCATTTAAGGCATTTGTTTGCGAATCCTTCCCATGAGTGAATCTTTCCAATTGGAGGATTCCCACATTCAAAGTGGGAAAGTATGAACATTGGAAAATTCCAATTGGAATATTTGGTTAATGGGAACATTCCAATTGGAGAATAAAGTTCAGTTTTAAAATGGGAAATTTCCAATTGGAAGGACAGGTAAGATTTTGTAATGGGAACATGTAGGAAATGGGAATAAAGAAAAATATTGCCATATTTAAAGCAAAAATTAGCAAAATGACACTTCTTACAATGTCCTTACCTGTCAACTGTCGACTTATACATATTCCTCATCGCTGCTATACTATACAATGGTTAGCATGACGTCTAACCATCGTATTGCTTCATTAACCCTGTATCAGATACTAGTACAATTTTTTATCCGATTGAAAAAAAAGACAAACAAAAAAAAATCCATCTTTCATCAATGTCACAAAAACGCTGTCGTTAAGCTTGATTACAAACATCTTGCCATTTAACCGATTATTTTCAAGGTTAAAGGCAACTAAAATTTGGTCAAGAATTAGCATTAATGAAGTTCTTTGAAGTCGAAGATATAAACTTTTTTACACTTCTATCTTTGTTAAAGACCACATGATTATGTTCATATATTTACACAAATTATAAAGGAGTCGGAGAGGTGATGGAGATCTATTGTATGAAAAGGCTTAATTTATGGTATTTATGGGTAAAAATAGTGAAGGAACGACTCGCCATACTGTCATTATTTCATGTACATTGTGCTATATGAAATTATTCTCGTTCACCAGAGTGATGGTGCCATGCGTTAAACATTTGATTTATCACTATCAAACCTCTTGTAAATGAGAATGTGTGAATATGGTGTTGATAAATCAATGAATGGTTTAAAAAATAAACATTTTGAATTTTGAAAAAAAGAAGCCTGAACTTGAAGAATACTGCCATGACTAATGAGATGCAATGTGCCAGGCCGCAAAAGTTTTATCAGTGAACATATTAACAGACAATTAAGATATTACATTCAAACAGGGAGAAAGTAATATGAAAACCTATCGCTGTCGCTAAAGTAATGCACCAGTCAATGGTAAGCATCCCCCCCACCCCAGGTCCGGGGGGACAGTCGGTGGTTTTGTGTTCGCGTCAAAATAGCGGGGAATTGGCCTTGGACCGACTGCGTAGCTCAGGGAATTTGGTCGAAGCGCTAGCGGTTTAAGCGCCCGGTGTGCGCCACCTCTAAAATAATCGAAGTTTACTGTTTTCATCAATATCGGAGAAACAAAGGTAATAAAATAAGCTCATAATGCACCATTTCCGACTACATACATGAGGGAGTAACCCCAATTTCCCGTAAAACAGTTTATGCCATATACTTTCGGTTCTGAGGGAGGAGCACATGTCAAAAGTTGCGCCCCTAAGTTACTACCCCTCTAACATCAATTCCTGGATCCGCACCTGCGATGTGCCATGTTTCCGCAACCTGGGAGATTTAATAAAAACGCTTCTGTTTCTGGGGCTGTGATTACGAAGTTCGTAATCACTGGTTCTGCTGTAATAAACCAAGATGATACTTGACTTCTACTACTACAAGTTACCTAGATTCACGTGCATTATTTAGCACGTTATTGCTATGTGTTTCACAAGATTTATACCCTGTGTACTGCTAATATTTAGCATTCTAAAACATTTATTGTTGAATAAGATTTTAGCTGATAGCTATTTTCTATTTGTCTGAAGATGATGAAAAACATAATCTTATATATTCAACCTCAAGTCAGTTTCCTAGTCTGAATTTTGAGAGGATACAAAAAGTATTCCTGGTGGGTACAACCTTTAAGGTAAAAGACAGACACAAATACATGCATGCCATACTTTTGAGAGGCTTTGCAGTGGATTTTAGTCTGAATTCCAGGGAATATTGGTCTAAAGTCCAGCGGATTTTGGTCTTAACAATATCAACATTTATTATTTAAGACTAAATACAGAAATTTGAATGCATATTTACTTATATTTATTTAATGATCTAGAATACATACAATAAAAGAATAAATAATATATTATGAAATTATAATCAATTGTCAATGCATATGATAAATAAATAATACATAAAACAAGAGGGCCATGATGGCCCTGAGTAAAAGAGTTTAACCTTTGTTATTAATATAGCTTGTTTCTCAAAGAATATTGAACAAGAGCTGTCAAAGTATGTGACAAATGCCCCCCAATGTGACATTGATCTATGAACAAGTACATAACAAGAGCACCGCGAAACGGAGCATTATACGCCCGAAGAAGATTCGGCTTGAGGTCCTTTTAATGTAGTGATGATTTGTATAAAGTTATTTGAAAATCGCTTTATTAGTTACCAAGTTATGGCCCGGACACGGAATTGCTAACGGACGAGTAACAAAGATGTGGCCCGGACACAGAATTGCTTATGCCCCCCCATGGTGATTCTAGTCTTTGAGGTATGGACCTGGAAATTGCGCGCAACACATCCTTTTAATGTAGTGATGATTTGTATAAAGTTATTTGAAAATCGCTTTATTAGTTACCAAGTTATGGCCCGGACACGGAATTGCTAACGGACGAGTTACAAAGATGTGGCCCGGACACAGAATTCCTAACGCCCCCCCATGGTGATTCTAGTCTTTGAGTTATGGCCTGGACATGGAATTGCTAACGTCCCCCCCATGGTGATTCTAGACTTTGAGGTATGGACCTGGAAATTGCATGTGACATCCTTTTAATGTAGTGATGATTTGTATAAAGTTATTTGAAAATCACTTTATTAGTAACAAAGATGTGGCCCAGACACAGAATTGCTAACGCCCCCCCCCCCCATGGTGATTCTAGTCTTTGAGGTATGGACCTGGAAATTGCGCGCGACACATCCTTTTAATGTAGTGATGATTTGTATAAAGCTATTTGAAAATCGCTTTATTAGTTACCAAGTTATGGCCCGGACACGGAATTGCTAACGGACGAGTAACAAAGATGTGGCCCGGAAACAGAATTGCTAACGCCCCCCCATGGTGATTCTAGTCTTTGAGGTATGGACCTGGTAATTGCGCGTGACACATCCTTTTGGACACGGAATTGCTAACAGACGAGTAACAAAGATGTGGCCAGGACACAGAATTGCTAACGCCCCCCATTGGTGATTCTAGTCTTTGATTTATGGCCTGGACATGGAATTGCTAACGTCCCCCCCATTGCTAACGGACGAGTAACAAAGATGTGGCCAGGACACAGAATTGCTAACGCCCCCCATTGGTGATTCTAGTCTTTGAGTTATGGCCTGGACATGGAATTGCTAACGTCCCCCCCATGGTGATTCTAGACTTTGAGGTATGGACCTGGAAATTGCATGTGACACATCCTTTTAATGTAGTGATGATTTGTATAAAGTTATTTGAAAATCACTTTATTAGTAACAAAGATGTGGCCGGACACAGAATTGCTAACACCCCCCCCCCCCATGGTGATTCTAGTGTTTGAGGTATGGACCTGGAAATTGCGCGCGACACATCCTTTTAATGTTATGATGCTTTGTATAAAGTTATTTGAAAATGACTTTATTAGTGACCAAGTTGTGGCCCGGACACTGAATTGCTAACGCACCCCCATGGTGATTCTAGTCTTTAAGGTATGGACCTGGAAATTGCGCGCGACACATCCTTTTAATGTAGTGATGATTTGTATAAAGTTATTTGAAAATCGCTTTATTAGTTACCAAGTTATGGCCCGGACACGGAATTGCTAACGGACGGACAGACAGACGGACAGACGATGGAGGCCATAACATAATACGACCCTTCGGGCGTATAAAAAGTTTATCTTGCCTGTATGTGTCAAATACATATTGCAAGTTATATTAAATTGCCTCTGAGCAAAAAAAAAACAATCATACTAAATGACAGCCAACACTCTTTATGTCCTCATATTCAGCATTCCATTGTGAATAAACACTTAGTGTATCTTTCACCTTAGAGGTAGGGACATGGGTCTTGCACACGACACATTGTCTTGGTATGTTGAAAACATATGGCATTTTCATTTTAAAATCTGTCCATATAAGAGAAAGTCACAGCGCGGACACGACAGCCTATAATTTCCTTCAGGTTGCCATGGCAACCAGAGTTCTGCAAGGAATTAATTTTTTTTAACAATTTTGAAAAAGCACCAACCAAGGATCATTCCTATGAAGTTTCATCAAAATTGTCCAAGCGGTTTAGGAGAAGATGATTGTAACCAATTGTTGACACTTTTCCTTTAGGTTGCCATGTCAACCAGAGTTCTAAATGGAATTAATTTCTTTGAACAATTTTGAAAAAGCACCAACCAAGGATCATTCCTATGAAGTTTCATCAAAATTGTCAAAGCGGTTTAGGAGAAGAAGATGATTATAACCAATTGTTGACATTTTCCTTTAGGTTGCCATGGCAACCGGGCCAAACAAAATTATGTGAACAAATTTAAGAGAGGTCCATGCAAGGACACTTCAAACCAAATTTGCTGAAGATCTATCAAGGGGTTCATGCGAAGAAAATGTTAAGTTTTTTTACTAATTTTAGCTCTGGTGGCCCTTAAAAGGGCCCAAACAAAATTATTTGAAAAGACCTGACAGAGGCCCATGCTAGGATGCTTCAGACTTGAAGATCCATCAAGCAGTTAATAAGATCAAGTTGTTTAAAGGTTTTTCTATTTTTTGCTCTGGTGACCCCTAAAAGGGGCCAAACAAAACCATTTGAACAAAGTTGAGAAAGGACCATGTAAGGATGCTACATATCAAGTATGGAGTCATTCTGACCTTTACTTTCAGAGGAAAAGATGTTCAGTGACAAGACAATGTAAAAACAAATGACCCCTGAGCAAGGCCAATTTGACCCCGTGACAATAATTTGAATACCTTTGGTGTAGGTCCACTAGGTAACACTATATACCAAATATGAAAGCTCTAGGTCTTATATTTTGGAGAAGAGGATTTTTAAAGTTTTATTATATAAGACTATATAAAAACAAATAACTTTCAGGGCGGGGCCAATTTTGACCCTGTGGCAATAATTTGAACAACTTTGATAGAGGTCCACAAGATGATGTTGTATACCAAATATCTAATCTCCTGGCCTTACGGTTCTGGAGAAGAATATTTTTAAAGATTTACTATATAACACTACGTAAAAACAAGGACCCCCTAGGCGGGGTCAATTTTGACCCTGTGGCAATAATTTGAACAAATCTGGTAGAGGTCCACTAGATGATGCTGTATACCAAATATCTAAGCCCTGGGCCTTACAGTTTCGGAGAAGATTTTTAAAGATTTACTATATAACACTATGTAATGAAACTAGTGACCCCTGGGGCGGGGCCATTTTTGACCCCAGGAGAATAATATGAACAAATTTTGTAGAGGACCACTACATGATGACACATACCAATTTTCAAGGTTCTAGGCCTTGTGGTTTTTGAGAAGAAGATTTTCCCTATATAAGTCTATGTAAAACAAGTGACCCCCGGGGCAGGGCCATTTTTGACCCCAGGGGGATAGTTTTAACAATTTTGGTAGAGGACCACTAGATGATGCTATATACCAAATATTAAGGCTCTAGGCCTTGTGGTTTTGAAAAATAAGATTTTTAAAAGTTTTTCCTTTCCGTTGCCATGGCAACCAGAGTTCTGCATGGAATTCAATTCTTTGAACAATTTTCAAAGGGGACCACCCAAGGAACATTCCTGTAAAGTTTGGAAGAAATTGGCTAAGCGTTTATGAGGAGATGTCGTTTAAAGTAAAAGTTTATGGACGGACGGACGACAGACGGACGCCGGACAAATTGTGATCACAAAAGCTCACCTCGTCACTATGTGACAGGTGAGCTAAAAACATTTACTTATTAATTATTATAGCACTGCGCATAGTAATATACTTTTCATTTTTTCATTCCCCCCCCCCTCCCCCCCCCCCCCCCCCCCGGGAATATATGGCATACACAAACCAAACTTATACTCTCAATTGTTTCAAATGAACATTATTATTTATTAACTATTTTGATTCAATTAGCATTCACATTTAGTCAAGTCACCATGATTTGCATTTGAATTTTGCTATTTGTAACATTAGACATACCTTATATACTTCATTTGTACCAAAATTAAACAAATAACGATCTGTATTATAAGATAGCATAATTTGAAAAAAAGAAAAAAAACAAACTTTTATTACTTAATTAATTGCTTAAACAATAAACATACATTTTTCCATCCTTTTTTATGAAATTCAAAAGCCATTGCATTACTCTTCATATTGACAAACAAGAAATAAAAATAGTTCATGTATGTAATCATCTATTTTATTTAATTTAAACAATCATTTGATATCATTATAATTTAGTTCTTACAAATCATGTAAGTAATTTCACTTTCAATAAATTGAGAGTTAATAAACAGTCACATGACAAATTCCTTTTATTGGATCTTCAATGTCAGATGGAAAGCTATTATTAAGGACCCAAGTGATGTTTGTTCCTGCATCTGAACTGCCTAAATGCAGCCAATTAGAAATTTTGCATTGAATGTTACATATTTGGGTTAATTAAGGGCTATAATCCCTGTCCCGACAATTTTGAAGATAGAACTTAAGAAAAGTTATTGACTGGCTAAAAGAAAAATATAAATTGAGGAATATAGGCAATGTAATCTTTACAGATATACAAAAATGATTCGCAGATACATATTTAGACTTATCGACATTTTACTTAATATCAGGTTCTTACAAATTATTTATAATATTATTCTTCATATACATACACATTATTTAGTAAACAGTACTGTTTCAACAATTCAAACAAATACATAGTTACAAATCAAATGTTGCTGTATTATGGCAAACACTTGGTGTTCTATCAGTACTTTAACTGAACTGGAACCTCAGATCAACCCATAAAGAAATGGAGTCTAGTAACTTCCCACTCGCCTGCCTCTTGGAACAACTGGGCCATGATTTTACCAGTTACCAGTAAGTGTTCTTTTAGACCATCATGTTGGTCAAAAATGTAATCAGACAAATCAAGACTGTCCGTAACTGGAAATCGGACCTGTTTCAATACATAGGCCACACTTTTTTTATCCAACTCCTTCCAAATGATGGGTAGTGACATGGACATTCCTCAATCTAACTTCTGCAGTGACTTCATTCATTCCTTTAGTCAAATACGGACAGTGTGAGCTGTTGAGATAGACAGCTCCTGTGACATCACATTTTATTGTGAAGAATGTCCAGCATAGATGGCTTGTCATCTAATGTAGCTAATATGTCCGCCCGGTCAGCTCAATCGGTAGAGCGTTGGACTCTGAATTGGACATCCCGGGTTCGATTCCCGGGCGGACCAGGTCACCTCTGTTGTGATTGGTTATGAAATCCTTTCTACGACCATTCGCACTGTACCACTGCACCTGGCATGTACAGAAGCTGTCAGTTCCTTGCAGAGGTGAAGGCACCTAGTACTGGTTCTGCCCAGGATAGGTGTGCGGTGGTTGAACTGTCACTCTGGGACCCTTCAATGTGCTCACGCCGGGACCCAGAGTATAAACTACTAACACCACCACCTGGCAGCCTGCTCTGAAGCTTGTCCATAGCCCCATATGTGTGGCCAGTCATCCATTATCCCCATTTTAATGATAATCTGAAAATAATCCCAAGCACATTTATATGCATATTTATTATATCATATCCACTTCTATACACTTATCTTCTCTAGGATGTTCAAACAGGCTTGATGTGACAATACAAAATGTGAAGACAAATAAACAGCGAGATACAACAAGTATATATTGAATTTTCTGTCTGATTTAAAATGATTTGTAATATAAACAGGACAGGTGAAACTTCCTATTCGACAAATATCTTTTTTTATTGTCATTTCCAAGCATTTTTTATGATTAGATTATTTAATATTTCACAACTTAAATACTATCAGGAAGTCATAAGATTAACCATCTATATATATATAATAAATCATATATATATATATTTAATATATAAAAAACAAGTCAGTATACAAATGATATACACAAATTAAAAAGGTATTTATACTTCTGAAACACTGTTGCACAAGCCACTGGGCACAAAGAGGTTGATGAAGGTTTTCCTGATGCCCTTTGAGGTTTCCCCACAATAATGAGAAAGATGACCTCTGAGAGAGATGGTGGTTATTTCCTGAAACATTAAATTTATACATGTTGTATATAATTTAAAAAAAGGACACTTGACAATATACAGAATGCTGTACATAAAATTCATAAGTCCTATAAATAAATGCTTTTGAAAAATTCCAGAACATATAAACAGCAAAACCCAAAACCTCTTGATTTTGTTCTCAATTGGCCAACAGGGAAGTATTTTTTTTTCAAGAATCCATGAAAACCAGTGATATAAAACTGCTGACAAAAAATTAGATCATGCATTTTTCTTTAACTGTTAGTAATAGTTTAACCCACAAAACATTGGCTTTCAAACGAAAATATGCAAATCTGCGATATGATCTATGTCAGCAGTCTTTTATCATTGGTTTGCAGATACTATTAAACCCAAAAATTTGCTCTTTCCAAGACAAAAAAAATAAAAAAGTTGTAAAAACGGTAAATTTGTGAGAGTGCATGCAGCTTTAATAATAATTAATATATTCTTGTAATGAAGCTGTTATGTGCTAAAAATAGAACCCAATGAAAAATAAGCATATCCTAATAAGCCTAGCTTTAATATTATGAAGTATTTACTGAATCAAATAGACATATATAGGCAAATGACTGAAAAGCTACCATAATTAAAGCTGCACTATCACAGATTAAACATTTCGACAACTTTTTAATTTTTGTCTTGGAACAAGCCAATTTTTGCTACAATCCATGGAAACCAGTTAATAAGACTGCTGACAAAAAATTAGATCGCGGATTTTTATATTTAAGTTCATAAATTGATGTTTTATGCATTTTTCTTAAACCGTTAGTAAGGTTTTAAGCTCTAACATTTTCGAAAATATGAAAATCTAAGATCTGTTTTTTTATCACAATCTTACATCAATGGGTTGCAGATATTTACGCAAAAATTTGCTCTTTCCAAGACAAAAATAAAAAAGTTGTAAATAATGGTAAATCTGTGAGAATGTAGCGTTAAGAGTATTTTTTAAACTTATAATGAAAGTCATTTGCATTTATTTTACATAAGCACGAAAACTAATGTGTTATTTATTCTGAACTCCTTTATAAAAATGTAGGACAAAACATCCCATGTCATTTTTGACTAAGGGGACAAAACACGTCCAACCCATTTAGACAGGGTTGACAAAACAACCCAGATCATTTTGACATGGTGGACAAAATAACCAGGAAAATATTGGCAGTTCAAAAAGTTAAGACCCCCCTCCCATCCTACCAACACTTGAAAGATTAAAACTAATTGGCCATTATCAAGATGTGTTTTATTACCCCCAATAAACACCCTTTTTCACTTAATTTATTAGGTTTAGAAATGTTACTATGGAGATCTTTATCACAGCATAAGGAAGACACAGTGACTTTAATCATAAGGATTTGCTACAAAGCTACAGTACAATATTAAGTTCAGCATTATGATAATCCTTACTTCAAAACACTCTTCTTAAAAAGGTGTTCAAGGCCAAAATCTAATATTCATATTCATTACAGGCTGCTTTGCATGACAATTATTAATTTCAGATATTTGCTTTAAGCAATTTATTTTTAATTATAAAAACACTTTCTCATAGTTTTCATCTTCTTTTTGATATTGACATGTTAATATTAAAGGGGCCTCATTTGTTTTTAATATTTACGTTAGTCTTATATTAAAGCTGCAACCTCACAGATTGAACGTTTTGACAACTTTTTTTAAAATTTTGTCTTCGAACAAGCGAATTTTTGCGTAAATATCTGCAAACCAGCGATAAAAGACTGCTGACAAAATATCAGATTGCAGCTTTTCATACTTCCATCCAAAATTGATGTTTTATGCATTTTTCTTAAACTGTTAGTAGCAGTTTAAGCTGTAAAACATTAAATTTGGAATGGAAATATCAAAATCTGAAATCTAATCTTTAGTCAGCAGTCTTTTATCACATAAGCAGGTATTTACACAAAGAAATTCTAATACATAAAGTTTAAACAAAAAATAAAAAAGTTGGAAATCAATACATACACAAGTTGACTAACATATATTTTGAATAATAAACCTTAAATTACTTTCCAAAGAATGCATTTAAGGAAAAGTTACTTACTGAAAACAAGACTGTAACAATGCATGTATTTTAAAGTGAAAACGCATATATATTATGTATTTTAAAAATGTAATCCTTTATACTTTTTACTCTTTCTGTTTTTAAAAAGGATGTAACCCTAACCAAATCATTTTATTTTTGGCCCTACTATAACACAATCAAGAATTTAGCCCCACATTCCAGAATGCAGGGCTTAAATTGTGTTATCATTTTGATCACTGACATGACATCATTGACAAAATAAGGATTCAAAAATCTTTGTTTCCGCCCAACTGACCCTATTTTTATCCTTCTGATCCTTTTTTGTTTTTGGTGTTTTGATCAATATGTGCTTTTTTAGTAAAGACCTTAATAATTCCCTGATATAGGTCAGTTTGCCAAAGAAACATGGTCCTAAAAAAAACAACAGTTACCGTATGCCTACCTTTTTTGATATTTAACTGGAAACTATGAATACTTTTTTTTGGCCTAAGCAACAATTTTTGTTTGAAGCCAGTGTGCATGTGCATACTGTGTATTTTTTTACTTAATTACATTGTATTGTCTGCGAATTACCAATATCAAATCCATTGTCCTATTTAACAGGATAATGGTTTTGATATTGGTCCCATGTATTATCATTATAAAAAGTGTAGGAATTTTATTCAAGACCATTTGCAAGATGTGTCATGTTTGGTGTCAATATTATGCTTGAATGATCATATTTTATATTTGTCATTGTTAGATATTTAATTTGTATAAAAAAATGAGCAATAATAAAACCTCTAAAGTTTTTTCCTCAGTTGGTAAGAATTACACCTGTTGTTGTGTTGTTGGGTTAATAAAAGTCTGCTTGCCTATGGCTCCATTATGGCTTGACCCTGTCACACCCCCTAGTGTGACTGAAACATATTTGTGAGGCCAAAGGGGGATCTATCTTCATTGAATGTCAGTATTTATTTTAGCTCCACCCCTTTTACTTGACCTGGCATCGCCCCTTTCACTGAACCTGACATCTGATTGGCTGAATGAATATGCCTTTTAAAGGTTTCCTTATGACTGACAGCCCCCACCCCCCACAGAGAAAGACTGGTCATTTGAGACAATCACTATCATATTTTGAAAAGGCGGCTATATGCATGACTATGAATTGGCTTGTAATTGATTTAAGATAATGATCATTATCTGCAGTTATGCACTTAAATTCATAAAAAATTCATGTTCCTTATACTATGAAAATTTTGGAAGAAATACATGACTGTCAATTTAGAATTGAACTTAATTTCCATGTAAATATCCTTAAATTGTATAACATGTCGAAGGCAAAATGTAGATTTTCACAGATTGATACAATTGCTAAAAGGCATGTTCATTTTTTCAAGATAATGACATTAATAGAAGGTTTCTACTTTGTGTAAGGTTTTCTGAATTTAAACATTTTTTTTGTCTTCAAGTCTCTTAACATTACCAAATAAAAAGAACTGTCCTCCAGTTTGTATTATGTAGAATAAGATGTAATTTGGAAGTAACTGTAATTTGTTACAAAGATGGTTTAACCAAAACTTAATGAAAATCCCACATTGATTTCGTGCATTTATATATATATATATATATATATATATATATATATATATATATATATATATATATATATATTATACATATAGCCCGGAATAGTTGTAGCCCGGAATTATAGCTATTCTAGGTTTTTCCGACCTAATCCTCCGGTACAAAACAAAATTAAACCGTTGTAATATACACACATTACTTCGGAAACAATAGAGTCATTGGACTGTTACATGAATTTCAATAGCTCGAAATTCACCTTTTATTTGTTACTTCCGGGCTATATGTATTAACATAACAGGGTTTTCCCATGCTGGTACAAATAAAAGGCGAATTTCGAGCTATTGAAATTCGTGTAACAGTCCAATGACTCTATTGTTTCCTACGTATAATTCCGGGCTACAACTATTAAGAGCATATACTATCACACTCATCTGATATATTGGGGATTAAATTTATGTACCAGTACATTATCTTACAGAATGATAGTGATAGTCATTATCAAATTATTATCCTGATTAATAAGTAAGTTGTTGAGTGAAAACTATTTTTAAATTGAGACAATAAGGTGGATGACATGTTAAGTTATCTGAAAGCTTTGAAGATTTTATACAAAAGTTATAAGTTGTCTCAATTTATGATTTCGAAAACCATTAAATTGGCAGGCCTAAGCATCATGAGCCACTCACAGACTTTGATGGAATTGGTAAAAGACAAAAAATAAATATTTACTTTCTTAGTGTTGCAATGCAAAAGATACTGGGCCTACTTTCTATCGAGTAAAACATTCTTAATTAGCTTTTTTCCATTTGCCAAATAATGGAAAATTATTTGAACTTGATTTTGAAAAATAATTATTTTTTATCCTGACTATATAATTATCTAGTCTTTAAAACAGACTCTCTTCCTTTTAAACTCTAAAATATCTTTAAAAATAAAATAAAATACATTTAAACCCATTAAGATTTAATTAATTATTTAAACAGGCCAGGTCTGCACTGCTTTTTCAGTAAGGATTTTAGTCAAAATCATATCTTCGTAAGAACAAGACAGTACACCATAGGTAATTATGACCCCCCCCCCCCCATAATTATGCATATTATGCATATTTGTATACATGTATTAGCTAGACAATATACAACGATAAGTGTAATTGTATATATTAGTGAGCAAATAAATGCATTAATAAATAAATAAATACAGATTTATACTGGTAAATAATTTATAAATATAAATATTTTAGGAAAGATAAACATTAGATAAAAAATATTATCAAAGCCTTTTTAGCCATATTGTATTGGCTGGTGGGGTTACTCAAAATTACCGTGCATGGTCCGCTTACAACCAATTAAATATTTTCAATAGCTCTGAGAATGATTCATACAATCTTTGATATGATGTCAGTTTTTTTTACATGGCATGGCTTGACTTGAT
Organism: Mya arenaria; assembly: GCF_026914265.1. Lineage (NCBI taxonomy): Eukaryota > Metazoa > Mollusca > Bivalvia > Myida > Myidae > Mya > Mya arenaria. Next base: position 41,271,641 of record NC_069135.1, read on the forward strand.
CAATATATATAATTTTATATTATATGACTTGCACAATTCACATGACTTTTCATATATATCCTTTAAGTTTTGTGTGATAATAGATCTTTGATCTAAATTTGTGATTCAAAACTTAAAGATACATATATATATATATTTACTGCTTCGGAATCACACTTTACACACAAGACATGTTAAAATAGATTATTGTACTCACTGTTTTTTAATTTAAGTTTATTCATCAAACTCTGTCACTCTAGCTGTCTCTGTATTATCAGCATCACACATCAACTAAAACAAAAAAATAATAAGAATTATAACAAGAAAGGTTCAAGTAGTTAGAAAATATATGGGCTGTCATTGGACATATAATATAACAATTTACCATGATTCCATGAAATATTTTTACAAACTAGCAAACCTGAACTCCTTTAGTATTTTTTTTACATCTTTGTGAGATTTTGCATAAAGCATCTATCTAATTCTTTGTTAATTTACCACATTAAAATTAATATATTGATTAACTGTACTTTTATTTATTTTATAAATATCTTATATGTTGTGCACCAGTCAATTATGTAACCATGGCGCCCCCAGGTCCAGGGAATAGCGGGGACATTGAACTTTCGGTCCAGCCAACCCTGGGTCTAATCCCTCTCCCCTGCGGGAACGAACTGATGGTAAAACCCCGGCCAAATGCCCCTGCACACCAGAGACTCTATATAAGGCCCAATCTCAGGCTAAATTTGGCTCAAAGACAAAACCACTGCGGTCACCCCGGCCCTGCGTGGCCACATAGAAAGTAAAAACACGGCCCATTTCCCGACTATTCCCAGTATACCCCCAGGACCGGGGGGGGGGGGGGCGTGGTTAGTAACCGTTACAATTGACTGGTGCATTGGTTATAATAACTGAGAGGCCTCAAAGATGCTCACATGACTGTGACTTTTTGACCTTTTAGCAGATTAGAACAAAGAAAGGATTTTTAAGAAATATACTCAATGAAACAGAGTGAAACTTTATTCAGGGGCTATACACCGTATGATGAAATAGCGAAAGAAGAGAAAATTGTCGAAAACTGACATGAATTTGGTATCAATGTGTACAATGCATTGAAACTAACTAACTGAAGTACCACATAGTTTACAATTAATTGATTTTTCACATTTTTTTTCCATTAAAAAAGATTACTAGGTGGGTATACCTAGTATAATTAATTTTTATGTGTGATTGGCTAGTCGATGTTATCACTTAATGTTACCAAGCTAGGTATATATTAAATCAAATAAACAAATGTAAACTTTCATAGCAGTGGATACAACACTGGACTGCAATTTTGGCGACCACAGTTTGAACCCGGTCTCTGTTATTTTTTCTTTACATTTTGATATTTTTTTACCAATTATGATATCAAAAGGATAAACATTTTATTGAATAATTGTCCTGTATACTGGGACTGACCCTACTGTTTGTATAGTCCATTGGTTAAAGAAAATAGATTAAAAAAGAGAGAAAAATAATTGTATAAATGTGTGTTTAAGGTAGCACTACCCTAATGAAAACCTCCACTTGAAATGCTTCATTTTAATGTTTTATCCTTTATTGTCAAGCACATACCTACACATCTTTTGTGGGTTCATGTGAGCAGTTCAACTTCAAAGCAACCCAGAAGCTGACATACATGCCATATCCCCCGGAGGGGGAAAAATCCCCCGGAATTTCGACCCATCCCCCGGTCTCCCGGAGGGGTATGAAAATCCCCCGAATTAAAAAAAGTGTGTTTAAATTAAGCAAAATTATCACAGGGTTTAATTATATATGCCTGTTTGCAGTTATAATGCCCTTCTTGTCTTAATTGGATTATCAACTGATGGTGTGTTTTAACAACACCAATTGGGTGACACTTAATAAGTCAGCAGGGCACATTTCATGCATTGTTTTGATTGAAACTGTCAGAATTTGCATAAGAAATGTCAATTAGACTGGTCAGATAAAAGGACGATTTTCATTGGTTAAAACTATAGGTTTTATCCAATCAGAGAGGATGTAACAAATTAAAGTGTTTAAACATGTGTCATTGTCATCAAAATGATTTATGATTTAAAGGTGACAGTACATTATTTGGTAAAGAAAAGGATTAAAATAACTAATAGACAATGCTGTTCTTTGTTATGACCCACTAATATGTTTACATACATGACATGACCTTCATCTCAAATATCGGAAAATAACAGAACTTCCAGAAGAGAAACTGAAAGTAGACAATTCGGATGAAATGACTTTATTTATTTTAATATTATGGTGGTGATGTTTTTATTTTTTGATGAATGCCAAAAGATGATATGTTTATGAACTTAAACAATAAATTATGCATTTGCTTTTTATCAGAAGCAAACAAATCTGACTATTTGGGAATTGAAATGAAAAATATTGATAAATCATTCCATTCTCTCTATTAGTCTGAAAGTCATCATTTATGATCATAATGAGCAGATTTTGTATCCAATTTAGAGGAAGGTAAGCCCATTAAATTGTCTCTGAAACATATTTTTCTGTGAAGTATTCTATTTTGCAAGTGAGTGCTTTTATTATGCAATATGGCTGTGTCTCATTAAAATATAGATGAAGTGCTGGAAAAAGGGGTAGACAAGGTAAATTGGCACGTGTGTCATGCCCGTAATGCTACATGGCGATGATGAAAATTCTCTGGTATGTAACCCAAATCCCCTTAAATTCTGGACATAATCCCCTCGGGAGTCTTTCAAAATTATGGCAATTTGTTTTTTGTACTTGCGTCTTAAAATACTCTTGAAATTTTGTCGAATTAGACCTGCTAAAAAAAAACCCTGAATACTACCAAAATCCCCCTGAATTTTCAGACTTTTGAACATTAATCCCCCTGAATGGTCTCAAGAAAATATGGCATGTTTGGAAGCATCTTTTTATTTTCCATTTCATTAGCTTACATTTTTCAACAGTAGTTTTATTAGAAAATAGTTATTTTCTTATACCGAAGGTAAAACATACTGTTGTTTTTTTTTGCATAATGTTCCTAAAAGTTTAAAGATATTTCATATTGATAAGGAACAGGTCATGAGTATTTTTTTAACTTGTTGATTTCGCTGTAAAATGACATTCACAAGCTAAATCTTAGTAGACCAAAGAATTGTACGTTTACGGATTTTTGTATCTTTTTTGATATGGCAAATCCTTCACATACAAATTGTTTAGTATCAAAAGTGGGTAGTTATTCCGATCGGGATTCTGGGTTAAAGCATTTAACATCTCAAAAATATCATAAAACAAGAAATATTACCAGATTATGTAATTTTATATCAGTTCCATACATAAAAATGTCATATCCTATGAATAATTATGAGTTTGACGTTTATTTTTCATTTCTTGCTGTCAAAACATAGCGATATATACATGAAGGGCACCTGCAAGGCTTCAGGGCACAATTTTTAAACAATTGGAACATTTCGGCCATGGCTGAGTTGTTACGATTGTATTTACGAGGTCTATCTAGAAGCTTGTCAGTGGTGGCCGAGTTATTACGATTGGGTCGAGTTGTTCCGCTTGGCATAATTGTTGTCTGTGTCAGTCAACTTTTGTTTTATTGGAAAGGTAAATAATGTGTTTTAATGCAAAATAACTTTTCACTTACATGGTAAAGTATGAATATAAACCTTTATGATCAATTTAAACCATAAAATACTTCACTTAATACAATTTCAATATTTTTCAAAACACCCCCGGTTTTTGCACAAGCCCGTTTAGACGTTACTGGCTAAGGTCACAAATCCGAACACTTTCTGATGTTTTTTACAATTATCTTGGAGAGTTTATGTTGTAGTAAGTTAAACTTTCGTATGAAACATCTTTGGTTATGTGAAAACAGCTGTCAAAGTACAGATTCACGATCTCGTCAATATTATGTCGAAAATCGTTCAATTTTATGGATAGTAAATCACCCTTCAAAATACGCTATGGAGGGCACAAATACCGAACACTTGAAAAGCGAAAATACATGGTCATACAATTATAATAAAAAGTATGCTATATTAAATAAATGGCATTTTTTAGAAAAATGCTTAACAAAACAAGATGAAACTTCGCAAGTGTGACCAAGGCAAGCCTCTGTATTGATCTAGATCATCGAATAATCGATCACGGTAAACAAACGCGTGTTTTAGCCGGTGTTCAGGATTTGTGCCCTGTTAGGAAATGTACCGTCAACCAGTAAGGATTGGAAGAATGTATTACACGTCTATAATTTTAGACTGGGGGGGGTGGGGGGGGGGGGGGTAGCTACAATAATGAGCGATTAGGGATACTTTTTTTATTATTTTGACATTTCATGTGTATCCCTGTAACTGCCATAGTCTTAAAATCGTCAAAAGACCCATTGACGGTCATTTAGGTGGACTATGGGGGGGGGGGCATGTAACCAATTGACTGGTGCAACCACTGGGACACCATTTTTTATTATTTTGATATTTCTTAAAATACTCGTTGACGGCTATTTAGGCAGAGTAGCCCCACTCCCTGTCGAAGTGTGGATAAGAAGAGGACTGTTTCAAGTGAACGTTCTTTACGAGATGTCCTACTTATTGACTGTTTATATATTCAAAAATCAAGACAAAAAATTAAATGGAAAAAAATAAATGACTTACCAATGGGTGTTTGAGATATCCATTTGGCACCACTTTAGTGCCATTCATCGCTCTTCAAAGCTCCATAAAACAAAATCATTCGTCTAACACATTCCCGACATCTTAACACAGATGGTATTGATTACTGTGACATGTTGGTGTTAAACCGGTTTGAAGGTGCATTCACTCGAGTAATAAAGTCAAAGATGCACTCTTAAGTACTGCCAGATAAGGTTTACCACAATTAATAATGTTGTTTCAATATTCCTCAAAGAATGAATAAATGTCGAAAACAATGGTTCTTATGAAGGATATCGAGTTAAATTTGAAAGAAATGAGCATTACACACGGTATTTCTACCTTATGAGACTATAGTAGACCACAATAAATCTTTTAGCATTTACCAATCATTTAATATTTTTTGCGCTTTCTGCTATTAAAAACACGGTTACAATCTTGTTATCAGTAATAAATATTTTCAATAATTGCATTATTTAGTATGTAGTTAAAGGTTTATCAGTCACAATTGATGTTTGTTATATATGTGTATGTATTGATTTTGAATAACAGTGTCACTAAACAAAAAATAAACAAATTTACGCAATTTCACAACCTTTTTTCCAGTTCTTCTGGATTACCCTGTATCCCCTGCCTCGAAACGAAAAGTTAACTTGGACGACATCGGTACGTTGTGGTTGGGGGGGGGGGGTCACCCCCCCCCCTCCTTCTGGCCACTAGTGCAATTGCAAAATTAATTTTGATGCGTGAGGGATATACTTAAGCGACGATGTTAACCATTGCTTCAATATTTATGCATGCATATGTACTTGTTGGCATTTTGGGTGCCTCAATTCTACATCAAAAATGCTCAACCAGGTATGAGTTTATTGTATAAGTTATAGCTCGTAGTTTGTAAAATGTGGTTCTTTAGCAAATTTGTTTTAAATACGAAATAAAAGGTGTTGCTTCCAAGGTATGCATGATCAAAATATCCATAAATTATGTATGAGTCCCTTTTGCTGAGTGGTTATGCTATTTATTTGTCCATGACGTAAAAAGCGTAGGTTCACCCCTGATTAAAACAAGACTTTATTTTCATACTTTCATTGTATTTTGTTCTGCAATTTCAGTATCAAAGAGTTAACTAATTATTTCAGACACATTACCTGGAAAATGATTATTTGGTGCCAATGAGGTACGAGTCCCTTTAAGAATGACAAAGTGTTTTTACAATCAGCTAGATAACAAGTTCATTTTTTCCACATATACAAGATGATTTACAAGTAATCATCATATGTGTATTTTTGCTTCACTGCTATCTTGTAGGATGACTGGCTTATATACTACTACCGGGTATGTAGTAAAGTGACAACATGGCATTAATTACCAATAGCGTTTATTTTGTAATGCAAAATTCACCAGCCTTACATGTTTGTACAGTTCGATATTTTTTTCTAAAACATATACTAGTATTACTGTTTGAGGAAGGCATTGGCACATGATGCATGTTAACATTCTAAAATGCCTTGCAGCATTTTTAATGGTGTTTAGCTTGGACCAGCTCAAAACCAAATAATAGGGGTTGGAAAGTCTTTGGTTTAGGAGTTAAAAAGTCTTTAATATGGTTATTAAAATAATTCAACTAGGGGTTGAAAAGTCTTTGTTATAGGAGTTAAAAAGTCCAAACAGGTAGGGGTTGAAAAGTCTTTGAAATAGGGGTTTAAAAGTCTAAGGGTTGAAAACTGAAAAGTGTTCTTTTTTAGAAGGGTTAAAAAGCCTCTTGGGGTTGAAAGGTCCTGCTCCCCTGCAGAACAGTGTGTATGAAATAAACTATTATCTTAGGTAAAACATTTCATATGGATTTCCATCAATTAATTACATCTTCATTAAAAATCAAGAAAATGGTACATTTTCTGTGTAAAGGTACTGACAACCGAAATAACATTTTCAAGCGTAAAAGTGAGTATAGCTTTGAAAAAATGAATAAGTTCTTAGTCGTTTGTAACCACAACTTAATCGATTAAAAATGGCGTCTGAGGAGATGAAACTAGTGTAAAGATATTTAAAAAATGGAATTTGTGTCACTGGTTGAGTAAGAATACTTCAGGTAATTTTTGATATGATTTATTGCATTCAAATTCATTAAAAGATGCTTAAATCTTATCGCTAAGATATCAGCACAGAAGTATTAGCTTGGAATTGGATGGATACAATGTCAGGACACAGGTAAACAATAAACAAAACTTCAAATATATTCCTAAATAAATAAATAGGTGTTCTTTTAAGAGATTTAGGAAAGTTGAAATATTTTCCCATTAAAATTTATTGCCAGAACCTCCAATTGGATTAAGCCCATTGCCAATGTTACCAATTGGAAGATTCCAATGGGACAATGTTCCAATTGGAGTTTTCCAATTTCCTGACTTTTCCCATATTGAATTGTGGGAAATATCCAATTGGAAAAAATGGTCGACGGGATTTTTTTTTACATAAAATGATAAAAAGTACTATAAACGCACTTTTTCTAGATAACATTATAACCATTAATGATAATGATTGTTATTAATCACTAATTCCTTTTTTGAAAATGTGGGAGAATTTTCCAACAAAAAATGTTGGGCTGATTTTCCAATTGGAAAAAACCATTTTTCCAATGGGAAGGCCATTTTCCAATGGGACTCCCATTGGAAAAGTTGACTTTAAATGCCAAAAAAACATATTTCTAAATTAAATTTCAGGAAACAAAAAATATCTCTTATTAGTATTACCTAACACATTTTAAAAATACAAAAATAAAAAACATTGGGTGAAAAATAAAAAAAATAAGTTTGCAAAAATTCCGGATTTGCAAACTTAATCCGGATGCTGTTTATACGTGATATGTAAGTCTTAATATAACCGAGACTGTCGATGTTCTATTTGAGATGTTAGTCTCAATCTAACCGGAACTGTCTATGTTATACGTGAAATGTAAGTCTCAATTTGTATATGTTAAAGGTGGAACGTAAGTCTTGACCTAATAGAGACTGTCGATGTTACACGTAAAAGGTCAGTCTCAATCAAACGAGACTGTCGATTTTCAACTTAAGATGTAAGTCTTAAACTAGCCGAGAATGTCGATGTTCTACTTGAGATGTTAGTCTCAATCTAACCGGGACTGTCTATGCTAAACATGGGTTGTAAGTCTCAATATAACCGAGACTATCGATGTTCTACTTGAGATGTTAGCCCTACTCTAACCGAGACTGCCGATGTTATACATGAAATGTTAGTCCCAATCAAACCGAGACTGCCAATGTTAACCATAAGATGTAAGTCTCAAACTAGCCGAGAGTAGTGATGTTACGCGTGCGATGTAAGTCTCAATATAACAGAAATTGCCGATGTTATATAGAAGAAGTAAGTCTCAGTCAAACCGGGACTGTCGATGTAAACATCGGATGTAAGTCACAATATTTAACCGTGACTGCCGATGTTATATGTGAAATGTCAGTCTCAATATAACCGGGGATGTCGATGTTGAACATGTGATGTAAATCTCAAAGTAGCCAAGACTGTCGATGTCATACGCGATAGGTGAGCCTCAGACCAACGTATACTATTGATATTAAACACAAGATGTATGTCTCAATCTTACCGAGACTGTCGATATTATAGTGGAATGTAAGTTTCAAACTAGCCGAGACTGTTGATATTACACGTGCGATGTCTCAATACAGACGAGGCTGACGATGTTATACGTGAGATGATAGGCCCAAATTAGCCGAGAATGTCGATGCTGAACGGGGATTTAAGTCTATAACTAGCCGAGGCTGACGATGTTATACGTGAGATGATAGGCCCAAATTAGCCGAGAATGTCGATGCTGAACGGGGATTTAAGTCTATAACTAGCCGAGGCTGACGATGTTATACGTGAGATGATAGGCCCAAATTTGCCGAGAATGTCGATGCTGAACGGGGATTTAAGTCTATAACTAGCCGAGGCTGACGATGTTATACGTGAGACATAAGTCTCAATCTAACCTGGGTGTAATATGTGTGCTGTAAGTCTCATTCCATCGGAGACTGTGTATGTTAGATGTCAGTCTCATTCTGACCGAGAATGTCGATGCTTTACGATATTATACGTCTTACGTAGTATACGTAAGTCTCCAACCGAGATGTCTATGTTATATTTGAGATGTAAGAATTATTCCAACGGTGACTGTTGGTGCTTAACGTGATATGTAAGTCTCAATCTAAACGAGACTATCGATGTGATACGTGAGATGTAAGTCACAATCTAAACGAGACTATCGATGTTATACGTGAGATGTCAGTCTCTGACCAGCGGAAACTGTCGATGTTTAACGTGAGGTCTAAGTCTAAATCTTACAGAGACTGTCGATGTTATACATTCGATATATTTTGTGTTTTTGGTATGTGCTCTGGAGATGAACTAAGAGATTGATTTATTAGTATTTATCGCAATTCACCTGATTGTGTGTGCATTATGCAATGTTCATTACCGTTCGATTCAATAATTCAATCTAATGGTGTTCTGAAAGTAATACGTGCCAACGTATTAATAGACAAAAGAACTAGTTTTATAATAAAAACAATACGTTCATATGCTCTTTACTAGGCAATTTATATACACGGATATTGAACAATTTACATGCATCAGAAAGAACATAATGTTACAAGTGGTTTGTGTTATATAAATTGTGCCGAATTAGATAAAATAAAAATAAATAATAATAAAGTATTCACAAGAAGCTTTTGGAATCATATCATATTACATATAGCCAACGGTCTTAACAAAACAGTTATATATGGCAATACTGTAATATACTTTGCAACAAATAAAAAGATCCAAGTTCGATAGTACTGTACCAAATCAAACATTGATAGTTTTAAGTATCAAATAAACTTGATAACAAGAAGTGTGTCTTTCTCTCCAACAACAATCAGAGAAGAAGTGCGGCTGCTGAAAAATAAACCACTCGGTCCGCTCATTCCGTCGTCTTTCCTTGCCAATGTGGCCAACTTCTTCTTCCCGTCTTTGTCAACCTGCAGCACTGTATTGGATCCGCAGCAGCAGACGAACACGTGTCCAGTAGCTGTCACGTGTACTCCGGTAGGATTTTTCATGTCAGGGTCAGTGAGTACGGCCAGCTGGTTACCGTTGTTGTCCAGGGTGATCAGTTGATGTTTATTGTTGTTTGTAATGTAGATTGTTTCCCCGTCGTTACTGATGGCACATTTCCTCACCGTCCAATTCCCAGACTTGTTCTCGTACAACATCTTCACCTTCTGCCCCGAGATCGTGTAGATGAACAGGGCAGTACCGGAGGAGATGTAAAGCTGGCCACCATGATGAGCTGCGGTATAACAGTGATGGGTTAAACTTAACTTCCTCGTAGTTACGAGTCTCCCTTTCGTAGCATTAATGAAATAAAGCTCACTGTTAACACAAACGGCCACTTCATTTCCGCCAATGTGGCACACGTCCCATGGATACTCAGGGACAACACAGTGGTCGAGCATCCTAAACTCCTTGTCAAAGAGCGTCACTTTACAATTATTAAAGTCTGCTATGACAAACTCTCCACAAGACATTTCACATACGCCATGGATATAACATAGATATTTGTCATCACTCATCTTCACATGGTACTCCTTGTACTCTGCAACACTGAATACGTGGCTTGGATCGGCAAGGGGATCTTCTCGCTGTTTGGTCATTACAGTTTGTTCTTCAATAGATCCAAATGTCTTTATTGAAGATAAAATTTCTTCTATAAGGTTATTGGCTTGAAACGTTACATTGTAACACTCAATGATTGATATGCCACGAAGATGATCGTTTGCTTGTGAAATCATATCCTGGCTCTTTCTGTACGCAATATATGATTTTGACTCGCTTGATTTTGCTTTGGTTTGAAAAGCGGCAATCATGTTTTGTAATTCGATCGTCATTTTATCACAAGTTTCGATATCTTTCTTTAGTTTTTTTTCAAGTTCAGCTATCATTCCGTCCAAGTTCTGTAAAGTTGTTTTCTCAATCTTGTCAAGGATTTCGTTGATCCTTTTACGTATGGTTTTAATTTCGTCAGAAATGGCTGCCCGCGTCTTTTTCAGAGATGTCGTATTCTTCAATCGTGCTTCTTTCATCTTCTCGAATTGCTTTTGAACTTCAGCTATCTTCTTTGGAATTTGTTGAAACTCAATATTTCTCTGAACACCTTTTGCTACATCTGGAATGTGTTGGATTTTGGAGCATTGTCTGAAACAAAGAAGTTGTGAAACAGTTGTTATCAGATCTGCATAAACTGTATATGACCTTGCTAATGTGGGAAAATGTTACAGAAAATGATTTAAATATGACGCAAGTAACCAATAGCGGTTCCAGGGGAGGGGGTGCGACCGTCTCCTCCCAAACCTCCTCTTAAATCGCCGAAGCTTACTTTTAAATGTTATATAGGAGAAAAAGATAATATATTACGCCAAAAAAGCATCATTCAGGGCTAGAATTTGATATATTTTTCTTTGGGGAAACCAAACCCCCATGAAAACCAATTAAATTTCTGTTCTGAGGGAGTGGCGCAGATCAAACGGCTACGCCCCTGAGTTACGCCCCCTCTGACGTCGAATCCTGGTTTTGCCCCTGGTATGTATAGTTTATTTACCGGTTGGTGGCTTAAAGACGCACGCTATAGGTTGATGCCAGAAAATATTTTTATTTCGAATTTTAATGCATTTTAAGCTGCACTCTCACAGATTGAACGTTTTGACAACTTTTTTTTTAATTTTTGCGAAAATCCATGGAAACCAGTTATATAAGTCTGCTGACAAAAATTCAGATCGCAGATTTTTATATATAAGTTCAAAAATTGATGTTTTATGCATTTTTCTTAAACCGTTAGTAACGGTTTAAGCCATAAAACATTAATTTTCGAACGGAAATATGAAAATCTACGATCTGATTTTTTGTCAACAATCTTATATCATTGGTGTGCAGATATATACGCAAAAATTTGCTCTTTCCGAGACAAAAAATAAAAAAAAGTTGTTAAAATGGTCAATCTGTGAGAGTGCAGCTTTAATGTTTTATTTATTCTACTTTAAAACCACAAAAAGCATATGATTTGTTTTCAGATTAAAAAGATAATACGATATAAATGATATGTTGGCACATTTTTAACTGGGGAATTTATGGCCAAAATAATACATTTTTGCATCATCTTATGTTGAGTGCCTTTAAATAGATGTTTTGTTTATACATACCTGTGGTCAATGGCAACGCATACAGAACAGCACAGCTGGTCATGGTCACCACATACCAGCTTCAGCGCCTCCCCGGGGTGCATCCCGCATCTCTCCAGGGCGTCAACTACCCTTGGGGCTGACTCCCATTTATTCACTTCCTTCCGGCCGAGCACCGCGTGCTTCTGATATAATCCGTTATGTTTTGAAACACAGTTTTGGCAGTAATATTTTGTGCATTGAGTACAATAATGGTGAGCTTCTGTGTTAAATCCGTTCTCTTCACACGGAGAGCAGGAAAAATCGTGAATGAAGTCACAGCCCCTTTGAATTGATGATTCGAAATTAGATGCCATTTTCTCTCTTGAGTTTAAAAATAACTCACAAACTAAATCAAATAGATGATCATTCAGTCCGACCTGTTTATGTTGTAACAAGGAAGTAAATTGTTTTGTCCTGACCTAATAGGAAGACAAAACACTATTACAATCAGTTTCACACTGACACATAACACGATATCAAAACAATGAGTGTTATTACTACCGTGCTTAATTCACAAGCATTGTTTACAAATTTAAATATATTTTAGTCCCATGTCAATTGCAGTAGTTTGGAAGCCGTTCCTAATCTCGGAACGCCCTCCGAGATAAGCGTATCCCGTGCTAGCCGGTGATTGCCGATATGTCACGAGTGATTGTCCCGAGTTTTCCGGAGATAGCCGAATAGTCGCGATTGCTTATCTCGAGCTTGTCAGAGATAGCTGAGTAGTAGGTTCACATACAACTAAACAATGTTCCTATGTATTCTTGAGTGAATTGACAGAATTGTATGATAAATCACACTGATCACCGTATCGCCTAAACTCTAATAAACACTAAAAGGACCTGATGTGTTTTTCGTTTCACGTCGGCATGAGTTAAACAAATCATAGATTTAATCTTGAAACTTGTAGATTTAAACGCTGGTGAAGTCAAAGAAAAGGAAACTACAACTTATGCCTTCAAAACCATATCAGTCCTACATGGTTTACAACAAGTTGCAAAATGAAAGGTACATTCTCATCTCATCTTTGAACAGGTGTTTTTTAATAATTATAATATAATAACTAGAAATTGTTATTACTTTGGATGTAATTATTATATTTCAATGTTGTTGTTTTTTTACTTTGAATGATCAGCTGAGACCAGATGGAAAAAATAACATAAACGAAGGTTCTAAGCAGTTCTAAGCTTGCCCGGTTAGCACAGTTGGTAAAATGTTAGTACCGGGTATACCAATTCAAAGGTCACGGGTTCAAACTTGTAGTCTGCTTGCTACAGTCACTGTCGTGATTTGATTCAAGTTCAGTGAAGCCGTGGAATGTGCTGGTTGTGTTGCCAATGTAGACCCTGTATACTGACAACACCGTTAAATGGCTTTAAATGTTTCTATTGTGTGTTTACCCCACTTTAACTTACAAAGTCTTGTGGCAATTAAGTGGCATTTTATTACTACTTTTTATTTATAAATTTGTTCTTAAATTTGTAGCCAAGGTTTAAAGCTTCACTCTCTGTCCAAACTATGGGAAAAGACGTGTTGTTTATTGTCAGCAGCATCTTGACATTAAACACCCAATACACTGGTTGATGTTAAAGAAAAATTACCTAACCTAATCCTGTGGAGCTACCCTATTCCCATGCCACAACAATGTGTTTTTCCGAGTGGGCATTCATTGTTAAACACATATGGAGACCACATTCTATTCAAGTAATCAAAATCTTGGATAACTTAGATATTGCTTAAGATACAGAAAAATATTTAAACATCAAAAATGCATTGCTGAATATACATTCATTTTTATTATTTCCGTATTCCATTTAAACAAAAATTGAGTCTTGGAGCAATGTAAAGTTTAAACATAATATCTTTTACACTGCAGGTGTGTCAGTGAAATCTGCTAAAGTGTGATTTTTCTGTTGAGAAGAAGAAGTTAAGTGCCCAGCAATGAGGAGTCAACTGCTGGTCTGACACAAGCATATTTCATTGCAGGGCGATATGTTGAAATAATGATGCAAATAGGAAAGTCCTTGCAGTCAGGATGTGCTTAATAAAAAAAACAACAAAGAGTGACACTAAAAATAGGTAAAAGTTAAAGACAATTCCCTCAATAGGCAACAGTAAACGACAATTCCCTCAGGATCCGCTTCAAAAAAAACAACAATAAAAATTGACACTAAAACTGAAAGTTTGTAATGATATTGACTTTATGTGACATCATTTTAAAAGTGAAGTAAATAAAATGCTTATATCATGATTACAGTAATTGAATCTGAAATTTGTAGGAGAGAACAAAGGACGGTAAAGCTTAACATATGTGTATGACAAAGTGAGCATTTGAACATATCAATATTTATTATAATAAAGCTACTTAAGCTTTTCTTTATTTGTAAATAGTAAATGTCATTCATATGTGTCTATGAACATGTCTTTTCTGTTTGTTGATATTTTGATATTTGGGTTTTGCCATTAACACTATGAAAAATACATGTATTGTAAAAAAATGAGTATTATCTTTTTTGCGCACCACCCATCCAACATCTTTTCAAAAAATCCGTTAACCAATTTATAAAAAAATGGCCTAATAAACACTGAAGTGATATTTACTTAAAATATTTCTAATTTAATGGGCAAACTTTCTATGTGTCGCTTTTGAAGTTGATATCTAAGATAATAAAAAAACTAAGTTTGCAAGTAAACCGGATTTGCAAACTTATACCGGATGCTGTTTTAAGTAGATGCACGACATACGTCGAAAACACGTTTTTCAAACAGTGTGTATATCACGTGATAAATTAAGTCATAAATGTTACGTCGGAAGGCAACACTTTCTTCGAATGAAGACTTTAAGCAAAGATAACTACTATGTTTTCACTTTTTAAATGAAATATACCACATTGAATAAAAAGAAAAGTTATTTTTGTTTTATGTCATCATTCGAAGCAAAATGCTGCTTACCGACTGAATATTTATGACGTTATTTATCAATTATTTGTTTGTTTTTCACTTAACAAGTTATTATGTTAGAATTATAGTTGTCACAACTCTTCCCAAAATAAACCAGAACGTCTTTGAATGAAACGTGCAAATATCATTCAAAACAAAACAAAATAGTTAACACCAATATTTGTTATGACGATAGTTTATCAATTCGGTCGTACATGCTATGATAATGATTTTGATGATCATAAGCTGTATATGCTTAAACAGTTGAACCCTGTTGGCTCGAATCGCTTGGCTCGAATTCCTCATTTCCTCGACCTGGATGTGAAGGACCTATTTATTTAAATTGAAGGTAAGTATACCCGATTGGCTCGAATTTTCCAAGGCTCGGGGTATTTTCACCGGTCCCTGGAAGTTCGAGTCAACGGGGTTCGAGTGTATCTAAATAAATGTTTTGTCGTTTCTGTAGCAGAATGTGAAAGCGTTTGATCATTGTTTCCAATTGTATAACAATCAATTTTTAAAACAGATACCCAAACAGGAATAGCAAAATTAAAAGTAAATAGTAAAACTAATATTTTAGTTAACTATGAAAAGGAAATCAACAAAGTACCTGAAAACCACACTATCTGTCAACACACAATGTGTGTTTCAAATGTGTTCATAAATTTAAACAGGTGTTGAGAACATTTTATCGAAACATAAATTCCAAAGATATTCAATGTGATTCCTTTATGACCTATACATAGTTGTCTGATCAAATCTATGCCTATTTTTACTGATTAATGCAATCATTTTTTTTGTGATAATCTAATTTCGGATATATAAATCTATAAGTTGTTTAACCAGAAACAGTTTTTTTTATTATATAAGTCAGTTGTAATGTATATGTTAATACCTACTAAGGCAGTGCCGTTAGGGAAGAGGTGTATGCTATTTTTAGCCCGAGAATGACCAGTTATCATTAGAAATCAGTCATGACGTAACTTAAGTTGATTTCTTAAAACTTTCAAATTCGAATTAAAAATAAATTCATTAGTGTTTTTTTTTTGTTAAAGTATGGGTTTTTTTCAATACGTTAAACATAACTAATGAAAAATTCTTCGTTTTTATTTCATACGACTTAAGAGATCCTTAAATAAGGAAAGTGACTTATGTTAGGAAATGACTTAGGACGTTTTATGAATACCGCCCCAGGGGATAGGTCTTAATTAGGTCTTTAAACGATGTAGCGAATCGGATTGCTATGTATAAATAACGGACCTATGCACTAAATGGAGTCCCATAATAATGACTTAAATTGCATATTGAACACCATCGCATTACATGTACATCCAAAAATAAAGGTCTATGGCGAAAAGCGTTACGAACGCTTAAGAATAATGACTTTTTCGGCATAAGACATCATTATTTTTAACGTAAATAACGTAAATTCTTTTGTCAGTAGTCTTTTATTAGCGTTGTTCAGATATTCACGCTAGAAATTGGTTTATTCCAGAACAAAACAAATGTCAAAACGGTCATTCTGTGAGAGTGAAACTTAATAATAAAGTTAAAATAAGAAGAATAAAATTAAAGCTCAAATCATGTGTCTCTTCCTGAAATCATGTGTCCCCTCCTGAAAGCATGTGTCCTCTCCTGAAATTATGTTTCTCTTCCTGAAATTATGTGTCTCTTCCTTAAATCATGTGTCCCCTCCTGAAAGCATGTGTCCTCTCCTGAAATTATGTTTCTCTTCCTGAAATTATTTTTCTCTTCCTGAAATTATGTGTCTCTTCCTTAAATCATGTGTCCCTTCCTGAAATCATGTGTTTCTTCCTGAAATCATTTTACCCCTCCTGAAATCATGTGTCACTTCCTGTAAGCAGGTGTACTTGCCTGAAAGCATGAAAATGCCACTTTCCTGAGATCATAAGTCCCTTCCTGATATCACGGCCAGGTGACCGCATATTGATTAGGTATCAATTCAAGGGAAGTTATGTGTTAAGAAAGAATTATATATAAGCATAAGACGTATCAAACGTTATACTGCAACTAAGCTTTTGGGATGTTAAAAAACTATTTTAAATAATCACTACACTGGCCAGTAAACTCGCTTCTCTTTAAAGCAAATCAGGTCTTATTCCCGGCTTATGGACATTTGAATTTGGCAAGTGGTCACCAAGCCGGATAAGTATGTTACCCCCAGGTAAGCCGGTATCCCCCACAATACAAGACAGACCACACTCTCGCGTAACATCGTGCAAACGAGAATGATGATTACAATTTTGAAATAAGGTAAAATTCAATTAAGCTTGTGTACGGTTTTAGCCAATATAAATAACACCAAATTATTCAATAAGTTTCTTTTTTAATAACATTGTTGTTCTTAACATATTATGTTTGTAAATGTTTAATCTTAGTGTTTCAGTTCAGTTAAACGCGTTTTTTTGTTTCAAAAACACTTACGTTATGGTTCATACATGCACCTTCCATATTAGCAGTCGCATTCCAGCAGAAACTGACACTTTTATATGTGTGATGAAGGTCTCAATCTTACTGAGACTGTCGATGTGACATGTTGGATTTATGTCCCAGTGTCTAACGGAGACTATCGAAGTTAACCATGGGATGTAGGTCTAAATCTAACCGAGATTGTCGAAGTTACACGTGAGATGAAAGTCTCAATCTAACAGAGACTGTCGATGTTAAACATGGGTAATAAGTTTCAATGTAACCGAGACTGTCGATGGTACACGTTGGATGTAACACTCAATTTTACGGAGGCTGTTGTAAGTCTCATTCAAATCGGTCTATTAATATTTAACTAGTATGTGAGATGTAGGTCTCTCTCCAATTGAGACTGCTGATGTTAAACCTGAGATGTAAGTCTCTGTCTAACCGAGACTGAATGTCGATGTAATATATATAAGTCTGCAATGCAGTTCACTTAACTGTGTGTGAATTATGCAAGTAAATCTTCATTGTATTAAAACTGACTAAATCAATATGATGGTGTTCTGAAAGTTATAATTGCCAACATATTTATTAACACCAAAACGAGTTTGATAAAGCGTTTATACGCCTCTTTTTTAATGAGTTTACAAAACGGAAATAGCATAATAGAAAATGTATATGCTTGTTACTAGGTTATTTTCTATATATATATATATATATATATATATATATATATATATATATATATATATATATATATATCTATATATATATTAGATTTTGCTCAAACGTTTAGTATTAAAACACAGCAATGTTGATGTTTGTTCACTTTTCTCTCTCATAAAGGTTGCATGTTTAAAATTGGGAATGCTTCGGGGTGACTTTTTATTTGATTAATTTGATAGTAGATATGTTTTATTCCTTTATGATAATGAAGAGCATACGACGATATTGATTATCATATTTCTACTACAGCAATTTAATCAGGTTTTTATTTTGCTATACCCGACGGTTTTAAATGCAATGACTGCTTAATATATTCCATATATGCTCTTTCTTCAAATAAAGTGTCTTTTGTTCTGAATTGCTATTCGCAATAAGTTTGTTTTAACCTTTTATCCAGTGTCTACGAAAGACCGGTGTTGACATTTGAACTTTAACATTTCATGATTTAGCCCTTCATATTTTTTATCTTCACGAATTCATGAATTAAACTAGTATACGATTTCACGATATTCGCGAGTTCGTGAATTCGTGATGTTATTATCGTGAATTCTTGAAATTGTGAAGTTGAAATCGTGAATTTGTGGAAAGAATATATGAAACGTGAAAATAAAAGCGTGAGATCGTGAAGTTAAAGGGACTGTACACCTGATTGGCACCAAAAAAAGTTTTTACTGAAACGAATCACAGGACAATTATCTAATAGAATGTGTTACGCTTTGATATCATTGTAAAAATAAGTACTAAAATGTAAAAAAAAAGTTGTGTCGGAGACCTGGTTCGAACCCGTGTCGCCAAAATTGCAGTCCAGCGAGGATCTACTGAGCTACGACCGCTTACTCTAAATGGGTGACATAATTAAGCTATATACCTACCTCGGTAATATCACGTGATAATACCGACAAGCCAATCACCCATAAGGAATAAATTCTACCTGGTTGACATACCCAGTAATCTTTTATCATGGAAAAATAGGAAATAACTGCTAAACTTAAATAAATTGTAAACTATGTGGTACTTCAGTAAGTAAGTTTCAATACATTGTACACATCGATGCCAAGTTTATGTCAGTTTTCGACAATTTTCTTTTTTTTTTCGCTATTTTGTCATATAGAGTACTGCCCCTTTAAATCGTGAAATCATTAATTCGTGAAGATAAAATTGTGACAAACTTCATAAAATATTGAATTCGTCACTACGGGTCTTTCGTATTTTTCCATTTACATTGCTTTCTTAAATATATGTATATGCGGAAATAAAGCATAAGTAAACTAAGCGTTCAGTTATTTTTGACATGCCTTATACACTCTGAATGGTGAATTAATGTCATATTCGTCTACGTTTTAAGGACGTGTACGTTTCTTCAAAAATATTTCCGTAGATTGTTTTTCTTTTACCGTTTCCATAAATTAAAATATATTCTTATTGACATATATATTTAAATATTCATCGATGCACACATGTTCTCCCACACTGGATTTTGAGCTTACATCAATGTACATATTCAAACCCCGTTATCTCGAACTCGCTTGGCTCGAATTCCTCGTTGGCTCGGACTGGATGATAAGGACCAATTTTTCTTATACTGAAAGTAAGCATACCCGATTGGCTTAGCTCGAAGTAATTTCGCCGGTCCCTGTGAGTTCGAGCCAACGGGCGCGACTGTATTATTGACGCCGGTATACTACAATTAAACTTGCTTTAAACAATTGCTGTTTTGAAAATATCTTAAGATGACGTCACTAGAATATTTGGTGTATACTTTATATTCATTCTTTAGCTGGATTGTGACGTAATCTGTTATCTGTTATAAATCAATCTCGAGGTCGTTTCCATGGCAGAAACCAGTACTGTGTCCTTCTTGAAAAGCCGTGAGAAGATACTCCTGTTGGGGATCGAACCCACTATCTTTTGGGTGAAAGGCGAACACCTTAACATCAAGACATATCACTCAATTACTAAAATGTTTCAGCATGACGATGTCAAAAATGGCTGATGTTGTCGTTGTGTAATTCATTCGTGTAAGTATATTTAATTTTATGGATCTTATTTGGAACCAAAATACACCAATAAAATGTTCATAGAATCTCTCAAAATGACAATGTCAAATACTATAGAACAGATCAGAACTTATTTATTACAAGTAAACTTTACGATTTTCGTGTTATAGTTACATATAAATATATCAACATTACAACTACAATATGCAGTGAGCGACTTATATTATTGACAAACAAAATATGAACTTACATAGTTCTACTGCAGTTCATTAAAGTTAGTTAAACAAACTGTTAATTGACTTTCGGTTACGTATATACATGTATATGTATTATTGAGTACTTACCTCTAATGCAATAATAAATTGCACGTCTCACGGCACACTATCCATACATGTACACTCCAAATGCCCGCGGAAATAAGACTGTCTGTAACGTTACCTCTGGATGACTAGCGCTTATCATACAGCGGATCTATATATTAATCATGACAGGTTATTTAAACTTACTAATGCTTAAGCAGTAATACCATTATTAACTTATTATTAGCAATACAGTGCAATTTGAATTGTTAATGTCGCCCACTAGTCCCACTAAATGTATTGTTAAGAAGATTCACCACAGAAGTCGAGAAACGTAGAAAACATTTTAGACATTTTTTTCATTTCAATTGTTCAGATTTTAACTTAAATCTGCACTCTCACAGTTTGATCATTTTGACATTTATTTTTATCTTTTGTCTTAAAATGAGCCAATTTTTGCGTCAATATCTGGAAACCAGTCAAATAAGACTGCTGACAAAAGATCAAATCGCAATCTATCATATTCAAGTTCGAAAAAAGATGTTGTATGGCTAAAAGCCTTACGAACATTTCTGCAGCTTACAAAACATTTTAGATTCAGTATATTGGGAATTATTAAATATCACTGAATTGAAGGCATTGATGCTTAAATCAGCCGATTCTGAGACAACTTTTTAAAAAAAGTATCAGAACTGCTAATCTGTGACAGTGCAGCTTTAAGAAGTGGTTGAAGGTTATAAGCACGCTTTTACAAAAAAATAATGGTTCGGTGTAAAGCATGTCGCACAACCATATATTTTGTAAATGCATTACTAAAGACTCATTAGCAGGTCGAGATTATATTTTTTTCTACTGGCCCAGCCCCTGTTTAAATCTACCGATTCACCTGATTACAATTGATATCGATGTGGTATTTACCACGATGGGTGAATTAGGGTTTTGTAACTCATAAAGAAATTGCTGTTACAGAAACTTATTTCATGTTATTTCTTGCTATTGTGTTTACATGTTTTATAACACACCATACTATTTTTGTTTATTCACATATTTATATTTCATTATTCTTTACATTTAACATGTCAATAACTTTATATGTATAATCACTGAAAAGTGGAAATAAAGAGTATATATATAAGAAACAAATAAGTTTCAATTAAAGGGGTTTTGGGCTTCAAACTGTTTTTAAAAAGAGATAATTGTATTTAGTGTAATGTTACTAGGGGTTTGGTCTGGTTTCAAAGGGGACAGGGTGCTACAGAAAAGGGAGAGGGTGTTAGGAGAAACATGAACGTTTTGGATTGCACAGAAAATGTTGGGAATGGTGCTTAATTGGCGCATTCGCTAGCAAAGGTAGCATGCATGGAAGGCCAGCCGAAATAGAAGTTCAAAGTTGCTCCGAATATTGAATCCGCTGGATTCTCCCGATCGGTATCGCCATAATGACCAGGACTTGTAGACGGAAAGTAGCGTAAGGACGTGAGCTAGGCACGTTAGCTGTGGTTTGAGATACGATGCAGTCGATCAGATGTTGCTAAGAGTGAGTTCGGATATATTCGGATATATTCGGAACACCTCGGCCATTTACCATCGAAAACAACCTCATATGGACGGTTAACACTGTCAGAAATCGTTACTTTTAACAACGCTTAAAGTAGATAGCGGAGTAATTTTATTTTAACAATTAAACTTAAAGACTTCACTTTTGTGAATCTTAATTATTTATGTAATAAAAAACTTCACTGGCAATTAAATTCAAACAAATAATTTACACTATCATTTATTTTTTACTAACTACATTTATCGATGTATCAGCATACATCCGAGGTTGTTATCGATGGAAAATGACCGAGGTGTTCCGAATAAGTGTCGATCATTAAACGTGAGTTAAACTCGGACTCGTGAGTAATAAAGCTGTGTATAATGTTTCTATGGTGGCATATTACTGCCGTAAGATACTCCGATAGCGTTCGCGAATTGTTTCGTGTTAACCAATTATTTTTCGTGATAATTATCTACCATCTTGTTGATTTTTGCGATACGTTTTTGGTACGATAAATATCATAAGACAAAAACAGGCTTGAAAGTGCCCAGGGGCGGTATTCAATAAACATCTTAGTGAATATTTTCAACTTAGTGAAAATTTCGTAAATTTTGACAACGATTATTTTAAATACCCGCTACTTCTTATCAGATTTATTCATATGCATATATTGTTTGGACCATTTTCTTGCTTATTTTCACATTTTTGGTGTACAAACATTGTTCGTTTTCTTAAAATTCAAATTAGAAAAATGGCAAGTTTTCACTTAGTTGAAAAGTATTACTAAGATGCTTATTGAATTCGGTCCCAGAACTGCCACCATTACCCTTTTTAGCTATACAACATTAACAGGTCAACTAGTAATGGTTTGCGAATTCCACTTTAAGTAACATTATAACTGGTTAACTAGATAAGATTCGTGTTACTAGTTATCTTTAAAAGCATTTTTGGCTTTGAGCTGTAACTAGTTATCTAGTTATGATTTGCGAATTCAACTTAGTACTAACTTGTTAACAAGATACGATTCGTGTTACCACTTATTTATAAATATAGTTATACAACTGGTTTTCTTATTATTATTTGCGAATTTCACTTAGTAAATGCCAAACATTTGCCCTTGGGTAAATTGCCCCAAAGAGCAAATTTGGCATATAAACCCAACAATGAGTAAATTGTGCGGTAAACGCATTGAAAGAATGTACCTTTAAAAGCTTATACGTTACGGTATTATAGAAGTGAAACGTAAAAAGTCGAGAACGATTGAAATATATATACACGCACGAAAGTAAGAAATAAAATAACAATAGGAAATTAAGAACAAAACTAGATAAAACCATCCAAACCTGATAAGCTGCACTTTGTTGTATCCGCTTTCCTACATCAATACGAATCCAAAAATAGAGACAATTCATTTCATGCACATGCATTAGTGAAATATAACCTTTATAAGAAGTATTGCGTAATACGGCCAATATAAATCAATTGCTAGATTAACGACCTTTTTATACATGGAGGCGGGTGGTAACATTTCATTTTTTTTCACATAGATGGCTGTTTCACCGTTGGATATGTGTACAAGCTCTTTCTAAATTCAAAGAAGACCATATAGATAAATAGTTATAGATATATGTGTTTCTATACAAACCACTAACAATTCTCCTTTTGTACATGTGAATGTTTACATTGACACCGGCTGGTATGAATTAACCCATAATTAATTGTTCCCGGACAGTACCGGACGGATACGCAAATACAGTCTCCACAACAACATTTCCATTTCAGTAAATACAATTTAAGGGTCGGCGGAAAAATAAGGGGGATGGTGGGGATGAAAATCTAGCAATTACTTTAAAGTCGCCTAAAGACTTTGTTTAAAGACCGGTCAAACTAGCGGAAAATAGAGGGGGCGGGCGGGGATGAAAATCTAGCAATTACTTTAAAGTCGCCTAAAGACTTTGTTTAAAGAACGGTCAAACTAGCGGAAAAAAGAGGGGGCGGGCGGGGATGACAATCTAGCAATTACTTTAAAGTCGCCTAAAGACTTTGTTTAAAGAACGGTCAAACTAGCGGAAAATAGAGGGGGCGGGCGGGGATGAAAATCTAGCAATTACTTTAAAGTCGCCTAAAGACTTTGTTTAAAGAACGGTCAAACTAGCGGAAAATAGAGGGGGCGGGCGGGGATGACAATCTAGCAATTACTTTAAAGTCGCCTAAAGACTTTGTTTAAAGAACGGTCAAACTAGCGGAAAAAAGAGGGGGCGGGCGGGGATGAAAATCTAGCAATTACTTTAAAGTCGCCTAAAGACTTTGTTTAAAGAACGGTCAAACTAGCGGAAAATAGAGGGGGCGGGCGGGGATGACAATCTAGCAATTACTTTAAAGTCGCCTAAAGACTTTGTTTAAAGAACGGTCAAACTAGCGGAAAAAAGAGGGGGCGGGCGGGGATGAAAATCTAGCAATTACTTTAAAGTCGCCTAAAGACTTTGTTTAAAGACCGGTCAAACTAGCATTGATATATAAACGAGACGTGTTTTCATTGATGAAAATCAGCGAACAATGAAGAGGATAGTATATGAGTAAAATGATCGTATGGATGAACAATAAAGTAAATAATGTGAACTGGGAGAAGTAAGCCTAAAAATATGATCATAAAAATATCATACGTATACATGTAGAAGCATCTCGGTGGCATTGGTGAATTTGATTTCATCATACACATCTGTCACAGACTGTATATGCATTGGAACACCATAACTTTCTTATATTCGGAAAAATTATGGTATTTTGTCTAACTGACATGCTAGTACAATCGAAACCCGTTGACTCGAACTCGCTTGGCTCGAATTCCTCGTTGGCTCGAACTTAATTTGGAAGACCGATTTATCTATACTAATGGTTAGCAATTCCCCTTGGCTCTATCTTTCCGACACTCAAGTATTTTCCCTTGGAAATCGAGCCAACGGGATTCGACTGTATGACTAACAGACATGTCGAAATGAAATGTTATTATGTCAAACTATCCTGCTATCCTGTCTAACCGACATGTGATAACATCTAAGTGATATGTTTTTATATCGGACTAAAATGTTGTTATTTCAAAATTGCATGCTAGTATGTATAACCGACATATCTTTATGTCTAACTGACACGATATTATGTCAGACCAATATGTCATAATATCTAACTGACATGTTATTATGTCTTTGTACCATGTATGTATGTCAAACCGACGTTGAATTATGTGCAACCGACGAATTGTCTATTTCCGTCTTATCATGTTAAAAAGAAACCATTTAATGTATAATATATTCTATCATGTCAGATTGCTATGCTGACTTGTCTTTTTTATAAATGAACGTGTCTGACTGATACATGAACTTGAGTTATTGACATGTTTTTTGGCCTAACGGCATTGTATTATGTCCTAACGACATGGTATATTGTCCTAATGGCATGGAATTATGTTCTAACGACATGGTATTATGTCCCAACGACATGGTATTATGTCCCAACGACATGGTATTATGTCCTTACGATATGGTAATATGTCATAACGATATGGTATAACGTCCTAACGAAATGGTAGTATGTCTTGACGACATGGTAGTATATCCTAACGACATGGTATTATGTCATAACGATATGGTAGTATATCATAACGACATGGTAGTATATCATAACGACATGGTAGTATATCATAACGACATGGTAGTATATCATAACGATATGGTAGTATGTCATAACGACATGGTAGTATATCATAACGACATGGTAGTATATCATAACGATATGGTAGTATATCATAACGACATGGTAGTATATCATAACGATATGGTAGTATATCATAACGACATGGTAGTATATCATAACGATATGGTAGTATATCATAACGACATGGTAGTATATCATAACGACATGGTAGTATATCATAACGAAATGGTAGTATGTCATAACGACATGGTATTATATCATAACGACATGGTATTATGTCATAACGACATGGTATTATATCATAACGATATGGTAGTATATCATAACGACATGGTAGTATATCATAACGATATGGTAGTATATCATAACGACATGGTAGTATATCATAACGATATGGTAGTATATCATAACGATATGGTAGTATATCATAACGACATGGTAGTATATCATAACGATATGGTAGTATATCATAACGATATGGTAGTATGTCATAACGATATGGTAGTATGTCATAACGATATGGTAGTATATCATAACGATATGGTAGTATGTCATAACGATATGGTAGTATGTCATAACGATATGGTAGTATGTCATAACGACATGGTAGTATATCATAACGATATGGTAGTATATCATAACGACATGGTAGTATATCATAACGACATGGTAGTATGTCATAACGATATGGTAGTATATCATAACGATATGGTAGTATGTCATAACGATATGGTAGTATGTCATAACGACATGGTAGTATATCATAACGACATGGTATTATGTCATAACGACATGGTATTATGTCGTAACGATATGGTAGTATATCATAACGACATGGTAGTATATCATAACGATATGGTAGTATGTCATAACGATATGGTAGTATATCATAACGATATGGTAGTATATCATAACGATATGGTAGTATGTCATAACGATATGGTAGTATATCATAACGATATGGTAGTATGTCATAACGACATGGTATTATGTCCTAACGACATGGTAGTATATCCTAACGACATGGTAGTATATCCTCACGACATGGTAGTATGTCTTGACGACATGGTAGTATATCCTAACGACATGGTAGTATATCATAACGACATGGTAGTATATCATAACGAAATGGTAGTATATCATAACGACATGGTAGTATATCATAACGACATGGTAGTATATCATAACGACATGGTAGTATATCATAACGAAATGGTAGTATATCATAACGAAATGGTAGTATATCATAACGATATGGTAGTATATCATAACGACATGGTAGTATATCATAACGATATGGTAGTATGTCTTGACGACATGGTAGTATGTCTTCACGACATGGTAGTATATCATAACGAAATGGTAGTATGTCTTGACGACATGGTAGTATATCATAACGACATGGTAGTATATCATAACGATATGGTAGTATATCATAACGACATGGTAGTATATCATAACGACATGGTATTATATCATAACGATATGGTAGTATATCATAACGATATGGTAGTATATCATAACGATATGGTAGTATGTCTTGACGACATGGTAGTATATCATAACGATATGGTAGTATATCATAACGACATGGTAGTATATCATAACGAAATGGTAGTATATCATAACGATATGGTAGTATATCATAACGATATGGTAGTATGTCTTGACGACATGGTAGTATATCATAACGAAATGGTAGTATATCATAACGAAATGGTAGTATATCATAACGAAATGGTAGTATGTCTTGACGACATGGTAGTATATCATAACGACATGGTATTATGTCATAACGACATGGTAGTATATCATAACGATATGGTAGTATATCATAACGACATGGTAGTATATCATAACGATATGGTAGTATATCATAACGATATGGTAGTATATCATAACGATATGGTAGTATATCATAACGATATGGTAGTATATCATAACGACATGGTAGTATGTCATAACGATATGGTAGTATATCATAACGATATGGTAGTATATCATAACGATATGGTAGTATATCATAACGATATGGTATTATGTCATAACGACATGGTAGTATGTCATAACGATATGGTAGTATGTCATAACGACATGGTATTATGTCATAACGATATGGTAGTATGTCATAACGATATGGTAGTATATCATAACGATATGGTAGTATATCATAACGATATGGTAGTATATCATAACGACATGGTAGTATGTCATAACGATATGGTAGTATGTCTTGACGACATGGTAGTATGTCCTAACGACATGGTAGTATGTCATAACGATATGGTAGTATATCATAACGACATGGTATTATGTCATAACGATATGGTATTATGTCATAACGATATGGTAGTATGTCATAACGATATGGTAGTATGTCATAACGATATGGTAGTATATCATAACGATATGGTATTATGTCATAACGATATGGTAGTATGTCATAACGATATGGTAGTATGTCATAACGACATGGTAGTATATCATAACGATATGGTAGTATGTCATAACGATATGGTAGTATATCATAACGACATGGTAGTATATCATAACGATATGGTAGTATGTCATAACGATATGGTAGTATGTCATAACGACATGGTAGTATATCATAACGATATGGTAGTATGTCATAACGATATGGTAGTATATCATAACGACATGGTAGTATATCATAACGATATGGTAGTATATCATAACGATATGGTAGTATGTCATAACGATATGGTAGTATGTCATAACGATATGGTAGTATGTCATAACGACATGGTAGTATATCATAACGATATGGTAGTATGTCATAACGATATGGTAGTATATCATAACGATATGGTAGTATGTCATAACGATATGGTAGTATGTCATAACGACATGGTAGTATGTCATAACGATATGGTAGTATGTCATAACGATATGGTAGTATGTCATAACGATATGGTAGTATGTCATAACGATATGGTAGTATGTCATAACGATATGGTAGTATGTCATAACGACATGGTAGTATGTCATAACGATATGGTAGTATGTCATAACGATATGGTAGTATGTCATAACGACATGGTAGTATGTCATAACGATATGGTAGTATGTCATAACGATATGGTAGTATGTCATAACGACATGGTAGTATATCATAACGATATGGTAGTATGTCATAACGATATGGTAGTATATCATAACGACATGGTAGTATATCATAACGATATGGTAGTATATCATAACGACATGGTAGTATATCATAACGATATGGTAGTATGTCATAACGATATGGTAGTATGTCATAACGACATGGTATTATGTCATAACGATATGGTAGTATGTCATAACGATATGGTAGTATATCATAACGACATGGTAGTATATCATAACGATATGGTAGTATGTCATAACGACATGGTAGTATATCATAACGACATGGTAGTATGTCATAACGATATGGTAGTATATCATAACGATATGGTAGTATGTCATAACGATATGGTAGTATGTCATAACGACATGGTATTATGTCATAACGATATGGTAGTATATCATAACGATATGGTAGTATATCATAACGATATGGTAGTATGTCATAACGATATGGTAGTATATCATAACGACATGGTAGTATGTCATAACGATATGGTAGTATATCATAACGATATGGTAGTATGTCATAACGATATGGTATTATATCATAACGATATGGTAGTATATCATAACGACATGGTAGTATATCATAACGATATGGTAGTATATCATAACGATATGGTAGTATATCATAACGATATGGTAGAATATCATAACGATATGGTAGTATGTCATAACGATATGGTAGTATATCATAACGACATGGTAGTATATCATAACGACATGGTAGTATATCATAACGAAATGGTAGTATATCATAACGACATGGTAGTATGTCATAACGACATGGTAGTATATCATAACGATATGGTAGTATATCATAACGACATGGTAGTATATCATAACGAAATGGTAGTATATCATAACGACATGGTAGTATATCATAACGACATGGTAGTATGTCATAACGACATGGTAGTATATCATAACGAAATGGTAGTATATCATAACGATATGGTAGTATATCATAACGAAATGGTAGTATATCATAACGAAATGGTAGTATATCATAACGATATGGTAGTATATCATAACGATATGGTAGTATGTCTTGACGACATGGTAGTATATCATAACGATATGGTAGTATATCATAACGACATGGTAGTATGTCATAACGACATGGTAGTATATCATAACGACATGGTAGTATGTCATAACGATATGGTAGTATGTCACAACGACATGGTAGTATATCATAACGATATGGTAGTATATCACAACGACATGGTAGTATGTCATAACGATATGGTAGTATATCACAACGACATGGTAGTATATCATAACGATATGGTAGTATATCATAACGACATGGTAGTATATCATAACGATATGGTAGTATGTCATAACGATATGGTAGTATATCATAACGATATGGTAGTATGTCATAACGATATGGTAGTATGTCATAACGATATGGTAGTATGTCATAACGATATGGTAGTATGTCATAACGATATGGTAGTATATCATAACGACATGGTAGTATATCATAACGATATGGTAGTATATCATAACGATATGGTAGTATATCATAACGATATGGTAGTATGTCATAACGATATGGTAGTATATCATAACGATATGGTATTATGTCATAACGACATGGTATTATGTCATAATGATATGGTAGTATGTCATAACGATATGGTAGTATGTCATAACGATATGGTAGTATGTCATAACGATATGGTAGTATGTCTTGACGATATGGTAGTATGTCATAACGATATGGTAGTATATCATAACGATATGGTAGTATGTCATAACGATATGGTAGTATGTCATAACGATATGGTAGTATATCATAACGATATGGTATTATGTCATAACGACATGGTATTATATCATAACGATATGGTAGTATGTCATAACGGTATGGTAGTATATCATAACGATATGGTAGTATATCATAACGACATGGTATTATGTCATAACGATATGGTAGTATGTCATAACGATATGGTATTATGTCATAACGATATGGTAGTATGTCATAACGACATGGTAGTATGTCATAACGATATGGTAGTATGTCATAACGATATGGTAGTATGTCATAACGATATGGTAGTATGTCTTGACGATATGGTATTATGTCATAACGACATGGTAGTATGTCATAACGACATGGTAGTATGTCCTAACGATATGGTAGTATGTCATAACGACATGGTAGTATGTCACAACGACATGGTAGTATGTCCTAACGATATGGTATTATGTCCTAACGACATGGTAGTATGTCACAACGACATGGTAGTATGTCCTAACGACAGGGTATTATGTCATAACGATATGGTAGTATGTCACAACGACATGTTATTATGTCCTAACGATATGGTAGTATGTCACAACGACATGTTATTATGTCCTAACGATATGGTATTATGTCCTATCATTGTTTAAGAAGAAAAAGCATGTATTCGTACTTTAAAATAAGATTCCATATTAGGCCGCTAGGACGCTAGGCCGCTAACTTCACGCCGCTAGGCCGCTAGGCCGCTGGATCGCTTGATCGACTTCTAGGAAAAAATGTTGAAAATCGCTTAAGACTGATGATTGGTGCATATAAATAGCAAATATATCATTGTTTCAGAAGAAAAGGCATGTATTCGTACTTTAAAATAAGATACCATATTAGGCCGCTAGACCGCTAACTTCACGCCGCTAGGCCGCTTGATCGCTTGATCAACTTCATGGAAAAAATGTTGAAAATCGCTTCAGACTGATGATTGGTGCATATAAATAGCAAATATATCATTGCTTTAGAAGAGCAGACATGTTTGCATGCTTTAAATAGAAAAATGTTTTATCAACTTTGAAACAAATGTTGTACGCTAACTTCACGCCGCTAGGCCGCTAACTTCACGCCGCTAGGCCACTAGGCCGCTAGGCCGCTAACTTCACGCCGCTAGGCCGTTAGGCCGCTAACTTCACGTACATATTAGTAAAACACAATTATGCATTAGAATTAAGAAAAAAATAAACGCATCAACCTATAATGTGCGCCTTTTAAAACTTAATGATTAATACCGCTTGTACATTGACATCAGACTTCAAACCATCTTGGATCAATAGTTTATATATCATCGTCCCAGAATGAACTGCAATGTACACAATAAAACTATACTATGTAGGTTGTATGTATGACAATAATTAATATAAAGAACAACAAATACAACAGAGCGAATACATTATATATACTTAGAGTTGAACCCCGTTGGCTCGAAGTCCCAGTGACCGGCGAAAATACCTCGAGCTTTGGGGAATTCGAGCCAAACGGGAATGTTTACCTTCAGTATTAAGAAATCGGTCCTTAACATCCAGTTCGAGCCAACAAGAAAATCGAGTAAAGCGAGTTCGAGCCAGCGGAGTTCGACTGTACACGTATTTGATATGTCGTATCCTAAATAATGTACATTATTACACTTTCATCATTCTTATCATCTTTTGTAATGAAGTTTTATAACCAACCAATCATAAGATGTTATTGAATCTAGGATACGCCATTTAATATTTGTATTAAAGTATATATCACAATTATATCAAATACGTTTTGAGTATTTACTTTGTTAAAATAAGAATACCTAGGCCTAAAAATACTTCTGGTTCGGGTTACCCGACCCTTCCTACGAACAAATACTGACCCTACCAACGAAATGGGCACATACCCTACCAGCGATATAGGAACATACCCTACTTACAAAATAGACGCAGACCTTACCTACGACATAGGCATATACTTTACCTAAGATAAAGGCACCGACCCTACCTACAACATAGACACAGACCCTACCTACGATATAGGCACATACCCTACCTACAACATAGACGCAGACCCTACCTGCGACATAGGAACATACCCTACCTACAAAATAGACGCAGACCCTACTTACTACATAGGCACATACCTTACCTACGATATAGGCACCGACCCCAACAACAACATAGACACAGACCCTACCTACGATATAGGCACCGACCATACCTACGATATAGGCACAGACCCTACCTACGATATAGGCACCGACCATACCTACGATATAGGCAAAGACCCTACCTACGACAGAGAGACAGACTCTACCTACGACATAGGCACCGACCTCACCTACGATATAGGCACCGACCCTACCTGCGACATGGACACCGACCCTACCTACGACATAGGCACCGACCCTACCTACAACATAGACACAGACCCTACCTACGATATAGGCACAAACCCTACCTACGATATAGACACCGACCCTACCTACAAAAGAGGCACCGACCCTACCTACAACATAGACACAGACCCTACCTACGATATAGGCACCGACCCTACCTACAACATAGACACAGACCCTACCTACGATATAGGCACAGACCCTACC
This sequence comes from Mya arenaria, assembly GCF_026914265.1. NCBI lineage: Eukaryota > Metazoa > Mollusca > Bivalvia > Myida > Myidae > Mya > Mya arenaria. The sequence goes on from NC_069135.1 coordinate 41,304,724, forward strand.
TACGATATAGGCACCGACCCTACCTACGACATGGACACAGACCCTACCTACGATATAGGCACAGACCCTACCTACGATATAGACACCGACCCTACCTACAAAAGAGGCACCGACCCTACCTACAACATAGACACAGACCCTAACTACGATATAGGCACCGACCCTACCTACAACATAGACACAGACCCTACCTACGATATAGGCACAGACCCTACCTACGATATAGGCACCGACCCTACCTACGACATAGACACAGACCCTACCTACGATATAGGCACCGACCCTACCTACAACATAGACACAGACCCTACCTACGACATAGGCACCGACCCTACCTACAACATAGACACAGACCCTACCTACGATATAGGCACCGACCATACCTACGATATAGGCACAGACCCTACCTTCGATATAGGCATCGACCATACCTACGATATAGGCAAAGACCCCACCTACGACAGAGAGACAGACTCTACCTACGATATAGGCACCGACCCTACCTACGACAGGGAGACAGACTCTACCTACGATATAGGCACCGACCCTACCTACGACATAGATACATATCCTACCTACAACATAGACACAGACCATACCTACGATATAGGCACCGACCCTACCTACGACATAGATACATATCCTACCTACAACATAGACACAGACCCTACCTACGATATAGGCACCGACCCTACCTACGATATAGGCACCGACCCTACCTACAAGGGAGGCACCGACCCTACCTACAACATAGACACAGACCCTACCTACGATATAGGCACCGACCCTACCTACAACATAGACACAGACCCTACCTACGATATAGGCACAGACCCTACCTACGATATAGACACCGACCCTACCTACAAAAGAGCCACCGACCCTACCTACAACATAGACACAGACCCTAACTACGATATAGGCACCGACCCTACCTACAACATAGACACAGACCCTACCTACGATATAGGCACAGACCCTACCTACGATATAGGCACCGACCCTACCTACGACATGGACACAGACCCTACCTACGATATAGGCACCGACCCTACCTACAACATAGACACAGACCCTACCTACGACATAGGCACCGACCCTACCTACAACATAGACACAGACCCTACCTACGATATAGGCAAAGACCCTACCTACGACATAGGCATCGACCATACCTACGACATAGACACAGACCCTACCTACGATATAGGCACCGACCCTACCTACGACATAGGCACCGACCATACCTACGACATAGGCACCGACCCTACCTACAACATAGACACAGACCCTACCTACGATATAGGCACAGACCCTACCTACAATATAGGCACCGACCCTACCTACAACATAGACACAGACCCTACCTACAATATAGGCACCGACCCTACCTACAACATAGACACAGACCTTACCGACGATATAGGCACCGACCCTACCTACGATATAGACACCGACACTACCTACGACATAGAGACAGACCATACCTTCGATATAGGCACTGACCCTACCTACGACATAGGCACAGATCATACCTACGACATAGGCACAGACCCTACCTACGACATAGGCACCGACCCTACCTACGATATAGGCACCGACCCTACCTACGATATAGGCACAGACCCTACCTACAACATAGACACAGACCCTACCTACGATATAGGCACCGACCCTACCTACAACATAGACACAGACCCTACCTACGATATAGACACCGACCCTACCTACAACATAGACACAGAACCTACCTACGACATAGGCACAGACCCTACCTACGATATAGGAACTGACCCTACCTACAACATAGACACAGACCCTACCTACGACATAGGCACCGACCCTACCTACGACATAGACACAGACCCTACCTACAACATAGACACAGACCCTACCTAAGACATAGGCACCGACCCTTAATATGATATAGGCACCGACCCTACCTACAACATAGACACAGACCCTACCTACAACATAGACACAGACCCTACCTACAACATAGACACAGACCCTACCTTAGACATAGGCACCGACCCTAAATATGATATAGGCCACGACCCTACCTATGAAATAGACACAAACCCTACCTACGACATAGGCACCGACCCAACCTGTGACATAGGCACCAACCCTACCTACGACATAGGCACCGACCCTACCTACAAGGGAGGCACCGACCCTACCTACAACATAGACACAGACCCTACCTACGATATAGGCACCGACCCTACCTACGATATAGACACAGACCCTACCTACGATATAGGCACCGACCCTACCTACGATATAGACACCGACCCTACCTACGATATAGGCACAGACCCTACCTACAACATAGACACAGACCCTACCTACGATATAGGCACCGACCCTACCTTTCACAAAGGCATCGACCTTACCTTCGACATAGGCACCGATCCTAAATACGATATAGGTACATACCGTACCTACGACATAAGCACTGACCCTACTTACGATATTTGCATTGACCCTAAATACGATATAGACAAAGACCCTACTTACAAATTAGACACAGACCCTACCTTCGACATAGGCACCGACCCTACCTACGAAATAGGCACCGACCCTACTTACGACATGACATCGACCCTGTCTTCAACATAGGCACATATCCTACCTACGACATAGACACCGACCCTACCTACGATATAGGCACCGACCCTACCTACGATATAGGCACAGACCCTACCTACGATATAGGCACAGACCCTACCTACGATATAGGCACAGACCCTACCTACGATATAGACACAGACCCTACCTACGACATAGGCACCGACCCTACCTACGATATAGGCACCGACCCTAAATACGATATAGGCACCGACCCTACCTATGACATAGACACAGACCCTACCTACGACATAGGCACCGACCTCACCTACGATATAGGCACCGACCCTACCTGCGACATGGACACCGACCCTACCTACGACATAGGCACCGACCCTACCTGCGACATGGACACAGACCCTACCTACGACGTAGGCATATACCTCACCTACGATATAGGCACCGACCCTACATACGACATAGGTACCGACCCTACGTACGACAAAGCCACCGATCCTAAATAAGACATAGGTACATACCCTACCTACGATATAAGCACTAACCCTACCTACGATAAAGGCATCGACCCTAAATTCGATATAGACACAAACCCTACTTACGAATTAGACGCAGACCCTTCCAACGAAATAGAAACCGATCATACCTGTGACAAAGGCACCGGCCCTATCTACGACATAGGCACCGACCTTAAATACTACATAGGCACCGACCCTTAATACGACATAGGCACATACCCTACCTACGACATAGGCACCGACCCTACCAACGACATAATCACCGACCCTACCTACGACAAAGGCACCGACCCTACCTACAACATAGGCACCGATCCTACCTACGACATAAGCAACGACCCTACCTACGACATAGGCACCGACCCTACCTACGACATAGGTACCGATCCTACCTACGACATAGGCATCGACCCTACATACGACATAGGTACCAACCATACCTACGACATAGGCACCGACCCTATCTATGAAAAAGGCACCGATCCTACCTACGACGTAGGCACCGAACCTACCTACGACATAGACATCGACTCTACCTACGACATAGGCACAGACCCTACCTACGATATAGGCACCGACCCTACCTACAACATAGACACAGACCCTACCTACGATATAGGCACCGACCCTACCTACGATATAGACACAGACCCTACCTACGATATAGGCACCGACCCTACCTACGATATAGGCACAGACCCTACCTACGACATAGACACAGACCCTACCTACGATATAGGCACTGACCCTACCTACGACATAGGCACAGACCCTACCTACGACATAGGCACTGACCCTACCTACGACATAGGCACCGACTCTACCTACAACATAGGCACCGACCCTACCTACGATAAAGGCACAGACCCTACCTACAACATAGACACAGACCCTACCTACGATATAGGCACCGACCCTACCTACAACATAGACACAGACCCTACCTACGATATAGACACCGACCCTACCTACAACATAGACACAGACCCTACCTACGACATAGGCACAGACCCTACCTACGATATAGGAACTGACCCTACCTACGACATAGACACAGACCCTACCTACAACATAGACACAGACCCTACCTAAGACATAGGCACCGACCCTTAATATGATATAGGCACCGACCCTACCTACAACATAGACACAGACCCTACCTACAACATAGACACAGACCCTACCTACAACATAGACACAGACCTACCTAAGACATAGGCATCGACCCTAAATATGATATAGGCCACGACCCTACCTATGAAATAGACACAAACCCTACCTACGACATAGGCACCGACCCAACCTGTGACATAGGCACCGACCATACCTACGACATAGGCACCGACCCTACCTACGATATAGACACAGACCCTACCTACGACGTAGGCACCGACCCTACCTACGACGTAGGTACATACCTTACCTATGATATAGGCACCTACCCTACCTTCAAAGTAGACTCCGACCATACCTACGACATAGGCATCGACCTCACCTACGATATAGGCACCGACCCTACCTTCCACAAAGGCATCGACCTTACCTACGACATAGGCACCGATCCTAAATACGATATAGGTACATACCGTACCTACGACATAAGCACTGATCCTACTTACGATATAGGCATTGACCCTAAATACGATATAGACAAAGACCCTACTTACAAATTAGACACAGACCCTACCTTCGACATAGGCACCGACCCTACCTACAAAATAGACACCGACCCTACAACAAAGGCACATATCCTACTTACGACATAGACACCGACCTAACCTACGATATAGGCACCGACCCTACTTACGACATAGGCACAGACCCTACCTACGATATAGGCACAGACCCTACCTACGAAATAGGCACAGACCCTACCTACAACATAGACACAGACCCTACCTACGATATAGGCACCGACCCTACCTACGATATAGGTACCGACCCTAAATACGATATAGGCACCGACCCTACCTATGACATAGACACAGACCCTACCTACGATATAGGCACCGACCCTACCTACGACATGGACACCGACCCTACCTACGACATAGGCACCGACCCTACCTGCGACATGGACACAGACCCTACCTACGACGTAGGCATATACCTCACCTACGATATAGGCACCGACCCTACATACGACATAGGTACCGACCCTACTTACGACAAAGCCACCGATCCTAAATAAGACATAGGTACATACCCTACCTACGATATAAGCACTAACCCTACCTACAATATAGGTATCGACCCTAAATTCGATATAGACACAAACCCTACTTACGAAATAGACGCAGACCCTACCTTCGACATAGGCACAGACCCTTCCAACGAAATAGACACCGATCATACCTGTGACAAAGGCACCGGCCCTATCTACGACATAGGCACCGACCCTAAATACTACATAGGCACCGACCCTTAATACGACATAGGCACCGACCCTACCAACGACATAGTCACCAACCCTACCAACGACATAGGCACCGACCATACCTACGACATAGTCACCGACCCTACCTACGACATAGACACCGACCCTACCTACGACATAGGCACCGACCCTACCAACGACATAGTCACCGACCCTACCTACGACAAAGGCACCGACCCTACCTACAACATAGGCACCGATCCTACCTACGACATAAGCAACGACCCTACCTACGACATAGGCACCGACCCTACCTACGACATAGGTACCGATCCTACCTACGACATAGGCATCGACCCTACATACGACATAGGTACCAACCATACCTACGACATAGGCACCGACCCTATCTATGAAAAAGGCACCGATCCTACCTACGACGTAGGCACCGAACCTACCTACGACGTAGACACCGAACCTACCTACGACATAGGCACCGACTCTACCTACGACATAGGCACCGACTCTACCTACGACATAGGTACCGACCCTACCTACGACATAGGCACTGACTCTACCTACGACATAGGCACCGACTCTACCTACGACATAGGCACTGACTCTACCTACGACATAGGTACCGACCCTACCTACGACATAGGCACTGACTCTACCTACGACATAGGCACCGACCCTACCCTGAAATCACCTCTTCCTTCCTGAAATCACGGCCAGGTGACTGCATATTGTTTAGGTATCATTTCAAGGGAAGTTATGTGTTCAGAAAGAATTATTTATAAGCATAAGACGTATAAAACGTAATATTACAACTAAGCTTTTTAGATGTTAAAAAATATTATAAATAATAGCAACATTGCCCAGCTTCTGTTTTAGGTTGTCCAGTTAGCGCAGTGGTTAGTAAACTCGCTTCACACCTAGGCGACATGGGTTTGATTCTCGGCTTATGCACATCTGAATTTGTTGTGTTGTCACCAAGCCGGACAAGTATGTTACTCTCGGGGAAGCCGGTTTCCCCAACAAGACCACACTCTCTTGTAACATCGTGCTAAAGAGAATGATTAATATTATGTTGTAATAATGTAAAATTAGATTAAGCTTGTGAACGGTTTCAGCTAAAATAAATAACACCACATTATTTAGAAAACTATCTTAAGATCTATCTTCAGTAAATGATATGTTTCATTATTAACAACAGTATTATTCTAAACATATTATGTTTATGAATGTTTAATCTTAATGTTTCAATTATCAACGTTTAACACGTTTTTTTCTAAAACAATTGCGTTATGGTTCAGACTGGTCTGAAATGCACCTACTATGTCAGTGTATCAGCAGTCGCGTTTAAGCTGAAACTGACGATTTTATATATGGGATGACGGTCGCAAACTTACCGAGACTGTCGATGAAACACGTGAGATGTACGTCCTAGTCCAACGGAGACTGTTAATGTAACACGTGAGATGTAAGCTCCAGTCCAACGGAGACTGTCGATGTAACACGTGGGAAGTAAGTCCCAGTCCAACGGATACTGTGCGATGAAAGTCTCAAACTAACCGAGATTGTCGATGCTACACATGTGATGAAAGTCTCAATCTTACCGAGACTGTAGGTATTAAAACACTCTCAAACTAACCGATACTGTTCATGTAACACGTGTAAATGTAATGTTAGTCTCAATCTAACCGAGACTGTCTATAGTACATATGGGATGTAAGTCTCAATCTTATATGAGACGGTCGATGTAACAGGTTATATGTAAGTCTCAATCAAACCGGTCTGTCAATGGTTTACTAGTATGCGAGATGTAAGTCTCATTCCAATAAAGACTATTGATGTTAAACCTGAGATGTAAGTCTCATACTAACCGAGATTTTGGATGTAATAAGTGAGATGTAAGTCTCAATAAAACCGAGACTGTCGATGTTATACGTGAGATGTAAGTATGAATCTAGCCGAGACTGTCGATGTTATACGTGATATGTAAGTCTCAATCTAACCGAGACTGTCAATGTTATACGTGAGATGTAAGTATGAATCTAGCCGAGACTGTCGATGTTATACGTGAGATGTAAGTATGAATCTAGCCGAGACTGTCGATGTTATACGTGAGATGTAAGTCTCAATACAACCGAGACTGTCTATGTAATACATGACATGTAAGTCTCAATCTCATCGAAACTGTCGATGTTATTCGTAATATGTATATTGTGCTTTTGGATTGCGTTCTTGAGAATCTATCTTTCAAAATGTATTAAACTAATTTCAGTATACGTTCAAAATTGAGTATGCATTTTTCAAAAGATGATTTTCTAATGGTTCACGTAAACCCTATCACCGACATTGAATTAAGAGATCGTTTTATTATTTTTCTATTGCAATTCAGCTGACTGTGTGTATATTATGCAAGCAAATCATGATTATATTTAAATTGAAAAAATCAGTATGATGCCAACGTATTTATTGACACCAGAACGAATTTAATCAAGCGTTTATTCGCCTCTTTTTTAATAGGCTTATGAAACGGAGACAACAAGGAATAACAAAAATTCCAGAAATCAGAATACTAGTATATGCTTGTTAATAGGCAAAATACGGTCGAACCTCGTTGGCTCGAAATCGCTTGGCTCGAATTTCTCGTTGGCTCGAACTCGATGTAAAGGGCGATTTCTTTAAGCAGAAGGTAATCATTTTGGCTTGGCTCGAACTCCGAGGCTCGATGTGTTTTCGCTGGTCCTTGGGAGCCAACGGGGTTCGACTGTATATATACATACACACACACACGAAAATTAAACGTTCTACATTCATCAAATAGAACATATACATATATATATAATATTTCACATAGTTTGTTGAATATAAATTGTCAAAAATATGATACAATAAAAGTATTCACAAAATGCTTTTGGATTCATATCCGTATTGCTTATAGCCAGCGGTCTAAACACAACAATTTTATTTGACAATACTGAAATGTACTTTGCAACTATAAGGAAGATCCCAGTTCGATAGTAGCAAATCAAACATTGATAGTTTTTAGTTTTAATTCAACTTGATAACAACAAGTGTGTCTTTATATCCACCAACAATCAGAGAAGAAGTGCTGCTGCTGAAAAATAAATCACGCGGACCGTACAGTCCGTCTTCTTTCCTTGCCAGGGTGGCCAACTTCTTCTTCCCGTCTTTGTCAACCTGCAGCACTGTGTCGGAGTCATAGCAGCAGACGAACACGTGTCCAGCAGGTGTCACGTGTACTCCGGCAGGGTTTTCCATATCAGGGTCAGTGAGTAAGGCCAGCTTGTTTCCGTTGTTGTCCAGGGTGATCAGTTGATTTTTATCGTAGTTTGTAATGTAAATCGTCTTCCCGTCGTTACTGATGGCACATTTCTCCACCGTCCTATCCCCAGACTTGTCCTCGTACAGCATCTTCACCTTCTGTCCCGACATCGTGTAGACGTACAGGGCGAAACCGCAGGAGATGTAAAGCTGGCCACTATGATAAGCTGCGGCAGTACAACCATGGCTGAAACTTAACTTCCTTGTAGTAATGAGTTTCCCTTTCGTAGCATTAATAAAATGAAGTTCGTTGTCAACACAAACGGCCACTTCATTTCCGTCAATGTGACACACGTCCCATGGATCCCCCGGGACATCACAGTGGTCGATCACCCTGTACTCCTTGTCCAGGAGCTTCACTTTACAATTATTCCAGTCTACTATTACAAACTCTCCACTAGGCATTTCACACACGCCACGAATAGCACATTGATCTTTGTCATCACTCATCTTCACGTTGTACTCCTTGTACTCTGCAACACTGAAGACGTGGTTTGGATCGGAAAGGGGATCTTCTCGCTGTTTGGTCATTACAGTTTGTTCTTCAATCTCTCCAAACGTCTTTACTGCAGATAAAAGTTCTTCTATAAGGTTATTGGCTTGAAATGTTACATTGTAACACTCAATGGTTGATATGCCACGAAGATGATCGTTTGCTTGTGAAATCATATCCTGGCTCTTTCTGTACGCAATATATGATTTTGACTCGCTTGATTTTGCTTTGGTTTGAAAAGCGGCAATCATGTTTTGTAATTCGATAGTCATTTTATCACAAGTTTCGATATCTTTCTTTAGTTTTTTTTCAAGTTCAGCTATCATTCCGTCCAAGTCCTGTAAAGTTGTTTTCTCAATCTTGTCAAGGATTTCGTTGATCCTTTTACGTATGGTTTTAATTTCGTCAGAAATGGCTGCCCGCGTCTTTTTCAGAGATGTCGTATTCTTCAATCGTGCTTCTTTCATCTTCTCGAATTGCTTTTGAACTTCAGCTATCTTCTTTGGAATTTGTTGAAACTCAATATTTCTCTGAACACCTTTTGCTACATCTGGAATGTGTTGGATTTTGGAGCATTGTCTGAAACAAAGAAGTTGTGAAACAGTTGTAATCAGATCTGCATAAACTGTATATGACCTTGCTAATGTGGGAAAATGTTACAGAAAATGATTTAAATATGACGCAAGTAACAAATAGCGGTTCCAGGCGAGGTGATGCGACCGTTTTCTTCCCTCTCCCCCTCTTAAATCGCCCAAGCTTACTTTTTAATGTTATATAGGAGAAAAAGATAATATATTACGCCAAAAAAGCATCATTCAGGGCTAGAATTTGATATATTTTTCTTTGGGGAAACCAAACCCCCATGAAAACCAATTAAATTTCTGTTCTGAGGGAGTGGCGCAGATCAAACGGCTACGCCCCTGAGTTACGCCCCCTCTGACGTCGAATCCTGGTTTTGCCCCTGGTATGTATAGTTTATTTACCGGTTGGTGGCTTAAAGGCGCACGCTATAGGTTGATGCCAGAAAATATCTTTCTTTCGAATTTTAATGCATTTTAAAGCTGCACTCTCACAGATTGAACGTTTTAACAACTTTTTTATTTTTTGTCTTGGAACGAGCCAATTTTTGCGAAAATCTATGGAAACCAGTTATATAAGACTGCTGACAAAAATTCAGATCGCAGATTTTTATATATAAGTTCAAAAATTGATGTTTTATACCGTTAGTAACCATAAAACATTAATTTTCGACCGGAAATATGAAAATCTACGATCTGTTTTTTGTCAACAATCTTATATCATTGGTGTGCAGATATATACGCAAAAAATTGCTCTTTCCGAGACAAAAAAAAATAAAAAAAGTTGTTAAAATGATCAATCTGTGAGAGTGCAGCTTTAATGTTTTATTTATTCTACTTAAATGATTAAAACCACAAAAGCGTATGATTTGTTTTCAGATTAAAAAGATAATACGATATAAATGATATGTTGGCACATTTTTAACTGGGGAATTTATGGCCAAAATAATACATTTTTGCATCATCTTACGTTGAGTGCCTTTAAATAGATGTTTTGTTAATACATACCTGTGGTCAATGGCAACGCATACAGAACAGCACAGCTGGTCATGGTCACCACATACCAGCTTCAGCGCCTCCCCGGGGTGCATCCCGCATCTCTCCAGGGCGTCCACCACCCCTGGGGCTGCCTCCCATTTCTTCACTTCCTTCCGGCCGAGCACCGCGTGCTTCTGATATAATACGTTATGTTTTGAAACACAGTTTTGGCAGTAATATTTTGTGCATTGAGTACAATAATGGTGAGCTTCTGTGTTAAATCCGTTCTCTTCACACGGAGAGCAGGAAAAATCGTGAATGAAGTCACAGCCTCTCTGAATGGATGATTCGAAATTAGATGCCATTTTCTCTCTAAAGTTTAAAAATGACTCACAAACTAGTTCAAACAGTCAGTTTCTGTTTATTTTGTAACTAGGAAGTAAATTATTTTGTACTCCGCTGATACGAAGAAAACAAATATTTCGATCAATTAAACACTGACATCTAACACGATATCAAAATGAATAGAATAGTTACAACCGTGCTAAATTTACAATTATGTTTCAAATCCAAAAAATATTGTTAAACATCCCGTTATTCCTCTGTCAACATTAAAACTCGTTATCGAATGTCAAGTGGGCCTTTCCAAACTCGGTTAAGTGTCGATCCCGGGGCCTGCCGAAGACTTGCCGAGTAGTAACGATTGTCTATCCCGAGCTGACCGGAGATTGCCGAATAGTTGTGGGAAGTACTTTTCCTTTATATTTTATAGCGAATTGACCCATTTCCATGAACAATAACACTGAGTTCTAGTGCTTCTCGAACCCCAACACCGTCTATGGGAAGATATTGATGATCCAAAATTATATTCCATTTTCTCTCTCGAGTTTAAAATGACTCACGAACTAAAACAAATAGATGTTTATATAATCACGTCTGTCTATTTTGTAACACGGAAGTAAACTTGTTTGTACTGATACGAAGAAACCCAATATTTCGATCAATGTCACATTGACATTTTACACAATATCCAAATGTTAAGCGTTGTAACAACCGTGCTTAATAAACAATCATTTTTTCCCAAATGTAAACAAATTTTACATGCCGAGATTTAGTCCTGTATCAATATCAATAGTTGTTATCGGTTGTTAAGTAGGCGTTCCTACACTCGGAATGCATAACGAAATATGTATATCCCGAGCTTGCCGAAGACTGCCGAAATATCACGATTGCCCATAGACTGGTACCCTTCGTTACTTTTTAATCTAACGACAGGTATGCGCCAATCCGGATCAGCAGGTGCTCGTCAGTTGTCAATGTCAACAAAATGGCGGCACTTGCACCAAAGTTATGAATGAGACGATAGGATTTTCGAGAAATATCTCTTGTTGACTGATTTATTTAACAAGATAACCGCCTTGATTCATTGGCTGTCAGACTTTTCAACCCCAAGACTTTTCAACCCCTTTGTCATTTGTGAAATCAAAGACTTTTCAACCCCTTTGTCATTTCAACCCCTAAAAGTGCTAAGACTTTTCAACCCCACCTTAAACAAAGACTTTTCAACCCCTAATAAACGAAGACTTTTCAACCCCTTAATTTCTTAATAATAACTATAACAGTAAACAATTTATTTTGAAATTTCTTTTAAAAATCAAGAATATATTAAGACTAAAAATATAACAGACAAAAATATGTGATACATACAAAATATACATACTTGAAACACATGATATAACAATATTTCATTAAATATTTACATTGAAATAAATATAAAAAAAAATGCTTGACTGTCCATTTAGCTATTTAGTCACTTAGCAATAAATCTTCCCTATCTCCATGAGGAAATCCTCACACAATATAATATGTGCATGGTTCTGCTCCATAAATTAATTGAAACAGCGTTTGTTTTTCTTTTAGTTTTTTTAAACACTTTTTTTAAAACATTTTGTCATCAATAAAAAAGACAATAAAATGAGTTGAACTTTAAATAAAATTCTTCATAATATTTCAAAATATCTAGATTTAGCAGACAATGTTTAAGAAATACAAAAGTATACATTGAGTTCAAAGATGTTAAAAATGTATTATAGATTGAGATCCAAATGCTTTCAAATTACATAAGTGTAACATAAGATTTTATTAATGTTTTTTATTTCTCAGTTTAAAAAAAGTAAGGACATTCTTTTATAAAGTGGAATATATGTAAAAAAAATGCTATAAGCATTGTATTGTCTTTTCATATATGCAATTAAAGAATGGAATGAAGGTCGCACATTCATTAATGGGCAACATGTGTGACATGGTCATAAATTCCTAAGGGATTAAGGGCCTTCATAACACCTTTAATTGAGGTTATAGTAACTTGAAAGTGACAGTTAATTAAGGTTCTAATATCATGCCCATCATTCCAAACTATGGGCAGCTTGATACATGTTGTGTATGATTTTCAGGATTTAAAACCAAACAAAAAAATATATTTTATTTAATTATACCCGCAAACTCTGAATTTTAAGATAATACATTATCAAGAACTATAATCAAACTGTACTGAAATAGCAATATGGTACTACAAAAAAAAGTTTCCACTGCTGACCTTTTTTAAAAGCAATCTTTAATTGTATTTCAATAACAATTGGTTAAGTTTGTTGCAAAAACAATGAAAAAGACAACACCTGGCTGGCAAAAATAATAGGGGTTGAAAAGTCTTTGATATAGGGGTTGAAAAGTCTTCAATATGGCTATCAAAATATTTCAACTAGGGGTTGAAAAGTCTTTGATTTAGGGGTTGAAAAGTCCAAACAGGTAGGGGTGGAAAAGTCTTTAAAATAGGGGTTGAAAAGTCTAAGGGTTGAAAAGTCTTCTTTTTCAGAAGGGGTTGAAAAGTCTTGGGGTTGAAAAATCCTGCTCCCGATTCATTTATCTCAGTCAAGGTCCTTGATATGAATTCATTAGCCCAACTGAGTGGTCGTCGTGGCTCGCAACTGATATATCATAAAGATTTCTTTATTGAAGTCTAAAAACTCTCATTAAGTGATTAACGTAAACATGAAAACAAATTTTAACAAGAGCACCGCGGAGTGGGTGCCAACGCTCGTCTGTTTTTTTTCCAAGTCGAAAAGGGGGGATAACTCAATATTAATTAAAGGCAAAATTATATGACCTGCTATAAACATGCATAGTGTTAATAGGAACACGTGTAGCAAGTTTAATGTGAAAATGTTGAACGGTTTTTGAGTTATGAGGTAAGGTTAAAGTTTTTGGACGACGACGACGACGCAGACGCAGACGACGCCGACGACGCCAAGGCTATCACAATAACTCGACTTTTTTTCTTCGAAAAACAGACGAGCTAATAAAACAAAAATAGTATAGCTTGATCCTATTGTAAGAGACTTATGAATTTTCGAGAAATTGGGGCCGGAATTTGGCTGAACTCACACCTGAAGGACGGCATATCAAGTTTATGGAGATGCTTTGTAATCATTTAAAAGTGTCACAATAATACATCTGTGCAGATGTAATCAATTCTATCAACCCATATCTATTAGCTGGATTATATTCCAACTATATTTATGGCGTTACACCTGCATTGATAATCAAACAAAATGAGTGGATTGATGTCGGTAAGGTAAGATTATATCCAATAAGCAATTATTTAATAAGTAAATTTATCTCATATACATATACAGTACTGGTATTCATTAAGATAAAGCAAAATATTTTCATTCGTCTAGCGCCCAAAAGTCACGTGGTCTCAGTTTCAGATTTTGGTTCAAGCATTAAGCTAAGGTAAAGAATATTTAAAACATGTATACAGGTATATAGGGTCACGGACATTACAGACCATAGACATTACAGACCGGACACAACAGACCAGAATTGGGGATATAACAAACCATATTTAGGGACATTATGGACCATGATATATAATTTTTCTAGCAGTCTGTTTTAACTTTATAACATACCATATTTGCAGACAATGATATATAATTTAACTCATAGTTTGTTTTTACTTTATAATGTACCATATTTCGGGACATTATGAACCATGAACTATACATCACCACGGACCTATAAACCATATACATGTATATGGTTTATAGGTCCATGACATCACTCACTGTTTTAGAACAAAATTTATCAAATGCCATATTTGAGGTCAATTATAGACAATGATTTATAATTTTACATACAACTTATGTATACTTGCGAATGTGAATATTTATATGTTCTTATATGTGATAGATTGCTTTCTGAAATAAACTTTGGATTGTCATATTTGTTTGTTTTCCGTTTCATCTGTTTTTATTGAAAGGTTCAGTGACAGAACCCCATCACACTGGGTTTTCACACTTTCATGATTGCTAATTAAAGGCTGTCAGTATAATGTTTGTTTCTTTTATTATATACCAATTATAATTACCGGCCACAATTACAACTAATTAACACTGATTTATGCAACAGAAATTCCCAGTTTTAAACATCAGTTGGAGTGAATAAATTAAAAAAATAGTGTTAATAACATTATAAATCATGGTTTGTAAGTTTCTCAAGATGGTCAGTAATGTCCCTAAATATGGTCCGTTATGTCTGGTCAGTAATTTCCATAGTCTGTTATGTCCGTAATTTGGTATTTAAAGGGGCCTTAACTGTATCGTACACACAGTATGCCACAATATAATATATATACAAATTTATAAACAGGTTGAAATTCAAAAAAACTTCAAAAATCTTCATATAAATTCACTTACAGCTGGCTTTATACTATTTCTAGGCATAATTGTAAATGTATCTTAATGTTAATTGCTTGGCATGAAATTTTCTAACAAGTCCTGCTATATAAATAAATTACCAGTATATCAATATAATATTGATACACATGTAATTCAAACTCAAGACCAGTCAGTCGAAACAATATATTTATTGTAAAAATAGAATTACAATGGGCTATATAATATTGACAAAAATGTTCCAAAATTTTCGCAAAGAAAGGTTTGACACTTTTCTGGTTTGTAAAAAATGACAAGAATTTAAAAGCCCCTGAATGCTTTTCTAGTTGGCCACCGCTGGGATTTGAACCCAGAACTCTTTCTACATGGTAAGAAGTGTTTTTCTTAAACTACAGTGGCTGAGTAAAGAGCAGCATGGAGCATTATGTCGTAAATATATAATTTCTTACCAGAATAAGTACAAAAATCATTAATATTAAATAGTACAGTAACGAGGGCATACAGTGATTTTATTAACCAACTATGTAGGTAATTTCAATGTCAAGTGTATTTTGGCTAAAAAAAAGAGATATATGGTAATCCATCAATGTATAAGTAAGTTATGGTGCAGACACGAGCATGTGAACTCTTGTGTGACCTTGACCTTTGAGGTATGGACCCGGGTCAAGGTCACTGCACATTGTCTCAATGAGGAAAACATTTGTACAAAGTTATATGGTAATCCATCAATGCATAAGTAAGTTATAGTGTGAACACAAAATGTTACAGACAGACAGACAGATGGACAGACGAACGAAGTGCATTCTTATAAACCCTTCCCCACTCTATGGCGGGGAATTAAAAATCCATCAATAAGAATAGGGTTCAATCCAAAAAAATCCCCTTACTGATACATTGTAAGTTGTTACTTTTCTTCAAACAAATTTTGTCCAACACACAGGGGACAGAAACAAATTATTTTTATTCTGTCCTTTATGTATATATCTATATTCATTTAAGCTAGAATATATACAAATAATTTGTTTCTGCTCCCTGTGGTCTAACATTAAAAAATCCACATTATTACCAATATCACCAGATATCACATGCTATGTACATGGAATTTGATTATAAGTTTACAATAATAACACAAATAACTACAGATAACATTAGAAAATCCATGAAAATGTGCAAAAACATCAAACAAGTATCCATAACAATTTGCACATAATTTTTATGCAGTTATCATATTTTTGAAACCTCAAACTATTCGAAAAAAAACGAGGGCACATATGTCAAAAATATTAAAAATGTCAAGAATAGTCATATATAATCAAAGAAAAAAGTATAATTAATCTAAAAAATGCTATGTGCCATGCAATGAATAGTTAAAAATAACACATTTTATCCAAAAAACGTATCAAGGTGACATGCAAATTTTGTCCCAAAAAAGACGGTACCGACTTCTGAAGTATAATTATTCAACTAAGTTTGTCATTTTGGTAAATAAAGAAATAAGATTTCGATTATGTATATTCGTCGGAAATGGAATGAATAACATCAATATACCAACATTTTATACAAAGGAAAACAAAAACGTTTTTTACATCGGCTCTCCTGATTGTTTACTACTTACACCGCCATTTTGAATTGGTTCCCGTATTCCGAATACTTTTCGATTGTACGACGGGCACCTGGTTTAGCTGATACCGGTCTCTTTTTGTAGAAAAGAGAATAAGGGTACCAGTCTAGATTGCCCATCCGAAGTCATTTGGAATTCCTCGGCCTTTTCCATCAAAATCAACCTCGGGTGTATGCTGGTACACTCCGATGGCCTGATATTAACACGATTTTCAGACCATATTTATTTTTTGGTGGTTACCAAAAAATCCGCTATGGCCTACTCGGAGTTATTCCGAGCAGTTCCGAAAGCCTACGAAAGTAAACGGAGCACAAGCACGTGACAGTTATGAATAATCAATGAGGTCAGCAAATCAAAACAAAGATGGACAGATGAAAATGAAAAGAGAAACAGAGGCAGACAGAGATTGCCAAAATCGATCAGAAAGCGACGGTAAATGAAAAATGTAGGAAAGATATTGACGTCGATGGTTTATTTAGGCATTGATTGAAAGAAAAGGATAGCATTCAAAGCTTCAAATGGAGTGGGAAAATGGAGGGCGTGGAAACGAAACATCACGATAGGTTTGTGTTTTATCTTTAACATTTTACCTGATGTTTGAAAAACATTGATAGTTTATTTATTAACAGTCAGTAGGGCTATCTTTCGACACACTTTCGGGCGGGTGCACATACCCCATTTCCTTGGAGAACGGATGTACTTATTCGCCAAAATGTTAGTGAAAGTTCCTATTCAAAATCCAAAATAATTTCGAAAACTAACAAGAGCTGTCAGAGGCAGCATGATCGACTTTTTTCATTGCTATAATGCACCAGTCAGTTGTAACCCACGCCCCCCCCCCCCCAGGTCCGGGGGTATACTGGGGAAATGGGGCGTGCTTTTACCTTCCAGGTGGCCCCGCAGTACCGCGTAAATGGGGTGGTTTTATGTTCGCAAAAATTTGTGGGGAATGGACCTTACCTAGGGTCCCTGGGGTGCGGGGATTTTACCAACTGGTCGTCCCGGCAGGGCCGGGATTTTACCCGGGGTAGGCTGGAACGAAAGTCAAAGTCCCTGCTATTCCCCGGACCTACGGGGCTGTGGTTACAAATGACTGGTACATAAGCATTAAGGATTTCAGCACTTGCATTATCAATATGGGGGGCACACCCCACACCTAACCCCATAACTTCCTTGTTTACTGCCTATTTCAATGGTACTGGTACACTAATAAGCAATCAGGCATACTTTTTTATTGTTTTGACATTTCTTATCTTTTCCCTGTACGCTTTAAGTAATAAAAATGGTCAAAAGACGTCATTCAGGTGGCATATTTTTATATAGGATTAAAAAGAAATAAATTGCCCAAAATGTACCATTTCGGACTAGATATTATGTACATTTCCTAGGGGGTGAACCTGGCCGTTTGCCATCATTGCTGACCAGAATTATTCAGTTCGGGGGGGGGGGGGGGGGGGGGGGGGGGAGGACACACGTTGAAAGGTTACAACCCCTGAGTGACTCCAATCTTGTGTCAATTACTGGATCCGCCTTTGGCAGGCTTTTGCAAAACATGCCTGGATCACTGTAAATAAGATTACATGCAAATCCAGAATTTCTAAGTCAAATGTTAAAAGGGCAAAATACCGGTAGTTGGCATCATATGCAAGTTAGAGATATCGTCAAAAACTTGAAAAAGTCAAGCTAAATCCAATAGCAACTGCAATTCAATTGAAAAGAACAATTGTATACCGCACATTTATTGGCATTTCAATATATGTAATTTGTTTTGAAATATTTTCATTACCAAAAAATTGCATTTGATGTCTTTTTTGACTAACTGAAGGACCTGAGCCCAACCCCCAAATGTGTAAATACAGCCCTTCAATAAGCTGTGATAAAGCATTCGTTTGTTAAGAAAATCCATTCCTTTTGACAAATGGTCGAAATTAACACAAGCCAGTAAGCCCTGCACTGGTAAAATGCCTCGGGTCTTACCCAAATTCTGATTTTTGAGTTGCCTTTAGGCAAACTCTCTGGAGTCATGTTTGATACCATATTTCAGAGTTACACTTTTTTTCGCGGACCCCTTGATTCAGGTAGAATGCCGCGCTGAAAGAAGTTCCATATCTATCATGTTTTCCACATGCATAGTTCAATTATTATGTGTGATGTGTCTTAATAAATCATTTATTGTGCGAGTCTGAAACTCGATTATTTGCATTTTGGTCAAATGAAGGTATTAAAAATGATTTATCCTGTCTCGTAGTAATTTATGCTTTTACATATTGTCAGAGGGGTGAGCGCAAGACTGTGTTAAGTGTTAAAGCAATAAAGAATGCACTTAGCACAGTCTTGCGCTCACCCCTCTGTCAAATTGTGCAGTACCGGGTAATAAAAGTAGTCCATTGAATTTCCCGCCAGCTTGTCAAAACCCGCCCAATTCTGTGGTACTTCGGCTAAAAGTAGTCCATGAATGTGAAGTGTCGGGCGTGCTATTTTGTTATTTCATTAAAATAAACGTATGGAAATTAAAAAAATTAACGTCGAGAAACGTTTGTTATCATAAGTGATTTATATACAATTCATTTTGAATGTTCGACTAAAATATCGCGGAGGAATCGTCGCCAGCTTCAATCCGGGCTAACTTCTACAAACCACAAACTATATCTGGTAAGTAGCCAATTATAACAAATTGTTTTTCCTTCAATTTCTTATTGTATGTGTTGAGTATTTTACAATCATAGCAGTGCACTGTTATTTTTGTCTTGTGACATATCTGCACAATTTACAAAGCGTCCGAAGTCAGTCATTTTTCAAAAACTCTGGGCATCGTTCAACTACACCGGAGCCTGCCATTTTGTAAAATCTCGGCCCTCGTTCAACAACAACGAATCGACAATCAGCAGTTCCGTTTGCATGCACTTGAATATATTGTCATTCACTTGAGTTTTCTTTTTATCGTAGGTTATTTATGTTTGATGTTCTCTGTGCATTTTTAAACAAACCATTTTTGCACAAATTACGTAGCGTCAAGGGGACGCCTGAATTCGACTTCGGAAAAACGATCCGTCTTCGTTCATTTTAGCATGCATGGAATAATTTCGTAACCAAGTCTTATGTTTATCTCGGGTTATATATGTATGTTGTATTCCGTGCATTTCTACTTAACGTTACTCGAGTGCGCATGCTAAATTTAGGTTATCATTTTACTGCGCTATTCGCCCCCACCACCATTATCAAACACGTACATTTGGGATTTTTTTTTATTATGTTCACACTCACAGACATGTATTGAATTGACATATTAAAGACTGGTTTTAAAAATCAATTAACATTTTGTTTACATCAAGAGTTTGATAATCAATAGTTTGAGGTGTTTAGAATATTGGATACATTGTTAAAATATTGTAAAGCAAGTATTTGAGAAGCACTTGTGACTTTTTTCATCAAGTGTTTACATCACACATGTTTGAATATTGGAAACGAGATTTTAATTGTTAAGTGGGTGTTTGATCAATAGTTTGATTTTAAATTTTTCATTTTTATTGGTCGAGCTTCTTTGATTCTAAGTCCTTTGGACTGTATTGAGCACAAAGTGTATTCTAAGTGTTTTCTCAAAGTGTATATATATAAAAGTGAACACTTAAAAATTGATTGCGTAATTGTTATACAAAGTATACCATCACCCATACATAGAGCTTATTGGATAGAGTGTAACAGGATTCGCCCTATGTGTCTGTCTAGCCGTACACATGTTCTTGTCTGATCCATATCTCCCGTCATGAATAAATGATTTTTTAAATTTTACAGAAATGTTAACCACATCCAAGATTATGTGTTGCAGGTCAAAGTTCAATGTCACAAAGCTTAATTGTCATATATTCCACTAATACAGCTAGTGACTTCATATTTGGCATGTAGGTGTACCTGATGGAGCCACCAATTTTCAGTGGTAACATTTGAAGGTCAAGGTCATCCTTCGATGTCAAAGGTCAACTTTTGAACTATTGCAGATACAGAATTGATACTTGACATGCATGTGTATCTCATTAAGTTGCAGATATTCATTTGTAACATAACACAGTCAAGGTCATCCTTCAAGGTCAAATGTCAAATTTATTTGTGACAAGACCCTTTGGGCGCATTGGTGTTTCAACTACATACTTTTATTTACCATCGCAAGGGTTACAATTTGACAGGGTAATAACTAACGTTTTTTTGTGTGCAAATTTAATGCCCCTTTACAGGCAGACAAATGTTGGCATACATTAAAGATGATTGAAAATAAGCAATCAAAAACTTCTTTATGCCACATCAAAGATGTCGATGTTATTTCTCCTTGCAGGACAGCGTTGCCACTACAGTAATGGTGAATGACAAAGAGGTGAATGTGCGGACCATTACGGTGGAGGACCGTACTGGGAAGGTGAAAGTCAGCCTGTGGCGCAACATTGCAGCAGAGCCTGTGGTGTTGGGGGATGTTGTTGCCATCACCAATATTGTTGTCAACAGCAAGAGATATAACAATGAGGAATCCCTGTCGTCAACACAATTTACAAAGATAGAGGTAAATGCTATATCTTGGAACATACAAACATACATGTACTCGAGCAAAAGTTCCTTTCCAAATCCTCTGATCTACCTAAACTATTTGCAATGCACAGACTTGAATTTTAGCATGAAGGTGCATCTCAATGACCCACACATTTTGAGGGTCCACTTGTCAAGGTCACATTCAAGATGTAAAATTGCCATTAACTTTTCATCCATTTGACAAACTTCATATTTAACATGATATTGCATCTCAGGAAGCCGCTCATTTTTTTAGCGGCCATGTTAAGGTAAAAATGTCCCATCAACATCAAGCGTTTCATTTATGAAATGTTTATACTACCCCTGGCAATTACGCATGCAAACTATTTCGATAGTGTATTTGTCCCATACTCTAACTTAAAAACTACTTGAAAGAATTAAAGGAATTGAAGGAATTTGATTGAAACTTGCAACTTAGATAGATAGCAATGTGAAGTTGTGCACTTTGCAAGGGTTATAACGCTTGGTCAATTTGTTGCAGAGTTATCTCCCCTTGTTCCATAGTTTAATGGTGTAAACTTTGTCCAGAGCATACTATGACAACTACTAGATTATATTTGATAAAGTTTTAAACAATGGTAGAGCTCAATTAGAGGAAGTACAGTTTACAAATACCATAACCCATGTTTGCTTAATGACAGAGTTATTTCCCTTTGTTACTTTTTCTTGTCCAGTGCATAACTTGAAAACTACTGGATGGAATTTCATATACTGCATACAATGGTAGAGCTCAATGAAAGGAAGTGCAGTGTACAAGAACCATAACCCCTTTATGCTTAATAACGGAGTTATTCCCTACTTTATTTATATAGGTTACTGACATGCCAAACACCGAGATAACGGCCACCATTCTAGGACTTGACCTGGGTGATGTGGAATCCCAGTTACTCACAGAACAGGATGGAATCTTCAATGTATCAAACGAAGTGCTAGTTGCAGCCTTTCAGTGTCAGTTGGAAGACATTACAGCCAAACTACCAAAAACACTGAATTTCATAGCCAAAGGACAGTCTGTGGTCACCTTTAATGAGTGAAAAATCATGTTCAAAGTTTATAGTTTAGAGATGTTTACTTTTTCATACACTGGAGCATGACAGTCTGTGGTCACCTTTAATGAGTGAAAAATCATGTTCATAGTTTATAGTTTAGAGATGTTTACTTTTCATACACTGGAGCATTCATAGTGTTGCCTGTTATATATCATTCCATCACCAAGAATTACCAAACTTGCTAGCTCTTGACCTGGGTGGTGTGGAATCAAGCTTAGTCACAGAACAGGATGGAATCTTCACTAAATCAAACGAGGATCTAGTTATCACCTAGGATTACCAAACTTAGTGTGAGGATGCATATATTGAATGCAGCGTTCCACTTTCATCAGTTTCATGTCCTTCTGACGTTGACCTTTACATTTGATCTTCATTATTTAGAGTAATATTCTTGATGAAAATTCACTTTAAAACACACAAAAATCTATCTTTGTCTGTTAGAGGACATTACCTATCTGTCATTGATGTGACAGATTGATGCATTATTTGATGTGAAAGTGGCGTATTTTACCTATTATAAAAGTCATTTGAATTCAATTTGAGAATTTTATTTCTCGTAGTTCCTGCCCACAACTGTCAATCATTATGTGAACCACCAGCCGCGTTTCACAATTTTACTTTAAAGGTACCAGTATGAAACAAGAGCAGCAATGTGCCAATCAACCTCTTGTGTACTTTTTAATTGGCCAATTGTAAAGCACGCAACGGTTCGTAAACTAATTTACAATCTGGGGTGGGAATCATGAGGCATTAAAATCCTCACACTTTATTCATTTTGGTGTAATTAGGGACCCCCACACATCAATGTGGGAGCCCTATAGTAATAACCCTGTTTGTCTGTCCGTCCATTCGTTTTTTGTTTTTCTTCCATAACTTCAGTATTTCTTAACACATTATCCCCTATGCTATATTTAGATTCCGACGTCATTTTTATATTTTTAGCTAACCAAAAATAATCTTGAAGGCAAAGTATCGGTTTATCTCAATGGTTTTAAAGGCATTATGGGATATAGAGCATTTGCTCCTAAGGAGCAAATGCTCTATTTCTCACAATTTCTTCAAACATCAGCCACAATAATTGTGCAATAATGTGTCTCTAGGAGATAATGAGTTAATGGAATTTGATAAAACTTCATACAATAGTAAAGCTCAATGGGAAGAAATGCAGTGTACAAGAACCATAGCTCTAATTTACCTAATTATGGAGTTATTGACCTTTGTTACTTTGTCTTGTCCGGAACATAACTTGAAAACTACTTTATGGAATTTCATAAAACATCATACAATGGTAAAGTTCAATGATAGGAAGTGCAGTAATTTGCTTAATTACAGAGTTATTGCCCTTTGTTACTTTTTCTTGTCCAGAGCAAAACTTGGAAACTACTTGATGGAATTTCATAATACTTCATACAATGTTAAAACTCAATGAGATGAAGTGCAGTGTACAAGAACCATAACTCTTAATTTGCTAATTATGGAGCTATTGTCCTTTGGTACTTTTACTTGTCTGGAGCATAACTTGAAAACTACTGGATGGAATTTCATATTTACTTCATACAATGGTAGAGCTCACTTGGTCAGAGTTCTAGTTCAATTACATATTGTAGGAAAAAATCTACCTCTTTTACTAAAAATGATTTCATCTATAACGTTTTTGGTCATTACTTTTACCAGACGATATAGGTTTTTTTTCGTGTTTGAAAGATTGAATATTCATCAGCAGAATTACTTTTAAATCTTTGTCAGTGCATATCTCCTATACTATATGGCCTACGATCACCAAACTTGGCTTGTGGTTGCATTTTTGGATTGTGAAGTGTCATGTATCACTATCATTCTGACCTTGACCTTCACATTCTACCTTGATTTTCACACACCAATTGAGTGGAGGCGTCCATGTACCATAATATGCATGTCTACTAGTAGTTAAGTTTTAAATATATAATACTTTAGTTAAATACAAGGAGTACAGGAATACTCGCATTTTATTATACCAGGCTTTAAAAATTGAATTTGCTTTTGCCAAATTCCAGCTACAGCTGTCTGCATTCTTTTTACATGCTCTTGGTGACACCTTCCCTAATTGACCACTACCTATCTAAGACAGGTAGTTGTATTAAAGAGTTGTTTTGCTGAATACACTCAACAAAACTCCTAATCGGTCACCTAGGTAATCTTCTAATATTCCCTTCCCTGTACAATAAGCTTAATTACAAATTAGATTTATGAAAAGACCATTATCTGGTACACATGCTGTGAAAACTTGGTTCACGTACTACGCTTCATCAAAAAGATACAGTATCTCAAATGACAACACTATCAATAATAAAAGTCACAAAATCTAACATAGCGTATAAAGGAAGAAAAATAAAAATACCACCCTTTGTCACTTTAAAATGATATTACATGACATGTGAGACTGATACACAGTCACCAATGGCTTAATAAGTTAAAAAAAAATGTTCAACTTTAACATTACCTTCTATGTGAAACAGAGACTGTGTCAAAAGATTTTAAAAATACAAAATCAATGAAAAATGTGATTCCCTATGGAATTTGCATTGTAATTCTTTTCCTTGTGACTTTTGGATTAGGAGTAATCACATATGAACTGTGTTTTCTCTGCCGTTTAAGCTTCGATTTAGCTGAAATTTTCTAAGAATATTGCCACGAGATGGGGAAAATAGAATACTGAACTGTATATTGTTGACACTTTATGCATTTTTCAGGAAAGTTACTTTACTAAGTGACCGATTAGGAGTTTTGCCAAGTTTACATCAGCTGAGACAATTTTCAAGTTGGTGGCATTACTTTGGGTACAATTTCTGCCATTTAACACTTAAAAAAAGTACCCTCCATTCAATGCATGACTTATTGTCACATGTTCAAACTTCTGTTGCTAATGCATGTTGCTAACTTAATGCATTTTTACACAATTGTGCCCTTCATATATTTTTTTTTTGCCCCCATCTCTTAAAGAGGGGGGCCATATAGATTTGCCTCTGTCCATCCAAAATATTTGTTTCGTGCATAACTCTAAAAGCACTCATACTTCAGACTTGAAACTTCATGGATATTATTCTGGGTGTGAATTTGTTCACCTTGGTATTTTCATCCAACCACATTTAACATTGACAGTCAAGTCAGAGTTATGGGCCTTGATTTAGTGAAAAAGTGGAATTTTCACTTTGTGTCACATGTTACTCTGAAACTATTAGTGCTAGAATGATATAACTTCATGGCCATATTATTCAGGGTGTGAACTTGTGCACCTGGGTATTTTCATCTAACCACATTTAACATTGACGAGTTATGGGCCTTGGTTTAGTAAAAAAGTGGAATTTTAATAACTCAAACTATTAGTGCTAGAATGATAAAACCTAAGTTATATATTTATATCAGCCGGTAAACTTGTGCAATGGGATATTTTCATACAACCATATTTTGATATTAACAGAGTTCTGGGCCTTGATGTGTTTGTGACCAAATGGTAAATGGAGGCATCTGTGTGCTATAGATACATTTCTAGTTCCATTTGGTACCAAATGAAAGTTGTGGGACTGCTGCAAGCATCCGAAATTTTCCATGTGAACTTTATTTCATGTACATTCACTTGTGTTTTTATCTCACCTGAGTATACAGGTGAGGTATTGTGATCGGTCTCTGTCTACCAAAACTGTTCAAAGAATTCTGATATGTCAAAAATATCGCCACCAGGGTCGTCGCCAGTTTTCCTTATACACTATATAGAAAACTTTGAAAATCTTCATCTCCAAAACTACTGGTCCAATTACAAAATTATATCCCAGAAATGATCCTTGGGTGGACCTCTACCAAATTTGTTCAAAGAATTTTGATATGTCCAAAAACATGGCCGCCAGGGGCGGGGCCAGTTTTCCTTATACGGCTATTTAGAAAACTTTGAAAATCTAATCGAAAACTACTGGTCTGATTTCAAAATAATTTCATAGTAATTATCCTTTGGTGTACCTTTACCAAAGTGGTTCAAACAATGATGATATCTCAAAAAACATGGCCACTAGAAGCGGCCAGTTTTTTTCTTATATACTTATATCATAAAGATTTTTGTGCTGTTTCTTTTGTTGCCCTTTTATCAGGTGAGCGATATAGGACCATTATGGTCCTCTTGTTAAATGTTTGGTAAGTTCACTTGTGCCATATTGCAATTCTGACATTATATGTAAATTTACTTATCTTCCATCTTTTTGATATGTCTTTTGCATATTATGTTGCCTATGATTTATTTCTACGGCTTGAGTAAACTTTCAACTGTTTTTAAATATTGTGTATACTTCACTTGTGCCATAGTGAAATGGCATCAAACATACACTCAGTCAAAGTTCTAACCGATCAGTATTTAAACTCGATTCTTTTAAAAACTATATTTTGTGCTGTCTGAAAAATTAGACATACATTAATATACCTACTTAGCGTAAGCGTGTAATATCCGATAGTGGATTCGTGTGTATGGGCGCTGTGGCGAGTGGTAAGAATGAATTTCATTTTTTCGCACATTTTCATTAATTTCATTTTGTGATACAAAATATAATAATTCAGCCATACAATCGATGTCATGGCTGAATAATTCTATTTTGTATCACAAAATTCATTTATGAGTAATTGATGCATTTACATATCATACGGAGCAACGTACCTGTCTCACAAAAGTGCCGGTATTCGCATACCAACAGCCATGGAATGATTCTTGATGGACAGTCGCCCATGTTTAGTTTTTTTTTTTATTTATGGCGGTCGACATGTAATGTAAAGCCGCAGTTGGGTGTTCCAACCATCGAGTTGACAGGTTCCACATGCGAAAGAATGAAATATAGCCATACAGCTCATCACAGCACCCACATACACGAATCCACTATCGGATTTTACATGCCAATGCTAAATAGGTATAGTAATGTATGTCTAATTTTTCAGACAGGACAGAAATATAGTTTTTAAAAAAAATCCAGTTTAAGAAGTGATCGGTTAGAACTTTGACTGAGTGTATGTCATTTCACATATCTTACAAACTATTGATATGTCATTTGCTTATTATGTTGCCTATGATTTCTTTCTATGTTATGACTAAACTTTTACTATACTGTACATATCGTTGTCTGTTTATCTTTGTTTCATTCAACTTAGATATTTTTTCAAGCCAATTTTTTTTTTGCTAACCTTAAATTAATATAACAGGAATACAACTGCTTTCATAGTACATCGTTTACCCATTACCCGATATGCTATATTTGGATGATGACATTATTTTCTACACTTGGTTATAAATTTTTGAAATGCTTTGCAAAAGAAAAATTGAATTTCTAACAGTTTTGAAAACCTTTTTAAAAAAGTGAGCATTTGCTCCTTAAGAAGAACATGCTCCATTTTTAACATTTCTCGGATGCATCAAAATGTGTCTTATCAGATAATGGGTTAGTGTTAGTACACATAATTAATGGCAACATATCAAAGCCAAGATCATCCTTCAAAGTCAAAGGTCAAATTTAAGGTTAATCAAGATGTTAATAGGCCATATTGCATACAGGCAGCAAATTGTTTTACAAACAGTGTTTTATGTGAAACATGAGACATACTATTTTACAAAACTGATAATGTACAACATAAACCTTGTACTTGTATTACTTTTACACCATCTTGTATGTACAATCTCATTCTAACCAGTATTTCAAGCAGATTCTATGCCAATCTAGTCATTGCTTTTTTTCTTCATCTCATATTTTCAAAGGCTTAGAAAAAATAACCCCTTCACTCCCAGGCCAAGTGTGCACATGAAAACTATTATATTTACTTCCAACTTAAAACACTTCCCCAACCTTTGGTAATAAAATCTATGGATTGAATTTCAAACAGTTTGGATCTAGATGAAACTTTAGTTACTAAGTGTCTTGTACAGGCTCAAGCCATATTCATAAAGCTCCTAAGGAAAATCTTAAACTTAAGTGAACATTTCCATTGCAGATTTCTCACTTTTTTACCCATAATACTTCAATGAAACTTTGCATTCATATGCAAAACTATGTTTTTCATGAGCATGAAAAGTTTCTTTGTTGTTTGCTTAAAAATAAATTGGAAATCCGCATCTGAAATGTTCACTTAAGTTTAAGATTTTCCTTAGGAGCTTTATGAATACGGCCCCTGAGCTACTGTGTGCCATTTAGGCCAGTAAACAGGTTAAATATTCACTATTTTGTTACCTCTGATTTTTTACCAAATCATACTTAATGTGCAATGTATCTATTTTCTTGATAAAAATAAAAGTCCACAAATTTTTTTTTTGTCACTATAACCACTTCATCAACGTCAAGGTCACACTGATTTCAACTGTTTTATGCAAGACTTGTAACTGCAAGTGATTTTACATCCGACAATTGTATACAGCTGTTTGTCTCCCTCCAAGTGTGACCTTGACCTTATAGGTAGGGACCTGGATCTTGTATATGTCACATCATCTTCATGTGCTGAACAACTGTGTATAGTTCTTTCAAACCATGACAATATTACATATCTCATGTCTGCTAAAAATCTAGAACCTTTCGTCAAATATTTACAAAACTTTTGTTTACTCATATAAGCTTCGTTTAGCAATGCATCTGCAAGAAACTTCTCTTGGCAACTCTCAGGACCTTCAGTCCTTTGATTTATAGTAGGGCTTGTTTGAAATTTGATTCAAAGCTAAAGTATACGAATCAGGGCTTCTTCATCAAAAAGTCTAATTTCAATGATTGTTTTGATCCTGCTCATGATTGAAATGGCATTTGAAAAAATATTTATCATTTTTATATCAATAATATAAGAACCTGGCTTTAAATAGAAATTGGTACATATGTGATACTAGTTAACATGTTAAAGGTAGTCCATCCATCTTTTATGCAAAAAATAATGCAAAAAATTATATTTCTTTTCTTTTTATATTTCTGTTTTGTATATGAACTCTACAAAATACATGTACCAAGGGTTTAATTATTATAAGATAAATGATTTGCTGAAATTTCTATATAAACATAATATAATAATAGTTAATAAAAATTTACGGTATTTTGGGTTTCAGTATCTTTTGACATCACGCTTCAAGACTCCGATGTCAGGAGGCTGGTGATGTCACAGATTTTAACCTGGCTTGAACATGCCAAGTGTACTGTAAGTACAGTTTTTTTTGCAAATATAAAAAATATCATTCGAACTTTTCAAATATAGAAAATCAAAGGCAGCGTTTTATCAACTCCAAAATCTCATTTTCTATTCATAAGTGTTAGAAAGGCTTTTAGGCAAAAAACATCATACTTTTTGAAAGTAAGTATGAATAACTGCACTCACCTCTTTTGTCAGCATATCTTATATCACTGGTTTCATGATATAAGCTTAAAAAGTGGCTAATGAATTCCAAAACAAAAATTGAAATAAAATATGTTTACACAGTCCATAGGTGAGAATGCAGCTTTAAAAATCATGAAAAGGTAGAAAAGAGGTTGATATCCTTTTTATCAAATAAGGCTTGATATTTGTGTCATGAAAATGCAGTGATTTGAGCTTGGAAGTATATGTTGGTATATTGATTAAGTATTATAATATTGATAATTAACATATAACATTTATTGATGATATAAGTAGATAAATGAAAATAAAATGAAATGCTATTTATTTTAAGGGCATCTCAGCTGTTCTTCTCCATCATTTGACGGATGAGCATGAGTGGCCTCCCCCCGATTCAATATTATGAGTAAAGTCATGGGCCATTGAGCCAAGAGGAGAGGAATTCACCATGGCTTAACAATAAAAAAACACTTTAGTACCCTTAAAGCCCTCAGAGTGATTGTCCTTGACAACCACCTTCCATCAAAGATGCATACTATCTAGTATACAGGTAAATAAATTTAATGTACAGCACTTAGCTTTGACTCTTTTCACATCTTATATTAGTAGAAGTTTGAAGTTATACCCTTTTTTATATTATTATATTAAAAATCAGGGAATTCAGGCTATTTATACAGGAAACAAGAATAAGCATTTCATAAAATAACTGCATCATAATTCATGAAATTGAAATGATCTGATCACATTTTCAGGCTTAAAAGCTGCACTCCCACAGATTGAACGTTTTGACAACTTTTATTTTTTTGTCTTGGAACGAGCAGATTTTTATATTTAAGTTAAAGAAAGTGATGTTTATGCATTTAACATTATTTTTCGAACGGAAATATGAAAAACTGCCATCTGATTTTTTTGTCAGCAATCTTATATTATTGGTTTCCAGATATTCTCGCAAAAATGTGCTCTTTGCAAGACAAAAAAAATAAAAATGTAAAATTTGTATATCTGTGAGAGTGCAGCTTTAAGTCTGGTTATAAGTGGAAATATTTATTTCGATAACTATCTTACTTCTAGATAATTGTGCGTGTGTGTGATGTGGTCAATTCTTATTCTGTAAATGAAACATTTCTTGTTTTGTATGCAGACTAAACCGTGCATGGAACAATAGAAGAGGATGGCAATATTCCCCAGTAAACGCAGTGAAAGAAAAAAGACCTATCCATACAGAGTCGCTGAAGAAACTGATCTTCATGTGTCACTTGACCAACAATTTTTCGGTATGGGTAAAAAGGCTGTTATGGAGAAGCACTATCCTCGACAAATCTCTAGCCACCTTGAACAGTTATCTCCTTAACCAAGAAGGGAATTGTACAGCGAGCAAGAATCTAGGTTTAATAAGAGACATTTCTAGAGGTTTACTGTGTGCTCCAATATTCATGAAACTTAATGACAATGGTCTCATTGTTGTCTTGTTTGAAACTAGGTCACATGTGGACTGAATGGAAGTCACTTGATTTTATTTTTAAAACATTATAGAATCAAACCTTGATATTGCTTTGTAAGATTACATGTGTTCAAACTTAGTGAGAATGTTCACCTTGATGAAATGTTAAGGGAGATCAAGTTTGTCACATACGGTAAAAAATATGGTCACTTCTTAAGAAATACTTGGGTACTAGAAGCAAAATATGTACTCGCAATCATGTAAATTTGTGTGTATATTTGTTCTCTTCAGCTTTATAAGTCGTGTTACCTGCGACATGCTAACGCATTTTAAGTATTTAAAAAAAGTTTGATTTTATATTAAAGTGGATGGAACTTGACCAAAACCCTTTGAAAATAGGGTATATCAAAAGCACATAGGATACTTTGAAAGTTGAACTTCATACATGTATATTGATTTATATGTGATGATTATTTTGGTGAAGTTCTCAAAAATAAACAAAATGTCAAATTAAACTTTTGTTTTTCATGGAATCTTTCTGTAAAAGAAAAAAAAAACATGTAGACAAGTTAGCTTTTAGATAACTGGGCCAACATTAGTATTTCTTTTAAACATTAACTCTCATTAACTTTTGACATTATATAGCTCCGTAACAACAGTTTTATATATTAAAGTGACACTGGCTAGAAATAGTGATGTTTGCGAGAAATGACAACAATCACAAGATAGAGCATTTTTTTGAATAACATCTCTACCTTACCTGCCTTATAATTTTGGGGATGTTAACCTAAACAAATGTTTTTAAGACCATTTCAGAACAGTGTTGTGGTTGGGTATTTTGTAAATTGACTAGCATTTTCAAGAATTCATCTGTATATATTAACTTTCAAAATATAATAAGCACTTAAGGAGCAATTGTCACATACCAGCAAATCATACATACTGACCATTCCGAACAACTCTTCGGGTGCATACAGAGGCAGCTCTTTTTTAGCTCACCTGTCACTTTGTGACAAGGTGAGCTTTTGTGATTGCCTTTTGTCCGTCGTCCGTCAACAATTTACTTAAAAGACATCTCCTCCTTAACCGCTGGGCCAATATTAATAAAACTTCATAGGGATGTTCCTTGGGTGGTCTTCTTTCAAAGTTGTTCAAAGAATTCAATTCCATGCAGAACTCTTGTTGCCATGGCAACCAAAAGGAAAAACTTTAAAAATCTTCTTCACCCAATACACAAGGCTTAGGCCGTTGATATATGGTAGGTAGGATCACCAAATGGTCCTCTACCAAGATTGTTCAAATTATGGCCCTTGGGTCAAAATTGGCCCCGCCCCGGGGGGGTCATGGGTTTTCTCTATATGTTTATAGTGAAAACTTCAAAAATCTTCTCCACTGAACTTAATTGGCCTAGAGCTTAGATATTTGGCATGATTCATCGTCTAGTGGACCTCTACAAAGATTGTTCAAATTATGGCCCTGGGGTCAAAATTGGCCCCGCCCCTGGGTGGTCATGGGTTTTCTCTATATGTTTATAGTAAAAAAAATCAAAAATCTCCTCTGAACTTATGTTGCTTAGAGCTTAGATATTTGGCATGATTCATTGTCTAGTGGACCTTTACAAAGATTGTTCAAATTATGGCCTTGGGGTCAAAATTGGCCCCGCCCCGGGGGGTTAGGGTATTCTCTATATGTTTATAGTTAAAACTTCAAAAATCTTCTCCTCTGAACTTACTTGGACAGAGCTTAGATATTTGGCATGATTCATCGTCTAGTGGACCTCTACAAAGTTTGTTCAAATTATGGCCCTGGGGTCAAAATTGGCCCCGCCCCGGGGGGTCATGGGTATTCTCTATATGTTTATAGTTAAAACTTCAAAAATCTTCTCCTCTGAACTTACTTGGACTAGAGCTTAGATATTTGGCAAGATTCATCGTCTAGTGGACCTTTACAGAGATTGTTCAAATTATGGCCTTGGGGTCAAATTTGGCCCTGCCCCGGGGGGTCATGGGTATTCTCTATATGTTTATAGTGAAAACTTCAAAAATCTTCTCCTTTGAACTTACTTGGGCTAGAGCTTAGATATTTGGTATGATTCATCGTCTAGTGGAACTCTACAAAGATTGTTCAAATTATGGCCTTGGGGTCAAAATTGGCCCCACCCCGGGGGGTCATGGGTATACTTGATATGTTTATAGTTAAAAGTTCAAAAATCTTCTCCTCTTAACTTACTTGGACTAGAGCTTAGATATTTGGCATGATTCATCGTCTAGTGGATCTCTACAAAGTTTGTTCAAATTATGGCCCTGGGGTCAAAATTGGCCCCGCCCCGGGGTTTCATGGGTATTCTCTATATGTTTATAGTTAAAACTTCAAAAATCTTCTCCTTTGAACTTACTTGGGCTAGAGCTTAGATATTTGGTATGATTCATCGTCTAGTGGAACTCTACAAAGATTGTTCAAATTATGGCCTTGGGGTCAAAATTGGCCCCACCCCGGGGGGTCATGGGTATACTTGATATGTTTATAGTTAAAAGTTCAAAAATCTTCTCCTCTTAACTTACTTGGACTAGAACTTAGATATTTGGCATGATTCATCGTCTAGTGGACCTCTACAAAGTTTGTTCAAATTATGGCCCTGGGGTCAAAATTGGCCCCGCCCCGGGGTTTCATGGGTATTCTCTATATGTTTATAGTTAAAACTTCAAAAATCTTCTCCTCTGAACTTACTTGGACTAGAGCTTAGATATTTGGCATGATTCATTGTCTAGTGGACCTTTACAAAGATTGTTCAAATTATGGCCTTGGGGTCAGAATTGGCCCCGCCCCGGGGGGGTCATGGGTTTTCTCTATATGTTTATAGTGAAAACTTCAAAAATCTTCTCCTTTGAACTTACTTGGACTAGAGCTTAGATATTTGGCATGATTCATCGTCTAGTAGACCTCTACAAAGATTGTTCAAATAATGGCCTTGGGGTCAAAATTGGCCCCACCCCGGGGGGTCATGGGTATACTTGATATGTTTATAGTTAAAACTTCAAAAATCTTCTCCTTTGAACTTACTTGGGCTAGAGCTTAGATATTTGGCATGATTCATCGTCTAGTGGAACTCTACAAAGTTTGTTCAAATTATGGCCCTGGGGTCAAAATTGGCCCGCCCCGGGGTGTCATGGGTATTCTCCATATGTTTATAGTTAAAACTTCAAAAATCTTCTCCTCTGAACTTACTTGGACTAGAGCTTAGATATTTGGCATGATTCATTGTCTAGTGAACCTTTACAAAGATTGTTCAAATTATGGCCTTGGGGTCAAAATTGGCCCCGCCCCGGGGGGGTCATGGGTTTTCTCTATATGTTTATAGTGAAAACTTCAAAAATCTTCTCCTTTGAACTTACTTGGACAAGAGCTTAGATATTTGGCATGATTCATCGTCTAGTGGACCTCTACAAAGATTGTTCAAATTATGGCCTTGGGGTCAAAATTGGCCCCACCCCGGGGGGTCATGGGTATACTTGATATGTTTATAGTTAAAACTTCAAAAATCTTCTCCTCTTAACTTACTTGGACTAGAGCTTAGATATTTGGCATGATTCATCGTCTAGTGGACCTCTACAAAGATTGTTCAAATTATGGCCCTGGGGTCAAAATTGGCCCCGCCCCTGGGTGGTCATGGGTTTTCTCTATATGTTTATAGTAAAAAAAATCAAAAATCTCCTCTGAACTTATGTTGCTTAGAGCTTAGATATTTGGCATGATTCATTGTCTAGTGGACCTTTACAAAGATTGTTCAAATTATGGCCTTGGGGTCAAAATTGGCCCCGCCCCGGGGGGTTAGGGTATTCTCTATATGTTTATAGTTAAAACTTCAAAAATCTTCTCCTCTGAACTTACTTGGACAGAGCTTAGATATTTGGCATGATTCATCGTCTAGTGGACCTCTACAAAGTTTGTTCAAATTATGGCCTTGGGGTCAAAATTGGCCCTGTCCCCTTGGGGGTCATGGGTTTTCTCTATATGTTTATAGTGAAAACTTCAAAAATCATCTCCTCTGAACTTACGTTGCTTAGAGCTTAGATATTTGGCATGATTCATCGTCTAGTGGAACTCTACAAAGTTTGTTCAAATTATGGCCCTGGGGTCAAAATTGGCCACACCCCGGCGCTGATGGGTTTTCTCTATATGTGTTATAGTGAAAAAAATCTTCTCCGAACTCACAAAGACAAGTAACGTCTTAATTTAAACTGGATAACATATTTAGTGCACATACCAATTTTCAATATGGGCCACATACAACAATTAATAACAAATATACATATATAGATACGCACGTAAAATCAAGTAGTGACAAGAGCTTAGATATTTGGCATGATATATCATCTAGTTGACTTGTACCAACATTGTTCAATCTTTGGCCCTGGGGTCAAAAAATGGCCCCACCCGGGCGGTCATGGGTTTCCTTATATATATGTATATGATGAAAACTTAAAAAATCTTCTTCTCCGAAACCAAAATGCGAAGGCCATAGATATTTGGTATGAAGCATTGTTTATTGGACCACTATTAAGAATGTTCAAACTTTAGCCCTGGGGTCAAAATTGGCCACGCCCCGTGTTCATTGGCTTAGGTTTTTAATATTTGTATATAATGGAAGAATGTGCAATATATGACAGGTGAGCGATTCGGTGCCATTTGGCCCTCTTGTTTACTATTTTGCTTACACAAGTTATCGGATATATAAGATCTGAGTTTTTAAATCAAGAAGAAGTCAACAAACTGGGATCTTCATGGTTTTATTTCAGTTATTTACTTCTTTGTGGGAAAGTGGTTTTTTTGCATTAATCTTTGTTCTACTTAAGAAATGGGCTGTATCAAAATTGAGCCTGCTTTAGGTCCATTTTATTATTTCTAAACAAGGTTGAGAAAGGTATGACGCATTTTAAAGATAAAATGTGAAATTTGGATTCAAACAGACATATTGCTTGAGTGTCATTTGAAAGTGCTTTTAAACAGAAAAACAAGAGATGTTTGTCAAACATATGAACCCCCTCCCCTTGAGGAGCGCCAAGTTGTCAGGCTTATTCCGCAAATTGAATTAAATATGCAAAGACTGAAATGACAGCTGACTTGTCATTGACATTAGATGCCTTTGCGGCAGTTTTAAGATTATGACCGTTCAAAGTGTGAGGATAGTAAGTAAAGTTCTAAATCATGTTCAGATGATGACTGATATTTGCAGATAAAAATATATCCTTTCAGCAGCAGGAAATAAGTAAATATGACAAAATACTTAATCATGCATATAGGTTGACCTCTGACTTCAAGATCTATAAGATCATCAACTGGTCACCCCCAACCTAGATGGCAAGTTTGAGAACCATGGGTGCAGGCATTGTCAAGTAATCACACGAATATGTTTCAAGGTCACTGTAACCTTCACCTTTGACCTGATTACCCCTGAAATCAAAATGAACCATCTACTGGTAAAGCCAAATTCCCTTATCATGTTTGAGAGCCATGGGTGCAGGCATTGTTGATTTATCACTCGTTCATTAGATTGATGATCATAGGGCCAGACATTGTTGTGATATCACTCAGAGAATCTTTGTTAACCTTTTCAACAAGGTCACTGTGACTGTTACCATTGGCCCAATGACTCCTAAAATCAATAGGGGTCATCTACTAATCAGGCCCAGCCTCCATGTCAAATTTGATAACCATACCGTACGTTCAGGTATTTTTTAGTTATTTCTCGGACAAGCTTTAACAACTTTATACCATTACCACTGTGATCTTGAACTTGGACCTGATGACCCCTTAAATCAATAGGGTTATCTACTGGTCAGGCCCAACATTCATGTCAAGTTTGATAACCATCTGTCCTTCAGTTGTTGAGTTATCACTTAGACAAGCTTTGGTCTACCAACAAAGCTGCGAATCGTCCGACCAACATGTGCAATGCAATATACCCCTCTTCCTCGGAGGGGGCATAAATATAAACAATAACATGAGTATACATAACATGCAGGTTTTCTGGCTTTCAAATTGAAACGAGATAATTACTTAATGACAGTTTAGCAACCAAAGACAGTACAAATCAGTATTTATAAAATAACAAGTCATTCACAAAAGTATACAAAAATGACCTGATATTGTTTATATCATATTTTAATATTTAAGAAAATCAAGAGAACAGATACGATCCGTCTGCAAAAATTGTGATCATCTACTGAACCCTCCTTTGCACAAGGCCAGTGTATTGTTCTTAGGGAATCGGGAAGGTTTCCTGGACTCTCCACACAACATAAGGGAATAGCCCTCTTGTCACCAGCCCAAAAATAACTCTGTGTCAGAACACAATATAAGTCGCCTAGTAGCGGTTGGGTTGCACCTGGTCCTCCTCATCAATGAACACAAGAAATCCTGCCTCATCAAATGGGCAAGGGTTAGAACTTCTTCATTCAAAACAAGGAGGTCAGAGTCCTGAAAGAGGGAAGGTTTATCAAAAGTCAGTAGCATAATTCACAGATACTAAGATTAAAAATAAGAAATATCCAGTGATGTGCTACTATTAAGTCATACTTACTTCAGTACGAATGTTCAAGAAAGTTCTCAGCACTCACCTAAACAGGAGTGCTTTTAATAACTTAGTAGATACAAACTTTGCCAGCATATAAAATAGCTTTTAAACGTTTATAAAATAACACTGCCCATATTTCATACATGCCAACAATTCAACTTGGTCTGCCTGTGTGTGACTACATGCATGTTAAGATATTTAAAACCATATTTTTTAGAAAAATACAACACTAGACTTCCTATGAAGTACAAACATGCAAATGAGTTGTCAAGTATCCATTTTTCAGTACAAATTTTCAAGAACTCATTAGCAGTATTAAATAATGTAAAACCAGCTTTTAAATTCACATGAAATGTTATAATATTGTTCATAAATATCAACTTCATTTAACATTTAGGTACACTCATGTCTTAGATCTACGGTATACTGAATTTTAGTTTCTATAAGGTTCTTACAGCAGTTTGAGAAAGACTGGCCTCCCGGCGACAACAAACTTTTTAACTCTGCATTGAAATGTCCCGGCAGTTGAAGCACACTCAAACCAGCTTGGAGTTCTACTCCCTTCCTCAGACTCTGGTCCAGCACCTCTAATACGAGCATCATGAATCCTGGCTCCATCTTGATGACCCTTATAATTGCTCCCTGAAGTTGCAGCTTTGTCAGCTTGCTCACTTGTTTCTAAAGATAATAAATAATATTACAAGTAAAATTGTACCTTTAAAATAGCGCAGCGCTTTGTTTGGCAAAAGGCACTAGACATTTTGGGAATTTTGAGTCGCGAATATTCCTAAATAGGGAAATTTTACAGTTAAAAAAACAAGACTTTCAGTCTCCTGCGAATAGAGAATTTTTTATACATAAGTTTATTTTCCCGTTCAAAAGACCTTAAATGCCTGAAATATCAATACTTGGGGTATAAATATCTTTAGCAATAAATCATGACACAAAATATTTCATACTGATCGATCTCTGAATGTGATGAATATCAATAATTTCTGATTTCATATATTTCCAAAACTTTAGATTACATAACACATGGTTAATTAGGATGCTGAATGAGCCAGTACAGGTAAAAAGACTTCCATAAAAACGTTTGGTTATTTTGCCTTTGTTTGACTAGGATTGTTTTCTGAAGATTGGGAAAAAATATTGTATATTTTGCTTTGGGAATGGGTCTGATAGTCGGAGCTGTGGGTACTATAGAAAAAGCCCTGAAGCTGACTCTCATTATTGATCAACTTGTTTACATTCATTACAAAACAACAAACCAGTTAGTTGTAACCATGCCCCCCCCCCCCCCACACCGGTGCGGAAAGCAGGGACTTTGACTTTAGGTCCAGAAAATATCCCTGAACTGCTGGTAAAATCCCCACCAAATGCAACTGCACCCACGGGGATCAAAGGTAAGGCTCATTCCCCACTATTTAAGCACTAGACAAAACCACCGCATTCACCCAGGTTCACATTGGAGGTAAAACACGGCCCATTTCGCCGGACCTGGGGGGATTGGGGGGCGTAGTTACAATTGAGTGAATTGACTGTTGCATAATTCTTACATGTTCACATTTCAATTGCAAATACTGACATGTTTTGGAAACTTGAAGAACATTTGGGAAGTATAATGGCAATTAAAGACAAATGATATATAAGAAGTCAAAACGGTCAATTAGTGAGAATTCAGCTTTAAAATATACAATATAAAAAACAATATGGAAAGGAGTACCCACCAAACATAATTGTGTCCTCCCCCCCCCCCCCCCCCCCCCCCCCCAAACATATTAATTAATTATTACTTGATCAACTTGTGGTTTCACTTATGTGAAGTGTCAAATTATAGAGTGATCTAGTTTTGGATTCTTAATTCTCTGCATCATTCAAGTACATTCAAATACACATTTAAAATGGATTTCTAAGATGATGTACGTGTTATAAACTTACGCTGTTGTTTTTTTTGGGGTTGGCTGTGTTCACAGGCGCAAGTCACAAAATAAAAATCGGCCTATATATATGTTTATTAAGATAAGTTTATTTCTTTTGTTGGGTCACACGGCATAGGGGCTTTCATCCTTTTTTTAATATTACTGTCGTCTGGAAAATGTAGAGACATAAATGACCTATTGCTGACTGCGCCATCCATGCATATGTATTTGCAATTGAATCCATGAAGAGACAGTAATTTTACTGAATCCCAAACATGCATATATATTTCACATGCGTTCACTTGATGGGAAATAAAGTGAGCAAATGGAAATCTAAAACCAGATATACCTTGAAACAAAAATTGCAGTACATGTGTACCTAATTTCTTCGATTATTTTCCATCACGCAGTGCTGACAAATTTGCACTTTCTTGCCCCATATCGACAAATCCCACCATTTCAATAGATTTACCACATCTCTGGATCTCTAATTTCTGTTGAATGGACATCTCATCTAGAAGAATTCCCCCTATTCTACCGCTTTCTGGAATGTTCATTCTTATAGCTTCCTGGTCCATCCATCGAAATGTTTCAGTTGAAAGCCCTGGTGTATGCTTTAAACTATTTTTATATAATAGAATCATAGAAGGTGATGGTAACAGCAAAAGTCCTGACTGCCTTATTTGTATGTAGCTGAGGGGACTTCTTGTATACCAGTTTAGGCACTCATTCATAATTTGTCTGTCCCATCTGTTTTGTTTTGCATTTTCTTTACTACTATTTTGAATTTGTGACATTATCAATGTCAGCATAGCATCTGTAGCTGATGGCATAAGCTCTTTAACTTTTTCAAGATCACTTTTTTCAGGTTTGGATTTCACATAGGACACTTTTTGTCTTTTACATGTAACACAATGCTGATGTGTCATAAATTGAAAGGAAACAGTTTGTTTGCAAAATTTTGAACGTACAATTTGTTTATTCACTGATTTTGTGTCAATTGTTTCTGTCATGTAATTTTCCTTTAAGTCTATCTTTTGGTTTTCTAAGTCAGAACCTTCACATAGCAGAATTGCCTTAACTGCTGAACAAACATTTTCAATTCCCACTTTACAGCAATTATAGTGTGGCGATATGAGAAGCTGATTCAAATCTATGGTGGATCCTCTAATTAAAACTGAGAATTTGTTACTTACAAAAATAACAGTCTTACATATCTTAAAATTGTTCACTGACATGTCAGTTTCATACATTACTTCAACATTTGTATCAGTACAATTTTTGACAATGAATCCTGGTGGTAAAGAAGTAACAACAGTTTCTGCATTAAATTCACTGCATACAAGTATTGATGGTTCCCTTTTTCAGGCAAGCGGGTAATGGGCCTGTTTCTTTCCTGCAAACAACTTCCTTTTTGGTTTGACTTGGAAAACCCTTTGTAATATTGACCCAAGTTGGTCACTGGTCAGGTTGTGTGCTCCATCTTTTGAATCTAGGAGGATTTCCATTTTGTATGTGTCTATTATATCCTGTACACATATGCTTCCACCACAATCAGCAGACAAATGTTGAATAAGCCTGTGGAATACAAAAAAAATGGTCAGTTATACTGTCTGAACTAGATAATCATTTTCATCCCTTCCCCACAACCCCTATAAAGCTACCAGAGTCTTAATTCTATGAACAGAGGCTACTGCATATTTTAACAAAATACTTTAAAGCTGCACTCTCACAGATTGAACGTTTTGACAACTTTTTTTTTGTCTTTGAACGAGCCAATTTTTGCTAGGGTTAGGGTTAGGGTCCGCACTTTTGCGGACAGTGCAGATCATGAAAATGCAGGCTGATGTTGGCCATGACACTGTACACATATAGGGCTAATTGACACTGTGCACATATAGGGCTATGACACTGTGCACATATAGGGCTATGGCACTGTGCACATATAGGGCTAATTGACACTGTGCACATATATAGGGCTATAACACTGTGCACACATAGGGCCAAATTGGCACTATGCACATAATTATAGGGCTAATTGACCCTATGCACATAATTATAGGGCTAATTGACACTATGCACATATATGAAATTGT
Organism: Mya arenaria; assembly: GCF_026914265.1. NCBI lineage: Eukaryota > Metazoa > Mollusca > Bivalvia > Myida > Myidae > Mya > Mya arenaria. The sequence continues at coordinate 41,346,969 of NC_069135.1, forward strand.
GACACTGTTCAAAAATTGGATGATGGTGAAGTTAGGCTCTGCAGAATTCATTTGATAAATTATGAAGTAGAAGACATAGATTTAGGTTTAACATGATATTACTGAATTTAAGACTTTTTTTAATTTGATATTTTATTAACATGAAACAATGATTATTTTTTGATGCGATGGTATTTTAGGAAATATATATACACAAGAATGATGTTCCATTTAAAAGAAAACATTGCTGCTTTATACAAGTATAAAACTTCTGTTTTAATTCAGCATTTCTTTGTGCTTTCAGATTTAACAGAAATGTGAATGAAGAAGAAATTGATGGTACAGCAGTGTCAGCCCAGCCATTAGACTGTGATATTGATTTTGATGCTGACACCACTGAGCTATTGGCAGGTCTTGACATTGAAAGTTTAATTTCAGAATCACCAAATACAGTACAACGACCAAATTTGTCTCTGCCGGAGGATGTCAAAATAGTGGAAAAACTGATATCATTGAAATTTCAAGAACCCTTGAGAGAAAATCAGACTGTTTACAATCATTTCATTCAATATTTACTTGATAACAATGAAAAACTTCAAGAGTTTTGTGCGACACAGTACTTTCATCTTTTGGAAATGTTCAATGAAACTGTGAAAGACAGTAAGATACAAAAAAGCACAGACTGCCTTTTTCAAAGCCTTTCAGTCACATCTAACATCTGGTGTATACAAATCTTTAATAATGAATTTAATGCCAGAGTCTGTTCATGTTGATGTCATTTTTCAGTTAGGGTATGATGTAATGTCTTTTTTAAGAAAAGAAATAACAAGTAAAGCAGCTGAGAACCTACCAGAACAGGATTTCTCTCAAACTTGTTCAAAAAGGCAGTTTGACAATGACATGACTGATACTGCTAAAGGAAAAGTAAGATATATTGGAGGATACATAGTAGCTAAACTTCGATATCGAACAAATTCAATAGTTCAAAAAAATGCGTTCAAATCAGAAGTATCCAAAATTGAACAGTATGAGTTGGCAAAAAGAACATTGAAGTTTTTACATATATTGATGTGTTCTGAGACTTCTACTTCTGAATATCCTGAGACTTTAAAGGAAACTGCAAGAAAACAAAATATTAATAGAGGTCTCACAAATATAACTGACAATGCTTATAAGTTTTTTGAAGATCTGATCAGTACTATCTTATCTCATCTGACCGTAGATAACCTCAATAAGTTGGGTGCAGATCTCCACAAGCATGTTACAGATTCTGTGAACAAAAATTCTAATTTGCACCACTGTTTTCTTCAGGTTATATCAAAAGCTTCTGTTACAGAAGAGGTTCCATTTGACAGCCAAGATGTTGAAGACAATATTGGATGTAATGTCAGTTCTTGTTTAGATGACCTTACTTATAATGCTGAAGTTCTGAACGATCTTTTGGGTAATGTTCTGTCAATGGCCTGTTCAGTTTTATTCAAACAGTTTTCTAAAGATGTAGTTAACTCATTTGAAATTAAAAAAAAAATGGAGCACCGCAAACAGGTTCATGTTTCAACTTCGAAATTTAAAAAAGGAAAAAAAGCTGCATCTATTTCAAAGGACCCAGTTCCATCAACATCAGGCATTCAGGACCAAGTTCCATCAACAGCAAGTGGAATCAATACTGCTGAACAGTCCAGCCCTATAATATCAGAGAAAACAACATCTTCTGATGAAGATGACACATTTTGTACAAAGTGCAATAAGTTGTATGTTAATGGAGCAGACTGGATTTGTTGTGACAGTTGTAATAAGTGGTTTGATAGAAAATGTGCAGGCTTATCAAATCCTTTAAAATGGAAAAAGTTCTCCAAAAAGGGTGTCAGTTATTACTGTATGCACTGTCAGTGATTCAAATTTATTTTGATAAAACAGAGAAATGGTATTGCAAAGAATATAATATTGGAAACTGAAAACAATCTTTGGGTTTTTCTCTACTTCCCGATTGGGATAATTATACTAAATATACAGTAATCTATAATATTTATTGTCTCAGTCTTTTATCAATGCTAAATGTTTCTCTATTTTTTGAATGGCTTAAAATATTGTTAAACTTTTGAATTTTTGTGTCAGTTAGAATATATATACATTTCATTCTCTATTAGAGAGCTTTCCTACTTTTTTGGTGACTGTGAATAGCTTTGTTAATCAGCATTTTATAATTATGAGAACACTTTCTGGCAAAATTACATACATTCATACATATGTAAGTTCATATCTCAGTTTTGGAATGCAAAGTTAAGTTTCAATTAAAACTTCAAAGTCTAAGAATTCTAAACTTTTGTTAAGCCATTAACAAGTTTAAAACGGTAGAAATGTTGGAATCAAATGTGTATTTGCCAGTATGGTTGACAATTTTATATTCTATGGAATATACCATGTATAGTGATTACCTTAACTTACTTTGCTTCAGGTCAGTCAAATGATTTTGAACAGCATCGGGTATAAGTTTGCAAATCCGGTTTACTTGCAAACTTAGTTTTTTTTATTATCTTAGATATCAACTTCAAAAGCGACACATAGAAAGTTTGCCCATTAAATAAGAAATATTTTAAGTAAAATTAAAAAAAAAGTTTTAAGAAATATGAAAATTTTAATTCCAAAATTGATTTCTCCCGTTGGCCACCAATTGGATTTTAGGTCCCCCGCGGGGTTTTGGCAAACTCCAATTGGAGAATTTTCCATATGAGACGAAACGGGGGAAAAAATCAGCAATTTGAAAAAAATCAAATATTACAATTTGGAACAGAAAATTACATTTCTATGTATGTCTGTAATACTAGATTCATAAACATAATTAAAATCTAATAAATAATCAAAAATTATGGTTTTGTAAAAACGGCTCTCCAATTGGGGAAAATTCCAATTGGAGAATTCCACAGTCAATTTCTATTGATAAAAGCCACCAATTGGAGATCACAGAAGTTGGTGATCACAGAAGTTGGAGGAATCACCAGTTGGAGACTTCCACTGTATAACGTCTGCTGGGGAGAAATAAAGTTGGAATATATACATGTCATGATATTATTGCTCATTAATTTAATATTGTAGATTATTCAAGAAAATAACATTGCAAGATGTTACCTGATTTCGAGTATTACATCGGTGTTTTCACTTGTGACGTTGTGTGCAATCTAAAACAGTGATCTCATATACAACTGCGTCAGATTTGCGAATTATTTATCCTTTTCTTAAGCCTTGTGGTCCTAGATGCTCGAAAATATTAAATACTTTTAAAAAGAATAACTTACTGATTTTCATTTCCTGGTGGGCTCAATTTGTGTCTTTCTTTTAATCGAATAGGTTAGAGAACACCATCTTATATTGTCAGTAGGTACATTAAACTATGTTGACTTAGTGACAAACTTAATTTGATCACTCCAATTTAAAGAAAAAACCTTTCGATGTGTATCTTTTATCCTATGCAAAAGTGGCTTCGTTTTATTATTTCGTTTCCATCACTCATATTTTTCTTGCCTTATCAAATGGGTACATATACTGTATGTATGATAGCACTATCACGAACATATTATAGGTTAAACAATTATTTGTTATGTCAGTGATATTATTTATAAATGTTCTCTAATATTGTGTATTGACTTAATACTTTGTAAAAAATAAGCTCAACAATCATTCTTTGTTTCAGAATTCATCCATTTCAAATGATTCTTTGAAAAGGAGCCATTTTCTCGGTTCACTTATTGTCAGGGTTTAGGAGCTGTAGCTAAAAGCAGTGACGAAATTCGTTTACACTCTTAAATTATGCTCAGTTACATTGAACACCTGCCGTAACTGAATGATAGCTTTACATTGATAAATAAGAAGTAAATATATCCAAATACTATTGCAAGGGGTATTTTTTTGCAAAAGTGTATAGCCCTTCACGCAATTCATGTAGTTTAAAAACTCATGTCTTGAATGTCATTATCTTTGATCAAGTATACGTTCTAAGCATTAGGAATGATATTGTTCATATTGTTTCATCCTACTACCTGTTTGCATGTTTTTGTTCGTTTATCAAATATACGCATGTACTTTTCTTATCATGTCCACGTGTTTGTGAATGGAGGATAAAGATACTATAATAATGTTTTAAAGATGAATGCTAGATCGTTAAACACGTTGATTAAATATTAACATATTTTTAAATCACATTTATGAGAGTTAGGCGAAGATTTTGTGATGGAATTTATATTTGCTACTGTACAATAGGGGAGGTTACTGCGTAGGAGACGAACATTTTCTTAAACCGGTTTAGCATCAAATCAAGTAGGACCTACTCCGGTGACCTCAGACGAACATTCGTCTAAAAAATGGATTGAAATGGACAATCATAAAATTTTGGGCTATGGACTTATTGAAGACAACTGTATGGTAAGTCTTAATGCCGTTTGTTTTCATGATGGTTTAAATGATAAGAATTGTTTGTTATTTTTTATCACGCACAGGTATGCGCCCCCCCCCCACATAGTAGGTACCGCAAGTAATAGTACTTTATCGATCATAGATCTGTCATCATTGTAAACAGACCCAGTTTAAGTGCTTATAATTCGTCTTTTTGAATGGTCAATATAGTTTTTATCCACAACATTACTAACATAAATGTTTATATTTCGTAATTACATCAAGTTCAAACAAAATACAAATCGTAATAAAGCCAATCTGACCGGTTAAGAATTGCAGACGCCCGAGTTAAACATCACTTTACGTCCGCCATTTTGACAAAAGTGGAAGATCACATGCACTAAATATGGTCTATTTTTTGTCGCATTCTAAGAATATAACTTGATGACGAAGGGTGTTTTCCAAAGTTAAGAGGGGCCTCAATTGGGGAAACTATTGTTTTTGTTGTTTTTAAAACTATTCCTTCTTAAAAACAAGCAATTAAAAAAAGGGAAATTTTCAAATAGTTTTTACTTCTGATCGGCACATTCGGCATGGCATGGCATAGTACATAACTGATCTAACAGCATTATTCTTTACGACTAAATCACAAACTCTGCCCCCCGTTTTGCCGCAGGCTGCCGATTTACACTTAAAATCACCCACCGATAGCCTCAGCAGGTGCGCACAGCCTATGCCATAATGAATTACGCCCCTTGTCTCAATTCGTTATTCACTTCCGGTTTATCCGAAAACGCATGGAAAACTCATTTCTACTGAATTTATTGACTATTTGAGAATTTCTCAGTGAGTATATTATATCTACGTTTTTCTATACGTACAAATACATCCGTTCACGCAATGTTTTAAATAATTTGCGTCTTCTGGACGCTTAAAATCGCAATCGATCGGTGTTCTTGTTGTTACATGACAAGCAAAAATTACTTTCACTTTCGTTTTTTCTAAATAAACATCTCAAGCGGATTAGCGGTAAATTAAAGCAATTAACAACTTGATACTAGACAAATACTTGATTAAGAAATGCCGATATACTTAGAAAAGAACATATATTGAAGAAAAAAACAGGAAATAAACAAATTAAAAGAATGTGGGTCACTAAATTTAATGGGGTTTCACATTGTATATTACCTACAAATTCAGCAATAAAAGTCATAATGACTCATATTTGTCATTTAACTGAAGATTGTGTTAGTCTAAGTGCATTGAAAGTGTGTTTATAATAGAAAGGGTCAATTAATTACTCACCATTGACCCATATCAGCATTTGTAACTCTTTTCAGTCTACTGACCTTACTTTTTTGTACTTTCAGTTACTGAATTATCCGTTATGTCAGATGATGACATAAATTGTTCACCAATTCTAATAAATAAATATTATAAGGTTAGACATATCACTTGTCATTTATAATAAGGACATTCCAACAGAAAAGACATATTTAAGAATGCCACATTTGGACTTTTGTATGGTATATACACATGGAATTAGAACTGGCCGCTCTCAACTAGTAATTTTTGTTCTACTTTTTATAATCAAATACATGACACAGTGGTTTTTATATTGAAATGCACTGTGAAAATGGTATATATACAACATGTGCACATTTGTTTTAATCTAAAGGAGAAATGTGAACCAGAAACTTGTTATATATACAATTGTAATAGAATGTAATATCTGACAGACGAATAACTCGTGTTAGTGTTATTCAAATGCTTGTAAGTTTAGTTACAATTGTGATAGAATCAAATGAATTACACCATTGTTTTTCTCTCATAATTCCCTTTAAAATGGTGTATAACATTTGCATATTTGTTAAAGTTTCAAAAATCACTTATTTTACCTACACATAGTGACATTACTCCGCAAAGCTTTGTCTGCTTTTTCCCCTCAAAATTTCCCCGGGAATGGGCGTAACCTAGGTTCCCTTTGGTGCGAGGACATTTTACCATCAGTTCATCCCTGCAAGGAAGGAATTTAAGCAGGCGTTAGTCCACCTAAATGGCCTTCAACGAGTCTTTTGACGATTTTTAGACTATGGCAGACACGAGACAGGGATACATAATGTAGTTAGTGTCGGTTAGAACCAGCCGCCCGGGTAGCCCAGTTGGTTAGAGCGCCGTGCTAGTGTTCCGGCGGTCGTGGGTTCGAGCCCCACACGGGGCGCACTTTTCCTCCCAGGTTTACTTTAATAACAAATGTCAAAATAATAAAAAAAGTATCCCTGATCGCTAATTATTGTAGCTTTTTAAAGCCGGGGTTGGCTGGACCGAAAATCCCCAATATTCCCCGAACCTGGGGAGGCCATGATTACAATTGACTGGTGCAATAGTTAGCAATAGACTTGTGTCAATTGAATTTAGTTTGAAGGATAAACAATAACACTTTTTTACCTTTTTTTCAAAAAATTGATTGCAGACATAGAAACAGTGATTCGTCACAATCGTGAGCTTATGCAGACATAGAAACAATGATTCGTCACAATCATGAGCTTATTTTTTTGTCATACTGTACCAAATTATTTGGGAATATTGTTAAGCACATGTTTTAATCAGGGCTTCTAAAACTTTGGAACCTCAATCGGTCCGGACCCGGCGACGACCCCCCCTCCAGAAAAAATAATCCCCCCCACCTTAAAAACTTTTAATAATACCATTTTACCTCGGGACAATTTTTCAATAAGAACTCCGTCAAGTATGAAATATTTCCATTTTGGAAGAATGCTGTAGATCTTTTACATTTGAAGATTTGGAAATTATTATTGGTTATTCTTTAAAAAGTGTCAAAATTTGAGTAGATCTATGGTAATGCAATTAGTAGCTCAAAATTTTAATCCTTCAATTGTTATTTTAAAAACTGTTTTACTTAATGATAAAGGAAATTTATTCATTTCATTAAACAGATGTGCACAGGAAGGTACGCAATTCTAATTTTGTTAATTTTATCCAAAATTGAAAACTTATGGCTAAGTATCTGTAGATGTTGATATATAAATTATATATACAATTGACTGTTTTTATTGCTTATTAGTGTTGGGAATCAGACTGAAATATTACTATAGATAATCGGTTTATGAAAACAATCAATGATCGATTATTAATCGCTTTAATCATTATTTAACTATCTTTGGTCATCATATATAAGGCATATAGATTTATAAACTACATGAACCAGTTTAAGAAAAAATGTTCCCTTACAATATTATTTGTACATTTATTTGTATAAATTACATTATTTATTCAGAATGCAACTATATATACTTTAGTGTTTACAAGTTACTATTACAGATCATGAGACCGCAGGCTCTAAATTTTGTGTACGGTATTGAATACATGTGTAAAGTAAACACAAAGAAAAATTTCAATTTCGTTTTGATAATCAGTCAGTAACAAGTAAAACAAGCAGTTGAATATTCTGTATGTTTTACAAGAACATTTTCTTTCAGAAAACTGAGAAAACTAAATTTTTACATGATATAAGAAGTAAACAATAACATTTTAAAACCACAAAAGTGTCATGTTGAGAACCAATCCTTTTGCAGTTAAATTACAAAGAAAATTTGTAATAAGGTACTGTAGTGAGCTACTGACATGATAATATGACTAGATAACACAACATAGTACCACATGAACATTTCAACATTAACATGTATTGACCAGAAACAAAATATATTTTCAAGACAATCTTTTAACTGGTAGTCGGTAGTGGTTACGTCTCTTGTTTCTATAATCGATTGTTCAAATTTCACTATCGATTGTCGCCGATGAAGGCCTTTCCGATCAATTGTCGATTATAACTGATCATTGGCACAACACTATTGCTTATACTTCAGTGTTTTGAGATTTCATTAAGTTTCAAGTAATATGTTTCATATACTATATCAATATAATTTCCATGTTCTTTTTTTATGTCTCCCCCTCTCTGGGGGAGACATATTGTTTTTGCCCTGTCCGTCAGTCCGGTAGTCCGTCAGTCCGTCCGTACGTCACACTTCGTTTCCGATCGATAACTGGAAAACCGCATGACCTAGGATCACCAAACTTGGTAGGGAGGTTGGTCGTGAGGTGTAGAGGATCCCTATTGTTTTTGGGGTCACTAGGTCAAAGGTCAAGGTCGCGGCGACCCCCAATATAAAAAACATTTCTGCTCAAAATCTTGAGAACGGTTTGACCTAGGTTCACCAAACTTGGTAGGGAGGTTGGTCATGAGGTGTAGAAGATCCCTATTGTTTTTGGGGTCACTAGGTCAAAGGTCAAGGTCGCGGCGACCCCCAATGTAAAAAACATTTCCGCTCAATATCTTGAGAATGGTTTGACCTAGGTTCACCAAACTTGGTAGGGAGGTTGATCATGAGGTTTAGAAAACTCCTATATTTCGGGGGGTCACAAGGTCAAAGGTCAACGTCGCTGTGACCTCTAATGTAAAAAAATATTTCCGTGCAATATCAGGAGAATGCTTTGATCTAGGTTCACCAAACTTTGAAGTGAGGTTGGTCATGATGTCTAGATGATCCCAATTGTTTTGGGGGTAACAAGGTCAATAGTCAAGGTCGTGGTGACCTTCCATGTAAAAATCATTTGCGTGTAATATCTTTATGTCTCCCCCATTCATGGGGAGACATATTGTTTTTGCCCTGTCCGTCAGTCAGTCCATCAGTCTGTCGGTCAGTCAGTCAGTACATCACACTTCGTTTCCGCCCAATAACTATAGAACTCTTAGACCCAGGAACTTCATACTTGGTATGCTAGTTGGTCATGACTAGTAGATGACCCCTATTGAATTTGGGGTCACTAGGTCAAAGATCAGGGTCAACGTGACCTTGAGGTGAAGAAACGGTTTCCACTCAATAACTAAAGATCCTTTGGGTCCAGGAACTTCATACTTGGTATGCTAGTTGTTCATGACTATTAGATGACTCCTATTGATTTTGAGATCAAAAGGTCAAAGGTCAAGGTTACCTTCAGGTAAAAAATGTTATGTTGGCAGTGACCTTAAGCTTAAAAATGGTTTCTGCTCAATAACTAAAGAAAGCTTGTACCCAGGAACTTCATAGTTGTTCATGACTAGTAGATGACTCCTATTGATTTTGAGATCAGTAGGTCAATGGTCAAGGTCACCGTGACCTTGAGGTGAAGAAACTGTTTCCGCTCAATAACTAGAGAACGCTTGCAACCAGGAATTTCATACTTGGTATGCTAGTTGGTCATGACTAGAAGATGACCCATATTGATTTTGAGATCACTAGGTCAAAGGTCAAGGTTGCCATGACCTTGAAGTGAAGAAAAAGTTTCCGCTCAATAACTAAAGATCCTTTGGTTTCAGGAACTTCATACTTGGTAAGCTAGTTGTTCATGACTAGAAGATGACCCCTATTGATTTTCAGATCAAAAGGTCAAAGGTCAAGGTTACCTTCAGGTAAAAAATGATACGTTGGCGGTGACCTTAAGCTTAAAAATGGTTTCTGCTCAATAACTTAAGAACGCTTGTACCCAGGAACTTCATTCTTGGTACGCTAGTCGGTCATGACTAGTAGATGACCCCTATTGATTTTGAGATCAGTAGGTCAAAGGTCAAGGTTGCCATGACCTTGAGTTGAAGAAATGGTTACCGCTCAGTAACTAAAGAACACTTGCACCCAAGAACTTAATACTTGGTATGCAAGTTGGTTATGTAGATGATCCCTATTGATGTTGTGATCAGTAGGTAAAAGGTCATGGTCACGATGACTGTGAGCTGAAAAATGGTTTCCGATCAATAATAGAATAACGCTTGCGCCCAGGAACTTCATACAATGCAAACTTCGTTTACATTTTCCATGATTAATCAACAACACTTTCTTCTCTTCACTATTTAATATAATCGAATAAACCAAACTTCACTGTTGGTTTGTCTCCAGTCCGAAGTTACAAATTTCATGTCCATCATTTATTTTTTCTCAGCTACGACCACACAATAGGGGAGACAAGCGCTTTTTCAAAAAAGCAATCTCTAGTTTAATAATGATATAGATAGACTATACTAATTAGTAATTAGTGATGTTCTGATGATCAATTATAATGAAAAAATAACTGGTATGTTCCTGAAATCAGTTTTTCTTCTTTCATCTTGTCAACTTTGTTTGGTTGTAATCATTAACAATATGGCTAAAGCAACAACAACATTAATAGTGTGTTTTTTTGGTGAAATTTACTGTCTTACTGCCTTCTTCCTTAGAGAAAACTTGTCCAGTTTTCACCATATTTTATGTTTTCCAAAATTGATAAGTGGAGATTTTATAACATTAATGAATAAAAAATCTTGACAAGACTTACTATAAATTAACAAAATAATATATGCATAAAAATCATGTAGTATATCGAATTAGCACAAGCCCACAACCCTGCACTGGTGAAAATTATGTCATCCGGGCTTGTTCTAATTCTGAATTTAATATAGCAGGGCAAAAATATGCCAAGCAATAGAGTAATAATTCAGACTTGTTCATCCTGAACTCTAATTTCGATGATATATTTTGCCATTAAAATCTAAATTAGATATTAAGCCTGATTTTGTATTTTTCCCAATGTCAACCTTTTTTCCCAAATTATATTGTACAGGTGGTAAAAATAATTCCATAAAATACAATAACTAGACATTTTCAATCCTTTACCTAACATAAGTAGAGTAAAGGATGATGAGTTTTTGTACAAGAATAAAATTACAAGTATGGTACCAGGTATTGTCAAAAAAAAATTCTTCTATTAGGCCAGTTTTTTTATCATTAGATTTACGGGAGATTTTTCAAAAAGTTGGGTAAGGAGGAGGAAATAAAAATTAAAATAAAATGCATAAAATGTCCCGAAGGAGAAATAAATAAAAATAAAATGGATTTTTCTTCGATTTTTTTTATTTTTTAAATCTTCTTATATCATGAAGACAAAACACACCTTACTTGTGTCAGCTTTTTCATAGGCTGAACAAAGGGTGAAAGACCACCATACAGTTTCAAAAGCATAATTAAAGATCCTTTTAAGGACTGAAAATATTTACCTTAACACAGTTCAAGCACTTATTGAAATTAATGCACCAGTCAATTGTAACCACGGCACCCCAGGTCCAGCCAACTCCGGGTAAAATCCATGTCCTGCAGGAACAAACTGAGGGTAAAATCCCTGCCAAATGCCCCCGCACCTCAGGGACCCTACGTAAGGCCCATTCCCCGCTATATTTTGCGCGAAGACAAAACCACCGGATTCACCCGGCACTGCGGGGCCACCTGGGAGGTAAAAACATGGCCCATTTCCCCGGCTATCCCCGGTATACCATAGACCGGGGCGGGGGGCTGTGGTTACAATTGATTAGTGCATAATTGTTAAGTAGATATTTGTTCAAATGCATCTATGCATACATGTGATGCATATATTATCAACCCATAGATTTTATGAAACATGTCAGTGTAATAAAGAAGTTAAAATGGCCTGCCCATTTCTAACCTTTTGCCCACAATATAAGCATTTCCTTTTAATAGTGAAGTGATCAAACATTGAACAAAGTTTAAGACACGGAAAGGAGGTCAAATGTTTTTTATGTCTTTAACATATAGCACCGTGACCATTTACCGTAATGTGGTTTTCATATAGAAAATATTACCAAATAAAGTCTAAGCCTTGATGGATATACGTATTCACTTCAAAGTTTGACAGGGCTTACGGAAGCTGATGATGATAGACAGTCAATATCTGTGAACTACATTAATTTTATATACTTTACCAAAGAAAATTCGGGAGCATTAAAATAAACTTGACAAGTGTAATATATTTCAAAATAACTGGTTAAAAACTGATTTTAGAATTGATCCTGAACAATATCATTCGAATTCCAGCTATTGGGATGCCCTTTGACACATGAGCAACTGATCAGTTTGACTTCTTGCACTGACTGCCAAATATTATCTTATGTTCCAATGTTTTCTGTCTTGCCAGAAACAAACACAATGTTATTATTAGCTCATTTTCAGTATTTTATAACGATTTAAATTATAATTAATTATTAAACAAATTGACAACTACGAACGTAAGAAGATACCTTGTGTTTTTCGCTTCAAATATGTGACCGTGAGGCAGTGTTTAATGCTCCTCAGAGTCAAATTCAGAAATAAATATCCATTTTGACTATGATGAACACGATATCATTTTGCAGTTTGTGTTTGTCAGAAGCTTTGAATATTTGCGCTGTAATCCAATTCATCCCTTTTAATATAACAACGTGAGCCAACGACTTTTTTATTGACAAACACAACCCACGAATTTCTGTCTCCTTATTTTGACCGGATGTTGTGCAATCATTCCACGAATCGCGAACAACATACTTGATCTACAAAAAATCACAATATACACGCCTTAAGTTATCGACGGTTTGATTTAAATAAAGTAACATAAACATCTAAACGTCTTGGTAGTAAAACCTTTCTATATAGCTGACATTGACTCGCTACTTTCACTTTTGACAGGACGTTGTTATGGTTACGGGTACCTTTTCTGTTTCCCCGCGTATTTGCGACTGGTTTACGTATTATTGAAGTAAAAATACCGATAATGAATGACAATTAGTACACCAGTTGCTTCTGAGATATTGGTTATAGAACACTAATTTTATTTTCTTCGTTACATTGGAGCAACGTTCGTCGGAAAAAATAAAAATAAAACTAGGAAATTTTATTTTATTTTTATTTGGGTTTTGCAATATTTAGGTACGGCGCTCCCGTAAATCTAAAGATATAAAAACTCTGGCCTTAATAAACAGCAACTTGAGTGGAACCGATTACCAATAGTCAAACCAGTGTGTGTATACTACGTGACAAATTACGTCATATATGCTACGTCGGAAGGCAACATTTTCCTTAAAATGAACACTTAAATCAAAGATACCTTTTTTTTTACACCACCATTTTAAATGAAACAAAGGGCAGTCTATGCCGCTTAAAGAGACCCGCATTTGTTTTATTACCGACATTTGATAAAGTCATTAGTTTCATCAAACACTTCGACAAACCCGTTTTCAAAATCATGTTTTGACAGTGCTCCATCAGACGGCCTTATTGTGAAAAGGTTTGTCGAAGTGTTTAAAGAAATTAAACTCGCAATCAAACTCTGGTAAATGGCCGAAAGCAAGGCTCCGTAGGTGGCGTAGACTGCGCTTTGTTTCATTTAAAATGGTGAAGAAATAGTAAAGTTATCTTCGTTTAAAGTCTTTTTTCAAATCAAAATATTGCCTTCTGACGTAGCATTTATGATGCAATTTATCACGTGGTATACACACACTGCAAACAGGAACTGATTCCCAACACTTTAGTTCTTTAAGCATTCTGTGCAACTCTCCAAACTTGCCCCAGGGTCTGAAGTAAAAAAAAAATGACCTAATAAATATTCTGCTTTGTGGCATGTTATTAAATGCTTGATCAACACCTATCCACAGAATATTATATATCTTAAAATGTCTGACCTCATCAAATGCATAAGAATCAGTTACTACAATTCAAAAAAAGATTTTGGTTTTAATTTTCTGTCACATAGCTTAGACTTTATAATTCTAATTAGCTCTTAAAACATGATTTAACATAAGACATATATGCACTTGCCAATAGACCATTACAAGTTAAAAGGCCATAAATCACTGATTGTGTAAATCACTGATGGTGCAATCAATTGGAAACAAATGGAAATATTACTAGATTTAGATTGGATGCCTCCATTCAGAGTTTATTATACTGGTCAGGATTTTGATCCAATCAGATTGTTTGTTATACCTAATCTGATGACAAAACAATTTTTAGGCGGAGCTAAATTAGTCCCACCCAATCAAGAAAGGAACATTACTTTGAATTTGTGTCATAAAGAAACAAAACTATCTTCCATATTTCTGTACATTTTCTAAGCATTCTCATTCATTTAGAATGTCAAGTCTCATCTTTGATCCCATTTCTAAATGTAAATAAAATCCGGTATTGCTGTTAGCATTTCTTATTACATCATCATATCAATTTATGTTTAAATAATTGCTTTGCTTATTTATTAGACTTAAAGTTAATAGTGAAACAGACAGTGTTTCTGTAATGAATATGGAATTCTTTATAATTGGAGATTTTGGAAATGGAAATTTAAGGGGTTTGCTTTAAGAATGAAGGCAATGAAAAATAATAGATTTTACATAAAAAAAGTTGTTAAAATTCAAATCTAAATCATACTCTTTACCTGAAAAAGATTTTTTAATTATTTTTTTTATTCTTGAAGTAGAGATATATATATGTCATATTTTCCATTTTAGAATTTTTAAAGAAAGTTGAAGAAAAAGAAATTTTAGAAAGAAAATTTTCAGTCATATGATTAAGTGAATAATATATCAGTTAGCCAGAGACCTAATGTTCTGCTTTGCTTTGCAAATGCTTTGTCTTTTTAATTGTAGTGCAGTGAAAGTTGTGTTTCTTTTATGAATATATATGGTACTCTTTATAATAGGAGATTTTACTTAATCATACCCTTATTGAACAATTTGTTATAATATAAGGGAATGGTTTCTGGAGGAAAAATAATTAAAGTAATAGATTTTATAGTATCAAAAAGGCTATTGATTGAAAGTATTAAATTAAATCTTTATCAAACTCTTCACTTTGATAATAATTTAAAAATTGAATGATTCTAAAAATATAGAGCTATATGTAATAATTTAAACAAATTTGAAGAGCTTGAGAACCAGAAACTTACAACTTTTAATATTTAGTGTAGCATCTTTTCTGTACTAGGTAGTGTCAAGGTTTTTCCTGCAGTCCTACTGTGGGGACATTTAAAAGTGTCTGACAAGTTTATGATATACACAGAATGGTGTCACTGTTTCCCACAAGGATCATAAAAACAATGAAAAGGCCTTTTTTAAAGAACGAAGTCATTCAATACATAGGAAAAGCAATAAATAAGGCCATTTCATAGTAACTTAAATTCAGACTTAGAAAAAGAAAACTAACCAGTATGGTGGTGCCTAGAATTATGCTATTTAAATGACTTATTAGTATGTGGAAAATGCAGCTATTATAATTTCAACAACTTTAAGGTTTAAATGACAGCATATTAATTATAAATTATTATTCACAAGTAGTTTTAAAGTCAATATGTTTTAAATTTTATTGGGACTTTCCTTATAAAAAAGTGGCGGTGGGGGACAATATTGTGCGAGTGTTCTTCAGGGTTGGAGCTGTGGAGGATGGTATATTAACGTTGACACACTTTAATAAATGTTGACACTCACATAGGATTATCAAATATATATTTTGATATTTAAAATATCCAATCAAGTTCCATTTCTTGAAATACATATATGATATGTAAACGTGAATTAATCGCCAAATTATAATAAATTAAAGCTGCACTCTCACAGATTTACCAATATTACAACTTTTTTTATTTTTGTCTTGGAAAAAGCAAATTTTTGGTAAATATCTGCAAATCAATGATTGAAGATTGCTGACAAAAGCTAACATCAAAGATTGGCATATTTCATTCGGAAATTAATGATTAATGGCTTAAGCCTTACTAACTATTTAAGAAAACTGCATAAAACATTAATATATAATTATATGTGTGGCATGTTAGTATTAAAAGTTTAGCAACTAAAAAAGAACACAAGTCATGCATTCAGTGACATAAAACAATAAAATTGTATTGTTCAGAATTTAAGATATAAAGAAGAATATAGTAAAATTAATGTACATTTTTATTTATTTTTAATTCAATATACATAAATCACGGACATATAAACCATAGTTTATAGGTCCATGACATAATATCATTGAAGGCTACTGACCCTGATCAAATTTTTATAAGAAATTTTTCAGTAGCAACTCTCTGACTGTTATCTTTGCCTTCATCTAAAAGCACCAAGTATTGTCATGGTAACTGTCTTTACTGTGTATAATTAAGATCTTAGTTGGTCATTTTCCTACTGATATTTATTAAATATAGTCAACTAAAGGGTGGTTATTGCCTGCTTATAGTTTAAATGATCTTATTGACAAAATAAATTGGAATGGTTGAAAAAAGCATATCATTTAAATTTGCTGTTGGAATATATTTTGTGGAATAAATAATAGAATTATATAGAGATATATATAGTTAACTTAAATAAATTTTGTTTTTAACTAAATTACTTAAAAAAATGAATTGAACTGTTGTTTTTTCACACATAAAATATTTGTTCATTCCTGGATCTTTTGATGAAACAAATATGTTTTAGATCACCTGCATCATTGTCATAAAAAACATTAGCCTATTCAGATCACTAAAACTCAAAACATGTTCAAGAAGTGAAAGCCCAAAATTGGCAAATACTGTTATATATCAGTGTGTGCATGTATACCACATTAATATGTGCAGTCACAAATGCTGCAACAGTAGGCAATATTCCTTTGAATGAAAAGGAATTAAAAGTTAAAACAGAAGACAACGTTTATTTTTCTTCACCATTTTGAATTAACTAAAGGACAGACTATACAGCTGCAAAGAGCCCTGTATTTGTTTTCTTACCGGTGTTGATAAGGTGATTACTTTTCTCAAACACTTTAAAGCTGCACTCTCACAGATTTACCATTTTGACAAATTTTTATTTTTTGTCTTTGAATGAGCCAATTTTTGCCAAAATATCTGCAAAGAAGTGATATAAGACTGCTGACATAAGATCTATATAAACTTATTTTAATGGCATAAAGCATTACTAACAGTTTAAGAAAAATGCACAAGTATCCATTTTTTAAATTAAAATCGGTGATCTGATTTTTTGTCAGCACTCTTTTAAATAAAAATCACTGGTTTCCATTCATTTTTGCATAAATTGGCTCATTCCAAGATAAAAAAAAAACTTTTTCAAAACGATTAATCTGTGAGAGTGCAGCTTTAATAGACCTGTAAAGACTTGTCATAGTGTGCCAAGAAACTAAACTCTCAATCAAACTTTGATAAAAGATCAAATGCGGGGCTCTGTGTGTGCAGCATAGACTATGCGAATTTTTATTTAATATGATGAAGAGCTAGTTAAGTTATCTTCATATGAAGCAAAAAAATGTTTCTACCTACCTACCTTGTGTCTACCTTGTGTCTTCTAGGGAAATGTTTAGCCCTTTAGGCTAGTTGATCCCTTTAGACTACTTCTATGCAAATCTCCACTCCGATCTGATTTTGTTTATCAATGAAAATATTGAAATTTACTCCAGTCTGATTTTTTGCTGATGAAATTAATACACATCACTTAGATCAAAACGTTTGTGTGCCCATAACTTATCCAGTTGTGATTTAAAACTGTTCACGGTGCTGCATGTAACAATATTATGTGGAAGGCCGTTCCAAATGGATATAGTACGATGTCCAAAAGAATTTAATCGAATAGACTTGTGAGCTTTAGGCATTGCAAGCTTCAAACAGTGACCTCTTGTTCCACTATTGTCCGCAAAATTGAAAAATACACTTGCATTGATGTCATCAACTTCGTGAATAATTTTGAAAACTTGTATCATGTCAAATCTTTTTCTACGGTAGTCCAATGTTGGGAGATTCAGTTCTTTCAATCGTTCTTGATAGGAAAGTCCACGAAATTCAGGTATTAGTCTTGTGGCTCTACGTTGCGCATTCTCCAGAACTTGCTTACACTTCTTCGTGTATGGGAAGTATATTAAATTTCCATAGTCCAAGTGGGAACGAACAAGAGACTTGTACAATGTTAAGAACAAGGATTTGTCCATGAAGGTGAATTTCCTTCTAATAAGCCCAATGATTTTGTTTACTTTGTTGACTGTATTAGGCCAAAAAAAAAAATATGTCTGGTTCAGGAAACGTTGTCCCAAAAAATTAGGAGGGTAGGCATTTTTTCCATTTTTTTTTATTTTTTTATTTTTTTTTGGACGTATGTTGTCTATGTGTAGACGATGCACAGAGCAGTCAGATCACTTTGTAACTCCCAGCCTGTGGTATTGTGATGTGTGCTTGTTTCAATGCAGTCATTTAACCACATAATAACAGAGCATTTCAACCCTGTATTATCTGTAAGGACCACAATGGAAATAAGGTTTTATTTTAACTCTTTTTTTTGTTATCCTTGACATAAATGTTATATATGTTTATACATGTTCAAATTTGTATTTGTCATGTTATATGCAATTTTTATGTCGAATAAATCTATCTAATCTATCTAACCATGTATCATCTTTGTTTATTCACATTATTTTCCTTTTCTATGCTTGCTGTTTATGTACCCTATGCCTTTTAGTCACCCTCTGTACAATGCTAACCTGCACAAAGAGTTCACAAAAGAGATTCATGTACAACCTAGTATTTTATAAAAAAATCCATTTTTTAAAGATTTCTGTCGACAATTTTGTTTAAAATATCTTGTAAAGATAAGTCACTTTAATACATCTCTTTTGTGAATTCTGTCATTGGAACAAATGCACATTGTGAGTGGTGTTGCACAAAATCATATAAGGCATTAGCTAGGCAACCTTAGTGCACTGAGGACCTAGGGGTCCAGGTTAGAAGAGCAACAAAAGTATTATCCAATACTTTGTGAGTTTAATATTATTAATTGACTGTTGATATATTTCCCAAACACAATTATTAAAGTACAAAATGCGTACATTCAATGACATGGCAATTTTTTCACTGATATATATTTAATGACATTCACTGAAAATCTTCTGATACTTTTACTTAAAGGGGTTGGTACTTTTTACTTTATATAAGTTTTCAAACATATGACAGTGTACAATTCAACACTCCAATGATAAAATGTTTGCCAAAAAATCTAGCAGTGATAGATACAGTTACTAGTCACTGCATTTTCAACTACATGTACTGACAGAAAGCACATGGAAAAAATCTTAAAAAGAGTTTTACAGTTTAACATTTGCCCATTATGTATTCAAACTAGTTGCGGCTTCATATTTGGTGGCATACAGTTTGGGGTTGGTTGGCCCATGGAGCTCCTCGAATACTTCCGAAGCTGTGCAACCATGCTGGACCGCTTTCATGACCTGCCGCTCTGCTCCATGTTCACATTTTTGGAGTTTTATGGCCATCAAAGTGGCTGGTGAACACGCCATGGGCGCCGCCATTGTTGTGCGCTCTATTAACCCAAAGATCGATATAAACGCGCTCTATTAACCCAAAGAGCAATAACTACAGAAAAGAAAATTTTCAATACGCAGTATAGCGGTTTTCGACCGCGATTTCGAAAAAAAAGTTAGGGTCGGCGGGTAAAAAATAGGGTCGGTCGGGTTTCCTGAACCAGACATATTTTTTTTTTGGCCTTATTAATGTGGGTTTCAAAATTCAAATTATTTGTGAAGAGCACACCCAGGTCTTTTTCAGAAAAATCCCTTGCAAGTTTGTGAACATTTCCATTCTCATCTATCATGTTATAGTCATTGTAAAATTTTTCATTACCAAATGACACAATTTTACATTTCTTAATATTAAATTTCAGTAACCAGTCCTTACTCCACTGACATAAACGGTCAATATCTTCCTGAAGCTGTTGTTGATCAGTTGCGGAAAGAATATTTTTATAGATTTTACAGTCATCTGCAAACATTTTACAGAGGCATCCAACTACATCCGGTATATCGTTCACGAAAATTATGAAAAGAATCGGCCCAAGTATGGAGCCCTGGGGAATTCCTGACAAAACTGGATTCCACTCAGATTTTTGACCATCAACAACTACTCTTTGTTTGCGTCCATTTAAAAAGTTCTCAAGCCAGTTCAAAATTTGTCCAGAAATACCATATGCATTTACTTTCTTGAGAAGTCTACGGTGAGGTACACTATCAAAAGCTTTTCTAAAGTCAAGGTATATTGTATCAACTTGAATATTATTGTCAACTGCTTCAGTCCAATCCTCCAATACTGACAGTAGTTGGATAATAGTGTTTCTGTTCTTACGAAAGCCATACTGACAGTCTGACAGAAGTTTATGACGTGACAAATGTTCAACTATAACAGCCCGAATTATTTTCTCAAGCAGTTTACAAATCACAGAAGTCAATGACACGGGGCGGTAATTTCCTGGGTCTGTTTTGTCTCCTTTTTTAAAAATGCATGTTACATTTGCTAGTTTCCAATCACATGGTAGGATCCCGGTGGTAACCGACTTCTGAAATATTTCGCTCAACGGTATGTATATTTCTTCAGCACATTGCTTTAAAAAGAAAGGATGGCAGTTATCTGGACCACACGCTTTAGAAGCATTTAGAGCTTTTAAAAGTTTTAACACCAACTGGGGTGATACAATAATATCCGAGATGAAATTTTCTTTTTCCAACTTATCCTCAAAATTAGGAATTTCTGAGTTATCTTCCCTCGTGAATACTGATGCAAAGAAATCATTTAAAATGTTAGCTTTGTCTTTAATTTCAGTAGCAATGTTACCGTTCTTATCTCTTAGATCACCAATCCCACTCCTGGTATTTGTCTCCCCTTTTACAAAACTCCAAAACGATTTTTGACTTGTTTTTGAACTTTCTGCTACACCTTTTTGGTATTTCCTTCTAGAGAACCGAATAGCTTTAGTTGTACTATTTCTTATTTTACAGTATGATTGATAGTCCCTATAACTACGGCTGTAGGTGTAACGCTTCCATGCATGATACTTTTTCTTGACCTTTCTCACACAGTAATAGTCCATCCATTTTGGTTTTTTACATCCCCTCTTAGTATTACACTCTGGAATATAACTCTCAACACAGAAATCCATATGCCGCAATAGAAAGGACCAAGAATCTTCAACATTCATATCCGCCATCTCCTTCCAGTTTACCCTACTTAGGTAGTTTTTAATTTTAACATAATCACCCTTAAAGAAGTTTACTTTATTTACTGGTTTCCTGTCCTTGTTTACTACACATGGAATTTCACAGATTATTGATATGTGATCACTTGCGCCGAGTTTGCTACTCAAAGTTAAGTTTTCAACTTCAGTCTGGTTATCAGTTAGTAATAAGTCTAAACAACTAGGGTCTTGACCCTGTCTATACCTTGTAACACCCTGTACATGTTGATTAAGAAAGTTATCCCTGAGGCATTCGACAAATGAGAAAGCAGGATGTGTTTCATTTCTGTGTACTGTCCATGTGGACCAGTCTATTTCCGGGAAATTAAAGTCACCCAGAATCACCAGATGGTCAAAAGTTAAACTACATGCTTGTGATAAAAGAAAATTCAAATTCCTCTGACTTACCAAATTACTTGAAGGAGATTTGTATATTCCCCCTATTAAAAGTTTTTTAGCATTTGCAAGTCTCAATTCACACCAAACAGACTCCGAAAAGTCAGCTTCGCACAAAATGTCACAATAATCTGCAACTATAGTCTCTTTAACATAAATAACTACCCCACGGCTGTTTTCTTGAACTTTAGCACTAAAACACTGATAACCCTTCAAAGAATACTCTCTAGAGTCAATGTTCATAGCTTTTATATTTTTTGGGAATACTTCAGTTACAATGATAACGTCAATCATTTTTATTGAAACTAATATTTCAAGCTCGTCAATTTTGTTTAACAAATTATCTGCATTTGTATAATAAATTTTCAAATTACATGAGGATTTCTCTTCTGACAATGAACTTTCAGAATAAATACTTGTAGAACTAGTGTTCAAGCTTTCTGCGACCGAGGATTTTTCTTCTGATAAATAACTTTCAGAAAAAATATTGGTAGAACTAGTGTTCAAACTTTCTTCAGTGTCTATAGAATTTAAAGAAAATGAACTATCTGATAATAGCGAACTGTCAAAACTTGAACTGTTAACATATATACATGTAGAAGAGTTTGACTGAGTGTCACTGGTGAAAAGAACCCCTCCTACTGGGTGGAGAGTTCCTATCTCTAGCTGGAATATAGTCGTGATCTCCTACACCAGCCTTATCTCTAGCTGGAATATAGTCGTGGTCTCCTACACCAGCCTTGTAAGGTGGTAGTTTAACTATTCTTCCCTTACGAATGGCTAAGCCAACTTCGCCTCCTCTCTCTCTACGCCTCTTTTCCTCGCGCAGCTCGAAAGCAGCCTTCCTCTGAACAAGGGTGAGATCATTTGTCAGATAAATACGAGAGTATTTTTCATGATTTTTCAATTTACTTGCAGCGTTCAAGACATTCCTCTTAGCTGGAAAGTCCTTAACTGTAAAGCGTACCGGTCTAGGCCGTGCATTATTTGGCACGAGTTTACCCAACCTAAATACATTGTCAACAGTCACATTCAAGTTTAATGTATTGTTAATAATAAAGTCTACTTCCCTGATATCCTCTTCTTTTCGTTGTTCAATGCTAGGATTTGTGCTTTCCGGTAAGGAATAAATAACAACATTCAACCTTTTCAATACCCTCTATGAATTTTCTTCACCGGATATTGATTCATAAAAAAAACTTGCTGTATGGTGCGGAGCTACTTTTCGCTATATGTCTAAATGGAAAAATCTTCTCCTCAGATCCTGCTGGCCTGTTTTCAAAATAATGTCACAGAAATGTTCCTAAGGTTACCATCTGTCAAATTCCTTTACCATATGTTGATCCATAAAAAATATGGTTTCAGAAGGGGGGGATTAGTGGGTGTGGTAGTGGATCTTCATCAAAAGTGTTCAAATGTCCCTAAAGTGAAAGCCCTGAGTTATTTACACCCCTTAAAGTAGTAGTCTTACACATTTATTTGTTCATGTTCTGTCAACAACTATGCCGTGTTATTTCAATTTTTAGCTCACCTGTCACATAGTGACAAGGTGAGGCCTAAAAAAAAAAGGTTTGTTTCCTGTTACATGCCCAAAAAAACATGGGTCGGTAGGTAGGGTTTTTTTTTTTTTTTTTTTTTTTTTTTTTTTTTTGACTTTCTTTATAAAATGGAACATCAAAATGAATGAGTTCGTTAAATTCTACCACATGATAATATATGTCATTTTGGGGGGTAGTGGTGTGAAAGTAATATATATTTATTACTCAATTTCAGATCTGAAGTGACTATAATAAACCAAGGAAGATGTTTGATACAGGCTAAACTGTCATGTAAACTCTGGGGATAAAATAAAATTACCTTGAAAACATGAGACTTTGCATTTCAATTGAACATTTATTATTGACTAGAATGAATGTCAAAAACATTAGTAACAAAGAAACAGTACATTAAAATAATAAAAGTAATACTTTTTTCAAAGTGAATATGTCACATCTCTGTAATATATGTGTCCAAGACTGGAGAAAAGGAGCTTATGGGCCTTCAAAAAGTAGACATTAACCAGTTGTTGTTGTAACAACACAGACATCTATTGAAAACAGGACTCAATGATTCTTGCCATATGGTCGTTGGTACACAGGTTCAAAACCGGCACTTAAGCAATCGGTACAGATTGGCAAGACAGTTTTGAACCTCTCCAGGAGTTCTTGAGATACTTCACCTGGTGAAGTACCACAGTGGCAGCAGAGGTCTTTCCGGCCTAAACTAGAACTGTAATATGGCAATTCTACAGTATCGGTGCATTTCAAATGTGGCCTTACATGTACAATATCATCTGGTCCACTTATGAAGGACCCACATGTATAGTCAGTCTCACTTATGATCATTGTAAGCCGCATAGTTTGACGTGCCGTCAGCTTATTTTTTGAATAAATCACACGTGGCTTTCTGCATTCGCAGCAGTCAATTATGTACCTTGCAGTCTGAGCTGTCAATGCAGGAGCATCTGCAGTTGGTTGTTCGGAGTTTGTAGCATCTTCTGTTTCAGCTGAAACTACAGGAGGATTTGTATTACAAAGATTCCCACTTGACTTCTGTTTCCTTGCCTTCTTCTTTTTCCCAGCCTGTGTGTCATCAAGGACAGGTTTTTGGTAAGAAGGCCTGCTATCTTCAGTAGTATCAATACCTTTCAACTGATCATACTGCTTGTAATGATTGGTGTCACCATCCAGAACAGGATCAGGTAGCCAGTCGAGGAACTCTCTAGGTACTGTACTTGGAGAGCAACATGCTGGGTCTTCACATTTCCTGATTTGGAAGTTGTAGTGCCGCTCACGGCAATGCTTCTCCATCCACGACTGGTATGATGCACATTTTTTTGTGTGTGCCTTTTGCAGCTTTGTAAGGTCAAGATCAGGGAATAACTCGCGCAAATGACGCTGTATCAGGTCAATGTCAGCATCCTGTACAGGTTCAGGTGTTCTGAAGGGGATATCCTTTAGTTTTAGCCTCTGGAACCTCGTTGCCACCATTTGTTGAACAGGTTTGATACTAGATTCCCAGGTGCCTTTCAGTGCTGGATTTTTCCTGATGGCATCTCTAATTTGTTGCATACTGCCACAGCTTTTGAATTTGTTTTCACCACCAGTCTCAACACTTCTCTCAAGTGCACAGTTCTGCAAGCCAAGATTTAAGATACTCATCACCCTTTCTGCTGGGTTAACCCAGCTGTTCCCTGGAGCACACCTTCCCAAAACAACCATGTCTAAATTCAGCTCCCTGAAAATGCAAATTGTACCACATTTAACGGCTTCCAGAGTGTTTCTCTGGTCTGTACCACCATCAGAAAACTTGAAAAGTATGCTGGGATAGCTGGGTTTTTGTTTCAGGATGTTGCATATAGATACTGCATGCCGGAATGGAGATGAAATTTGCATAACCGAGTCATTCACTATAACGTTGACTTGCCCCCTGACAAGAGACCCTTTAATCTCTGTTGGTGTGTCACTTTCCAAGTACACAGATGGACACAGACTGGATTTGGTCATGTCATGGTCACAGGCGACAAGCGTTTCAGCAACTGGAGAAATGGTCTTCTTCCCCCGTACTCCAGTTGATACTGGCACTCCAGGATCACCAACTGGAACTTTAGCCTTGTCATCACAGCAAAGTAGCAGGGCCTTTGGACCTAACTCAACAAGCTTGGACTTCATATATTTCAACTGTGCAGCACAGTAATGAGCGTCCTGGTGGCTGACTCTAAGCTGGCGCCTTTGAATTTTATATTGTACCCTAATTCTTCCAGTAAAGTTCAATGCAGCGTGTGTGTACCTGTTACGTGGCGTAAACTGCAGTCGCACCAAACTCTTCGATGGAATCAATGTTCCTTCAGGACAGTCATTGGCGGCTTCTGCTACAAGTTCGTCCAGTGATATCCACCTGCTGATATGTGCCTCGCCATGTCGCCTGTCATCAGGTGCGGTTATGTTTTCCACCTTTTCTTGTAGTGTCTGGAAGAATATGTCGTACTTATCATTTGGTCTGCCCGGATTCAGTTCTCTTAGATCAGCCACTAGGCCAGTCTCTCCTAGGGAAATCAACTCAAGACGTTGCTGTGTGACCGGGTTCGAAGCAGCAGATGCATCAAGAGCAAGCTCTTTGTACAAGAAATCCATTACTGCAGGTTTCACTGAAGATATCAGGCTGAGCTTCTGTTTGAAGTGCCTTCTTTGGTATCTGGTGTGATATTCAGGGAGTTTGTTGTGTATCTTAGAAACAACTCGCAAAGGTTGAACCTGAAAATCATTTTCAGTCCTGTTTTCATGAACTCGCGCTGCAAAATAGATCATACAAATGCCCCCGCCTGGGCAGTAAGAATACAGATCTATTGGGACGGACAACTTAAGACTTTTAAAATACCTATGTTTTTGTGTGGGGTTATCAAAAGGCTTGTTGAGATGGATGCTTTCATCAAACACAATAGGTTCATCATAGGAAGCTTGCGACATAACATTATCAAACAATTTGTAACAATCGCTAATAAACGGTAGCCTTTCCCTGTAGTCTACAGCAATGTCTTCCATTACAGTCCTAACTGGTTTGTTTTGTGACTGATTCGTGTTTTGTTTCTGTAGCTGTTTTTCAAGGTAAGTGTGGTATTGTGCA
Source organism: Mya arenaria (assembly GCF_026914265.1). Taxonomy (NCBI): domain Eukaryota; kingdom Metazoa; phylum Mollusca; class Bivalvia; order Myida; family Myidae; genus Mya; species Mya arenaria. The sequence continues at coordinate 41,373,289 of NC_069135.1, forward strand.
AAACACTTCCCAAGATTTTCAACGACAGTTTTAAATGATAACCATTTATCACTACTTTGGAATACAGGTCTACAGGTAATACTAAATAATGCATCGGCATGTGATTGACACTGAAGACTACTGAGAGGTTGACATTTGGATTTTTTCCTTTTATAGTCATTATATCCCTCAAATTTATCAAAAGATGTTGGCACTGGGTATACGTCTTTCCTTTGCTGAGCCACGTCGTTGATGGTCGTGTGGTGATTGGTCACGTACCACCGGGCATTTGTGAGCACCTGTTAGAATAGAAAAATGAAAATCTTTTAACGTTGCTTTATCTGATAAATAAATTTGAAATTGGATCAGTAGGTTTGGAGAAGAAAAAAATCAAAGTTTTCTGTATAGCCATAAATTGGCGGCCATGTTTTTTGAGATATCAAAATTCTTTGAACAACTTTGGTAGAGGTTCACCCAAGGAACATTTCCATGATATATTTTTTTTTAAATTGGACCAGCAGTTTAGGAGAAGAAAAATCGCAAAGTTTTCTGTATAGCCATATAAGGAAAATTGGCCCCGTCTCTTGTTTAATATGATCCAGAATTAATGATAAAAAAAGCTTCATAGGTTGACTTTACATTTTATACCCACTTTAATTTTGTCAGCAAATATGGTCACTTTAATAGAATTATTTATAGATTTAAAATCTGGAGCCAGATATTTCAAAATATAAATATTAAAACAATGGCTTGTTGAATAGATGCCATTCTCTGCATTTAATTTACCTGGACAATGTAAGCACCCTCGTCATCAACAACACATTTGTGGAACACCAGGTCACGGTGAATCATATCGGCAACCACATCATTGTACAGCTCATCTTTACGATTGTTACTGAAATAACAATAAAATATATTCAAAACTAATTCATATTTAATATATATCAAATTATATATCAGCTGTGTGCATTGCAAGCAGAGTAGAGCCTGGTCAGACACCGTCTCAGAGAGGCGATGTCTGACCTGGAACTACTTCACATTGCAAACAGAGTAGATCCAGATCAGACAATGCCTCTCTGAGGTGGCGTTTGATCTGCTCTACTCTGTTTGCAGCATGACACAACAGAATATTGCCATCTACAAACATAGAAGACCATATGTGGTGCAACATTTGAGGCGAAGTGGCTGGTCTAGATCTGTATTGTTTGCAGAGCAACAACTCTGGTTTTGTCATGATATGACTCATATATATTAATATATTTATATTAAATGTAAAGTTTTATTTCACAAGGTATTGACTATATTTTCAATGTATTTTAAATAGCAATTAAATGTTTATTTCTGCTATGAACTGAATTTAAATATATGCAAAATTGTTTTTAGAGATGTTGGTGTTTATATATATATACATGTATATATAAGAGAGAGCCCGAGAGAGAGATAAAATTTTTAGGCCTTGCCCCATGTGGGCCTGGGGCATGCCTATGTGGCACAAGAATTTGGACCACTGCTTAATCCTTGCATGATCGTAAGAGGCGAGCAAAAGGATTTGAACGTGAATCTGGAGTTTCTGTATCTCTGATTCTCCAGCAGGTATTAAGTTGTTGGATCCATACCCCATATATTCATCTCGATGTAAATGAGGTGTGGATCTAACACGTTTTTGCCTGAATGGCGCCATTTAAAAATACAGTGTTGCAGTGCCGTAAAACCCAACTCAATCAATCAACTCAATTTTTTGGCCTTATACCATGTTTTTTTCTTTGCGTGAACTTTCTGGCCTGACATCAGTAGGTTGAAGGCGTTCACTGTCTGAGCAGCGGAGATCTTCTCAGTTTTTTCTGCTGTCTCGGCCATAGAAGTTTGGGAACATTTCAAGTGAAGTGTCTTTATGTCTGAATAAAACTCCTTCAGATCCCCGATGGTCATGTCAGGCTGCACTGTATACAAGTCTCCATCTTTGAGGCTAGTCTGCAAAAATAATTTGGCATTCTAGCACCGATTTATAAAACATCTATATACAATTGTTTAAAAATGTACCTTCATATATAAAACATATATTGTGGTATTAACATGGAGTAATGTTTATACTCTAAACTAAGATTTTTTGTGAAATAATTTTGTTAAAGATTTTTAATATTGTCTGGTAGAATTTATAGATTTGACAAAGTTGCTTCTATTTTCCGAGTGGAAGAAAGAGGATAGTAAAATTTTTCGAGTGGTATAGAGAGGATAGTAAGATTGTCATAACATCATCGAAAGATTCGGTGTTGAATTTCCCGAGAATATATATTTTGCAGAAGTGTGCTAGATTTTTTCTTACCGAAACCTTTGCAATAACTTGAAATCCTTCGTCTTCAATTTCGCCATGGATTTGGTTAAATACATCAACTACTTTGAAGTGGTGATGTACTGTTATGATAGAGTTGACGTTTGATTTGATATGCATACAATTTTCTGTACGGACAGCAATCAGCGAAGACGCCATTCTGCTTGGTCATTGTAGCAACGGTTCTGGTAATCTATATCGCCTAGGCGTATGCAGTGAGGATTTATAACGAGATTTCGAGCGTCTAAACGACACGGTGCCGGTGCGTGAAATTTACTTGATCGTGAAAATCACAAAAATATCTCGAATATACGATGCCGACATTTTTGGACATAAAAACTTTTGAGTCGGCGGTTTAAATAGAGGGTCGGTCGGGTAACCGGAAACACACATCTTTTTTTTTTAGGCCTGAGCTTTTGTGATCACAATTTGTCCGTCGTCCGTCCGTCGGTCTGTCCGTAAACTTTTACTTTAAACGACATCTCCTCATAAACCGCTTAGCCAATTTCATCCAAACTTCACAGGAATGTTCCTTGGGTGGTCCCCTTTGAAAATTGTTCAAAGAATTGAATTCCATGCAGAACTCTGGTTGCCATGACAATGGAAAGGAAAAACTTTAAAAAATCTTCTTCTCCCAAACCACAAGGCTTAGGCCGTTGATAAATGGTAGGTAGGATCACCAAATGGTTCTCTACCAAGATTGTTTAAATTATGGCCCTTGGGTCAAAATTGGCCCCGCCCCGGGGGGTCATGGGTTTTCTCTATATGTTTATAGTGAAAACTAAAAAAAATCTTCTCCTCTGAACTTACTTGGCCTAGAGCTTAGATATTTGGCATGATTCATCGTCTAGAGGACCTCTACAAAGTTTGTTCAAATTATGGCCCTGGGGTTAAAATTGGCCCCGCCCCGGGGTGTCATTGGTATGCTCTATATGTTTATAGTTAAAACTTCAAAAATCATCTCCTCTTAACTTACTTGGACTAGAGCTTAGATATTTGGCATGATTCATCGTCTAGTGGACCTCTACAAAGATTGTTCAAATTATGGCCCTGGGGTGAAAATTGGCCCCGCCCCTGGGTGGTCATGGGTTTTCTCTATATGTTTATATTAAAAAAAAATCAAAAATCTCCTCTGAACTTATGTTGCTTAGAGCTTAGATATTTGGCTTGATTCATCGTCTAGTGGACCTCTACAAAGATTGTTCAAATTATGGCCTTGGGGTCAAAATTGGCCCCGCCCCGGGGGGTCATGGGTATACTTGATATGTTTATAGTTAAAACTTCAAAAATCTTCTCCTCTTAACTTACTTGGACTAGAGCTATGATATTTGGCATGATTCATCGTATAGTGGACCTCTACAAAGATTGTTCAAATTATGGCCTTGGGGTCAAAATTGGCCCCGCCCCGGGGGGTCATGGGTTTTCTCTATATGTTTGTAGTGAAAACTTTAAAAATCTTGTCCTCTTAACTTACTTGGACTAGAGCTTAGATATTTGGCATGATTCATCGTCTAGTGGACCTCTACAAAGATTGTTCAAATTATGGCCCTGGGGTGAAAATTGGCCCCGCCCCTGGGTGGTCATGGGTTTTCTCTATATGTTTATATTAAAAAAAAATCAAAAATCTCCTCTGAACTTACGTTGCTTAGAGCTTAGATATTTGGCATGATTCATCGTCTAGTGAACCTCTACAAAGATTGTTCAAATTATGGCCCTGGGGTGAAAATTGGCCCCGCCCCTGGGTGGTCATGGGTTTTCTCTATATGTTTATATTAAAAAAAAATCAAAAATCTCCTCTGAACTTACGTTGCTTAGAGCTTAGATATTTGGCTTGATTCATCGTCTAGTGGACCTCTACAAAGATTGTTCAAATTATGGCCCTTGGTCAAAATTGGCCCCGCCCCGGGGGGGGGGGGGTAGGATATTCTCTATATGTTTATAGTTAAAACTTCAAAAATCTTCTCCTCTGAACTTACGTTGCTTAGAGCTTAGATATTTGGCATGATTCATCGTCTAGTGGACCTCTACAAAGTTTGTTCAAATTATGGCCCTGGGGTCAAAATTGGCCACACCCCGGGGCTGATGGGTTTTCTCTATATGTGTTATAGTGAAAACTTAAAAAATCTTCTCTGAACTCACAAAGACAAGTAACGTCTTAATTTAAACTGGATAACATATTAAGTACACATACCAATTTTCAATATGGGCCACATACAACAATTAATAACAAATATACATATATAGATACACACGTAAAATCAAGTAGTGACAAGAGCTTAGATATTTGGCATGATATATCATCTAGTTGACTTGTACCAATATTGTTCAATCTTTGGCCCTGGGGTCCAAAAATGGCCCCACCCGGGCGGTCATGGGTTTCCTTATATATGTATATGATGAAAACTTATAAAATCTTCTTCTCCAAAACCAAAAGGTGAAGGCCTTAGATATTTGGTATGAAGCATTGTTTATCGGACCACTATTAAGATTGTTCAAACTTTAGCCCTGGGGTCAAAATTGGCCATGCCATGTGTTCATAGGCTAAGGTTTTCAATATTTTTATATAGTCTTATATAATAAAACTTTAAAAATCCTCTTCTCCAAAATATAAGACCTAGAGCTTTCATATTTGGTATATAGTGTTACCTAGTGGACCTACACCAAAGGTATTCAAATTATTGTCCCGGGGTCAAATTGGCCTTGCTCAGGGGTCATTTGTTTTTACATTGTCTTGTCACTTAAACATCTTTTCCCCTGAAAGTAAAGGTCAGAATGACTCCATACTTGATATGTAGCATCCTTACATGGTCCTCTCTCAACTTTGTTCAAATGGTTTTGTTTGGTCCCTTTTAGGGGTCACCAGAGCAAAAAATAGAAAAACCTTTAAACAACTTGATCTTATTAACTGCTTGATGGATCTTCAAGTCTGAAGCATCCTAGCATGGGCCTCTGTCAGGTCTTTTCAAATAATTTTGTTTGGCCCCTTTTAAGGGCCACCAGAGCTAAAATTAATAAAAAAAACCTTAACATTTTCTTCGCATGAACCCCTTGATAGATCTTCAGCAAATTTGGTTTGAAGTGTCCTTGCATGGACCTCTCTTTAATTTGTTCACATAATTTTGTTTGGCCCGGTTGCCATGGCAACCTAAAGGAAAATGTCAACAATTGGTTATAATCATCTTCTTCTCCTAAACCGCTTTGACAATTTTGATGAAACTTCATAGGAATGATCCTTGGTTGGTGCTTTTTCAAAATTGTTCAAAAAAATTAGTTCCATGTAGAACTCTGGTTGCCATGGCAACCTAAAGGAAAAGTGTCAACAATTGGTTACAATCATCTTCTTCTCCTAAACCGCTTGGACAATTTTGATGAAACTTCATAGGAATGATCCTTGGTTAGTGCTTTTTCAAAATTGTTCAAAAAAATTAATTCCATGCAGAACTCTGGTTGCCATGGCAACCTGAAGGAAAATATAGGCTGTCGTGTCCGCGCTGTGACTTTCTCTTATATGGACAGATTTTAAAATGACTTGCCATATGTTTTCGACATACCAAGACAACGTGTCGTGTGCAAGACCCATGTCCCTACCTCTAAGGTGAAAGATACACTAAGTGTTTATTCACAATGGAATGCTGAATATAAGGACATAAAGAGTGTTGGCTGTCATTTAGTATGATTGTTTTTTTTCTATGCTCAGAGGCAATTTAATATAACTTGCAATATGTATTTGACACATAAAGGCAAGATCAACTTTTTATGTACTTGTTCATAGATCAATGTCACATTGGGGGGCATTTGTCACATACTTTGACAGCTCTTGTTCAATATTCTTTGAGAAACAAGCTATATTAATAACAAAGGTTAAACTCTTTTACTCAGGTGAGCGATTTAGGGCCATCATGGCCCTCTTGTTATATAAATTATATTGTATTATGAAATATCATTGATAATATAATTATGTAGTATTTGAAAAAAACAACAACTGCATACTGTTATAAATAAAATATGTATATTTTACCAATATATTATCGATGTTGGCCTGAATTTGTATTTTTCCGAAAGTCAATTTTGTTCCCCAATGTGCAAGGCACAAGCGGTGAAAATAATTCCAATAAAAGTCACTAATTATTATTATTGTTATTATTATTAATAAACTATTACTGTTTCAGGAGATAAACAGAAACACAGAGGTACACATTCTGATGGAAAAGACAAAAAAAAGCATCTCCCATCATTTTGGCGTGGCTCAGATCAAGAGGAGAAATTTAAAAAAGGTAATACATGAGCAACTAAGAACATGCAAGTTGCACTGGTTAGAGTGTAAGACCCACCTCGCTTCATGAGAATTGATAATCATCAATGTATTAAATCAAGAAATTGAAATGTAAGTGTCTTGTCTTTTGCAGTGTTTTTGAAAAAGAATTTATTAAAAAAAAAACTAAATTATTTTTTAATATGATTGTGAATGTGAGATGTTTTCTTCTGATCATTCTCTCTCAAAACCAGAATTATAGCAAACATATTTCAAGTTGTAGATTTTTTTGTTTTACTTTAAATATAGTTCTGAGGTTGTATTTTAGGCAAAGCCTTTTTTTCTGCTCAATACAAACTTATTTTGTAAGAATTATGGCCCTTTGTAATTTTTAAACAAATATATATTTTTTTTATGTTTTTGTAAGCCCATTATAAAGGGACATTTAATATTTTCACCAGCTGCATTATAAAGTCAGACCAAAAGTGTCCAGTAAGTGTTCAAACAATAACTAATTTAGAATCCTTTCTCAAATCTGGTGAGCAATATATATAGGGCCATCTCTTTGTTTGTATGACAAAAAACAATACTCAATATTTGAGTTAAATTGACAAATATTATTGTAAAATGTTTTGCGAAGACATACAATTGGATTACTTTTGGGTTAATAGGATTAAGGTTTCTGCACATAAAAATATTTAGAATAATATTTGGGTCAGTCGGTTCATGTTCAATATTACTGATAGTATAAGTGGAAGCAGTGACTTAAAATAAATTACCAAACAGTTTATGCTCAATTGCTTTGAGTTAACATACAAGATATGACACTTGGAATACTAGATCTTGGTGGCATAAATAAAAGACCTTGTTTTGTCACATTAACTTGTAATCAAGCACTAACTTCCTCTAAATTTTCTTCAGGTGATGGTTGGGCACACACAAGAAGACATAGATCACAGGCGTCTAGCCATATGAGTAGACAGGAGTTTCACACTCTGCCAGACTTACTTCCTCAGACGAGCAGATTTAGGCTTCTCAAGATCACGCACTGCACACTAAGACATAGTCTTTGACTACAACAAGGCCTTAGGGGATGAAAGTACAGAGAGGTCCAATTGAAATCAATTCTGTGCTGCATCATTTCTTCATTCTGGAGGTTGATGGACATGATTTATGGCATCAAGTGTGCAGTTTGTCAACTAACTATCAACACAGCAGTCTTGTTCACCAGTGCGCAACTTGAGCTTTTAGCTTTATTGCTTGAAGCCACTGCATAAGAGGAGGGAAGGTGCAGGCTCATCAAAAAGTCTCAAAGTTGAAACTAGGAAAAGAAGTTTGTCAAGAGTGTGAATATTTGCTTTGAAAACAATTGTTATAATGATTTGGTTTCCTTTGAAACTTGATACATACTATGTGTATGTTGAATGAATTGAGATGCTTAAATAAAGAACCGCTATTCAAATATCAGGAAACTGCATTTTTCATACTAAAGGGTAAATGATGTCGCCATTTCCTGTATGTATTTAAATAAGATATGTTTCCACAATTAATATTTTTATGCCCCCACAAAGTGGCGGCATATAGGGTTGCCCTTGTCTGCACGTACGTCTGTCTGTCTGTACGTACGTACGTCCCGAAGATTGTTTCCGATCTAATTCTTGAAAACCGTTTGTCCAATCCTCACCAAACTTTAAACACATGTTTGTGACCATAATATCTTGATCAAGTTCCTTAGCCATGGAAATCGCTTTTGTCATTTAGGAGTTACGGCCCTTTATTTGCAAAAAAAGACTTGAAAAATACGTCCCGAAGATTGTTTCCGATCTAATTCTTGAAAACTGTTTGTCCAATCCTCACCAAACTTTAAACACATGTTTGTGACCATAATATCTTGATCAAGTTCGATAGTCATGGAAATCGCTTTAGTCATTTAGGAGTTACGGCCCTTTTTTGCCAAAAATACTTCAAAAATCATTATGGCTTATTTTCTGTGACAAAAAACCGAAGTGGGGGCATCCGTGTCCTATGGACACATTTCTAGTTAGAAACTATTTCTCAACGTAATGAAATAGATTAAATTTGTACAGCATTATATGAGCTTAATATGTGTTTTCTGTTTCCTTAAAATTGATGAAAAATTGTCAGAAGGTAATGAGACCAGTATCCATTACTGCAATCATACAATAAAAAATACAGGGACAAGCCCACTGCTCATATAATATAATTAAACCTTGTTTAGGGGCATGAGGCAAACAGAGTTACTTTCAAATGTTAAAGATGCACTCTCACACTTTGGAGGTTTTGACAACTTTTTTTCATTTTTAGCTCTACTGGCCAAAGGCCAGAAGAGCTTATGCGATGGTAATGTGTACGTAGTATGTGTGTCTGTAAACAATCCTCGTTAACATGATACATCCTTCAGTTTTGTAACTTGATGAAACCTGTACAGTATCTACATATCCATTAAAGCTCGGTTCCTTTCGAAAACCAGCCAGATCCGCCCATGAATGCCAAGATTATGGGCCTTGATAATAAAAAAATAGTGTGTCAGTAAACAATTGCTCGGTAACACGATACAGTCTTCAGTTTTGATTGTATCTTAATGAAACTTGTCCAGTATATCCATTAGAGCTCAGTTCCTTTCAAAAACCTGATCTGCCCATGTTTCCTGGATTATTGGCCTTGAAATTATTAGATGATGGGCCTTGATAGTATAAAAAAATGCTATTTTGTAATAAATGCTTGCGAATATGATACAGTCTTCAGTTTTGAGTATTCAGATACCCATAAGGGGTTGGTTCTTTTCGAAAACAGTGATGTTGACCACACAAACCCAGCCAGTAGAGCATAGGCCCTTTTGGGCCTCTTGTTTGTTTTGGATTGGTACCATCCAATTTTTGCGAAAAATGCATGGAATATAAGACTACTGACAAAAAATTCAATCGCAGACTTTTCTATTTAAGTTAAAACATTGATGTTTTATGCACTTTTCTTAAACCATTAGTAACATTAATCTTCGAAGGAAATATGAAATCTGGGATTTGATGTTTTGTCAGCAATCTTTTACCATTGGTTTGCTGATATTTACGCAAAAATTTGCTCATTCCAAGACAAAACAAAAGATGTTAAAACGGTATATCTGTGAGAATGCAGCTCTAAATGTTTTGGCAAACATGTTTTTGATTTGGCAGCACAATCAATCTTGAAAATTGCTTGATTTTACTGCTGTATTAGAAATTACAGGGGTAATGGGGGATTTTTTTAGTGTTTTTATTGCTTTTTGTGATTCATACAGTCATACTTCATTCCTCAGGGCACAACTTACAAATAGACAGAACAGGAAAATGGTCATTTTAAAAGGTCAAGGACAATGTAAGTTGAACAATCATATTTTGTTCATGGCTTGTATTTTTGGTATATTTTGTTGCATATATGCTATTAAAAAGTTGAAAGTTAAAACTAACTTCATAGTTGAAATGATTGCTTTGAATGGTATTGTCAGTTGAGAAACAGCACTATTAAGAAATATGTTAATGGTACTTTATTATTTTAATCAATTTTAGATATTTGTATGAAAATTAAAATCTTATTTTGTACATGAGACCTTTTAAACAGTTATTTATAATATAACAATGTGTAAATGAAGCTTTAGATCAAAACTTAAAGCTGCACTTTCACAGATTGTCATTTTAGACACTTTAAAAAATTTGTCTCAAAAGCTGATTTGGTTATCATTCCTCTAATTCAGTCATATTAGATAATTCACAATAGAACCAATCAAAAATGTTTGGTAAGACTGCCGAAAAGTTCATTTACATTAAATTGGTCGTAATGCTACTTTACCCATAAAACATCATTTTAGCCATAAATATGACAAAATGCAATCTGATCTTATTTCAGTAGTCTAATATCACTTAAAATTGGTCTATGCAAAAAATGGTCTATTTATAGACCAACAATAAAAGAGTGCCGGTAGTCAAAACGATCAATTAGTGAGATTGCAGCTTTAAATACACCTTTTTAAGACCGCTGTAAAATTCTAATGGTTTGCCTCAATCTTTAAAGCTAGCATACTGTTTAATTGACAGCCATACTTTTTGTTTAAAAGTGTCATGATATGTTTGTACAATGTGTTTATATAATTCATTAAAGAAGTCAAAACAAATTTGTTTATCATGTAATTTGTTTTCTATTATTTAAATGACCCAGACGAAAATTGGGAACGTCAGTGCTAGTTCTTTTACTGCTAATATCTAATGAAGTTTCTATTGGTGTAGCAGCAAGCAGGTGTTACATTAAGGATGCATCATATAAACCAAATTATACATTCATATGCACAACATACAGGCGTGTAGCCGCCTATACGTGAATACGCTGCTGAAAAAAAACATGGTTCTGAAAAAAGCACCGAAATAGCAGTATGCGAACTTGACTACATGATCCAAAAACTGGTCATTTTCCAGTACAAAATAATGCACATCGAAACGCACAGAATGCACTAGATTGCACCATGGTTTTCAAAATTTTCTGAGGGGGCATGCCCCCGAACTCCCCAGCACATTTATGAATCCACATGAATAGAGGGGTAGCTACGCCCCTGACATTATTGAAACCACAGTGTGGCTAAACAACACTTGTATGTTTATCCTACGCAGTGATCTCCCATGGAAAATGCAATCGTCAAAGAATCTAAAGGGGATGTTTATATGGACTAGATTTGAAATACAAGTGTTTAAAAAAGTTGAGTTCACTCACGAAGAGAATCAACCATACTCCTCACTTGTTGGAGTAAGATGAAAAGTCCACTTACCGCGGGAAAGAAAGTACATTGAAAATATTCATTTGATTCAATTGACTTTATCTTTTTATAAATATGTTGCAATACATAAAATACTTTATTTTTTATAATTGTTTACCCATGTTGAATTTTATTTGGCAAATTTATTAGAGATTTATATATTAAGAAACTCAGTTTTTTAGTATGTGAATGGTTTGGATCGGCTTCCTCAGCCGCTAAAGGGGTTATGTTTATGACATACTTTTTTAAATCTTTCGAACTTGAGTTTTTGAGTGAATTTAAGCGAAGCGTACAGGGTTTTGAAAATGCATCTTTTACTTGGATTTTATAGATTGCTATTACGAAATAAAGTATTGTGAATCAAACTAAGTGTTAAAGCTAAGCTATTGATGGCTGGAACCCTAAATGTTGATATGTGCTAAAATATATAGTCTTTGAAGTCCAAAATTTTGAAATGCGTTACAAACATGATTCAACAAAAGGCTGTTGCACAATCAGTTGATTGACATAATATTCGAGTATGTGTTATCTGCACCGGCATGGGCTTGCTCCCATCTTTTTTAAAAATGCAATTGAAGTATAAAAGAAAATCAACCTTGTTACTATTATTTCTGCAAATTCAATACCAAGGAGTAAAATAAATATAAGTGTTCAGATGCATTACGAGAAAATCTGGTGTCAAAACATGAGAGAGTCTCTTTAAACAGAAAAGTTTTGGCAGATACTCAGTCAGTCAGATGATCATAATTGTATAAATAATAGCTTTTAAACGTTGTCATTCCTGTTCATCAGAGGTCGATGGTAATGCATAGCATCATCGCACTGGAGTACGAGAACGTTGTATACAGAGTATGTTTAAACTGAACATGCGTTTGTTTATTTCGATGTCTTAAAACGTTTAAACTGTTTATAGGAACTATAACATTATGAAACAACAATTCTGATTACAGAAACTCATTGGCTCAATCTTTCCACATCCGCCCCTCCTTCGGAACAGAAATTGAATGGCTTAAAATGTTGGGCCGGGGAAGGTGTACTCCTCTAATTTATAGTCCGAAATAGGGCATTTTTATCTTAATATTGTATTTTCCCCGATATTGACTGAGAATGTATAAACGGACGATTCAAAGGGGTGGAGGGACCGACCCCCCCCCCCCCCCTGAATCTGCAATTGAGTACATGCATTAATACCGTCTCCGTAGCCTATTGGTTAAGGCGTAGCCTATTGAAGTCGTAGTCGTGGGTTCATTCCATGGTACATTTAGCTCGATCCCTTTGCCGCGTGATGCCTGCCTCTCGGTACTTTAAGGATGAAAGTGGTTTAGTGGTGTAGGTTTCTGCTTCTTACCCACGACTATGTGGGTTCGATCCCCACCAGGGGTACTATCTCATGGATGGCCTCTCAAAAATGACACAGTAACAGTTTCTAGCCAGGAAACGGACTCGAGAGTGATTTTATCAGCTAATCACCTTTAGCAAAATCGAGCTTGTTTATTTTAGTTAAATTTAACCAATGAAATTTGTACCCCTTCATCGGTGCTTTGAAAAATAATTAAATGACCCTGTTTGAAGCAAGTGCTTGCGCTTTCACGGTAATCCTTGACCGAGTGGTCTTAAGGAATACATTCAGTGTTCTCTAACCTTAAAGTCGATTAAAAATTCAATATTATAACCAAGTATCACCAGGAAGTATCTTTGGAAAATGCAAAATTAAACAAACAGTTTGATTTTTTATATTTATTAGTGAAATATGCATTTTGATAAAACAGTTTTCTGAAAAGGAATAATAAAACTACACATCTGACGCAGTTGTATATAATAAAACTGCTTTAGATTGCACACAAGTTGAAAATGCCGATGGTATACGCGAAATCAGGTAACAACTAGCATCTTGCATTGTTATTTTCTTGAATATTCTATCAATATTAAATTAATTAGCAATTATATGATGACATGTATATATCCCAACTTTTTTTAACCCAGCAGCTGTAATACTGTGGAAATCTCCAACTGGTGATTTCTCCAACTTCTGTGTTCTCCAACTTCTATATTCTCCAATTGGTGAATTTTATCAATAGAAATTGACTGTGGAATTCTCCAATTGGAAATTTCTCCAATTCGAGAACCGTTTTCACAAAATCATAATTTTTGATTTTTTTTTAGATTTTAATAAAGTTAATAACTCTAGTACTCAAAACATAAATAGAAATGTAATTTTCTGTTCCAAATTGTAATATTTGATTTTTTTCATATTGCTGATTTTTTCCCCCGTTTCGGCTCATATGGAAAATTCTCCAACTGGAGTTTGCCAAAACCCCGCAGGGGACCTAAAATCCAATTGGTGGCCAACGGGAGAAATCAATTTTGGAATTAAAATTTTCATATTTCTTAAAACTTTTTTTTAATTTTACTTAAAATATTTCTTATTTAATGGGCAAACTTTCTATGTGTCGCTTTTGAAGTTGATATCTAAGGTAATAAAAAAACTAAGTTTGGAAGTAAACCGGATTTGCAAACTTATACCGGATACTGTTTTTGGCAAATTGTACACAAATCAATGTAGTTAATAAATGTGTGACCATTCAACTCCGAGTCTCAAGTATTTTTAGCTCACCTGAGCACAAAGTGCTCAGGATGAGTTATTGTGATAGCTCTTCATCCGCCCGTACACTCTGTCCTTTAAGTATCTCATTCTAAAGTACTAGGCCTATTTGGATGAAACTTCACAGGAATGTTCCTTTGGTTGTCTGCTTTAGATTTGTTGCAAACACAATTATAAGTATTATAGACTTAACAGCTTTGACAGTCATGGGAAGACCCCAGGTACCCCTACATGCATGATACCATCACCAGAGGACACCTGGGTAGAACCATCGACCTTCCACTTGTTGCATAGCTACCTCACATTAAGAACTCAGCACTGAGTTAGGCTTCGACCAGAAACTAGTAGGCAAAGTCTTAAGTAGATGAACTGTCTTTCAACCAAACATTGTGCACCAGACCCCTTTAGGGCCTCCTTTGCCACAATGTAGCAAAATTCTACAAAAACAAGCAACTGCATACAGATTTTGGAAAGTGGATACATTTTTTTTATTAGAATATGACCCAAGTTCAGCAATACTGTGAGCCTACAATTTAAAATTGGCAATTTCTCAAAAAAGTGGCCTTTTTCCCTGAGGCCCTGATATGCACATTTTCAGCTTTATCAAGGATCCACCTATAAATTAATTGATCTTTCAATCTTCGTCTTGCCTGGCTAACTTCATGTACTATGCTGTTGGTAGTGTCATTCCCAGTAGTTATCACAAGACCACGCAATGAAATCTGTTCAGAACAGTTCTATTCTATTCTAGTACTAAATATTTGGCGTCAATTTTTACAGAAAAACAAGTATATCATTGCAATTTTGCAACAAATATATATACATTATACAACAATATTACCATGTTACTAAGGCCATGGTCAATCAAGACGTAGATGCAGGAGTTCTCAAAAAAAAAATCAGTAAATTTTACAGTTTGAATTTGGCGCTAGCGAGACAGTATGTTGACATGCAAGGTGAAGGTCATTCGTTTTTAAAACTTATTTTTTAATTTGAATTTAGATAATATTTTCATGATAATGCACATAATAAATTCATTAGGATAGAATAATATATAAATGCAGTAGGAATAACGAAAAATAAATAATTAAACATTTTTTACCTGTTTTAATATTGACCAATCGTGTAACACTATCTCTTCGCTTCATTCTCCTGTCACTTCAAAATCAAAATGGCGAACTTTACTTGATATGCGCTTCCACAACCGATATTTTCAAAAGAATTACGTATGTAGAGGGCTTTCGTTCAGTTGAGACTTCGCAGATCGAAAGGAAAAGAGTTTTTTTATGGAACGTACGTGGAAATTCTAGCCGTTTTTTGTTTATTTCGTAGAAATCGACCAGAAATCGTGTTTGTATACATGAACAGAATGGACGTCGAAAACGACATGAATTGAAAATAATAGCAATTTTTGAAACTTTTTCTCATTTCTTTGCTATATGAGTGATTTAAATGAAATAAAAAGGTTTAACGCTTGGATTGATGCTTTCAAATGGCGACCACAAAGAAATAACTGTGATCTGGTCGTTTCTTGCAGCAGTGTTCTTGTTTGTTCAGCATGATGTTTTTGTTCCGTTGGAGACCTTATATCTTATTATAGTATATAGCCCATATAGAACATTAAAAAAAGTTTGTGTCAAGTACCTGTGCTTGGAGGTGACTGAAAATACAAAAATAAGAATTTTATCTATACTGTACAGTAAATTATCTACCTGACACCCATGCAGATCACTACGTGATTTACTTTTAGTTTCATCTTTTTTACAATAGAAATAAGTCAATTAATCATGAATTAATGGTCCAGAAATCAAATGCACGTTTACTTACAAGTATTCGTTGCTCCAAACATAATACTGTATGATATCTATGATAAATTAGGCGCGATTGAATATTAACTTAATTTTACCCCACCCACTTCAGTTACTGTAGACATGCCTTTTGATTTATGGTAGAATTTAGAAAATATAAACAATAAAATGCAAGTTCGTTCATTACCTCATTAAAAAGTCGGTTAGAAGTAAAATAAAATAACGCTCTAACCTCAAGAGTAACTGGTAGAAACATTTCTTTTGATCATGTTGGTAGCTGAATGAAAGTCGCTATCGCCAGTATCGGTTGTTTACATACGGGCGCTTCATTCATGTATTATGCAAATGATCGATTCCGAAGCTGGAGCCCTACGAACGGCTACGAACTGTGGCGGGTAATTCGAAAGTTGATATCTTTGATCTCCAAAATATCAACAAATGCGAGTTTTCTTTATAAAAAATTGAAATGTAACATCAAATGAATATGATATGAACTAGTATATCATAAAATTTTAATTTTATTTATGCTCACGTATTTTTCTAATTACCGCTGAACGTATAACTTTAAGTTTTAAATAAAATAATCAACTGTAGTGTTTTAATACGTATTTTGTAACTTTAAATTGATTGCCCGTTAAGTGAATTATGGCATTCAGGGGCGGTCCCAGGATTCGATGTGAGTAAGTAACTAAGGGGCATAACCTTTTGACCTGCAGCCCTCCCTAAGAACCGAAATATATTTGGTTTAAAGTGTGCAAGGGTGTTTGGGGGTACTCCGCGAACTTTTGTTTACTAATTTCTAGCCCGAAATGGTGCATTTTGTGCGTACTTCATTACTTTTTTCTCTTATATTGAAATATAAAGTGAACTTGGACAATTTTAGTGTGTGTGTGTGTGGGGGGGGGGGGGGGGGGGGGGGGTCCGCTTATGACATTAATAATTTGGATTACAAGGGTAAAGTCATGAAGGTTTTCTGCTCAATTGAACTTACTACAAGATATTGCAGCGTAGCTATTTGTTGTTAAGAAAAAAATCCAACATCGTAAACCGACCATAATAATACACCCGAGGTGTATTAATCCGTCTCATGCTTACCAAGTAAGTTCTTGTACACCAAGTAACATGTACACCAAGTTTCATAATATGTACCTCATGTAGACCAAGTAGCATCATAAACACCAAGCTACCTAATGTACACCAAGTAAACTTATCATCACAAAGTAACCTCGAGTACGCCTAGTAGCATCATGTACATTAAGTTACATCGTGCACAACAATTAACCTCATGTAAACCAAATTACCTTGTGTACACCAAGTAACTTCATGTGTACCAACTAACCTCATGTACACCAAGAAACCTCATGTACACCTTGTTACCTCATGTACACCAAGTAACCTCATGTACAGTCAGTAACCTCATATATACCAAGATACTTCATGTGTACCAAGTAACCTCATGTACAGCCAGTAGCCTCATGTACACACGAAGTGACGTCATGTACTCAAAATAACATCATGTACACCAAGTAAGCTCATGTATACAAAGTAACTTCATGTATACCAAGAAAGTTCATGTGTACAAAGTAACCTCATGTACACCCAGTAACTTCATGCACACCCAGTAATCTCATGTACACCCAGTTACCTCATACACACCAAGTAACTTTATGTACACCAAGTAACCTCATACACGAAGTTACCTCATTCACACCCAGTAACCTCATGCACACCAAGTGACCTCATGTGCATTCAGTAACCCCATGCACACCCAGTAACCTCATGAACACCCAGTAACCTAATGCACACCCAGTAACCTCATGTACACCAAGTAACCTTTTGCACACCCAGTAACCTCATGCACACCCAGTAACCTCATGCACACCCAGTAACCTCATGTACACCCAGTAAGTTTATGTACACCAAGTAACCTCATGCACACGAAATAACCTCGTGTATACCAAGTAACCTCATGAACACCCTGCGAACTCATAAACACCAAGTAACTTTATGTAAACCAAGTAGCCTCATGTACACAAATTTACCTCATTAATTTCAAGTATTTGATATTTATCAAATAGCCTCATGAACACCGAGTAATCTCATGTACACCCAGTAGCTTTATATACACCCAGTAAATTTGTGTTCACTCAGTAACCTCATGAACACCCAGTAACCTCATGTACACCCAGTAACCTCATGCACACGAAATAACCTCGTGTTTACCAAGTAACCACATGTACACCCTGCGAACTCATAAATACCAAGTAACTTTATGTAAACCAAGTAGCCTCATGTACACAAATTTACCTCATAAATTGCAACTAATTTAATATGTATCAAATAGCCTCATGTACACCGAGTAACCTCATTTACACCCAGTAGCTTTATATACACCCAGTAAATTTGTGTACATCCCGTAACCTCATGAACACCCAGTAACATCAAGTACACGCAGTAGCTTTATATACACCCAGTAAATTTGTGTTCACTCAATAACCTCATGAACACCCAGTAACCTCATCTACACCTTGTAACTTCATGAAAACCAAATAACTTCATGTACACGAAGTAACCTCATGTACACCAGGAACCTTATGCACATCCAGTAACCTCATGTACACCAAGTAACCTCATGCACACGAAGTAACCTCATTCACACCCAGTAACCTCATGCACACGAAGTAACCTCATGCACACCCAGTAACCTCATGTACACACAGTTACATCATGTACACATCATGTACACCCTGTAACTTCATGTAAACCAAGTAACCTCATGTACACCCAGTAACCTTATGTACATCCAGTAACCTCATGTACACCGATTAACCTCATGCACACCTAGTTACTTTATATACACCAAATAACCTCATGCATACGAAGTAACCTCATGCACACCCAGTAGCCTCATGTACACCCAATAACCTCATGCAAACGAAGTAACCTCGTGTATACCAAGTAACCTCATGTCCACCCAGTAACCTCATGTACACCCAGTAACCTCATAAACACCCAGTAACCTCATATACACCCACTAACTTTATGTACACCCAGGTACCTCATGCACACGAAGTAACCTCGTGTATACCAAGTAACCTCATGTCCACCAAATAATCTCATAATCAAAACGTAACCTCATGAACACCCTGTAAACTCATAAACACCAAGTACATTTATGTAAACCAAGTAACCTCATGTACACCCACTAACTTTATGTACACCCAGTAACCTCATGCACACGAAGTAACCTCGTGTATACCAAGTAACCTCATGTCCACCAAATAATCTCATAAACAAAACGTAACCTCATGTACACCCTGTAAACTCATAAACAACAAGTACCTTTATGTAAACCAAGTAACCTAATGTACTACAAGTTACCTCATGTACAGCAATTAACCTCATGTACACTATCTTACCTTATGTGTACTAATTAAGCTCATATATAGAAAGTAACCTCATGTAAACAAAGTAACCTTATGTACGGCCAGAAACCTCAAGTACTACAATGTTACCTCATGTGCACCTAATTACCTCATGTACACCAAATAACATCATGTGCAGTATCCTCATATGTACCAGGTAACATCATGTAAATCAAGTAACCTCATTCACACACGCATGTGCAGTTACTCATATTTACCAAGTAACTTCATGTGTTCCAAGTAACTTCATGTTCACCAAGTAACATCATGTGAATCAAGTAACTTCTTGTGTACCAAGTAACCCCAGGTGTACCAAGTAACCTCATGTGCATCAAGTAACCTCATGTATACTAAGTAACCTCATGTGTACCATGTTATCTCAGTGTACAAAGTAACCTCATGGTTTGGTTCTACTCAAATAGGTTACTTTAGGTTGTTCGCTTTATCCACTTTGAAATAAGCATTAACAATTAGCATATAACCATGTATCATAAACAGGTCTATATAACATTTTGTAATAGATAATCTATGCAAATGCAAAATGTATTGAGCCACAAGTTATGTGGACCTTTATAATGTCATTGAATTATGGAAATATCAATTTCTTATTTCATAATTTGTTAACATTGTTATACAAAAAAAAATCCTCGAATTACTAAGACAGATTTATAACAATTAAGAAACCTTTCGTCATATTGAATCTATCCATTATAAGCAGTGAAAATAGCATTACGTTCCTTTATCTTCTCAGCTATGCAATGTTAAGGGAGATAAATGCGCATGATGACATTATGAAACATAAGAATTAGTATTAACACACCTTGTACTTCTTTGTTGACATCAGAATATACCTACTCTTTTAAAGCAGTACTTATGTATTTGTACAAAAGCTGCGTTTTCCCTATACATGTATATTGGCTTCGCCGCTACGTTTTTTACCGACCCTACAGTATCGCGGATATTGGACGATGGGTTTATATGGCCGGAACGCTAAAAATAGAGCAAAATGCTAACAAAATGGAGTATTAGGTTGTTTCCAACTCTGAATATACATGGTGTTCTCTATTTATTCCAGGCAATGATCTGGTGCTGTACAGACTGGTATGTCGAGGCGTAAGATGTGGTTTATATCGACCAATCAGAGGACTATAGGATGGAATATACACGGTGTTTCTCTATTTATTCTAGGCAATGATCTGGTGCTGTACAGGCTGGTATGGCGAGGCGTAAGATGTGGTTTATATCGACCAATCAGAGGACTATAGGATATGATCTGGTGCTGTACAGGCTGGTATGGCGAGGCGTAAGATGTGGTTTATATCGACCAATCAGAGGACTATAGGATATGATCTGGTGCTGTACAGACTGGTATGTCGAGGCGTACGATGTGGTTTGTATCGACCAATCAGAGGACTATAGGATTTGTTCTGGTGCTGTACAGAATGGTATGTCGAGGCGTAAGATGTGGTTTATATAGACCAATCAGAGGACTATAGGATGGAATATACATGGTGTTTCTCTATTTATTCTAGGCAATGATCTGGTGCTCTACAGACTGGTATGGTGAGGCGTAAGATGTGGTTTATATCGACCAATCAGAGGACTATAGGATGGAATATACATGGTGTTTCTCTATTTATTCTAGGCAATGATCTGGTGCTGTACAGACTGGTATGGCGAGGCGTAAGATGTGGTTTATATCGACCAATCAGAGGACTATAGGATATGATCTGGTGCTGTACAGGCTGGTATGGCGAGGCGTAACATGTGGTTTATATCGACCAATCAGAGGACTATAGGATGGAATATACATGGTGTTTCTCTATTTATTCTAGGCAATGATCTGGTGCTGTACAGACTGGTATGGTGAGGCGTAAGATGTGGTTTATATCGATCAATCAGAGGAGTATTGGATGGATGGATGTGTACACTTCATCTTTGCTATGAAAATTTAAAGAATAACATTTATAAGATTTTATTTAGTCGGAAGTAAAATATCTTAACATCATTATTTCATTGTTTTGATAAATTTGGTGATATTGAACTTGAGCCAGTGATACAATTGAACACTCTGTTGAGGAAAATCAAGAATTAAAGGAGTCCAGGGGCTTTAACTTATTACTTTTGACTTATTTCAGCACAAAAAGTACTGACGAAAGGGAATTAGATCTAGTATCTAGTAATTATTATTTCTTAATTGCACATGCATTCAATTCTATAATATTAACACACGAGGAGAATGGTTGCTAGGCGACTGCATAGTTGTTCATATGAAAACTTGACATACATTTAAAACAAAACATGTTAAAAAATTAATCACCAAATCTGTCGCTTTTTTAACCTAGAAAAGAGATGTCAGCATGTGCTGGGCCTCTCAGAATGGGACATTCCCGCTCCAGGAGGCCAACAGGGGGTTGTAAAATACAAAAAGGGAGTTGAAGAGGTAAGACAGTTGCACTTGTTCTGGTTTCTTTTAGCGTTTTATTTTATAACTAAATTTATAAAGGGACTCAGTACCACAGTGTTTTATGTCGGGCCGTCGTTTGTCAGGCCCGCTTGCAGTGAGTTTGACTTTAGTGCCACACTCGGAGTCAGGCAAGAGGATGTTAGATCGTTAGACATACCATAGCATTCATATTAGGATCAGTGCGATCAAGATCAAGGTTGATGTTACTAATAAAAATGTTAAAAGGTTCCACTCAATAAATTAAGTAAGCATTGCTGGATAGTGAAAGTAATCTTATGTAATAGCCAATGCCCCTAATTGCACAAATTAAAAACCTGGTGTCATCACATTGCAGTGTATCTTGTTCGAATATTGTTTTTAAAATGAGATTCTAGAATTACCATGCTTGGCTAATAATCTCCTCCGGAAGCCTGAGTCATGGATACAATCCATATCTAGCACAATTCCTAGCCATGTCATTGAACAACTGTTGTGCAACGTAGAACTGCTTTATGGTATGATTTCCGGTGTATTATAGGGATTTATCAGTGAAATAAAAATGATATTTCACAGTGAAATGAACAATTTTATATTTTCACTGTTTTAAAATTTATGCCTGTTCTTACGTCCAGATCAGATGTCAGCGCACACAAGGACCTACTTTTAATGACGTAATTTATGAATAATTACAATCAAGTGCCATTTTAAATCCTTTTAAGGCATATATTATCATAAGAATAATGTTTTTTTCAGTGTAGAATAGAAAAAAAATCACATCGTGACCACAGAAATAAAAAAAAACAACAACACTTATT
Organism: Mya arenaria; assembly: GCF_026914265.1. Classification (NCBI taxonomy): domain Eukaryota; kingdom Metazoa; phylum Mollusca; class Bivalvia; order Myida; family Myidae; genus Mya; species Mya arenaria. The sequence goes on from NC_069135.1 coordinate 41,395,743, forward strand.
ACACCCTTGAAAAATTTGGTGCTTAATTCATGGGAACACATCAGAAAGTCATAAATGAAAATATACAGAGAACAACTTGAAACCATTCTGGAATTACATATAATAAAAATGAAGACAAAATTGGCATCGCACCTCTTCGTAGACGAGGAAATCTTATCACTAAAGACAAGGCGAGCGCAGAAATTCTTAAAGTACAGTTTCAGTCTGTGACCACGAAAAACCATGGAGGATAGATTTCACCAACCAACAAACGAATCCCTGCTGATATGCCCCCAATTAATATAAGAGTAGCAGGTGTAAAGAAATTACTGAAAGACAGGGCAGCAGGTCCTGGTGAGCTCCCCAATATCGTCCTTCAAACATGTTATGAGAAGCTAGCCCCTGCAATATCTTCAATTTTTCAAAGATTTGTCGACTCTGATGAACTGCCCGATGATTGGAGGAATGCCAACATCACCAGAATACAAAAAAGGCGATCGTCATACCGCAGAAAACTACCGACCCGTCTTTTTGACTTGCGTGTTATCTAAAAGTCTGGACCACATCATCTGCCACCAAATGTTAGACCACCTAGACAAGCGTTATGTACTTACTTCTCTCAACCAGCTTAAGATCTGGCCACTGCTGTGAAACGCAACAACACATGAACTACTTTAATACTATGACCAAAATAAACAAAATTGACATCGCGATCCTTGACCTTTAATTAAGCATTAGTTACCGTGCCGCAAAAAAACCCTTAAAGTATACGGAGTAATAGGTTCCTGTTCGACCTTGATCGTACACTTCATTACAAACAGACAGATGTGCGTATTGGTTGAAGGAGAGCAATCCAATCACGTACATATTGAATCCGGTGTCCCAAAGGGCACAGTCCTTGGGTCACTTTTCTTCCCCTGCCACATAAAGAACATCCTAGATAAAGTCAAGTACCATGTACTACTTTTTGCAGACGATTGTCTATTAGAAAGAGCCATCAACAATATAGCTGACCACCACAAACTACAAGATCTTATTGTTTTTACAATCCGGGGCGGACGACTGTGACATGAGTTCAAAGCAAAGAAATGCTGCATACTAAGCATACGGAACAAGTCCAACTTCTTTTACAACATTTACAACCACATCTTACAACTGGTCTCAAAGAACCCCTACCTTACAGTAACCATCTCTGAAGATCTTAAATGGAAAAACCACATCAACAACAGTTGCAAGAAAGCAAACAGTAAACAGGGATTTCTTCGCCATAACCTTCGCCAGTGCCCCATGACCTGCAGAAAGAACGCTTACCTTGAATTATTCCATGTAAAATTAGACTATCGAAGCGTCGTCTGGGACCTCTACCTAAAATGTGACATCGACCGTCTAGACCGCATAAAACGCATAGGGGCTAGATTCATCACAGGCGATGATACATCTAGATAAGAGGTATGTGTCTCAGATATGCTGCAAATTCTCGAATAACAGAGCCTACAGGACTGAGGCGCAGACACCTGAGGTTGGACATCAAGACAAGAAGGCTGCGTCTCCGAAATGAAAAAAACTTGAATTGCATAGCCTATTGAACAGGCGCAGACACTTGAGGTAGACCTACTTGAACAAGGTGGTGGAAGGGCACGTATCAGCCTTTGACATTGACCAATTTCTTATAACTTAATGACCTAAAAGAACTATAGGGGCTAAAACATGAGAATTTCATCAATACAAACTGTGTTAGAACTCAGTGAATAACAGTACCAAACGTTTGCGGCTATTCACGCTAAAAGGGACCTTAATTTAAAATCATTTTTTGTGAGAACAGCTTTTGACTGGAACAAATTTAGTGACAATATAGTACACCTTGATTCAGTGAACTCATTCAAACTATCAGTAACAAAAAAGTGATTAAGCGCACTCCCTTCCCGTGATGTTAAAGCCAGTACTGGACTCTACCACGTATCATTCAGATTCAGATTTAGATCAACCTATATTGTGCCCCTCTGGGTGCACACCTTCAGTACCGTTAATGAACATAATTCAAAAGAAAGAGAATAGGTTTGTTCAGTAACAACAGAACAATGGAAACTTGAACAGAATGATGATTTCAAATGATTAAGTTTCCTGACAGTTCGCTATTATCAAGCCGCATTTTCAGCATGTTTACTGATGTAAGATTAGCATACAAGTTTATGTATTGAATTTGTCTTTTAAACATTAAAACTGCTTTGTATAGAGAGATGATATGTTCAATTCAAGATCGAATTAAGAGCTCGGATTTTAGGCAATACAGGCTAACCCCGTTGGCTCGAACTCGCTTGGCTCGATTTCCTCGTTGGCTCGAACTGGATTTTATGGACCGATTTCTTTCTTCTGAAGGTAAGCATTCCCGCTTGGCTCGATGTTTTCGAGGCTCGAGGTATTTTCGTCGGTCTCTTTGAGTTCGAGCCAACGGAGTTTGACTGTATATGGTGAAATGTCTACAAATGTCCAAAACCTGACACCATCTGCCTTCAATTTAGCGGTGTCCCTGTCAAGCAGACAGGCTACTGTATACATAGTTTTATATGTTATTAATAAGAACATCTTTGAAAAACATATTTGATCATGTGCGTAGTAATATCATTTTACATAGTCTTGACCCGGAAAGGTATGGAGGTGTTAGTAGTTTATACTCCGGGTCCCGGCATGAGCATATTAAAGAGTCGCATAGTGACAGTTCAACCAACGCACTCATATCCTGGGCAGACTATCAGGCGGTTAACCAGTACTAGGTGCCTTCACCTCTTCAAGGAATTGACAACTTCTGTAAATACCAGTGGTACAGTGCGAATGGTCGTAGAAAGGGTTTCATAACAGAACTGACCTGGTCCACCCGGGAATCGAACCCGGGTTGTCCGATTCACATTCCAACGCTCTACCGATTGAGCTAACCGGGCGGACTTATTGCCCGGAAAGGTACGGCATTGGATTTGGATTGTATACCTAAAATCCATCTATGCTCGCTCAAGGTGACAGATTTATAGTTAGTATGGTCTGCTTATCAGGGGAGATCGCTGAGTAAGAAATTGCCCGTAGACGCAAAGTCCACAAATAATTTCACAAGATGGTAGAAATTAGATCATTGTTCACAATGGGTACAAAAGATGTAAAGGCTTGAATGTCTTTCAATTTTGGAATTTTAAGAAATATATATCAATGAAAACTATTTATCTTCTGTTCACATTTAAATTGTGCGTCTTATTTTTTACTTAATATATATCAAAGAAAATTGAAAATTACAGTGAGATTGAGCCCGGAGAAATGAATGCGCATTCATCTTAATTCGACATGTTTGACACTTAAACGACCAACGGAGCCAAAGGAAAAATCGTCAAAAGAAGTTTATCAAGCTTTAAATGACAGACTATATTATTATATTCATTGCACTTATTTCGCTTTTATCATTTTTTCAATAGCATCCGACGCTCATTCTTATGCCTATATTTGCTTATTTTACGTCAGTTCAGTATTGCTTGACAAGAAAAACGAATTGTGAAAGGCCTTTAGAAATAGTCAATAAACGAGTGTTTTCAGTCTATTCAGAAATTAATAATGCATCCAATATTTACACAAGTTCAAAACGATTTTTAAAATATTTTTATCACACATTTTGTCATTATTGGATATAGAGTTGAAATGTATTTTGGGCATTTATTTATGAAATGGTAAGGCAACTATATTTTAGATTATTTATTGTGATTTATATCATTTTCACAAATAAATATATCTCTATTTTGGTTATATTATTGAACATTTTATTCGTATTTGTATTATATACAGTCAAAACTCGCTATCTCGCAGCCGTTAAGACCCCGTGAAATACATCGTAATAACGAAAATTCGATATAACCGAACAACAAAACATGCCTAATTTTACCTAAAATATTAATCACAACAGTGTTCGACATAGCGAGTTTTGACTGTATATATATTTATGGCTTTACTCATCAGGGAAACTTATTACTATAAACGTTCTCTTTCATATACCTTAAAGCGTGTGCTTATGCAGACATTTGCACATATACAGTCGAATCCCGTTGGCTCGAACACCCAGGGACGGCGAAAAAACCGCGAGCCTCGGAAAATTCGAGCCAAGTGGTAATGATAACATTTCATTAAAAAAATGCTCCTTTTCAACTAATTCGAGCCAACGCGGAAATCAAGAGAATCGAGCCATGCGATTTCGAGCTAACGGGTTTCGACTGTAATGTACACTCTGTGACTCACATATTTCGAAATTTGTCTCCATATGTTTATAAATTAATTTGAACTGTTGGGATGGAGGCACAAGTCAGAATGTTCGCTCAGTCTTAACGAAACGTGCTCCTTTTCACTTCAACGTCGGTTTAAAAGCTCAACAGAGCTTTTATGTATATATAATTGCCGTCACAAAATAAATACAATTTGACCTAATCTAATTGGCACATTGATTGATTTTTTCAGTCTCTATAACACGATACACTATTTTATACTTGATCAAATTTGCACATTGATTGATATTTATTTTCAGTCTCTAAAACACGATACACTATTTTGAGAGTCTTCGTACGGATAAACTCCTTCATCAGAGGTTTGATAATGATAAATCTAAAACATAGCATCATCACTCTGGTGAACGAGAATGCGTACCGAATAATGCCAACTTTTGAACTTCTGCGTACCGCGTACCGCTCTCATGAGTCCCAAGTACTCCGTATTCGATCAATACGCGTACAATAAAGAAGAAATCCTCCTATGGTAATATTATGTAAATTGAGTTGTTCTTTCATGTACGTGAAGTTAGCGGCCTAGCGGCCTAGCGGCCTAGCGGCGTGAAGTTAGCGGCCTAGCGGCCTAGCGGCCTAGCGGCGTGAAGTTAGCGGCCTAGCGGCCTAGCGGCGTGAAGTTGGCGGCCTAGCGGCCTAGCGGCCTGGCGGCCTAATTATTTTTTCTATTTCCAAGGAATTGTTAATGCGTTTTTTTAAAACAATGATAAATCAAGGTTTTTTATTCATATAGTTACATAGCGGCCTTAAATTGTTATATATTCAGAATATTTTTCTTTACCTTTTATTCTAAAACAATTTTAAATTAACTGTTTTATGCACAAATTATCACTCTGAAGCGTTTTTCAAACTTTTTTCAAAAAAGTCGATCAAGCACTTCAGCGACCTAGCGGCATAGAAGCCTGAAATTAGCGGCCTAGCGGCCTAAATTGAATCCTATTCCAAAGCATATATACATGCATTTTCTTCTAAAACAATAACATTTTAACTGTTTTTATGCACAAATTAACACATTGAAGCGATTATCAACAGTTTTTTTTCCAAAAACGTCGATAAAGCAGTCAGCTATTTCAAAGCATTAAACATGCCTGTTCTTCTTAATCAATGATATATTAACTGTTTATATGCACAAATTATCACTCTGAAGCGTTTTTCAACTTTTTTTCAAAAAAGTCGATCAAGCACTTCAGCGGCCTAGCGGCGTGAAGTTAGCGGCCTGGCGGCCTAGCGGCCTAGCGGCCTAAAATGGTATCCTATTTCAAAGCATGTATGCATGCATTTTCTTCTAAAACAATGACATATTAACTGTTTTTATGCACAAATTAACACTTTGAAGCTATTAGCGATTATCAATATTATTTTTTTTTTGGCTTCGATAAAGCAGTCAGCTATTTCAAAGCATTAAACATGCCTGATCTTCTAAAACAATGATATATTTACTGTTTTATGCACAAATTATCACTCTAAAGCTTTTTTTTATTTTTTTTTCAAAAAAGTTGATCGAGCACTTCAGCGGCCTAGCGGCCTAGCGGCGTGAAGTTAGCGGCCTGGCGGCCTAGCGGCCTAGCGGCCTAAAATGGTATCCTATTTCAAAGCATGTATACATGCATTTTCTTCTAAAACAATGACATATTAACTGTTTGAATGCACAAATTAACACTTTGAAGCTATTAGCGATAATCAACATCTTTTTTTTTTCAAAAAAGTCGATTAAGCAGTCAGCTATTTCAAAGCATTAAACATGCCTGATCTTCTTAATCAATGATATATTTACTGTTTATATGCACAAATTATCACTCTGAAGCGTTTTTTCAACTTTTTTTCAAAAAAGTCGATCGAGCACTTCAGCGGCCTAGCGGCCTAGCGGCCTAGCGGCGTGAAGTTAGCGGCCTGGCGGCCTAGCGGCCTAGCGGCCTAAAATGGTATCCTATTTCAAAGCATGTATACATGTATTTTCTTCTAAAACAATGACATATTAACTGTTTTTATGCACAAATTAACACTTTGAAGCTATTAGCGATTATCAACATTTTTTTTAAAAGCGTCGATAAAGCAGTCAGCTATTTCAAAGCATTAAACATGCCTGTTCTTCTAAAACAATGATGTATTTATTGTTTTTATGCACAAATTATCACTCTGAAGCGTTTTTCAATTATTTTTCAAAAAAGTTGATCGAGCACTTCAGCGGCCTAGCGGCCTAGCGGCGTGAAGTTAGTGGCCTGGCGGCCTAGCGGCCTAGCGGCCTAGCGGCCTAAAATGGTATCCTATTTCAAAGCATGTATACATGCATTTTCTTCTAAAACAATGACATATTAACTGTTTTTATGCACAAATTAACACTTTGAAGCAATAAGCGATTATCAACAAAAAAAAATTAAAAGCGTCGATAAAGCAGTCAGCTATTGCAAAGCATTAAACATGCCTGATCTTCTAAAACAATGATATATTTACTGTTTATATGCACAAATTATCACTCTGAAGCGTTTTTCAACTTTTTTTCAAAAAAGTCGATCAAGCACTTCAGCGGCCTAGCGGCCTAGCGGCCTAGCGGCCTAGCGGCCTAGCGGCCTAGCGGCCTAGCGGCGTGAAGTTAGCGGCCTGGCGGCCTAGCGGCCTAGCGGCCTAAAATGGTATCCTATTTCAAAGCATGTATACATGCATTTTCTTCTAAAACAATGACATATTAACTGTTTTTATGCACAAATTAACACTTTGAAGCAATAAGCGATTATCAACAATTTTTTTTTAAAAGCGTCGATAAAGCAGTCAGCTATTTCAAAGCATTAAACATGCCTGATCTTCTAAAACAATGATATATTTACTGTTTATATGCACAAATTTTCACTCTGAAGCGTTTTTCAATTATTTTTCAAAAAAGTTGATCGAGCACTTCAGCGGCCTAGCGGCCTAGCGGCGTGAAGTTAGTGGCCTGGCGGCCTAGCGGCCTAAAATGGTTTCCTATTTCAAAGCATGTATACATGCATTTTCTTCTAAAACAATGACATATTAACTGTTTGAATGCACAAATTAACACTTTGAAGCTATTAGCGATAATCAACATCTTTTTTTTCTTCAAAAAAGTCGATTAAGCAGTCAGCATACATGCCAATCCTTCTCAAAAATATGTTGATAATCGCCTCAGAGTGATAGTCTGTGCATAAAAACAGTTAACATATCATTTTTTTAGAAGAAAATGCATGTAGTCATGCTTTGAAATAGGATAGCATTTTAGGCCGCCAGGCCGCTAGGCCGCTAGGCCGCTAACTTCACGGCGCTAGGCCGCTAGGCCGCTGAAGTGCTTGATCGACTTTTTTTTTTATAGTTGAAAAACGGTTCAGAGGGATAATTTGTGCATATAAACAGTAAATATATCATTGTTTTAGAAGATCAGGCATGTTTAATGCTTTGAAATAGCTGACTGCTTTATCGACGCTTTTAAAAAAAAATTGTTGATAATCGCTAATTGCTTCAAAGTGTTAATTTGTGCATAAAAACAGTTAATATGTCATTGTTTTAGAAGAAAATGCATGTATACATGCTTTGAAATAGGATACCATTTTAGGCCGCTAGGCCGCTAGGCCGCTAGGCCGCTAGGCCGCCAGGCCGCTAACTTCACGCCGCTAGGCCGCTAGGCCGCTAGGCCGCTGAAGTGATCGATCGACTTTTTTGAAAAAAAGTTGAAAAACGCTTCAGAGTGATAATTTGTGCATATAAACAGTTAATATATCATTGATTAAGAAGAACAGGCATGTTTAATGCTTTGAAATAGCTGACTGCTTTATCGACGTTTTTGGAAAAAAAACTGTTGATAATCGCTTCAATGTGCTAATTTGTGCATAAAAACAGTTAAAATGTTATTGTTTTAGAAGAAAATGCATGTATACATGCTTTGAAAAAGGATTCAATTTAGGCCGCTAGGCCGCTAGGCCGCTAATTTCAGGCTTCTATGCCGCTAGGTCGCTGAAGTGCTTGATCGACTTTTTTGAAAAAAGTTTGAAACACTTCAGAGTGATAATTTGTGCATAAAACAGTTAATTTAAAATTGTTTTAGAATAAAAGGTAAAGAAAAATATTTTGAATATATAACAATTTAAGGCCGCTATGTAGCTATATGAATAAAACACCTTGATTTATCATTGTTTTAAAAAAACGCATTAACAATTCCTTGGAAATAGAAAAAAATAATTAGGCCGCCAGGCCGCTAGGCCGCCAACTTCACGCCGCTAGGCCGCTAGGCCGCTAGGCCGCTAGGCCGCTAACTTCACGCCGCTAGGCCGCTAGGCCGCTAACTTCACGCCGCTAGGCCGCTAGGCCGCTAGGCCGCTAACTTCACGTACATTGTTCTTTCTTATATTTTCAATTCCAATTGATCTCACTACAACATTTATATATACATGTATCTATACATATTATGCGTGTGTGTTTGTGTGTGCGTGCCTGTGTGTGTGCGTGCGTTAGCGTGTGTGTGTGTGTGTGTGTGTGTGTGTGTGTGTGCGTGTGTGTCCATATGTCGACTATAAATCAAAAAATATATATTCATATATAGTAACCATGTACATGTATATGAAAATTCACACAAACTCGTTATGTTTATATCTAAACTTTTGTATCTAAACGTTTCGACGTAACGCCTACACCAGTAGAGAAGATTAAAGCGCTGAAAGCGCGAAAAGCGTGATTTTACTTTTTTACAATTTCGTTCCCGTTAGTCGCATTTACCTTTCCATTACAATATTTGCAATTTGAAAATTGTTCGAACTTCTGGTTTCGACCACAATATTGTTATCAATTTTCTTTCCATTGCAAAATCTGTAATTTGCATAGTTATCAATAATTTTCCGCCATAATATCTGTAATTCAATAAGCTGTAAAGATAGAATTCTTACATAAAATGTTGAAATATCCAGTCTTATCCAAACATTTATATAAAGAATAAAAATACATAACTCAGAGACTAGTTTGAAAAATTATAAATAAAGATGGTTGTTTTTGCGTATTTCAGAAAAGTGGGCGATTTTGCCGAGGATTTGTTTATTGACTGCAATTGGAGAGCGAACTTTTTACCAAAGATGAACAATTCCAATACAAGTTGGAAACTTTTGAAAATCCTTATAATACTGGTATTGGAAATAAACTATGGAAGCGGACAAGTGACTGCCTGTAAGTAAGATCATTAAACTGATTAATAGTTTTAAATGTATTGAACAGGGTTACAGATAAAAAAACACGTCATTCTTTACATCTTCGTCGGATATCCACATTCCGCTACTCTACATCTTTGTCGGATATCCACATTCCGTTACTCTACATCTTCGTCGGATATCCACATTCCGTTACTCTACATCTTCGTCGGGTACTCACATTCCGTTCCTCTACATCTTCGTCGGGTACTCACATTCCGTTAATCAACATCTTCGTCGGGTACTCACATTCCGTTCCTCTACATCTTCGTCGGGTACTCACATTCCGTTCCCCTACATCTTCGTCGGGTACTCACATTCCGTTACTCTACATCTTCGTCGGGTACTCACATTCCGTTCCTCTACATCTTCGTCGGGTACCCGCATTCCGTTACTCTACATCTTTGTCGGGTACCCACATTCCGCTACTCTACATCTTTGTCGGATATCCACATTCCGATACCATACATCTTTGTCGGATATCCACATTCCGTTCCTCTACATCTTCGTCGGGTACCCGCATTCCGTTACTCTACATCTTCGTCGGGTACCTGCATTCCGTTCCACTACATATTCGCCGGGTACCCACATTCCGTTACTCTACATCTTCGTCGGCTACCCACATTCCGTACCACCACATCTTCCTTGGGTTCCCACATTCCGTTACTCCACATCTTCGTCCGGGACCCGCATTCTGTCCCTCTACATCTTCGACGGGTACCCACATTCCATTCCTCTACATCGTTCTCGGGTACCCGCATTCCGTTACTCTACATCTTCGTCGGATATCCACATTCCGCTACTCTACATCTTCGTCGGATATCCACATTCCGCTACTCTACATCTTTGTCGGATATCCACATTCCGTTCCCCTACATCTTCGTCGGGTACCCGTATTTCGTTACTCTTCATCTTCCTCGGGTACCCGAAATCCGTTACTCTACACGTTCGTATCGTATTCACATTCCGTTACTCTACATCTTCGTCGGATATCCACATTCCGCTACTCTACATCTTCGTCGGATATCCACTTTCCGTTACTCTACATCCTCGTCGGATATCCACATTCCGTTACTCTACATCTTTGTCGGATAACCACATTCCGTTTTTTCTACATCTTCGTCGTGTAAACCCACGGCTAACGCATTCCGTTTCTCCATATTATCGACGCACAATGGCAGAGAAGCGGGATGCGTCAACCGTGGGTGTCCGAAGCACAAATGCAGACAAGCGGGATGTGTCAACCGTGGGTGTCCGACGCACAATGGCAGAGAATCGGGATGCGTCAACCGTGGGTGTCCGACGCACAATGACAGAGAAGCGGGCTGCGTCAGCCGTGGGTATCCGACGCACGAATGCAGAGAAGCGGGATGCGTCAGTCGTGGTTATTTGATGCACGAATGCAGAGAAGCGGGATGCGTCAGTCGTGGTTATTCGATGCACGAATGCAGAGAAGCGGGATGCGTCAGTCGTGGTTATTTGAGGCACGAATGCAGAGAAGCGGGATGCGTCAGTCGTGGTTATTTGAGGCACGAATGCAGAGAAGCGGGATGCGTCAGTCGTGGTTATTTGAGGCACGAATGCAGAGAAGCGGGATGCGTCAGTCGTGGTTATTTGAGGCACGAATGCAGAGAAGCGGGATGCGTCAGTCGTGGTTATTCGATGCACGAATGCAGAGAAGCGGGATGCGTCAGTCGTGGTTATTCGATGCACGAATGCAGAGAAGCGGGATGCGTCAGTCGTGGTTATTTGAGGCACGAATGCAGAGAAGCGGGCTGCGTCAGCCGTGGGTATCCGACGCACGAATGCAGAGAAGCGGGATGCGTCAGTCGTGGTTATTTGAGGCACGAATGCAGAGAATCGGGATGCGTCAGCCGTGGGTATTCGATGCACGAATGCAGAGAAAAGGGATGCGTCAGCCGCTGGTTTCCGACTCACGAAGGCAGGCAAACAGGATGCTTCCGTGGGTATTCGACGCATGAATGCAGAGAAATGAAATGCGTCAACCGTGGGATTTCGACGGACGAATGCAGACCAAAGGGATGCGTCAGCCGTAGGAATCCGACGCACGAGTGCAGAGAAGCAGAATGCGTCAGCCGTGGGTATCCGACGCACGAATGCAGATAGGCGGGATGCGTTGGTCGTGGGTATTCGATGCACGAAAGCAGAGAAGCAGGATGCGTCAGCCGTCGGTATTTGATGCACGTATGCAGAGATGCAGGATGCGTCAGCCGTGGGTA